>NC_090265.1:41361610-42653485 GCF_040414725.1 Anabrus simplex
TGTGTGGTGAGTGTTCCGTCAGTGTCGGTTGTGGAGTTGGAGAGCATTAGCGCTGGCTGTCATTGGGGTTATTGGGTGTGATTACTGTTGAGTGGTCAGCGTGTACTGGTGTAGTAGTGAGTGGCGTTATAATGTTGGAGAAGTATTGGAGAGAAGTGCTGGTTAGTAATGTAGTCTTTGTTTAGAGATGCATTAGGAGTAGTTCAGTATGTGGAGCAGCCACATTGAGTGAGAGTTAATTGAATTGACTGAGTTAACTTTCCAAGTCATTGGATTTTCCCTGGGGTTGAGCCATGTGACTGGTGAGCTGTCACTCAGAATTATCACTGTCTTAGATAATACCGGCGAGCTGGACTACTTGCTGTTGTAAATTGTCAGCAGCTAACGAACTGTTGTTGTTCATTCTTAAGTACAATTTTGTGTGTACTAATTGAGTCATCTGCATTAAATTAGTTCAATTGTAATTGAGAAAATTTTCCACCTTTTATCCCATTTTAAAATATTTTATTATTGTTTTTCTATATCTAGGACAAATACACAATATGATTACACTTAGGGCATGTTTTATCTCTTGTTTGAGACATCTTCGAGTATAATAACGGTGTATCTCTAAAAAAGAAAAGGACAATGGACTAGTTTAAAATAAATCTAGAACTACTTTAAAAGATTTTTAAAAACGAACGAGCTAGTTGGCCGTGCGGTTATGGGTGCACAATTGTAAGTTTGCATTCAGGAGATAGTTGGTTTGAACCCCACTGTCAGCAGCCCCGAAGATGGTTTTTCATAGTTTCCCATTTTCACACCATGCAAAACTAATTAAGGCCATGGCTGCTTCCTTCCTACTCCCGGCTCTTTCTTATCCCATTGTTGCCGTAAGATCTATCTTTGCCGGTGCAATGTAAAGTAACTTGTGTAAAAAAAAAAAAAAAAATTAAAAATATGTCACTATGTTTATCTGATATTAGGGTCTTTGTCTCCTTAAAATTAGATGCTATCTTACTGTTGTTATATTTTGATGGAATTTTCATCTTAATTTAGTTAAAATCTTCTTTGATTTGTTTACTGGTGTTTGATGTTAATAGTAAAAGGAACTCTTGGCTGGGGAAACTCCTCTCACCCGCAGCTGAGGTATGGAACGGATGTATTGTCTGTTGGCCAATGAGATGTTAATTTTGTATTTAGGAGTCTAGAAGGTAAAAGAAGAAAAGATTTAGTTTTACTTTGAAGAAATTATGCTATTACTGTATGGGAATGTTAAAATATTAAATAATCTTCTTACATGTTTTTTTAATCTATTTCTGTGTTTTAAACACTGGTAGGGCACATAGTAATGGTTTATTAGAATAAAATAATAATAATAGTAGTAGTAATAGTAATTATAAACAAATAATAGATAATTATACAATATTGTAACATTATGCGGGAAAAATAAACATCCAACTGGTAGCATTTACGGTACTCTGGGGTTTATTGACATAAGTAATAATTGCTCACACAACTACAGGCACAAAATTACACCAGTTTGCGCTCTCTTTGATTTCACTGCTCAGTACACTAAGGCTAGTTATTCACTCAGACTTACAAACTAGAACAATCTCACTACGCACTCTTAACAGCTGTCACTTAGACCAGAGGGCAGTTCACAGTTACGGTATGCTCGCTGTACACTATCTTGATCAAACATTTCACAGGTTGTGCGTGCACAACACAGTCTGTACACTCACAGTGGTCTTTGTTCACTGTTCCTCGTTGCTCAGCTGTACTGTCCTGCACTTGCTGCCAGTTCACACACACAGCACAAACGGTACTTAGACGTCACTATCCACAATAATTGAATAAATAAATAAATACAGTTATATATTTTATGCTGGGCATCCAGTCTAAAAATTTGCTACAAAGATTAATTTCACCTCATACCCGACCCCGTAGAAAAATAGGCTAAGAGTTGGGACATACATACATTTTACACTCGGCTGCTACTGTTAGCTTGTACTGCATGTACATTCATTTCACACCACTGTTTCAGGAGAGACTGTATTTGTAGTACAGCTTAGGCATATCTAGAGTTTAAAAGCGAGCACTCCCTTACACGGGCAGCAATCGGCCAGGTGATGAGTGAATGAAGGTCACATCCGAACGTGAGCAACTACACGTGAAGAGAGTTTTTAAAAAAAAACGATCTCCGATATCTTTATTTATACATCGTTGTCTTGAAAGCTCTCTGAACTCCTTCATGCTGAAAAGTTTCTGGTTGGGCAAAGCATCTCATGTTAAATAATTTTTAACCTTTTAAGTGCTGAGTTACCAGTTGATTGTTTGGTACCTCAGTGCTGACTTTTTCCATTCATATGTTAAAATTTCTTGTAGAAGCCTCAATTTTTAACTTATCAGTGGGGTGATTAGCTTAAAATGTTTATAACTGTTGGTTTTTATAAATCTAAATGCAAATGGAAAATTCTACCCTTATGTTCAGTGTTATTTTGAAAGAAAGAAAACCAACTTACACATTTTGTTCCCACATGTACATCATTCTTTTACAAAGTAAATAGCCCAAAATAAAATTATTTCCTAAAATCTGTAGGCAACTACTACATGTAACTCCTTACAAGTACATAAGGTTATATTTTAAAATGCTTTCTGAACCTGGATTGTGGTGAGAACTCGATGTTTTCCACCAGTTGTTTGTGATACCGATTTGTTTCATCAACAACCAGCTGCACCAACTCCACTGGCAAAAACGTTTTTAAAAAGTCAATGATTTTGAGGCTGTCATCAAACACTACTTGGCTCCCAGAGTCTGTCACAGTTACTTGAAAGTCTGGTGGAGGAAAGTCATCCATCCACCAAGAAAATAGTGATGAAATACCAATATGATGGTCCGTTATTGGACATTATAAATTTTCCAGCCAACTCATTCTTGGTTGCCTGCGTTTCGCCCTCGTGTGCTAAGTTACTCATTTGGGACAAATATTTTAGGTTCCGTATGGGAATCAACATCTATATCATAGTGATGAAATAGCTTTTGAACTCGCTGTGTTTTTCTTCTTTCGTTTAGGAGGTGGTTCTGTTTCTTTCTCACTTACAATATTTTCATCACTCTGTATCGCTCTCACTTTCAAAATCGCTCAACAATTCATTAAAATCATCTTCATCACTTTCCACCGTGGTTAATAACTGAAAGATTCTTTGATCTGAAATAATATTGCTGTGAGAGAAACTAGCTTGTTGTTCGCCATGCATGTTTACATCACAGATGGACTCCACAGATGTCTACAAAAAGCTCTTTCAGTTACTTCCCGAAACTATAAGCCGTGATCAATTAGTTCTACACCATGCCCAACAGATGGCAGAACATACCAGAGATCAAATCGGTACTTGAAGAGTGAAAAAAACTTAAATGTTTATAAATATAATTATAATAGGAAATAAAATGTATAGACAATAATAGAAAATAGGAAATAATACTAAATACAGTTATATATTTTATGCTCGGCATCCAGTCTAAAAACTTGCTACGTAGATTAATTTCACTTCATACCCGACCCCGTAGAAAAATAGGGCTACGCGTTGGGATGTACATGCATTTTACACTCGGCTGCTACTGTTAGCTTATACTGCATGTATGTTCATTTCACATCACTGTTTCAGGAGAGACTGAAAAGAGTGGGAGAAGTGAAGCGCATGATATCCGTAATCCAAAATAGGAAGAAAAATTGGATAGGGCATAATCTAAGACACAACACTTTACTACAAATAGCAATTGAAGGGATGATAAAAGGAAAACGAGGAAGGGGAAGGAGACGATACCAGTTATTAGACAGCATTAGAAAAAGAAAGGAAGATTATGCAGAAGTGAAGAAAAGGGCACAAGATCGAGAGATATGGAGGTCACAGCCATGACAGGACCTGCCGGATGGAAGAACAACCTATGATGATGATGATGTATTTGTAGTACAGCTTATGATACGGTATTGCTATTTACTACTGAGCAATTAAAAAGAAAATGAAAGCCAGCACATGCTGGCTGGATGACAAACCAGCTTTGCTTTCCCTCAGATGTGATGCAAAAAGGAATAGTTGTAGGTATATCCTCTTCAAGCAAATTAATTTTGATATTAAAATTGCCTAAGCAAGTACTTCAAAGTCAGAGAAACAATGGTAGAGACATTGTTTTGTTATTGTGTAGAATGTGAAGGCATTAATTGAATTAAACTACATTGTAATGTAGTAGTTGGAGTAATAAACAAAACTCTGTGCACTTTTAAAAACTTGTTTAGTACCAGTATATTCAAATTTGTTACTTGTACCTAAACTATGGGGCTCATGTAAATGGTGTGCATACAGTTTGATGTCAAAACTGCCAGTTATATTGAAATTGATGTAAAGTGTTTTTTTGATTCTAATGTTTTTTATCTCAACAGGGGATCCGCTATTGCAAAAATTGTTGGCTACAATGCTAAGAGACATGACACCCTCCACGAAACTGTTACAATGTACGTGTATGAAGAAATGATTGATGGAAAGAAGTTGACTGAAATCATCAATGAAACTCATGAAAATGTGAAATATCTCCCTGGCCACAAGTTGCCACCCAATGTGGTAAGCTTAGATAACAATAGTTGCACTATATGTAATTGTTTCACAAGGTGTTCTTTTCTCCAAACGGTACTTATAAATTTGTAACCTTTAAGTTGAACATCTCACCTCCTCTTTCTCTTCTGTTTGATGACCATGGAATAAAGACTAGTGGTATGAAAAAAAGTTATTCTGGTTCAGTGAAACTTGTATAAAGCTTTTCAAGTCTTTTATTTAGAGTATTCTATGATGTCACCTTGACTGCATGTTTAATATTAGTTATTGGTTAAGTTTGAAAAGAAGAGGTGAAATTTCTCGAGTTGATTTATTATATGATGATTTATTCAGTAAAACATTTATTATAATAATCTACACATAATATTTGAGTAGATTGTGGGTAAAACACTCATTTGAATGTAAAGAAAAATTGATAAGAAAGTGATTAGAAGAATGACAGATATAGAAAACGGTTAAGAGGTTAAATGTCGCACCTGCCGGGTTGAGTATCTCAGGCGGTAGAGCAGTGGCCTTCTGAGCCCAACTTGTCAGATTTGATCCTGGCTCAGCCTGGTGGTATTTGAAGGGGCTCAAATACATTAGCCTCCTGTTGGTAGGTTTACTGGCACGTATAAGAAATTCTGACCTCTGCATCTCTGAAAACCATAAAAATGTAGTTAGTGGGACGTAAAGCCCATAACATTATTATTGTTACACCAACACTGATAGACGTTGGCGACACTGGGAGAGTGCTGGTGGCATTCATTTTTTTTAAAGAGGAAGTACAACTGGGCAACTTAACAACTAATCAGGGGGGGAATGTGGAAAAACTCTGACCCTTCAGTGAATGAGGGTATAGGCAAGAGAAAGGGAAGGGCATGAAATTTGAAGATATCCTACATCTCGCAGACTTAATACTATCAGGGTGATTGGGATGGGAGAGTGCTGGAACTAGGAGGATAGTGGTCATTGCCTTAAATGAATTTCAACTCTGACATTTGCCTGGTATGGAAATGAAAAATAAAGAAAGATCATCTTCAGAGCTGCCAAAAGCAGGGTTCAAACAAACCACCATCATTTCATCTTTGCTACAAGAACTGCAGAATGCTTCTTGTGCCATTCTCAAATGTGTCATTGGAAACGTCACCAAAAAAAGAGCTCTCCGTTGCAGCATGGACACTCTTTCAGGTAGGAATTTTGATCTACTTTACTCTTGTAGAAGTTATTGGAAATGTTATACTCAGTCCCTGTGATCTAGCTATATTCTAGACACTAGGTCATGTGACTTTCTTAATGTGTTTAAAAATAGTTACCTTTATAAGTGTTGTTCCAAGAATACTCTTTGTCCTTCATCCAACTAGTTGTACTGTATTCATTGAGTGTTAAATGCCTACAAGTAGTAAGCTTTACATTGTATTTAATAATAAAATTGATGATGATTATGATGATAAATTGTTTTGTTCCTAAGACTGAAAGATGAAAATAATCTGAGTGCCAAAAGGGTGAGGGATTTAGATTTAATGCTGAATGATCATGCATATTTGGAATTTTTTCTTAGAATTAGTCTTCTAATTGTAGACCATTTAGTTGCTAGTCTGTAAAAGGTTTCAGACTCTTCTCTGCTTGCTGGCTCACATACTGAAGGTCAACATTCACAGCTGTTACATAACTTGGCTGTTGTTTCATTAAATTAGCTCTGAAATAATCTGCAATTCAGATTTAATGGCCACTTTGTTCTTGTTGTGCTGATAAGTACTTCACTACTACAATTCTCTCTCTTGATGCCCTTTCCTGGAGGATGTTTGCCCAGTTGTACTTCCTCTGAAAACAATAATCACCACCACTACCACTGATGCCTTTTCCACTGGTGACCTGATCATTTCTCATACTTAGGTCAAACTGCACCAGAGTTTACTTGCTTTGTGGTGGCTAATTTCTTCAGCTCTTTTACCAGCCATTTATACAGGGTCATCTGAGTGTTAGGTCATCAGCCCAGAGGCTGGTGTTGGATTCTCAATAGTACCACCAGAGGTTATAATATGGTCATGGGAAACCAAAAAAAAAAAAAGTTACATCAAGATGAGGCTTACTAGGGAAGAAGAGGGCTACCTGTTTTTGACCTACTTTTCAGAACTTCTGAGGCTAGATTAAAAAATTGTGCACATTTTCTTTGCAAAATATTTAATGAGTTGGAAATACAAAAGGATGTGCACAAAAAACTATAGGTTTTACCTATTTTTTAAGATGGTGATCGAGTATATCCATGCTGTACTGCTCAGGTTTTGCACAAAGAGTCCAGACCTTGCACTATCTAACTTTCATCTCTTTGGACCACTGACAACTCTCTTTATTTTTCCTTCTCATTAAATATTTTGTTAAAGATGTGCATTACTCTTCGATTTGCCCTTGTTTTAAAAATGTTATTGTTCTCAATACCTGTGATCTGGAAGAAGGAAATAGTAAAAAGAGTAAAGAGGTGGTATATAGGATGTATTACTACATTCTGACATGCTACAGAGACCTGAACACTGACGATAAGACAGTAAATTCCAGGCCAGTGAGATTATATATTTTTTTGCTAGTGGTTTTATGTCGCACCGACACAGATAGATCTTATGATGACGATGGGATAGGAAAGGCCTAGGAGTTGGGAGGTAGCGGCCATAGCCTTAATTAAGGTACAGCCCCAGCATTTGCCTAGTGTGAAAATG
The DNA here is from genome assembly GCF_040414725.1 of Anabrus simplex. Taxonomy (NCBI): domain Eukaryota; kingdom Metazoa; phylum Arthropoda; class Insecta; order Orthoptera; family Tettigoniidae; genus Anabrus; species Anabrus simplex. The sequence goes on from NC_090265.1 coordinate 41,368,894, forward strand.
GGAAACCACGGAAAACCATCTTCAGGGCTGCCGACAGTGGGATTCGAGCCTACTATCTCCCAGATGCAAGCTCACAGCCGCGCGCCCCTCAGCCAAACTGTCACAAGTAGTGCAATCTACTGTCACAGACTGTAGCAGGATGATTATTACCTGATAAAAAAATATTATAAGCCAGTAATTAAAATGTAAAATATTTGTGCACTTGCCTCTTCATATATAGTTACAAATATAATCACTCACTATTTTACTCTTCCTTATTTTAAAGGTAAATACTAGTATACTACCTACTTACCTAAGCTCATATGTGTTAATCTGAGAGAATTTGCCTGTCATATTTGACCTTAGATCAAGGTGTTGTGAAGATATTGGATTAATTTTTATAAACCAAAATTCTAACTTTGGCTTGACTGAAGTTTAATATCATTGCTTGAACTCTGACTTTAATGCAATGGATTCTAACTGTATCAAGTTATATGACATTTATGTTTTTCTGTGAAGGATAGTAGAGTAGTATTCAATGATACATTAATGAGGAGGAATGTGTACTTAGACTGTAGTGTGCAACTGTGATTCCTTTCATTTGAACTACTGATTCGTTTAATAAAGTACCGTAGGGTACTTTAAAATGAACTCTGGTTTTATGCTTGTGTTTCTGGTTTATCATAATTATGTTGTGTCCCAGATTGCTGTACCAGATTTGGTCGATGCTGCAAAGGATGCTGACATTCTCATCTTTGTTGTTCCCCATCAGTTTATACGTAAAATCTGTGCAACGTTACTTGGCAAAATCAAGCCCACAGCAGTCGGGCTTTCCCTCATTAAGGTAAGTGTTTACTTCTTAGCAGGCTCTTCTATTCTGTTGCATTCAATACTGGAAATGATGGCTTATATATTTCATTGTTTACGACAGGGTTTCGAACATCAAGAAGACGGGGGTATTGATCTCATCTCTCATGTCATCCATAAGCACCTGAAAATCCAAGTTAGTGTGCTGATGGGTGCTAACCTTGCCGGCGAGGTTGCAGAAGGAAAATTTTGCGAGACCACGATTGGTAATTTTGCTAATAATGCTAGTATTTCTGTTGCCTTTTTTATTATTTATTGCATCTTTCACATACGAGGGGGGGGGGGTCAAATATAAACGGGATTTTATTTTTTATTTAAAATCATTTATTGAAAAACACGAGGCAATTACAATTTATTTTTCCACATAGTTTCCTGCTTTTGAAATGCATTTTTCCCAGTGTATGGGCAGCTTTTTGAGATGCCCTCATCATAAAAAGAACAGGGTCGTGTCACCAGCCAACTGCGTACAAAGTCTTCCACACTCTCATCTTCAAATCGTTGCCCTCCTAGAGCTTCTTTAAGCAGTCCGAACAAATGAAAATCGCAGGACGATAAGTCTGGGCTGTAAGGAGGATGATCAAGTGTAGTCCAGTGCGTCTCCTGCAGCTGGGAGACAGAGCTACAGTATGGGGCCATGCATTGTCGAATCGGTTGGTCTCTTCTTTTGTGGTGATATACAACCCTCGCCTTGTTCAACAGTTTGCAGTAGTAAGCAGCATGATTGTGCGTTGCTCATGTAAAAAAATCAATCGGCAAAATGCTTCGCCGATCAAAAAAAAAACTGTTGCAAGGAACCTGCCAGCTGACAGTAGTCATGGCTTTCACTGGTGCTGCCTCCCCTTTCCTCCGCCACTCCTTGCAAATTTTCACTGCCGTAACTCCTTCACGAGCAAGGAATTTTATAATTATGCGTTGTGCAGTGGAGAGGTGCACCTGTTGCTCCGACATCGTGAGCGTTAATGACGAAACGGGGGTAAATATCTAACAGCACGCTCTCCCCACTGCTAACAGTCCCGCCTAAGAATAGCAGAAGCACAGGGCCAGTCCTACCAACTTTTGATGTTCAGAAACAAAATTCCCGTTTATATTTGATCGACCTTCGTAGTTTGTTGTTTCTTGGCCCTTGTAACCTGCCTTGGCATTCTTTAACACCAATTCCTTCTTCTTCCACAAACCATTCGTTGGGGTCATTAATACTTAATGAACGTTAATGTATTAAGTCATACATTCTTTGTGATAGCACATCTTGTTATACACTTTTTAAATAATCTACCTTTGCTCAAAATCTTCACAATATAGACATCGCACTTATTCCAATTTTCATACAGCATTAGATCTTTGCCTGTTGCCCTAATCCTGCAGTTCCCTTTTATTTGGACCTAGCAACCCACCCCATATTCACATGGGAGCAATTTTGAATTTATAATGATAGCCCTGGTAAGATTTTAATGTAGACAGTGTTATTTTCCTCCTGATGTATGTACTGTACATAGCTCAGCGTAATGTTTTTCCAAGGCCCTTTGGGCTGCCTCTTAACTCACTCCTTTCTCCCCATGCAATATTTAAACCATTCCTGCGCTCTTACTAAGAAGATGGTAACTCCTAGACCGTTCATGCAAACTATATACTCTAAAAGGTATTTTTATCTTTAAAAGTTTGAAGTGAATAAACAACTCATTTTGATTAGGATTAAATGATTAATTTCAAAACCTAGTTTTAAGGTTGAGCTTTTGTTGCAAACTACCATATGTACGCGAATAATCATGCACTCTGATTTGAGGAGATATGCTTTTAATAAAATGGGCTAAATTAGTGTTTAATTTACAAGAAATGAATTCTATATACTCCAAAGCTCAATAAAATATATTCGTCTGTTAAAAAACGCATCATAATTTTCTCATGGTGTTGGCAACCCGCTATATCACAATTGTCATGCGGTTTGCTTCCCTTCTCTTAACTTTGTAATCGGCTAGTTTCGCCTATGTGCTGTAATGAATATGTTTATGGTATTAGCTGTATAGAAATGTGTTGTGTAAAATATCCTGTGATTACTATTTGTTTCGTGAAGTCACATTTTGGTTTTTCACCAGTTGCTAATACAACTTTCTCTGACATTACTTTCTTCTTGCTGTGCAGTTTCCAATGTCCGCTGCATCTCAGAAGCCCTAAGCTGTTCTTTAGCCATGAACAAGTGATTACAAAACTTGCAGCCATACTTAATGCGTGGTTCACACTTCACTTCTAACGCAATGCCGATGCCACACAGACCAAGGCCGGACAGTACAATAGTATAACAGGATGCATTGTTTGAGGTGAATCGGTACCAACCTTATTTCAATTGATGGTATAGGAAATGGTTGTACAATTATTCACCTACTCAATACAACTACAATTTACGTGCAGTTTTTAAAAATGCAAAAATCGTTACTAGTTAGTAGGGCACGAGGAGAGTTGGCCATGCAGTTAGGGGCGTGCAGTTGTGAGCTTGCATCCGGAAGATAGTAGGTTCGAACCCCACTGTCGGCAGCCCTGAAAATGGTTTTCCGTGGTTTCCCATTTTCACACCAGACAAATGCTGGGGCTGTACCTTAATTAAGGCCATGGCCGCTTCCTTCCCGTTACTAGGCCTTTCCTGTCCCATTGGCTCCATATGACCTATCTGTGTCAGTGCGACGTAAAGCAAATAGCAAAAAAAAAGATAGTAGGGCAAGTTTCAACCTCCTTGATCCATCTTGAGTTACATTAAATGGTTACAATGAGATTAAATGTACATTTTTCTAAAATGTTTTGAGGGCTGTAAATATAGTCGTGGCAATGAAGTCCAGACACTTGCAGGAGATCAGGCTGATGTAGATGTTGATTCCCATAGGGAACCTGCAATATTTGTCCCGAATGAATAAATTTATAATACCAATATAAATGGTCCATTATTGGACATTATAAATTTTCCAGCTAACTCATTCCTGGTTGCCAGTATTTTGCCCCAGTGTGCTAAGTTGGGCTCATCAGTTGGTAAATAGCGCACCCACCAAGATGCATGGCTAGAGCATACCATGGAGGCCATTGCATAGGCTACTTGGAGCCACCGGCAGTGCCAATGCACTATGAGAGACTTTGTCTCATAACCAAAAATTGATGCCTGCCTGGCCATCAAATGCAACCGTGGGATTGGGAGGTCTTAGAACACCAGACATGAGTCCTTGTGACTTTGACCTGTTTCCAGAGTTGAAGGAAACCCTCTGGGGCTACCGATTTTCCAAGGTGGCCTCTGTACTCTGTGCAGTAGGGCACTCCGTCGCTGTCATCAACAGAAAATGCCTTGCCAACGGTCCCCTATATTTGGCAAGAGGTAATAGACTTTGCAGGTGGCTACATTGAAGGGATGCAATGCAGTTGTACTTGTTAGTTCATTAAGTATTGCGTTCAGTCAATATTGCCACTACTTTATTTACGGGCCTCGTGTATCAGATTCTTGCGTGATAAAATGTTCATATATAGTACAATGTATTTAAATGTCCGGCTCCATGGCTAAATGGTTAGCGTGCTGGCCTTTGGTCACAGGGGTCCCGGCAGGGTCGGGAATTTTAACCATAATTGATTAATTTCGCTGACACGGGGACTGGGTGTATGTGTCGTCTTCTTCATCATTTCATCCTCATCACGACGCGCAGGTCACCTACGGGAGTCAAATCGAAAGACCTGCATCTGGCAAGCCGAACTTGTCCTCGGACACTCCCGGCACTAAAAGCCATCCACCATTTCATTTTCATGTGTTAAAATATTTCTTTTTAAAGCATCTTGAGAATTGAGTCATAATGTCATAAACTTAAAACAGCAGAATATTTAAACTGGATTTGTTGGGTTTTTTAATGTTAATAAACGTCCAGCCCCGCGGTGTAGGGGACAACCCGTCCACCTGTCACCTGGCGGCCCCGGGTTTGATTCCCGGCCGGGTCAGGGTTTTTTAATTGTAATGATTAATATCTGCGGACTGGGTGTTTGTGACATCCTTAATCTTCCTTTCCTCATACACAACATTCCACACTACCACCATTCCAATTACACGTACGTTCATACAGTAAGGTGCCAGTAGGAGCAAAAGATCCACATGGGTCAACGCCCCAAACACAGCATTTTTTTTTTAAAGTGAAAAATTCATAATGTATTGTATAAACATAGGAAATTGTATATCCTTTACATAATAAATATTGTCAAACATCTAGAATTAAAACCAGCTTGTGAAGTTCTGTATTGTGGATAGAAGCTTGTGAGCTCAGCTGGCAGTTAAACATAGCTGATGGAGAATATTTTTACACCTTTGTAAGTCATGCTTCTGTCACTGATCATTTCAAATTTCAGCGTTTTCTGTTTTTGAACTTTTTATCACATAAGAATGTGCCCAATGTCCTACTAACTATCTAACAAATTTTTCAATTTAAATAAATTGTAGTTTACTAGGTGGACAACTATATTTGTATTTTCTATACCATTGCAAATTGTCAGTTCAGACTTTAGATGAACTTATTTCAATTAATGCTCGCACCCAAATTCAATAAAGTCCAAAAAAATTCTAGACTGAGTATTCGCGTATATATGGTATAATATAGAAATGCTTATTGAGAGCTGCCTTTTACATGTAGGTATATACTATCAGGACTTTTTTGTAGAACAAATTCTTCCACAGATACTTGGGGTCTTATTGTCTTGGCAGGGTTACCTGATACGGAGTGGAGTAGACCATACAGGCAGCAATTCGACCCTTTGTGTTTGGCAGCAGTAAATAACTGGACTCTCTAAAAGGGCTTGCATCACCGGGCAGAGGAGCCCCTTGCCTGATTTGGGGTGGCTTCTTTGAATAAAATGCCTTTGTATGTGACAATCCCACCATAATAATAGCATATATGAAACATGAATGAGCTAAGGAATATCCCACAATCGATGTGCATCTCTTGTCTCCAATGAGGTGTGAGAATTGTATGGAGGCCTATGATTCACTGCCTGGCCCAAGAACTTCCTGGATAGGAGTTACAGAAGAAGAATAAGAAGAAATGTAGGGATTGTCATGGACAGTTTAGGTAGCATACGCCAAGAAAATATTCGGATGGCCTTTTTCTCTTAGATTTCTTTAACTAAAATCTCCACTACTCTGCTCTCCTTTGTTGTAGGTTTCATACACCTAAACTTTACGAAAATTCTTTTTGTGGTTCTCCAGATCAACCAGATACCTATCAGGTATTTTATTTCATGGTATGTGTACAGTTACTCTTATAAGAAAAAAATAGGCTTTAGTCACTCATGGTCAGTTGGAACTACTGCTTCTGCCATACATTTCACCTTATCTTTGAAAAAGAACTCTATACCAAACACAAAACAACTATAAACATGGGCTCATCCAGTAACGTGCTTCCTGCTGAGTCCTGTTGCTGCCTTAACAAACTGGTGACAGAAAGAGAAATTCGACACGGATCTACGCTTGCAATGTACACACAACGTTCTCCTTGAATACAGTGCACTCCAAATTGAAACACAAGTGTGATAAAGCCCTAATCCTACAATTATCCATGCTTACAGCAAAGTTCACAAATGGGTATTATTTACGATATGAGGCGGGTATAAAGCAATGTCTCCTGGAAGATGGCATACAAAATCTATTTGTGAATGCAATACTGAACCCATGTGAGACTGTTATTATTTGATAAGATGCAATCTATGCCACATGCTATTCTGAGTAAATTTCCAGTGGCATCTTTATAACGTAAAATAAATGCATAAATGAATTCACTGGAGCCAGTTCTTGTTAATCAGGTCAACTCATATTAACACTATTGGTATAGGACTGCACTGTATTTTCTAAAAAAAATACAAAAAACATTACCCTATCAACTGAAAAGTCGAAACCCCCCTACATTATGCTAGGATTCTTTCCTTCTTCATCCTTCCTTTCGTCTTCCATCATCACTCGTGTCGGAGTCAGAATCACTGTCCCTAAGATTTATTTCCAGTTCCTGAATTGTTTTGTCCCTAGCCAGTTCTCTGTGAAAATCCCTTTCTTGTACTTTTAGTGCATAATTGCATGCATATTTTAATTGTTTTCAGTTCAGAAAGATCCAATCCCTGGCCATCACCATTTCTCTTTCACTTTGCCACTGATTTTCCATCCTCTCTCATACTGAAGATGTAGTCTAATGTTGATCTTCCTTTTCTAAAGTCATACTGTATTGTACTACTTCTACTAGTAATTGTCCTCAACCCTTCTTCTCATTCTTCTTTCTTGTGACCTTTCAAATATTTTTTCTACTTGTGATTGAGCGTACTTCCTTGATAATTATCTTCTTGTACCCTTCTTAAATATTGCTGTTAATACTGTGATATTTAAGTCTCCTGGCACAGATTTTTCTTTCCAGATGCATCTAAATAGTCTATACAGCCAGTGTAGACCAACCATTTCTCCAGCTTTTATCATTTCCACCCATAATTCATTAATTCCATCTGCTTCTCCTACTTTTCTTTGTTTGACTGGAGTTTCCACCTGTTCAATCAAGATCATTCTTGGCTTCTTTCTTCTGTTCCTATATTAATCTTGTCTAAACCTCTTCTCACATTCATAAGTTAATCAAAATAGTCTTTCTGTCTTTTCCTTATCTCCCCTCCTTCCAGCTTTATATAGATTCTTTCTTACAAGTCCACATAATATCTTTTTACCATTGTTTGCATCCTTTTCCAACTTCTTCACCCCAAATTGCATTTAAATATTGTTCATCCGTGACAAAATTGTGTGTACTTGTTAAGTCAATGAAGTGGAACAATGAGAGAATACACATGTAAATAAAAAAAGCATTCAAAGAGATTTGTATATGTGTTTGTTCAGGATGCAAGGACAAGGAATTGGCACCAATATTGCGAGATTTAATTCAGACAGAGAACTTTCGTGTTGTTGTCGTCGATGATGTTGATACTGTTGAAGTCTGCGGTGCCCTCAAGGTATCATCACAATTGTTTTATTTTTCAGTGTTGCATGTTGGGTATTGCTTTACAAAACAGAGGGATATCCCTGCTAACTTATAAGGTAGAACTTGTTTTAACATTATTGTACTGAGTGTTGCATGCTTTGTGTTTTGGTTCAGGATGCAAGGATAAGCGCTTGGCTTCTATTTTACGTGATGTGATGGAAACTATAAACTTCAAAGTTGCTATCATTGACGATGTAGATGCTGTCGAACTTTGTGGTGCTTTGAAGGTGTGTTTAATTCCTACTTAAGTAGTTTTGATTTCCTAATCTAATTTTTGTGAACCTGCTTTTATACCATATTTACTAGTGTATTAGACCACCCTGGCTTTTCGAGACAAAGAAAATGAAAAATAAATCTCTCATGCGAGACACACACCCCCCCCCCCCCCCCCCCCAAACGTAATTTGTCGGAAACCACGATTCTGTTTCGAAGCGGGTTCAAGCCTTATTGCAGCTCTGATGACATCACACAAATTTGTGAATAGTTTTGTGCATACGACCCGCACAATGAATACACATGTTAAAGTCATGCGGTACCTCTGTGTTTCATAGTTAAGAATGTCCACCTCCATAGCGTAGGCCTGCTGCAGCTCTGATGACATGCACAAATAAGTGAATAGTTTTGTGTCCGACCCGCACACTGCAAGCGTGCATCAGTCATGCTATATGTCTGTGTTTTATAGTTTTAAATGTCTGCCAGAAAAATAGTTAGCACAATTAGCTGCCGTTCTCGGGGGCCTGAGTTTGATTCCCCGTAGCGTACTGCCAGAAATTTAAGAATTGCAGGAAGGATGATGTGTCGTAAAAATTGTCCATACAGCTCTCCTCCATTGGGGGTGTGTCTAAAACGAGCCGCACTACCTTGGGATGAGAAAAAGTTTACTTTAGTTAAGAAATATTTGTGGTTGTTGCTTAAATATAGCAGGCAAGATCATTAACAAAGTGATCCTTTAATATCTTGCAACTCGGGCCAATAAGATAATTTCTGGAGAGAAGTAAATAAAAAATAAATCTCAATCATAACTTGGTTTACTCACCAGTGTACCTAACAAATAATAATAATAATAATAATAATAATAATTTTATTCATTTTACATCACCACTAACTGCAATAGAAGTCCGCTATGGCGAGTACGGCATATAACGAGAACCCCGTTTTAACAATAACTTTTGTCCGTCCCTTCAAAATTCCTATATTAAACTGTATATTATCCTTCGGTTACAGCGAGAACTCTATCACTGACGCATCCGTTATTACGAGCGATTATGCACGCTCGATCTTTTCTGTTGCCGATATTTATGCACCCAGTCATTATACTGCATGCGATCGATCATCTTCGGTACCGTATCGTTATCTCGGTATGCCCACCAGTGAGCTCTCGTCGACATTCGAAGGCAATGTCGGAGTCAATTAGTAATACCCGTCGACTCCTCTTCCGCGAGGAAAATGAAAGAGAGAACATGTTTTCGTAATAAATGCGTAAATAACATGTCCGATAGCCGTTTTTAACTCGTTAAAGATAAACGCTGAATAAACGATTGGTTAATTTTAATGCTAAATACCGCAATTAAGTAAGAATGAGATAGGCCTACACCTCAAGATATGGCAGAGTGTGTCATTGATTACGAGGTTCGTTTATATTTTCTCGCGTCCGTTAAATTACGGAAAGGCTATCGTGCAAATTTATAGCGAGAAGGTTATAATTTCTCTACTTCCGCTTGAAGTGTGTTTTCATACATATAGTACAGATAAGTTAGGATATGTGACACTATTTGAATAACAAAACTGAAATGTTTGCCACAAAATGCGATCGATCATCTTTGGTACAGTATAGTTTTTGCGCTATGTGCATTTGCGAGCTCTCTCGTCAACATTCGAAGGCGATATTGGAGTTGATTAGTAATACCCGTCAACTGCTGTTCTCAAAAGGAAATTTGAAACGAAAGAGGATAAGACGTTTTCGTAATAAATGCGTAAATAACGTGGCCGATAGCAGTTGTTAAAAATAAAGGCTGAAGTAAATGATCTATCACTGATTTCAGAGGATAGTTTATATTTTCTCACGTCTAGTTAAATTTCGGAAAGCTATTTCCATGTCAATTTTTAGCGAGGAGGTTATCATTTCTCTACATGCGTTTCAAATAGGTTTCCATGATACATGTACGGTTAGGTGATGCCGTTTGGAAAAAAAAAAACTGAAATGTTTGCCACAGAAGCCTCTGGAGTGATACCGTATTTCTTCGAATCCAAGATAACGTTTTTTCCTCAGAATCTCGTGTGAAACATCAAGGATCGTTTTGCATTCGCCGCCTGATAGTAATGAACACCACTGGCAACTATCGCAGCAACCAAACCAGGCTGTTTCCTTTCACCCCCGCGCGTTGACAATAAACGACAGCCTCTTTATCATAGGCCTTTTCACTAGCCATGGCGACAGGTCGTACAGTGCCTATGTGTAACGTCACTGGATCTCGGAAAATAGTGAAGAGAAAATGACATTCTATTATCCTATACAAAAACGTTTCTCAAATCTGCAGTATGGCATCAAAACATGCGAGCCTTCGAATTCTTAGAAAGGCCACGGCTATCAGTAGCAGAGTTATAACGCGTCTGCTTTACCTGATGCTTAGTAAAATTAAGTTTTATAGACAGCAGGAATATTTTCGTGATGGAACAGGTGGAACAGGTATTGCCGGAAAATTTTCAATGGGTTCTCGTCGATGTTTTGATGCCAATTTTAAGTTAATGGCTATTAAACCCTCAGAAATGTATAATAATTGTGCAGCCGCAAGAAAATACGGCATAGGCCTAATTGAAGCCCATATGCGGCATTACCGTGAATACAAAGATAGCTTAAAAAATGCGTACTGCACAAGGACGCTTTAAAGAAATTGAAATTGTGAGGTATGTGCACAAAAATGCATGGGCGGAATTGCCATACCGGCGCAATAAACTCGTTCGTTGACTTTCAAAGTCCGCGATTAAAACCTATACATCGCTAGCCGCTGAAGTTGGCCGAATCTGGCAAGCAAGACGTGCGTGTAGCAGCAGTCAGTTATGTCTGATGCTGAGTGAAAGTACCGGTAACTGTTTTATAGTAAGCAAGAATATTTTCCTGGTGGATCGTCGTGTTTTAGAGACGCGTGGAATGTGTATTGCCGGCAAATTTTCAATGAGTTCCCTTCGATATTATGATGCCAATTTTAAGTTAATGGGTATTAAACCCGCTGAAATAAAGCCTAATTGTACAGCCGCAAAAAATACGGCATAACTGAAGCCAATGTTCGGCGTCTACAGTCTGAAAATGCGTACTGTATAAGAAAAGACATTCATATGATTTTACAAAGCACTTTTTAAGCCTGATAACATTTTTTTTTGAAGGAAAAAGTGGGAGCCGTCTTGGATTCGGAGAAATACTGTAATATATATTTTTCAGAATGAAATTAAACACACACTTTCACATAGTATCGGATTTCGAAAAACAACAAACAAGTAAGCTGCAGTGTGGATATTTTCTGCGAAAACTCAAATTTTGAACAAACTGATTGCCATTTCATACTGAATTTAATGTGTATGGGGGTTTTTCCCAACTTTTACAAAAAAATCGGATATAACGTCAATCTGCTATAGCGAGTAAATTTTTCGCCATTATAAATTCTCACTATAACGGACTTCTACTGTACTTTTACAATTTTCAGAGACACCAAACATTTTGTGCGTTAATAAAAAAAAATGGAGACAACGAACGTATGAAATTAAACATTATGATAATAAAATGCATTACCATCACAGCCGGAGGTATCCATAAATGGGGCAAGTTTCCTGTTATTTATTTTTATTCTTTCTGTCGTGAAACTTCTGGCACTATTCGGGCACTTGATAGCATATCTAACCTAAACAATGTGGTCTATCTTATCTCAATTACAGCTGTTTAGGTAAATCTTGATGTGATAAACATAGAGAACAAGCATGAAGTATACTTAAAAATGAAGGTCTGGCTTTCAACAGCCGCAGATATCTAAAGGAAGCTTCCATCCACTGTGTATTACATTCGGAAGTACAATTCGAAACATCTATAATGGTTATCAGTAGGTGGATTGGCACACTTTCTACAGCACAGCTTTATTCAGAAGGGGTAGCCTCTCTACGCATACTCCAACTGGGAATAACAGAGACCATCTCCAGAAACCATTTGCAAATAGATTCTCACTCTTTGGACTCTGTAGTCGGGAACAAAACTATTTTTAAAAGTTTCAAAAAGACATGATCTCGATTGCTCTCGGTGGCAGTGAATGGCAGTGAAGATGATGACGTTTGGAATGACAACATGCAGGGAAGTTGGCAGCACTAGACGACGATAATTCAAGTAAAATCAGTGATCAGGTTTACTGTGTGGTAGGCCTACTGTTCAACTGACAGAGACAAACGATTGGCCATCGAGTTATTTTGTATCAAAATTGAATAATATGATAATACGATATCCTTATCCCTTTTCTCTACGGGATCGAGTATGAAGTGAGACGAATCTTTGTAGCGAGGTTTTACGACCAGGTCCCCTTCCTGATGTCACTCTCATCAAAGGAGTTCATATGATGAAACGAATGATATGATATAAGAATAACTAAAACTGACTATATTTAATGTATATGTAGGCGTAAAAGTCATGTGTTCACCATTTATTCTCTTTTTAAATTTAGAACTACTGCCTTCCAATGAAAATAGCCGGTGAAACCCAGAATACATTCATAAGGTTGTTAAAGAATAGTGTAGATTGTTTAACCCAGGAAATTATGTGTTCACTGCACAAAACTTGAGGTTATTGCATATTGGACACCACACCACCCCACCCTTACTATTTTTTGATGTAAAAGTGGGAGAAAAGGGGTCTAATACAAGAGTAAATACGGTAATTTATAATCTGTGTTTGTCAGTAAAGTCCAAAACTATGTTGTATTTTGGGTGTTCCTTTCTCTTCTGGTGTTAATAACTCAGTGTCTTACATAATACCATAATTCTCTTTTTTTCCTTTGCTAAGCATTGTGAGCATTTAGAACTGTTTAAGTTAATGAGATACGGTAGTGGTTCGCAAGCTTTTGACTCATGTGACCCCCTTTCTTTGTTGACAAGCAAAACCACCACGTGAGTTCACATACTTAACTCGACTAATGACTCACTAACAACCCACCTAAACAACCTAAGACCGGCCTCACCATATTCCCCCTCTTCAGTCAGTTGCTGAGCAGCTGCCTCCTGTATAACCTGGTCCATTGGTTGCAACAGAGCTGTTACATTAGGTGGCAGAAATTTCACTCTGATACCACCACTGACCAACTCTTCTACTCCTGGATTTGGTGGCGGATTGTCAATGAACAAAATGACCTTCACTGGCAAACCTTTTTACCTTCGGCACGAAGTCTTCTTGTAACCAGTTTTTGAAATTTCCACTGTCCATCCTTGCTTTAATTTGGTATGTGTAAGAAACTGGCAACACAGATCAATTCACATTTTTAAGAGCATATGGATTTTTTTATTTCCCCCTTAACAGGAGAGGAAATGTATGTCCTCCAGATGCATTGGCGCATGCCATAATTGTAATGCAATCTTTACTTCTTTTATAACCCCTTGCCGATTCATCTAATTTAGACGCAGTTTCAATGGTGTTGTATGTCTGATCTGGTGTTAAGTTATCGGAGGAAATAATGTCCTGAAATTCCTTTATGAAACTGTCAGCAGCGACTTTATCCCCTGAAAAATTTTCACCAGTCGCTGAAAGCTGGCATATGCCATGACGAGCTTTCCACCTTTCGAACCAATCCTGACTAGCTGTGAAGTTAGGATCTCCATTCGCTAGCTTGCTGTTTAAACTAAGAGCCTTTTCTTGTAAAATCTGCCTTGAAATCTGAACACCGTGCTCTCTTTTTTCACTAAATCACATGAATAATGCATTAATCTAGAGATTTATTTCTAGCTTTCTTTACTGTGTCACGATTCTCTAAACTATCTTTCATCATCGTTTTAAAGCAAAAGTCTTCAATTTCTTTTCCATTTTTCTTCCAATCAGACACAGTTGAAGTCCTTACGCCATAGTCTACAGCAATATTTTTCAAAAGTTCTCCTTTGTCCAGCCTTTTTAATGCTTCTAACTTTTTGTACATGGAAACAACCACTTTCTTCAGTTTTGAAGCCATTTTATGCTCACTCAAACAATACTGCACAGGAAAATACTGTAACTGTGCAGCGTGGTGTTAACTTTCAGCTACTGATGTGGTCTCTCACAGACTACTGGATGCGATGACTCATTCCCTTCCTCTTTCATCGTCTTAAGCAATCACAGAGCAGGTCATTATTGAGCAACAATGTGAACCAGAGATAACATCTGCAGTAGCGGATGAGTGTCATAGATTCCATGTCAGCAGGACCATAATTTAAAAAATGATTGATGAAGTGACTAAACAGTGTTTACCGAGCGGCGTAGCTCTGCATGCTGAGGCATGTTAGTGGTGCGTTGCATTCAAAAGAGCGTGGGTTCGAATCCCACCTCGACCGTCCTGGGAATGACTTTCCGCGGTTTTCCATTCTCATTTCCGGGTGAATGCCGGGACGCTACCTTTGGTAGACTGTGGCCGAATTACTTCCAATTCTTTTCCTTAACTATCCTTGGTGGAAAACACACATTCAAGAAGAGTCGACCCCATAAAAGAAATATTGTACAAGTAAAAATAAATATTATTTTCGATCCGGATTAATGTTATATTTTTTCTCTCCTGTTAGATTTTTTCTCATGTACTACTATTTTATATGTACGTTTTATTTCTTGTACCTCAAGCTGAAGGTGTCCTTAACACAGGTCGAAACATGTCCTTAGGTATGTTTAGACAGGCCATTTAATTTAAGTGGTAGCATGAACAAGTGGATAATATATACGTAAATTCTTGTTAACAATTTATATATAGTGTACTTAAACCAGCATGCAAAACTTTTATTGAGCACTGCATATTGTGCAACTTTTATTATTTGCCGTTTTTTATACCGCTAATATTACAATAATAATTAAACTTATGTTTATATCCTATGACAGCTAATATTAACGGAATAATTTGATATGATATAGATGTTGATTCCCATAGGGAATCTGAAATATTTGTCCTGAATGAGCAAATTTATAATACCAATATAAATGGTCCGTTATTGGACATTATAAATTTTCCAGCTAGCTCATTCTTGGTTGCCAGCGTTTCGCCCTCATGTGCTAGGGTGGGCTCATCAGTTGGTACCTAGCACACTTACCAATACGCTGGCTAGTGCATACCGTGGAGGCCACTGCGTAGGCTAACTGGAGCCACCGGCAGTGCCAATGCACTAAGAGACTTCGTCTCATCACTAAAAATTGATGCCTGCTTGGCCATCAGATGATATAGATGTTGATTCCCATAGGGAATCTGAAATATTTGTCCTGAATGACATCTATATCATCTGATGGCCAAGCAGGCATCAATTTTTAGTGATGAGACAAAGTCTCTTAGTGCATTGGCACTGCCGGTGGCTCCAGTTAGCCTACGCAGTGGCCTCCACGGTATGCACTAGCCAGCGTATTGGTAAGTGTGCTAGGTACCAACTGATGAGCCCACCCCAGCACATGAGGGCGAAACGCTGGCAACCAAGAATGAGCTAGCTGGAAAATTTATAATGTCCAATAACGGACCATTTATATTGGTATTATAATTTGATATACCGTGCGAGTTGGCCGTGCGGTTAGGAGCGCGTAGCTGCGAGCTCGCATCCAGGAGATAGTGGGTTCGAATCCCACTGTCGGCAGCCCTGAAGGTGGTTTTCTGTGATTTCCCATTTTCACACCAGGCAAATGCTGGGGCTGTACCTTAATTAAGGCCACAGCCGCTTCCTTCCCATTCCTAGGCCTTTCCTGTTCCATCGTCACCATAAGACCTATCTGTGTTGGTGCGATGTAAAACAGCGGGCAAAACGCTGGCAACCTGGAATGAGTTAGCTGGAAAATTTCAATAATGGACCATTTATGTTGGTATTGTAAAACAACTAGCCAAATAAAAAATAAATTTGACATTTTATGATTTGGCCTCCTTAATATTGATATGTCACTTTATATATAACCCATTGCCTCAGCTATCCCTGATCTTATTTACTAAGATTTGAGAAATTCTGTTTGGCTTTGATGTAGAAACAAATGAACAAATACATTGACATATGAAAATTGAACTGAACCTGCTTTCAACTTTTGTATACTAGTCTGAGAAAAAAACAAATTATGAAGTAAAATTTGAAATATACAGACAAAATTATAATTTTATTTATATGTAGGTGCATGTTCTTGCCTATTATGTTTTCATGTTTGTCCTTGTATATTTTTGTATACGTACATGTTTTTCTCCCTCTGTGCATACGAACCAATCTTTGTGTTTATCCTGGTTTGTGTATGTTCTTATTTTCCTTCCTAGTTTTCTTTCTTTGATTTGTATATATTCATAAATTTGAGAATCAATTTTGTGTGGTTCATGCTGTGGGTTATTGCAGTCACGTCCTAGTTCATGAACTTCACGCAATAGCTGAGGCCTACTAAGTGGTCCTGAGAGTCGGGATACTAGTCGCTATGGAATAGGAGTGGACATTTCTAACATATTCTGAGTCGTGGCCCTCCTTGTGCTCTGGCGGCTAGGAATATACGATACAATCCTGCGTAGTCCCTAACCCGTTAGAGGAGATATTCTCACTGGGACTAAATGTAAGTAGGGTAGCATCCTGCTTCAGAATTTTCACTGAACACTCAAAACAATTTAAGCAAGCCTCAGACCCATGGGAGTAACGGAGCCTCGCTTCAATTTGACGGGCGAGGAACTCCTTAGAAACAACTTAATGAATGAAATGGAATTCAGTGACAAGTTATCAGTATTAATGGGGCTTATGGAAGAAAGAGAGAAAAAAAGAAGGAAGAACTGATCATGTCAACGTTTTCCGGGCTTGTAGGCCGTGGTCCAGGAGCGAGTGAATGTCCCGACGTTTCACCGAAGACTGCGTTCGGCATTGCCACGGGTTCTGACTGACTTCGATAGCAGCGAATCTCTCGGTGGAATGAAGTGCTGTTGTAATTCCACCTCATTATATACTGCAGAATATGGTACACTGCTCGCCTATTGGGGGCGGTCGCTGATTGGCTGTTCTACGGCCAATGGTTGAAGCATTAGGGAGCCCGGTGTACATTGACCTGCTTTGGCAGAGACAGGCACCTGTTGCTTTCTTCTGGTCTGCCGTGGCTATCGTGTCCTTCAGGATTTAGAACAGGGCCTCTCAAACGCCCAAAATCTTGCGTGTGCAGACAGCAAAGCAGAGTTCCTGTGCACAGTGCAACGGTCCCGCTCGGCTTGGACCAACGCTTGGTCTCTAGGCTACTCGGCTAAGCTCGGCTCGGATTTGGAGCGCTACGGAGCAAGTGAGGAAGAGGGAGACAGGGGGAGTGAACGAGACAGGCGGGGGGGAAAGAGAGAGACAGCGCTATTGCTCCAAATCGAGGAGTGGGGGTCTGCACTCCGGTCAACCAAGCAAAGTCGTCTTTTGCACAGTGCATGCACCAGGATCATGCACCCTGAGAGGCCTTGATTTAGAGCTTTCAAGACTGGAAACCAGGCTTTGTGTACCCATTCAGATTCCTCCTTTTGGTTGAAGCTGTTGGTGTGCTTCAGGATTTCAGTGGCTTCCCTGTGTAGCCAGGCGTGATAAGACACAATAGTTGACAGTACTTTGGTGTCGCTGTACTGTACGTCATGGCCTGCTAGCAATGAGTGTTCAGCAACTGATGATCTATCTGTCTGTCCCAGCCAGCTATGTCTGTTATACTCCTTCAGTCGTGTGGCGATGCTTCGTTTGGTAGTGCCTATGTATACCTGGCTGTAGCTGCATGGGATCTTGTAGACACCTGCTGTTGAGAGAGTAATAAGTTTAGCAAGGAATATTAGAAAGGTACCTTCTGATTGGAGAAAAGCAGTAATTGTACCTCTCAATAAGCAAGGGAACAGGAAGGAATGTAACAACAATTGAAGTATTTCATTATACCAGGCGAGGTTATACCAGGATCACCTGCATTTTTGGAATGGAGGGTGTGATCGCTGGTTGAGAGTAAGTTGGATGAAAAATCAGTGCTGTTTCAGACCACAGAGGGGCTGTCAGGATCAGATTTTCAGTATCCACCAGGTGAATGAAGAATTTGACGAGAGGAATAGACAGTTATATGTGTGCTTCGTAGATCGAAGAAGACATACAACATAGTCCAGAGACTTCACAAAGAAAAAAAGCTTTATACTGTCCTTTTCAATACAAAAAGCCATCTATATTAAATGAGATTTTCAATCAATCACTACTGGCCTGCATTTAGGGCAGTTGCCCAGTTGGCAGATTCCCTATCTGTTGTTTTCCTAGCCTTTTCTTAAATGATTAATGTCTAAACATGTTTCAGCCTATCTAAAGGCCATCTTCAGTAGAAGCTACCGTAAATTATTACATATATATAAAAATAAAATACTGAAAAGATGTGTGAAATTGAAAGATAATGATCATGATTAACATATTAAAACCACATGTGAATGTTGAGGTAGGAAAATCTTTTTGTCTAAAAACTCTTCTGATTAACATAAAACTTGTTATCCTTTTAAAAGTGGAAATCTGTAAATCTGTATTGCATGACGTAGCGAGATAGTAAGAGGATAATGGGTGCACATCATCTGCAATGGGGCAAAAAAGAAGGAATGAACGGGTGAAACAAAATATTGTGAACCAAAATATCGCGTGAAAAGAAAGAAACTTGCTTGTCAGGAAGCTGTCGTCTCGAGTGGTATGACCTTGTTGGTCTCGTGTCCCTATTGACATTTGTGTAGCTAGCACTGGGTCAGAGCTGATGTGGTTGGGTTGGGAAATGGAAGGGGGAAGGATGAGGAATAAGGTATGTGGTTGGAAGGGGAAACGGAAGGGGGAAGGATGAGGGATAAGGTACAGGAGGGGGATATTGCGGGAAGGGCGGATCTAGTTCTGGAATGTCGCCGGTGAAACTAATTCTTATTAAGAAACTGCTGATAAATGTTTGGGACAAAAGTTTTCGGTAAAACATTCTTCTTCTCGTGGATTTCATTTAAGTTGTGTGAGAAATTATTATTTATTTTGTGCATCTACAGAATGGTGTGTTAATGAAGCTATGTAATATAGAGAGAGACTTTCAAAGGTGGCTAAAGGAAGGAGTTATATCATGTTCAAGATCATGCTTTCACGTCTCTGCACAATATTTAAAATGAAATTTACCGTTGGTCTTTATAGCTATTGTTGAGAGTGAAGGAGAATTTCCTGCTGTGTATGTTTATCAGGAACTCAAGGGAGACTTCATTAGTTAGTTGGAACATAGAAAAAATGATGAACTCTTCTCAGAAGAACTCTTAAGGTTTCACTTTACTTTGTCCTGCCTGCTGGCTCTTCAGAAATGTGTGCGCGTGTGTTTTATATTCAGGAATCATTCAAGAAGAACACTTTCGCACTGCAAGATGTGTGGTTAAGGTTATTTTTAATATGTATAACTTTTGCTTTCTCAACGATTCATTTGTTTCTATATTCGTCCCTGTTTTTATCTCCTTGTAAAATGTGTATTGTTTAATGTAACGCCTTGTGTAATATAAATGCCTACATGCTGGCCTATTTTCCCACATTTTGGCTGATGATGACGCAAAACAGCGTTGAAACTAGTTCCAAGTGCAAATACATGTTATAAATAAACTATAACATTTTTGTATTGAAAAGGTGGACCGTTATAAGTTTTCCTATCATCAGAAATTATTGTATCAGTCAGTACTCTCAAGTATATTGGATAAGGGACCTTTCTGTTCATAATGTAAAATCTTTAAATCCTGGTCATTTGTATATTTATGATTTAGCTCCTTTAGTTTTTTTATTTGTAAAGTGATAGCTGTCAATACGGAATGAGATTTATAACATGCTGAGTACCGAGAGAAAAATGTTATCTGTGCTGGTGGATTATGGGTAGATTATTAAAAACAGTTGAAAGCATCTATATTGACATTTGAGCTGCAGTGAGAATTGATGGTAGATGACTACTTGGTTCAAGATACTTGCAGAGGTTAGACAAGGCTGTAATCTGTCACCTTTGTAGTTCATAGTGTACATATATCATCTACTGAAAGGTAAAAAGTGGCAGGGAAGGATTTACTTGGGTGGAAATGTAGTAAGCAGTTTGGCCTATGCTGACAATTTCATCACAATGGCAGACTGTGCTGAATGCCTGCAGTCTAATATCTTGGAACTTGAAAATGGGTGTGATGAGTATGGTATTAAAATTAGCCTTTCCAAGATTAAAGTGATCTCAGTAAGGAAGAAACATTAGAGAACTGAATGACAAATTGAGAATACAAAACTAAAACAGGTAGATAATTTCAAGTATTTAGGATGTGTATTTTTCCTTGATGATAGTTTAGTAAGCAAGATTGAATCAAGGTGCAGCAAAGCTAATTCAGTGAGCTTGCAATTGCGATCAGCATTATTCTGTAAGAAGGAAGTCAGCTCCTGGACAAAACAATCTTTACACTGGTCTTTTTTCGGATCAACATTACTGTACGGGAGCGAAAACTGGGTGGACTTAGTATATCTTATTCATAAGTTAAAAGTAATAGAACCGGGAGATGGTGGGTTCGAATCCCACTATCGGCAGCCCTGAAGATGGTTTTCCATGGTTTCCCATTTTCACACCAGGCAAATGCTGGGGCTGTACCTTAATTAAGGCCATGGCCGCTTCCTTCCCATTTCTAGGCCTTTCCTATCCCATAGTCACCATAAGATCTGTGTGTGTCGGTGCAACGTAAAGCAAATAGGAAAAAAAAAGTAATAGACATGAAAGTAGTGAGAATGATTGTTGGTACAAAACAGGTGGGAACAATTGCAGGAGGGACGTCAGAATAAGGATAGAATGGCCAAGTTAAGAATGAACTCTATTGATGTATGCATAAACTGGCTTCGGTGGTGGGGTCGCGTGAGGCAAATGGAGAAGGATACGTTACGGAGGAGAATATTGGACTCGGTCATGGAACGTAAGAGAAGTAGAGGAAGACTAAGATGATGTTGGTTGACTCAGTTTGTAATGATTTAAAGATAAGAGGTATGGAACTAAACGAGGCCACACAGTTGGTACAAATAGAGAAATGTGGAGGCAATTTTATAAATTTACAGAAGCTTGCAGACTGAATGTGTTATGGCATAACGGTCTTTAATGAAGATGTATGTATTGATTTTGTGTGTACTGTTTTTAAATCACCAGCTGAATCTATATTAAAATCATTAATGTGTGTGTTCTTTGATTGTTCTGGTGAAATATTCACATTTTTGTCAATTTTCGATGTTATTTTTTTTTCTTTTTTCTCTTTTTTTTCTATACATTCTTTTGATATAGTGAGTTGTGAGAGTGTATTATCAGTGTATTCAGTCCACAGTACTGTACCATATGTTATTTGATATTGAAAATTTACTAAAGATTGTGTGGCTGTGCTTCCATTAGCTTTAATTTCAGTCGCAAATTCAGTCAGTTCATTCATTTATTCATTCATAACATCTGTTCTAAATGACTTCAAATAGTTATATCAGAATATTTTTCAGTCATTCATTTAATAATGAATGCTTTCTCCCCTGTTGGTAGTATCTGTGAGTGGGAGGGAAGAGAGATCTATTTATTTATTTATTTATTTATTTATTTATTTATTTATTTATTTATTCATAACATCTGTTCTAATGGGAGGATAACTCTGTACACACTTGTCTCAGATAAATCTTAATTTTCTTTTGTCATAATGAATATTGGTTTTAGCATCTGACACTTCTTGTTACACAGTGTGTTTTTAATATCTGTCCATGAGTATAGTCTGTTGTAGATGGAGTCTAGTATTGAATCTGATTTGACTTTCTCTTTTTGTACCATTCTTTCTTGGCAGCGATTGGCATGCCGATAAGGAAACTTCATTTTTGTGTAGTTGTCTTAAACCTACGTGTGTGAATGACGTTCATCTTTCCTATGCAGAACATTGTTGCGGTAGGCGCAGGCTTTGTGGACGGACTGGGTCTTGGTGACAACACGAAGGCAGCTGTTATTCGACTCGGGCTGATGGAGATGATCAAGTTTGTTGACGTGTTCTATCCTGGTTCAAAGTTGACAACTTTCTTTGAAAGCTGTGGTGTTGCTGATCTCGTGACAACCTGCTACGGTGGCAGGAACCGCCGTGTTGCTGAAGCCTTTGTCAGGACCAATAAGGTAAATTGAAGTTGTAAAATGTGTCATACTGTTATTAGTTATTTAAAGGTCTGCCTTGTCAGTACAATTCAAAATCTTGTATACTGTATTTACTCATGCATTAGACCCTTTTTCCCCCACTTTTACAACCAAAAAAAAAAGGTAAAGGGAGGGGTCCAATTTGTGATGACCTGAAATTTTGTGCAGTGAACACATGACTTCTAGGCTGTAAAGAGCTGTGAATTGTACAGGTAAACATTCTTTAACAGACTTATGAATGTATTTGAGTTATACTGGCTATTTTCATTGGAAGGCAGTATTTCTAAATGTAAAAAGTCAATAAATTGTAAACACAACTTTTAGGCCCACATATAAAGTAAATCAGTTTTAGTTACTCATATCACATCATTCATTTTATCTCATTAAATCCTCTGATGAGGTCGACATCAGGAAGGGCATACGGTCATAAAAACTTGCTAGGAAGATTCGTCTCACTTTATACTCGACCTCCTGGGGAAAAGGGATAAGGGTATCATATTATGCAATATTGATACAAAATAACTCTATGGCCAGTCATTTGTCTCTGTCAGTTGAGCAGTAGGCCTACCATACAGTAAACCTGATCACTGCTATTATTTTAATTGTCTTGCGCCGCTAACTTCCCTGCTACTGGCATGCTGTCATTCCAAATGACGTCATCTTCACTGCCATCTCATCGGGTATGCACTGCAATCGAGACAGAGAGCATTTGAGGTCCCTTCTTTTTGAACCTTTTAAAAACAGTTCTGTTCCGACTATGTAGAGGCCAAACTGTGTGAAGCTATTCCCAAATGGTTTCTGGAGATGGTCTTTGATATTCCCAGCTGGTGTATGTGAAGCAGAAGCCACTCCTGAATATAGCAGTGTTGTTGAAAGCATGCCAAACCACAAGCTGATAACTAGCGTATGTTACGAGTTGTATTTCCGAATGTAATCTGTATATACAAAGTAAGAGTTTTGTCTCTACATTGCTCAGAAATTGAAAAGAATGGTATTTCTGTATCGACTATGTCCACAGTAACAAGTAAATGCACTTTTTACTTTTTCGTAATGTCTGTCTGTATGTATGTATGTATGTATGTATGTACACGCATCACGAGAAAACGGCTAAAGGGAATTTAATGAAATTTGGTACGTAAATTTGGGGGATGAGCCGCTACAATCTAGGCTATAAATAATTTTTTTCATGCTCGGTGAAATGGTAGTTTAGGGGAAGGCCTAAAATTTAATTCTCAAATATTTATATTATTAGTGGTCCTATCGATAAATACTGTATAACTAAAGTTATATAGAATCACTTTTCCGGTCGTTTATGTCTAATACATTTTTACCGTACTGGCTATGATAAGAGATATTCATGAATTTGTATTTTTTGTAGCTAAGCGCATATCAACGCCGAGCCACAAGAAAATGGGTTAACAGAATTTAATGAAAATTGGTATTTAGAGTCGGGCTATAAGAAACTACAGTCAAAGCTATAAACAATTTTATTCACCCTGGAAGAAATTGTAGTTTAGGGGAAGGCACCTAATATTTAATTTTTAAATACCTATGTTATTGGTCCTATCGAAAAGTACTACATAACAAAAGTTATAGAGAATACAAAAATTTCTGATCATTTATGTTTTATTCAGTTTTACCGTCCGGACTACGAGAAGAGTGGTATTTCAGAGTCGGAAGAAAAGTAAGTGTGAAGGCCTACAATATCGAAAGCGCATAACATTGATCGACAATAACATTACATTGACCATTGTTTGTAGTGATGTTCTTTGTCTCCAATGCTGATACTCAACTCCGATGGATGGGATTACTGCTGCGCACAGAGTATAACAGCCTGACTGAATATTGGCGGGAAAGAGCTGGGGGCTAGAAAACTTTCTTCTTTAGCATACCATTCCTCTGGTTTATACATTTTCTGATACCGTACTGCTGGTACGTAACACAATGGTTCATAATAGTATTCCAGCTATTCGACCCATACTCTGACGCGCTGTTTTGAATGAGCAGTGTGCACACCTAAGGCAAGGCTCGCTTATGACCTGGTCTAGAATTACAAATTTAGGCCTATTCCAAATTATAGCACCACAATTCACTAAGTAACTCAAAATTCAACCCTGGAAAGAGCCGTTTCTTAAGAAAAGCTTCTTCCTCTTTACTTTTATTAAATTCTAGACTCATTTTATTCCAAATTAGCAGTGAAGAGAGGGTTTCTCCTGTGGCTTGAAGGAAACATTTTCCTCCAAGTCAGATAGATTTTTCCGCCACCAGTGTAGTGAATTGAGATTTTCTGGCTCATCAGGTACTCCTAGGAAACAGATTAGTAAAAGGGCGTAGTGTTGGCCCTGGTACTTTCCACTATTAGAACCCCACCCCGCCGATAAAGGACAAATAGTGTTCACGGATCACAGCTGTTTGTGACTTGGTCATTCCAACTCTGGAACTTTGTACTGTTAGATCGGCAGCGTAGTACTGTTCGTTAAAAGTGAGAAAATATGTGTTTTTTTATTTGATCGCGTATTTCATATGAAAGTCTTGCCTTTAATCCTGCCATTCCTACTGACATCATTGTAATGACCTATGTTAATTTCAGTTGGGAAACCACTAAGATAGTCTTTCTGAGGATGTAACAAGGCAGGTGGGGAGTGAGTGCTCGCCATTATAATGAAAACTCCCCAACCTGATTGTGACTGATATGACGTTTGGTGACTTCCCGTCGCATTTCTGGGGTAACATTAAGAGCTATGCAGTTTAATACAATCTTGCTCACAACGTGTGCATGACGTAACCTAGAATTATGTATACAATGCAGAATTCTATAGCGAAGCACGGGTACATCAGCTAGTACATTGTAATTGGAAGCATTCTTTTGATAACTGCGGCTGTTGAAAGCCAGACCCTTATTTTTAAGTAAATTTCATGCTTGTTCTCTACATTTATCACATCAGGATTTACCTAAACAGCTGTAAATGAGAAAAGAGAGACTGCATTGTTTAATTTAGGTATGCTATCGCCCGAATAGTGCCAAACGTTCCACAGGAAAGTTTACCGCATGTATGGATATTGTGCCCGTCCCTACACCTAATGGCTCCGGCATGATGTCTACAGGGCGTTAACGGGTTGGAATAAAACAAATGGGCGCTTAACTCGACTAAGCTTAAGGGCATACAGGGTAGGAGACGGGTCATACCTAATTACAATGAGAACACATTCGGGTTAAAGATTAGATTAATACACGTGGTTTATTAGGCCTTAATGATGATGATGGTAATGACGCATTTATATACAAATGAATTACATGGATTATTATCAATTGTTGTTGTTTGTTATCGACTTTCAGTCGTTTGTGATGGATCCGAGTATTATCTATCGCAGAGCGATCCATTATGACGAGATTCGAACGGGAAAACACTTATCATAGACACTGAGGCTATGTGATATCATTGACCAATAGGATTAACATGCATGCAACGAATCTGAGCAATCCCTATACTAAACACACAGCTATTCCCCAACGAAGTACCACGAAGGAACTCATAAAAATGTGGAACAAACGCCCGGGTTTGAACCGACCCTCACTTGTAAAAATTTCACCACCCCGATGGTCAACACCATCGGTAACTCAATTATAATCACAACAAGATACATAAACCCTTAAAGAACACAAATTATATACAGTAAACACGTGAGACATCCAGCCTTCGGTTGAGCATTGGGGTACCAATGCTGCTGTCGGGAACTGAACTGACACCCGTTGGGATGGAAGTGGGACTCTGAAAACCCTAAACTACGTTATACTCAAGTGTGTAATGGCAGTAAACTAACAAGTACTGGTAACAATCGCCGTGTCATTTATTAGCGACTACATCAGTCTGGCGTGTTGAATATTTCATTATTAAGCGATTCTTTCGCCCTCATTCACTTCAACTCAAGGCTCCCTCTTACACGAGCGGACGAGAATACACAAAAAACCGACACTTCTCCTCAGTAGGTCAACTGCCCACAGCCCCCACACGGCGGGTGGTCATTGGCCTCGGCCTTCACAGGCATAACGCCCTTTCTTAACAAAACACCCCATCTCGGGGATCGTTCACTAATAAACTGAGCCTCATCGTTCCTTAAACAAAATTACATTGGCTCTCAATACTTCACTTCAATTCAACACACACATTCATTTACAATATCATGATCCCGCGACGCGACATCGGTTCCTATGATACCAATACTTGTTTGATTACCATAACTACAATTTATTATTATTATTATTATTATTATTATTATTATTATTATTATTATTATTATTATTGGGTTCATCATTACACCATCTCCCTACACGACTTACCTGGAAATTAGACCATACTGCGTGATCATAATTAACTTCCTCGTAATGACGGTGTAATTAATCCATATCTAAATTGTGATTTCTGATAAAATCGTCACACGGTAATACAATTATGAATTAAATATTCCTCAATTTGCACTTAAAATTGTGATAAGCCTTCCAATTAAAATCGTACACTTCCTATCTAAATATATGTCAGTGGAGGCCTGGGTGTCAGTTCCGAAGTCACATCTCGTAGTTCTGGGTGCTCACGGAATAAAATTACACTATTTACCAGCCATGCATAATCATCGCTGGACTAACTACAGCCTAACTTGAATTACTCTGAATTACTAAAAAAAATTGGTCTCCTGACGCATCAATAATTACAAGTTTTCCCAAATAAAATGATTAAGTCAATCTATTACTGCATGCAAACTTATCGTGTTACCCCTTTATTTACAATTGATTGCTCAGACGTGTTACTAATTAAATAAAGTAAATAGAAGCTACGTGTATCATGGTAGCACATCTACACTACTGAAGTTACAATCTTTAACATTATAGCGTCAGGTAATGATAACTGTTCCCCGCCCAATCTGATTACGTCATATTAATTATGATTTATACTCATCTCCATCTCGATGACCCGTTGTCAGCTCAGGGAGTCCATTGCTGGCTTAGTGCTGACCCATAGGCACCACAGCAGTTACTGGAGGCACCATTCTTCTTTCCAACTGGGAGTCCATTGTTCTAGGTTGACGAAACCGCTGGCAATATTCCTGAGGCACACAACACGTCACTATTTATTCCAAGATTTATTTAGTTACATTCGGTGTGAACGTCCAGCCACGATACCGGACCTCACTCCGCAATCCGCGATTCAGTATCGGATTCCGCGTACCTTTGTCACTACTCGACACAGTAGCGCCGTAGTAATAATAATAATAATATTATTACAAATTATATTTAATGTTCGCGACACGTCTCTGATCTTTAAAGTTTAGACCCTAGCATCACGTCTATCCAATCTCTGCAATATTTACGCACAGTACGCGATTTCACTTGTAAATTAAATTGAAATTCACTCCAACAAAAGATCACTGGCAGCTCGACAACGCGTAGCTTCGCCGCCTGTAAGCCACAAATCCCGACTGACGCTTCTCCCTTTCTGCAGTAGTTTTTACTAGGGAGCGATACCCCTTCCACTAATTTGCGTATCGCCTATTCCCGGCGTACTCGAGGTAAAATAGTACGATTGATCGGTGACCAGTATCTAGTTGGTGCGATTGAGACATAACCACTCAATTATCCTTCGGTGAATCTCTTTAAATTAATTAAAATATGTTCTGCTTCCCCCACCACACGGGGTGAAGTCCCGGTCTCGAGGAGCTGTCATGACACTAACCAGATGGCCCCAGTACTTTTCCACGCAGAAACAACACAGTATTCTTTCTCCTGCTGAAAGTTATCACGGAAGAGGACATTAAACACTCTAAATAAATGTCCCAGTAGCATTCATCCCTTTTAAATCGGGAGATGAGCCCCTAATTCGAGTTTTATTAATTTTCTACCTCGTCGGTAATTAAGTTGGCCAGTCCGATTCCAAGATGGCTCCTATATTCCGTTTCGAAAAAGTTAGTTTCCCCTCATTCTGTGAGCCTTGAGGAGGGATGTCTTCTCTCGAGTGATGTCATAGGGAATCCCCATTCGTAACCCCTCCCGGGTCTAAGTTGGCTTGGCTTCATCTGCGGGGCCCCCGCTACACAAAGGATAATACTGCGCAGTAAGTCGCAGACAAAGAAATCTCATAAAATAATTTTAAAATACACAATTTATCTATCTCAATGGTATGAATATTAATTAGTTTCGGTATGACCTCTATTAATGATATGAATATTAATCATTTTCAGCGTTCTTTCCCTTTAATAGCATTGCGTGCGTAATTACTGAGATCGATATCAACCCAAGGTCCTTGGATCATGCCCCTGTCGGGTTCATATTCCCCTCTCCCCGAGAAGAAATGGGTACAGGCACTGGACACATTTCGTCGCTGAATATTAAATTGGCAATATCGATTCACAACTGTTTCCAAACCTTTGCTTTCTGGCGAAGTTCCTGGTTCTCTCTTTCCAAATAATATGCTATCTGACGCAATGCTTCTCTGTAGTTCTCCAGGTACTGACATTCTGGACATTCTTCATCCCCAAGATCTCTCTGTGAAAACCAATTCTCCAAATAATTGACTTCTTCGGCTTCCTCATTTGGTCCCGACTCTTCATCTGACACGTCACGTCGATCTTCTTCTCCGTCATCCTCATCCTCTTCTTCTTCCGTTGCTCCAAGTTCTTCAGCGTTGTCCACGTCTTCTAAGTTGCCTCCGGACGTATGGTACAACTTCAGATTTGCCGCGTTGTAGATGGTTTCGGTCGCGCCGTCCATGCTTTGCACCTTGTACGCGTTGTTGTCGAGGTTCTGGATGACTCGGTAAGGACCGATGTACAGTTCAGCGAACTTGTGGTAGAACTTGTTAGGTGGATCGGATACTGTTGGTCGTTTAACGAGAACAAGTTCCCCTACGCGCAGTGGTCGATGGTACCTCTTGTTACGGAGACGACGTAATCTTCGTTCTGCTTGGGCCTTCAAATGTTTTGCTGTCTCTTGTATGCATAGCTCAATCGATAGTCTAGGATCCTGCGGACATTTTAAGACCTCGTGCCATGGTCTCTTTGGAAAACTGTTGAAATGAATCACTGACGGAATTTGCCCGGTGGATTCGTGGATAGTGCCGTTGATACTTTCTGTTATAACAGGAATCACGTCCACCCAACGCCAATGTTGTCTAGGACAGTAGATACGGCAAAACTTTGCGATTTCTCGCATTATCCGCTCTGCGGGATTCGACTCCGGATGCCTAATTGAACTTAGATGATGTTTGATGTTTAAGTTTTCGATGTCTCGCTTGAAGTTTCCCGATGTGAACTGCGACCCATGATCCGTGAGAACACATTCGGGCTTGCCCATACGTGGTATGATTTTAGTCTTCAACTGATTTATAACGGCTCTAGTATTTGCCTTCTGGATCGGACAGAGAGTGACGAATTTTGAAAACACATCCACGCATACCAAAATGTATTGAAGCCCTCTCTTTCCCTTGGGAAGTGGTCCGTAAAAGTCTAAAGCGAACAGTTCCCGAGGTTTACTTGGCAACAACGGCTTCGGTTTTTGCTTAAGTAGGTATGGATTGGGTTTTACCCGTTGGCAAATGTCGCAAGTAAGGAGTACCTGCTGAACAATTTTCCTCAAATTTTTCCAGATAAAAGTTTCCCGAAGTGTAGCAATCACTTTATCTCTCCCTGCGTGACCTGTAACGTGATGAGCGAGCCAAACTAAATCAACCTGCAACGTCGTTGGAACCACGATCCTGAATTGCGTGTGGTCCTCGTCCACGAATTTATGCAGCATACCATTAAAAAATTGGTACTTCTCGGATCTTTTCTGAAGTTCACGGTATTCATCCGTCCCTGGCTGTATTCTACGTTGGAGGAAATCGATCAACTTCTTCATTTCCGGACATTTCTGCTGTTCTTCACCAATAGTCCGCAGCCTTTCTATGATTTCGCGGTCCCCTTGTTCTATCAACTGTATTTGGTTAACCACGATAGGTTCCGGATCTGGATTTCTACTGAGGGCGTCTGCAATTACATTTGCCTTTCCGGCGCAGTGCTCGACTGTAATGTCGAATTGCTGCACAAACAAGCACCACCGGCTGACTCTCTCGCTTGTTAATGCAGATTTCATCATGAACGTCAGAGCTTTGTGATCCGTTCTCAACACAATTGGGTACCCATAAATGTATTTCTTCCAATGGTTAAGAGCGGTCACGATCGCGAGCATCTCTAGTTCGGTCACGGTGTATTTCAACTCATGCGATCTTAATTTGCGACTCATGAAAGCCAAATAGGTGATCCTCTGTTCGGGTTCGGGCGTCTCTTGATATAGTACTGCCCCGACTCCTATAATCGACGCATCAGTTTGCACAATAAACTTCTGTGTATAGTCCGGATATCCTAATTTCACACTATGGGCCAACAGATCCTTTGCTTTAGCAAATGCTTCATCGCATGCAAGATCCCATTTCCACCTATTGTTTTTCTTGAGGAGATCTTGTAATGGTGCAACTATACTGGTATAGTTCGGACAATGATCCGCGAAAAAGTTACAAACTCCTAAAAATTGCCTGACATGTTTCACCTTCGTCGGCTTTGGAAAATTTTGAATTGCCTTTAATTTAACAGGATTGGGCATGATTCCTTCTGAGTCGATCACATGACCTAAAAATAGGATACTCCTTTGGCAGAAATTAGACTTGGGTAGGTTTACCTTGAAGTTGTTCCTTTCTAAATCAGCTAATAGTTTATCAAGTTTCTCCAGGTGCTCTGGCAAAGTTTCAGATGCAATAAGGATGTCATCCACGTACCTCACCGTAAACTGTTTAACTTCGTCACTGAGGTTACGATCTAGTGCCCTAATGAGCGCTGACCCTGCTGTTTTCAATCCAAAGGGTAACCGGTTAAAAACGTAGGTCTGCCCATCAAACAGAAACCCGGTCAAAATTTTGGTGGCTGGGTCAAGTTCAACGTGATGAAATGATGATGTCAGATCAACTCCACTAAATAATTTCATTCCCCGGAATTTCTTAAGGACCTCTTTTATACACGGGGCCTGGTCATACTCTGGGATTAATCGCTGGTTTATTGCTCGCGCGTCGAGGCAAACCCGCAACGAACCGTTGCCCTTCTCCACCACGACCAAGGGATTCAAAAATGGTGTGGGTGATTTTGATATAATTCCGTTATCCTCCATCTCCTGTATAATTTTCTTCACCCCAGCGTGAAACTTTTCAGGTATCGGATATGGTCTTTGCCGAAATGGTTCCCAATTGTTGACGACTAAGGAATATTTGAAATTTGGAATTTTCCCTGGACGTGACCCAAATACATTTTCGTGTCTCTCTATGACTCTCTGTAATGCGCCTTTGTCTTCCTCCCCTATCTTCGCTTCGTCGATCTTTTCTTGGACTACCTCCGCCAATGATGGTCCTTCATTCTCCGCTTCTAACTTGAAAATCATCCCTTCAAACTCCTTGATCATCTCGTCCCGATAGGCATCCCAGTTTGGGAAGCAATCTCCTCCTTCATGTTTCAATTGTTCTATCTCCATGGTCCAAATTTTCTCCTCCCCGTGTTGTCCCTCGAAGTCGTTTAATCTTACATCTCCCTGAATTGAATCGTTCCTGAATCTAATTTCATTCTTGTCCATGTCAATGACCGCTTTGAATTCCCGAAGAAAATCAGCTCCAATGATGATATTATATTCCATTCTAGTCAAAATTATAAACGGATGTGATATGAGGTTGTTCCCAATTTCCAAATCTAGATAGGCCAGGCTATTGCATGTAGTTGTGCGGTCCGGAATTATTCCTCTAACCTTAATATTGGAAATCGGAATGATTGGAATACATTGCTTCGATTCCAGTTCTTTGACTAATACTTTAGATACCACGCTGACGCTCGCGCCTGTGTCTACAAGGCAACGAACCAGCAACTGGTTAACACGGACATAAATGACGGGTAACGCTCTGATTGGTTTTGGACATGCCTGAACGGGATCTTCAACGAGGTCATCGGGCTGAACTATCCATGATGCGATGGTCACGGACGTCCACGGTTCCCCCTTCGCGTCGGTAGTCCTCGAAAATCCGACTATCTCCTCACTCGGTTTTCCTAATTTTTTTTAGCTGACCTCCGCCTCCACTTGAATATGGTGGTGCGCGGGGATCAAGATTACTGGCACGGTTTGCAGCATCATGTGCCTGTAGTTCGAGGCTCTCTGCCCCTCGACACTCATCCGACTTAGCAAACTGCTGCATCGAATCTTTCCACCGATCGTTTCCGGCCTGGGTATCTTGCAGATCTCTGACGTAACGGCGTGACTCATTCCTTCTGTCGTTGAGGTCACCCCGATAGTATTCTCGCGGTCTGTTGTTCTGTCGACCACGGTTACCCCAGTAGGAATTGGGTGTTCTCTCGTAAGGTCGTCGCCCTCGTGCGCCGCTCTGTCCGTGGTTGTACCTCCCTGACTGATACCATTGACTCCTACCCTGGTCATTTCGACACTTCCATTGGTGGTTTTCCCACTTCGGAGACCTCCAATCCCTATTATTCCTGTTCTGGTTGCCTATCTGAGCATCAGTCTGGGTACTTGTCACCTGAGTACTCCGGTTTACCGACTGATCCCCCTCTCGAACGTTTAACGTGTTGATGGCTTCTACGTTTCTAGCTCGGCCGTGCCCGACATGAGATGTCTGATCCAACTGTCTTAACACGTGCTCGGCTTCCACTGCCGTACGGATATTTGCCGCAATCAACATGCGCTGGACGTCAGCTGGGAATTGCTTTGTGATGGCGGTTATTAATTCACTTTCAGTCGGCGGGCTGTCCAGTTCGCGCATCTTCACCAGCTGGGACGTGAAATAATCGCAGAACCTTGTGGGTCCTCCCGAAGCGTACCTCCTCGAGTAAAGCTCTAACCTAAGTCCTTGCTGCGTGTCCAAACCCCAGTATTTTTCCAAAAATAGCTTCTTAAAGCCTTCATAGCTATCAAAACAGTAGCGGAACGCTTTAAACCATTCGAGAGCCTGGTCTTCCAAAAATTTTTCAACTACACGTAACTTCCGATCCGCTGGTACCCGATGATCTGCCATATAATCATCTACCTCGCGGAGGAAACTTTTTGGCGTAGTCCTAGTGCCTGGTTTGAACTTCTTTGGCTTATCATCCGCCGAACGTAAGAGGCTATACATCGGTATTGAATTTTGGCCAAGCAAGGTCGACGTTCTCTCGTCCATCGTCGGTAATTTATACTCTTCATTGCCGGGTAGTTGCTCCTTGAACAGACTGTAGCCCATTTGATGTGATCCGCTACCTAATTCCATTTTCTTCATTCCGGCCGTTTCCATTTTGAAATGTGGTTCATCCCGAATGTCTAATTTCTTCATTCCCTCTATTTCTTCGCGAAGCGCGTTAATTTGTTCTTCGTGGATCTCCAATTTCACCATCATTTTCGAGCCTTTCTCTTCGCTCCATTCGTGGATCTGTTTAGCAGTCTCTCCTACTATTTGTCCTGACACTTCCTTCCGTAACCTGGCAAAAGTTAGTTTCGTATCGGACTGCGCTGCTTGCGATACTGACGTAATCTTTTCGTCTAGGGCCTCAATTACCACCAAGGCTTTCTCCGTCCTTTCTTCAACGATCCTGATATTTATCTGGTTGTCCTTGACC
Source organism: Anabrus simplex (assembly GCF_040414725.1). Classification (NCBI taxonomy): domain Eukaryota; kingdom Metazoa; phylum Arthropoda; class Insecta; order Orthoptera; family Tettigoniidae; genus Anabrus; species Anabrus simplex. The sequence continues at coordinate 41,402,746 of NC_090265.1, forward strand.
TGCTCCACTATCTCTTCGATCTTCGTGTCGCGGTCATTCGCTTTGGACCTGACCTGTTCCATCTCACCATTCAGCCGATCGATTTTCTCATTTACATCCACGATTTCGCCATTCACGCGAGTTATGTCTCTCTCGATACCGGTCTCAACCTGACCAAGCCGCTCAACTATTCCCTCGACCTTTATTTCAACAACGGCATTGAGCTGAGAAACCGCGTCTATTTTATCGCTTAGTTCCTTAGCCCCCTTTTCGCATTGTTGTTGAACCTCCTGAATTTTGTTCATTAAACTACTGCATTTCTCCTCAATCATCTTACTAGTCTCGGTTCGGTTTTCTTCCAATTTAACCTCAAAATGTGTTAATTTACCGTCAAAGTTCTCTAGTTGTTCTCTGACCTCCGCGCGCCCCTGTTTGCATTCATTTTCAAGCGTCTTAATATCGTCCTTCATTTCCTCCCGATTCGCCTTTAAATCGTCCTTCACACCGTCCTTCATTTCCCTAATCTGCGCACTGTTATCTTCCATCCTATTCTCCATCTTATTTTCAAGTGTCTTAATATCGTCCTTCACACTGTCCCTAATCTGCGCACTGTTATCTTCCATCTTATTTTCAAGTGTCTTAATATCGTCTTTCACACTGTCCCTAATCTGCGCACTAGTCTCATCCATCTTATTTTCAAGTGCCCTACTCCGCGCACTGTTCTCTTCCATCTTATTTTCAAGTGCCTTAAAGGCGTCCATCAAAGCCCGCATGGCTTCACTATCCATGTCGCTATCCTTTGAGATGACAGGACCCCCCTCGCTAACGTCGGCGTCAACAAACCACAACAATATATAATTATTATTGATTTTAAAAGAAAGGATTCCTCTATCCAAACTTTACGTTCTTCCAGCTTCAAATAATCTTTACTTTAATCATCATTGCAAATTAAGCCTCAAAAACGGCTATCATTGAAGCTGCCTAACCGCCTAACATCATTAAGGTTCATGAAATTTATATAAGAAGGCAACGGGAAATTTCCGAAAATGATTATAACATTAGCCCTCAAATTCAGTTAATAAAGTTGCCGGTTGACCTGTGATTTTAAAATTGGGCTCGATTTTAAATACCAACACATGTGGTATAGTGCCAGTAAATCAACCCATGCCCTCAGCATTGAGGTCCTTCAAACACACAAAGTCCATCAGAATCTCAAACTGAACCCATGAAATCAACCTACTGCCACTCGAAACAGAAAAGTAGGCGTGAGGTTACCTCTTCTCATCCACGGTTATACTAACGTACAATATATTTCCTAATAGCAGGTTGTTTGGTGACGAAACACGCACCACTGGCTAATATCCGTGAATAGATATGCACTAAGAGAAAGCCACTATTCACTTCAAACCTCACTTATGGGAAATTCATTTCATTGTTTCCCGGGATTCGAACTAATCCCCTTAAATTTTGGATACGCCCCTGCTTACGCGAATGTCATGGCTCTGCCCATATCATTGGACCATGACTGTGTTCTCATTCATAAAACGATTTAATATTGACATCAAGGTATCACTTATTCAACTATAATGAACTGGGCCTCGCGTGGAAATGTCAGAAGCAGACATGGGTTACCAAAATAATCGTGCCCACTCCTGGAAGCCGCACAAGTATGCCTTGCCTAATACACAACACAACACGCCCCTATCTTTGCATTAATGGTATGCAATAGGTGGGATAATTATGCGCCTATTAAACATCAAAATACGCCTACTAAACCGTAGAATATGTCCCACCTTGGGCCGTATTTATATATCCAGACATTGGATGTCATTCTATATGGCGCTAAATTTCCTAAATCTGGGTAGCCCTTATTTACGGACATATCGAGCCCCCACAGTTCACTTACGCCCTTTTATCTCGCCCCACTTTGGATGCGCCATCTTAAGTATGTGCCCGTCCCTACACCTAATGGCTCCGGCATGATGTCTACAGGGCGTTAACGGGTTGGAATAAAACAAATGGGCGCTTAACTCGACTAAGCTTAAGGGCATACAGGGTAGGAGACGGGTCATACCTAATTACAATGAGAACACATTCGGGTTAAAGATTAGATTAATACACGTGGTTTATTAGGCCTTAATGATGATGATGGTAATGACGCATTTATATACAAATGAATTACATGGATTATTATCAATTGTTGTTGTTTGTTATCGACTTTCAGTCGTTTGTGATGGATCCGAGTATTATCTATCGCAGAGCGATCCATTATGACGAGATTCGAACGGGAAAACACTTATCATAGACACTGAGGCTATGTGATATCATTGACCAATAGGATTAACATGCATGCAACGAATCTGAGCAATCCCTATACTAAACACACAGCTATTCCCCAACGAAGTACCACGAAGGAACTCATAAAAATGTGGAACAAACGCCCGGGTTTGAACCGACCCTCACTTGTAAAAATTTCACCACCCCGATGGTCAACACCATCGGTAACTCAATTATAATCACAACAAGATACATAAACCCTTAAAGAACACAAATTATATACAGTAAACACGTGAGACATCCAGCCTTCGGTTGAGCATTGGGGTACCAATGCCGCTGTCGGGAACTGAACTGACACCCGTTGGGATGGAAGTGGGACTCTGAAAACCCTAAACTACGTTATACTCAAGTGTGTAATGGCAGTAAACTAACAAGTACTGGTAACAATCGCCGTGTCATTTATTAGCGACTACATCAGTCTGGCGTGTTGAATATTTCATTATTAAGCGATTCTTTCGCCCTCATTCACTTCAACTCAAGGCTCCCTCTTACACGAGCGGACGAGAATACACAAAAAACCGACACTTCTCCTCAGTAGGTCAACTGCCCACAGCCCCCACACGGCGGGTGGTCATTGGCCTCGGCCTTCACAGGCATAACGCCCTTTCTTAACAAAACACCCCATCTCGGGGATCGTTCACTAATAAACTGAGCCTCATCGTTCCTTAAACAAAATTACATTGGCTCTCAATACTTCACTTCAATTCAACACACACATTCATTTACAATATCATGATCCCGCGACGCGACATCGGTTCCTATGATACCAATACTTGTTTGATTACCATAACTACAATTTATTATTATTATTATTATTATTATTATTATTATTATTATTATTATTATTGGGTTCATCATTACACCATCTCCCTACACGACTTACCTGGAAATTAGACCATACTGCGTGATCATAATTAACTTCCTCGTAATGACGGTGTAATTAATCCATATCTAAATTGTGATTTCTGATAAAATCGTCACACGGTAATACAATTATGAATTAAATATTCCTCAATTTGCACTTAAAATTGTGATAAGCCTTCCAATTAAAATCGTACACTTCCTATCTAAATATATGTCAGTGGAGGCCTGGGTGTCAGTTCCGAAGTCACATCTCGTAGTTCTGGGTGCTCACGGAATAAAATTACACTATTTACCAGCCATGCATAATCATCGCTGGACTAACTACAGCCTAACTTGAATTACTCTGAATTACTAAAAAAAATTGGTCTCCTGACGCATCAATAATTACAAGTTTTCCCAAATAAAATGATTAAGTCAATCTATTACTGCATGCAAACTTATCGTGTTACCCCTTTATTTACAATTGATTGCTCAGACGTGTTACTAATTAAATAAAGTAAATAGAAGCTACGTGTATCATGGTAGCACATCTACACTACTGAAGTTACAATCTTTAACATTATAGCGTCAGGTAATGATAACTGTTCCCCGCCCAATCTGATTACGTCATATTAATTATGATTTATACTCATCTCCATCTCGATGACCCGTTGTCAGCTCAGGGAGTCCATTGCTGGCTTAGTGCTGACCCATAGGCACCACAGCAGTTACTGGAGGCACCATTCTTCTTTCCAACTGGGAGTCCATTGTTCTAGGTTGACGAAACCGCTGGCAATATTCCTGAGGCACACAACACGTCACTATTTATTCCAAGATTTATTTAGTTACATTCGGTGTGAACGTCCAGCCACGATACCGGACCTCACTCCGCAATCCGCGATTCAGTATCGGATTCCGCGTACCTTTGTCACTACTCGACACAGTAGCGCCGTAGTAATAATAATAATAATATTATTACAAATTATATTTAATGTTCGCGACACGTCTCTGATCTTTAAAGTTTAGACCCTAGCATCACGTCTATCCAATCTCTGCAATATTTACGCACAGTACGCGATTTCACTTGTAAATTAAATTGAAATTCACTCCAACAAAAGATCACTGGCAGCTCGACAACGCGTAGCTTCGCCGCCTGTAAGCCACAAATCCCGACTGACGCTTCTCCCTTTCTGCAGTAGTTTTTACTAGGGAGCGATACCCCTTCCACTAATTTGCGTATCGCCTATTCCCGGCGTACTCGAGGTAAAATAGTACGATTGATCGGTGACCAGTATCTAGTTGGTGCGATTGAGACATAACCACTCAATTATCCTTCGGTGAATCTCTTTAAATTAATTAAAATATGTTCTGCTTCCCCCACCACACGGGGTGAAGTCCCGGTCTCGAGGAGCTGTCATGACACTAACCAGATGGCCCCAGTACTTTTCCACGCAGAAACAACACAGTATTCTTTCTCCTGCTGAAAGTTATCACGGAAGAGGACATTAAACACTCTAAATAAATGTCCCAGTAGCATTCATCCCTTTTAAATCGGGAGATGAGCCCCTAATTCGAGTTTTATTAATTTTCTACCTCGTCGGTAATTAAGTTGGCCAGTCCGATTCCAAGATGGCTCCTATATTCCGTTTCGAAAAAGTTAGTTTCCCCTCATTCTGTGAGCCTTGAGGAGGGATGTCTTCTCTCGAGTGATGTCATAGGGAATCCCCATTCGTAACCCCTCCCGGGTCTAAGTTGGCTTGGCTTCATCTGCGGGGCCCCCGCTACACAAAGGATAATACTGCGCAGTAAGTCGCAGACAAAGAAATCTCATAAAATAATTTTAAAATACACAATTTATCTATCTCAATGGTATGAATATTAATTAGTTTCGGTATGACCTCTATTAATGATATGAATATTAATCATTTTCAGCGTTCTTTCCCTTTAATAGCATTGCGTGCGTAATTACTGAGATCGATATCAACCCAAGGTCCTTGGATCATGCCCCTGTCGGGTTCAATATCTACAGGTGTGGCGGTAATGCGTTTTATTATTATGTTTCATTTCGTACGTTCATTGTCTCCCAATTTTTATTAAGGCATACCCTAGTATGGTTTTGTTTGGCATCTCCGAAAATCATTTGAAAGTAACTGGGGACATAAAAAAATCTATATTATTATTATTTGTTAGGTATATTGGTGAGTAAAACAATTGTGATTGGATTGTTTTTATCATGTTTTAAACGTACTTCTCTCCCCAAAAAACACCCTATATTGGCCAGAGTTACGAGATATTAAATGATCACTTTGTTAATGATCACGCCTCCTAAATTAATAGGCCTAGCAACAACCATGAATATTTTTAACTAAAGTAAACTCGTTTCCTCATCCCGAGGTGGTGCAGCTCTTTTTTAGACAGGCCCCCAGTGGAAGGGAGTTGCATGTACCATTTTTACCGGAAATCAACCTTCCTGCCATTCGTAAATCTCTGGCGATATGGTACCTGGAATCGAACTCGGGCTCCCGAGAACAGCAGCTAATTGTGGTAACCATTACGCTGACATTCTTAACTACAAAACACAGACATACAGCAGAACCTCGATAATTCAAAATCCGGCCTTATTCGAAGAAGCTCTCATTCCCGGAAACATAAGGTACAGTTTTGCATGTTATTTAAATCGTTTAATTCCACATAATGGATTATTTGTAATTCGAAGGACAATGTCGGTCCCATTACCGAAATTCAGACTTTTAATTCAAAACTGCCTTTACATTTAAATTTTTTTTTTTTTTTCAGAGTAATTTAAATTTGAAATTTATCCGCGTCATAATAGAACACGTCTTCCGGAATGCGCTGGGGTAGATTTCAGTACTTTCACTCATTTCGGTGTGTCTACAGTGTGCTTCATACTTGCTAAGTTTGTGTAAAATTGTAATTCTATTGTATTCAGCGTTTTAAGGAACATCATAATATCATGTAGCAGGCAGTGTGTGGAGAAGCAGAATCCGCGAACATCGGCAATGCCAACAGTTGGCGAAAAATCGTGGCTCCTATAATCAATTCGTACGCACCAAATAATATTGTCAACGCCGATGAAACTGAGTTGTTTTTAAATGCCGAGCCCGAACGCTCTTATGGTTTTGTAGGAGGGAAATGACAGCCGAGAAATCCTACAAGGAAGGTCATTGCACTGTGTTGCAATGCACATGGAAGCCACAATGTTTTAAGGGCATCTGGCACTTTCCGTGCAAGTACAGGACATCTGAAATGCATTCAGTGCAATAATCCAATGAATAGAGGACTTGCACAAGGGAGCTAGCGTAATTTGTCCTCGTCTTTGAATCGTGCATTTTTTCTTTTGATGCTTGAGGTTATGTTTGACAGTGATTTATCCAAGTGCATTATTTGAATAATGTAACTGCACCTTGTTGGATACATTTCAGGAACTTTTTTTTTTTCCAAGGCCGGTGAAAGGTTTAAACTGTGAATCTAGGTGATTGCGTGCATTAATGCGTCTTAGAATACTTTGTGGCAGGGCAAGGGTTCGCATTTCTGAATTATGAGAGAAGTACCATGACAGGAAATCGTACAAGGATAGAGTCACTGTACAGTGTTTTAATGCAGACTGAAGTCATAGGAAAGTTCGATAAACCACGATGTTTTAAGGGCATAGGGTACTTTCCGTGCAAGTACAGGACATCTAAAATGCATTCAGTCCAGTAATCCAATGAATAAAGGACTTGCTCAGGGGAGCCAGTATATATTTCTCCTCGTCTTTGAATCGTGCTTTTTTTTTTTTCTTTCGTTCATCATCATCATCATCATCATCCTAAACCATCTCCAGTTTCCCGGATGTGGTGTATGAGCCTCTTCCATCTCATCCTGTCCTTGTACCATTCTTCCTCCACCAACTTGTCCCAATCATGACCTCTCAGCAGTACATCGCTCTTAACTAAATCTATCCATTTCCTTCGTGGCCTTCCCACGGGTCGTCTTCCTTCTACCTTTCTGTCAAATTCCTTCCTTGCAGTTCTGTTTACTGGCATCCTCTTCATGTGACCAAACCACTTCAGTCTTGATATCTGAATCTTATTTAGGAGAGAATCATCTATTCCTACTTCTTCTCTAATTTTCTCATTCCTAAACTTGTCTTTCCTGGTTTTCTGGATCATAGTGCGTAGGAATTTCATTTCAGCTGCCTGAAGTTTGGAATTATCTCTATTGGTCAGTGTTGTGGTTTCGAGACTGTATGTAAGAATTGGTGTATAGTAGGACTTGTACAATGTCATTTTTGTTTTCATGGGTATTTGCTCATCCCACAGCAGGTGTCTTACCTGGTGGTAAAATTGTGTTGCCTTATTGATTCGATTGTTCACCTCATGTTTTGCTAGGTTGTCATTTGATATAACGCTACCCAAGTATTTGAAAACTGGAACGCTGTCCAGTTGAGCTTCATTTATCATGACTATTGGTTCTGCTCCTTCCCCATACACTTTCATCACCACCGTCTTGGTCTTGCTGTTGTTTAAACCATATTTCTTAAACTCCTCATTCCAGCTTTGTATTCTCTCTCCCAATTCCTCTTCTGAGTCACTCCAGATCGCAACATCATCTGCAAATGTGAAGGCTTTGATATCTCCATGTTCTTTCCTTTTAATAGATTTCATTACTACATCCATTACAATAATAAATAGAAGTGGTGACAATGAGCTGCCCTGCTGCACTCCTCTCTTTGTTTCAAACCAGTCCGACAAACCACATCCTACTTGAATACAGCTTCTATTCCCACTATACAACATTTTCACTTTGTCTATGAGGCTGTCTCGCACTTGAAGTTCTTTCATGCATTGCCAAATTCTTTCCCTTGGTACACTATCGTATGATTTCTCAATGTCCAAAAATATTAGAAATAAAGACTTGTTCTTCTCCCAGTATTTTTCCATTAGCATACTAATTGCAAATATAAGGTCTGTAGTTGACCTTCCTGGTCTGAAACCATACTGCTCTTCTTCCAAAATTGGTTCAACAATATCTCTGATTATGGTCTCTATTATTTTTTCCAATATTTTCAGGATATGAGACAGTAGTGTGATACCACGGTAATTAGTACATTTTCGTCGGCTTCCTTTCTTGAACAGAGGTACGATGATGCCCATCTTCCAGTCCTCAGGAATAGTATTTTCCTCCCATATCTTGTTGAGCAGTCTGTAGAGCCATTGGATTCCTGGAATTTTCAATTTCAAGCCATGTAATTGGTGGTTCAGTTGTGGTTCTTCGACTTGGCTCTCCTCTATCTGTTGTTATGTTTTCTGTATCTCCATTCAGCAGCTTTTCGAAATAGATCTTGAGTTCTTGTTTAATTTCTCCCTCTTCTTCTGCCAGAGTTCCATCATCACGTTCTATTGCTTTTATGGTCTCTTGATCCCTTCGCTTGTTTTTCACTACTCTGTATAGCAATTTCATATTTCCTCTACTGTCCTCTTCCAGTTTGTCTGCAAACTCATTCCATTTCTTCTCTTTTTCTTCCCTTACAATGTTCTTTACAGCAAGTTTCTTGTTCCTGTATACTCCTTGAAGTCTTTGTATTTCTTGTTCATTTCGTTCTTGTCCCTGTTTTTGTTTTTCCTTGTCCAGTGCCTTCTTTATTTGGTTTCTTTCTTTCACCGCTGTTTTCACTCTATCATTCCACCATGGTGTCTCCTTTTTTCTTTTGATAGAACTTGTAACTCCACATAGGTTTTTGGCTTCTCCCACAAAGGTGTCTTTGAAGGCCTTCCATTCTTCATTAACGCTGGTTACTTCACACTTCGGCAAACTCTGTTGAATCCTTAGTTTGTATTCTTCCTTTATTTGGACTTTTTGCAACTTCCAAGTTTTAACCTTTGGTTTTTCCGTAATAAGTTTCTGCGTTTCTTTTGCCTTATGTTTGAAGTCTACTACCAACAATCTGTGGTCACTGTCCATGCTTTCACTAGGGATGACCTTTACATCTGTGATGTACCTGTCACCATCTTTATTTGTGATTACGTAGTCAATCAATGTTCTATACTGGCCATCCCAACTGTACCTTGTTATTCTGTGACTATCTCTTTTTTTGAAGAATGTATTTTTGATTATAAGATCATTTCTTCTGCACAGATCTAATAGTAGTTCTCCTTCTGGGTTCCTTTGTCCAAATCCATGTGTTCTCATACCCAAGTCTGTCTACCCCAACTTGCGCATTTAGATCTCCAATAATAATAACATTTTCCTCATTAACTGTATCTTCCAGGTCTTGCCGAAAGTATGATGGTGTACTTAGTGTTCTCCAGTTTCATGAACATTTTAATGATGCTATCACTTTTGCAGATAACTTCAGCTGTAGCATCAGTCCTTTCGTTGATTAAGAATCCAACACCATTTTTCGCTACCTTCTCCTGTCCACTCCAGTATAATTTATAACCTCCACGAAGTGTCTTGCTTGCAATCCCTTTCCATTTGGTCTCACTTAATCCCAATATTGAAATTTTTCTTCTACCCATCATGTCTAGGAGTTCTTCTAACTTCCCAATTAATGATAGAATGTTCATAGTTCCAATTCGGTATTTGGGTCTCTTTTTTATTTGGGATTTCCTTTCAGAACATTGCATATCATCAGCCTTACGGTCATCATACTTTAGAATTGTCTGAGAGGACTTATCAGTCCGGTCTATAATATTCTTTCCGAGGCTCTTTTTCTTATTGAAAGCAACTGTACTCAATACTCTCCTGCTGACTTGCTAGGCCTAACGCATAAGAGGATTTTCTTTCAGGGTTTACTCCCTTAGCCTTTGAGGATGCCTTCCTCGTTCTACAAGGCAGTAGGTTCCATCTGTACACCCCAGAAGGATGGGTTGCCTCTTCCGCCATCTCCACTGTACCGAAGTCCATCTTCTCCGCCGTAGATGCCGTTGAGGTCTTCACCCTTAACCCAGGGCAAGGGCCCTCCATATTTATGACCCCTGGAGAGAGGGTGTCCCAGTATTTTAAAACCCCCAGGAATTGGGCTACCTGTTGGTCCGCGGGTTGTATTCGTTATTTCAACCAGCCCTACATACTGTAGGGGTCCCCTATCCGCCACCTGGGGACGCGCTCTGTAGGGGTCAGGTTCCCCTGGTTACTTATTGGAAGTTAACCCCACCCACAAGGAGTTGCATGAGGTTATGTTTGTCAGTGTGTTATCCAAGTGAATGCTGCATTGTGAATTTGAATACAGTACCTTAAATGCACCTTGTTGGAAACATTTTAGAATTTTTTTTTTTTTATGGCATTTCAAAGGTTTAAACTGTGAATCAAGGTTAATTGCATGCAGTACAGGTCTTACAGTAATATTTTACGCGGCAAGGGTTAGGATTTCTGAATTAAGAGTTGGCGGTTAATTCGAAATCACATAATTCGAAGTCCGATTTTTGTGTCCCAACGACTTCGAATTGACGAGGTTTTACTGTATATACATGATTGATGCATGCTTGCAATGCGCAGGTCAGACATGCTACAGAGGCAGACCTTTCTTAACTACGAAACACAGATGTATCACATGACTGCAACACATGTTTTCATTACATAAAATAAAATTACTTACAAATATACAATTTTAAATTATAAATTGGCTTTAAAATTTTTTAAAATCTTTAACATGAACTTTTTAAGAAAAGAATATTCATCAGGGTATATTCTCTATGGACTATTGTACAAGTGTTTCCTTGACAACCGCTTTCAATTGTAAAAAGAATTTATATATTTTCTCATGAGTATTTTGTTTTTAATGTTGTCATTTAATCTTCTTATGCTATTTTTTAAGTACACTTTCTCTCAAAGCAATGATACCTTGTCAATATATGAATTTTTCATCTAAACAGAGTTATACCGGGCGAGTTGGCCGTGCGTGTAGAGGCGCGCGGCTGTAAGCTTGCATCCGGGAGATAGTAGGTTCGAATCCCACTATCGGCAGCCCTGAAGATGGTTTTCCGTGGTTTCCCATTTTCACACCAGGCAAATGCTGGGGCTGTACCTTAATTAAGGCCACGGCCGCTTCCTTCCAACTCCTAGGCCTTTCCTATCCCATCGTCGCCATAAGACCTATCTGTGTCGGTGCGACGTAAAGCCCCTAGCAAAAACAAAAAACAGAGTTATGTGGCTGAAGATGTAAATAACATACAAAACATGTACCACTTTTAACCCATAAGTAGCCTTAAGCAACTAATGTATTGACAAGGTAGAAAATAAAAAAATACTTATTTGTGAAAAAAAATACTTATTTGTGAAGCATGTTTTCATTGCGTGGGTCGTACGGACGGAACTATTCACAAATTTCTGTGATGTCATCAGAGCTGCATTAGATTGTACCCGCTTCGAAGCGGAATCGTTGTTCTTCTCTGCCAAATTACATTGGGGAGTCTTGTATTCGAGATTTTTTCATTTTCTTCGTCTCGAAAAGCCAAGGGGGTGGGGGGTTCTAATACACTAGTAAATACGGTATTTACTAATACATCAAATACGTTTATATAAGTGCATGTTTCGAGAATTAATATTCTCTTCTTCAGCTTACAGATTAAAATCACATGCATGTAATAGACCGTATTTAAAAAATGATGCCCTAACATTAAAAATTGGTTAAAAACAGTGCAGTAAAACATATTAAAAGTTCAAGCAGGAACGTGATTCATGTTATGTCCAGTTTGTCTTGTAAAAAGTTCATAAGCAGACTCATACTATCAACTTTATTAAGAACAACAACTTGAAACCCATGAAGATCATTTGGTTTATTAAGGTCACACAGATGCCGCACCACAACAATATTTGATAATTGTTAACAAGTTCAATCTTAATATCATAAATAAACACATATTTCATCCATCCCTGCTGCTTTTCCTGTTCTCATTTGTTTAACCCCATAACACACTCATTTCTTCATGCCATTTTCGCATTAGTGGTTGGTGGCTACATATTTGGACACTTAATCCACAAATATTTGACCATCTCTTAATTTCTGAACCTGAATGAATAGTGGTTAAATATTTAGCCATCCAATACCAGAACAACTATGATAATAATCATTCAAAACACACTTTCTGATCAAAATTACACCCATACAAACTACATTAACACAATATCTGGCAGACTAGGGACAAAAATTAAGTTGAGCATACAGAGGAAAAAGCAGTGGCTACATATATAGCCCCAAAATACATTTCATTGTATTGTTCACTAACAAAAAACTAACACCTTTAGTTATAGTAATATAAATTTTGTATTTTGTGCTTCAATAGACTGAAGAACTACATATGTTTGTTTTCTGAGCTAATAAGGTAACAAGGTGATATTGCAGATCTAGTTACTCATAAATATTATTGTAAATTCTATCATTTCAACTAACTTTCCTAGCCAAGAGGATAAAGGATTCGTATACGTTTGAAATGACTTATTTGGACGGAATTTTCACTTTTTTATTTTTGTTTCCTAATGAAAGCTTAATTCTCCTACTTTAAGAAAATGTACAGTTCTTACATGTTTCGTGCACAAATGTGCTCAGAAAATTTATTTGAAGGGAACAGTGCACCCGTGTCTCGGTCTGAGGTGGGCATGACCTCGCTGCACGAAAAATTTCGTGGTTCCTTTCGATGTTTTAATTCAAGTTTGGCGCTCGTTGCATAATAGCTCTCCATAGATAGCTCCACATGTGTATTCTTTGTATGCAGCAGTAATACTCTTTGATAATGGGAGCTTCCATGGTTTCCATAACTGCGATGTTTTGAGTGAAAATATTGTCATGTGCATTTGGATGTATATTCGTTGTTGAGATAATGTGCAGAAACTGTATTGGATGTAAGAAGCATTATCATTCCCTATCCTATTTAGGTTGGAAGGCTGATCATGCTGCAGTCTGTGCCAAAAATTACAGTGGATCTTCGCCTGATATGGAGCAGTAAAAATATTTTCTCACTCAAATGAGAGTAGAGGTCTGAAGTATGTAGATTGCTATGGGGATGGGGATTCGAAAAGTTACAAGGCAGTGTGTGATTCTAATCCATACAATGGTAAAGAAGTCAATAAACTGGAGTGTGTGGGCCACTACTGAAAGCATTTATGAATAGCTCTTAGAAAAATTGTACAACATAACAAAAAGATGGGTGGTAGAGGCAAATTAACTGGGGCACTGATAGACAAGTGTCGGAATTATTTTGGAATTGCTTTGCATTCCAACTGCAGTTCCATAAAAGGTATGAAAAATGCTATATGGGCAACATTGTTGACTGCCCATAAAGACAGGCCTTCCCATCACAGGTGCCCTATAGGAACAGACAGTTTGGTGTTCATACCAACGAGCCAAAGCTGGCAATCTACTTGACAATTATAAGCATAAAGCAGGAATACCACGAGAAGTCCTACATGCAATGAAGGCTGTGTATGAAAGGCTCTGTGATCCAAAAATGTTATCAAAATGTCTTCATGGTTTGACTCAAAATACCAATGAGTCATTCAGCGGTACGGTATGGAAGAGGTGTAGAAAAGATACATATATGGGGGTGTCCACTTTCAAACTGAGTGTCATGGATGCTGTTTTACACTTTAATTGTGGAAACAAGGTTGAAATAAAGGTTTTAAGAAGAATGAAGATTGTGCCTGGTATGTACTCAGCATCAGGAGTGTCACAAGCTGATGAGACACGTGCACTCAGAAGTCATCTTCAGAGCACTGCTGAACAAAGACAGCGAAGGAGGTACCTCAGGGGAAGAAGAAAGCTGAAAGAGGCCAAGAAACTTGAAGAGGAAGGTCCCACCTATGCAGCTGGAGAATTCTAATACTTTCAGGTAAAAAGAAAGAGGTCTAATCATAATACAAAACTTTAAACTTAATTCACTCAAAACTAAGAATTATGTTTTCTTTTCAGGTTCAAACAACAAGTTGAGTTCTAATTCAGATATCTACTTCAAAAAGGTCTCAAATTGAAGATAATTAATTTAGGAATGCCCTGTACTAGAACTGAGAAAAGATATATCCACGTTCAAAAACTGAGTACGAAGAAATGAAAAATTATTTTTGAAATTTTGCATTTTTGAAAGAATGTGTTATAATTCTTTGTGTAATTGTGATAAACTAATACATTTAGTAGGGGACATCAAGAACGCTAATAATAGTTTGGTGAAAGAAATACTAAAATTAATGCATTTTTGTAGTTGTTAGGTAGTCTCAAAAAAGTGCCAATTTTGTTAACAAACAAATTCTTGGACACCCCTTGAAATATAAATTGGGCAATCTGATAGCATAACAGTCTTCAGTTACCTTCCTGTTAACTACTAACAAAATTTTAAAAGTTTTGATGTAAAATTGTGAATTTTTTTATGAAACGTATATGAATACCTTAAGTATTACAGTATTCATGATTAGACTGATAAGGTGTTCAATGCAGAGATCTGAATTTCAAAGCCTGGTTCTAAGAGTACTTTTTTAAAGAGTTTCCTAGGTATTCATGTATGTTGTATCATTTTTAAGTATTACAGTATTCATGATTAGACTGATAAGGTGTTCAATGCAGAGAACTGAATTTCAAAGCCTGGTTCTAAGAGTACTTTTTTAAAGAGTTTCCTAGGTATTCATGTATGTTGTATCATTTTTACATTTTACTTTTCCAGAGCATTGATGTGTTGGAAAAAGAATTGCTGAATGGTCAGAAACTTCAGGGTCCAATCACAGCTCAAGAAGTTTATGCGCTCCTGCAAAGTCGTGACATGGAGAAAGTGTAAGAAATCTTTTCTTAAACTGTGTTTTATTAAGTGTAATCAGTCGGTGATTCCTGATGCGAGAATGCAAGAGGTATTTCATTAGTTTCATTAAGTATCTTGCTGCTGAACCCATTGTTGATAGGACAGTCTTAAGCATGTGCATGATTGCATTTTTGTCCATCGCTTTAATTGTTTCTGAAAGAAACCGAAGTAATAGATGGTATTAGTGATCATGAAGCTGTTTTTGTCGTACTTAAAAATAAATGTGATATAAAGGACGGTCTTAAAAGTAGGACTATTAGGCAATACCATATGGCTAATAAAGCAGGCATGAGGCAGTTTCTAAAAAGTAACTGTGATCGGTGGAAAACGGTAAATAAAAATGTAAAAGACTCTGGGATGGATTTAAAGCAATTGTTTAGGAATGTGAAAACAGGTTTGTACCTTTAAAGGTGGTAAGGAATGGTAAAACCCACCTTATTATAATAGAGAAATAAAGAGACTAAGAAGGAGGTGCAGACTGGAAAGAAATAGTTATAAATGGCTGTGGAAGTAAGGAGAAATTGAAGGAACTTACTAGAAATTGAATCTAGCAAAGATGGCAGCTAAGGATATCAAGTTTGACATGCATTGTATGTAAGCTTTGGGAAGACATTCTTTCTGATTATATTAGACATGTTTGCAAAATTAATAACTGGTTCAATAGAAGGCAGTTTGGTTTTAGGGAAGGTTATTCCACTGAAGCTCAACTTGTAGGATTCCAGCAAGATACAGTATAGCAGATATCTTTGATTCAGGAAGTCAAATAGACTGTATTGTGATTGACCTGTCTAAAGCATTTGATAGGGTGGATCATGGGAGACTACTGGCAAAAATGAGTGCAATTGGACTAGACAAAAGAGTGACTGAATAGGTTGCTATATTTCTAGACAATATATCTCAGAGAATTAGAGTAGGCAAATCTTTATCTGACCCTGTAATAATTAAGAGGGGAATTCCTCAAGGCAGTATTATTGGACCTTATGTTTTCTTATATCTATAAATGATATGAGTAAACAATTGGAATCAGAGGTAAGGCTTTTTGCGGATGATGTTATTCTGTATAGAGTAATAAATAAGTTACAAGATTGTGAGCACCTGCAACGTGACCTCGATAATGTTGTGAGATGGACAGCAGGCAATGGTATGTTGATAAACGGCATTAAAAGTCAGGTTGTGAGTTTCACAAATAGGAAAAGTCCTGAGTTTTATTTACTGCGTTGATGGGGTGAAAGTTCATTTTGGGGTCATTGTAAGTACAGTAAAACCTCGTTAATTCGAAGTCGTTGGGACTCAAAAATCGGACTTCGAATTACGTGATTTTGAATTAACCGCCAATTCGCAATTCAGAAGTACCAACCCTTGCCGCGTTACGAAATATTCTAAGGCCCGTTACTGCATGCAGTTAACCTTGATTCACAGTGTACAACTTTCAAATGCCATGAAAAAAGAACTGTTTCCAAAATGTATCCAAAAAGGTGCCTTTACAGTATTCAAATAATACACTTGCATATCTCACTGGCAAATATAACCTCACGCAACGAAAGAAAGAAAAAAAAAAAAAAAGCACGATTCAGAGACGAGGAGAAATCTATGCTGGCTCCCATGTGCAAGTGCTTTATTCATTGGAGTACTATACTGTATGCATTTTAGATGCCTTGTATTTACACAGAAAGTACCCGATGCCCTTAAAATCAAACTTTCCTATGACTCTATCCTTGTACGATTTCCCGCCATGGCACGTCTCTCGTACTTCAGAAATGTAAACACTTGCCGCGTCACAAAGTATTCTAAGACCCATTAATACTTGCAATCACCTCGATTCACAGTTTTAACCTTTCCAATGCCATGGAAAAACTATTTCCAAAATGTATCCAACAAGGTGCCTTTACAATATTCAAATAATGCACTTGGATAAATCACTGACGACATAACCTCACGCAACGAATGAAAAAAAAATCACACAATTCAAAGACGAGGATAAATTATGCTGGTTCCCCTGTGCAAATGCATTATTTTTTGGATATCTGTACTCTTTGCATTTTCAGATGCTTTGTACTGGCATGGAAAGTGCCCGACGCCCTTAAAACATTGTAGCTTACCGAACTTTTCTATGACGAGGGGATAAAGTTTCTCGCTTCCATGTGCATTGCAATTGCAACGCACTACAATGACCCCCATCCCCAACCCTTGTACGATTCCCCGGCTGACACTTTCTCCTTTAACACTAGAACGGCCAGAGCGGTCATTTTGACCGTTAGCGAATTTCAAGGTATTTACACGCTCGTACTTTTTAATGCACGAAGTTGTGCGTTTGACTCTTATAATCTTTTAGGGTTATGTACATTTACGCCAAGAATTACATCCGTAGTTGATAAGGGAACACCGAAATTGTCCCTTATATAACTTGCATAAATTGCTTGTCAAGTGCCTAAATAGGCTTGTAAACAAATTGAGACTCTTATTTTTATCATTTTTCATAAAGGAATTCAATAGGAAGTCCGTCAGAATATTTCATTTTACCTATTAGAAGTGCGAGAATATGAACAATTATTAATACTTAACAATGGATTGATCTGTATACAATACATCCCAATTGTTAACTATGTTGCTTTAAAATTAATAATTGAACATTCGCATGTTTGCCAGATCCTGGATGCTAGATATATGTCAGTAAGTGGCAGCGGTCAAAATGACCGCCTGTGGCCTTTATAGGTATGAGGAAATTTCGGCCGTTCTAGTGTTAAAAATCATAAGACCGTTTGGGCTCGCATTAAAATAAAGCAATGCAGTTTCATTGGCAATTACAGTATTGTTCGGTGCCTACGAATTTATTATATGAGCCATGCTTTTTCGTCAACTGTCAGCATCGCCAGCGTTCGCGCATTCTGTTTTCCCGCACACTGCCTGTTGCGTGATGTTACGGCGTTCCTTTAAAAGGTTGAATGCAAAAGAATTCCGATTTCATTCAACTTGGCAATCATGAAACGCACTGTAGACCCACCGAAGTGAGTGTAAGTGCGGAAAGCTACCCCTCCACGTTCCGGAACACGCGTTCTATTATGACGCGGATAAATTTCAAGTTGAAATTGCCCTGTAACATACTATTGTTTTAAAATGTAAAGGCAGTTTCGAATTAAAAGTCTGTTTTTTGGTAATGGGACCAACATTGTACTTCGAATTACGAATTATCCGTATTTCGAATTAAACAATTTAAATAACATGCAAAACTGTATCTCATATTTCCGGGAACGAGAGCTTCTTCGAATTACGTGGGATTTTGAATTAACCGATTTCGAATTGTCGAGGTTCTACTGTATCTAGGTGTTAATGTAAGGAAAGATCTTCTGGGGTAATCACATAAATGGGATTGTAAATAAAGGGTACAGATATCTGCACATGGTTATGTGGGTGTTTAGGGGTTGTAGTGAGAATGTAAAGGATAGGGCATATAAGTCTCTGGTAAGACCCCAACTAGAGTATGGTTCCAGTGTATGGGACCCTCACCAGGATTACTTGATTCAAGAACTGAAGAAAATCCAAAGAAAAGCAGCTCGATTTGTTCTGGGTGATTTCCGACAAAAGAGTAGCGTTACAAAAATGTTGCAAAGTTTGGGCTGGGAAGAATTGGGAGAAAGAAGACAAGCTGCTTGAATAAGTGGTATGTCAGAAACATATCAGATGTAAGGCTTTTCAGGCGTTTGCTCTATTAACCAGCGTTTTGTCTTAGGTCTGACACTAGACTCATCAGAGTGGGATGTGTCAGACCCTATCCACTGACGCTGGGTGTATGCAGGTGAACTTCTCAGAAGCCCTTATAAGAGGCACAGTCTGATAACTGCATATGGGAGATAAATATCCACAATGGAATTATTGCCCGCCTAGCAATTCCTAATGGAAAATTCTAAATTCCCATGGAGGGAATTAGATATTTTTCACCAGTAGAGCATGTCAAAAATGTCAAAAACATATCAGATGTAAGGCTTTTCAGGCGTTTGCTCTATTAACCAGCGTTTCGTCTTAGGTCTGATACTAGACTCATCAGAGTGGGATGTGTCAGATCCTACCCACTGACGCTGGGGTGTGTGACGGTCAATTGAGAGACACTGTTACGGTTAGGTTAACGATAAAACATAAATATGTAGGGCGCGATGACATTGAAAACCCTTTTAACACTGTGAGGTGCCAGGTTAGAAAACATACCACCGGGCGAGTTGG
This sequence comes from Anabrus simplex, assembly GCF_040414725.1. Lineage (NCBI taxonomy): Eukaryota > Metazoa > Arthropoda > Insecta > Orthoptera > Tettigoniidae > Anabrus > Anabrus simplex. The sequence goes on from NC_090265.1 coordinate 41,421,903, forward strand.
CCGTGCGCGTAGAGGCGCGCGGCTGTGAGCTTGCATCTGGGAGATAGTAGGTTCGAATCCCACTATTGCCAGTCCTGAAGTGGTTTTCCGTGGTTTCCCATTTTCACACCAGGCAAATGCTGGGGCTGTACCTTAATTAAGGCCACGGCCGCTTCCTTCCAACTCTTAGGCCTTTCCTATCCCATCGTCGCCATAAGACCTATCTGTGTCGGTGCGACGTAAAGCCCCTAGCAAAAAAAAAAGAAAACATACCACATAAACCCAGAGCGACTTGCGAATCGTCATTAAGCGTAGAGACGTGCCAAATCAGAACCAATCAACAAGAACACATATAATTCACTGCACCAATGTAACGTGTGGCACCAATTAAGAGTAATTAAATATAATGACACAGCGAGACTCAAGACTCGATAACGTCCTGGGTGACAGGCAGTTAACAATTCAATAACAGTAAGTAACTCGGTGCACAGAGGTTATCCAAGACTGTGCCAACACACTGACACTCAGAAAACCCAAAATAAATACCACACAGAGTCACCACACAGAAGCAGTAAATAGAAACGTTAATACAAGTAAAAGGCAAGACAACTTACCTCAAAGGTGTAAATGTGGAAGGTGCCTTACAATGGATCATTGCAATCATGCCTCTTTCTTAAAAATTAATGATGAAGTGATAGACTTAGGTTTTCCGAAATAGTTGAATTTAATAACAACATGATGTGAACTTTACACCAAGTTAAATAAAATAGAGAATTAATCGAAGAGTAATCTGAAATTCAAGTCCAAGAAGGATGGAGCCAAGTAGTTAATTAATTAAAAGAATTCTCAAGCATAAACAGAGAGAAATGAATCCGATCCTTAACACGGTGTTAATACAGAACAGGGGTGCATAAATTAACAGGGACAGGATTTCAAGCAAAATCCCAAATACATAAATCATATGGTAAGCCGCCAATACAAGGGGCGGAACTTGCTCAATACCAAATTAATTAACATGAAGAAACTGCTTAATCCAATTTTTAGGAATAAAATTGCAGGATAAGCAGAAGTTCCTGCTTAATTCAATATTTCATGGAATTTGATCATAGGGCAATAAATCTTGAATGACACTAGAAATGCAGTGAAGTGGTGAAATAAGGGAATTCAGTAAATATCATCAGCAACTCTTCAAGGCCATTTCAGGTTAAGCAGAAGTTACTATTTAATTCAATAATTCACTGATTAAATAACCGGGGGAATAAAACCAGATCACACAATAAATAATCATGTAGTGTGGTGAAATTAATGTAATATCGGTAATAATCACCACCAAAATTGCAAGACAAGGTCCAGTCAACCAATTCCCAACGTTATCCGAACAAATCTCAATCCAACTCCCCAGTCATAACGCAAAAAACAAAAACAAGATCTATGACAGTAAATGTCACCAAGACGACCACCAAATAAAAATGAATATCAGACAGTCAATGAGAGACAAAACACCGTTGAACGAATAGGTATTCATTTTTCTCAGCTCCTTTATAAAACAATTAAATAACAATTTACCACCCAGTGGTTTGTGATAGAGGTTAACCTTACAGAACAGTTAGGCATATTTAGGTTCGTCAAGGTTTAAAATGGAAATTAAGAAAACAAGTTTGATAGCCTCCATAATGGAAGGTCTTCATTAACATAACTGACCATCAGAAAATAAAAACTAGGAACCAAAAGAAAATGTGTTTTTGGAAAGGGGTTAGTTTTGAACTAATGATGAGATGAGTTCCTAGTACTAACGAAAATGCCAGGTCGGGAAGAGAATCCAGAACGGAGATAATAATACCACAAGCTCAATTTACGTTAACAGATGCAAGGTATAACTAAAATGAAACGAAACTTTCAAAAATTCTCCCCCAAACGGGGTAGGAACCAGGGTAAACCCTGGAAAAATATATGAGCTTACATGGCACGTCTGTCTGGTACAGAGACAGGAGTAAAACTGCCAAGATGGCTTCCCCAACACAGGTCAAGGCCCCTGCCTTCTCGCTAGTAGTAGGAAGCGAGGGGAGGGGGAAACATACACACAATGAGTGCAGCATAATACAGAAGTACACAGACAATGATATGTATACCTCTGCTAACATCTTAAGGAGGACATGGTTCAAGGAGACTCTAACTTAAGGTATCAACCTTACATGTGTATGCAGGTGATCTTATCAGAAGCCCTTATAAGAGGCACAGTCTGATAACTGCATAAGGGAGAGATAAATCTCCACAATGGAATTACAGTATTGCCCACCTAGCAATTCCGAATGGAAAATTCTAAATTCCCATGGAGGGAATTAGATACAGTAAAACCTCGTTAATTCGAAGTCGTTGGGACTTAAAAATCGGACTTCGAATGACGTGATTTCGAATTAACCGCCAATTCGCAATTCAGAAGTACCAACCCTTGCCGCGTTACAAAATATTCTAAGGCCCGTTACTGCATGCATTTAACCTTGATTCACAGTTTATACCTTTCAAATGCCATGTAAAAAGAACTATTTCCAAAATATATCCAAGAAGGTGCATTTACAGTATTCAAATAATACACTCGGATATCCCACTGGTAAACATAACCTCACGCAACGAAAGAAAGAAAAAAAAGCACGATTCAAAGACGAGGAGAAATCTATGCTCGCTCCCATGTGCAAGTGCTTTATTAATTGGATTACTATACTGTATGCATTTTAGATTTACACAGATTTACACAGATTTACACAGATTTTTCTGTATTTACACAGAAAGTACCCGATGCCCTTAAAATCGAACTTTCCTATGACTCTATACTTGTACGATTTCCCGCCATGGCACTTCTCTCGTACTTCAGAAATGTAAACACCTGCCGCGTCACGAAGTATTCTAAGACTCATTAATACATGCTGTCACCTCGATTCACAGTTTAAACCTTTCAAATGCCATGGAAAAAACTATTTCCGAAATGTATCCAACACGGTGCATTTACAATGTTCAAATAATGCAGTTGGATAAATCACCGACAAACATAACCTCAGTATTTGCACTTGGGACTAGTTTCGACGCTGTTTTGGCGTCATCATCAGCCAAAAAATGGGAAAATAGGCCAGTGTGTAGGCATTCATATTACACAAGGTGTTACATTAAACAATACAAATCTTGCAAGGAGATAAAAACATGGATGAATATAGAAACAAATGAATCGTTGAGAAAGCAAAAGTTATACATGTTAAAAAATAACCTTAACCACACATCTTGCAGTGCGAAAATATTCTTCTTGAATGATTCCTGAGTATAAAACACACGCGATCACATTTCTGACGAGCCAGCAGGCAGGACAAAGTAAAGTGAAACCTTAAGAGTTCTTCTGAGAGGAGTTCATCATTTTTCTATGTTCCGATTAAATAATGAAGTCTCCTTTGAGTTCCTGATAAACATACACAACAGGAAATTCTCCTTCACTCTCAACAATAGCTATAAAGACCAACGGTAAATTTCATTTTTCAAAGACGTGAAAGCATGATCTTGAACGTAATGTAACTCCTTTCATTTAACCCATTTTTTACACAAGGTGTTACATTAAATAATATATCTCACGAGGAGATAAAAACAGGGACGAATGTAGAAACACATGTATCGTTGAGAGAGCAAAAGTTGTACATATTAAAAATAAGCTTAACCACACAACTCGCAGTGCGAAAATATTTGAATTTGAAAGATTCTTGAATAAAAGACGCACGCGCACACACTTCTAAAGAGCCAGCAGGCAGGAAAAAGTAAGGTGAAACTTTAAGAGTTCTTCTGAGAAGAGTTCATCATACTTTCAATGTTCCGAATAACTAATGAAGTCTCGTTTGAGTTCCTGATAAACATACACAACAGGAAATTAAACAATACACATCTTACAAGGAGATAAAAACAGGGAAAATTATACATATTAAAAATATTCTTAACCACACATCCTGCAGTGTGAAAATATTCGTCTTGAATGATTCCTGAATACAAAACACACGCGCATACAATTCCGAAGAGCCAGCAGGCAGGAAAAAGTAAAGTGAAACCTTAAGAGTTCTTCTGAGAAGAGTTCATCATATTTTTTCTATGTTCCGACCAGCTAATGAAGTCTCCCTTGAGTTCCTGATAAACATATAAAACAGGAAATTCTCCTTCACTTTCAACAATAGCTATAAAGACCAACGGTAAATTTCATTTTAAATATTGTGCAGAGACGTGAAAGCATGATTATGAACATGATATAACTCCTTCATTTAACCCAATTTTTACACAAGGTGTTACATTAAACAATACACATCTTACGAGGAGATGAAAACAGGGCCGAATGTAGAAACAAATGCATCGTTATGCATATTAAAAATGAGCTTAACCACACAACTTGCAGTGCGATAATATTTGCCTTGAATGATACCTGAATACAAAACGCATGCGCACACATTTCTAAAGAGCCAGCAGGCAGGAAAGAGTAAGGTGAAACCTTAAGAGTTCTTCTGAGAAGAGTTGTATTTTAAATACTGTGTAAGCATGATCTTGAACAAGATATAACTTCTTCATTTAACCACCTATGAAAGTCTCTCTCTATATTACATAGCTTCATTAACACACCATTCTGTAGATGCACAAAATAATCTTGTAATCTTCACAGGTCCGGTATTCAGCTCGACAAGAATATAAAATTGGTATTCAGGAATACGTTTTTGAGAGTTTGGAGGTTGACTGTGCCAGTATTTGTGGTGTATTGTTGCAGCGTTACGTGTAGTGGGGGGGGGGGGGGGGCAGGTTTCTGTGATGTTTATTGCGGGACATGAGGCGGAAAAGCTATGTCGCGAGATGAAGAAGAAACAGAGCGTGGTGTATAGTTTAGGTCTGGGGAGCGGCCATTGTTGGATTAGGAGGGGGGAGGGGAGGAGGAGTGGAAGGAAGGGAAGTATGGAGGGTGATGTGGTGAAAGTGTGTGGCGTGACAAAGTATTATGCATAATCTGAAAGACCGATCTGTTTTTCGGGATATTCATGTTTTTGAAAAATTCAATGAGAAAGTCGAATAGGATCTTGAATTTTTCAAAAACATGAATATCCCGAAAAACAGATCGGTCTTTCAGATTATGCATAATACTTTGTCACGCCACACACTTTCACCACATCACCCTCCATACTTCCCTTCCTTCCACTCCTCCTCCCCTCCCCCCTCCTAATCCAACAATGGCCGCTCCCCAGACCTAAACTATACACCACGCTCTGTTTCTTCTTCATCTCGCGACATAGCTTTTCCGCCTCATGTCCCGCAATAAACATCACAGAAACCTGCCCCTCCCCCCCTACACGTAACGCTGCAACAATACACCACAAATACTGGCACAGTCAACCTCCAAACTCTCAAAAACGTATTCCTGAATACCAATTTTATGTTCTTGTCGAGCTGAATACCGGACCTGTGAAGATTACAAGATTATTTTGTGCATCTACAGAATGGTGTGTTAATGAAGCTATGTAGTATAGAGAGAGACTTTCATAGGTGGTTAAATGAAGAAGTTATATCTTGTTCAAGATCATGCTTACACAGTATTTAAAATACAACTCTTCTCAGAAGAACTCTTAAGGTTTCACCTTACTCTTTCCTGCCTGCTGGCTCTTTAGAAATGTGTGCGCGTGCATTTTGTATTCAGGTATCATTCAAGGCAAATATTATCGCACTGCAAGTTGTGTGGTTAAGCTCATTTTTAATATGCATAACGATGCATTTGTTTCTACATTCGGCCCTGTTTTCATCTCCTCGTAAGATGTGTATTGTTTAATGTAACACCTTGTGTAAAAATTGGGTTAAATGAAGGAGTTATATCATGTTCATAATCATGCTTTCACGTCTCTGCACACTATTTAAAATGAAATTTACCGTTGGTCTTTATAGCTATTGTTGAAAGTGAAGGAGAATTTCCTGTTTTATATGTTTACCAGGAACTCAAGGGAGACTTCATTAGCTAGTCGGAACATAGAAAAAATATGATGAACTCTTCTCAGAAGAACTCTTAAGGTTTCACTTTACTTTTTCCTGCCTGCTGGCTCTTCGGAATTGTATGCGCGTGTGTTTTGTATTCAGGAATCATTCAAGACGAATATTTTCACACTGCAGGATGTGTGGTTAAGAATATTTTTAATATGATTAACTTTCCCTGTTTTTATCTCCTTGTAAGATGTGTATTGTTTAATTTCCTGTTGTGTATGTTTATCAGGAACTCAAACGAGACTTCATTAGTTATTCGGAACATTGAAAGTATGATGAACTCTTCTCAGAAGAACTCTTAAAGTTTCACCTTACTTTTTCCTGCCTGCTGGCTCTTTAGAAGTGTGTGCGCGTGCGTCTTTTATTCAAGAATCTTTCAAATTCAAATATTTTCGCACTGCGAGTTGTGTGGTTAAGCTTATTTTTAATATGTACAACTTTTGCTCTCTCAACGATACATGTGTTTCTACATTCGTCCCTGTTTTTATCTCCTCGTGTGATATATTATTTAATGTAACACCTTGTGTAAAAAATGGGTTAAATGAAAGGAGTTACATCACGTTCAAGATCATGCTTTCACGTCTTTGAAAAATGAAATTTACCGTTGGTCTTTATAGCTATTGTTGAGAGTGAAGGAGAATTTCCTGTTGTGTATGTTTATCAGGAACTCAAAGGAGACTTCATTATTTAATCGGAACATAGAAAAATGATGAACTCCTCTCAGAAGAACTCTTAAGGTTTCACTTTACTTTGTCCTGCCTGCTGGCTCTTCAGAAATGTGTGCGCGTGTGTTTTATACTCAGGAATCATTTAAGAAGAATATTTTCGCACTGCAAGATGTGTGGTTAAGGTTATTTTTTAACATGTATAACTTTTGCTTTCTCAACGATTCATTTGTTTCTATATTCATCCATGTTTTTATCTCCTTGCAAGATTTGTATTGTTTAATGTAACACCTTGTGTAATATGAATGCCTACACACTGGCCTATTTTCCCATTTTTTGGCTGATGATGACGCCAACACAGCGTCGAAACTAGTCCCAAGTGCAAATACATGTTATAAATAAAATATAACATTTTTGTATTGAAAAGGTGGACCCTTTCTAGTTTTTCCTATCTTCCATTCTCAGTTCAATACGGACCAAAAATGAAACTCTTATGTTTAAACGTAACCTCACGCAACGAAAGAAAAAAAAACGCAGAATTCAAAGACGAGGATAAATTATGCCGGTTCCCCTGTGCAAATGCATTATTTTTTTGATTTCTTTACTGTTTGCATTTTTATTATAGTTGCTTTGTACTGGCATGGAAAGTGCCCGACGCTCTTAAAACATTGTGGCTTATCAAAGTTTCCTATGACGAGGGGATAAAGTATCTTGCTTCCTTGTGGCTTATCGAAGTTTCCTATGACGAGGGGATAAAGTATCTTGCTTCCATGTGCATTGCAACGCACTACTATGACCCCCATCCCGCACACTGTACGATTTCCCAGCTGGCAATTTCTCCTTTAAAACCATAAGACCGTTTGGGCTCGCTTTAAAATGAAGCAATGCAGTTTCACCAGCAATATCAATATTGTTTGGTGCGTACGAATTTATTATATTTGCCACGGTTTTTCGTCAACTGTCGGCATTGCCAGTGTTCGCGGATTCTGTTTTCCCGCACACTGCATGTTGCGTGATATTACGGCGTTCCTTAAAAGGTTGAATACAAAAGAATTCCGATTTCATTCAACTTAGCAATCATGAAGCGCACTGTAGACCCACCGAAGTGAGTGTAAGTGCGGAAAGCTACCCCTCCACGTTCCGGAACGTGCGTTCTATTATGACGCAGAGTGGATAAATTTCGAGTTGAAATTACTCTGTAACATACTATTGTTTTAAAATGTAAAGGCAGTTTCGAATTAAAAGTCTGAATTTCGGTAATGGGGCCGACATTGTACTTCGAATTACGAATTATCCGTATTTCGAATTAAACAATTGAAATAACATGCAAAACTGTATCTCATGTTTCCGGGAAAGAGAGCTTCTTCGAATTAGGCGGGATTTTGAATTAACCGATTTCGAATTATCGAGGTTCTACTGTATTTTTCACCAATAGAGCATGTCAAAAATGTCAAAAACATGTAAGGCTTTTCAGGCGTTTGCTCTATTAACCAGCATTTAGTCTTAGGTCTGACACTAGACTCATCAAAGTGGGATGTGTCAGACCCTACCCACTGATGCTGGGGTGTATGCAGTCTCATAATGGCTTCTGATAAGTTCACCTGCAGGGGGTTAGACAAGGCTGTAATATTTCACCTTTGTTGTTCGTAGTTTACATGGATCATCTGCTGAAAGGTATAATGTGGCAGGGAGAGATTCAGTTAGGTGGAAATATAGTAAGCAGTCTGGCCTATGCTGACGACTTGGTCTTAATAGCAGATTGTGCTGAAACCCTGCAGTCTAATATCTTGGAACTTGAAAATAGGTGCAATGGGTATGATATGAATATTAGCCTTTAGAAAATTAAAATGTCAGTAGGTAAGCGATTCAAGAGAATTGAATGCCAGATTGGTGATACAAAGCTGGAACTGGTAGATAATTTCAAGTAATTTCAATGTGTGTTCTCCCAGGATGGTAGTATAGTAAGTAGATTGAAATCAAGGTACAGTAAAGCTAATGCAATCGGCTTGCAGTTACGATCAACAGTATTCTGTAAGAAGGAAGTCAGATCCCTGACGAAACTATCTTTGCATATACAGTAGAACCTCGATAGTTCGAAATCGGTTAATTCAAAATCACGCCTATTTCGAAGAAGCTCTCGTTCCCGGAAACATGAGATACAGTTTTGCATGTTATTTCAATTGTTTAATTTGAAATACGGATAATTCGTAATTCGAAGTACAATGTCGACCCCATTACCAAAATTCAGACTTTTAATTCGAAACAATAGTGTGTTACAGAGCAATTTCAACTCGAAATTTATCCACTCTGAGTCATAATAGAACGTGTGTTCTGGAACGTGGAGGGGTAGCTTTACGCACTTACACTCACTTTGGTGCGTCTACATTGCGCTTCATGATTGCTAAGTTGAATGAAATCGGAATTCTTTTGTATTCAACCTTTTAAGGAACGCCGTAATATCACGCAACAGGCAGTGTGCGGGAAAACAGAATCTGCGAACACTGGCGATGCCGACATTTGACGAAAAAAGCATGGCTCATATAATAAATTCGTAGGCACCGAAGAACATTGTCATTGCCGATGAAACTGCATTGCTTTCTTTTAATGCGAGCCCAAACGGTCTTATGGTTTTAAAGGAGAAAGTGCCAGCCGGAGAATCGTACAAGGGTAGGGGAATGGGGGTCATAGTAGTGCGTTGCAATGCACATGGAAGCCAGAAACTTTATTCCCTCGTCATAGGAAAGTTCGATAATCCACAATGTTTTAAGAGCATCTGGCACTTTCCATGCCAGTACAAAGCATCTAAAAATGCAAACAGTACAGAAATCCAAAAAATAATGCATTTGCACAGGGGAATCAGCATCATTTATCCTCATTTTTGAATTGGGAACATGCATCATTTTCAAAAATATTTTTTTTGAAAAGTACACCAATGAAATAGTACGTAAACGTATTACATTGCGGTATGTTGCCTTGTTTTCTACCATTAAAAAATATATTTAATAGTGCCTTTCCGCAAGGCGAGTGAAACGGCCTCTGACGTAAGCGGCGCGCTGTGACGTCACGATCCAGTACCGCATGGAGCTCTACCAGCCGTTGTGCATCAGCCGTTGCTAAAAGCCAATTGTTTATTATTCATGATCGCGAATAACTTCAGAATGACAGAAGAAAGGTTCAAAACAGCACAATCAGACAATCTATCATGTGTAAATGTCATCATTCTTGAAAAATAGTGACTTTTGTGGCCGCAGAAATTCGCGGATAACAAGCAAGTTTGTAAGTGGCGTCTTCTATATACGTGCAATGTACTGTAACCCATAGTATTAGGATAACAACGAACCTGGATAGATATCACATCACTTTCAACATTTCTTTCTAGACTGATTCCCCTATTAAAGAATAACATTACATTTTCGGGCTTTCAGCATTAGTAAAGTAAGAAATCGGATTTCAGCACTAACATAAACATATAGGTAGCATTATAGTACTAGTCCGCTTCTGTGGTGTAGTGGTTAATGTGTGCCACTCCCGGAGGCCCGGTTTCGATTCCCGGCTCTGCCATGAAAGTTGAAAACAAATAGTACGAGGGCTGGAACGGGGTCTACTCAGCCTCGGGAGGTCAACTGAGTAGAAGGGTTTCGAATCCCACCTCAGCCATCCTCGAAGTGGTTTTTCGTATTTTCCTACTTCTCCTCCAGGCACCTAAGGCCACGGCCGTTTCCTTCCCTCTTCCTTGTCTATCCCTTCCGATCCTCCCATCCTCCAACAAGGCCCCTGTTGAGCATGACAGGTGGGGCCGCCTGGGCGAGGTAATGGCCCTCCTCACCAGTTGCATCACCATACTCAGTCTCACGTTCCAGGACATAGCCCTTGAAGTGGTAGAGGTGAAATCCCTCGCTGAGTCGGAGAGAAAACCAACCCTGAAGGATAAACTGATTAAGAAAGAAAGAAAGAAAGAAAGAAAGAAAGAAAGAAAGAAAGAAGGAAAGAAAGAAAGATCATAGTACTATAGGGCTATAATCTATCATTCCCCAAAAATATATATATTTATGGTTGGGACAACTGGCCTACCCACTTCCGGGGCCCATGAAAGAGAATTAAATATCTTTGTGGAGGGAAAAAGTTAAACATGATAAAGATAAATATGACTTCATCTAGTTTTCACAAGTCGGGCAGAGTGGTTCAGACTGTTGAGGTGCTGGCCTTCTGACCCCAACTTGGCAGGTTCGATCCTGGTTCAGTCCGGTGGTAGTTGAAGGTGCTCAAATACGTCAGCCTCGTGTCGGTAGATTTACTGGCACGTAAAAGAACTCGTGCAGGACTAAATTCCTGCACATCGGCGTCTCCGAAAATCGTAGAAGTAGTTAGCGGGGCGCGAAGCCAGTAACATTAATTACATTTGGCTTTTAACAAGCTGAGCATATCAGGAAAGAAAAGTGTCCTGGTGACATTTTAGTCGCTCAATACAGGAATGTCTTTGGGTGCTGTGACTTTTACTTTTTTTTTGCTTTACGTCACACCGTCACATATAGGTCTTATGGCGACGATGGGACAGTAAAGGCCTAGGAATGGGAACAAAGCGGCCGTGGCCTTAGGTACAGCCTCAGCATTTGCCTGGTGTGAAAACGGGAAACCACGGAAAACCATCTTCAGGGCTGCCGGCAGTGAGGTTCAAAACCCACTATCTCCCGGATGCGAGCTCACAGCTGCGCGCTCCTAACCGCACGGCCAACTCGCGCGGTATTTTTACCCTTCGGTTTATTGACTTGGCTTGTATAACCTAAAACTTAGGCTAAGTTGGATAATATTTTTAAACACCTACATCACTATTTTCACCTGTGTGCAATTATGTTATTTATTTCATTAATATTATGATAATTATTATAATTGAGCATTGTTAACTTATAAGACCGTAACAGACAAGCATTGGTTTTGTGTAGAATTATACATTTGTTAAATTCACGTTGTTTCATTTCATGATGTACACGCCTATCCTTTGTTACATTATAGAGTATTTAGATATAGCCTAAATTTCTTTACCAATTAAGCTCTTCAATAAAGACATACATAACTGTCCCATGCCAAGATATATTGGTAGAATTAGAGCTGTCAAAATGGTTCATAACCCCTTTGATTTATTATCTTGACATGGATCACCCAAAACATAGGTTAGGTTTGGAGAATACTTTAATAATCAGCATTATTTAATGCACTGTTTATTACTTTCATATTCCAAGATGTAATTGAAGCATTTAAATAAAGCATCATACATTAAAATTTAAAGTTTTACCACTAGAACAGCTGACATGGAAAAGTGATTTGAAAATTCAAACAAATTCATCTTACGTTAAAATCTTCAAAAAAATAAACTGTAGACTTTTCCGATATATCACCAGCATTTCTCCAGCTCGCCAAAATCCATTTCTCCCTAGTTTTAGCGTCTTTGGAACGTTTATAAACAATTTGTTTGGTATGGTATTGGATGTGCTATTGCACATCGGAACTCTACACCATTTATAAGTTTTCTGCCTCACTGTCTGCGCAGGATTCATTTTAAGCCTAAAATATACCACTCAGATTATAATCCAATGTATAGACCTCGAATTTAACCATACTAGACACTAACGTAAAGTAGAAATACGCGAAGTGTATCCTGTTTCTCACAGCACACTGTGTTATTTCGTCTGCTAATTCAGTCAACCTGTACGATGACGTCAGGCCAATGAGATCGCGTACTTGCGTGACGTGACATTTTCGTAGATTTTTATCATGTTTGGAGTTATTATTTGTACATTCTGATCACATTTTTGAATTCTGCATGCAATTTTGAATCAGATTAGCATATTTTTAATTAAAACCCCGGATCATGCATGTTCCCTATTGTGTGAATTTTTCTTTCGTTGCGCGAGGTTATGTTTTCAGTGATTTATTAAAGTGCATTATTTGTACATTGTAAATGCACCTTGTTGGACACATTTCGGAAATAGTTTTTTCCATGGCATTTGAAAGGATTAAACTGTGAATCAAGGTGATTGCATGTATTAAATGGTGACGCGGCAAGTGTTTACATTTGTGAAGAACGAGAGAAGTGCCATGGCGGGAAATTGTACAAGGATAGAGTCATAAGAAAGTTCGATTTTAAGGCCATCGGGTACTTTGTGTGTAAATACAAGGCATCTAAAATGCATACAGTATAGTAATCCAATAAATAAAGCACTTGCACATGGGAGCCAGCATAGATTTCTGCTCGTCTTTGAATCGTGCTAATTCTTTCTTTCTTTCTTTCTTTCTTTCTTTCGTTGCGTGAGGTTATGTTTGCCAGTGAGATATCCAAGAGCATAATTTGAATACTGTAAATGCACCTTCTTGGATACATTTTGGAAATAGTTCTTTTTTCATAGCATTGGAAATGTATAAACTGTGAATCAAGGTTAACTGCATGTAGTAACGGGGCCTTAGAATATTTTTTAACGCGGCGAGGGTTGATACTTCTGAATTGTGAATTGGCGGTTAATTCGAAATCACATAATTCGAAGTCCAATTTTTAAGTCCCAACGACTTTGAATTAACGAGGTTTTACTGTATCTGCTTTCAGACCAATGTTGCTTTACGGGAGCGAAAACTGGATGGACTCAGGATATCTCATTCATAAGTTAGTAGGAACACACATGAAAGTAGCAAGAATGATTTCTGGTACAAAGAGGTGGGAACAATGGCAGGAGGGTACTCGGCATGAGGAGATGAAGGCTAAGTTAGGAATGAACTCTGTGGATGAAGCTGTATGCATAAACCGGGTTCGGTATTGGGGTCATGTGAGGCGAATGGAGGTGGAGAGGTTACCTAGGAGAATGATAGATTCTGTTAAGGAGGGTAAGAGAAGTATTGGGAGACCAAGATGACGATGGTTAAACTCGGCTTGTAATGATTTAAAGATAAGACTGTAGAACTAAATGAGGCCACAGCACTGGTTGCAAATAGAGGATTGTGGCGACATTTAGTAAATTCACAGAGGCTTGCAGACTGGATGCTGAAAGGCATAATGGTCTATAATGATGCGTGTATGTATGTATGTATGTATGTATGTATGTATGTATGTACTTATGTACAGACAGATGTACAAAGTATTTAAAATTTTGCTGGGGTGGTGTACATAGTAACTTGCCCTAGAGTTAATTATCGGCTCTTGAAATTGTGCATGACTATCATTGATTTTTTTTTTTTTTTTTTCACCGTGTCAGAAAATGTGGTATAGAACAAAAACATTTTGTAGCAATATTTTAAATCGCTAAGTTCCCACTTGCCCGTATCCTAAACTGAAATACCATGTTTAATGAAAATCCACCAATCCATTTTCTTGTGATGCTATAACAGACAGATAAAAATTAAACTGAACCCAACACGGGCTATTATTTGTCCTGTCTGGTATAGAAACACAAGTATCCAAAATATCCAAAAAATACAGGAGACTGTTTTATACACAGGGTTATTCACCCAAGATGTTCCATTGAAATAACTTCTAATCCATTGAAGGTATCTATATTCTGTTTTAATATTCTTAAATAGTATTAAGAGGTTCATGAAACATAGTGCTACTTGTTCCACGAGATTATTAATAAGGGTACAGGATTTTGAAAGGAAAACCAGAGTGATGAAAAATGTCCCTCACCTAGGAACGGGTTTTATAATCAATAAGCGGATCCTAGGAGCAGTCACAGACTTCACTTCCAGGAACGGCAGGATTTCCGCCCTTTCCTTCAAATGAGCGAATAAGCTCTACACGCTAGTCAATGCACATGCACCTACAAATGAGAGCAACAAGAAAGACCCGGAAAAAGTAGAGGAATTCTGGGAAGACTTAGAGGAAACTATATCCAAGGTATCAACCAACAATGTGATTATACTCTTGGAGATTATAACGCACAGCTGGGGAAAGAAAGGAGGTTCAGAGACATCATTGGAGACTATCCAGCCCACAAAAGGACTAATCAAAATGGAGAGCGATTGATAGTCATGTAAACCTTCAATCTGATCATGAAATCTACAAGAAAACAGTAAACATGGATATCTCCCAACCCCAACCTAGGAGAGTTCCAGATTGATCACGTAGCGATCTCAAAACATGCGGAAAGGGAGATCCAAAATGTCGAAGTCCTGAGGGGTGCAAATTTAGATTCAGATCACCTCCTCTTCAAGATCAAATTCAAGATCATCCCAAGATCCCAGAAAAACAGGAACACAACTCAAACAACAAAGTTTGACAGAGAAAATCTCAGAATGCGCAAAGATTTTGCAACAGAATAGGGAACATGCATGATCCGGGGTTTTAATTAAAAATATGCTAATCTGATTCAAAATTTCATGCAGAATTCAAAAATGTGATCAGAATGTACAAACAATAACTCCAAACATGATAAAAATCTACGAAAATGTCACGTCACGCAAGTACGCGATCTCATTGGTCTGACATCATCGTACAGGTTGACTGAATTAGCAGACGAAATAACACATTGTGTGCTGTGAGAAGCAGGATACACTTCGCGTATTGCTACTTTACGTTAGTGTCTGGTATGGTTAAATTCGAGGTCTATACATTGGATAATAATCTGAGTGGTATATTTTAGACTTAAAATGAATCCTGCGCAGACAGTGAGGCAGAAAACTTATAAATGGTGTAGAGTTCCGATGTGCAATAGCACATCGCATACCATACCAAACAAATAGTTTATAAACGTTCCAAAGACGCTAACGCTAAAAGAAATGGATTTTGGCGAGCCGGAGAAATGCTGGTGATATATCGGAAAAGTCTACAGTTTATTTTTTTGAAGATTTTTTTTTTTTTTGCTAGGGGCTTTACGTCGCACCGACACAGATAGGTCTTATGGCGACGATGGGATAGGAAGGGCCTAGGAGTTGAAAGGAAGCGGCCGTGGCCTTAATTAAGGTACAGTCCCAGCATTTGCCTGGTGTGAAAATGGGGAAACCACGGAAAACCATCTTCAGGGCTGCCGATAGTGGGATTCGAACCTACTATCTCCCGGATGCAAGCTCACAGTCGCTTTTGAAGATTTTAACGTAAGATTAATTTGTTTGAATTTTCAAATCACTTTTCCATGTCAGCTGTTCTAGTGGTAAAACTTTAAATTTTAATGTATGATGCTTTATTTAAATGCTTCAATTACATCTTGGAATATGAAAGTAATAAACAGTGCATTAAATAATGCTGATTATTAAAGTATTCTCCAAACCTAACCTATGTTTTGGGTGATACATGTCTAGATAATAAATCAAAGGGGTTATGAACCATTTTGACAGCTCTAATTCTACCAATATATCTTGGCATGGGACAGTTATGTATGTCTTTATTGAAGAGCTTAATTGGTAAAGAAATTTAGGCTATATCTAAATACTCTATAATGTAACAAAAAAATAGGCGTGTGCATCATGAAAGGAAACAACGTGAATTTAACAAATGTATAACTCTACACAAAACCAATGCTTGTCTGTTACGGTCTTATAAGTTAACAATGCTCGATTATAATAATTATCATAATATTAATGAAATGAATAACATAATTGCACACAGGTGAAAATAGTGATGTAGGTGTTTAAAATATCCAACTTAGCCTAAGTTTTAGGTTACACAAGACAAGTCAATAAACCGAAGGGTAAAAATACCGCGCGAGCTGGCCGTGCGGTTAGGAGCGCGCAGCTGTGAGCTTGCATCCGGGAGATAGTGGGTTTTGAGCCCCACTGCCGGCAGCCCTGAAGATGGTTTTCCGTGGTTTCCCATTTTCACACCAGGCAAATGCTGAGGCTGTACCTAAGGCCATGGCCGCTTTGTTCCCATTCCTAGGCCTTTACTGTCCCATCGTCGCCATAAGACCTATATGTGACGGTGTGACGTAAAGCAAAAAAAAAGTAAAAGTCACAGCACCCAAAGACATTCCTGTATTGAGCGACTAAAATGTCACCAGGACACTTTTCTTTCCTGATATGCTCAGCTTGTTAAAAGCCAAATGTAATTAATGTTACTGGCTTCGCGCCCCGCTAACTACTTCTACGATTTTCGGAGACGCCGATGTGCAGGAATTTAGTCCTGCATGAGTTCTTTTACGTGCCAGTAAATCTACCGACACGAGGCTGACGTATTTGAGCACCTTCAACTACCACCGGACTGAACCAGGATCGAACCTGCCAAGTTGGGGTCAGAAGGCCAGCACCTCAACAGTCTGAACCACTCAGCCCGACTTGTGAAAACTAGATGAAGTCATATTTATCTTTATCATGTTTAACTTTTTCCCTCCACAAAGATATTTAATTCTCTTTCATGGGCCCCGGAAGTGGGTAGGCAGTTGTCCCAACCACAAATATATATATTTTTTTGGGAATTATAGATTATAGTACTATGATCTTTCTTTCCTTCTTTCTTTCTTTCTTAATCAGTTTATCCTTTTCTCTCGGACTCTGCGAGGGATTTCACCTCTACCACTTCAAGGGCAGTGTCCTGGAACGTGAGACTTTGAGTATGGTGATGAAACTGGTGAGGAGGGCCATTACCTCGCCCAGGCGGCCTCACCTGTTATGCTCAACAGGGGCCATTTGGAGGATGGGAGGATCGGAAGGGATAGACAAGGAAGAGGGAAGGAAACGGCCGTGGCCTTAGATGCCTGGAGGAGAAGTAGGAAAATACGAAAAACCACTTCGAGGATGGCTGAGGTGGGATTCGAAACCCTTCTACTCAGTTGACCTCCCGAGGCTGAGTAGACCCCGTTCCAGCCCTCGTACTATTTGTTTTCAACTTTCATGGCAGAGCCGGGAATCGAAACCGGGCCTCCGGGAGTGGCACACATTAACCACTAAACCACAGAAGCGGACTAGTACTATAATGCTACCTATATGTTTATGTTAGTGCTGAAATCCGATTTCTTACTTTACTAATGCTGAAAGCCCGAAAATGTAATGTTATTCTTTAATAGGGGAATCAGTCTAGAAGGACATGTTGAAAGTGATGTGATATCTATCCAGGTTCGTTGTTATCCTAATACTATGGGTTACAGTACACTGCACGTATATAAAAGACGCCACTTACAAACTTGCTTGTTATCCGCGAATTTCTGCGGCCACAAAAGTCACATTTTTCAAGAATGATGACATCTACACATGGTAGATTGTCTGACTGTGCTGTTTTGAACCTTTCTTCTGTCATTTCGAAGTTATTCGCGATCATGAATAATAAACAATCGGCTTTTAGTAACGGCTGATGCACAACGGCTGGTAGAGCTCCATGCGGTACTGGATCGTGACGTCACAGCGCGCCGCTTACGTCAGAGGCCGTTTCACTCGCCTTGCGGAAAGGCACTATTAAATATTATTTTAATGGTAGAAAACAAGGCAGCATACCACAATGTAATACATTTACGTACTATTTCATTGGTGTACTTTTCAAGAAAAATGTTTTTGAAAATGATGCATGTTCCCAATTAAACAAGACAGTATCAGGGATGGGAACAGTTAAAGGAGTCTATGATTGATTCTGTAAGAGTTACAGTTTCTCTAGAGAAAAAGAGGAAACATGTATGGTGGACATCTGAATGTGATGATGCAATCGAAGAACGCCGAAAGACGTGGGCAAATTGGTGTTCCCAGAAAACACCAAAGAACCAGAAGAAGTTCCAGGAAACAAGGAAAAGTACATCTAAGATCATCAGGAATCTGAAGAGAAAGAATGAAAAGGAATGCTTAATTCCGATTGAACAGGATTTTCAAAAAAATAACACTCGGGACTTTTAGAAAACATTTAAGAACACCTTAAGTAGATATGATCCACCAAGCCTCAACTTCAGAAACCAAGAAGGAAAAGTAGCTCATAATGATGTGGAGAAATGCCAGATTCTGGCAGGATACTTCGCAAAACTCCTCAATTGTGAGCCACCGTCTCAGAAATTCAACTACAGTCACAAGGAACCAAACCCAGGCTCGGACCACCCTCCGAGATCCAAGAGTCACAAGAATCATCAAGACCCTAAAGAACAACAAAGCATCTGGAGAAGATGGGATTATTACAGAATTTTGGAAATACGCTGACAACAGAGCGATCGTTGAACTGACAAGAATCCTACACTATCTGGGAAGAAGAGAAGCTGCCAGATGGATGAACATCAGCATTAATACACACTCTTCACAAGAAAGGAGATAATGCAGACGTCAATAATTACAGGGGAATATCGCTACTACCAGAGACGTATAAGATCTTTTCAAAGGCACTGCTAGATAGAGCTGAAAAACAATTAAAACTGCAAATTGGGGAGTGTCAAGGAGGTTTTAGAAAGGGCAGGTCATGTGCGGAACAGATCCTGAACCTGAAGTTGGTCACAGCATACCAGAAACAGAGATACAAATTCTTGCTCGCATTTGTGGACTTCAAGAAGGCCTACGATTCGGTAGATAGAGAAACACTGATCCGTATCCTAGAAGAAATGGGTCTAGCTAGGAAGACCAGAGAGCTCATTAAACAGACTGTGACTAACACAACATCCAAGGTCACGTTCAGATTAAAACAGGGGTCAGACGGGAAATGGGCTTTCTCCCCTTCTATTCAACTATGTTCTTGACAAGGTCATTAGAGAGTGGCACAAGAAAATGCAAGGAATAGGTTATATATTATAATTATAATTATTATTTATTTTCCACTAATTGTAGGTACGAATTAGGGATGGTGAACGGAGAAAGGGCATAGCCCCACATATATAAGAATAGAGGGATTGTAGTCTACTGCCTAGCCTTTAAATAAAATGTTTCATTATGATAGATCCGTATTGAACTGTGATTACAATAGAGTTAAACTAATGTATTATTAAGGTCCACCTTTTCAATACAAAATATGCAGAGTTTAAATTACATAAATGATTAGGGACCAGTTTTGACCTAATAGTAGGTCATCATCAGCCTAAAGCAAAATTACAACATAAATAACAAAGAAATCAAACAGTGTAAAGACACATAAGGTCTCATAAGTGTACATACCATGTGAGATATTGAGAAAAGAATTAGAGACGTGCAGCACTATGTTAAAAAACCTCTATGACAGAGATTCATAAAAAGTCCAGTGTGCATTAAAAAGATGTTAAAGATAGGAATCCTTGAGTTGCTGGATAAGGGGATTAGTATATGCTGGCTCCTTTAAGATGCTGTTATCCAATTGAAGAACAACTGAGCCGAAGTCATGTCGTTTATTTTTCGATTAAAGTCCAGTGCGCTGTATAGCATTAAAAGGTTGTTAGGGATGGAAATCTTTCAGTTGTAGGTCAAGGAATTCAATATATGCTTGCTCATTAAATGTGCTGTTGTACATTCAAAGAACAACTGGGATGAAGTTACGTCGTTTTTCAGGATATTCATAGACTTAAAAACACATGGATGCTAGAAAGGGTCTTCTGTTTCTTGGAACTTGAAGGAAGGTGATTGTTGCGCGTGAAGGCTTAAGAATCCAGAGATGCGCTACACTATGTTAAAAAATAGAGATCCATAAAAAAGTCCAGTGCACTGTGTAAAAGTGTGAAGTTGTAAAAGTAATCCTTAAGTTGCTGGTCATGTAAATCGAAAAAGGCTGGCTTCCAAGCGATGTGGCTGTTCATTCAGAGATCAATTGAAATTATAGTAACATTGTCTTCTCAAGATGTTTATAAACTTGATATATATGCAGATGCAAAGTATGATGCTAGAAGAAAGTTCTTCTGTTTCTAGTCCCTAATCATTTATGTAATTTAAACTCTGTATATTTTGTATTGAAAGGTGGACCTTAATAATACATTAGTTTAACTCTATTGCCTAGCCTTTGCCGATGACATTGTGATTCTGTCAGAGTCCATAGAGGAGGCATGGAACCAGATTGCCCAGCTCCAGGAACGAGCAAGTAAGGCAGGCTTACGGATCTCCTTCGAGAAGACGCCGTACATGACCAACATCAAAACAGCACCCAGAGGAATGACTGGAGGCAGGGAGGGAGGATTCGGAAAGTAGAGAAATTTAAATATCTGGGAGAGAGTATAGATAACAACCTGTCAGAGAAAGAGGCATTGATATCGAGAATCAACAAAATGAAGTTGGCGTACAAGCTAAGTATGAACACCTATAACAAGAAGAAGATCTCAATCATGCAAAACTCAGACATTACCAGACAGCTATCCGTCCAGAAGCCTTATATGCAGCTGAATGTTTGAACCTGATCAAGATAGGATTGGTCAAGAAGTTAGAACTGGTGGAGCGAAAAATTCTGAGGAAGATACTGAGAGCCCAAAGAACAGAGGATGGATTATACAGAAAGAAAGCAAACCAAGAACTGTACCGCAAGATAGAAAGGATCTCGGACACCATTCAGAAGAGGAGAGCCATGTTCTTTGGACACATCTACAGAATGGACCTGGGAAGACTGACCAACTGGATAGTAAGGTTTTTTGAGACCAGGCAAACTCTGGTATGCTGGCATCAGGAAGTGAAGGAGGATCTGACAGAAATGGGAATACAAGGATTGGAAATAAGCAAGAGGGAAACTTACAAGTCAAAAATAAAGAACACAAAGAGTTTCCAAGAAAATGTTAGTTTGTGGACCCAAACACCATGGACGGAAGAGAGGAGGAGGTTGCAGATTGAAAAAATGAAGGATTACTGGGTGCAGGTCAAAGCCCAGAAACAGCTGAAATCAAATTAACATGGTCCACAGTTGGCAAAAACGAAAGAAAGAAAGAAAGAAGGTGGATATTGACACCAACATTTTTTTTTCAGTGTTACCCCGCATTTACGTTCCCGGCTTTTACGTTTTCCCGTTCTTTTATAACTTTTTTTTAGGTTCCCTGAGATTTCCTACGCTCACAATGTTTTAAAATCCTCAAATTTAAATTTGCAACATTTTATGCTTCCCGCCATTTACACCATGACAGGCCGTTCGAGAGGAAAAAATATGAGGTAAAATGTTGTCGCAACTAACCTAAAACACGTTGAGTAACCATGGCATGACGACCACATCAAACAACCATGGTCTATAATAACTCTTAGAACTCTCAGTATTAACTCATTGGGCCTGAGCCACGGAACCGTTCCGTGCTTCGTCTTGGTGGACCAAACGCCAGACCACAGAACTGTTCCGTTGTCTCATTTTACTACGTAATTCTACTTTTCCTCAAGAGATGGCAGAGTGAGTTGCATTTGTGATTTGTGTAGGGACTCTTTCTTTGCAATGTTATATGCTCTTTGGTAATATATATCGATTGTGTGCTTGGTAATATTAGTTTGAAGTGGGCTATCTCTACCTTTGAGATTCGCTTGCAAACAAGATGGCTGCCAGTATAGAACTGATATTTACAGATATATAACCCCTTTTAGGAAGTAAAGATGATTAGGAATGTAATTTTTTCAGTGAAATTAGTAGTAATATTAGTACTAGTGTGAGCAATGCTCCTGAATAACAAATAGATGTGGAAATCGAAGAGAAAGTGCAAAGAGAAAACTGGGTTACAGCTCAGCAGGCGGACTGAGTAGGCCTACGGTCCCGTGATGCTAATAAAATAAAGTGTTTTACTGTATTCCTTGTTCCGCAGTTTCTGGTATGGAAGCCTTTTGTGTTCATGTATATTTAAATCTTTAATGCTCTTGTAACTAAGAAATTTCTCAAGATATGAAGCGACACTATATTTCCTCCAAAATAATCCCAGCGCCAATGCAGTTTCAATCCAACAAATATGCAGGGCTCAATGGGTTAAACGTCCGCTTAACCAATGCAGCGCTTTCTTTGATATCAGGTGTTTTCCGCAACGTCCTAAACCTTATTTTCAGATCCGACAACGAGTTGAATTAACTCTCTAAATCTCGCATACACACGAACTTTCCACTATAATCCTATGACTTCTGAATGAAAGTTAACAGACACCCAATAGAAATCAAAAACCTGTATAATACCGCACATACAGTTATCAGGGTAATGGCAAAATGCAGAGCCCAACAAAACCGCAAAGGAGGAGAAGAAGAAGGAGATATCAAGTGTTTGCTTTATTGCTAAGTACAGTATAAGCCACAAGAAAGAGACGTTATCAAGTGATTCAGTGTTTGTCTTGCCTGAGTTTGTTATTTCACGGTTATTTTTTACACTTGCATTTGTTGTTGGAGTTGTT
Organism: Anabrus simplex; assembly: GCF_040414725.1. NCBI lineage: Eukaryota > Metazoa > Arthropoda > Insecta > Orthoptera > Tettigoniidae > Anabrus > Anabrus simplex. The sequence goes on from NC_090265.1 coordinate 41,444,740, forward strand.
AAAGTTATTGTCGCTGATTCGTCACATTTATTTTTGTTATTTGTTATGTTTTTTGTTCTTGTTATGCGAGTCGAGCAGTCAAAGTGAATTGCCGCGATCTTTCTTTCCCGTCATGTGTATTTGTTAATCCTTCTTTGTTATTGCTTTATTGTTTTTCTGCTAATAATGGAAAAAAAAGAAGGAAAGAAAAACTTTCACTATGGATGAGAAAGTTCAAATATTAGAAAAGGTTGATTCATACTGCGGAACACGTGTTTCATTGGCCTATGAATTGTAGCTTCCTGTATCCACGCTGAATACAATTGTGAAAAACAGAGGAAGCATTACATCAAGTGCTTCAGAATGCGGACCAAACTCCAAGAAAAGGAAGTATGCGTCGTACTGCAAATATGAGAAAATGGAAAAAATTGTAAAAAGTTTGTTTGAAACTTCAAGAGCCGCAGGCATTCCAATTGAAAGTGTGCTCTTAAGGGGAAAGGCGCTTAAAGTAGCAAACATTCTTGGCATTGAAAATTTCAGCGTGTCCAATGGCTGGATTGACCAATTTAGGAAAAGGTATAACCTAACCTATAAAACTGTTTGTGGATAATCTAATGCAGTTAGTGATGCAACTGTGGAAGAATGGATTGATAGAAGATTGTAGGAGCTGACCAAGGATTACGAACCCAGGAACGTTTTTAACCTAGATGAAACTACTGTTTTTCAGTGTGTTGCCCAGCAAGACTTTGGCATTCAAAGGAGATACATGCCATGGTGGGAAACACAGCAACATGAGGCTCACAGTGATGTTGGGAGCCAATGCTGATGGCTCTGAGAAGCTCCACCCCTATGTGATAGGGAAATCTAAAAAGCCTTGTTTCTTCGAGAATATGCTATCATTACCTACTGCCTACGGTGCCAACCATAAAGCTTGGATGACCTCAGATCTTTTCCGACAGCAGTTAATTACAAACATTCATCGACTGTTGTCCTGTTCATCCCGTAGATGTTAATTTGAGGAATGTGCAGTTAGAATTTCTGCCTATTAACTGCACAAGCAAGCTACAACCTGTGGATTTAAGGGTTATTCTCTCCTTTAAGTCACTTTATAGAAAGAACCTGGTGCAGGGAATTTTATTCCTTATGGATGCTGGAAAGGATCCATCATCATTTAAAGTTTCAATCCTGGATGCGCTTCACTCCATTGCAAAGTCTTGGAAAGCCGTGAAGCAGACTACCATCTCAAATTGTTTCTTGAAAGCAGGATTTTTCAAGAATCATCCTGAATCTCAGCTGCCAGAAGAAGAAGGCCTGCTACCTGATGTGTGGAGAATGTTGCAGTCAGACTGCACTACTGAAGATTTTCTTCGGGTAGGTGATTCTGTGATCACTGCAGAGGAAAGAAGTGTGGCGGAGTTGATTGCTGAGCAAACAGCAGCCGAGTCTTCCACCAGTGACAGTGATGAAGCAGAAGACAGTGAAGTGATGCCTACCAGTGCTGATGCAAGTGCAGCAGTGGATGTTTTATGCAGGTATCTGTCATTTGTAGAGGGGGGTGAAAACAATTTTCTTAATCTTTTATGAGCTTGAAAAACAAATAGAGGTCATAGGAAATAAGAAGTGTAAACAGAGATTGATTCTGGACTATTTTGGTTGGAAGCCGTGTTTGTGTAGTTTTCCATCTGGAATAAATTTGTGCTAATGTTGTAAATACAGGTACCGTAGTAGCAATTAAAATGTTTCGTTCAGAGAAAATATTGCATCTTAGATAATTCTATAGCCATTCTAAGAATGTAACTACTGTATGTTGTTTGTAGGCCACATGCTTTTTCCTTGCATTTCTGTGCTTTCCCCGTTGTCAAGGTGGTATGTTAATAATGTGCGAGACATACTGAATTGTTTTGTATATTGTAGTTTCGCGTATTTCAGTGCATAATTTTAATGAGTTGAATGCATTTGAGGGAGTTGTGTCGGTGACAGTTTCTAGTATTTTCTCTTCATGTTATGGCCAAAATAATATATAACAAACGTTATATCCAAGTGTTCAGAGATAGCTATACATTGCCATTCATTCATTCATTTTACCGTCTAATAATGCATTTCCTTGCGTGTGTCGGTGTGATATAAATATTATTCCTATGTAGGTATCATAAATGAGAATGATTAGGTACATTTTATTGTAACCATTTTTATGTTTCCTTAGTTTAAGATTTTAAATTTAATGGTCACTTCACATTGTAACTGTAGATGATCAAAACCTACAACCTGTTTTCCAGTCAGTGACTGGGACAGGGATGGAATGAATGAAGCCCACATATTGTGAAGAGGATAGGAATTGTGCCGGCTGCCAAAGCCTGTCGCACTCCTCTGGGGCAATGATTAATGACTGACAGATGAAATTAAATGATAGTGGAGAGTGTTGCTGGAATGAAAGATGACTGGGAAAACGGGAGTACCCGGAGAAAAACCTGTCCTGCCTCCCCTTTGTCCACCACTAATCTCGTATGGAGTGACCGGGATTTGAACCATGGAACCCAACAGTGAGAGGCTGACGTGCTGCCACCTGAGCCACATAGGTTCATTGTAACTGTAGATATGTATGCCTTTTATCCTGTCCTTTTTACACCTAGACCATGGTGCAATACATGTGATGAAATCCAAGAATTAAAAAATCTTCGTATTTTTTATTTCTAAAAATTGGCAGCTATACAGGCGAACTAAAGACAGGAAAGGGAAGTGTGTGTTTTGAGAATATGGTACATGCGGATTGAAAAATGAAAATAATACCGCAATACTGAACAGCTCCTTCTAGAAAAACAAATAAATAATATCAATGTTGGACTTCATTGACAATGATCCAAGTGGATTCAATGCAGGAACATAATACATAATTGTCTCTTTAACGCTGGAGCACAAACCTTCATCATTTATCTTATTTCACGACTATCTGTAATTTTTAAGACATGACAAAAATAAGACAGAAAAAACTTTCCAGTCTGTCAAACGCACAACATAATCATAATTTCCCCTTATCCGGCTCCTGCCGGGTCGGGGTATTTATGGCACTTCTCCATCTTCCTCTTTCCTTCCACCATTCCTCTTCCGCGACTTTGTCCCAGTCTAAATTTAGTCTTCTTATGCCACTCTTCACTGATTTAGTCCACCTCGTTCTAGGTCTTCCTCTTGCTCTCTTGCCCTCACACTTTGCCTCCAGCATCTGTATTCTCCATCCTCTTTAGATGTCCAACCACCTTAGATTATTCTTTTCAATTCGCTCATTTAGCTTTCCCATCCCATCTTCGTTCTTAACATTTACACTTTGTCTTTCCTTGTCTTTCCTATCACACTTCTTAGGAATTTCATCTCACTGGCTTGAATTCTACACTTTTGCCTGCTAGTCAAAGTCCAAGTCTCAGCTGCATAAGTCAGTATGGGTACATGGTACATTTTGTACATTATCGCTTTGCTTTTCCTTGGTATTTCTTTGCTCCAAACAAGTTTTCTTACACTTTGGTAGAATTCATTGCCCTGCTGAACTTTCCTGCTAATCTCCATGTCCACCCTAGAATTTTGCATTAATTCACTTCCTGGGTATTTAAAGCTGTCCACAATTTCCAGACTCCGACTTCCAATTTTCACAGTGCCGTATCCTTGCCTTTCCGCTCTCGACATCACCATAGTCTTGATTTTCATGCCATACTTCTCAGTTTTTTTGTTCAGTACATCTATTTGTTGTTGCACCACAATTTCAATATAAATTATAATACTACAAACATACCTGTAAAAATTGCACAATATTATACCAAGAATGACTTATTTTGTTCCACAAGAACATCCTCAGATTCTATCAAATCACTTAAAACATGTATACACATGTACAGTATTGTTTACGTTGCATAAACTTGTCACTGATAGAGAGTTAAGTGGTAATATGAACAAGATTGACAAATAATGATTTTTTTTTTTGCTATGGGCTTTACATTGCACCGACACAGATAGGTCTTATGGCGACGATGGGATAGGAAAGGCCTAGGCGTTGGAAGGAAGCGGCCATGGCCTTAATTAAGGTACAGCACCAGCATTTGCCTGGTGTGAAAATGGGAAACCACGGAAAACCATTTTCAGGGCTGCCGATAGTGGGATTCGAACCTACTATCTCCCGGATGCAAGCTCACAGCCGCGCGCCTCTGCGCGCACGGCCAACTCGCCTGGTAATAATGAATTTACAAGTATTAACATAAAGAAAAGACTTCTATATTTATCTAGACTGCTGATGCACTTAGTGCTTGGTAAATGATAATCTATTTAAAGATAGTCTTGCATGGCCAAAATGGTGTGAGAAATTTACTACAGATAAGAATATCCTAACCCACATTCCAGACCTTTAAGTCAGAGATTACAACCTGTGGTGATTGCTTTAACACGTTGAGTGCCAATGGTCTTCAGATTTGAGATGGCTTGATGCCATATGGCGGCACAGCAGAGTTTCAGGCGATGCGCTGTAGAAAATCAGCTGTGACATCTATGCACGTGAAATTGGTACTACGTGAAGTGCGAACTACAGGGTCTATTCCAGTTATGTATTGCTACTATGTGCCACCGTATGGCGCGACAGTATTCTGCCCAAATCACTGACTGCCCAGTGATCATTCTCAATAGTGAAAGTGCCCCAGGCATTGTTTTTGTTTCCTTGTTTACGTGCGAATTATCATTCGGTTTGTATACCTGTGCAAAAATATAAAGATATGGAATATATTTGTAATATTCTTGGTAGAAATGGTAAGTAACTTACCAAGAAAAGAATTAGTGAATTGGATATTTGTGAATTACTTATGGATTCTGATGGAGAGAAAGATATAAGTGTTTATGACAGTGAATATAACGCTAGTGACGATGAGTGCACTGACAGCATGATGGATGTAACGAGTGATGTGGAAGACAGTGGCGATACTGATTGTGACATTATAGGCAGGGACGATGCTGGTGCAAATGGTGCAAACAATCCTGTGAACAATGACGACTGAGGTCCTTGTGTAGCGACACAAAAAGATATTCCATTTACAAGCTAGGAGCATCTATATCTACAAATTGATACGTCTTCAGCCACAGGAGCATGCACATCGAGAATTTTGAATCGGTCTACAACTAACCCTCAAAAAATAAAAAAATAAAAAGCAGACTGATGGACACATGACCCTGTTAGTCGCCTTCTACAACAGGCAGGAACTACGTGTGGATGTATTCAACCCTTCCCATCCTCAGATGGTCCAACAGATGGTACCAAACCACAATCCGTGTCCGCATCTAGGTCGCTCCTTTTCAGTCGCCTCTTACGACTGGCAGGGTATTCCAGGGATGTATTTTTCATCTGTGTCCCCCACCCACAGGGGGTAACAATATGTAATGTAATATAAGGACTTGTTTTGCATTTCAGTAGGTTTTCATAAATATTGTGTTAGTTTGAATTATCACTAAAATTTGACATATTTGAAATTTGTGTTGTACATTCCATGTAAAGCATCGAAAAATTCTTAGACTCCGTATGGCATCATGCTATATTTTGTGCTTAGTAAAAATTGATGTGACACCGTATGGCGTCACACATGACTTTGGTATGATGAGATAAAGTTTACTTAGTACATCATATTAATATATCCCAAGATTATATAAACAGCCAACAAGGCGTATAATTGCTGTGGCACCAGCAGAATACTATTGAAATTCATCCCTGGCACCAGTGGAATAGTGTGCTACAATCGGCTTGACACTCAACGTGTTAATATTCAAAGCTTTACTTTTATTTTTGAGGTGCAACATTTTTAGATCTGTGTTGATGTCTGTGAAATAGTGTGAGCTGTCATATATGTACTCTTCGAAGGCTGAATGTCTAATGTATATGATCACGTTTTTGTATTATTTGTACCTTGTGTGGAAATTACGTCTTGTTTAGCCTTGTTTCTTGGCATTTGAGTTCATTAGACTTTTGGCTTGGATAATGGGTCTCTCTTGTTTAGGTTGTATTTTGTTGATGTGTGTCTGTAGTGTGTTGTTTGTTCTAAATACTTCGACTTTGCAACTTTGGAAGATGCTCGTTTTCAAACACCCTACCCGGCTCGCTGGAAGGGCAAACCGATGATGATGATGATGACTTCGACTTTGCACTTTAAGAATGTTAGCTATTTTGTATGCATTCTTATTAACATCGGACACTGAATTTTTCTCTGTCTTGTGTGGTTTTTCAGATGTTTTCCTTTTGCTTATTTAATAGTTTATCTACCGTGCCTGAAGGGTGCTTGTTTTTTATTTCAAAGTATTTCTTTCTCCTCCTTGAAATCCGTTGTGCTTATTGGTATAGAAATAGTTCTGTGTATCATTGTATTCAGTCCTGCTATTTTGTCTGCGTAAGAGTGGTTTGATTTGTTGTCAATAGTGTGTGACGTCTGAGTGGGCTTTCTGATCACATTTGGTGTGACTAAGTTAGTGTGAGTTGAGAGTGTGCAAACAGTGAAATAGTGTGTCTGTATAATGTGTAAGTATTAAGTCATTTATAAATCATAAGTTGTAGAGTTAAAACACTACCAGTCATGTGTTTATTTCTTACCCTGCCGGCCCATCACATTGCAATACCTTCAGTGGATCAAAAGTTATTTCGGTGTAACTTCTTACGTAAATAACCCTCTTTGTAGATGTTGAACCAAAGTGTAAGGTTGTGCTTAGCCTGTTATTGAGGAATAAAGGATGACCTCTAATCTCATGAAGTGCCCAAATATTGTCCCAAAATGTTCATAATAAAGTTTGTAGTAATATTCTTTTGGTTTATTGGTATTTTCAGTTCTATGTTGACATGAAATATTTGAAAAAATACAGTAGAAGTCCGTTATAATGAGAATTTATGACTGCAAGGAATTTACTCGCTATGGCAGATTGTCATTATACTGTACCAGATTTGTTGTATAAGTCAGAAAAGGTGCAAGGAAAAAAACATTAAAATTGGTACTAATCTGCATTTAGGGCAGTCGCCCAAGTGGCAGATTCCCTATCTGTTATTTTCCTAGCCTTTTCTTAAATGATTTCAAAGAAATTAGAAATTTATTGAACATCTCCCTTGGTAAGTTATTCCAATCCCTAACTCCCCTTCCTATAAATGAATATTTGCCCCAATTTGTCCTCTTGAATTCCAACTTTATCTTCATATTGTGTGATCTTTCCTACTTTTAAAGTTGCCAAGCAAACTTATTTGTATACTAATGTCATTCCACGCCAGCTCTCCGCTGACAGCTGGGAACATACCACTTAATCGAGCAGCTTGTCTTCTTTCTCCCAGTTCTTCTGTGCTCAAACTTTGCAACATTTTTGTAACGCTACTCTTTTGTCAGAAATTACCCAGAACAAATCGAGCTGCTTTTCTTTGGATTTTCTCCAGTTCTTGAATCAAGTAATCTTGGTGAGGGTCCCATACACTGGAACCATACTCTAGTTGGGGTCTTACCAGAGACTTATATGCCCTCTCCTTTACATTCTCACTACAGTCCCTAAACACCCACATAACCATGTGCAAATATCTGTACCCTTTATTTACAATACCATTTATGTGATTAACCCAATGAAGATCTTTCCTTATATTAACACCTAGATACTTAAATTGATCCCCAAAACGAAGTTCCACCCCTTCAACGCAGTAATCAAAACTGAGATGACTTCTATTTGTGAAACTCACAATCTGACTTTTAACCCCGTTTATCATCATACCATTGCCTACTGTCCATCTCACAACATTATCAAGGTCATGTTGCAGTTGCTCACAATCTTGTAACTTATTTATTACTCTATACAGAATTACATCATCTGCAAAAAGCCCCACCTCTGATACCACTTGTTACTCGTATCGTTTATATATACATATAAGAAAACGTAAAGGTCCAAAAATACTACCTTGAGGAATTCCCCTCTTAATTATTACAGGGCTAGATTGAGCTTTGCCTACTCTAATTCTCTGAGATCTATTTTCTAGAAATATAGCAGCCCATTCAGTCACTGTTTTGTCTAGTAAAATTCCACTCATCTTTGCCAGTAGTCTCCCATGATCCACCCTATCAAATGCTTTAGATAGGTCAATCATGATACAGTCCATTTGACCTCCTGAATCCAAGATATCTGCTATATCTTGCTGGAATCTTACAAGTTAAGCTTCAGTGGAATAACCTTTCCTAAAACCAAACTGCTTTCTATCGAACAAGTTATTAATTTTGCCAATATGTCTAATAAAATCAGAAAGAATGCCTTCCCAAAGCTTACATCGCATGTCAAACGTACTGGCCTGTAATTTTCAGCTTTATGTCTATCACCCTTTTCTTTATACACAGGGGCTCCTGTAGCAACTCTCCATTCATTTGGTATAGCTCCTTCGACCAAACAATAATCAGATAAGTACTTCAGATATGGTACTATATTCCAACCCATTGTCTTTAGTATATCCCCAGAAATCTTATCAATTCCAGCTGCTTTTCTAGTTTTCAACTTTTATATCTTATTGTAAATGTCATTGTTATCATAGGTAAATTTTAATACTCCTTTAGCATTAGCCATCTCCTCTATCTGGACATTATCCTTGTAAACAACAATCTTTACGTACTGCAGACTGAATACTTCTGCCTTTTGAAGATCCTCACACACACACTCCCCTTGTTCATTAATTATTCCTGGAGTGTCCTTCTTGGAACCTGTTTCTGCCTTAAGTACCTATACATTCTTTTCCATTTTTCACTATAATATGTATGACTGCCAATTATGCTTGCCATCGTGTTATCCTTAGCTGCCATCTTTGCTAGATTCAATTTCCTAGTAAATTTCTTCAATATCTTCTCACTTCGACTGTTCTGTGCGAAACAGCAATCAAGTTTTCCAAAACGTACATTTTCACGGATAGTTTCCATACTGCAGATTATGCGTTATTTTCTAATTGTGATACTATGTGAATGCGCATATTCAAATTTCTTCTTTAAACTGACAATAGTATCACTCCAAAAGCTTGAGTGGCAAATATAAAATAAATATAAATTTATGTGGGAATAGACTTTCTGAAATTTAACCAGCCATTTCTTGAGAAGTTTTATATTCTTACTTAATTTCCGTACTTAGTGTTAATATTAAGCGATCAATTATTTCACCCTTTATTTCTAATGACATAGATGTTCGTTCCCATAGGGAACCTGAAATATTTCTCCCAAATGAGTAAATTTATAACACCAGTATAAATGATCCGTTATTGGACATTATAAATTTTCCAGCTAACTCATTCCTGGTTGCCAGCGCTTCGCCCCCATGTGCTAAGTTGGGTTCATCAGTTGGTTCTTAGAAACACCCACCAAGACGCAGGGCTAGTGCATACCATGAAGGCCACTGCGTAGGCTACTTCAAGCCACCGGCAGCACCAGTGCACTATGAGAGACTTTGTCTCGTTACCAAAAATTGATGCCTGCTTGGCCATCAGACGACATAGATATTCCCATAGGGAACCTGAAATTCATGGTATGCACTAGCCATGCGTGTTGGTGGGTGTGCTAAGTACCAACTGATGAGCCCAACTTAGCACATGGGGGCAAAACGCTGGCAACCAGGAATGAGTTACCTGGAAAATTTAGTATATCCAATAACGGACCATTTATATTGTCTTTATTTCTAATGCATTAACTGCTATTGACCATGTTGTTTATGATCTTATTACTGAAACGTGATCTCCCCCTATATTTTGAACGGGAATGTTTATACCAACTAAGAGGTATTACTGTTACTATTACTGATAGATTTCAACATCACTTTCAAATGTCAGCGAGATACCTTCCTACTTCAAGTAGTGAGAAATTGATACAGATGATGATCGATTGTGTTCGACATAAACACCGAGGCCCTGCTGGCAGTGTACGAATATTGATGGCTGAAAAAGTAACTCACGGTAAATCACTCGTAATAATGGGAGAATCAGTGAAAAGGTTCTTGTTGAAAACAAAGGACCTTAGACAGTTTAATATAGGAATTATCAAGGGACATGAAAAAGAACTCTTGTTTCAATGGGGTTCTTTCTGCATGTTTTATTTTCTATACCAGACTTCTACTTTACTTTTAAAGATCGGCGGTGATTCCTTGAAGTACTGTTAGTTATAAAGATGAATATTCTTTTCTCTAGGTTCCCTTTGATGACAGCCATTCATAAGATCTGCAGTGGAGAGTTACAGCCTGCACAGTTTATAGAGTGCATCCGTGAACATCCTGAGCATACGTAAGTGTGATTGTACGGAGGGAAGTCTTCTGTCGGAGATACCAGTCTATTGAGGCAGCATGACAAAGTGCTAATGTGCTAAATTATATCCACTGAAGAATACCAATGTTGTTCTGGAAAGAGAGGCAATGCCATCTCCTATAATATCTTTCAAATTTTTAGAATTTCATGCTACAAATTTTATTCTTTGTACATTCTTTTTTTAAGGAAGTAAATCAAATTTAAACTGCTTTCATGAGGAAGGGTTAGGAAGTTGGTTTATGTATTGTATTTATAATTTTACACCATTTTCCTTCATAAGATAGCAGTGACATTGTCACTGGTTTCTCACCAAAGGTGTCGTGGTTCGTTTTCCATCCAGTGCATTTGGAAGTTTTGAAATGAAAGGTCACAGATGTGAGCCTTGAATTTTATGAAAAACTGGAGGTCTTTTTGGCTATGAACACATTATCTAGTCATGTATGATTATAAGCCCACATGCTTTTACTTCATGTGGTATGAATTTTCATCTGAAATGTCTTGAATAGTTTATCACTTTTTCTTTCTTTCCTTCCCTCTTTCTCCCTCTTTTTTTCTGTAAACTTTGGTATGTGATTAAAAGCTCAGATACAAATATTCTGTGAGGAAAGGACATCTCTTCAGTAAATTGTCTCTGGCCGTAATTAAATTAGCTCTTAATGTTACAACCATCTTATATCCATTTGCAAGGATTATTTCTAGGGTGCCTTAATTATGGATGATCTGTACAGTGTCACTTCACAATTTGACCATATTGGGTGATTACTGATATGACACAAGGAGTTAATTAGTACCCACAAAATGCCTGTGCATACTTTACTTCATAGACATGCTGTATTGCTCTATTGACTGGTATCCCTGGCTTCTTACTGTTGCTCTTCAGCATGACTGTAGTAGATTAGAATGAATGAGTGGTGTGGATGTTCATGACTAATAATTAGTCGGCAGTTTCTTGCATCTTGTACTTTGTGGTTGTTCTAGGTCCTAATTTCATAGCAAGATAAAATGTGGCTGTTTGAGCATTGTGCAGATTGTGCTTATCTTATTTTAAGGCATGGATAGCTGGAATTATAATATGTTCCAGAATCCTCATGGCTGTGCTATTTTGAATGTGTTTTTTAAATTGTATATTTGACCCCATTTTATTCCTGCTGCTGCATCTGAAATCAGTAATGTTGTTTTAACATAAATTATCTTGCTCTGCAGTTCGGACACTGTCAGCTGTAGTTACAATATATATATTTTTATTCATGACATAAATAGAGATGTTCCTCTTATATTGCTGGAATAAATCTTAAATACTGTGAATTATATTTTCTGGAGTGTTTCGGGAATTTCTAGTTACAATAAGTGGAAGTATGCGAGTTTTTTATTGGACCATGCTTGCTTCCATTTAGTTCGGGAGGCATTGTATGGAGGTTTAAATGTCTGCTCAAGAAGGCTGTCAGATGCAGGTACTTAAAAGATCTTGAAGAGTATTGGGTTGTGAATAACATTTTTGAAATAATGTAAAGAGCAAAATTTAGTCATGTGCAAAGTTTTGTTCTTTTAACTAGTCTCCAGGCAGCTGTTTTTTCCCATAATAATCTTTCTTTTAGATTTTATGATACATATGAAATTTTATAATGTTATTTCAAAAAGTAGTGTGGACATGTTTCTTCATATTTCCCACTGTTTGCATCATCTCGGTGCCATGGAGAAAATGCCAGTTTTATGGTTATTGCTAGTTGGAATCTGGTAGGTTTTTTTTTCTTTTTTTCTTTTTCTTCCTCCTACTCCTCCTCCTTGTTACAGTCTTTTACTTCTGTTGTTTCTTAGAATTTACATAATATTCCAGCATTCCACTGCAACTTTGTGGCAAATGTTCTAATTTTAGATGAAGCCTTTTCATTCTTGATTGCACATTTGAATGAACTTACTTGCTTTATGTGAGTAGAGTTAGTCGCTACTAAAGTCATTAACCTGGGAGTGGTCACTAAGAAAAAGTTTCACGGCTGGTCGTGGTTGAGAGATTCTCTCACAAATCAACATTAGCAAAGAACAAAAGGCAATAATTTCAATATGTTTCATACAACATTCAAAATACCAAAAATATGATGGTTTGGAAAGATGATACAGTTACAATAAATTTTACTCAGTAACAATAAAGTAGTCCTATACAGCAGAAATTGAAGATAACATGAATTCACATAGATATAGAACAAACAATAATTTCCACACAAACTTATTCAACTTTCTTTCATTTCATACAACATTCAAGATATATGACAGAATATGGAAATACACAGGACACTCTTACAGTACCAACAATAAATTGCAACCTCAACAATAAAGTGTACATTTACAACAATAATTGCAGGCAAAGTAAATTAGGAATTGGCAGAAAAACAGAAGCATGTGTAGTCACATGAGAGAATCCCTCATGGTTAGTCCAACGCCTTAACAAGACTGCAGTTGTAGACTTGGTAAATACTTAGTATCCTTGAAAATAATACCAGCTTGCAATTATGAAACAAGGTGTAAATACATATTCACATTCTTTGAAAATGTGTAAAAGAATTAATCATATAGTGACCACTGAGAGATTAACTCTGGAGCACAAACCTTTGTCATTTATCTTATTTCACAAACGTTCATTATTTTTACAGCATTGCAATAGTAAGGAAAATTTGGCAACACTTTTTATTACATATTAATTATTTCTAAGAAACAATGCAGGGCACTGTCTAAAGGCACAGAAATTATAGTTTTGATAACAGTGAGAACATTTATTTTGAACATGTAGTGCATACTTGCACTCAGTGCTCTTTGCAAAATGCCTTACAACAAACAGGTCAAAATATTATTTTCGTTCTCCATTTTGAGGGACATATGTGATAGGTCTCCTCAGGGCAGATGATATTCCAGCATTTTCCGCATGATGGGGTTCAGTTCCAAGGACCAACTGTACAGTGAGGTTAGAATCATTTGATAGTGATGGTGTTGGAATGTGTAACCTGCTTTCCATCCATGGTGAGAGTAGCTTGTCACTCTGTTGAATTAGGAAGTGTTTCCTCTTTAGTAGCACATTCTCCTTTCTGCAGCTGGTGTTATGAATGTGAATTGTCCACATAATAAAAATTAACTGGGCGTGTTGGCCTTGCTGTTCGGGGCGCGTGGCTGTTAGCTTGCGTTCGGGTGATGGTGAGTATGAATCCCACTGCTGGCAGCCCTGAAGATGGTTTTCCGTGGTTTCCCATTTTCACACCAGGCAATTGCTGGGGCTGTACCTTAATTAAGGCCACGGCTGCTTCCTTCCAACTCCTAGGCCTATTCCATCGTCACCATAAGACTTATCTGTGTCGGTGCGACGTAAAGCCTCTAGTAACAAAAAAAAATCATAAGCCCAGTCATGTGGGATAAGAAAAGACAAATTGTAAGCATTACTGACCTTGTATGATGTAATGAGGTTACAAACTTATTTGTAGAAATGACTATCTTCAGAAAGGCTGCAACTATTTTCTAAGCAGTGCATGGAGTTTCCTCATAGTAGTCATAAGCACAGTCAGGGTCAGTTGTCACTTCGAACTGTGATGCCACTTGTGATACCCAAGCGCTGGTAAATGCAGCTTGGCTCAAGTGGAGACAAGTCACCGGAGTCCTCTGCGCTAAAAAGATGCCTCACCATCTAAAGGCAAAAATTTACAAGACCGTGGTACGCCCAGCAGCTATTTACGGGGCAGAATGTCATCCAGTGACAAAAAGCATGAACATACTCTTCATACAATGGAAATGAGGATGCATTGATCAACTTTTGGACACACTCGATGTGACCACATAAGAAATGCAGATGTTCGGAAAGGCTTGACATCGTTCCAATTGTGGAAAAAGTGAGGGAAGCGTGTCTCCGCTGGTACGGTCACGTTATGAGAAGGCAGGATGGCTCAGTTGCTAAAACAGCTCTCCAGGTTGATCAGAGAGGAATACGACCAGGTGGAAGGCCTTTAAGGCCGACATGCACGACATTGGTTTAAAACCTGAAGATGTCAGCAATAGGACGAAATGGAGGAGATGTAGCAAAACAGCGGACCCCATACTTTGGAATAAACGCTAGAAAAGAGAGATTCATAAGCACATCATTTAAGCATTGATGCTAGGAAGGTCCTGAAGTGCTTATGTCCTTTGCGCACTTTCTGCGCAACAATTAAGACTTAGCAGTTGTGAAAATGACGAACGTTTGTGTTGTAGGATTAAAAATTCCTTCCTTTTCGACTGAACTGACACGTATGTTGAGTATGGCTGAGTGTGTAACATTTCTAGTCCTAATAGTCATTTATACTTAATGACTGCTTTCCATCCAAGAGTTTGTAAGTATCTTTAGTGTCTGTTCATGCTGTATGCTGATATAAGGTATATTGATTAGACAGTGTTATTTTTCTAACATAATCCATTTGTGCTGCTATTGCCTAGTCATAAAATATAAGGCAGCTATGTATTCCACTTAAGTTTAAAGGTTGCCCTTTTTTCCTATTTTACCACAAGTGCCTTATGTGCCAGAAGTGTTCGTTACAGTTTCTCAGTCATGTGGAATAAGAAAAGACAAATTGATCTATTTGAGTCTTGAATCTTAAATCTATTATTTGGTAGGTAGGACTGAAATTTGAGTTGTGATTACAAGTGCTGAAGAAAACTGAGTAGGAACACTTCAAAAAGTTCCAGAGTTCCATGTTAATGCGGTTGATTGTGACATTGGTACTATGAATTTATTTACATGTATTTAAAATACTCTCACTTATTGTTCTGTAAACTTTCCATGAACTTCCAGAAAGTATGGTTAATAAAGTTGTTAAATACATGCTGTGTGCTTAGATGAAATAGTATCGTAAGGTATGAAATGAATTTAGACCATCTAATAAGTACTGATTCCTCATTGAAAACTGTGTACCTTCTTTACCTTGTTCTCAACAAAAGCAGTTGAAACACAATTATTCTGGTGGTCCAAGGCAAACTTACTGTGTATATATTAAAGGTCTATGGTACTACCAAGTTTTATATCAGATAATGAGAAGCTTTGTTGTATGTATACTTGTTATGTTGTTAATAGTTAAAGGCAGTTGTGTTATACTTGTTAAATGTTTGTATGTGTGAGTGTGCATCACCAAAAATTGTTGTTAGCTCATAAAATTGTATACATATATATTTATATCAGATCCTGGCATAATCTATGATCTTTTATTATCAAGAGTTACAGTGTAGAAGTTGACTGTATAGAGTTTATTTTGGTTAATATTTTTAATCCTTTTTGTTTTATTATTTTAAAGTATGTAATCAAACTCTACTGTTCTCGATCATGATATATAGATATTTTAGTGTATATGTACAAAAAGAAGCGTCTTTGTGGGACTTCTTGTCCAGCCTTATTATATTTTATTACTTCTGTTGACAAAAAGGAGTTAGGTGGCAGATGGCAGAGTGAGAGCTCAGTTCTAAGATCTAGAATACATTTACATTCCATCTCATGCACGCTGATTTTATGTCATTTAGAGTTCTGTGCTTAGCTACACTTGTGTAGCAAGTAGATTTCATTACTCGTACTAATGACCTATCCTTTATTCTCCTGTGCTCTTGGCATTTCAAGGAAGAGCTGTTACGGTTGACATTGTAATGAGATTTGAGATTTCATCCTTCGCTTAGCTCTGCAAGAAAATAAAATTCTATTGTGATAAAATAATTTTTAGTTGATGATCCCATTTCATGAAGACCTGCTGAGTATGTCTCAATTATTGGTAAGTCTTATTTTAGATTCTATGCAATTAGTTTTCATCTTCTCTGTGTCAGAAAAGAAATAGAATCAAGTCATTCCTCTAACTAAGTTGAAACAGGAAATAAAATGGCTTCTTCTATAACAAACTGGACAGATTCAAGTCAGTTTGTGGAGCATCTGTTGTTATGAATACAAGTGGGTTCAACCCCATTAGACCTTCCTAGAAATTGTTAAATCTGTCAAGAGTTGCAAATCAAATTAGGGATCACTTTGACAGTCCCACGAAAAATGTGAGAACTTATAACCTTTAGATATTTCATATTTATTGCACTAATTACTATTTTGCTAGCTCGATATGGGATAAATGAATTAAAAGTTGCTAAATTACATCCAGGATCCCAGGCTTCATATGCAGATTGTCCAATAAGATTCTCTCAATGACTAGAAAACCACTATGAGGTTATGTTGACAAACTTTTTTTTTTAATTTACTGTTCTTTTCATTATAATCAATACTGAATTGTAACCAAGTGAAATATTATATAAACGTATCTACTTCAATTTTGCTTTCAGGATATCTGTAAAGAACACTACCCTTTGACTATCCCCAGCCATCCCTCTCCTCTGTAAATGTGATCCAGGCTTCCAGAGGCTCTTAATAGTTACCTGTTTATAATGGTGCCATATGACCTAGCGATTGTTACTCTTGACAAATAAAAGAACTAATTTGGTAATTGATGTTATGTTTTATATTAATGCTGCTTATTATTTGTATTGTGCTTATTTGTTGCAATTTCCTAAAAGCTCACTCTGTGTCATGCTGACCAAATTCAGTGCTGCTGTATGTTGCCATGCCTATTCTTATTGCAACTTCATAATTACTGTTTTAATTCCAGTGATTTTAAAGCAAATGAGCTGTCAGTTTTACTTCAGCTATTTTAAATCTTATTAAACAGTGGCTGTAGAAGATTCAACACTTATATCACCCAGCTTACTGCTGCCAGAAACTAAAGCTCTTTTTTGCTCATTCTTGTTCTTTTCGTCTAATGTTCACCGTTTGTGTAGATGATAAAGGTCGTGGGCTATTCCAAATTGGATGTTTCGTTTTTCATATTAGTTTGGTATATTTTGTGATCTTAGATAAATTTAACTGAAGTTTGGCTCCTTGGTTGAATGGTCACTGTAGCAGCCTTTGGTTCAGAGGAGCCTCTCGTTCAATTTCTGGCTGGCCAGTGTTTTAACCAATCAGTCCTTATTGATCAACGTGGAAATTTATCAGATAATTCCCTTGATAAATTATTCCATTCCCTTTCTTCCAGTAAAAGGTTGTTTGATTAACAAAGATTATTAGGAAAGGTATTTCACCTTAAAAGGTTGATAGTATTTCCAAATTAAGCAACGTACATAATATTACAAACTGAATCGGGAGATAAACTTTAGTTTTGTATAGTAGTCATAGAAAGGTTTATTTGCCTCTTGTTATGCTTTCACCCACTTTTTATAATGATAGTACACCCTCTGTCAGATTAACAGAAATTTAGAACCATATCAGGAGTGTCCCTCTGGTCCCTGTTAGCAACCCTGATTACTGGGATGGATGTTGGATGGTACGTTTCATGGTAGCAAAGTATAGTTGGAATTTATAACAGCTGTCTTCTTACAACAGCAATACTAGTGTCGTATTGATCACACATTATCAGCTCCATGGGAGAATGTAATGTACAAACATGCATTAATGCATTAATTTAAGTCTAACTTAAATATAACGTTTTAGTACTTGTAGTTATTTATGTGGAAAATGTGTTTACAAGGCAATGACACAGATATGTAATATGACCTTAATTTGCTGCAGAAGGAACCGTTTGCTTCCTGCATAGGCTCGGAGCAGGATACAGAAATTTCTTTCACAAAATTACAATGTTTAGTAACTTTGACCAAACCCTATGTTAGATAATATATTTATAGATTGGCTTAACCAGATATCTCTCAGAAGCCTAACTCCTGTATATTGGGAAGGAATTTTAAAAAAATTATAAAGACCGGATTAGGCCACCAGCTGTCCAAAAGAGAAGGGGAATGTGAATGGCGTATTGTCTGTCTTTCTTTTTGGAATAGTCCATCGACTTTAAAAGAGAAAAGTGTATGCTTCTCATCAATTCAATAGAGTATCTCAGCTGCGTAGTGTTGAATGCTAGTAGGCTTGAGTGGATCAGTTAACAATAGACTGTAAACTAATCAAACAACAATTCACTTCATTCTTTCTTATGATGCACTGACTTTCCTTTCTTCATCTTGTATTTTATATTTTCTTCTTAACTTTGTTATTTTGGCTGTAGTTAGCAGAACTACCACTAAGAAAATAAGGCATGTGCAGTGAATAACAATTTGTAAAGAATGTATTGTTGAAAAGTACAATAAATTTGTTATGTTGGAAGTATGTGATTCATAACTGTGTCAATGTGTATTCCTCAACGAGTCATTACCCTGTTCTCTTTCCCTTATAGGAGCATGCCAAAAGGACCTATCCGAGGACGGTGTTCACTTTAACATGTCAGTGTTATTGATTGTGACTAACTACAAATAAATTTAATGAATATACGAACAGTGACTGTTCCTTGGAGTTTAATTACAACAATGGCCAATTTGAACATCTATGACTGGGTTGTGTATGGCTCAGTCAGCTGGCAGTTCCATGCCTATAAGTTAACACTCGTTTTAGAAGGACAGTGCTTTCTAACGGACCTTCATAAGGTTTGATGCAAGGAAGATAAAAGAGGAAGGACATATCTGTATATTCCATCTTGGGTGAGAAGAACAAAGAATACTTGAAAACTGTAGGCATTTTGTGAAGGCACATCTCTGCCTTCAAGAAATAAAAAGGTTTTGGTTGTTCCAAGATTTTAACCTTTATGTTTATGATATATTCTGTTATTTCCTCTCCTATTCTGCTGATATTATTACGTGACTGTTGAGTATAGATTTCATAGCATGTAAGGAACAGTTTGTTCAATTTTAAACATCTTTGCCAGACAATCATTTCAGTGGACACTTTCTTAACTGGGTTCGGGGCCGAACTCTAGGTCAGATAATGAAATAGCCAGTTAAACTGACTGAATTAAAATAAAGGACCTATCCAGCAATTTATAATACTTACTGTAAGTTACGTCACCATGTTTTAAATTTTGAAACTTAATTAGCTTATAAAATGTAATTACAGTCATCTGCAGTATTACAAGTGATGCTGGCTTCTCTGAATGCACCATGATTTCCAATTATTTTATGAAGCATTACAGTCTTTTCCATAAATACTGGTCCGTGAATTAATGTTCTTTTACAACGTCCTTGTACAAACCTCAGCCATAACGCATCATGGACTATTTTTCATTTGTTGGCTGTTTTAAGGTGCATCAAGTAGAGAGTATTTTCTCTGGCTCCACCCGAGTCCTGCAAAGATTTTAGATCGTGCTGCCAATTATTTACCTTTCTTTTCCCAACTCCTAATTCATTACAAATTAACTGCACAAATTTTCCTTTATCAAAACATTCTGATGCATTAAGTTTCTGCTGGATTGTTAAGGGGACTTCTACGTGAACATCATAGAAAAAGCTCCAATATTTGCTTGTAGTCAACTCCTGCTACTGAAGTTTAGAATGCACAAGGTTATAATTATTTTGATAATTTCACTATACCTTTAGAAGTATTTTAAATCCATAAAAGTTGTGCTTTCCCAAAAATTACTTCTGTTATAAATTTTATCATTAATTCAGCCTGTGGGCCCCATTCACACAGACGCGTAACGACTGCCGTTTGTTTACTCGCTCGCGGCCTTCTCGGAAAGGATGTTCTGCAGCAATGCTCAGTGCTGCCATCCTCTGTACTTAGAAACTATGCTTCAATTGTTTCCCGTTCTTGCCGTGTGGACAGTTAGAATCAGGTTAGGATCTGGACAAGACGATTGGTCTGGACGGTTAGAAGCCGCGAAGCAGCCTTAGTCCCCTAGTTTCGTGTATGGTTAGGATAGGATCTAGACAAGACGGTTGGTCTGGACAGTTAGGATTCTTGCCGTGGAGAAGACCATTGGTCTGGACGGTTAGAAGCCATGAAGCGGCCTTAGGCCCGTAGTTTCGTAATGTTACATTTACTTGCACTTTTATTGTGCTGCGGTTTGTAACGGATTATGATCAACATTCTTGATGGGAAGGAGGTCACACGCCACTATACATTGGCCAATAGGAATACAAGTAGCTACTTCAGGAATGAAAATGGCATGTAATAATCTTAATTAGGTTATAAAAGTAAATATGCTTCTAGGGGTGGGATGGTGGGTTCCTGGACATCGCAATGAACACGTCTCTCCCCTGAGATGCTCTCCAAATAAGATTTCATTAATTCCACTTCTGACATTACAAATATGGTGGCCCACAGGCTGAACTAATACCTAAATTTTTAATGAACTTTTGTAACATTTAATAAATTTTGTCACTTCATGGGTTGGTACATGTATCTCAGAAACCAGAAATGTTACTAAAATGAAATTTGTCGTAGATGTTCACCATAATCTGCTCTTCAAAGTAGACTATTACTGCATTTCTAGTTTGTGTGAATTTTCATATCTACAAACAAATAATATTGAAAATTTTCAGTGGTTGGTCCTAACTTACTATGGGAAGTATTTCACCTAGAACCCTAAAAATGATCTACATTAATCTAATGTCTGGCTGAGAGTTCTGTACAAAATTTCAGCTCTCTCTCTTCAATAGTTCCTGAGATACATGTACCAACTCATGAAGTGACAAATTTTATTGAATATTACAAAAACTCATTAAAAAATTATAACAAAAGTAATTTTTCAGAAAGCACAACTTTTATGGGTTTAAAATACTTCTAGCCAGGTTGAGTGGCTTAGACAATTGAGGCACTGGCCTTCTGACCCCAACTTGGCAGGTTTGATTCTGGCTCAGTCCGGTGGTATTTCAAGGTGCTCAAATAAGTCTGCCTCATGTTGGCAGATTTACTGGCATGTAACTCCTGTGGGACTAAATTCCAACACCTTGGTGTCCTCAAAAACCATAATAGTAGTTTGAGGGATGTAAAGCCACATTATTATTATTAAAATACTTCTAAAGGTATAGTGAAATTATCATTGTAATAATTATAACTTTTTGCATTCTAAACTTCAGTCGCAGCAGTACCATGAATCTAAGCAAATACTGGAGAATTTTCTATGTTATTGAAGTCCCTTTAAAATATAATGTGCGTACTGCACTGAATAAATCAGCAAACTGATTAAAAGCAGCATCCACTATTTTAAGTGATTAGTAATATGAAACAAGTTTCATCTTGTCCTCGAATGGAACAAAGTGGGAGGCAGCACTGGAGCTCACGACCATGAGAAACTGGAAACTACTCACTGGGTTGGCGAGGTAACCGAGACAGTTAAGAGGGTACCACTGTATAAACTGAATATCAAATATAACCAACTCCCCTGTGATCCATTGTCATTTGAGAACTGAAGATCCAGTACCAGTATTTTAAATTATCTTTCAGAATCCCCAAGATGATGTTGGAATATTTATGGACACATTTTCACAAACTCTAAATTTGTTGAAAGACGTGTATTCCTACATATTTTAATTGGTGATGAAATTTCCTTGTCGGTTTTATACCAGCTGATATAAATAGAATTTTGCTATGTACCGTAGTTCAATGAATTTCAAGTTGTACTAATAATGTTAATATGAAGGATTGGGTCTGAGAGGTATTGCAACTTTGTATGTATCTTCACCTTACTACCAGTTTCTTTTTCATCAGATTGTTAGGTTAGCACTTGAGTAATGCTGCTTATTCTGTATGTGTTATAGAAATGTGACACATTATCTAAATGACAGTGGTGGTTCCCTTCAGTGTGAAAAGAAGCAATATGGTGAAGTCTGGGGATGCCTAATTAAATATTGACTAGCTGTCTCAGAATATGGTTACACTGTAAAAATAAAAAATGAATATTCACACTGTGATAGGATCTAACTTTCTATTTCAGGTCATTTTAACTACCCGTACAAAATTGTTTTTACTTCTTAACACCACAGGCCAGTCACTTGTAGTCCTTGTGATTTTTACAGAATTATCTTATCACCAAGGGTAGATATATAAATATATTTTATAGTTTTCTATTACCTTGAATAGTAATCTGTCACTGGAGAATATTGATGGGTCAAGTTGCAAGAAGCAAGGAGTCAATACAAAATAGGAAAATAGAAGAGAAAGAGGGTAGTGGGTATAAAAGTTACTCCAAAATGAATGCACCTAATTTGCTTACAAAGCCAACTTTTGTCCTACAGCTTTGCTATTTTAAAAGTAAAGTGCTTTTCAGCATACAATGTTGCATCATTGCATCATCTTGGTCACTTTCAACTGTCTTACCCCATCTTGGAATGTGCATATGTATGCCTGCATAGTAAAAGTCTGGTCTGACACATGTAAGCCACTGTGAAACAGCAGTCATGACTCGTGAGGGAGTCGTTACCCATCAACCTTTTTGCACAAATTGAGTTCTTCGGTTTACCAAACAGATGGTAATTGTGGCTTGTCAAATCAGACTTGTAAGGCAGGCAGCAACAAAAATTGATGTCCGAGTAGACGAACATGATTCAGTCTAACATACATGTTGGAATTAATTATGGTTCATTCAACAATGTCTCCACAAGCAGAGTTTCCCCAAATTCTGAAAATGGTAGGCATCACATTTCCTGCCGAAGGCACAACTTTGAAATTCTTTGATACCATTTCATTGATTGTCTGTTTGTCTCTGGTTCAAAATGGTGCAACTATGTTTCATCTCCCATCACAATTCTTGAAAGAAGGTCATCCCCACTATTCTCGTACAGCACCAAGTGTTCACTGCACATTGTCTTTATTTCTTTATGGGTATCTGTTGTTAGCATCCTTGGAACCCACCGAGAGCAATTGCACACACTAGCTTCCCTAAGTCCCAGTTTGTGAAACATTTCATCACAGTTACATGTTCATTGTTCAGCAGCATCCTATACACCTGTTTCAAACTCTTGTAAATGTCTCTTTCTCACAACTCAGGAACTCTGTACCAGCACGTTGCTTTTGATGGATATGAAGTGCAACAGCCATCTTGAATAAATGCTACAGCTCCACCATGCATGAGAACTGGTTGAACTAAATTCTAATACAAGCAGTAAGGATGCTTGTATGTACTCTATGAAAGGAAAGGTGCAGAAAGAATTTTTTTTTCTTCTAGTGGCTTTATGCACAGACGCAGGTAGGTCTTATGGGGACAGTGGGATAGGAAAGGGTTAGGAGTTGGAAGGAAGCAGCCGTGGCCTTCATTAAGGTACAGCCCCGGCATTTTCCTGGTGTGAAAATGGGAAATCATGGAAAACCATCTTCAGGGTAGCCGACAGTAGAATTTGAACCCACTATCTCCCGGATGCAAGCTCACAACTGTGCGCCCCTATCCACACAGTCAACTCGCCTGGTAAAAAAAAAAAAATTGTCTTTGTAAGAAAAGTTGGGGCATTAATTTTGGAGTGGCCCTCATTCACTACCCAGTCCCAAGTTGCATATTAACTTCCATTCTAGCTGGGGAGTTGCAGAAATTATTCCTAATGCTTTTATTGCCCAGGTTAATTTCATTTTAGTATGATCTTTTACTCTTTTTAAAATACTTTTTTTCATAAAGTAAAACATATTAGTGTGTAATTGCTCATATTGTATAATAAATCAATTATTAAAATACAAAGAAACAAATTTTTAACTATTATTGTATTGCCTGTTTATTGTTGAGGGAAATCTTGAAACAGATACCTTGTGTCATATCCAAACTCTTCTTGAGAAAGGAAATAAGATTTGTATCTATCACTAAAAGGTTTTTGACACTGCATTTTAAGATGATAGAATTTACAGTTACATGAAATACACTTTGGAAGCTGATTGTTCCCTAAACCATACCAACAATCTATCACTGTATTTCTTCATAGTAGTCTTTCATTGCTTTTGATTGAGAAATTAACAAACCACAACTTCAGTAAAACAGAGTGAAAACAACACTGCTAATAAAATATTCTTGTACAAGATTTTAATGTAGTCAGTTATTTTTTATAACTGTTAGGCTGCCGAAACTAACTTTGAGTAAATAAATTTATGAACTGAAAGAGAACAACATATGGTAGCAGTATTACACCTGAAAAAAGAAACTTCATTTTTATAAAATGGGGATTTTAATACTTGCCATGAAAAATCAGTAAGAGAGAATGTTTGCTTCCACTTGCAGTGGAAAATTGAAAACTGTCTGGCATGGTCAGCACAGTTTTGCAAGAAGTTATTAGGAAAACCTAAGACTCAAGGCAGGTAAAGCAGGCATTTATTACACATCCTGTAGTTGTAAAAGTGTCTTCAAAGTCATTTTATCTTGCAACCCCTAAACTACCTTGATTGGGAAGAGTCTCTCTATTCAGCTAACACACGGTGAACATCCACAGCCTGTTTCCAGTCATTTGACTGGGTCAGGAATGGAATTAATGAAGCCCCCATCTAGCGGCGAGGATAGGAATTGTGCCGGCTGCCGAAGCCTGTCGCACTCCTCGGGGATAATGATTAATGAATGAAAGATGAAATTAAATGACATTGGAGAGTGTTGCTGGAATGAATTATGACAGCGAAAACCGGAGTACCCGGAGAAAAACCTGTCCCACCTCTGCTTTGTCCAGCACAAATCTCACATGGAATGACCGGATTTGAATTTCGGAACCCAGAGGTGAGAGGCTGGCGCACTGCCGCCTGAGCCATGGAGGCTACTTCAGCTAACACACGGTAGTAATCATAATCATAATTGGTAGAGCAACCGACGCGAAATCGGGAGGTTGTGGGTTCGGATCCCACTGGTGTCCGGTTGGCCACTTTTGTTCTGTAATTTACATCTCTTCTACATGTACTAAATGTACGTAACACGGCCTAATAGGTTGAAAGTCTGTTTCGAAAATCGTAATGATAATGCACACACGTCTGTGTGTGTGTGTGTGTGTGTGTGTCTCTCTCTCTCTCTCTCTCTCTCTCTCTCACACACACACACATTAGATCTATGTTTTGGCCATAATTTTTGCCTTATTCAAACACGAAAATCTGTCGCATCAAAACTGTTCTTATTTTACCTGAAATGTCCATATGAGTAAAGTATGATTAAATACGAGGGCAGATTGGAAGGTAGCACACAGTAATCTTTTTCTCCCCTGGTATTGCAGCTAGAATGTTGAAATTTCACAACGATATAGTTTGGAGTTTGTGCTACAGAGGGTATTTTGTTTTCATGTACAGCTCTAGCGAGAGAAGCCTGAACTACGAAACAAACATGGCATGCATGTTACTGTCATCCACATGAGCAGTGAAGTGTAGTTCGATATTTGTGGGCCAAAGGGCATACACCGAGTGAAATTCATTGGGACACGCATGGTGTGTATGGGGATGGATGGATGGATGGATGGATGGATGGATTGATTGATTGATTGATTGATTGATTGATTGATTGATTGATTGATTGATTGATTGATTGATTGAGGATTTACTGTATTAATGAATTTTGATTTTTGTTGCTAAGTCCATATCAACACTGAACCACGAGAAAATGGGTAAACAGAATTTAATAAGAATAAGTATGTAAAGTCATGGAAGAAGGCACTAAAGTCTAGGCTATAAATAATTCTATTCGTGTTGGATGAAATGATACTTTAGGGGAAGGAATCTCAAATTTTTAAATGCCTATGTTATTGGTCCTATCAAGAAGTACTACACAATAAAAGTTATAGAGAATAGAATTTCCAATCATTTGTGTCCTATATAGTTTTACCGTACCAACTATGGTAATAGAATTGATGAATTTAGACTTGTGTTGCCTTGGAAGTAAAGCTTCCACAGTGTGTAGAATTATTTAGTTCTTTCCCTGGGTTGAACCATGTTGTTTTTTATACATTCCGTACAGTTTGCCGACCTTATACACTGCAGTATTCTTTGTCAAGGCGACTGAAATACCCCTTCTCAATCAATCAGTCATTACTGATCTGTATTTAGGGCAGTCACCCAGGTGGCAGATTCCCAATCTGTTGTTTTCCTGGCCTTTTCTTCAATGATTTCAAAGGAATTGGAAATTTATTGAACATCTTACTTGGTAAGTTATTCCAATCCCTAACTCCCCTTCCTATAAATGAATATTTGCCCCAATTTGTCCTCTTGAATTCCAACTTTTTCTTCATATTGAGATCTTTCCTACTTTTAAAGACGTCACTCAAACTTATTTGTCTACTAATGTCATTCCATGCCATCTCTCCACTGACAGCTTGGAACACACCACTTATAGTATTTACACAATTCTTATTTTTATTATCCACTCAATTCAATACATAAAATGTTTATTTTCTCTAAAGGGACATTACAATACAAACGTTAATTGGGACATGTTTCGCTCGCTGTATTGAGCATCTTCAGCCATCTTTTATACGATTTTCTCAAGGTTGAGTCATACATTAAACTTTATTTATAATAATTTTAAAAGTAAAGTGCTTTTCAGCATACTGTGTTGCATCATTGCATCATCTCAGTCACTTTCAACTGTCTTACCCCACCTTGGAACGAGCACATGTGTTTTGCGTTATAGTGTTATGGTGTTCCATGTATCTTGTGATAAAACTGCGCCCAGTCTAGCCAGCATATGTGAAATTGCACTGTGTGCATGTTAATCTATATATTCTGGATCCCTGATATTCATCTTTAATTACATTAACTGTATTATGATTAAAAAAGATGTTTCTATTAGTGTTATTTGTCCTAAATGCTATTTGTAGATCTCATTTTTCCAAGGAATTTGTAATTTGGTGAATCGCAGGATTAGTATAGGTGAAAGTGGCATATTTTGATTTTTTAGTCTTCTCGGGAATAAGATTAGTGGCCAGTTTAAGTTTTACTTCTGTAATGATTCGATTAATTGTCTCTATATTTGTAACCATTAATTAGTATTCTGCAATGGCTAACCACATGAAAGAGACCGCCCATCACTTTAGCACAATAGATAAGGACCTCACAGTAAAAAAAAAGAATTGAGAAAGGAAAGTTAATGACCGAATACAAAAACATTTATATTTATTTAGATCAACATTTCAGTAGGGATAAAAACCTAAATGATGCAGTCGAAATAAAAAGCCCATTAATAGCAGAATTGCCAAAATTGCTACAAGCTTTGAAATCAGATAACAGTAAAATTTCAAAAAATGTTCATCGGTAAACCTTTCAGTACGTCAACAAATACAACTCCTACCACAATTCCTTCCTCTATGCCCTCTACTCGCCCTCCTCACGTCACGCCAATGCCCAACACTCTGCCCATAGCCCCTTCTCTTTCCCCTCCACAAGCTATGCTAGTATCCAACACCGGGCCCACAATTCCCTCCCCTACCCCCCCCCCCCACTTTCCCTCCTCACGTTATGCCAGTGACCAATGTTCCGCCTATAGCCCCTTCTCCTCCTCCACCTACTCGCCCTCCACCACACCCACCTCATTCATATAACTCAAGAAGTAAAAACACGACGACAAATAGTCTCAGTACTGCAACAAGCACAACTAAACAAAAAAGCGTGAAACAAAGGGGTAAGTGATATTCCAGCTTCAATGTACTCATACCAACATTTACAAACTATTACAATCTTAGTAATGTTTTGTTACAGACACAATCATCCATAACGTTGCAGTATACAACTCATCTATGTAACAATTATTGGTGTCCCTTTAAACTACTCTTAACAACGAACTGACCAGTGAATATAGAAATGGAAATTCTAAGTTCCCATGGAGGGAATTAGATTCTTTTCCACCAATAGAGCATATAAAAAATCAGATCAAAAATTAGATGGATGGCTTGTCCGGCGTTTGCTCTATTAACCAGCGTTTCGTCTTAGGTCTGACACTAGACTCTTCAGAGTGGGATGTGTCAGACCCTACCCACTGACGCTGGGGTGTATGCAGGTGAACTTATCAGAAGCTCATTTATGAAGCACAGTCTGATAACTGCATACGGGAGATAAAACTCCACAATGGAATTAATGCCCGCCTAGCAATTCCAAATGGAAATTCTAAGTTCCCATGGAGGGAATTAGATTCTTTTCCACCAATAGAGCATATCAAAAATCAGATCAAAAATTAGATGGATGGCTTGTCCGGCGTTTGCTCTATTAACCAGCGTTTCGTCTTAGGTCTGACACTAGACTCTTCAGAGTGGGATGTGTCAGACCCTACCCACTGACGCTGGGGTGTATGCAGGTGAACTTATCAGAAGCTCATTATCAGACTGTGCTTCATAAATGAGCTTCTGATAAGTTCACCTGCATACACCCCAGCGTCAGTGGGTAGGGTCTGACACATCCCACTCTGAAGAGTCTAGTGTCAGACCTAAGACGAAACGCTGGTTAATAGAGCAAACGCCGGACAAGCCATCCATCTAATTTTTGATCTGATCAGTGAATATAGGCCGACTTAAATCATATGAAGATTGTGAAGACTACAAGTATGATGTATACAACAGAGTATGAACCTCCAATGATCCATCCCTTAATAATAATGTAGTTTCTCAATTAACGAAACACAACAGAAAAAATACTGCAAGTTTAATCCTTTAACTTTCACTAATTTCATTTAAAACTCTGATAAATACGCTAACAGTATTTGAAAAATCAAGAAACGAACGAGAATTAGCCAAATCTTTCAATTTAATTGGCATATTGAATATGACTTGGGCATCAATATTATGTCGCTAACATCTAGTCCATTAATGATACATTTTAATTGTTTAATTGTTTGTTTACTTTTTGAGTAGTGACGACATTTTATCAATATTATGTAATTAACATCTAGTCCATTAATGATACAGTTTACTGCTTAAGCAGTGACAAAAGAAATTTATTGTGTAAAACATTTTCATAGAACAAAATTATTATAAATAAGGTTTAATATATGACTCAACCTTGAGAAAATCGTATAAAAGATGGCTGAAGATGCTCGATACAGCGAGCGAAACATGTCCCAATTAACGTTTGTATTGTAATGTCCCTTTAGAGACAGTAAACATTTTATGTATTGAATTGAGTGGATAATAAAAATAAGAATTTGTAAATACCAGTAGTAAGTTCAATACGGGTAAAAACATTAAATTGGTCTTATGCAACACACCACTTAGTCCAGCAGCTCGTCTTCTTTCTCCCAATTCTTCCCAGCCCAAAATTTGCAACATTTTTGTAACGCTACTCTTTTGTTGGAAATCACCCATAACAAAACAAGCTGCTTTTCTTTGCATTTTTCCAGTTCTTGAATCAGGTAATCCTGGTGAGGGTCCCATACACTGGAACCATACTCTAGTTGGGGTCTTACCGGAGACTTATATGCCCTCTCCTTTACATCCTTACTACAACCCCTAAATACCCTCATAACCATGTGCCGAGATCTGTACCCTTTATTTACAGTACCATTTATGTGATTTCCCCAATGAAGATCTTTCCTTATATTAACTCCTAGATACTTACAATGACCCCAAAAGGAACTTTCACCCCATCAATGCAGTAAATAAAACTCAGAGGACTTTTCCTATTTGTGAAACTCACAACCTGACTTTTAACCCTGTTTATCAACATACCATTGCCTGCTGTCCATCTCACAACATTATCAAGGTCATTTTGCAGTTGCTCACAGTCTTGTAACTTATTTATCACTCTATAGAGAATAACATCATCCACAAAAAGCCTTACCTCTGATTCCACTTGTTTACTCATATCATTTATATATATAAGAAAACATAAAGGTCCAATAATACTACCTTAAGGAATTCTGCTCTTAATTATTACAAGGTCAGATAAAGCTCCGCCTACTCTGAGATCTATATTCTAGAAATATAGCAAACCATTCAGTCACTTTTTGTCTAGTCAAATTGTACTCATTTTTGCCAGTAGTCTCCCATGATCCACCCTATCAAATGCTTTAGACCGGTCAATCGCGATACAGTCCATTTGACCTCCTGAATCCAAGATATCTGCTATATCTTGCTGGAATCCTACAAGTTGAGCTTCAGTGGAATAACCTTTCTAAAACCGAACTCCTGGAAATGGCCACCTTTGACATTGATGCAGCGCTGTGCTCGATTTATCAAACTGTGAGACACACGTAGCAACTTTGCCTGAGGGATAGCAGCAGCGTTTTCAGTGTTCTGCTGTAGCTCTTCCAGTATGTGAGGATTATTGGAGTACATTTGACCTTTCAATTTACCCCAGAGGTAAAAATCACAGGGAGGGAGCTCAGGCGATCAAGGTGGCCAGTTGATTGCACTAACGCTGAAGACAGCACAAACACACACAAACACAGCCTCCGAGCCATTGGAATTAACCAGTTAAAGTTAAAATCCCTGGCGCAGCAGGGAATTGAACCCAGGACTCCCTGGGTCAAAGGCCAGCAGGCTAACCATTTAGCCATGGAGCCGGACAAATAAACTTATGTCCTCATCCCGAGGTGGTACTGTTATTTTCAGGCACACCCTCATGGGGGGTGAACTGCATGTACCATTTTAACCACATACCAGCCATACTGTCATTCTTAAATCTCTGGCAGTGCCACAAATTGACCCTGGGCCTCTGAGGTTGGCAGCTAATAACGTTAACTGTTACACTACGGGAATAGACATTTGTCTGGTGTGAAAATTGGGAACCATGGAAAATTATATTCAGGGCTTCATCTTCATAGCTGACAGCTATGTAACTCTTATCCACCTCCTCTCCTACCCTGCTGGACAACATTCTGATTGTGAATTTTTTTTCCACCAATGGGACTCCAAGCAGCTAGTCATGGTGTCAAACCACAAAGACTCGATGCCTTAATGGTTATGGCCATCAGGTGGGCTAAATTATGTGTTAGACAAATGCAAACAGCCCCAAGACATGGGAATTAAGCAGATATAGTGAAAATCCCCAGCCCAGCCAGGAATCAAACCTGTGGCCCTCTGAACCGAAGGCCATTATGCTGACCACTCAGCCAAGGAGCTGGATGCACTTCCCATCCCTGCTATTTCCATACTATACAGGGTTGGTAAAATAACACTGGCCTGGAAAATATTTACAATAGGGCTGACATGGAATTGACCCTTGTTAATGAACATCACAGATGATGTTGGAAATGGCCCCACCTTTGACACTGATGCAGCGCTGTGCTTGGTTTATCAAACTGTGAGACATATGTAGCAGCTCTGCCTGAGGGATAGCAGCAATACCATTTTCAGTGTTTTGCTGTAGCTCTTCCAGTATGTGAGGATTGTTGGAGTACATCTGACCCTTCACTTTGCCCCAAAGGTAAAAGTCATAGGAAAAGAAATCAGGCGATCGAGGTGGCAAGTTCATTGCACTGCCTCTGCTGATTGTTTTCTCCTCACCTAACACCTCATACACTCATGACAAGGTTGTCAAGGCTGTGTGTGCTGTTACTCCATCTTGCTGGAAATATCTGTACGGTCGTTCATTTTCTGTGAGTTGACCCACATACGGATTAAATAGTGTCTGGACATCCCGGTTAGAATTAACAGTCTGGTAAAAGAATCGTGTTGCGATACGGACACCAGACATTCTGTGCCACACACCAATCTTCAGATTATACAACAGATTTTTGACGTACTGATGGGAATTTTCTGATGCATAATGGCGACATACTCAGTATGGAACATGTGGGAGATGCGCATGCGCAGACATGTTACAACAACAGATTGATGCATCGAAATCACAGTTTCCAGCATTTTCTGTGATGGGCACTTCTTTTTTTCATTAACAAGGGTCAATTCTGCGTCAGTCTTATAAATATTTTTGGGGCCAGTTTTATTTTGTCCACCCGGTATATAGCCTCAGTTGCAGTAATGTAACCATATGCGGGCAATGAATACTGTATATCATCTGGTTCTCTTGTCATCAGAACCATACTATTTTCCCCCTATGTGATACTTGCAGATATCTCTAAATGAAGCTACAGTAATGTTAGCCTCAAACAGAGACTACAGGGTCTGTTCTTATTGGCCCAGACTGTCAAACAGCCATTTTTACTCTCCCAAACCTAAGCAGCTGTACAGGAGGCACGTGCGTAGTTCTTGATCTTGCAAGGAACATGCATGTGTTCGACCTAGCATCAATATTACATGTTATAAACCTCATTTTAGGTCCGTATTGAAAATTTAACAGTTCAACAATGATAAAGGTGTTTTAATTTTTTCCACCTATTCAATACTTTAAAAAAAAAAAAAAAAATTAAAGGAATAGATTTATGGTTGAGATATGTAGATGATACATTTGTAATCATAAACAAAGATGTCACTAATAGTCAAGAAATCTTAAATAAATTAAATGAAATCGAACCTAATTTGAAATTCACGAAAGAGGACGAAGTCGATAACTGATTGAATTTTCTAGATATAACAGTTACGCGTAAGGTTAACACTTTTGATTTCCAAATATTTAGAAAACCGACACAATCATCTACAACTATAAACAATTCCTCTTTACACCCGAGTTCACATAAACAAGCATCTTTTCACAGTCTAATTTATAGAGCATTTAGAATCCCTCTATCTCCCATGAATTTGAAGAAAGAATTGAATTATATTAGATACCTCGCTAAACAAAATGGTTTCAAAATAGAAATGATCAACAAATTAATCAATAAAATTAAGAACAAATTATCTACGAATCTGATACCAGAAAAGACCAAAAAAACTGAGTATGCTACATTCACTTTTAATAATCCAGCTATACACCAGATTACTAGCGTATTCAAGAAACATAATTTTAATATAGCTTTTAAAACTACTAATACTAACCAGTCCATATTCTTTAATCATAAAAAAGTTAATTATGATAAGAATCGTTATTTAGGATCGGGAGTATACAGACTTAAATGTACTCAGTGTAATTTTTCATATGTTGGACAGACTGGGAGAAATTTTATGACAAGATACATGGAACATGTTAACGCGGAAAAACATAGGAAATACTCAGCGATGAGTTTGCATATGAGGGAGACTGGCCACAGATTTGAATCCATAGAGAAAGACTTAACGATAATTAGAAACATACAAAAAGGAAGAATGCTGAATGAATTAGAAAGTTTATACATCTATTTAGATCAGACGTACAATAAGCAAAAGAATCTCAATGAAACCACGGACAATAAAAGTATGTTACATGAATTAATGCCGAAATTATTAAAGTCAGTTAGTTCGAATAAATTTAGGATACCTAATATATTTAATTCTTCAAACCCTAATACTCCTCCCATACCTACAGATATTAGGCCTACTTCCAGCAATGCAGTTGACTCCGCCCCTTTGTCAGCCTCGTCACATTTGACTCCACCCATCCTCTCCTCCCTTCCGCACTCCCCTATTCCTTCCCCTCCGAGTTCGCTACCGCCTCTGCAGCACAGTTATAACACCAGACTTAGAGCCAACAGACGGGCAGCAACCAACTCAACAGTAGTTAAGAAATAACAACTTCCACTTACATGTAAGTCCTCATCTGTTTCAAAATTATGTAAGACTGAATTCTCTCCTTACGTTCAATTTCTTATTTCTTCTTTTCCTTTTCTTACAGAAAACTTATTTCTGCATCTGTTGACATTTTCTGGCAAGGATTCAGCCATTTTATTACCTACCGGTGCTAACGGCCTCTTACAATTTTTCAATAGATGCTTCTGCCTTACTTACTACGAATTTCATCAACGGCCTTGAAAAGATTGTATTCATGACAATCAAGTTTATGCTTGTGTACACGCCCTCATGTCGTTGGCTTTTTATTACTACCACTTTGATTTTCCAATATTTTATATGAACTGTTTTAATTAGAATTTTAATAGAAGTTTTAGTCTCTGACAAGATTATAGTTTAATCATAAGACAGTTTTCCATTAGCATCTTTTTATTTTATCATTTTTCACAATTTTATTGTTCTGAATTTTAAGAACAGACTAAACTTTTAACTTCCACTTTTTATTTTAGTTGTATTTTTGATGATTGTATTTAACGTCCACTTTTAATTTAGTTGTATTTTTGATTATTGTATTTAGGCTGAAGATGCCCTTAATTGAGGGCGAAACATGTCCCATGTAACTAAGAATTTAATTATGTAACAACTATACGTGATAATATAAGTATTGAATAGGTGGAAAAAATTAAAACACCTTTATCATTGTTGAAATCTAGCATCAATAGCCAGTCTGAATCTCAGCTGTTAACATGGTGAGACAGTTATCATTGCAACACCGTATTTTCATATGTAAAAGTTATTTTAAATACGAGTCGGCTGGACGAGTACGCGACGCATTTGTTCAGCAATTTCCTGAGCACAGATTCAAGTAAGTGTAAATAAATTTGAAACTATTGCCTCAGTGCTCAATAAAAAACATGTGTGCACACGAACAGTTTTAACAGAGGAAAGTTACTGAATAAATCACTCACAAAATTAGCACAACAAGTAGGGTTTTCAGTTTCTTCTGTGCACAGAGCTACAAAGCTTGTGCACATCAAACCGTACAGGTTTACACAGGCCCATTGTTTAAAACCTGCTTATCCAGTCACAAGAGTGAGATATTGTGAGTGGTATCTTGCATCATTGAATGATCGTTTATTCAACCCACAACTTGTGTTCTTTTCGGATGAGGGCTGGTTTCATCTTAATGGTTGTGTGAACAGTCATAACTCTTGCTAGTGGTGTAGAAAATCCTAATGGTGTTTATGAAATCCTTCATTATGAAGGGTGACACTCCTAGCATCTTTTATAAGGTAAGATTTCACATAAGATTGTATACACACTTAAAGCAGGGTGGTGGCACATGACGTAAGTTGGGCTGTAGCACAGAGTACAAACACTGTGAGCTCAGTCTGGGTTTGTAAGAGGGTCCCTGTATACGCATCCTCCATCAATGAAGTATAACAATCCAACAACAATACGATGATATAAAACTAGTAAGTCCTAAACAATGAGGTATTTCATAAAAGTGTTAGAATAAGCCCAATATGCAGGTAGACAGAAATGTAGAGTGGTTGAGTATCAGCCTCCAGATCCAAAGATTGTGGGTTCAAACTTGGCAGAAGTAGCAGGATTTTTGAAGGGCAGAAAAAGGTTAATTCGTTACACCATGTCGTAGGATACTGAAATGTAAAATATCTCTGGATACATATTTGATGTTTAGCCAAAAAAAATTAAATTTCAAATATCATGTATTATATCAAATATATTGTATTATATTATATATAAATATATATATATTATGTATTGTATTGAATAGGCAGACCGCTTGGTTATAACATTTAAGTTTATCTTAAATATTCTCTATTTGATATATAGTCAATACGGGATTATTATTATTAGAAATGAAGCTCTTAAAGCTTGTTACATGTTACATGCAAAAAGAGTAATTAAAACTCGCCCATAGATCACCCAACAGAGATAGGTTTCTCTGCCATCTGTAGAGCGAAACGGAATGTTGAATGTGACATACAGGCAGCTTAAATGGTGTTTAATCTAAATTCCTGCACATGGTAGCTGAGGATATACAATTATTATTATTATTATTATTATTATTATTATTATTATTATTATTATTATTATTATTATTATTATTGAGATTGATGATGAGGAGAAAGCCCTTCTGTTTGAAGGCAGCAGTGTGTGAGGATATGGAGATTGCCCTTATCCTTTTGTGTTTTCATGTTTGTGCTTGTCTTTTTACAAGTCACTTTATGTTGCACCAACACAAATAGGTCTTATGGTGACAGTGAAACAGGAAAGGGCTACGAATGGGAAAGAGGCAGCCATGGGCTTAATTATGGTTCACCCCAACCATTTGCCTGGTGTGAAAGTGGGGAAACCACAGAAAACCATCTTCAGGACTGCCAACAGTGGAGTTCGAACCCACTATCTCCCAAATGCGAGCTCACAGCTCCTCTTTGAATTGCTTCCTTTTCCAGCACTAACTTGTCATTATGTTCATCCCATCACATATTCTTTACTTGTCCTTGTCTCTCTATATATGACTTTACCAAACAAGTTGGATGTTCGGTTAGGGGCACGCAGCTGTGACCTTGCATTTGGGAGGTAGTGGTTTCCAGCCCCACTGTTGGCATCCCTGAAGATGGTTTTTCATGGTTTCCCATTTTCAGACCAGGCAAATGCTGGGGCTGTACCTCAATTACGGCCACAGCCGCTTCCTTCCCACTCCTAGCCCTTTCCTTTCCCATTGTTGCCATAAGACTTATCTGTGTCTGTGCAACTTAAAGCCAATGGTAAAATAAAATATATATGACTGTCTCTCAAACTGTATACCAGTAAGAAGTCTTTAGAATACAAACACTTGAAAAATATCCTGGATACAGTAAGATATGCATTTCAATTGATAATAAACTGCAGTGCATTTTTTTTAACTATGTGTTCTTTTTCAAGCTAACATTTCCTCCATACTTCTGTATGTAATATATTCTTCTGTTACAGTATGTGTCTGGTGTACTGAATAAGGCACATCTAAACTTAAACAGTGCGATAGTGTAAGATGACAGTAGTATTTAAATAATATATTATTCAGGTCCACCTTTTCAATACGAATTGTAGAATGTTTTAAATTACATGTACGTTCAGGGACTAGTTTTGACCTAACAGTAGGTCATCATCAGCCTAAAGCAAATCAAATACAAATGTATCAAAGAAATTAAACAATGTAAAGACACAAGGGTCTTAAAAATGTACATACCATGTAAGATATTAAGATAAGAGTTCGAGAGATGCGCTGCATTACGTTAAAAAATAGCGCTATGATAGTAAGTAAGGGTAAGGGTGTATTCTGCCCGAAGGCAGGTCCGAACCTCTGCAGAGGTGTGCCTGAGCCGGAGTTTACGTTCGGTAGGGTGGCCAGTTCCTTTCCGCTCCTCCATTCCCTTACCCCCCACCAACAGTGCGTGGCAACCCGTCCACTTCTTGAACACGCCCAGTGTTGCTTAACTTCAGAGATCTCACGGGATCCGGTGTTTCAACACGGCTACAGCCGTTGGCTTTATGATAGAGATTCATAAAAAATCCTGTGCGCTGTACAACATTTAAAAAGTTGTTTAAGAAAGAGATCCTTAAATTGCTGGTCAAGGATATCAATATAGGCTGGTTTTTTAAAGATGCTGCTTTCCATTCAAAGATCAACTGAGCCGAAGTCACGCTGTCTTCTCAAGATGTTCATAAATTCAGTACACATGGATGCGAAGCATGATGTTAGAAAGTCTCTTCTGTTTTCAGGATCTTGAAGGATGATGATTGTTGTGCGTGGAGGCTTAATACATAATAGTAAATCAAGGTGGTTGGATTTTGCAGTTCAATGCAGACCTTACAGCTGACATTGAATAAATGACAGCTAAGATAGAAAGAGTTAAGTTAGGGGGGAAAATATACATAAATGAAATATGCCATATGGGAAATACTTCGCTTTGTAACAAGCCGAGCGGAGCTGGAAATGAAGCATAAATGAGGAGTGGAGAGGGTGAGGTTCAAACGAAGTATTGTGATGGAATTGCGGGGAGCAGAGGAAGGAAGGGGAAAGATTAGTGTAAGATGATTCATTAAAATGATTACTGAGGAATTTGTGCCTGAGTGGGCTTTTTTAAGTTGCTATTTGTGAACTGCCAAGAGACGACTGGCATATTTTTTTTCTGTGTGATTTCTCTTGTAAGTAGTGCTGCTTTAAAAGCAATGGATATCAGGTGTATGTACAAAGATTCCTTAATAATGTATTGTAATTAGTCATTTATCTATTAATTAATTTATTAATGACTTTCTGTACATGGCAGAGTTCAGCTATGAAACCTGGTATTTTGCCGAACCATATAATTATATACCCGCATAAACATAGTATATTGAAAATTATCATCATCATCATCGGTTTGCCCTTCCAGCGAGCCGGGTAGGGTGTTTGAAAACGAGCGTCTTCCAAAGTTGCCTATTCAGAAACATTTCGTTGTCCAAGACAGATTCCCAATTCCATCCTCTTCTCTCCACGTCTTCCCTCAGTTGGTCCATCCATCTTCTTCTTGGTCTTCCAGCTGGTCTTCTACCTGTTATTCTCTTTTCCAAATAAGCACATGGTAACCTTGTGCTATTCATTCGTTTAACATGCCCAAACCATTTAAGTCTAGATGACCTAAGTCTTTCCTCCATTGATTCATTTAGACCTAGATTAGATCGGATCTCATCATTTTTCACATGATCAAGTCGGGTCTTTTGGAGGGCAGTTCTAAGAAATTTCATTTCACAGGCTTGAATCCTACTATAATCCTTTGATGTTAGTGTGCAGGTTTCCAGAGAATATGTAAGGATAGGAATGAAATATGACTTGTACAGGGTCATTTTTGTTCTTTGTGGGACTTTCTGATCCCATAGTAGGTGTCTAACGATGCTGTAAAAGTTAGAGCCTTTGGTTACTCTGTTTGTTATTTCTCTCTCAGCTCTGTTATTACTAGCGATTACGCTTCCTAAATAACTGAATTGGTGTACTACTTCAACTTGGTGGTCCTGTATTTTTATGTTGCATTCTGTATAATGTCTGCTGATTTTTAATGCTACTGTTTTTGATGGGTTCAATTTCATTCCATAGTCATCAAACTTCTTACACCATGCATTCAGATTATTTTGCACTCCCTCCTCTGTTTCATCCCATATTGCCACATCGTCTGCAAACACCAGAGCCTGAAGATCTTTATTACCTTTTCCTTTTAGTTCCTTTAAAATGGTATCCATAACTGCTATGAATAGAAGTGGTGACAAGGCACTTCCCTGTTGTACTCCTTTGGTTGTATTGAACCATTCAGAGTGACCATCTCCAATTCTGACACAATTTTTACAATTACTATATAGCATTTGGATCTTCCTAATAAGGTACTCTGGTACACCAAGTTTTCTAAGACTTTTCCAAATAGTTGATCTAGGAACATTATCATACGCCTTTTCAAGGTCCATAAACACAATAATTAGGTCTTTTCCTCTTTCCCAGTGTTTCTCTGCCAACATCCTCAAAGCAAATATCAGATCTGTTGTGCTTCTTCCAGTCCTAAAACCATGTTGTTCCTCTTCTAAGATAGGCTCTAGTGTATCCCTTACTCTGGCTTCAATGATCTTCTCCATAATTTTAAGGCCGTGTGATAGGAGGGTAATGCCTCTGTAATTTTCACTTTTCCTTCTACTCCCTTTCTTAAAGATAGGAACTATCACCCCTTTTGTCCAATCTTCAGGTATTTCATTATCCTTCCATATTGTTCTGAGAACTCTATACAGCCACTGTATTCCGGGTGGACCAGCAGCTTTAATCATGTCAGCTGTAATTTCATCAGCTCCTGCTGACTTACCACTTCTCATCCTGTGGAGAGCTTGCTCTACTTCTGTCCATGTAATTGGGATATCTTCCTCTATTGTTTTCTGTCCTACATCCTCAACAGAGATCTCTTTAGGGCCATTTAGGAGCTTGTCAAAATACTGCCCCATTGTATCCGTGATATCTTTCATATTGCGAACTATATTCCCATCTGCTGTCTCCAGGGCTGTAATTGCTTCTTTATCTGATCTTTTACTTTTAACTATTCCATATATCATTTTCATATTCCCTTTACTGTCTTCTTCCAGTTTAGTTGTAAATTCTTTCCAACTTTTCTCTTTTTCTTCCCGTACAATTCTCTTGACTTCCAACTTTCTGTATCTATATTCCTTCGCTATCTCTTCCAATTTATTGTTGTCTATTTGGTCACTGTTGATTCTTCTGTCAGACTTAGCCACATCAAGAAGTTTTTTGGCTTTATTCCTTTTCATTATGGCTTCTTTCACTTTATCATTCCACCAAGATGTTCTTTTCTCTCTCACTCTTCTGCTTGTTCTTCCACATATTTTATCTGCACTACCAACCAGACTTTCCTTAAAATCATTCCATTCTTCATTACCTTTCTTTGTGTCTGTTATTGGTATTTTAGCTCTGATTTCCTCTTGAAACTGCTGTTTGACTTCTGCTATCGTATGCGACAGTAGACGGTACTACCTGCGACTGTCTGGCCGAGGGTCTGGCGGCCGATACCAAACCAGGCAAACTAAGGGAAAACCAATAGCTGCGAGCAGAGGAGTCTTCCCTTAGAAGATTGGATAAGATGTGACCTTTGTGTGGGAAATAACACATAAATTCATCAGCTGCTGCCTTGCAGTGAGGCAGGGGACTGCCAAAGGCTAAGGGAGACCACCCTGAAAGAAAATCCTCTAGTACGTTAGGCCTAGCAAGTCAGTACAGGAGTACAATGCAGTTGCTTTCAAAATTGAAAATTATAACTACTTAAAATTATAAGTATATTTAATATAAAAAATAAGGCTCCTAGAAGGAAACCATAATTTAATTTAATATAATTTAAAGTCAATGTAAAATGTAATTTAACTGAAATGTAAATTATCATAAAAACTAATTTTAAAATTATTAAATGCATGTATTATGATTAAAACCAAAATCGTGAAAAATTTAAACTATAATGTTACGGTACTTACTAACCTTACATTTCCATAATATTTATTTAATAATCTGCCATTTGCCTTCATGATCCAGTTAGCTTATGTTTTGTACAGGTGTTTATCATGAATTTATCTGTTACAAAAGAAATATTAATTTTATTAGCTGACCTCAGTTGTGTTATTAACTTTTTATTCCCAAGATAGTGGGTTTGATACCAGTTAAGTCTCATGGCATCAGAGGGTGTTTGAATGCAATAGTTCTGAATTGTTTGTTCCTGACACATTTAAGAACCTCTGCAGGACAAATTCTGACACTTCAGCAACTCTCTAAAATGGAAGGGATGTTAAAAATAATAATAAAAATTATTATTTTATTTATTACTAAGCCTGTTGATTACCATTTTTATATTGATAAAAAGAAATCTGGGAGACGTTTAATGCAAGAAACATTAAATAGAATGCAAGTGGAAGATGAAATCCAGCATAGTCTCAATACTGTGTAGGTAGTGGTATTATTGTAAAATACAAAAAGCATTTATTTATTCATTTAACTTGCTAAGAATAGTTAAACTAAAACATTTCCTTGCCAGTTTTTCTGATATCATAAGTCTTAAGTTTTAACATACTTATTGCAATATGGTCTTTCCAGAAGTATGTGTACAGTTACATTGTCTACTGCACCTGATATCCAATATTTTGGCAAACTGCAAATGTAGATGTTTGCTTTTAATCTGGTGTCTTAGAAGTAGATATGCATTTTGTGTGGTTTTAGTATAGTGTTTTCATTTTACTATAGTATATGTGCAGTAATTTATTAAAATTAAGATCCTTTATTTTGTGTTTATGAAAATATTCTTGTTTTAATAATTGCATATTTATAATACTGATCATACGAAATCTAGTACCTTCCTTAAAAATTTGCTCTAGCAATTCTAGGTGTATTTATTGC
The DNA here is from genome assembly GCF_040414725.1 of Anabrus simplex. Taxonomy (NCBI): domain Eukaryota; kingdom Metazoa; phylum Arthropoda; class Insecta; order Orthoptera; family Tettigoniidae; genus Anabrus; species Anabrus simplex. Next base: position 41,486,295 of record NC_090265.1, read on the forward strand.
TCATGGTCTATCCATGATGCAACACTTTACAACAGTCCTGAACTTAATATTTAAAATATTTCTCAAATTGATTTGTTACTGAGCCTCCTTTCAGGCTCTGTGTTTTTCTGACATTATGGTAAAAAAAAAAAGTCACATTCTGAAACATTTTATAGTCCTTTCCAATCTTCTATGAGTGACAGGACTTTGAAACATTCTCCTAGCACTGCCTGAAATTTCAGAGAAGACCAGAATATTGGTGATCATAATGCAGTAGAATGTTGGTAATTTCGAGGTAAGTAAGATGCTACCATTTGATTCATTATCATAATCATAATATCATCAGTTTCTGTTTACCAGCACCAGCTGGGTCGGAGCATTAATGGCATCTATCTGTCTTCCTCCATCCAGCCACCATTGCTGCTCCTGTATTGGGCTCCAGCATAGGTTTCTTATTATACCGTTCTTCATTGAGACCATTCACCTTAGTTTGGGTCCACCTCTTGTTCGCCTTTATCATCCTCTTAGATACCCTGTCCTTCCGTCTTCCATTTTCTTAACATATCCAAACCATCTCAGTTTATTTCTCTTCATTCTATCGAAATGACAAATAGGTAAAGTGCTCTTCGTTTTAATTACTGCATTGATAGGGAAAGTTCCTTTTAGAGATCACTGTATGCATCTTGGTGTTAATATAATGAAAGATCTTCATTGGGGTAATCACATAAATGGGATTATAAATAAAGGGTACGGATCTCTGCACATGGTTATGAGGGTATTTAGGGGTTGTAGTAAGGATGTAAAGGAGAGGGCATATAAGTCTCTGGTAAGACCCCAACTAGAGTAGGTTCCAGTATATGGGACCCCTCACCAGGATTACTTGATTCAAGAACTGGAAGAGATTCAAAGAAAAGCAGCTCGATTTTTTCTGGGTGATTTCTGATAAAAGAGTAGCGTCAAAAATGTTGCAAAGTTTGGGCTGGGAAGACTTGGGAGAAAGGAAACAACCTGCTCAACTAAGTGGTATGTTTAATTAAGAACTAGTATTAGGTTTAATGCTCCACTCAATCACTACACTTCACTTTACAAGTGAAAGGATATTCAGTGTTTAAATATGTTATACATACAGTATATAAGTTTGTAAATTGCAACAATAAGTGGTATGTTCCAAGCTGTCAGTGGAGAGATGGCATAGAATGGCATTGGTTGATTTATAAGTTTGAGTGGTGTCTTTAAAAGTAGGAAAGATCATAATATGAAGATAAAGTTGGAATTCAAGAGGACAAATTGGGGCATATATTCCTTTATAGGAAGGAGAGTTAGGGATTGGAATAACTTACCAAGGGAGATGTTCAATAAATTTCCAATTTTTTTACAATCATTTAAGAAAAGACTAGGAAAACAACAGATAGGGAATCTGCCACCTGGACAACTGCCCTAAATGCAGATCAATAGTAACTGATTAACTTTGATTGAAAATTTTGTCCTCTCGGATTTCCCTCCTGGCATCTTCATTTCTAACCCTGTCCTTCCTTTTTAATGTCAAAAATTTAATTTTTGGTCCGTATTGAATCAAGATTTACATTAAGAAATATGGGTAAGTGGTCCCACCTATTCAGTACTACAAAATTGTGAAGTTATTAATACGTCACATATTTATTTGATCTCATTATTGGGACTGGTTTCGGCAACTTTACTTGCCATCATCAGCCTAAGAAAACTGTTACAAGGCGTTTTTAAACTCTACTTTAACATAATTTTTTAAAAATTTGTGTATGTACAACTTGAACCATTGTTCTTAAACTAAGTTTTTGTTTTGGGTGTACACCATAAACCTTATGTATTTAAATTACAAAGACTAGAATAATTCTTATGAGATATAATACAAGTCGTAATTGTTGTACAATCTTTTGAATATAAAACAGTGAGTGACATTGTCAAATTACTTGTAGATGTTATAAAAGGTTGATAACAGCATTGAGTTTTTGTATAACAATTTTTTGCATAAAATACATCTTGAATGAACATTAAGGGCATTTTTAATTATATTTGACGTACAGTAAAATTGGCAGAATTCATTTTAGAAGATTAAAAGTCATTGTACATGAGGGAACAATCAGATTGCAGCAACCAATTTTTTTATAAAAACAGTTCCTTGTAGAATGTTTGAATTTGCCTTGATAGTATCTAGAGTTTGGTGACTAGTATCTTGTGTGGATACAGTAAATTAAATTATATTAGCATATGTGTCACATAGTACTGATCTTATATTTTGATTGTTGTATCCATAATTATGCATAGATTTGAGAATTGCAGACTGGTGGACGAGATTTCTTGAAAAAAACAATATGTTCGAAAGGATTTTGGTAGATCTAGAAAGATCTCGAACCAAGACGGACCTATAAGAAGGAAATATAATGTATGTTAGCGTGACGGAAGCGGAGACAAGGAAAATTCCCTTTTTGTAAATAGAAACTCGCCTCGAGCACCAGGTTGGCAAGGGTAAAGTTAAAGAGGAACTGCCTTGCGAGATGACAGGCAACAGACCGCAAACCTTAGCGAAGAGGCAGAGCGTGTTATGTAGGGGAAGGGGTGGTGGCGGTAGCTAGAGGGCGTTCGTCGGGAGGGCGTGGATTATGGTGGGGGTATTATGCTAGTGTGTTATGTACTATTTTGTATACTGATTTATCTTTTGGTATTTCAAGATTATTAATTACTGAAATAAGTGTATCAAAGAAAATTGTAGGTTTATCGGACAAGTCGTTAGTGTTCTATCGATCCAGACATCAAGTTCACAATAGAATCTGAAGTTAATAAGGCTCCAAATTTTTTTAGATTTAACCATTACTAGGCTTCCGTTTCCTTTTAAATAAAAAAATCTGTTGAAAACCAGCACACACCGCTATAACCATTTAACAAGACTCCATACACCCCTCCAATACTCATAGTTTGATACACCGTGCCTTTAACGTCCCCATGTCAAAATCTGATTTAAATAAAGAACTTGCCATTATATGTAGCATTGCACTCCACAACGGCTACAACCACAGTTTTATAGAACGCATAATATATAAGTTTAAGCACTGACCGAAATCTAATTTACAAAAAGAAATAACTAGAATAAAAACTTATTCAACATTTACATTTAATCCTGACATTTATAGATTAACAAACATATTTAAGAAGAAAAATATCAATATTTCCTTTAGAACCAACCAACAACAGAAATCTTGACATATTTCATCATTATAACCTAGTCAACGTTTCCAACCCCTTTGATAAGTCAGGTGTATATAGATTTCATTGTAACAACTGTGCCAGCACATATATTGGACAAACAGGGAGATCCTTTAAGATCAGATACAATGAACATGTCAATGTCAATGCTATTAAATACAGGAGATTTTCAGCAAGAGGGCAGCATATAAATGACTATAAACATAGCTTTCACAATGTTAAGCACAATATAGACATCATCGAAATAATAAACAAAGGCCCTTTACTAGACTTAATGGAGCAGTGTTTCATTTTACTGGATCAATATTATAACCCTAACTACAATTTTATGAAATTACATAGCTCCTAACGTTACCCTAGAAATGCGACGGGGAAGTCACCAAACATTTTTTCTCATATGAAGATTGAGTTAAGGAATTTTCACTGTAATGGTAGACCTGTTTGCATACCATCAGTCACAATCAGGTGGGGAAGCTTTCATTATAATGGTAGACACTCACTCTCCACCTGCCTGTTTACATCCTCAGAAAGACTGTCTTAGTGGTTTTCCCAACTGAAATGAACATACATTACAATGACATCAATAGGAATGACGCGATTAAAACCAATGCTTTTATATGAAATACTCAATCAAATGAAAAACCACACATTTTCTTACTTTTAACGAACAGGACTAAGCTGCCGGTCTAACAGTCCAAAATTCCAGAGCTGGAATGACCAAGCCACAGACTGCCGTGAACGGTGAACACACTTCGTCCCTTTTCGGCAGGGAGAGGGTCGAATAGTAGCGACTCCCAGGGCAAAAACTATGTCCTTTTACTAATCTGTTTTCTAGGAGTACCCGATGAGTCGGAAAGTATCAATTCATTACACTGGCGGCGGAAAAAGGGACGAAGCGTGTTCACGGTTCATGGCAGTCTGCAGCCTGGTCATTCCAGCTCTGGAACTTTGGACTGCTTCTCCTCTGGCTTGGAGGCAAAGTTTTCCTCTAATCCATAGGAGAAACCCCCTCTTCACTGCTAATTTGGAATAAAATGAATGTAGAATTTAATACAAATGAAGAGATAGAAGCTCTTCTGAAGAAACTGCTCTCTTCAGGGTTGAATTTTGAGTTTATTTTATTTAGTGAATTGCGATGCTATAATTTGGAATAGCCCTCATTGTTATTCTAGACCAGGCCATATTACTTCCAGTACTCTTCTAAGTGAGCCTCTGCCTTAAGTATGCCCACTGTTCATTCAAAACAGCGTGTCAGAGTAGGGATTGAATAGCTGGAATACTATGATGAACCAGTGTGTTACGTACCAGCAGTACGGTATCAGAAAATGTAGGAACCAGAGGGATGGCATGCTAAAGAAGAAAGTTTTCTAACTCCCCGGCTATTTCCTGCCAATATTCAGTCAGGCTATTATACTCGGTACGCAGCAGTAATCCCATCTATCGGATTTGAGAGGCAGCATAAGAGGCAAAGAACATCACAGCAAACAATGGTCAGTGTTATTATTGATCAATGTTATGCGCTTTCGATATTAAAGGCCTTCACATTTAGTTTTCTTCCGACTCTGAAATACCACTCTTATCATAGTCGGTACGTTAAAACTGAATAAAACATAAATGGCCAGAAATTGTATTCTCTGTTTGTTATGTAGTACTTTTTAATAGGACCAATAACATAGGTATTTAAAAATTACATTTTAGGCACTTTCCCCTAAACTACAATTTCGTCCAGGGTGAATAAAATTGTTCATAGCTTAGACTGTAGTTTCTTATTCCCCGACTCTATATACCGATTTTCATTAAAATCTGTTAATCCATTTTCTCATGGCTCGGCGTTGATACGGACTTAGCAAAAAAGAAATACAAATTCATGAATATCCGTGTTATCATATCCGGTACGGTAAAATGCATATGACACAAATGGTTGGAAATTTAATTCCATATAACTTTGGTTATGTTGTATTTATTGATACAACCACTAATAATATAAATATTTGAGAATTACATTTTAGGCCTTCCACTAAACTACCATTTCACTCAGCGTGCATTAAATTATTTATAGCCTAGATTTTAGTGGCTCATTCTCCGACTTTGCATACTAATTTTTAATAAGATAGGACCACTAATAACATAAATATTTGAAAATTAAATTTTCAGCCTTCCCCTAAACTACCATTTCAATCAGCGTGAATAAAATTATTTATGCGACTTATTCCCCAACTTTGCATACCAATTTTCATTAAGTTCTCTTTAGCTGTTTTTCAGTGCTGCGTGTACATGGATACAGACAGACAGACAGAAATTACGGAAAAGTAAAAAGTGCATTTCCTTGTTACTGTGGACATGACCGATACAGAAATAGCACTCTTTTTAAATTCTGAGCAATGTACAGATTTAAAATAGTTTTACTTGAGTCCGCCTTGTCAATACACCGTATAATGATAGAAAATTATTTATTTTACCATACATGTTTTGGGAAATCATCCATTCCCTTCACCTATTTTAAATAGTTCTGTAATACATTCAGACAGGTCAATGCAGGATCAAACAACCATGGTTAAGTTTATCAACACAGATAGGTCTTATGGCAACAATGGAATAGGAAAAGGTCAGGATTGGGAAGGAGGTGGCTGTGGCCTTAATTAAGGTACAGCCCCAGCCAGCATTTGCCTGGTGTGAAAGTGGAAAACCACGAAAAACCATATTCAGGGCTGCTGACAATGGGGTTGGAACCCACTATCTCCTGGATGAGCTCACAGCTGCACGTCCCTAACCGCACAGCCAACTCGCCCGGTATGTTTTGTTCTACAGGAACTGGTATGTTTATAGTGTTATAATTTATATTGAAATTTTAGTGTGTTTAACAGACTAAAAAGTTTATATGTTACATTTTACTAAGTCGACAGTGGGAAGTATGATTCCTTCTTAACATTTTATCACTTATATTCATATTTTTCTGTACCTTTATTTTTCCTGTGTTTATCTGGTTTTCTTCTTATCCCACACATTCCACGTAAAGACTGAAGATCTATCAAGATGGCCGCTCAATGAGTGTTGATGCTCGCCCTCCTATGGAGTTGGGAAGCAGAAACAAGCTCATTGGGGACTGAGAAGAGATGGATGTAGAAGAACTGGTATTGATGAGGAGAAAGCCTATATATTTGAAGATGGTTTTCCATGATTTCCCATTTTCACACAAGGAAAATGCTGGGGCTGTACCTTAATTATGGCCACGGCCACTTCCTTCCCAGTCCTAGCCCTTTCCTGTCCCATCGTTGCCATAAGATCTATCTGTGTTGGTGCGACGTAAAGCCAATTGCAAAAAAATATATATATATTTGAAGATGTGGAGATTGTCCTTTGTCCTTTTTTCTTTCATGTTTGACCTTGTCTCCTCTTTCTGTTGCTCCCTCTTCTCAAACTGAAATGTCACTGTGTGTATCCTGTTGTATGTATGCTTACACATTAGTCCTGTTTCTTGATATGGGTTTGGGGATGAGGTGAGGTGAATTTTTATGACAGGCTTTTTATTTAATAGGAAAAAGCACCCAAAAGGGCATATACAATATAGAATATGATTACATCATTCTTTGCTAATTTGTGTGATGCTTTTGGCCTTTTTTAAACAGAACACAATATGGTATTTTTCGCAGCACTTTGCACAGAGTGAACGTATGCAATTCTTGTTTGGCAGATGGAATTTCTTACTGTTACATAACTTGTGGTGGTAGCCGCGAATGGCTAGTCTTGTGATTGTGTGTCTTTGTTCTTCGTTAGCGTTTGTCCAGGATCTGTCTTGCATTACATCGGTACTGTAAAATTCCAAGTTGATGTCCATTCGTTTTTATTTGGTAGCAGCTAGAAGTGCCTGGTAAGCGTCGTAGATGGCAGGTTGAGCTTTATATCTGATGTCCTCTATGAAGAAGGTCTCTCTTGATAATTCATAGGCAAGTCACAATGCAGTGTTTTATGAACCTTGCTTTCACTTTTTCAATTCTCTCGAGGTTCTTGTACTTAGATTTTCTCATATTAGTTCTATGCCATATGCTTTTATAGCTTGATACCCTTCCTGATGCCAACTTCACTTTACGAGCTAATGAAGATAAAATGAATGATGGTGAATGGAATTGGGCAAGGACATAGCTGTGGTCTATGAACAGGAACTTTCCCAGCATCATTATTATTATTAAATGAAATGGCATATGGCTTTTAGTGCAGGGAGTGTCCGAGGACATGTTCGACTCGCCAGGTGCAGGTCTTTTGATTTGACGCTCGTAGGCGTCCTACACGTCGTGATGAGAATGAAATGATGATGAAGATAACACATACACCCAGCCCGCGTACCAGTGAAATTAGGCAATGATGATTAAAATTCCCGACCCTGCCGGGAATCAAACCCTGGGCCCCTGTGACCAAAGGCCAGCACGCTAACTATTTAGCCATGGAGTTGGACATTATGATTATTATTATTATTATTATTATTATGATTATTATTATTATTATTGTTGTTGTTGTTGTTGTTAATAATAATAATAATAATAATAATAATAATAATAATAACAACTACATCGCAATTGGGAAATATCCCAGTGGCAATGGTGACTTACAGTAGTGAGATAATAAAGTAAAGTTAAAACATAATTACCCAACAACAAGAATACAACAAGCAATTCCGTGGAAAGAAAATATTACAAGAAAAAGTACTTGGTTGACATTTTAATTCCAGCACCATCATAATACACAAATTCACACACAACTTAAGTATTTTCAGTGCTTATCACTACAGCTTACAATACTATAGTTTGAGCTTATTACTAGCTTAACATTACAAGTGATAATAAAGTAAAGTTAAAAACTGAATCACCCAACAACGACAACAACAACAACAATAAGAGTGCCTAGAAGTGGAATTGGGAAACCATAGAAAACCATTCTCACGACAGCTGATGGTGAGGTTCAAACCCACATGCCTCCTGAATGCAGAATTTTGGCTCCATAGCCATAGCGTGTAACACGTGTGGCCACTCCGCTTGGTCCATGTTTAGCCTATAGTGTGTTTCTATTCATGCATCTAGCTTTCTGTATATTACTTCTTTCCAGGGTGTTTATCATGCAATGCTCAGTGGAGATTGTGAAGTGTTTGGACATAATGTTCCCCAGGCTCAACAAATTCAACCAGAATGCACCTTCTGCATCCAGCAGACTTTACTGTCTACTTTCTTTTTTTTTGTCAGTAAATTCTGATAGTGCCATTTCATGCACTGCCATTCATTTGTTTTACTTTCACCAGCCCCGTGGTGTAGAGGTAGCTTGCCTGCCTCTTACCTGGAGGCCCCATGTTTCATTTCTGGCCAGGTCAGGGATTTTTACCTCGATCTGTGGGCAGATTCGAGGTCCAGTCAGTCTTAGTGATTACAATTAAGGAGCCATCTGACAGTGAGATGGTTGCCCTGGTGTAGAAAGTCAAGAATAACAGCCAAGAGGATTTGTCGTGCCAACCACACGACACCTTTGCAAGTTATAAATCTCATTCTGTATTGACGGTTATCACTTTACAAATAAAAGTGTTTATAAAATCCTCCTCATCAATACAAATCAATTCATCTGTTAGATGGAACAAAGTCTATACATGTTTCAGTCTATTCTGAAGGCCATCTTCAGTAGCAGAACAATTATTACATGACACAAAAACAAATTTAAAAATCTTGATGAAGTGAAATGACAGTGATCATGATTAATGAATTAAAAAACATATTGAGGTACAAAGTCCTCTCGTCTGATAGGCCGTTCTTGATTGACAAATAAAATTTGCTGACTGTTATGAAAACACTGTGCTGGGCAGTGTAGTGAGACCGTCAGTACTGTGGATTAAAAAGTGTGTAACATTTGTAATAAAAGTTGTCGTAATCAGCAGGCCTTGGGGCTGAGCAACGGTCACTTGGTAGGCCACAGCTCTTCAGAGCTGTTGTGCCATGAGCTTTTTTTTTTTTTTTTTTTTTTTTTTTTTTTTTTTTTTTTTTTTTTTTTTTTTTTTTCCATTAAAATATCTTGCCGAGATTATAGTTCATCATATCATTAGATAGAAAATAGTGACTCTCAATGTTGGTTAATTACAATTTTCTCTTTCCTTTCCCCTCTTCACTATTTTTTCCATTCTTTTGACCTATTTTTTCCATTCTTTTGACCACCTCACTTTTTATTTAACATACTTACCTGCAATATGTCACAATTATTCCAGTGCCCGAAAATAATATAAACTGCCTTCTTTTTGCAGTGTCAAGGTGTAAGGAGTGTAAGTCCATTATGTTGAAATAAAGGCAAGTATCGTAGTTGTTCAAAATTAGAATATTTTGAGGTTGATATTTTATCCCTGCAGAGTGACATTGTCACTGTACTCTTCACTATAAATTACACAATTATTATTGAAATCAGTTTGTGTATGTATGTCTATCACACAGTCACTTTTTCCTTAAATGAGATCAGGGATGAGGTGAGATGAAATTAAAATAAAAACTTCTCTAATTCAAATTTTTGACATCTTGAAGGGATTTACTTTTCCCAATGGAATCTTACATGTTTTATGTGTTAAATATTTTCTATAACACGAAGTTCTATTACTCAATTTTTTTTTATACCCAGAAGGATATTTGAAGCCCAGATGTAAAATGTGTTTCTGTAACTCAAAATTCTGCGGAACATTATGCTTGTTTGTACACATTATTCCCACAAAAAACTAGTTCCTATAGAAGGAACCTGAACTTAAGTCATCTCCTTATAAAAGTATAAGCAATCTCTAAATTTTAATCAGAGTGTGTTGTTTGACTAGGCGCATGCCATAGCATCTTAATAGTACTTCACGTCACAACCTTCAATAGCCGTGTATCATATCAGTTTAAAATCCTACTTTAGGCTTACTTTGCAACACTCAAGAAGCTATTGACAGTACAGGGCTCTGTGAAAGTTGAGAGTTCCTGGCCTGCTGGGTTGGTCAAGCCCTGGCCAGATTTTCCAGTTGTATTCAAGGACAGTCATCAGTTGGTGAGGGCACATTTGGTGCTGTCAATATGCTAGAAAAATTTATGTTACAAAGAAAACAGCAAAAGAAAATTACAGACTCAATATGAATTTTTAATAATAATAATAATAATAATAATGTTATTTGGTTTATGTCCCACTAACTACTTTTACAGTTTTCGGAGATGCCGAGGTGTCGGAATTTAGCCCAGCAAGAGTTCTTTTACGTGCCCGTAAATCTACCGACACAAGGCTGACGTATTTGAGCACTTTCAAATACTACCAGACTGAGCCAGGATCGAACCTGCCAAGTTGGGGTCAGAAAGCAGCACTTCAACCGTCTGAGCCACTCACCCCGGCATATGAATTTTTAAGTACTGGTATCCAAAATAAGAATGTTCTCTATAAAGGCATAATAAAGCTGGTTTTAAAACATCAACTTGTAGAAGCAAAGAAAATATAATGGCATTGGTGGAGCCAAAGTTGTATACATGTTATTTTGTATTTCAAATATTTGATCATTCGAAGTGTTTTCAGCCTCCACAAGCACTTTGAGATATCAAAGTTTGACTGTATATGGCATGCTTTTATAGATGGATGTCCTTCTTGATACCAGCTTGAGTTTTAGGAGCTAATAAAGATGAAGTGAATTATGGTGAATGAAATTGTATAAGGAGATGGAAGGAAGTGACTGTGGCCTATGAATAGGAACTGTCCCAGCATTTGCCTGGGAGTGAAAATGGGAAACCACAGAAAACTTCTAAGGACATCTAACGATGGGGTTCTAACCCACTCGTCTCTCGATTGCATAGCTTAGCTCCATCGCCATAGCACATTAATACGCACAGCCACTCTACTCGGTTTTTAATCAGTTTACACTATATAAAGAGAATATGCAGTATGTGTGTACGGAAATAGTATATTCAGATATACATTCTCTTCATACATTACTCTGCTGGCGAGATGTAGTGTATAAAGTGCACTATGTCTTATGGTATGGGCTAGAATAAATTTGTTACTTTCATTGACCTGTCTCAGTCTCATCCTTGGCTTTGACAATATGAAAGTGACTGATGTATAAGCGATGTTAGTAATACCATTCCTTATGCAGCCAGTCCCTGTTATGAATGGTGTGAAAATACCACTCATAAGGTCACTTGGTGCATGCATTTCAGTGGGCTTGGCAGGCTGATATGCAATAGCAACTTCTTGCTTGGTGAGGAAAGCATAAGGAAACTACCTCGCTCTTCATTTCCCTAGTATGCCTCTGCAGTGGCACCTAGGTTATCTATGACAGCTGTTGGCAGAGCTGTAGAGGATCAAACCAGCCTTCGGGTTGAATACCCAACATACATACATGAATTATACAAAAAGTTGTTTTGATCCAATTAATAATAATAATAATAATAATAATAATAATAATAATATGATTCCAGCCCAAGTGCAGGGTCTGAGGTATGATGCCAAGCTATCTTCTTCTTCTTCTACTTATTGTTATTATTATTATTATTATTATTATTATTATTATTATTATTATTATTATTATTATTATTATTATTATTATTATTATTTCAATTTCATTTGGAGTTGGCTGGAGTGACCCATTGCCATTATATCATTTAGAGATATATTTTAATGAATATGCCCCAGGTAATAAAACTGAAACTGTTCATAACTGATGGTCTTTTTATTATCTCCTGATTCTACATGTTTTGTGTTGTGTGGTATTTCATCAAGTTTGTCACACAACTGGTACAGTACTGTACTGATGAGAACCAGTACCATTTTTTTTAACCCTCCAAGTGCTGATCGTTTCACTCTTAAGTGTTGAGCATTCTGAAGGCAGCGTGCAGATACATTTTAAAAAATTGTAATAAATACAAATTTGTAACTACATATGGCATATTATATATCAATTTGTTCACAAAGAATTAGAGAATAAGATAATTGTAGGATGTTTTACTTACAAGTATCCAGTAAAAGTATAATGGATGATAAGTCATATATATTTTTTAAATCAAAAGGTATTCCAATTTTTGAGGTTGGTCACAAGCACTAGCCTACATTATCTAAAATTAAATTCCAAGATATACAAAATGTGCCAAATTTCATTACAAGCAAAATGATATATAATAATAGAAACTTCAATGAATAATAAAAAAGTCACAGGTAAAAAGACTCGGAGAGAGTCTGTTGCGGTGGGTCATTAGGTCTAGATGTGGCTGGTAGGGTTAACACGTTTGGATTGTCTACTTCACTACTTGACGCATCACTATAGTCATGGGTATCTAAATTAAGGTCATATTCTTCCCCACTTCCAGAAGAAAAGTCGTCTAATGATAAATCATCAGGAAAATCTTCTACATTTCCAATGTCGTCACCGAGCTCGATAGCTGCAGTCGCTTAAGTGCGGCCAGTATCCAGTATTCGGGAGATAGTTGGTTCGAACCCCACTGTCGGCAGCCCTGAAAATGGTTTTCTGTGGTTTCCCATTTTCACACCATCAAATGCTGGGGCTGTACCTTAATTAAGGCCACAGCCGCTTCCTTCCCACTCTTAGCCCTTTCCTGTCCCATCGTCGCCGTAAGACCTATCTGTGTCAGTGCGACGTAAAACAACTAGCAAAAAAAAACAATGTCGTCTTCACTTTCATCACTCCCAAGCTCCTCCAATGCTTTTCTAATTGCACTTGAACCAATTAGTTCACTCATGTTTATATTATAATAATCACTAAACTAAAATAAACCAATTAAAATAGAGTAAATCAGGCACACAATTATCACAAATTGGCTAGCAAACAATAATCTTCAAATGCTCAAAGCAACTGGACAGTTTGAGTAGATGTAAACAAAGACCAGACAAGATCGCCCCTTACTGTTTTCTTTCCCCAACCAAAGACCAAATTGCACTGTCTACCAGATAGAGAATTTCATTTCACAGCTTGAATATTCGTAAAATCTATTGTTCTACTGATTTTATGAGTTGTTATACTGATTTTACGAATCGTCTCACTGCGAGATGATAGCACTTGAACCGGGATCCTAATCGTCTCGTAGCGAGACCATAGCACTTGGAGGGTTAAACACTTGTCACAAAAAGGCTACCAGTAGTTTTAAAAACTTAGCTACTGGTATTGCAAATATTTCTCAGCTACAAAATATAATGACAGAAAAAAAGAATCTCATTTTTATCCCTATTGACTATAATACAGTAATATGGTATCAAGGGAAGCTATGAGAAAGACCAACTAATCAACACTTTTTGTGAGAATTTATTGCTGAATTGAATAATATTTAATAAATTCTCACCAAGTTTACCGACTAGCTGATCCATCATAGCTTCATCTGGTAAAAATATTGTGAATAAACCACCTGTTATTTCTAGATGCCCTTTTCATTAAATTACAAACTAATGGATTCTCCTTTCATTGATCTTGAAGAAGGTTGAGATATAATTTTATTTCGCTTAGTGAGGTTTTCAAACTACATTGTCTAGGCATAGTCATTATTCTTGTAGTTGTACAAGTTATTCATACTCATATTATTTTTAAGTTATACTGGGCAAAGAGGACATGGAAGGCTTTCTCCAGTATAACCAACGCTACCTTTCACTTCCAGTAAGATTTTTCTTAAAGACTCCAAATGTAATGTTCACAATTTATCCACTGTTCCATATATGTTTTGATAATCTATAATAGAATTTCTGCAGGTATGAAATAAACTCAACCTCACAGTTGTACATAGTAGTATGTAGGAACTATTGAATTACAAATGTTACATATATATTACCCAGCATTCCCTCTATTTTAAGTTAATATTGTTCATGAAGCTCAAAGAACCAATCTTTTCTATTTCATTTACTTTTAAAATACCTTTATTTAAAATTTAAAAAATAAATGCTGTTAATAAACATAATGTTGTACAGATGTTATTTATGAGAAGGGTTCATTTTCAATAATTTATGTTTACTTCATTTAAAATGTTCAAAACTTTATCAATATGTGACCTTATTAAAAATGCATTGTTGTTTGCCATCAGTTGATCACCTTAGATATTCTTAATCTAAGTCCTTTCCATTACTTAATGTTCTATATTGTACATAGTAATGTTTCAACATATTAAATGTTTAAATGTTCAATGTTGGTTTTATAAACCACTTGAATGACATAAAAGACATTGCAACATAGCTAGAATTTTTTAAAAGTATCTCAGTGCAATTTAAGAATGGTTGTATTATATAATTAAAGAAAATCAGTTGCCGTTGTACATTTCAAAGTCTTTACTTTGTTGTTGAATTGAATAGAAGTATTTAAAACTGTTGTAAATTTTTTGTAATCACCTTACTGATTAAATTTTAATATACATTTGAAAATGATCTTTCATTCTTTTCAACTAAATATTTATCATGATTCAAGAGGATGACGACGACGACGACAACGACTACTACTGCTGCTGCTGCTACAGGGAAGGAAAAATCTAATGCACCGAGGATTTCATGGATTGGGGCAGATCGTGTGTGACTGACAGTGCACATGGCTTAGAGGGAACATGAATGGTAGGAACACATGAGCTCAGTCTGTAAACAGGCTCTGACAACATAACCGAGATCTTGTTCTTATACTTGTCATTGTCCATTACCACCATCGCATTAGCTGAGAGTATTGTCAGTTCAGAATCATCTGAATCTATGTTGTCAGAGCCTGTTTACAGATTGAGCTCACGTTATCCTCTCACTTGTGTGCCCAGCAGCACTGTGGAGCTCTTAAGGTGGTCCTCAATTTCAAAAGAGAAGTCTAAGCATCTGACTCTGAGGGACACACTGTCGCCAAGATTATATGGACTACCAAAATTCTATAAAGAATATGTTCCCCCCAGACCAATAGTCAGTGCGATAGGTTCTCCTACGAATACTCTGGCTAAATATCTAAGCAAATTGCTTCAGCCACATATAGGACGTACTGAATCATACATTAAGGACTCTATATTTCGTTAATAAGTTGTCAGCCATAACCCTTCAACCCAGTGCACTTCTGGTGAGTTTTGATGTGGAGTCCTTGTTCAATAAAGTGGCGATTAACTTGGCTGTGCCTCTCTTTGAGCATCTGTTCGTTGAGGACATCACTAAGGTATTTCACCACCTCATGGTGTGTGGCTATGGGAAGTCCATTTTCACCAGTAGTGGCTACTTTCTTTATGGAGGATTTTGAGGAGGAGGCTATTGCTTCGGTGTCCTTCAAACCAGTGATTTGGCATGTTGACAATACATTTGTGGTCTGGACAGAAGGTCCTAAGAAACTTCACCTATTTCTAAACCATCTAAATAAGCAGCATCCTTCAATTAAATTCACTATAAAGATGGAGTTGGATGGATGTCTTCATTTCTTGGATGTTCTAATAAGAAAGAAACCATATGGCTCCTTAGGGTACACCATCTATCATAATTCCTACCCACACAAATCGCTATCTCCATGCAGATTCTCACCACTACCCAGCACAAAAACAGGGCATTCCCACAACACTCACCACAAGGGCAAAACAAATTTGTGAGCCATCAAATTTGTAGTGAACTAAGTATCTCTAGGCCTAGGGTGGAGAAAGTGAAATCTGTCTGCAAAAGAATAAGGGTAGAAAATCTCCAGGACGAGGAAATTAGACAGAAGTATATGGATATGATTTGTGAAAAGTTTCGAACAGTAGACAGTACGCAGGTTCAGGATATAGAAAGTGAATGGGTGGCATACAGGGATGCTGTAGTAGAAACAGCAAGGGAATGCCTTGGAACAACTGTGTATAAAGATGGGAAAAGGCAAACATCTTGGTGGAATGATGAAGTGAGAGCAGCCTGTAAACATAAAAAGAAGGCTTATCAGAAATGGCTCCAAACAAGGGCCGAGGCAGACAGGGATTTGTACGTAGATGAAAGAAACAGAGCGAAACAAATAGTTGTTGAATCCAAAAAGAAGTCATGGGAAGATTTTGGTAATAACCTGGAAAGGCTAGGTCAAGCAGCAGGGAAACCTTTCTGGACAGTAATAAAGAATCTTAGGAAGGGAGGGAAAAAGGAAATGAACAGTGTTTTGAGTAATTCAGGTGAACTCATAATAGATCCCAAGGAATCACTGGAGAGGTGGAGGGAATATTTTGAACATCTTCTCAATGTAAAAGGAAATCATCCTGGTGGTGTTGCGAACAGCCAAGTTCATGGGGAAGAGGAAAATGATGTTGGTGAAATTATGCTTGAGGAAGTGGAAAGGATGGTAAATAAACTCCATTGTCATAAGGCAGCAGGAATAGATGAAATTAGACCTGAAATGGTGAAGTATAGTGGGAAGGCAGGGATGAAATGGCTTCATAGAGTAGTAAAATTAGCGTGGAGTGTTGGTAAGGTACCTTCAGATTGGACAAAAGCAGTAATCGCACCTATCTATAAGCAAGGGAACAGGAAGGATTGCAACAACTATCGAGGTATCTCATTGATTAGTATACCAGGCAAAATATTCACTGGCGTCTTGGAAGGGAGGGTGCGTTCAGTCGTTGAGAGGAAGTTTTCAGACCACAGAGAGGCTGTCAGGATCAGATTTTCAGCATGCGCCAGGTAATTGAAAAATGCTACGAGAGGAATAGGTAGTTGTGTTTATGTTTTGTAGATCTAGAGAAAGCATATGACAGGGTACCGAGGGAAAAGATGTTCACTATACTGGGGGACTATGGAATTAAAGGTAGACTATTAAAATCAATCAAAGGCATTTATGTTGACAATTGGGCTTCAGTGAGAATTGATGGTAGAATGAGTTCTTGGTTCAGGGTACTTACAGGGGTTAGACAAGGCTATAATCTTTCACCTTTGCTGTTCGTAGTTTACATGGATCATCTGCTGAAAGGTACAAAATGGCAGGGAGGGATTCAGTTAGGTGGAAATGTAGTAAGCAGTTTGGCCTATGCTGACGACTTGGTCTTAATGGCAGACTGTGCCGAAAGCCTGCAGTCTAATATCTTGGAACTTGAAAATAGGTGCAATGAGTATGGTATGAAAATTAGCCTCTCGTAGACTATATTGATGTCAGTAGGTAAGAAATTCAACAGAATTGAATGTCAGATTGGTGATACAAAGCTGAAACAGGTCGATAATTTTAAGTATTTAGGTTGTGTCTTCTCCCAGGATGGTAATATAGTAAGTGAGATTGAATCAAGGTGTAGTAAAGCTAACGCAGTGAGCTCGCAGTTGCGATCAGCGGTATTCTGTAAGAAGGAAGTCAGCTCCCAGACGAAACTATCTTTACATCGGTATGTTTTCAGACCAACTTTGCTTTACGGGAGCGAAAGCTGGGTGGATTCAGGCTATCTTATTCATAAGTTAGAAGTAACAGACATGAAAGTAGCAAGAATGATTGCTGGTACAAACAGGTGGGAACAATGACAGGAGGGAACTCGGAATGAGGAGATAAAGGCTAATTAGGAATGAACTCGATGGATGAAGCTGTACGCATAAACCGGCTTCGGTGGTGGGGTCATGTGAGGCGAATGGAGGAGGATAGGTTACCTAGGAGAATAATGGACTCTGTTATGGAGGGTAAGAGAAGTAGAGGGAGACCAAGACGACGATGGTTAGACTCGATTTCTAACGATTTAAAGATAAGAGGTATAGAACTAAATGAGGCCACAACACTAGTTGCAAATCGAGGATTGTGGCGACGTTTAGTAAATTCACAGAGGCTTGCAGACTGAACGCTGAAAGGCATAACAGTCTATAATGATAATGTATGTATGATGTATGTATGTATGTATCAAATATCCAGGAGGAGATGGACACACTCAAAGTCCCGTTCAAGGGTAATTGTTAGAATGATATACAAATTCATAGAGCCCTGCATCCCAGAGGGATGACTAAGCAAAACTCACAAAATGAAGAAGTTAAAGGAACTGCCTACCTTCCTTTCATCTACAATACCACAGTTCACATTGCCAAGGTCCTCCGCAAACAATATAAAAACCGTGTTTGGCACCATTACAAAAATAGCTCACAATTTAGGGAACAGCAAGCACAAATTGTCCCCACTATTACACTCTGGGGTGTACAAAATTTCCTGTACTATTGGCAAGGCATACATTTCAACAATAATAAACGTGTTTTAATTTGTTCCACCTATTCAATACTTATATTTTCACTTATAGTGGTTACATAAATAGATTCTTAGTTACATGGGACATGTTTCGCCCTCAATTAAGGGCATCTTCAGCCTAAACACAATCATCAACAATACAACTAAATTAAAAGTGGAAGTTAAAAGTTTAGTCAGTTATTAACATTCGGAACATAAAAATGTGAAAAGTGATACAATATATAAAGATGCTAATGGAAAACTGTCTTATGATTAAACTATAATCTTGTCGGAGACTAAAACTTCTTCTATTAAAATTCTAATTAAAAACAGTTCATATAAAATATTAGTGGAAAAACAAAAGTAGTAATAATATAAAGCCAACGACATGAGGGCGTGAACACAAGCATAAACTTGATTGTCACGAATACAATCTTTCCAAGGCCGCTGATGAAATTCATCAGCAAATGAGACAGGAGCATCTGTTGAAAAATTGTAAGTGGCCCTTAGCACCGGTAGGTAATAAAAATGGCTGAAACCTTGCCAGAAAAAGTCAGTAGATGCAGAAATAATGTAAAGTATGTTACATGAATTAATGCTGAAATTATTAAAGTCAGTTAGTTTGAATAAATTTAGGATACCTAATATATTTAATTCTTCAAACTCTAATACTCCTCCCATGCCCACAGATATTAGGCCTACTTCCAGCAATACGGTTGACTCCGCCCCTTTGTCAGCCTCGTCACAATTGACTCCACCCATCCTCTTCTCCCTTCCGCACCCCCCAATTCCTTCCCCTCCGAGTTCAATGCCGCCTCTGCAGCACAGTTACAACACCAGACTCAGAGCCAACAGACGGGCAGCAACCAACACAACAGTAGATAACAAATAACAACTTCCACTTACATGTAAGTCCTCATCTGTTACAATTTTATGTAAACCGAATTCTCTCCTTACGTTCAATTTCTTATTTCTTCTTTTCCTTCTCTTACAGAAAACATTATTTCTGCATATACTGACTTTTTCTGGCAAGGTTTCAGTCATTTTTATTACCTACCGGTGCTAAGGGCCACTTACAATTTTTCAACAGATGCTTCTGTCTCACTTGCTGATGAATTTCATCAGCGGCCTTGGAAAGATTGTATTCGTGACAATCAAGTTTATGCTTGTGTTCACGCCCTCATGTCGTTGGCTTTATATTATTACCACTTTTGTTTTTCCACTAATAATTTATATGAACTGTTTTTAATTAGAATTTTAATAGAAGAAGTTTTAGTCTCCGACAAGATTATAGTTTAATCATAAGACAGTTTTCCATTAGCATCTTTATATATTGTATCACTTTTCACATTTTTATGTTCCGAATGTTAATAACTGACTAAACTTTTAACTTCCACTTTTAATTTAGTTGTACTGTTGATGAATGTGTTTAGGCTGAAGATGCCCTTAATTGAGGGCGAAACATGTCCCATGTAACTAAGAATCTATTTATGTAACCACTATAAGTGAAAATATAAGTATCGAATAGGTGGAACAAATTAAAACACCTTTATTATTGTTGAACTGTAAAAATTTTCAATACGGACCTAAAATGAGGTTTATAACATGTAATAAGGCATACATTGGCCAAACAAGCCAGTCTATTGGTACTCATATCAAGGAACACCAACAAAATATCCGTCTCAACCAGCCAGACAAGTCAGCAATAATTGAGCATGCCTGTGAATGGGTCATGATCCAAGATGTTTGAGCTCTTACTCACACTAAACACTACAGGTCTAGGATTATACAGGAAGTTGTGAAAATACATAAAATATATATAAATCAAAACTGAAAAGCTACAAAATAGTACGTTTTTGATGCTCTCTGGGAGAATTTTGACAGAGAGGTAAACGTTGACAGTTTACCAACTTAAATGAGGTAATAATAGTTTGTTGAGATTTTGATTTGATATTGTACAATAAAACTTTCACCAAAGGAACAATATACAGATGTATTACAATAAGTAAATAGAAGTACGACGTGACTATATGTACATTTAAAAATCCTTTAGTATTTGAGTACCTACACAATAAGAAACCAACAGACACTAAAGAGACTGCCAGATTGATTAATGCGCATGGCAAGCGGGTGAATCATACCTCAGTGTCCCTGACCTTAGCAAAATTATACCCCTGCTACCCTTCCTCACAGCACTTGCAAAGTCTCTGATACTTGCTGTGGCGCTATACAAATCGGTTAGCCGCGACAAACAACATTTTGTGCGTATTTCTGCTAATAATTTTGTTAATAATAAAAGAAAATAAAGGAAAAAAGTTGATAAGACAACATGGCTTGTACAAATTGCTTTTTTAAATAATTCCTATAATTCCTAGTTTCAGCTGGCTGAAATGGAATAAAAATGTAATGTTTCCTCCACAAAGTGGGAGGGGGGCAACTGCCCCCCACCTCGACCCCCTAATCGTCACTACTGGATGTACCCTTACTTGATCCGTGGTAATCAGTGTCCCCAGGCTGTTAAAATCAACTACGAAGGTGATCACTGTGTATCACATTGTATCGTCTCTCTTCCTCCCAATTTCCCACGAGCCCCAAGAGTACCTTTCGTACATCTAGAATGTACCTGTCGCCCGGTGGTTGGATGGGAAATTTCTGTTACTATTCTGTAAGTTTGAGATAAGGAGCCTGTGCTATCATGGTCTGCCTTATACAGATTTGAATACAATAGGCATCCAAAAATGTTTGATTTTGTAACTTTCTTCTAAATTCCTGTTGTTCGTGTGTGTTGAAGCTATAGAAATGAAGTATGCAAGTCAGACCATGATAGTACACAACCCCTTGAGAGTTTGAGGTAAGAAGTGACTATTATTTCTGGGGTTCACGAAAAGATAAAAGTGTACAGGATAAATCTGCACACCTTAGGGGAACTGAAGATGGTTATCTGTCAAGTAATGGAGTTCATTTTTCTGAGAGAATTACGAAGAGTGATGGACAACTTCATTATGCTTAAAAAATGAAGGAAAGCAGTTCCAACATCTCCTTATATGACACAGGTGAATACACAGTATATCTTTTCAAGTGATTCCCTTTTTTTTTTTTCTTTGACCAAGGGAGTTGGCTGTGCGGTGAGGATAGCGTAGCTCTGAGCTTACTATTCAGGAGGTAGTGGATTCAAAGCCCACTGTCTGCAGCCCTGAAGATGGTTTTCCATTGTTTCCCATTTTCACACCAGGCAGATGCTGGGGCTGTATCTCAATTAAGGCCACGGCTGCTTTCATCCTACTCCTAGCCTTTTCCTATCCTATTGTTGCCATAAGACTAGTCTGTGTCAGTGTGATGTAAAGCAACTTGAAAAAAAAAAGACTCCTTTTGACATAGAATACGTCTATAGATTCGGAACTGTACTTGGCCCGGTGTTCGTTACAAAAACATGAAAGATTTTAAAGAGGAAGGACCAATGTATCTATCAGCAAAAATCTGGCCTTGATATGACGTCATCAAGTGATACAAAAATGCTGCCATCTTGAGGCTCTAAAATCGCCGTGTCACATGGCTAACAATCAGTGTAGCTCTGGACTCTAGCATGGCAGCACATCGTGTGAAGTGTCATTTGATTCATCTCAGTGGGTTCTACATGTATATAACAAAATAAAAACAAATCTTGAACATTTGAGACAATTGTGGTGCAAAGAACTGCAAAGAATTTCAATGGGCAATAAATAGCTTCAAAAGTATCAAAAATTCATTCAAGAGAATAGAGTTGCTTATCAAATTCCAAAAAGTCCAAAATCACTAATATCAAGCATCAAATGACTTATCGAGGGCGTCTCCAAGCTAAGGCAGCCAACCGTCATGAGGTAAGTTCAAATGAAGAAGAATCTAAGTGTCCACCTATTCAATAAAAGGCTTGTAAGAGAGTCACAAGTTTCCTCAATTTATTTACATTGATTAGTACATGTTTCATCCTAGAATATTGGACATCATCAGCTGAAATGTGAATAAGGCTAAATACAAAAGGTATCTGTATCCTGATGTATTGGGGCGTAACTGTTCTTCGCTATCCTGGTCCACAGTCTAACAAGGGAAATTTGCCATCTGATGTGAGGAGGCTGAATATTGCTCAGTAACAGTAACCATTGAATAGGAGTAGAGCGCAATGTACCAGATATAATTCACATTGTGTGGTGCAGTTGGACCTCAACCAGACTAGTGTGGGAGCTATTGAGCCATACAGAGGAGCAATATTCAGCTGGTGAATATACTATTGCTAGAGCAGTTGTTCGTAGTGTACACGCATCTGCGCCCCATGAAGTACCAGCTAGTCTACCCAGCAATTTGTTATGGCTTTTAAGCTTAGCAGTCACTTTCTCAAGATGGCATTGATAGGTTAAGGACCTGTCTAAAGATACACCCAGATATTTTGGGTTGGTATTATACTGCAATGTGTGGTTTCCAAACCTGATCGTAGGTTGATGTTTGCCAGCCTGTTATTTAAGTGGAACGTAGCTCCCTCTATCTTTAGTGGACTAGGTTTCAGGTGCCATTTTTTGAAATAATCACCCATTTTGTCAAAGTCTTGGGATAGAATGTCTTCTGCCTCATTGAAGTCTGTTCTTTGTGTGGTGAGGCTGATACCGCCTGCATAGATGAACTTGCAAGATACGGTTTCTGGGAGATCATGGATGTGTAATTTGAAGAGAATGGGAGACAAGACTGATCCCTGTGGCAAGCCATTATTAAGTTTATGGAATCCGCTACGGATATGTTCTCTATGAATTTGGAAAAATCTGTTACTGAGCATGTTTTTTATCAGGGTAAAACTTTTAAGACATGGTATAGCCCTGATGAGTTTCAGGAGAAGGCCTTCTTTCCAAACAGTGTCATAAGCAGCCGTGACATCAAGGAACCCAGATAGATTTTTCATTTTCCTCTCGAATCCTGTTTCAAGGAAGGAAGTTAAAGCGAGAACCTGACCACTGCAGTCTCGACCGTGCCGGAAACCAGCTTGCTCAAATGGAATAAGGTGTTCAATTGCAGGAGCTATTCTATAGAGGATCAGTCTTTCTAGAAGCTTATATGTAACACTTAGTAGAGCTATGGGTCTATAGCTTTGAGGTGATTTGGGATCCTTGCCTGGTTTCAAGATAGTAATAATCTTAGCTGTTTTGAATAGAGGAGGCAAACAGCCCGATTGCAGAACATCGCTGAAGAAAGAAGCAAGCTGGACGACAGTTCTTTAAAAGTTCTGGGTATATGCCATGAAGTCCTGCAGCTTTACCATTTCTGAGTGTGTCCAAACCTTTTTGTACCTCTTCTGAAGAAAATGGACTTGTACTGTATACTGGTCATTTGGCTGGGTGTCTTGTTTTCTCTGCCTTAGTTCCGATTTAACCTGCTTGGTGAATTTCTTATCCCCTGAAATCCATGATGTTGAGACAAGGTGATTATCTATGGTTTCCACATTAATTGAGGAGTGATTTCTTGATGGTGTGGAAGTTGGATTGAGCTTGCGGATGACAGATCCCTTACAGTTGTTACCCACTTCTATCTTCCATCATTATCTAGGGATTTCAGGAGTTTGATCATTCAGCAGACAAGCGACTGGTTTCCTCATTCCAACCTGGAATGTAATCCTTCCGATAGCCTCAAGGAATGGCTCTTTTTGCGGCAGGTTTTATTAGACCAAAAAACCTACCGTAATTTTCTGAAGTTGGAGCTATCCATCTAATATTGACATCTGTGTCTCTGGTAAGACCACAACTAGAGTAGAGTTTCAGTGTATGGGACACTCACCAGGATTACTTGATTCAAAAAATGGATAAAATCCAAATAAAAGCAGCTCATTTCTTCTGGGTGATTTCCAACAAAAGAGTAGTATTACGAAAATGTTGCAAAGGTTGGGCTGGGAAGGCTTGGGAGAAAGGAAACGAGCTGCTCGACTTCATCTTTGTTCTGTACTGACTCCGAAATTTAAAATTATGACAGTTGGGGAGATCCACCAAATCAAAACAGCCTTATAATCACTCTTATGCCCGGTTTCTGGAACGTGAGATATCGAACCAATAGGGGCATCGAATGGTTAACTTGTGTTTTGGCGTTGCATGAACGTAAGATACATTTATCGGTTCGATAAATCGCTTGCTAACTTAGAGGGCCCTGACCAGGAGATATCTATTTGTTAACCTGGTGACGCGTGCACAGTAATTCCGTGACAGCAACTAACATTGTGTTTGTTAAAATTTTCTATGGCTATCTCATCTTTTTCCGACAAAGAAATTGTATAAATGGTCAACATTGTAGAACGACCACGATTATATCATCGTCGGTCTGATGTTCTAATGAAGTATAGTGAAAATGAATTCAAAGACAGATTGAGACTGAACAAATATACTGGCCTAGGTTTGGTAGAGGTTACAGGCGACAATTTGCGTCCTGTGACAAATAATTTGCCATTGTACCCTGTTGATCGAATATTAATTACGATACCCTTTAAGACTCATATTTGTATCTGTGACTGCATTCGTGTCCATAAAAGCACTGGTACCAGTAACTGAGTATAACAGATAATTACACATTTATCCTAGTAGGCCTACTGCAGGCCTACTTGCATTGACAGTGAGCATATACCGGTACTTTTATTGTGGGATTGTTTTTAATTAACGATATTACATTACAAGGAACTAACAGGTTATATAATTATGTTAATTACCCGATATATATCGTTACACTGTGGTCAAACAATGTTCATATTTTGGAACTAGCAAGATACCCGTGCTTCGCTACGGTATTATACTGAAATTTATAATTGAATGCTTATTGTTTTAGATATGTAATCCGCCGAAATTCGCGATCTGACTCGTTTTCTGCGAGAATGCGCCGAAATTCGCGACCTGACTCGTTTTCTAAAAGATTACGGCAAGTTTCCTCCCATTTTTCAATCTTTCTTTCCAGCAATCGATTTTGTACTTCCCGGGGTAGGTCCAGATATTCCACGCGGTCAGTTGGGTCCCTAAATCTTTGCCATCTTTTCCTATAAACATTTTTAATATGGATCAAATCCTTCAGGAGATCCGGCATGGTGTCGTCTTGGGTGCCTTGGCGGTACTGAACCCGCGGCCGGACTGCAATCTTAGTCATTACCCGTCCAGGTCCCCTTTCCAGCGCGGTCCGCACATTTGACGACGGTCCAGAACATTATTATTATTATTATTATTATTATTATTATTATTATTATTATTATTATTATTATTATTATTATTATAAATGTTCTGGTCCCCACAGAAAGATGCAAGACCGCTACTTGGCGGTAAATTACATCTGCTGCCATTGCCATTGTCGTGCGTAGGCAAGTGGGCAGGATTTCTCGCGATACGAATTACATACTTCCGTGCATTATCAACCTTATTATAGAGGTGAACAATTTGATGGCCAATCTCATTCCTATCATTTATTTCAAATGCGTTTATTTATATGCCAGGAGAATATACTGTAATCTAAGAACATTCTCCGAAGGAAAAGGTGGCTGTTAAAAACAAACCCAGGAAAGATTAAAGATGATAGGTTTATGATCAGAATAAGTACATCGAGAATATACAGCCTGTTTCCAGTCATTCGACGGGGTCAGGAATGGAGTTTAGCGCCAACAATAGGAACTGTGCCGGCTGCCGAAGCACTCCTCTGGGGCAATGATCGATGAATGACAAATAAAATTAAATATTGGACAGTGTTGCTGGAATGAATGATGACAGGGAAAACAGGAGTATCCGGAGAAAAACCTGTCCAGCACGAATGTCACATGGAGTGACCGGGATTTGAACCACGGAATCCAGCTGTGAGAGGCCAGTGCGCTGCCGCGTGAGCAACGGAGGCTCCTTATAAGTACATTATGAACAGTAAAATCAATTGGTCTCACCTCCTTTTACACCCCACCGCAGTTAAGTTTATTTACCTCCCCGCAAAAAAAAAATTAAAAGAAGGAGTGTTTCTTTATGTTTAAAGGAGATTTCAAGCACCAATGTTCACGTCTATTACCTTCAGTTTTCAGATATAAGTATCCCCATAAAAATAATTCACTTTCTTTTTCACTTCCTTTCACATTTCTCCCCCCACCCCCAAGTGAATTTTCCGGCAAAAAATACTTGTTTTTTAATAGTAAAGGATCTTCTAAATACCAATTATCACGACTGTAACTTTTTCAGTTTTCGATTTATGAAAGGAATTCAACTCCTTTTCACTCCCGCCCCCCAAGAGGGTTTCCCCCCAAAACGCGTTTTTCTTTGTTTTTAAAGCAGGTACAAATACCAATCTGCACGTCTGTAACAACTTTAGTTTTAATTACATGTATGTATTCTCATACAATTAGGTCAATTAATTTTTCAATTCGTTCACCCCCCCCCCCCCTTTCATTGGATTTTCCGAGAATACGTGTTTCTTTACTTTTAAAGCAAATTCCAAATATCAAATTTCACGTCTGTAACATCTTCATTTTTGAGATCTCAGTAGCCTAATTAAAAGAATTCAACTCCATTTTCAGTCATGCTTAAACCCCCCTCCATCCAAGTGGTATTTCCAAAAACTAAGAATATACGTTTCTTTATTTTTAATAGAGATAAAAAATACCATTTTTCACTTCTGTAACATGTCAAGCTTTTTGAGATATACTGTAGAAATTCTCATTTTAAAATTTCACCCCTTTTTAGTTCCCCTTAAGTGGTGTTTCCAAAAACAAATCACCTATGTTTATTTACATTTACAGGAGATTCTAAATACCCACTTTTTACGTCTGTAACATATTACGTTTCTCAATTATTCTGTAGATATAGTCTCTCAAAAAATGTACCCCAATTTGTCACTCCAGTTTAACCGCCATTAATTGGATTTTCTAAAAACAAAAAAATACTTTTTTCTTTATTTTTAAAGGAGATCCCATATACAAATTTTCAGTTCTGAAATATGTTCAGTTTATGAGATATATGTATCCTCATTAAACCCATTATTCACCCTTTTACACCCCTCCTATTGGGATTTACAGAAAAAAAAAAAAAATACGTGTTCCTTTATTATTAAAGGAGATTCTAAATACCAATTTTTACATCTGTAAACTTTTAAAGTTTTAAGATGTAGACACACTCATTTTAAAAATTCACCCCCCTTTTCACTCCCCATTATTTGGATTTTCCAATAACGAAAAAATACCTGTTTCTTTAAAGTAGATCTCAAAAACCAACTTTCAGGTCTGTAATATCTTCAGGTTCTGAAATATAAGTAGCCTCATTAAAGGCATTCAACCCCTTTTTTCACCCTTTTCCACCCTTCCTATTAGGATTTTCCAAAAACAAAAAAATATGTGTTTCTTTACTTTTAAAGGAGATTCTAAATACCAATTTTTACATCTATAAACTTTAAAAGTTGTGAGATATAGATACACTCATTTTAAAATTTCAGCCCCCTTTCACCCTCCCATTACTTGGATTTTCCTAAAACAAAAAAATACGTGTTTCTTTATTTTTAAAAGAGATCAAAATTACCAAGTTTCAGGTCTGTAATATCGTCAGTTTCTGAGATATAAGTACCAGTATCCTGATTAAAGGCATTCAACCAATTTTTCACCCTTTTTCACCCCTCCTATTGGGATTTTCTGAAAACAAAAAATACGTGTTTCTTTATTTTTAAAGAAGATTCTAAATACCAATTTTTACATATGAGATATAGATACACTCATTTTAAAATTTCACCCCCCTTTTCACCCCCTTAGCGATGGAATATTCAAAAATTCTCTCTTAGCGAGCACCTACATCTTAATATGAATGTATCCCCAAAATTTCATTTCTTTATGTCCAGTAGTTTTGGCTCGGCGATGATGAATCAGTCAGTCAGTCAGGACAAGTCATTTTATATATATAGATAACAGGGAAGAGATACCAGTACGGTATACTTATAAGGCTCAGTGCAAACAGGATCGCGCGTGACATGTGCTACTGGTGTGCATATTTCATTAGATATCCTCAAACAATATCAAATTCTTCTGACAGTCCTTAAACACTACGAAACTGTCACCAACGTCTGGAAGAACTAGTCGAATACCAATTTCTCGCTGCATGGCAAAGAGGGGATAATAGGAGCTGCACAGAAAGCTCAAATACGATGCATTACTTGTGCACATGCGCCTGGCAATCTAGGGAACAAATCTAATGCAAAAAAACAAAGCAGTACGAGGGGTGGCATCTAGTGTGTATTTATGGAACTTGATCAATGGGCCAATAGTTGACAGTTTGATAAGTTAGCTCTTATGGAAATTCTAAGTTCCCATGGAGGGAACTAGATATTTTTCCACCAATAGAGCATATCAAAAATCAAATAAAAAATATCTGGTTCCCTCCATGGGAACTTAGAATTTCCACTTGGAATTGCTAGGCGGGCATTAATTCCATTGTGGAGTCTTATCTCCCGTATGCAGTTATCAGATTGTGCCTCTTAAATACGATTCTGATAAGTTCACCAGCATAGGCTGGGTGGCTCTTTCCTCATCGTAGCCTCAGCCGGGCCAATCAATAATAATTAGGCAGACGCCTCGTTGGCTGTCGCCTCCCTGCTAAACATGTACGCATACCTTGTGAAGGGCGTGGACACATCCATCCCAGATTCTTACATCTACGAGTGCCTCCTTGGCTCTCTTCGCCCTTCCGACACATCACTCTCGGAAGTTATCCGCCTTCAAGATCGTCAATCGGGTCACCCTTCACCAGATGTTCTGCTCCTCTACCGAGACTCGTATGAAGGCTATTGCCTGACAACCAATCGTCTCTTTCTCAAGACTCATTACCACGAAGTGGTCGCCGCTCCTGAGCATCTATTACGAGATCTGCATCAACTTCCAGACCCTCCTGTCACTATTCACTCCCGTTATCCGCCTAAACCAGCGAAAACCTCTGCTCCCACTACCACCACCACTACTACTGTTACTACTACCACTACTACCCCGTCCACTACCACTGCCTCTCCTTCCATCGTTCTTACTACCTCCAGTCATCATTCTCCTATTATGTCTGCCCCACTCACCTCCCTCCCCCATCCAAACTTGCCTCCAGATCCTTCCATCGAGGTTTCAGTCGCCGACCATACAACTGGTGCTCCCACTTCACAACCCTTCCCTTCTTCGACTAGTACTGTCTGCGACCCTAACCCACTCCTGGATCAGTCTTTCAACCATTCTCCGGCTGACACCAACACGGCTCCCGCAAACCTCACTGGCAACGAAGATGTTTCCAGACCAGCGCGCCAACTATCTCACCCTCCGAGCTGTGTCATCCGGGGGATTGATCCGGCTATCACCGAACGGGACCTACTTCGTGAACTGCAACGGACAGGCATCCCAGCTCGCCGGGCGATTCGGATCTTTAACGATGAAGGCCCGACCTTCATGATGCGTCTCCAACTTTCATCTGCTGCCGACGTCGATCATCTCCTTGGGACTGGAATCCGTTTTTGCCGGCGAGCGTATTGAGTGGAACCTTCCTGCTCCTCCCTTTGTGCCTGCCCCCTGTTCTCTCCTACCCCTCCTCTTCGTTCTCCTCCAATCACGCCACCCTCCCCACCGTCGCCCACAGTCAACCTTCCTGTTTCGCAACCACCGTTCGTCCTACCCCCTCTCCAAATTTTGGACCTCCTCCGTCTCTATGCCACGTCCATTACTAATATGACCACTGCCCTCTACTATCTTCTTTTACACCATTATCCTACTCCATACTCTCATTTTCTTCCGCAACCCCCTCTTCTTACACCTCAGTAACTTACACTACTACCCCGCTTCTTCCTCCCAAATTTCAATAAACCCGTTTCTTTCTACGGCTTAATATCTGAAATGTACTTTTGTAAGACTATGTCGCATCTTATCCACATACGCGCCCGAGATAACTTCCAAAGAATAAACTCCTTGTCTCCGTTTTCTCCAGGTGTTCGCGGGGATTTTCTTCGTGCGGGGTGCTTTGTGGGTCTCCCCTGGGCCCCGCCTCGTTGTCCCGGTCCCCCTGCGCCACTTCTTTCCTATTCTCCTTTTCGGTATGTACATTACATACTTTCTATAATATTGTCTATTTCTATGTTCTTTACTTTTCCTAATGGCCAAAGAGCCCCTTAGTTGAGCTGATGGCCCGCCCCCTCCTCTTTTGAGGAGTGGGAATGAACCAACCTTACGATGATGATGATGATGATGATGATGATGATGATGATGATGATGATGATGATGATGTTCACCTGCATACACCCCAGCGTCAGTGGATAGGGTCTGACACATCCCACTCTGACGAGTCTAGTGTCAGACCTAAGACGAAACGCTGGTTAATAGAGCAAACGCCGGAAAAACCCTACATCTAATTTTTTATTTGATTTTTGATATGCTCTATTGGTGTAAAAATATCTAGTTCCCTCCATGGGAACTTAGAATTTCCATTTGGAATTGCTAGACGGGCATTAATTCCATTGTGGAGTCTTATCTCCCGTATTCAGTTATCAGACTGTGCCTCTTAAATAGGATTCTGATAAGTTCACCTGCACATACCCCAGCGTCACTGGGTAGGGTCTGACACATCCCACTCTGACAAGTCTAGTGTCAGACCTGAGACGAAATGCTGGTTAATAGAGCAAATGCCGGAAAAACCCACATCTAATTTTTTTTTAAGTTGGCTCTTATTCCGATGTGCAACGCAGCGAAGATCTATCGAGTCAACAGCTGTAACAAAGCAATAGCTATCGGAAATATATCTCACCATTCCAGAAACCGGGCATTAGTGATCAATTATATTCACAAAATCACAGTAGATGTTTTAAAAATAAATTGTATGTTCCGACCTGTCAGTGGAGAGATGGTGTGGAATGACATTAGTAGACGAATAAGTTTGAGTGGTTTTTTTAAAAGTAGGAATTATCACAATATGAAGATAAAACTGGAATTCAAGAGGACAAACTGCGGCAAATACT
This sequence comes from Anabrus simplex, assembly GCF_040414725.1. Lineage (NCBI taxonomy): Eukaryota > Metazoa > Arthropoda > Insecta > Orthoptera > Tettigoniidae > Anabrus > Anabrus simplex. Next base: position 41,517,595 of record NC_090265.1, read on the forward strand.
CTGTGAGGATGTGGGCCACAGTGAAGACAGCACCACAAGAACACTCTGGGGTGTCTTCCCTCTTTAGTAGATAAGAGTGCGTAGATCGTCTGTGGACTATCCTCAGCCTACACAATACTATGGCCTCTTTCTGTGGAGGTTGAAAATAGGACTGTCACATGTTAGTTGTCTTCTTAATTGCTCTTAGTTTGTTGGGAGTTTGGATAGGTAACCACTCCGATTCCCAGGACACCAAGATGATTCAATTTAGCTGAGAACAAATGTCTTTAGCAGATCACATTTATAGGTCTTGGAGGTAAAAGTACCACTTCCTTCCAGCATATGAGTCACCTATAATAACATTTACAATGTAAATTTTCAGTGTAGGGATGCTTATAGGAATGAACTTGGGCCTTTTGTAAGTATAGATGGGAATCTAAATGTTAAAAGATCCAAAGACATTTTGAACATTTGTTTATTATCTATGGTAGAAGTCCAGTTGACGTCTCAGTGGGGCAATGCTGCAAAGTCTGTGTAGGAATGGATTGTGGACAGTGTGGCTCTAGAAACATACTATCCAGCCCATAGATCTGACGTGTGTCCTATAGAACATGATCTTCAATGATTTTCATTAGGGTAATGATATTAACAAGGTTGTTAAGAAAGGTTACAGATCCCTTCACATGGTTATCAGGGCATTTATGGTATTTAAGGATGTGAAGGAGAGGGCATATAAGTCTCTGGTAAGACACCAGTTCGAGACATGGTTCCAGTGAATGTGACCCACACCAGGACTGCTTGATACAAGAACGGGAAAAGATTTATTTATTTATTTATTTATTTATTTATTTATTTATTTATTTATTTATTTATTTATTTATTTATTTAATACATGTGCCACCAACAGAGACACGCTCCAATTATAGGTGGCTTTTACAAATTATTTGAACAAATAACATAGAAATACCAAAAAGAAGAAAATGTGAAAACGCTATGTAAATGAGATGATAATGCTCTGTATGAAATGGATGAAACAATATATCGTATACAGAAGCCTGTTAATAAATCAAACAAAAAATTGTAACAAAATCATGTAAATATTATACATATAAACAAATCACTTCGACGAGAAAAATTCTTTTAATATATTTACATATGTGTCATATTCATAAGCAAAGTCAAGATCTATATGATACTTATTAACTAAGTTATTGTATGTTTCACACATATTGATAAACGGAGAGTTCTTAAAAAATACAGTTTTGGAGACTGGAGTAATAAACAATTGCCGAAATCTTAAATTTCCTTTTCTAACATTAAAACATAACTCGTGAAGCGAACTATTATCGTCAATTAATGCATTAACCATCTTATAGAGATAAATTTGTTGGGCTATTACACGCCTACTGGCTAGCGATACATATTTAAATTCATTCAACAAAAATTCATATGAAACATAATTTCTAAAGGGGAATATCTTATATTTTTTATAATAAATATATCTTGAAAAGTGTTTCTGCACCCTTTCAATTTGATTTTGGTAAGATTTATAACATGGAGACCAAATTATACATGAATACTCAAGTTTTGATCGGACAATACTATTGAATAATAAGGTGAGTGCATACGTGTTAGAAAAATCTCTTGAATTTCTAATTATAAAACCCAATTTCTTATAGGAATCATTAACCATTGTATTAATATGCTCCTTGAAAGATAAATTTCTTGTAACAATTACTCCTAAGTCATTAACAGAGTGGACAACTTTGAGTTCTTCATTATTAATTTTATATTTATAATTCAATGTATTTTTCTTATTTGAAATCTGAAGGAAACATCATTTATTTATATTAAGTTGCAAACAGTTTTCAACACTCCATGCGTATAAGTAATCCAAATCATATTGTAATTTCAACATATCATCAACATTTTTTATCTCTTTATAAAGTTTGACATCATCAGCATATAATAAACAGTGAGAAAACCTAATTCTAGTGGGCAAATCATTAATATATAAAATAAAGAATAAAGGGCCAAGGTTAGACCCTTGTGGTACACCAGAAGTAACATTGTATGTGAAAGACTCATGTTGATGATAGTAAACATATTGTTTCCGTGCACTAAGATAAGATGCAAGCAGTTTTAACCAAGGAGGGGTCAGACCAAAGCATGACAATTTTTTCATTAAAATGCCGTGATCTAATTTGTCGAAGGCTTTGGAAAAATCTGTGTATATTACGTCGACCTGTCCTTGATTATTCAAAACAGTATAAGCATATTGTATAAATTTTAATAAATTAGTCGTAGTTGATCTACCTGGCATAAAACCATGCTGATTGATATGTATACCGACCCTCACATGATTAAATATACGCGTGTACATTATTTGCTCAAATACTTTAGCCGGTGCACACAAAATACAAACAGGGCGATAGTTTTCAATATTTTTACTGTCCCCCCATTTAAAAACTGGACACACTTTCGCTATCTTCCATACTTTTGGAAAGGTTTGCGTTTTTACCACAATGTTATATAAGGCTCGTAAGGGAAAATCCAACAAATTCGAACATGCTTTCAGTACGTACGGCGGTATTCCATCAACACCACATGACCTTTTAGGTTTTAATTTTTTAATAGCTAACTTATATTTCTTTTTCGTCCACTAATTCTAAAGATAACGGATAATTAACATATACATCAGATGAATCAGGAATATCATAGGTTGGTGGAGGTTTCGAATATACCGATCCAAAAAAGGTTGCAAAGCCATCAGCTATACTTTTATTATTATTAAGTAAGATATTGTTAAATTTCATGCCCTGTTGCAGACCCTCCTTGGTATTTCTTTTGCATTTTATATAGCTCCAGAACTGATTAACATCACTTTTGATATTCTCTTCAAGTTTAAAAATATAATTCTTATACGCTTTACTGATCATATGTTTCGTTTCTCTCCTTAACTGGTTAAATATTACCCTACTATACTCTGAATGTTTCCTTCGCTTTCTGTGGATTTCCTTCAGTTTCAAGTTATTTATTATGTCTTTAGTAAACCATGGAGGATACTTTTTCTTTGTGTGAAAATTCTTCATAGGTACCGTTTCACAAAATACCGAGTGTACCTGAGCATAAAAATACTCAACAGCCTGGTCAGCGTCTGTAAATTCTACAATCCTAGACCAATCCATTTGCTCGAACCTTTTATACATTTGAAAGAAATTAGCCCTTCCAAAGTCAAATAACTGCTTAGGTTGTTCAGGTTGTTGTGAAACATGGCTACGCTCTCTGTTTAATAGTAGCGTGACTGCAATTGCAGGATGATAACTATCCTCCTTAATTAAGGGGCACTCATCTCTATATACTGTTAATGTGTTAACATTCGTAATAATAAGATCAAGTGTATTTCCATTTGCATTAAGAATATTATTGACCAAGTGCAACTGATAGAGTGACATAAACTCAGCTAAGGTTCTATATGCAGGTCCAAAATTTACAATATTACTTTGCTCACCAGTAATTAATGGCAAATTAAAGTCACCAGCTATAATAAGATCTAAATTGGAAAAGTCCTTATTAACTTCAAACAATCTATAGAAGTCCAAATATGCTTCCAATTTGGTTGCAGGTGGAAAATACACTGACATTATTACATAACTGTGACCATTAACTATAATTTTTACACAAACTGCTTCAGTATCACCAAAATCTAACGCTATTTGTCTTGATACTATAGAACCTTTAACAGCTATCAATGCGCCTCCTCCTTTTCTTGTACCTCCACGATCTTTTCTATACACATTAAAATCCCTACTAAACAGTTCGCTGTTAGCAACATGAGATTGTAACCATGTTTCCGTATTCAACAGAATATCGTATTCTGATTCACTATTGTTAACATAAAACTTTGAAATTTTAGTGTTTAACCCTCTTACATTCTGGTAGTAAATATTAATTGCATTAAAAATCATTTTTCTCAAAACAAAAAAGTTACACAGTCTCATTTAATCCATACACATCGTCCAGGGTTTTTAGATTAAACACCTGCCGATCACCCTCTCTTTTTCGGAGTTTAATGTTACCTCCATGATCTGCCCATAGAAAAGCATAATTTCTCTCCTTCTTAATTTTTCGAGCTTGGCCAAGAACCTCTCTTCGTAGGGACGTCAAACTGTAGTTTATATACACCGTCTCATACTCAGAAAATCCAAGATGAGACGCATTTAAATCCCTTTTAAGATACTAAGGAAAGTAGCACAATTTGCTCTGGGTTATTTCTGACAAAGGAGTAGGGTTGCAAAACTGTTACAAAGTTTGGGCTGGGAAGATCTGGGAGTAAGGAGATGAGATGCTTGACTGTGTATTAGGGTTTGAGCTGTCGGTGGAGAGATGGTGTGGAAGGATGTTAGCTGCTGAATAAGCTGGAGTGGAGCTTTTAAAAATGGGAAATATCATAATATGAAAATAAAGTTGAAATTCAAGATGACAGCTAAGAGCAAATAATTATTTATATGATGAGGAGTAAAGGATTGGAATAAACTATCAAGGGAAACGCTAGATAAATTTCCAAGTTCTTTGAAAACATTTAAGAAAAAACTAGGACAACAACTCATAGGGAATGTGCCACCTGGGTGACAGCTTTAAATGCAGATCATTGATGACTGATTGATTTTGCGTTGAATTGGAATGCCAGCCTCAACAACCCATTTTGTGAACTGCTCTGGATGCAGCTAGTGATGGTGGTGGTTGTGATTATGGTTTTAAGAGGAAATACAATTGGCCAACCATCCTCTCTTAACACTAATCAAAAGGAAAAAAGGACCGGGTCCAATCTTTCAAAGTTGAAGATATTGGCAAAAGAAAGGAAAGGGCTACAAAGATGTGAAAATTAAAGACTCCCTAGGCCTCACAAATGTAAGCTTTTAGGGTAGGAAGAGGTCAAAAGTCAAATAGGAAAGGTGGAAGTGAAGAGGCTGGCAGAAGTAAGCCGAAGAAATACCAGATTCAGCTAGAGACCCCATGGTCACCAACCCACCAATGCTCTCAAATTGAGTGCCCCTGGGGATTAACCCTTTTAGTCACCTCTTACAATGAAGTGAAATAGACAAAAAAATGTGTAAATGAAAAGCTAAGAACATAACAGAAAAGGTTGTAGAGAATTCCGGTGATGTAGAATTACTGAAGGCTAAAGTGAAGGGATTAGAGGAAGAGTCGAGACAAGTCAAGTGGCAAAAGAAAATCATCAACCAGAAAGCAAAAGGAAAAAACATTTTCATGTACTGTATAACAGCGAATGAAACTGAAGATTCAAATGAGTTAGTGAGTGAAGTGTTAGTCATTATAAACAACCACAGGAAGATAAACTGCAGGGAAGTGGACACTGATGACATCCACTGGCCGGGGAGAGTAAAAGGGAACACACCGATTAAAGATAAATTGGTCTTGGCTCTGATGGCGAACAAAGTCATTCTTAAGGTTAAGAATTTGAAAGGGGAAAGGATTTGGGTGAGGAGAGATAGGGATAAAGAGTCTCATTAAAATGAAGCAAAATCCCAAAAGTGGACACAAAAAATCCCATACTTTCTGAAAGATATTGTAAGTAGACACTAGGAGCAGTGTTCCAGAAGAAATGTAGATTAGAATCCTAGAACTTCATTCACATACTCAGAACATTTTACTGGGAAAAGGCTATGAGAGGGAAATAACAGCAGGTTTGCCCGAATGGGTATTAGATTATAAACTAGGTTTTACAGTAGTCACTCAACGATTTTGTTCTTGCTCGACACATGGTTATATGATATCTGTCATACTTTTTACTGCACACATCTTTTGTTATGATCGTGATAGGTTTTGTTCCCACAAATCTTATTGTGAAAGCCATGAATGGCAAGTCGTGTTATAATATGTCTTTGCTCTTGGTTTTCTCTGGTCCAGTTCCTGTCAAGAATGCATCTCTGGTGTACAAATCTAAATTGATTTCTCTCCTGTTTTCTATTCTTCCTTCTTTATGCTCGGTATAGCTTCTTGTGGATGGCAGTGATAGTTGTAACCTCAGATCTTCTACATAGAAGGATTCTTTAGCTAGTTTATAAACCAGCCTTATGCTTTCACTTAAGTTAGATATACCCAATGAAAAGAAAGCACTCAAAAGAAATGTCAGTCATCTTTTAGAAAACACATACATAATTCAAGAAGAGTATGATTTATGGCAAAAAGATTTAAAGCTGGATAAGAAACTGACCCACCTTGTTAGACTAAAAAGGGAAATTCTTAAACTAAAACGTAAAAGAACTGTTGAAACCAGAGGACTAAAAAAAATTTGTAGAATACTTAGCACAGCTTTCACTGAAAATCAAATCAATATTCTTCTGTTTGAGGGAAGAAAGTTAAATGAACAAAGAAAGAAATATCTTGAGCACTTACCCAGATATAGATCATCACTCTTTGCCTGGGATGTCTACACTAAAATAGGGACATCCTCTGATTATATGAATCCTCCCAGATAATTTTAGAATTTTGACTGTTGCTGGTTTATCCCTAAGCAGTAAATAAAAATGCTGTTTCTCTTTTGGTTGAAAGGAAAGTAAGAAACATAATTGAATATGATTGGTTATGAAGAAGATTAAGTTATCAGCCCACATTTGTATGTGCAAGTAATAATGGTTCGCGGACTTCTCATACATCTATTCATGTTGGTTTTGATGTGAATATGTGCAGTCACATTTGAAATATTATATTCATATTTGCGAAATGGGCTAGATCGGTTACAGAAAACTGACTATAGTCAACAGAGGGCAACTGCAGCAGAGGAGGTCATGAAAATTCAAATATTCGTAATAAAATGTACAAAAAAAATGAAAAATATTTGTTAAGTTCTTGTCCTGTTTGTATTGAAATAATCACTCAAAACAATGAGCATATAAATTAAGAACTCATCATTTCTCTTCTTCTTCTTCTTCTTCTTCTTCTTCTTCTTCTTCTTCTTCTTCTTCTTCTTCTTCTTCTTCTTCTTCTTACAGAACTTGGTAAGATACAGTATTATAGGCCTATGAGTTTCATTTCTGTATTGATAACTTTACAATTCACAATTGTAAATTTGGATGTCTCCACCTAATCAATACTATGTATGATATTGAGTATATATATGTATATTTGAAAATACATTATAATTACAGTACTAGTTTTGATCCTATTAGGATCATCTTCAGCTGTAATACACACTGTACCGGGCGGTACACCTCCGCGCCGCTAATTCAAACATTGCGCCAGTTGAAACTCCTCTTCTGGAGGAAGCCTGAACTTTAACAACCATGTTAATTCTAAAGTTTCTCAGAAGATGTCTCTACTGCAAATTTTGAAGAGTTCTGAACTGTGTCTTTTTCGATTTATATTTGTTTTCTCTGTAGTGAGAAGTGTGAACATTCTCTTCTAGATGGCACTACTGAAGAACTACAATTGTGTACCCTGGTGCGAAGTGAAGGAACTGTTTTTTGAGAAATTTTGTGTTCATAAGTTTGTTCTTTGTTAAATTTCTTTCAGTCAGTTTTTGGGTTGGCAGTATAACCCTTCTCTTTCCACTTGTTTTGAATTTAGCCAATCCTGAATTTCTTTAATTAATTTTTAACCAATAATGTGTGTCTTCTCCGATATGGATATGTTGCTTGATCCTAGCCAATAAAGTTGAGGGGGGTGTGGGTTCTCATTCATGAAACGTCTCGAATTTTCCGCAAGGATATATAAACTGCTGATTTTCTTGTCTCCTGGCCACTTCAGTAACGTCTTTCTTTGTGTGATTATGTAGCAGGGGGCGGGAAGCGCCTCTTTCTTCGGGCAGCAGTTCCTCCATCAGGTAATGGCCTTTTAATAACTTCTTTGCTTGCTAGCTCAGCAGTTTAACCCTCGGGGCAGGTTCGAAACTTTTATCATGTAACCTTCCTTTAAAATGTAATAGACACTTGGTATAAATTCCGTCTCTTGAACTACAATCGGGATAGAGAGTGCCTAACCCTCTCGAGCTCCCTCTCATATTGTTTTTGAGGTGACTACGTTTTCATAACTGTTTTTCTTCGTTTCATAATGTAATTAATTTTCCTATCATGTCACCTCCGTAGTATGGGATTAGCCCTTGCATAAACGGCCTAGAGCCAAATAGGTTTTTAAAAAAAGTGTATTTGGAGTGCTAGTTACGCCTCCACTCAAGTTGGTATTTCGGGGCCATGTAATTGTCCTATTTCCTTATGGAATAGGCCTCAGTAGGTTGGGTATTTTTACCCCTGTTATTGTGTGCCTGGAGGGCAGCTTGAATGTGGAGTTTGGTGTGGCCTTTGAATTGGCTTGAACTTTGAGAGCGGTTGCTCTCTCTTAAATTTGATTTCTGTGTGCCTCGAGCAGGCTTTACTGGGTAATTGGGAGCAAGTGCTCCTGGGCATGATTGTGGTTTTCTGCCCCTTTGTCAAACCCTGTGTATAAGTAAAGTTGAGCTCATTGCTCAGGGATTGTGAATCTGGGGCTCGAAGCCCAAAATCCATTAATAAACTGTAATTGTACATTCTTAACTTGTTGATATACAACTGTGTTCCTGTTATACTTGTTATTTCTTGATCTCGAAAAGAAAATATAACCTTTGTTAAATTTTAAATTAATTTTAATTTCGTAAGTTGAGACCTATTCATCCCAGCACCTTCTTTCACCTCTAACTACCACGGATAACTCCGTAACACACACCATTAATAATTTAAAGAGCAAATTCACTTATTAAAATATCACTCATCTCAGAGTTCATGTCCACAGTCCTAAATTCTAATAAAAAGTCCACATTCTATTATCCTACATCACTATTTTGGTAAAATTATAAAACTTGTTTGCACCAGTCAAACATATGTGGAACGGTTACATTCCTTGGATCTGGTTCTATAATGAATACATAATCTTAAAATATAGTAGTGAATTCACAATTGATAAGGTTGTCTATCCTCACTGTATCTACAGTTCACATCCACTTTAACCACACAAAAAAAAAAAAAAAAAAAAAAAAGATCAATCATAACTTAGAGATGTTTCACCCTGATCAAGACCATTAAAAGGTAATAACAGCTAGCAAAATCACACCCAGATGACTGGAGTGAGACATTGGTGATGATGATGATGATGAAATGAAATGAAATGGCGTATGGCTTTTAGTGCCGGGAGTGTCCGAGGACATGATGATGATGATGATGATGATGATGATGATGATGATGATGATGATAATGATGAACAGCTAGCAAAAGGCTACCACATACTGTACATCACTACAATGAACAGATTCATCTATAAATGACCACACACTTATGTTTGACTGGTGTAAATGAAAATAAATAAATTATACCCCAATTTACTCTAACAGTGGTGCCACTACTCCCACAGTCAATGTCAAATATAGTCATGTTTTCACGAGTCACTGAAAATGTTCCCTTTTATCACTTTGCTGATGTGGTAAACCTAAACAGATAACATCATTGTACAAGCATATTGTTCATGTATCATACAGGAATTACATTAAACATTAGACCCACTTTGTGAAGATTATCCTGTTGAGTGGTTAAATAAAAACAAAAGAGTTGAAATATTAAGATTACAGTAAATTATATAGAAGAACAAATTCCCATTAGGTGCCTTGTTAGGTTGAGTTTAAAATGGGGTGAGTGGCATGAATAGCACAGTGGCTTATCTAGTGACTTTTCACTTTGATGACTGAGGTTCAATACTAATCAATAATAGGATGGAATTTTCACCTGAAATATTGCATTGCTTCAGGAGAGGTATCTGGTCTCATACACACAAAAGAGGGTGGCTCCACCAATCCCAGAAAGAACTGGGGTAAAGTGTTGGAAATGGAAAGGGTAGAAAAGGGCTGATGCAAGTATATTATTATTAAGACAAAACATGCACAAGTGTACAATATATTGCTACTTAGGTTCCAGAATGGGTAAAAAAAAAAAAAAAAAAAGTAAATAAATGCAATGTAAAGTTTAATCTTATACCAGTTGTATAGTATAATTTGAAGTAATTCCACATACTGTATATCAGTTGACTATATTTGTAAGTAGTACAAGAGATATTATAAGTAGAATTTTGTAAACAATATAAATTTATTAGGGATGAGCTGTGTGTTTAATAGAAAAAATTGTTAGCCTAAATTGTATTGTATTATAGGAAAATTTTCTTCTCTTGTTAATTTAAAATTTAGTGCTTGACAATAATGTATTTTAGTGTACCATTTGCCACCGAGGTAGACACCTCATTTGCAAATAAAGAAATTTTTATTTGATTTTGATATTACAAATGTTTTAGCCTTCGGCACTGAATTCAGTCACTGTTTTGGTGCATTTGTTGCAGTTCAGAACATGATATTTATCACAAATCTTTCTGCGAAATCTGCAGATACCGTAGTCAGACACTATAATGAAAGTTACCAACAGCACATAATGAAACCATGCACTGCTAGTCTGCTCACTATATTTCTCAATAGCTGATTCGCTTCCATCCATCTTCTGTCTATGATGGTGCTCACTCCTCTTCCTCAAGTTCTCTGCTAACAATTCTGTATAAGGAACAGTAGCTGGGAGTAGCAAAACATATTGAAGGCCTCCAATCAGGAAGGGTTCCTAGGTTAGTACTTAACCCTACACCATGGAGTGACGTGTAGCACACATCATGCAGTAGCCATCTGCTGCTGTGGAGAGACGTGTCTGACACGCATTGTGCTGCATCTACTGTGTCGTTCCATCTAGCGAGTTTCCTTCTACGTCTGAGGTCTCTTCACAGCCATAATGAAGAAGCTTCATTATTTCATTTCATACATCTATTGATCCATTTTAACGATTTTAACGATTTTTCACCTTTTTATCACTGTTCATCGACTATTCGTTCGTGTACTTTTTCCACGATGGCGTTGGTAAACAAGCATAAATTTTCTAGCGATGCTAGATGCTAGTGAAGGTTATGTTTTTAAATGCTCCCACTCAGAAAGGTTAAGCATAACAGGATGGCGTAAATTTTGATACCCCCAGTACCCTCTTAAGAAATGAAGCCTTCACTTTCTCCCTCGTTTTTAGGTTTTTTTCCTTGAGATGCTCCTAAACTATGTGGATATCATATCCCCATGCAGCTGGGACAGAGACAACATCTAAACAAGATCAAGCAAGTGATCAACAAACAACTAGGACAACAACTCAGATAATTAAGGTTAGGGAATCACTCTATGCTATCAGAATGATGCTGACTCAAAACCTGATGGACACAGCACAGAGCATAAAAGTTCAGAATAAGAATGATTCATGTACAAAAGACAAGGCCATACAGGATGAAGATATCACAACTTTTGGCAACGAGCTGATAGAAGAAGAGGGCACATGGGAGAAGGTGGAAAGGTGAAGGCAGAGGAAAAGCAACACCCCTATAATGGGTATGAGAAAGGTAGAAGGAAACACACTTGAAGTAGGTGACTGAGCAGCATGGCTGTATGTAGGTCATCTACATCATTCAACAGATAAGGAAGGTTTAATATTGTTCCTAAAGGAGAATGGTGTGGTTGAAGGAAGAAGTGAGTGTGAGGAGCTCTCTATACGGGGCAGTAACAAGGCATTTAAAGTAGGAATACCATTTCAGATGTTGGATGTAGTCAACCAACCACAGACCCAGCTGAATGGAGTGATAGTGAGATGATTCATTCGTCCCTTTCGAAGGAACACACAAGAAGGTGCGACACCACCAATAATGACTATAATGGACTAAGAGAGAAGAGTGGTAGGAATTTTACACAATACAAGAAGCTCCAATGCATAACTTGGAATATAGAAGAGCTAAAGAAGGCTTATAGCTAATTAAGTCAAGATCAATTGGATACATATAATATCGTAGTCTTATTAGCAACCCTTTTAAGAGAGGAATGGACTCCAGCAGGTCAGTACGCTGCCCATGTGCTAGCAACACAGGGGCCAAATGGGCTCCCAAAAGAAGGTATATTGTGCTTAATAAGTCCAGGTCTATCACCTTTTGAATTGATTTTTAAAAATAAAAGTTTTAGTTGTAAAAACTACACAGCGCACCATAATGCGAGTATACTTCCCACCCGACACTCATGAAAGAATTACAATAGAGGAATGCATCACAGCCTTCAATAACACAAACAAGAATGAGCCCTTCATAACGTCTGATGATTTGAACTGTATAATAGATCATCAGTCTACTAAGACAAAACTAGTTCTAGATTTCCTAAAAACAGACGGTTTGTCCCTTCTCAATGATTCAGAGAAGAAAACATACTTCTCATATAACGGGAGCAGTACAATCAATCTTGTCTTCTCAAACATGAAGGGATTCAACCTCATGAAACAGAAAGTCCTTGAAGATATAATTGTTAGAAAGCACTTATCAGTAGAAATGACCCTCATAACAGACAGAGGATATGACAGTGCTCTCCACTCACGACAAGTGATGAATTCAAGGATGATTGATAGCGTCCGTCTAGTTAAGGAATTAGCAAAAACACCAGATCTACTAGAGAGGATAAAAACCGAACCAAACCCCATGGAGCAACGGCCCTGAAGGGCCTTGGCCTACCAAGCGAGCATTGCTCACCCCGACGACCTGCAGATTACGAGGTGTCGTGTGGTCAGCACAACAATTCTTCTTGGCTGTTATTCTTGGGTTCCTAGAACAGGGCCACTGTCTCACTGTCAGATAGCTTCTCAATTGTAATCGCATAGGCTAAGAGGACCTCGAACCAGCCCTCAGGTCCAGGTAAAAATCCCTGACCTGGCCGGAAATCGAACCCGGGTAAGACGCAGGCACGCTACCGCTACACTGTGAGGTAGGATACGTTTGGGAAATCTGAACAAAGCAGTACATATCATAGAAAATGTGCTGGAAAACTCAAAGGCAATAGCACGATCAAACAAACGTAGAGCTAAACCATGGTTCAATGCTGCTTGCTATGAGACAACGAGTGATTCATTAGATGCTCTTCATCTCTTCAGATTTCAAACAGAGACAAACGTACAAACATATTCAACACTAAGGAGCCTTTACAAGTAGGTGATTAAAGAAGCCAAGGAAGCACTCCAGCATCTAACTGAAATTAAATTGATAGAAAGAGCAGAATAAAATCCCTACAGGGTTCTGCAACCCAGGCAGGCAACCAAACTTCCCAAGGCATATGGCAATGGAAACATGGACATCACATTTCAGTAAGGTACTACAAGCTAAGGACTCCAGACCATCCACGAAGAACGACAATAACAATATTACCATTACTCGGTTGATCACAGAAGATGAAGTAGAGGAGGCAATCCGGAAAACTAAAGACCACAAGGCTTGTGGTCCAGATAACCTATTTAATGAACAGTTGAAATGGAGCATTACAGAACTCAACGCAGCTTGGACAGCCATCATTTCAATGCCTCATAAGAAGATCCATTCCGGACAGATTGGAGATACGCCACACTAAAGATACTATAAAAAGGAAAAAGGAAATCATGAGGATCCACATGCTTACAGGGGCATTGCATTAGAATGCACTCCATTTTAAATACTGACTAAGCTTCTTCAAAGAAAAGACTAACAGAACTTGTGGACCGTGTGATACCAGAAGAGCAATTTGGGTTTTGAAGGGGCAGATCTACTCTACAGACTGTTCAGTGCTTACAAAATGACATACAGGAAACAACAGGAAGTCAGAAAGGGAAACTAAATGTTGCTTTCATTGACTTCTCAAAGGCCTTTGACTCGGTCAACAAAGCATTACTGATAGGAAAACTGGAGCCCCTCATTGGAAGTGATAATGCCCTATTTGTTATGATATGAAATAGCCTATACTTGCAGAGAACTACAGTATGTACAAATTGACGATAATTTGACAAGGTATTTTCCAATGGAACAAACAACAGAAGTGCTTCAGGGGGATCCGTTGAGCCCAATTCTGTTCAACATAGTGACCATGGATGCAATCAGGACAGTAAGTGCGGAGAATGTAAAAATTTATGTCTATGTGGATGATATGGCAATTGTGTCTTTGTCAAGCAAAGATCTGCAAGCAGCTTTTGATAGATTAGTGGAATGGGCAGGTAGAAGCGATTTACAGCTGAACGCAAGTGAAACAGTAGTTTTGACACTCAGATGAGGAGAGAAAGTTGCATTGAAAGACATAATTTATTATAAGTGCGAGAGATTATTGATGCCCACTCCCTTTAAGTACCTGGGAATGATACTACATACAGGTCATGGATACCACTTGCATGATACATATAAAATACAAGGTTGCTGCTGCGGTAATATCCATGAATGAAATCAAGCACCTGAGGAGTCTTTCAATGGATACGGTGATGAAGCTCTTTAAAGTGAAGATCTCACCAGTAGTGTGTTATGGACTACAGCTAATATGGGACCATCTTACCAAGAATAATTTAAGAGAATAACAGAATACCAAAGCTGTTTATCTAAAGAATATTCTAAGCCTATCAAATTTACTTCTTAGTAAGAGAAAGGTTCTTTAGAGGATCTGCGAGAGTGGATGCTACTACATTCTACAGCTGCCTATGATAGTGTTCTACAAGCACGTTCTTCAAAGAAGAAGGAAATATGCAGCATGTTCTATACCATGGATGTCATAATTACTCAAGTTTGGAAACAAGCATATTATGAGCTACAACAAGTCTTGACACAATTTGTGGTGCATGGCTTTCATCACAGAACATGTGCCAATACGAGATATCATTATCCACAGGACAATTGTGTGTGTCGGCTGTGCAAGAATCGTTGTGATCGCTATCAACTTCAGGAATGTGGAAAAAGAGTGGTGTCTTTGACCAAGTTTTGTAGTGATTAACACCGTGAACAACATATTGTACACTGAGTGAAATTTTATGTATCTATTTCATGGCCATTGGCTGCATTAAATTATATTCATCATCATCATCATCATCATCATCATCATCATCATCATCATCATCATCATCATCATCATCATCACCGTCGTCGTTGTCATCATCATCATCACTTTGTCCTTCCAGATTCCCAATTCCATCCTCTTCTCTCCACGTCTTCCCTCAGTTGGTCCATCCATCTTCTTGGTCTTCTGGCTGGTCTTCTACCTGTTATTCTCTTTTCCAAATAGGCACATGGTAACCTTGTGCTATTCATTCATTGAACATGTCCAAATCATTGAAGTCTAGATGACCTAAGTCTTTCCTTCATCATTTCACCTAGACCTAGGTTAGATCGGATCTCATAATTTTTCATGTGATCAAGTCGTGTCTTTTGGAGGGCAGTTCTAAGAAATTTCATTTCACAGGCTTGAATCCTACTGCAATCCTTTGATGTTAGTGTGCGGGTTTCCAGAGAATATGTAAGGATAGGAATGAAATATGTTTTGTACAGGGTCATTTTTCTTCTTTGTGGGACCTTCTCATCCCATAGTAGGTGTCTAAAAATACTGTAAAAGTGAGAGCCTTTGGTTACTCTATTTGTTATTTCTATCTCAGCTCTATTAATACTAGCCATTACACTTCCTAAATATCTGAATTGGTGTACAACTTGGTGGTCCTGTACTTTTATGTTGCATTCTCTATTATGTCTGCTGATTTTCAATGCTACTGTTTTTGATGGGTTCAGTTCCATTCCATAATCATCAAACTTCTTACACCATGCATTCAGATTATTTTACGCTCCCTCCTCTGTTTCATCCCATATTGCCACATTGTCTGCAAACACCAGAGCCTGAAGATCTTTATTACTTTTTCCTTTTAATTTCTTTAAAATGGTATGATCTAGACTGACCATCCCAGCTGTATCTCGTTATATTGTGGTTATCCCATTTCTGAAACTACAAGTTCTTCACCAGAAGTTGGTTTTGTATACATAGATCATGCAGAAGTTCACCCTCCTCATTTCTTTTACCAAATCCATATGGACCAATAATTCCTTCATAACCTGACCTATCAGTTTCTACCTGGGAATTAAAATCCCCAATTATCATTATGTTCTCTTCATCAATGATGTCCTCTAGTTTTTCTAGGAAGCTTGCTTTTCGGCCATTGCAACAACCCTGCCGAGGAACATAAACTTGGATCACAATTTGAGATTCTCCATTTAGGCACATTAGCTTTGATTAATCTCTCATTGATGAATGAAACATCTGTTACACTATCAATGTCTTTATGGAGTATAAAACCAACTCCATTTCTCGCCACTGCAGAATTAGCCCTCCAGTATAACTTATATCTGTCCTCTAACATTCTTGTGTTGCAAGCTTTCCATTTGGTTTCACTTAGCCCTAGGATGTGAATATGTCTACGGTTCATTAAATCTGTGATTTTGTTGCATTTCCCTATTAGAGTCATAACGTTTAAGGTTCCACTCTAAACCTTGTTTCTATAATCGGTTCTTCTTGTGCATCTTGAATGAACATCGGACATTACATCATCATTAGTTCCAAGAGTACTTGAAGTATTGTTGACATTCGGAATATGTTTCTTTCCGAGGCTCGTTTTCGTTTTGAAAGCAACTGCATTATACTCCAGTACTGACTTGCTAGGCCTAATGTACTAGAGGATTTTCTTTCAGGGTGGTCTCCCTTAGTCTTTGGCAGTCCCCTACCTCACTGCAAGGCAGCAGCTGATGTATTTATGTGTTATTTCCCACACAAAGGTCTCATCTTATCCAACCTTTGCCTGGTTTGGTATTGGCCGCCAGACAATCGCAGGTAGTACCATCTACTGTTACATACGGTAGCAGAATATATTCTGACTTGACTCTTTAAATTATAAGTCAAAACTGGGACTATTTTGTATTTGAAGAGTTTCATTACTACCTCTATTGATAACATTTGTAGATGTGATATGTCGTTTATGGCTCTTATGGCCAATATAGCTTTTCTTTTTCCATGGATTCCAAAAGTGGTACCTGTCAGCTGAAATTTATAAGATTTTTTGATGCTTAGGATATCCTCTCTGAATGATATGGTATCTTGGAATCCTCTACTTCCTCATTTTTTGGAGGTTCATCTCGATAGTCTTCTTCTTATTTATTGTTAGACCGTTTAAGTTTGCCCATATTTACTGAAGCTCTGTTTGAGGTTTTCTCTCTTCCTTGCTGTAATCATCATGTCGTCAGCATACATATATATTTTTATGGTTGTCTAATATATCTCTTACATCCGCTTTCGCGATGTTAAATAGTAAAGAGCTCATTGGATCGCCATGTAATACAGTGTTCATTTGTAGGATGGGTTTCGAGTTGGTTTACTGACATGTAGTAAGTTTACTGCAAGATTCGTGTCTTCCCGAGCACATGTACACGAGAGTATATTTAGTAATACTTCTCGCACTAACATATGACTTCGTTTCTTCTGCATTCTCATGGGAAATTTTGAATTGGCGGGTAAACCATAACATTCGTGAATGTTTCCATTCATAACATTAGGAACGGAAGTAAAAAGAATTACGTTATTCAACTTAAATTTAATTTCAGTATAACCAACCTTATTCAACTGCATTCTAGTCCCATTCTTTTTCTTTCCAGATATTTTACAGATAATATTTCGGTAGATGAACGAGAAGTAATCATTGTATAAAAAATGATGAACTTTTATTCATTTAATATTATTTTATTATAAAAATATTCGTTAATGCTGCAAATAAATAAAGGTCCGAATGGTGCATATTCCGTGTGTAGTGGCTGCCCTTTCTGAGCTTGTTTCTGTCGTTTATGTTGAACAAGGGAACGGGAAAAGGACTAGTAGTAAGGGATTAAGTGAAAGCAAGATGGCAGAGAGTAAGGGTGCGTTACTTGCTAAATCAGTCCAAAAACATGCAGGAAGGGCGAAAGAAAAGGTAAGGTAGCATTGACACCACTTAAAAGTTGTGGAATAATTTGTAGTGTGTTGCTTTCCACCCTATAAATGGTTGATTATAGTGCCATTCCCAATAAAACTTCTTTCTGCCGTAGGAGGGCAGAATTAGGTACCTCCTACTGTGCATTGGGATGGTTGAATAACAGAAAGAAAGAATAATATGTAATATAAGTAAAGCATTTTAAATACTAGAGAATAACACTATTTGTGCTTAACGAAGACTTGTATATTTACTAGGTGCGATGTCCTAATATGGTGTTTATGAACAAGAGATGAAATATGATCTGTGGTTTTATTTAAAATACTTTTAAATGCTAGAATATAAGATGAAATGGGTGATCTGAAGCTGATACGTTTACTAATGAGACTGCCATAATGTGATAATAAATTATTCATTCATGATTGGAAGAGGATCTCGTATAAGAAATTGTAATAGCATATCTGTTGGCTTGCAACCCTTGGAAAAAGTAAATAAATCTGGCAGATCATTGATATTAATTAATGCCTAGCTGACAGAAATTGCTGTGAATAATTTTTGTTATTCTGTGGCCATACTACTGCCATTTACACATCTCAAGATACTCCTTAAATTTATGATTCTGATAGAATTGTGAAGCATTGCCAATAAAGGAGATAAATCTGTGATCACTTTTGTTTTGCTACATTCGTCATCATCGCCCCTGACTTTGTTCTAGACGTCACCTGGGCACGGCTCTTCTAGCCTCCTTTAATTCAATATATGCCCACACATGTTAGATTGAAGAAGAAATGAAACTGTGAATTCCTGAAAAAGAGAAACTTTAAAAAAATTGTAATTATTCAAAAAATAGTGTTCTCTTGTTCAGATAACTAGCACCCTTAAATAGCATTCTGAAATAATTTTGCTGCCAAGATTTTGATTGATTTAAGGAACTTTACACTAAATTTGACTGCATGCCAATAGTATTATGGGTTTTTCCTGGATGCAGTTTTAGCAGTTTAGTGGGAATTTTTAGGAATTTGAAGTCTGTTGTTGTTCTTTATCATTGCAAGACATACGTAAATTTTTGTAGTAACGTCTGTGAATGTGGTCATAGGTTTTATAGAACATATAATGTGTACTGTATTAACCTCTGGTGTTCCTCATTGCCTTTAAAATGCTCAATGAAAATGTCATAAGCGTTATTTAGTTTTTCCACGTAGTGTTCAGTTAACTGTAAATTTGGTTTACTGTTCAGATTTCTAAAAAAAAAAATGATTAGTTTTTTATTTAGAGTAAGAATAAGAAATATGGAAACTTAACTTAAAAATAAATATTCAGAGTAATATAACAGTTTGAGTGAGGATCTACTGGACTAGGGTATCATCCTCAGAAAAAATCCTAACTTAGACCTGTGGTTTTTACAACTTAAGTAATCTGATGTAACATTTTGCATTTAAGTAGTCAAGGTTATAGGTCATTTTCAATATTCTAATTGCAATTTAATGATCTTTTCATGTATGAAAGCCTGAAGCTCTCAGTGAGTTTAATCCTGGCCTTGATCCCAATTTACTGGGGTAACTTGATATGGATTTGGCCCAGTTTTATAGCTGGATGCCCTTCCTGATCAAATCAAATCAAAATCTCTTTATTTGCAAATGAGGTGTCTACCTCGGTGGCAAATGGTACACTAAAATACATTATTGTCAAGCACTAAATTTTAAATTAACAGGAGACGAAGAAAATTTTCCTAGAATACAATATTATACAATTTACGCTAATAATTTGTTCTATTAAACACACACATCATCCTTAATAAATTTATATTGTTTACAAAATTCTACTTATAATATCTTACAAACATAGTCAACTCATATACAGTACGGTATGTGAAATAACTTCTAATAATACTATACAACTGGTATAAGATTAAAATTAACACTGAATTTATTTACATATTTATATTTTACCCATTCTGGAACCTAAGTAGCATAACGACCTGCTGCGTCTTAACCAGAGCCCCTTTTGCCACCACTTTTCAGAGTTCCTGAAGGGCCTTCACAGCCCTATGTGGAGGGATATATTCACTGTTGTGTGTTTCTGTAATGGATAGTATTGTAATGTATTATGGGTATGTAAAGAGAATTTTATTAAGACGACCACAAACACCTAGTCACCGAACCAGAGGAATTAAAATCTTCGGCCCGCATGGGAATCAAACTGAGCGCCCTCTGAACCAAAGACCAGTACACTGGCCATTCATCCAAAGGAAGTCTCAATGAAAATTATTTCTAAAAATGCTCCTTACAGTTTTATACAAGACCCATTATAAATTTAAAATACTGTGTGATGAGTCTAACTTTTGTACACCGAGCTCGATAGCTGCAGTCGCTTAAGTGCGGCCAGTATCCAGTATTCGGGAGATAGTGGGTTCGAACCCCACTGTCGGCAGCCCTGAAAATGGTTTTCCGTGGTTTCCCATTTTCACACCAGGCAAATGCTGGGGCTGTACCTTAATTAAGGCCACGGCCGCTTCCTTCACACTCCTAGCCCTTTCCTGTCCCATCGTCGCCGTAAGACCTATCTGTGTCGGTGCGACGTAAAACAAGTAGCAACAAAAAAAAAAAAAAACAACTTGTGTACAAAATACGCAGTAACAGGTGGATAAAAAGTTACCTGTATTATAGCTTAAGGGTATATTCACAAAGACTAGGCCTGCTGAAGAAAAGTCTGTAATCAACCGTAGTTGAGTGACTAGACTTGATATCATTATGGATATCCGTTTACTTCTACAGTTTTAGTATGCCTGCACTGGAAGACAGTATTTCTAACTAAAATAATAATAATAAAAAAGATTCAAGTCAATGAATTTTGGCATAGCGTACTTCACTGTTGCTGTTGTGGAGGATATTGCTTAAGATAACATAGCACAACAGTTGGTAGTTGAAACTACAGATATCTTGTTGCAGTATGCGTACAGTTGTCATATCCTTTAACAAAGTTGAGTACATAATTTATTATTATTATTATTATTATTATTATTATTATTTTTTGAGGAAGAAAGAAAGAGATCGCACCAATACTGAACTTAAGACTAATGTGTGAAGTTGGCCTTTGTGGTTAGATAATGCTATTAAAATGGAATTGACATATCGTGTTGAGGATGGGCAGATTATAGCACTGCACTGATGATCGGTATCCTAAACAAAATATGGATCAGCAATTTTTTTGCATGCAAATAAAAATCTGCCGTCTCGTTAGTCTCCTGTAGTTTATGCTCGACATAGAATAAAATGTGTTGATTTTAGTAGTCCAACACACACACTCCTTACTTACAGAATGAATTGTCGATAAAAAATTATATTAGTTTAATTCAACTCTCAACTCTATGGTAGAAATTCATTTCCCTTCTGCTCATTTTCTTTCAGGAGTTTTTTTTTTTCTTTTGGTTGTTGGTGAAATTGCGCGTATGTTCTTAGACAGTTTATTGATTATAGTTGCACACAGCGGGAATGTAATTTGCATGAATGAAGCACTCTGCTTGCGTTGAAGTTAAGATACTGAGGTGAGGATGGATCATACATAATACAGTGAACATACCTGAATTTTAAACATTAGAACATCGTGTTGGAAATTATTAAAGTTTGGGGTTGCCAGCCTAAATACAATAAATTAAAACTTGGGAGGAGAGGTCTTCGGGACATGCAGCATCTCCATATATGGATACTTCGCGTAACAATCCCGCAAGCATGGCCTGGGCGGGACAAGTTCACCTACTGACGAAAACGCTGTCATAGCTCTTTGGAACGTGTTTGTAAGCAAAATAACTCTCCTCGCTGGTGTTGTTTTGAACATAACAGGTACCATACATGACAACTGACATGGGTAGTGCTGTCATCGCCTGTTTCATCACAGTTATGAGAATTTATAATTATTAGTAAGCTCATCTAACGGAGGTTGTGTAAAAGGGTGGCGTCCTTTAAAGAAAATAAATTGAGATGTTTTTGCCTCGGTGAGTTGGATGCGAGATTCAATACAGATTTGAATCAGTTACCGTACGGTAATTCCACAACTACTCATTGGTAGATTAGAAAAGCCGAAAAGGCAGATTGCGAAGTTGAACTCTGCCGAAGATTTAAGAATCCTCGTAATTGTACGAGAGAAGCGTCTTACTTGAGAACGTGATTTTATGTTGAAAATCGAATTTGCAGTAACTAGGCTGCATACAGTTAGTTCAACTTGTGGTTGTTGCCTGTTGCAAGGGCTTCAGACGTTGCGCTAGCGTGAAATATGTCCGGCAACCTGCGTCATTGTGGTGTTTTCAGTAGTTGAACAGTGATTAGACAGGACTTAAGGGAGCGCTAATCTTTTGATATTGTTGGGTAACCAACGGTTAAATATCTTTGGAACCATACAGTTGATTTGTATTACATTTTTTCCACTTTTAGTGAATTTATGGAGCGATTGATAGGTTAATTTGTCAAGTTAATTTGTTTCTTTAATATCTTAGAAGTGAAGCTTCCACGGTGTGAAGAATTATTTAATTTATTTTCCGGGTTGAACCGTGTTGTACTTGTACGCATATCACGTACAGTTTGCCGACGTTTCGAATACATTGCAGTATTCATTGTCAAGGCGACTGAAATACCCCTACTCGATCCGAGGTAATCAGTCTCCCTGGCAGAGTTACACTACTAGAGAGGCCACTGACATGGGTAGTGCTGTCATCGCCTGTTTCATCACAGTTATGAGAATTTATAATTATTAGTAAGCTCATCTAACGGAGGTTGTGTAAAAGGGTGGCGTCCTTTAAAGAAAATACATTGAGATGTTTTAGTAGGGGTATTTCAGTCGCCTTGACAATGAATACTGCAATGTATTCGAAACGTCGGCAAACTGTACGTGATATGCGTACAAGTACAACACGGTTCAACCCGGAAAATAAATTAAATAAATGTTTCTTTAATAATTTTTATCCTACAGTGTACAAGATTTACTTTGTTGCATTGTCTATGAAACCACTCAAGATACTGATCTCAGTTTTGTCTGTCGGGCTGCGTGGCTCAGACGGTTGAGGCGCTGGCCTTCTGTCTCGAACATAGGTTCGATCCTGGCTCAGTCCGGTGGTATTTGAAGGTGCTCAAATACGTCAGCCTCTTGTCGGTAGATTTACTGGCACGTAAAAGAACTCGTGCAGGACAAAATTCCGGCGCCTCGGCGTCTCCGAAAACCGTCAAAGTAGTTAGTGGGATGTAAATAAAATAACATATTATTATTATCATCAGTTTTGTCTTGAGTGTGAGGAGTAATCTGATGTAACGAAATGATTTGTTTATCTTCAATTGTTTTTAAAGAATACGTTTTGGTTTAACTTTTTGCGGAATGTTCTTTTTAGTGGAAACGTTTTATCCTACTATATTTTTAGTTCTGATTGGTGCATAATTCGTGCGGAAAATTTCGTGTAAAAGGAGCCGGTACTTCATTTTGCTCGAAAAAATGTACGTGTTCACAAATGAGTAAAGTAAAAATAGAACAATGTATGAGCTTTTAAAAATGACAATACTCCCCCCCCTCCCCGTTTTTGATGCGGAACTTTGGTTAGGACCCCTTAAGTTATACTCGTTGTTATATGTCCGGTATGAAGATGGGAGGCCGGGCTGAGTGGCTCAGACGGTTAAGGCGCTGGCCTTCTGGCCCCAACTTGGCAGGTTCTATCCTGGCTCAGTCCGGTGGTATTTGAAGGTGCTCAAATACGTCAGCCTCGTGTCGGTAGATTTACTGGCACGTAAAAGAACTCCTGCGGGACTAAATTCCGGCACCTCGGCGTCTCCGAAAACAGTAAAAGAGTAGTTAGTGGGACGTAAAACGAATAACATTATTATTAAGATGGGAGGATCTTCATCTGAAACTGCAAGAAGAGACAATTGCGAACATGAGCACTGGTAGGTTAATTCATCCTCGAGAGCACACTCACTCTAATACTGTGTGTTTTCTCACTTTGTTAATGTTAAAAGGGAGCTCCACCGCTAGTCTGCATGGGACGGAGGTTTGCGGAAGTCGCCCAGTTTAATAATAGCACTCAGCGGAGACGACTTCCATTTACATAACTAGGTGAGCAATTAGCGATAGTCGAGGTCGCGTTCGTCTGGAAAGGTTCGCGTCTTTCCACTTCGTTTGGGAGATAACCTTTTTTGTTGAGCCCTTCTTTTAAATATAATGTGATGTGCTGGATATTCAACGGGGAGGAAGATGCTTTTATTTTGTTCCCGTTCATATTTGGATGCTTCTTTTCTTTTCCTTCGCCTTCCCCAGTTATTGGGGCTCAGTTGTATGACCGGATGCCCTTGCGCGGTGTATTCACTGTTACGTGTTCCTGTGCTAGCTGGTAGTGTGGGGTGGTGTATGTAAATGACAAAATACGCAGTTAAAATCACCGGTCCGACCGCAATCGAACCCTCGGAACCGAAGGCCACTACACCGAGCTCGATAGCTGCAGTCGCTTAAATGCGGCCAGTATCCAGTATTCGGGAGATAGTAGGTTCGAACCCCACTGTCGGCAGCCCTGAAAATGGTTTTCCGTGGTTTTCCATTTTCACACCAGGTAAATGCTGGGGCTGTACCTTAATTAAGGCCACGACCGCTTCCCTCCCACCGCCATAAGACCTATCTGTGTCGGTGCGACGTAAAGCAACTAGCAAAAAAAAAAAAAAAAAAAAAAAAAAAAAGAAGGCCACTACGCTGTCCAGTCACCCAAGGAACCGAACGTGGTACGTTACTACATCGCAACATACTCTTCAAAACTTGAGAAAGAATTACCCTTGTACCCACAGAGCCCAAGTCTTCCATATTCTTCACACTGGTATTTAGTTCCTTGTACGGTGACATCAGTTATGTAGTGATCAAATTACTATGACACTGCCTTCAGCACTGGAAACGGCTGGACTCCTGGGACAGGAACCCTTGTTGGTTGTGTTCATTATCTACAGTACATTGCGGCTAGAAAGACATGCATGATGTATAACGCATGGAATGCGAACTGTGTCTATTTAGTTAGTATATTGAGAAATAGTGAGTGTTTATTTCAGAATATTTCTGGGAGTTCAGGGTATATCCTTCAGAGCTGTTGTGGAGAGCTTCCATATTTGTAGATACTTTATGTTTGTGTTCCTGTTCCGTGTCCTGTAATCGGTTGACAAAAGCAGATTCATTTTCCTTTCTTTCCTGCTCTTTGCCCAACTACTGCATGTGGATTAAGACCATTTTCTACCGCCGTTCTTGACGCCAACCTTATGCATATCTTCCTTAGTTTTGCATATTTATGTGACGGTCGGTAGTGTGGTGTGTGTAAATGTTTTTCTTTTCTTATTAGGACCTAGGACAGGAAAGAAATTGGCTGTGGCTTTATTTAAAGGACAGTTCGCCATTTGCCCGGTGTGAAAACGGGAAACCTCGGAAAAACCATCCTCAGGGCTACCACCCGAATTCACTCGTTAGACGTGTAAATGAAGAGGCGAGAATGAAAACGAACACAAAAATCCAGTCCTCGAGCCAGAAGAGTTAACCAGGCGCAGCAAAAATCCCCGGCCGGGAATCGAACCCGGAGCCCTCTGAACAGGAGGCTACTATGCTGACCATGGTTCGATTCCCGGCCAGTACAAGTAAGATATCTGAAATAAAAAATCATGTCTATCTGAACTGGATTCCACGTAAAACTGTTGGTCTTGTGGACATGATCACTGTATCAATTGTCTGTCAAGTCTTCAGATAGCACTAACGAGAAGTTATGCGGTTGTAGGGAAATTGCACAAACCAATGGCATACCGTAATGAGGCGTACAGGGAATGATGAGTTTGGTAGTTTGCCATTCCTTTCTTCATTGGGCTAGAACGTTCTATTGCAGCATAACTGGCCCTATGAGTAGCACCTTTCATAATATTCAGGTGCACTGGTCAACTGGACATGCTTCGGATATAATTATACTGTAGTATTGGCAGTCACATTTACAAGCTTGGTTGCTTTGGAAGTAGGTGTGTTAGTAAGACAGACGCCTACAAGCATTTGCTCTGGAGCAGGTTCGATCCTGGCCCAGTTCGGTGGTATTTGAAAGTGCTCAGATACGTCAGCCTCGAGTTACTAGATTTACCGATACGTAAAAGAACTGCGGGACAAAATTCCGGCATCTTGACGTCTCAGAAATTGTAAACGTAGTTAATGATACGTAAAATTATTATTATTATTATTATTATTATTATTATTATTATTATTATGTTATTAAAGTGCGTACGTAGCTCTAGGTGTCGCTTACGTCCTGTTCTCAAGGTTGCAGTATCGTTTCTCGGCGCATGTGGTTGGTTCCTCAAATTTGAAAGAGCCGTGGTAGTAGATCTTCAGGGCAACATTCCAGCATCTCTTCTCTTTAAGCTGATAGGAGTTTAAAGGGCTTTTGGACACACAACGAATTAGGTTACCATTACCATTCAATCACGCTACCTATCAGTCTCAATTTCCTTGGCACTCTACTTGGGCTTACTGTATATTATTACATGCTCAGGCGCACATTCCTTGTTTACTTCATTAAAGTAGAAAATACTTTATTCATGCATATTTCTACCAATATTCGTTTTTAGCTTCTCTTAACTTAATCAGCTGCAGCATTTCCCAGTTTTAAAGCTGGGCTCCGTTCCTCCCGATGGTTCTCAGGTTACTAGTCTACGCGTTTGGCGTTCTCACCTACACGTGAAGGTACGTCATGAGCTGCCCTTGCTGTTTTTGATGCTGACTAGATGAACGGTATTCAACATGGCGCCATTACCAGAGACCGGTTTCTCGCGAAGAACATGTTACATGCAGCGCCAACCTGAGTAGCATCCTTGATTGGGCCATCGCTCGCCAATCCTGTTGATTCTGTGTACTTCGAACTTATTGATGCCGCACGTTGTTGTCTTCCACGGCAGTTTTCCAAAGAACAATAATCTTGATCTTCCACATTGTGATTTGAGAATCTTTGTTATATACTACAAATACGCCTCCTGGTGCTATTTCTTGGCGGATCAGTATTTTCTCATCTGTCTCGTGGCATAGGCCAGATAAAAATTTAGTTTCTTCTGATGTCCTAGTCTCATATATGGCTGTGGCAGTATGGAAGCTATCGAGAGTTGGCTGTAAGGTTTGGGCCGTGTGGCTGTTTGCTTACGTGGGTTCGAGACCCAGTGTCGGCAGCCCTGAAGATGGATTTCTGGGGTTTCCGATTTTCACACCGGGCAAATGCTTGGGTTGTATCGTGATTAAGATCACGATCGCTTCCGTCCCAGTCCTAGCCCTGTCCTGTCCCATCATCGCCGTATCGTAGTCGGTGCGATGTAAAACCAATAGAAAAAAGTATGGAAGCTACTGATAAATGGGTGGTGTTGAGGTAACATTTATAGCACTACTTGTACGTCTTAGTGTTATGGAAGGTGTTACTCATACGATCAGTCATGGTAAAGTGAGGAAGCAATGGCAAACTACCATACTCATCTTGCCTAGTATTACTGAGTTTGGTGCCGCCATCGGTTTTTGCGGTTTCCCTATAACAGCATAAACTTTGGTGGTGCTATTTGAGAATCTAACCAACCTTCGGGCTAATGACTTTGACTGATTGACATACAGATAGACCACAAGTCAAGTTACTAGATATTTTTCACAAAAAATACAGAACTCTCTTTCCGTCCTATATAGGCCTAGGCCCTATTGTATAACTTGTTGAAAACCTACAACCTGTTTTCCAGTCAGTGACCGGGTCAGGGATGGAATGAATGAAGCCCCCATCTTGCGGCGTGGATAGGAATTGTGCTGACTGCCGAAGCGTGTCGCACTCCTCTGGGGCAATTATTAATGACTGACAGATGAAGTTATAGTGGAGAGTGTTGCTAAAATGAAAGATGACAGGGGAAAACCGGAGTACCCGGAGAAAAACCTGTCCCGCCTCCTGTATAACTTGTTGAATTAATTTTTGTCAATGAGGAAGAAATGGTGATGCATTACAATATTTCAAGTATAGGTTATAAAGAGAATGAATTCCCTTGTTTACTGCTACAAAATTGGGTTTAGTCTACGTGCATTCATTCACTTAAATAGTGTACACAAGAGACATCAACACAGGGGCTGGTCGAGTCTCCGGCAATTCTTTCATTGGCTGACATAGAATGCTTACACATTATTACAAGTGCATACTAAGGGAATGGGGGAGGTAGCTTCCTGGTACTTTCGTGTCTGTGTCAGAAGGTGGCTATTACATATCCGACTGTCAAGCCCAGTGAAATGCATATTATACCAACCTCTTCGAGCGACACATTTGCACCACTCATCAGGGCTCGTTTACATTGGATGCACGCTTGCGCGAGTAAACTGGTGGTGCAAGCTTGAACAAAGAAACAAAATAATCTGATCAAGACGTAAACAAGTGGAATCTCGCTGGCGGGTGGTTACACTGTGTGCACGTTGGATGCGCGCACGTGCTCGTGGTTGCACCACCAATTTTATGAAACAAAATAATTTGTTTCTAGACGCAAGCGTGCTGCACGTTGACTGCAGCGGCGAAGTGCTTTTATCTTTCTAAAACTTCTTTTCCAACATCTTAACAATGGATGTTGAAATGTTAATTTTCAGCGTACACGAAAAACTCGCAATTTTGGATGCTAAGGATAAAGAAAACACAGTAACATAGATTACATTAAGAAAATGTGACTTGAAATAGCGGCTAAATGTGGAATGTCACGTAAGTTCAAATTTTATTCAATAATAAATATTTGTAAGAATTATAAACATTTAACCTTGTCCTACGGAGTTTAACTGTGAAAATATGTCATGACCTAAAATGTTATGCATTAGTTTTATAAATATTTAATGCAACTGTATTATTGGTCCTTTATGAGAGCGCAGGTTAAAAATAGAAGCATCTTACAAGTGCAAATATTTAATGTCACACGAAAATGGTAAACATGGCATTTGTAACATAATTGTTATGCATCTACGTATTATAACATGATTTAAGATTAAAACTAATGAATAATAAATAACATGTAAGTATTTGACAAAATATATTAGCTTTATGAATATTTGATTGTAATGGGAAATACAGGTAATATTTTTATATTTAAGGAAAAATGATTACTCAACGTGCATTTTAGACGAAACAGACTGAAAGATGTAGTATACGTCCATGATGATCACTTATCACCATGTCCGGCTCCATGGCTAAATGGTTAGCGTGCTGGCCTTTGGTCACAGGCCACGAACCTCCAGCAGGGGAAGGTGTGATACTCCCACGTGGCGCGTCCCAGGTGGCGGATAGAGGGGTCCTAACCGGCTTGCCGGCGGACTTCAGGGAAATAAAATACCTCTCGCGGACCAAACACACAACCCCATGTGGCTGGGGGAGGCAGACGAAGAATTCACCCACGGTATTCCCTGTCTGTCGTAAGAGGCGACTAAAAGGGGCGACCAAAGGATTATCAAATTAGAACCATGAAACTACTTGTGATTAGTACCACCACGCAGGGAAAGCCACGGGTCGCTTTTACTTGCGCGTAGTACCACTATGTTGGATACCAAATAGGTTTGTGATTATTATAGCATACGAGGGCTCGGCGGCTTTTACAGTACCTGTGATTTGTAGCACTATATGAGCGACACCATGGGATGAGGTAACCCATGGTTCTGGCTGGCCTATGATTAGTACCCACTATGTGAGGAACACCACGGGATAGTACGAGTCGCTGTGGTTAGTACCCTTTTGTGATGAACACCATAGGTTCGGGTTGCCTGTAAATGGCGCCGCAATGTGCGAAACAGCGTAGGTCTGTAATACATGTGCGAATTTCATTACCTGTGAGTAGTGCCGTAATGTGTGGAATACCGCGAGTATACGCTACTCTTGGTTAGTACCGCAACATGATAAATACCATGGTTCTACTTTCCTAGCGATAAGTACCATTGTGAGGGGCTGCTGACTTGGATTTTGGACCCCTTTTGACTACAAGTATTATCGATTCAGTATTGTGCTATAGAAGCAGTCCTTTGATCAGTACTACGATTGTTCTACGCCAGCTTCTGTGGGTCGGTTCCACTGATCATTTTAAATTCATATCCATTCGTTCTTCGTCCTCACGTTTTGAATTGTGGTCAGTGGATATTTTGGGGCTTTTAATTTGTAATTTCATTTCGTCTCATTTCGTAACCATTAAGGGCCGATGACCTCGATGTTAGGCCCTTAGTTGCCTTCTCAAGTTTCGCCGATTTTCTCGGAGTTGTAAGGTCCTCCGTGCCCTCTTTGTGGTATCTTATCTAAAACCAAACTGTGCGTTCTAGTAAGATGGTGGAGTAAAAACACTGAAAACGTATAACAGTCGCAGACTAGTGAAGGATTTTATCTGTGTTTTAGCAGTTTGGAAACACTGATTTACATGAAATATCCGTATTAATGCGAGCCTGATCATGATCATTATTCGAATGGGTCGAGGTGCTGTATGCTATTCTATACTGCCGAAAATACAGTACATTACAGGTCCATAAGTTATTCACCGGGGGAAACGAGCTACAGTTTTAAAGCAGCGGTCGCTTGGTAGGCCAAGGCCCTTCATGGGCTGTAGTGCCATGGGGTTCGGTTTTTTGCTGAGTTTATTTCCCATAGGGTGTATTAATAATAATATATTTTATCCTCAACAACGAAAGTAAAAATAAGGTGGTATTAAATAATACCATCGGAGACGCAAGGGTGTTTGAAAAACCGTTCCTACGGAGCTCTGATCAAGCACTTAAATGACATGCGTATTGGGGCGGGATTACATCGTTCACATTCCTTCACAATTTAATTACAGTTAATTGTTTTCCGTGATTAGGTGAATCCAGTATAGCCAGAATGTTTAACCATAGAAACATCTTAATCAGTTCGCGAGAAAATGGTGTTGGGAATGACCTCTGAGTGCCTAACATCACAGGCCACACCTTCTGGAAGACGAACCCACGTGACCTTGCCGCGCGCACTTCCCCTTCATCCTCAGGGTTGGCCAAAATCTACGCCTAAACGATACCTGTTTTCCTTTCCACCCGGAATTCTTGTGATCACGAGTGCACTAGATTCCAACATTCACCGGAGTGGGGTTGATGAGTGAAATTAAATTAAACCGCTTCTGGGTTGGCTGAGAGTAGGTTCAAACTCACTTCCCTTCTAGTGTACTTGAGGTTGAGTGGCTCGTATTCTAACCTTCATAC
The DNA here is from genome assembly GCF_040414725.1 of Anabrus simplex. Lineage (NCBI taxonomy): Eukaryota > Metazoa > Arthropoda > Insecta > Orthoptera > Tettigoniidae > Anabrus > Anabrus simplex. The sequence continues at coordinate 41,548,671 of NC_090265.1, forward strand.
TTGAATTTAAATCATCTTTGGCAGAAACAGATTCGAACTCTGGCTAACCCCTTGACCAGAGGATGGAATTTGAAGTCAAAAAGCAGTAGCCACTGAATTATAGTCGTATCGCCGTACAACCGCCACTGAAAATGACCGAAACAAACTTCGTTGAAAATGTTTTCTCGTCTTCTCATTTAATTTTGGAAGGCGAACTGACTTGAATACTGTTACAGGACGATTCACTCTCACTTTGTTTCGGAGACGGTTGCATTTGCACGTGGGATATAGTCCGGTTATCAGGAACTTTTCTTCGTTAATTTTAACCCTTTTATAAGAGGGAAGAAGTTGTTTCCCCATGGCAGTTACTTAATAGCTATAGTATATGAAATAAAATAACATTGAACGTTTATAATAATATTGTCGAATTTACTGAACTCGCGAAAAGTACCTCGAACAAAAGAATAACGCATTTCTAAATACCAGAAAAGTGAACACGATTTATAATAACGGAACATAGTATAGAAAACTTAAACTTATAAGAAATCACTGCCGTCCACTGTCATCGTTCGTGAAGAGAAAATATTTTATATTAAAACTTGATCGCTCTAGACCATGGCAGTTCTCTCCTCGCCTTTTTCCTGATTATCTGGGGTCGGCACTAATGTAGATTAACCCCAGTTTCACGGCCAGATGCACTTCCTGATACCAACCCTGCTTAGAGGAATATATACATTATTATTTTCTATTGTGTTCCATGGTAAATGGAGACGTGTGGTAAGGCGATCACAAACACCCAGTCTTCGAGCTAGAGGAATTATCGAAACGCGGCAAAATTCCCGACCCGGCCGGGAATCGAACCTGGGACCCTGTGGACTGAAGATCACTACGCTGACCATTCAGTCAATGAGCCAGACTCCTAGATTGTGACAGTTGCGGTATAGGCTATTATTTTAGAACATTACAGGAGGGCTGGAAAAGGAAAAAAAATGCGACATTCGCATGCTACCTACAGTTTTATACGAAACTCTTTAATGTAGAACCACCATTCCTATACAGGTCTTCGGTGTAATCCCCTGCAACATGTTGGACCTGTTGCCAAAAGTGTGAAAGGCGCAAGATACCAGTAACAGTACCGCCTTTGTTGATGTCCGCAACGGAATGCCCTGCCACTTGAAGTATGGCGTATCGTGTACGGAAACGCTTCCTTCCGAGTTATTCCTTTAGTTGGGGAACAGATCGAAGTCACAGACACTCGTGTCCGGTGAACAATTTCCTCACAGGAGCAGTGTTGTGACAGCGAGCACTGTTGTTAAGCAAAATGGCCTGATGCGTTTCGAAACGGGCCCGTTTTCTGCACAGTTTAGGGCAAAGATGATGTTCCATTTGTCCTGCGCGACAATACAGTTGATGGCACGGTGGAGCTGGTGGGAGATCCTTTAGCATCCACCCTATTCACCGGGCATGAGTCTCTGTGGCTTCGATCTGTTCCCTATACTAAAGGAACCACTCCGAGGAACACGAGCAGTAGGGCGCTCCGTCGTGGAGATAAATAAAGGCGGCAGTGCTACTGGTATCCTGCGCTTTCTACGTATCTGGTACCCCCTGTGGGTGGGGGACGCAGATGAAGAATACACCCACGGTGTCCTCTGCCTGCCGTTAGAAGCGACTAAAAGGGGTCCCAGGGGCTCTCAACTTGGGAACGTGGGTTGGCGACCGCGGGGCCCTTAGCTGAGTCCTGGCATTGCTTCCACTTACTTGTGTCAGGCTCCTCAATTTCATCTATCCTGTCCGACCTCCCTTGGTCACCTCTTGTTCTTTTCCGACCCCGACGGTATTAGAGCATTCGAGGCCTAGGGAGTCTTTCATTTTCATGCCCTTCGTGGCCCTTGCCTTTCTTCGTCCGGTACTTCATTTTTCGAAGTGACGGATCACTTTTTTCTTTTTTTCTCTCTCTCCACCCCCTGTGGATGGGGGATGCAGCCGAAGAATACACCCATCGTAACCCGCGCCTGTCGTAAGAGGAGACTCAAAGGGGCGACCAAGGGAAGATTGAATCAGAACCATGAAACTACTTGTGATTAGTACCACCACGCGGGGAACACCATAGGTCGCCTTTACTTGCGAGTAGTACCACTCTGTTAGGTACTCAATAGTTTTCTGATTAGTAGCAGCAGAGAGTGGTTCACTGCGGGTTTCCAGTACTTGTGATTGGTACCACTAAATGCGGAACATTACGGGCTTACGTTGCCCGTGATTAGTACCATTATGTGAGAAACACCACCGGTCTGGGCGTTGCCTGTGGTTAGTAACACAATATGAGCAACACCGTGGGTCTTCGTTGTCTATGTTTAGTACCCATTATATGAGGAACACCACGGGAATACCGACGCCCATGATTAGTATTTAAGTGCGGCCAGTATCCAGTATTCGGGAGATAGTAGGTTCGAACCCCACTGTCGGCAGTCCTGAAAATGGTTTTCCGTGGTTTCCCATTTTCACACCAGGCAAATGCTGGGGCTGTACCTTAAGGCCACGGCCGCTTCCTTCCCACTCCTAGCCCGTTCCTGTCCCATCGTCGCCGTGAGACCTATCTGTGTCGATGCGACGTAAAACAACTAGGAAAAAAAAAAAAATAGTACACCTATGTGAGGAACACTATCGGTTTGCGTTGCCTATGAGTGGCGACATTATGTGAGAAACACCAGAGGTCTGCGTTACCTGTACGACGTGCAATACTTGTGAGTAGTACCATAATGGTTGGAACACCGTGAGTTTACGCTACCTTTGATTAGTACCTCAACTTACTAGCGGTAAGTGCCATTCTGGGGGACCGTTGACATGGATATTAAACCTCTTTAGACAAGCCTCATCGATTCAGGATTGTGCTTTGGAAGCAGTTTCTTGGTCAGTAATATTGTTTCTGGCAATGTGAGGCATTGCGGGTCAGATCCACTGATTGTTTTAAATTCATATCCATCAATTCATTCCTCATCACGTTTTGAACTCTGGTCAGTGGATGAATTTTGTACTTTTAGATTGTCATTGCATTTCGTCTCATTTCGTACCATAGGGACTGATGACCTAGATGTTAGGTCCCTTTAAACAACAAGCATCATCATCATCATCAACATACGCATATGATAATGGTTGCAACATAATATGGAAAGCCTGTAGAGACATGGTGGTTCTGCAATGAATAGTTAAATATATATGCGTATGTTGCCAGTTCTGTGTGATAGTGTTGATGTAATTTCGTCGATCGAACAAGTAACCCAGTCTCACTGGCGTTATATAGCCTGTGTATACACATTTTACCCTAAACGCCACTTCTCTCTTCACACGCTCTTGTTTTACTTCTTTATACGTTTCCTTTTTTGTTTTGTCAGAGCGTGTCGGAAGCTAGCTGCATTTTAACGTGAAATACGATATTTCAACCTGGTCTGTATGGACTGTGCGGAAAATACAAAGGAAAATTGAGGTTTGACGCTCTACGTGTGAAGATAGATGGACCTTATTTCAATTGATCCAATACATAACTCTCTAAATACAGAGGCCACCCCCCCATTTAATTAAACTCTATAATAAGCCTAATCATCTTATTACCTTAATATTGGTAAACTACTTATTTCTTACTTTAATCGTAATTGTAAAAATCACAAACATCTTTCAAGGTCCTTTACGACAAATTTTAATGGCCAAACCTATACGAGTATCACACCCTCTTTTTAAAATTGCTAATAATGCCTTAGTAGATAAGACCCATGCATGCTGATGTACTTATGGAGAGTTATGCACGATAAATATATGTCCAGGAATCAGTTCCTACAGTTTTATTAAAGCTCTTTCGATCAAAGTTATTCTGGTATTTTCAGACGCTTCTTTACTTAAAATTGTCTCGTCATCAAGGTTGTATGTATGTTGTTGGATGTATGCGCCGAGCTTGAGTGGTTCAGACCTGACCTTCTGAACCGGACTTGGCGGGTTCGGTCCCGGGTCAGTCCGATTGTATTTGAAGATGCTCTAATTTATCAGCCTCGTGTGGGTAGATTTTCCAGCATGTAAAACAACTCCCCTGGGACAAAATTCTGGTACATCTGCGTCTCCAGAAACCGCAAAAGTAGTTAGTGGGACGTAAAACCAATAACATGATTATTATTATTATTATTATTATTATTATTATTATTCCTAAATTATGCGAGTTGGCCGCGCAGTTCGGACCGTGGTGGTCGGTTGGTAGGTTCGAAGTCCACTGTCTGCAGCCCTGAAGATGGTTCTCCGTAGTTTCCCATTTTCACATCAGGCACATGCTGGGGGCTGTACTTAACTTAAGAACACAGTCGCTTTCTTCCCAATCCTATCCCACTGTCGCCATATGACCTTGTCTGCGTCGTTGCAACGTAAAACCGATAACAAAAAAATATTAAAGGTCTGTTTATTCCCAAGAAGTTATAATTCACTGTCTGCTTCCTTTCTTCGCAGTCTTCTCTGTTGTGCTCTTTCTGTTCATTCAAGAAAAATTTCAATCAGTCATTCAATCACTAGTGATCTACATTTAGGGCAGTCTCCCAGGTGGCAGATTCCCTATCTGTTGTTTACCTAGTCTTTTTTCGTAAGTAATTTCAAATAATTTATAAAATATATCCCTTGGTAAATTATTCCAATCACTAACTTATATTTCTATAAACGAATATTTGTCCCAATTTGTTCTGTTGAGTTTCAACTTTAATTTCATACTGTGACCTTTCCTAATTTTAAAAACACCACTCAAAACTTCTCGTCTACTAATGCCATTCCACGCCATCCCTCGACTGACAGCTCGGAAGATAACGCTTTAGTCGAGCAGTTCGTCTCCTTTCTAACAAGTATTTCTAGTCCAAAGTTTGCAACATTTTCGTAACGTTACTCTTTTGTCATGGTTCATGGTGTGGGTTACTGTAGTCACGTCCTAGTTCGTGAACTGTGGGCAACGGCTGAGTGGCCTAGTAAGTGGCCCTGAGAGTCGGGATACCAGTTGCTACGGAATGGGAGTGATCATCTCGGACATATTCTGAGTCATGGCCTTCCTTGTGCTCAGACGGTTAGGGCTATACAATCCATCGGTGGTCCCTAACACGTTAAAGTAGATATTCTCACTTTGTCTATGTGTAAGTAGGGTAGCATCCTGCTTCATGAATTTACCGAGCTCAGAACATTTTAAGCAAGCCTGGGACCTATCGGAGTAACGGAGTCCCACTCCCATTTGACGGACGAGGGACTTCTTGGAAACAACTTGGCGAACGAAATGGAATTTGATGGGGAGCTATCAATATTAATGGGGCTTATGGAAGAAAGCAGAACTGGCTGAGTCAGCAAAGAGGATCTATCTGGATGTTCTAGGAGTAAGTGATATTCGGGTAAGGAGAGACAACTAGGAAGATATAGGAGATTATAAAGTGTACTTCACGGGTGTTAAAAAGGGAAGGGCAGAGTCTGGGGTACGGCTGTTTATCAGGAATACCATTGCACGCAACATAGTTTCTGTTAGGAACGTAAACGAGAGAATGATGTGGGTATATTTGGCAGGAGTCAGGACGAGAATTGTCTCCGTGTATTCACCGTGTGAGGGTGCAGATGAGGATGAAGTTGACTAGTTTTATGAAGCATTGAGTGACATCATGGTCAGAGTTAACAGCAAGGATAGAACAGTGCTAATGGGCGATTTCAATGCGAGAGTTGGAAATAGAACTGAATGATACGAAAGGGTGATTGGTAAATGTGGGGAAGAATGGGAAGAGTTTGCTGGACTTCTGTGCTAGTATGGGTTTAGCAGTTACAAATACATTCTTCAAGTATAAGGCTATTCACTGCTACACATGGGAGGGTAGGGGTACCAGATCCATAATAGACTATACCTTAACCGATTTTGAATTCAGGAAATCTGTTAGGAGTACGGGTTTTTCGGGGATTTTTCGAAGGAACAGCCCACTATCTGATCTGTAGTGAACTGTAGGCTTAGGATAGAGAAAGTGAAATCTGTCTGCAAACGAATAAGGGTAGAAAATCTCCAGGACGAGGAAATTAGACAGAAGTACATGGATATAATTAGTGAGAAGTTCCGAACAGTGGACACTGAGCAGATTCAGGATATAGAAAGAGAATGGTGCCATACAGGGATGCTGTAGTAGAAACAGCAATGGGATGCTAGGGACAGCTTTGTGTAAAGATGGGAAAAAGCGAACATCTTAGTGGAAAGATGAAGTGAGAGCAGCTTGTAAACGTAAAAAGAAGGTTTATCAGAAATGGCTTCAAACAAGGGCCGATGTAGACAGATGAACAAAACAGAGCAAAACAAATAGTTGTTGAATCCAAAAAGAAGTCGTGGGGGGAAGATTTTGGAAATAACCTGGAAAGCCTAGGTCAAGCAGCAGGGAAACCTTTTCTGGACAGTGATAAATAATCTTAGGAAGGGAGGGAAAAAGGAAATGAACAGTGTTTTGGGTAATTCAGGTGAACTCATTGTAGATCGCAGGGAATCATTGGACAGGTGGAGGGAATATTTTGAAAATCTTGTGAACGTAAAAGGAAATCTTCCTGGTGGTGTCGCGAACAACCAAATTCATGGGGAGGAGGGTAATTATGTTGGTGAAATTACGTTTGAGGAAGTGGAAAGGATGGTAAATAGACTCCATTGTCAGGGATAGATGGAATTAGACCTGAAATGGTGAAGTATAGTGAGAAAGCAGGGATGAAATGGCTTCATAGAGTAGTAAGATTAGCATGGAGTGTTGGTAAGGTACCTTCAGATTGGACAAAAGCAGTAATTACACCTATCTATAAACGAGGGAACAGGAAGGATTGCAACAACTATCGAGGTATCTACATGATTATTGTACCAGGCAAACTATTAACTGACATCTTGGAAGGGAGGGTGCGATCTGTGGTTGAGAGGAAGTTGGATGAAAATCAGCGTGGTTTCAGACCACAGAGGGGCTATCAGGATCAGATTTTCAGTATACGTTAAGTAACTGGAAAATGCTATGAGAGGAATAGACAGTTGCGTTTATGTTTTGTAGATCTAGAGAAAGCATATGGCAGGGTACCGAGGGAAAAGATGTTCACCATAATGGGGGACTATGGGATCAAGGGTAAATGAGTAAAATCAATCAAAGGCATTTGTGTTGACAATTGGGCTGCAGTGAGATGTGGGTACTTGCAGGTGTTAGACAAGGCTTGAATCTTTCACCTTTGTTGTTCATAGTTGTACATGGATCATCTGCTGAAAGGTATAAAGTGCCAGGGAGGGATTCAGTTAGGAGGAAATGTAGTAAGCAGTCTGGCCTACACTGACGACTTGGTCTTAATGGCAGATTGTGCCGAAAGCCTGCAGTCTAATATCTTGGAACTTGAAAATAGGTGCAATGAGTATGGTATGAAAATTCGCCTTTAGAAGACTAAATTGATGTCAGTAGGTAAGAAATTCAAAAGAATTGAATGTCAGATTGGTAATACAAAGCTGGAACTGGTAGATAAGTTAAAGTATTTAGGACCTGTGTTCTCCGAAGATGGTAATATACACTTGTGTCCAAAAGTTAAGCATAATCACTAACTGAGGCCATACCGCCTGATAGGAATGTCAGACGGATTGCTGAACAAACGGAAGCTGAATCACACACCATATGCCACACAACTTGTCCAAAGACAATTTGTCAGAAAGGTTGTGATAGCTAACGTACACCTTTAACAGGAACTAACAAAACTTGGCAATGTCTTCCACAACAAAATATGCCGTTAATAGGGTGTATGGTTGCCGCTAACGTCCACACATGCTTCGCAGCGACGTGACATGCTCTCTATCAGATGGTCCAACAGCTCTTGTGGCAGTCGATCCCATTCCTCCGAAAGGGCAGTTCGAAGGTATTGGAGGGCCCTTGGTGGAGGCTGACGGGATGCAGTTCGCTTCCCCAGTGTATCCCAGGCATCTTCTATAGGATTCAGCCCGCAGACCTCGCTGGCCAGTCCATGCGATGAATTGTCTTCCCCAGCCAGAAATTCATCCTACAGAACAGCCCGATGCGGTCGGGCATTATCGTCCATTAAGAGGAAGTCTGGACCAACCGCACCTCTGAAGAGTCGAACATGTGGTCTCAGTACCTCATCCCTGTATCTCCGAGCGTTAACAGTGTTCCTTCGACCACCCATGAAGATGTGCAGAGGCGTACGGCCATTCAGCATGATGCCGCTCCACACCACCACGCCATTCTGGTCCCGTTCCACGATGTTCGTGTGATTGTATCGGCTACCCGGTTCTCTCCAGATTACTGTGCGGCGGGAATCATTCTGCAAACGGAAGCGGAATTCATCTGTGAAGAGCACATGCATCCATTCATTCATGGTCCTGTTTCGATGTTGACGGCTTCACAGTAAACGGGCCCGTCTCTGTGCTAGAGTGAGGGGGACGCACACTGCTGGACGTCGGGCAAGCAGCCCTGCTGTTCTGAGCCTCCGGTACACAGTTTTCCGGGAAAGGGCAGCCCCTGAGACGGCTGCAAGTTCTGCCGAAAATTTTCTTGCAGGTGCACTCCGATTTCGTCGGGTGGTTAAGGCCAGATATCGGTCCTGCTGTGGGGTGGTTACCCTTGGTCGACCTGGTACTGGCCTACGACAAACATCTCCTGTGTCTCGAAATCGTCTCCAAAGCCTGGAAATGACTCTTTGTGGCACATTGAAGGATACGGTGACATAGGTCTGTGTCTGGCCTGCTTCCAGATGGCCGAGTATTCTTCCCTGCAAAACGGGGTCCAAATGGTATCGTTGTGCCATTATGTTGTCACGTTCACCACGAGGCTACACTCCGCACACTATAACAGGGCAAACACTACTGAGGGAATATGGGGCGCAGGCACTGCCTGTGTTTACCTTGCAGTTACGCCGCTAGTCAAAGCAGGGAACACTCCTATATAGAGCGAACACGTAAAGTTGGTAGGTGCACATGTCGTACGATTTGCGGTCTATTTCCTGCTGCCCTGCTTACTCGTAACTTATGCTCAACTTTTGGACACTAGTGTAGTGAGATTGAATCAAGGTGCAGTAAGGCTAATGCAGTGAGCTCGCAGTTGCGATCAACAGTATTCTGTAAGAAGGAAGTCAGGTCCCGGGCAAAACTATCTTTACATCACTCTGTTTTCAGACCAGATTTGCTCTACAGGAGCGAAAGCTGAGTGGACTTAGGATATATTATTCACAGGTGAGAAGTAACAGACATGAAAGTAGCGATAATGACTGCTGGTACAAACGGGTGGAAACAATGGCAGGAGGGTACTGGGAATGAGGAAATAAAGGCTAAGTTAGGTATGAACTCGATGGATGATGCTGTACGCATAAACCGGCTTCGGTGGTGGGGTCATGCGAGACGAATGGAAGAGGATAGGTTATCTAGTAGAATAGTGGACTCCATTGCGGAGGGTAAGAGAAGTAGAGGGAGACCAAGACGACAATGGTTAGACACTGTTTATAACGATTTAAAGATAAGAGGTATAGAACTAAATGAGGCCACTGCACTCGTTGCATATAGAGGATTGTGGCGACGTTTAGTAAATTCACAGAGGCTTGCAGACTGAACGCTGAAAGGCATAACGGTCTATAATGATGTATGTATGCATGAATGTATGTTCTCTTAAGTCGGAAATCTCTCAGAACAAATCGAGCTACTTTTCTTTAGATTTTTTTTCCCCCGGTTCTCGAATCAAGTAATCCAGGTGTTGGTCTCATACGCTGGAACCATACTGTAATTGTCGTCTTACCAGATACGTACATGCCCTCTCCTTTACATCCTTACTACAACCCTTAAATACCCTCATAACCGTATGAAGAGATTTGTAATCTTTATTTACAATTCTGTTTATGTGATTTCCCCAATAAAGATCTTTCCTTATATATATATATATATATATATATATATTTCGTGTGGCTATTACTAGCCGAGTGCAGCCCTTGTAAGGCAGACCCTCCGATGAGGGTGGGTGGCATCTGCCATGTAGTAACTGCGTGTTATTATGGTGGAGGATAGTGTTATGTGTGGTGTGTGAGTTGCAGGGATGTTGGGGATAGCACAAACACCCAGCCCCAGGGCCATTGGAATTAACCAGTGAAGGTTAAAATCCCCGACCCGGCCGGGAATCGAACCCGAGACCTCTGAACCGAAGGCCAGTACGCTGACCATTCAGCCAACGAGTCGGGCTTTCCTTATATTAACACCTAGCTACTTATAGTGATTCCCGTCAACGCGGTAATTGAAACTGAGAAGCCTTTCCCTCTTTGTGAAACACACAACCTATCTTTTTACCTCGTTTATCATTATACCATTCATTGCCTCTTGTCCATCGCACAACGTTGTCGAAGTCCGTTTGCAGACTCTTGGATGGGTTTAAAGCAATTGTTGAGGTATATGAAAACAGGTTTGTACCTTTAAAGGTGGCAAGGAATGGTGAAGATCTACTATATTTTAACAGAGTAGAGATACTAAGAAAAAGGTGCAGACTGGAAAGAAATAGTTAGAAATGACGGTGGAAGTAAAGAGAAATTGAAGGAAATTGAATCGAGCAAGGAAGTCAGCCAAGGATAACATGATTGCAAGCATAATTGGTAGTCATACAAATTTTAGTAAAAAAATGGAAGGATATGCATAGGTACTTTAAGGCAGAAACAGGTTCCAATAAGGGCATTCCAGGAATCATTAATGAACAAGGGGAGTGTGTATGCGAGGATCTTCTAAAGGCAGAAGTATTCAGTCAGGAGTATGTAAAGATTGTTGGTTACAGGATACTGTCTAGATAGGGGAAGTGACTAATACTAAAGAAGTACAATATTACAATTTACCTATGATGAAAACGACATTTACAATAAGATACAAAAGTTGAAAACAAGAAAAGCAGCTGGAATTGATAAGATTTCTAGGTTGGGATATAGTACCATATCTGAAGTATTTATTTGATTATTGTTTGCATAATGGAGTTGTACCAAATGCATGGAGATTTGCTATAGTAGCCCCTGTGTATAAAGGAAAGGGTGATAGACATAAAGCTGAATTACAAGCCAGTCACTTTGACATTCATTGCTTGTAAGCTTTGGGAAATCTTTCTTTCGGCTTATATTAGACATGTGTGCGAAATTGATAACTGGTTCGATAGAAGGCAGTTCGGGTTTAGGAAAGGTTATTCCGCTGAAAGTAAACTTGTAGGATTCCAGCAGTATATAGCAGATATCCTGGATTCAGGAGGTCAGATGGACTGTATCGCGATTGACCTATCTAAGGCATTTGATAGGGTAGAGTATGGGAGACTACTGGCAAAAATGAGTGCAATTGGACTAGACAAGAGTGACTGAATGTGTGTTATATTTCTAGAAAATAGAACTCAAGAGGATTAAAGTAGGCGAATCTTTATATGACCCTGTTATAATTAAGAGAGGAATTCCTCAAGGCAGTATTATTGGACCTTTGTTTTCTTACATATATAAATGATATGAGTAGAGAAGTGGAATCAGAGATATGGCTTTTTGCAGATGATGTTATTCTGTACAGAGTAATAAATAAGTTACAAAATTGGTGAGCAACTGCAAAATGACCTCGATAATATTGTCAGGTGGACAATAGGCAATAGTATGATGATAAACGGGATTAAAAGTCAGGTTGTGAGTTTCACAAATAAGAAAAGTCCTCTCAGTTTTAATTACTGCGTTGATGGGTTGAAAGTTCCTTTTGGGGATCATTGTAAGTACCTAGGTGTTGATATAAGGAAAGATCTTCATTGGGGAAATCACATAAATATGATTGTAAATAAAGGGTACAGATCTCTGCACATGGTTATGAGGGTATTTAGGGGTTGTAGTAAGGATGTAAAGGAGAGGGCATATAAGTCTCTGGTAAGACCCCAGCTAGAGTATGGTTCCAGTGTATGGGACCCTCACCAGGATTACTTGATTGAAGAACTGGAAAAAATCCAAAGAAAAGCTGCTCGATTTTTTCTGGGTGATATACGACAAAAGAGTAAAACAAAGCAAGCAATGTCATCTCCTTAGAGGCCATGAAAGCTCTTGGAGGGGTGGAAGGTAAAGGCTTCCACTATCCGTAACCTCGGCACTTGATGGTGTAGAGTGGTTAGCTCTACGCCCGGCCGTCTTTGCCCCCAAGAATTAACCTTATACTCATTTTTGGTGTAGGCTGAGTGAACCTCAGGGCCATGTGCACCTCCGGAAGTGGAAATCTCTTATATAACCACAGACGTGTTGACGCATGCTGCGTTGGTAGGTGGGTTCGAATCCCACGAGCGACAAACGAGTAGCGTTACAAAAATGTTGCAACGTTTGGGCTGGGAAGAGTTGGGAGAAAGGAGACCAGCTGCTCGACTAAGTGGTATGTTTCGAGCTGTGAGTGGAGAGATGGCGTGAAATGACATCGGTAGACGAATACGTTTAAGTGGTGTCTTTAAAAGTAGGAAGGATCACAATATGAAGATAAAGTTGGAATTCAAGAGGACAAATTGGGACAAATATTCATTTATAGCAAGGAGAGTTAAGGATTGGAATGACTTACCAAGGGAGGTGTTCAATAAATTTCCAGTTTCTGCAATCATTTAAGAAAAGGCTAGGAAAACAACAGATAGTGAATCTGCCACCTGGGCGACTGCCCTAAATAGAGATCAGTAGTGATTGATTGGTTGGTTGGTTGATTGATTGATTGATTGATTGATTGATTGATTGATTGATTGATTGATTGATTGATTGATTGATTGTCGTTTACCGTTTAGTAATTTACTTTTTTTGTTCAATACCGACATCCGCAAAAAAGCCTTATCTCTGTTTCCAGTTCTTTACTCATGTAATTTATATATATAAAAAATGTAGCATGAATTCAATTGAGAGGTTTTGATTGTGCAGTAAATTATTCAGTTTATTGGACATTCTAGGTAATGTTGATCATTCATTGAGGCGTGATACTATCCTCTTGCACGATGTCAGCGCGAATGTTAGAAGAGCAAGTCTTGCGAAACGCAGTTAAACGCTTGCTGTGCGTGACCTGTATCACACAACCAAACCAAGGACACTTTGTGTGCGGAGTGTTAACCTTCAGGTGACAGTTGCGAAATTATTAATAATATGATTTGCTTTATTTTTCATTTATGTCAGTAATTATTTCTTTAGTGTCAGGAGTATCGTACCCTTTTAAGGAAATCTGGATGTGGAACCTGCACTTTGTAAGGCCCATTTTGTAGGTTAATATCTAAGAAACTATTTGTTCCAAGACTTCCAAACTTCGCTCACTTTTTAACATGAACCAGGGCAAAATACATGCATAACATCTAGCTATTTCTCTTAGGTCATCAACAGTGGTGCAGATAGCAACAAATCACATTTAAAAATTCAAAAGATTGACAAAACTTTAGATACAGTTTTCACAGAAGATACTGGTTTAAGTTATTATTTTTGTATTCGTTAATAACACTAGTACACGCAATAAAGGCATGCGTATCCATAAAGTATTTTGCCGTATTATAATGCTCTCTCTCAAAAAAAAAAAAGAAAGGAAATAATGGTAAGTGGTTAGTACCATGCTAATATTTTGGTGGGGAAATATACTTTTTTTCTAGTCTTCATTGTAGCTTTTAGGCAATTCAAGAAGTGTACTTATGTTTCATGAGAAAATACCTAAATATTTAATCATGTATTCTTAGCGACTGCTGAGGAATGGCAGTGGTACTGCCTTATTTAAACATACATTTTTTGTTGGGCTGCGCACATCACTAGTATAATGCGTTGAAAAAGCGACGACAAAATCTAGTATACTCAAGCACGGCGTTCTTATCTTCTTTTAACATGATAATGATCAGTGAATCTATACTCTGTTAATGCAAATATACTCTATTCCTGCTAATTGAACTGTAATATCTCGCGAAAGATAGCCTAGCATCTTCAGTGGTGATCAGTATCTAGCATTTACTTGTAATAATCCGTCTATGTAATATTTTCCTCTCTAAATTTGCTAGGATTGTGAGAGTACAGTTGTACTTGGAATCTCATCAGCAAAAACCTTGGACGCTTCTCTATGATTAGAGCTCTGCTGGGTGGACTGAGTGCCAGCCAGTCTTCTCACCCGCATGAATTGAGGACACCCATTGCCATTACTGTCTCATGTCCTCTCATTGTAGGAGAGGTGATAATTGAGATACTGACTGATGGAGAATTACTGAGATTGCTAATTGCTGTCGCCAAGGTTCATCTGTTGACCTTTCCAACATAGATGATGTCTAGGAATGACTACGCTTGCTGACGGCTATGGGAGATTATATTGTGCCCCGGATACTTCCAGTAGTAGTAGTAGTAGTAGTAAAGTTTTGCGAGTGTTTCAGAACTGAGTTTGAGTATACTTCCTCCCATTTCTAGTAAAGGTTTGTTTCCAGGACATTATCCTTAAGTCTGAGAATGATTTTGCAAATATCCTGTCATTATATACACACTATACTGAGAGTCAACTCAAAACCTTAGCGGTCCCTTTGATGTTAGACTTCTGGTCGGTGAAAAGGCTTCCGCATCGCCAAATAGTTTCCTAGGTTTGTTACTTGTTCCTGAAGTCAGGAGCTTTCTTCAGTTTGGTTAGATATTCTGGTGAACTGACTTGACGAATTAACATTTTTTGCCCTGTATAAATATGGAAAATATATCACAGGTTGTATGTTATTCGGGTTTGTTACCAACTCTTATATTTCATACGTGGATGGCTATGAATAGTTATTGTTCTCAGTGTTGTATGTAGCAAAATAAAAATAATTTAATATATTGATATCTTATTGCACTGTGTACTTAGTAAGCTTTGTTCAAGTTCATTCCATTGCCGATAAGGGCAATACTGGTTGCAACAGCATGTTCAGTATTCATAATGGCTGCCAGCTGTGAGCAAGACGCGTGATGCTGTGACGCTTGAGTCCCCTGTGAAATACTTTAAAGCTAACAAAAGTGGAGAAAAATTAAGTAGGAAATCTAAACCAAATTGTTTTAAACGTTTACAGTAGCCTACGAGATTACAATCCGCTGTGGACTGTGGTAGAAGTGAAAAAAACCGCGCAGCTGACCGGCGTTTCTGTGTACAGTGTTTACGCCTCTCGCGTGGAATTTAAACTCCACGGAAAATCCAAGTCTCCAGCGAAAGGTCGATGTGTCAGCTCAGTTCAAACTATGCACTCGCCGTAAATAAAACAAGAAGGGCCTTAACACGGTATGGGAATAGGATCCTTGGCGTATTCGATATTAGTAGTAGTAGTAGTAGGTAGTAGTAATAATAATAATAATAATAATAATAATAATAATAATTTGTACTATACTTTATATTCGTAACCGCCCTCTACCTGCAGAAATGTTGTCATGAGGGGATCATGAGTTCGATTTTACCTTCCGAATGACGAGACTACAATATTTACAACATTCCTGGAAACATTGTATTTTGCAGTCCCACTCACGGGTGGGTTTTTCAGCTTTCTGAACTGTGAGAAACTGCCACTGACAGTCGTTGCACGAGAGCGGAATCGTATACTCATGTTGTAAGTCTCCACGTGCCTCACACAAATTGCATTATGAAATAAAAATAAACCTTGCTTCTCTTGCCTCGGTATTCGTCAGTAATCTGTAGGTTTTACATGGTCAATAAAGGAATAAATAGGTATGGTACGTAATCAAAGTACAGCTATGTGAAAGGAAGTGATTTCTTTTGATGCTTCACTATTTCAGAACGAAGTGCTTGTCAGATATACGCACGGCGTTAATGATAAGCTGGTTGTGGCGGAGATGGAGAACGGAGACGGGAAAGGGGAGTAGGGGACATGCTCACATGCGGAAGGATACTTTTCCTAAGCTCTTGAGTTGACTTTCAGTATAGAATACGCCATTATGAATAGCACGTCGTATTTTTTGAATGAAATAAAAATGATAGTAATTACGTCGATAGCAGTAATCCATTTTAACCTGGTACCAGCCAATCGGGAGATGGAACCCAAACTAACGCCCAGGTATTGAAAGGTGCCAACTGGCTGGGCTGTCTCACACCTTCAGAATGATGACTAATGGATGATTATGGAGTGGTATTGGGACTGAGCCTATATATTCCTCTTCATATACCTACACACAACATATCGCACTTCAAGTCTCTACAGAAAGACGTTATAGTGATACATCCCTCCACAAAGGGTTGGCGTCGGGAAGAACATCCGCTAGACTGTGTGACTCAGACCGTTAAGGCGCTGGCTTGCTGAACTCAAGTTGGCTGCTTCGATCCTGCACAGTCCGGTGGTATTTGAAGATGCTCAAAATACGTCAGGCGCATGTCGGTAGATTTCCCGGCACGTAAAATAACTCCTGCGGGAAAAATCGCGACACCTCGGCGTCTGCGGAAACAGTAAAAGTAGTTGGTGGGACGTAAAATATTATTATTATTAGGAAGGGTAACCGGTTGTAAAACAGGGCCATGTCCACATGTGCGACACAGTTCGCATCCGCTATCCTACCAGAGTGTGGGAAATACGTAAGACGAAGACTGGAACTGAGTTGATAGGGGAAACCGGAACTCCTGGAGAAAAGTTGTCCCGCCTCTGCTCATCCCAATACAAACTTCACTCTAAATCATCGTTATTATCATCAGAGGCTGATCCGTCCTCTTTTAGTGCAAATACCTTCTCGATCATCTTCCTGGTTCTTTTGTCTTGGGCAGTTATCTTCCGCAGTGGCACCATAGTTTGCCTCACCACATGGACAATAGACGTCCCCTTCTCCGATATCTGTCTGTCGTATACCACTCCGTTACAGCCTATGCTCGTTTCTGGGGATTATATTTTGCTACATACCCAACCAGCCCTACTTCTTGTATCCTACCTCATTTTGTACGTCCTTCAGTGCAGTTTAATGCCTTCAGAGAAACATTATGGAAATTCCATTACATCCTTCGCTTATTCTTCATTCTGCTGTTTTCTCCGTCCACTTTTGTCTTCCTCGAGGCTATTTGTCTTGGTCCTTCTCGTTGCATTCGGAAGATAGCGTGTTCGAACCGCACTGTCGGCAGCCCTGCTGATGGTTTTCCGTGGTTTCCCATTTTCACGTCAGGTGAATGCTGGGGCTGTGCTTGAATTAAGGCCACGGCTACTTCCTTTCCATTCTTAGCCCTTTCCTCTCCCATCGTCGCCGTAAGACTTGTGTGTATCGGTGCGACGTAAAGCAAATCGTAAAAATTAAAAGTCCTCGTTAATTGTGCACATATAGGCCGTTCGGCATAAACTGATGTGCTAAGTCGCCGAGATATTTAAACCCAATACTGCGGTGAAAGGCTACGAAGGAATTTTGTCCCAGGTTATTTTGTTTCATATTTCCTGTGTGATGACCCGTTTTGTTTACGTCCGACTCCGATGGTGTTAGGACTGCGAGACCTTGGGAATGTTCCCTCTCCCACTCTTCAAGCCTCTTCCGTTTCTTTAGCAGCGATCCTCCTCTTTTGAGGATTTGAAAATTTCCTAATTTTAGTTATTGTTAAAACGGACTCCTGATCTCGTTGTTTTTTTTCCACTTAAAGCTAATACCGTCACTACTACTGTACCTTTCATAACTGAAATTTGAAACCCTTTAGCTGTCACTTTAATAATCGATGTGATCACCTAGGGCATGTAAAGCTATTCTCGACTGATTGTTGATATTCTGTAACATATTTTGTAAACATTTCACGATTCATTTTTGAATTAGAAGTTATATAATTTCTTTTGACACAGCAAAATTGTGTGCGGGTTTTCGTCATGTATAATATAGATCGAGAATCTACAGAGGTAAGTACAGTATGTTTCTTGATGGCATTTCTTGCTATTCGCGAGATAATTTTATAGATAACAACTTTTTTTTTTAATGCGCTTGATGGTAGTGGTGATTGGGAAGGTCATAAAGATCTAGGTTTGAGTTCAGGAGAACGTAGCCATACTCCGTGCTGGTCCTTGTTTGAGTAAGTGTCCCGCATCAGCGTAAGGAAAGCTAGAGCTGTTGTCATGATTTAGGTAGGCTACATCAAGTGATATTCGTCAGAATAAGATCTTCATGTTTTAGTGTGTTGACTTGGGGAAAGGGGGCAGTTAACAGATGTGTCAGTCATTAGCCTCTATTCAGCATAACGACCCACATGAATTACCTGTCCTGGCATAATTGTGCAGCTGTGATCACTAATCTCTCAGGTACTCATAAATATCAATCCAAACAAAAGTTCGTTTGAAACATGTGACAGTACGTACATATTTATAGTAAAGATTCGATTGCGGGGTCGCCTCGCGTGACAGCGACAAGGTGTTAATATAAGGAAAGATCTTCATTGGGATAATCACATAAATGGGATTGTAAATAAAGGGTACAGATCTCTGCACATGGTTATGCGGGTATTTAGGTATTGTAGTAGTGATGTAAAGGACAGGGCATATAAGTCTATGGTAAGACCTCAACTAGAGTATGGCTCCAGTGTATTGGACCCTTACCAGGATTACTTGATTCGAGAACTTGAAAAATTCAAAGAAAAGCGGCTGTATTTGTTCTGGGTGATTTCCGACAAAAGAGTAGCGTTACAAACATCTTGCAAAGTTTGGGCTAGGAAGACTTGGGAGAAAGGAGACGAGCTGTTCGACTAAGTGGTATGTTTCGTACTGTAAGTGGAGAGATGGCGTGTAACGACATTAGTGGGCGAATAAGTTTGAGTGGTGTTTAAAAAGTAGAAAGATCACAATATGAAGGCAAAGTTGGAATTCAAGAGGACAAATTAGGGCAAATATTCGTTTATAGGAAGGGGAGTTAGGAATTGGAATAACTTATCAAAGGAGATGTTCAATAAATTTCCAAATTCTTTGCGATCATTTAAGAAAATACTAGGAAAGCATCAGATAGTGAATTTGTCACGTGGGTGACTGCCCTAAATGCAGATCAGTGGTGGTTGATTGATTGATTTCACCGAAAGTGGCAGCCGTGTGGCCAGACATGATATGAGCTCTATCGGGGATAATAGGAAACTTGCTTTAACTACAGCCAAGCAATAGGAACACAGAAAATGGTCGCATTTCGCATTATTTTCCCAGTCTCGATTGTAGTGGTTCTAAATACGTAGGAATACTTCTTGGAGCGAGCTGATGGGTCCCTTGCAACTGCCCCTGTCACTACTACTACATGTATCGCTTCGCGTCACTTTAACTGTTTCCTAAACATACGAACCCACAGTCAGAATCGCTACCCATTTTTATTGCAAACTGGCAGAACCTGAGGCTCCTCCCTAATTAAGTCAGAATTAGGAATCGGATTTGTTTTTGTTGCTATTTTGCTTAACGTCGCACCGACACAGATATGTTTTATGGCGACGATGGGATAGGAAAGGTCTAGGAAGTGGAAGGAAGCGGCCGTGGCTTTAAATAAGGTACAGCCCCGGCATTTGCCTAGTGTGAAAATGGGAAACCACGGAAAACCATCTTCAGGGCTGCCGACAGTGGGGCTAGAACCCACTATCTCCCGATTACTGGATACTGGCCGCACTTAAGCGACTGCAGCTATCGAGCTCGGTGAATCGGATTTGAACACTGTCCGTAACAGTAATGAACATTCCAATAGTAACTTATCTATATACTTCGTGTTTTGTTCTTGCCAATTCAATAATAATAATAATAATAATAATAATAATAATAATAATAATAATAATAATAATAATAATAATAATAATAATGATTGTTTTTACGACCCACTAAGTACCTTTACGCTTTTCGAAGACGCCGAGATGCCGATGCCGGAATTTCGTCCCGCAGGAGTTTGTTTACGTGCACCTTTAAGCCAGGAAGTGCGTCTATAGTTTTTCGGAAGTGAGTGAAGCACTTTTTATGTCTTGAGTCGGACGACACTCAAGGGATCGCATCAGAAGTCTGAGTGTACGCTTGTAAAATTGTAATTTACAGGTACGTTTTCACGATTGGATAGCTACTTTTTGTTGGCGTAATTAAGAACTATAATTGCCTACTGTCTTACATTACTTCCAATTACATCTCTTTGTGTCAATTACGCCATCAATTGCTTGGGTGCTATTATATAATCTGCTTGTAGTAAACGCGTGCCTGTAGGCTATAGCCAATTATTGAAAGATCTGCCTTCCAATTTCGGCTGCAAATGGTGTAAAAATAGCGTGTTAAATCCTTAAATGTGACTGACGTGTTTAATATACTACAATCTTGTACGCTGTTTCTGTGTTCTGAATTATCGTTGCCATTGCCAGTGTTGGTTGGAAATTTGGTAATTATTTTTCGTTTAAAGTGTGTCAGGATTTGATGAGCCTACTCTCATTCAAGAATGTATGAACTTCCATTGGTATGGGATTTTTGAAATAATTATTTTATGTCTATGTCCTTACATTTATTTTGGTCTTCCATGTATATTAATGGCTGGTCTCGCGGTATAGGAGTAGCAAGTATGCCTTTTACCTGGAGGCTCTGTCTTCGATTTCCGGGCAGGTCACGGATTTTTTCCGTCTGAGGGCATAATAGTTGATGCAGACACGAACTTTTCTATTTCATGTGATATGTTATAAAAATATAGTTAGCCAGGTGCTCATATTTTGTAAACCTAGCATTTATGTTATAAAAATATAGTTAGCTAGGTGCTCATATTTTGTAAACCTAGCATTTAGGGTATTTTTTCCTTGAGGGGACATTGAACTTTTAGTCATGAGTGAGGGGTACAATCTTATAGAAGTTTGAGGACCTCTGTTGTGGTTTAGTGATCCTGCGGACAGGACACAGCGAGATTGTATTGTGCCTGCTCTGTATTGTGAGCTAATGCTGTGTTGAACCAGACGAATTATTTCCCATTTCTTTCACATGCGTACTCTTAGTTGATTTTGATTTAAGTGCTCTAATCCACAAAGATTCCATTTTTCTGTGCTTGAATTATGGGATATAGAGAACACTCTCCCTCTCTTTCTTTCTCTAAGTTGCAATGCTATTAATCATTCTAAAGTACTATATACATTCTCCACACGTTGGATGTCATACATTTTTCTTTTCTTTTTTAATCTTGGAAATTACGACCGCGCGGGTGAAACTTCGGGGCTGAGTAGCTCAGGCAGTAGAGCGCTGGCCGTCTGAGCCCAACTTGGCAGGTTCGATCTTGGCTCAGTTCGGTGGTATTTGAAGGTGCTCAAATACGTCAGTCTAGTATCGGTAGATTTGCTGGCACGTAAAAGAACTCTCGCAGGACAGAATTTCGGCACCTCGGCGTCTCCGAAAACCATAAACAGTTTGTGGGACGTAAAACAGATAACATTAATTAAATTGAAGCTGCGGGGAGAAGCTAGCATTTCTTTAAATGTCAGTTTACTGAATAAAGCCGACTCACTGAAAAGATGCATAGCCTAAGTTCTTCGTTTAAAAAGAAAAAACAGATTTCACGCATTAGAGAACCCTAATTTCTAATGTAAATAGCGAGCGAGTGGCTGCGCGGTTTGGGTCACGTTGCTGTCAGCTTGCATTGGGATGAGTTCGAACCCCACTGTTGACAGCCCTGATGATTGTTTTTCGTGGTTTCCCATTTTCACACCGTGGCTGTACCTTAATTAAGGCCATGGTCACTTCCTTCCTACTCCGAGCCCTTTCCTACCCTATCGTCGCCCTAAGACCTATCAATGTCGGTGTGACGTAAACACATTGAAACAAAGAGATTTGTTGGACACCCCTGCAAGTGCACACACTGCATACATGTCAATATAGTTTCCTCGAATAGTAACTCTTTTGCTGTGACTTGCGAGCTTTTTATTATGTTGCTTTACCGTGTTTTGTCTAGATATGAAGTGAAAAATAGCTGTGTACAGAGCTTATTCAAACTGTAGTCACACAGTGTAGTGCTTCTTTCATACAATTCTCACTTCTGTCGTCCGACTCCTTGGCTGAATGGTCAGTGTTGTGGCGTTCGGCTCAGAGGGCGGCCAAGGGATCGATTCCTGGCCGGTCTGGGTAGTTTTATTCTGGACTGAAGGTTGGAACGATGATCACTCAGCCTCGTGAGACCAACTGAGGAGTTGTCTGATAAGAGAGGCAGCGGCCCGGTCACGAAAATCAAGTAATGTGTCTGAGGGTGTCACACTGGCCACTTGGGACTCCAAAATCGTCAGGTCTTATGACTAGGCAGCAGCCGACTTGGCAGACCAAGACCCTTAATGAGATGCAGTGCCACTGGCTTTGTTTCAATCTTTTGGGCTTGGAAATAGCATGAACGTTTAGATAATATATAAATATACCCCTTAGTCCCGTTCCCTGGGGATGAGATGATATTTTTAGTCATTTTTACGACCTGATGTCATCCTTAGTTGAGCTAATGAAGTTGAATGATGGTGAATGAAATTGGGTAAGGAATCGGCTGTGGCCTATGGATACTCTAGGAGCTGTCCCGGCATTTGCCTGGAAGTGGAAATGGAAAATCACAGAAGACCATTCTCAAGACGGATGACGTTGGGTTCGAACCCACTCGCCTCCCGAATGTAGAGCTTCGCTCCATAGCCCTAGCACGTTAATACGTGCGAACACTCCGCTCGGTAACATTTAGATGAATATGATACGCCGGGCTGAGTGGCTCAGACAGTTGAACTCTGACTTTTCGAGCTCATGTTGGCGGGTTCGATTCAGGCTCAGTCCTGTTGTATTTGAAGGTGTTCAAATTTGCCAGCCTCGTGTTGGTAGATTTACTGACTCGTTGAATAACTCCTGCGGGATAAAATTCCAGCACGTCGACACCACGGGAAACTGGTACAGTAGTTAGTGGGGACGTAAAGCCAGTAGTAGTAGTAGTAGTAGTAGTAGTAGTAGTAGTAGTAGTAGTAATTGTTCAGGACCATCCCAGGTTAAGTAATCTGTTTTCAAGTTAATTGCATTTTGTCCAGACTTGACCACGTTCTTCGATGAGGATCTCATGGAAAGGATGTCTTCTTTGCATTCTAAGACGTCACACAGTTCATAATATGCTGTTTGTGCTTTCTACTTTTCTGTCCACAAAGTTTGTGAAAGTTCTTTGCAGTCACTGAGCAGTTATAAGATATATTCCCGATTCCTACATAGTGGCATGTCTGTGCATAGGGAAATTTTGGTGTTATTATCTTCCTGTACTTTCAGAGAAAAGCATCCTGGAGGCGCAGATTTGGAGGGACAGTATAACTGTGTTCGTACAGCGATCAGACTCTCCTTGTTCAGCTGTCCATCAATCTTCCCCAAGTGTGGTTGGCTAGATCAGTACATCATATTAGTCGCTAAGAACACCAAACTAACAAAGGACTATATAAAACAGTGGGTACAAAACCGGGAGGGGGGGGGGGCAGCTAGGAGATTTACAGCTTACTCAGGAGGAAAAAGAAACATATGACCTGATGAATAGAGAAAATAATAGACGTATGGCATACATACGGACGTCGAACAGGTCTTTTTCTAGTTGGCACATATCGTAGGATCTGTTTCAGTATCCTCCTGTCCATTCTTCCAGCATGCCTCTTCCAGATGTATCTCAAAGTGGCAGTGTACTGGAGCTTGGGTTCTTAAAGGTAAACTGTTGTTTATAAAAAATATTCAAGCAAATTAACGTGAGTGGAAATAATTACTTTATTCCCTTAGCGACATGTTTATTTAAACATCTCTTCAGGTCACCTCTTTAGATTTGAAGTAGCAGCTAGATATTTTTATAAATTTCAGTTTACATTCTTGTTTCAGCCACACATCCTAGATGTTGTTAAAATTAGTAACCGTACTATTGTGAATATTGAAATCCTCTCTTGCCGGGCTGAGTGGCTCAGACGGTTGAGACGCTGGCCTTCTGAATCCAACTTAGCAGGTTTGATCCTGGCTCAGCCCTGTGGTATTTGAAGGTTCCTGAAATACGTCAGCCTCGTGTCGGTAGATTTACTGGCACTTAAAAGAACTCCTGCGGGACTAAATTTTCGGCACCTCGGCGTTTTCGAAAACCGTAAAAGTAGTTATTGGGACGTAAAGCCAATAGCATTATATTATCATCATTATCATTATAGACTGTTATGCCTTTCAGCGTTCAGTCTGCAAGCCTCTGTGAATTTACTAATTTACTAGTGTTGTGGCGTTGGAGCAAACCGAGACGTAGTCTCAACAATGACGCGGGCATTCCGAGGCGCCTGCATCTGTACTGGCCAATCTCCGGATTGTGCTGTGAAACCCACAATATTATTATTATTATTATTATTATTATTATTATTATTATTATTATTATTATTATTATTATTATTATTATTATTATTATTATTTCGGTCGTCGGAGGCATGACCGAAAGGACTTTATCACAGAGATTTCTTAGCAAGATAATACTAGGACGGACAACTGAACAAGGTGAATCTGATCGCTGTACCATGACAGTGATTCGATCATATTGTCCCGTCGAGTTTTCCACTTTCTGTATCATTTCTAACATATGTTTTGAAATGTTTTATTCCTCTTAAATCGGCGAAGAAAGTAGCATATTGATCAGTAGCGGAAAAGGGTATCTGATTACATAATGGTTAGAGGCATGAATTTTTCGCATTTGTGTTCGATTTCGCGAAAAGGAAACAATTTTTCGCGTTATTTCGCGAAATAGAACTGACCCCATCGTTTTAATTTCGCTTTAATGCTTTCCTGAAGTTACTCATAAAAAGTTTAATTCGTGAGATTTCTGAATTATTTATGCGAAAGATAGATAAATAAAGAGAAGTAATATTGATAATCATTCATTATTGTTATGTAATCTTGATGAGGGCTGTGTTATAGCCCTTATCAAGATGACATAACAAATTACCCTTTCACCGTACATGGCATAGCTTTCACCCTATATGGCCATACCATTAAGGGATTCTATAGAATATTATTACGAAGAGATGCTTATGTCGAAATGAGAAATCCTTGTTCTGTCTTCTGTTTCCCTTCACACACGTGATGTTGGGATACAATTTCAAGATCGTTACTTTCCATGAATTTCGCTGGATTTGCGCACTTATCGCGAAATGAGTAAATTGCGCTATAAACTGGCCTTATCGCTTTACTTTGCTGTAATTCGCGAAAACAAAATCACAGATTTCTTAACCAGAATCATATGATTCCTTAAGATATTTCAAAATCGCTTCAAAATATTTTTTGTCGCGTTTGTCGTTAATGCGAAAAAATCATGGCTCTAGTAATGGTGAATAATAGGGTAATACCCTTGAGGGTTATGACGGAAACTTTCCACCGTTGTTGTTTTTGGTGACTGAACGACGGAAGTAGGTCGGTAGATACTTGCAGTCCACTGTCCCGTCCACAGAGACACAAATACTCCTCGATGTAAACACCTCCGCTTCTCATGACGCATGCAGGCTCCCTGTTGGGTGCTCGCAGCTTGGAAAAATAAATCCTTACGTCCACCTGGACTTTATATCGAGCTTAGTACAAGCAGCATTCGTCTTAAAATGTATCGATAGATTTCTTATTAACATCTTCATGTTAGTTCAGTTAATTACATATTTCTCGCGCTATCCAGCTTTAGGAACTTACGAATTACGTGAGAAGAGTCCCTTTTCCCTATTGCATCATTTCCTTTTTTCCCTCTTCTTTAATTTTTCAGTTCACTCATTTTCATTGAATGGCTAATAGCCGGATTACCTGATTATGAGGAATGTGTCGTCTTATTATTATTATTATTATTATTATTTAGCGCTGTAAGGTTGAGAAAATCCTCATGACAGATTATACTGTTGATGCTCCTGTCAGCGCCATTAGTCATGAAGAGGATAATAATAATAAATAATAATAATAATAATAATAATAATAATAATAATAATAATAATAATAATAATAATAATTTGTATGTCATCAAATGCCAATAACAAATCTTCTGGTAGGTCTTTTTTCATTAAATACACGTGCATATTATTTAGTTATTCCGGGATTAGGTCCCAGGTTCTTGGACCCCGAAGGCGAGTACCCAACGAGCTCTCTTGAGTAGACAAACTGGTCAGTCTTTCATTTAATAGTATTGCTTCTATGGATGGATGGATGGATGGATGGATGGATGGATGGATGTATTACATTCTCTGTTTTGATCCAGGTCTAAACTATGTTATTTTTCTCCTAATACAGTAAGTATGGTGATTGTGATAATTGCTTTAAGAGGCAACCATCCTCTGCTAGTCCTAACACTTACAGGCGGGAAAGAGAACTCATGTCTTTGGTAGAATGAGGGTATCGACAGAAGAAAGGTAAGGGCCACGAAGGGCGTGATATTAAAAGACTCCGTAGCCTTGCAAACCTAATACCGTCCGGGTCGGACAGGAGTAAGTGTTGACCAAGGAAGGTCGGATAGGAAAGATGGAAGTGAATAGAATATAATATTCACCCCCTCCCCTCCCCAGTACGGATCATCTAAAACTGGGGAGAAGATGGAAGTGAGGAGGCTGGCACAAGTTAGAGAAAACAATACCAGACTTAGCTAGGGGCCTCGTGGTCACCAGCCCACTCCTCAGATGATAGCCCTTGGAGGGGGCTCCAATAGCTTCTTACTGCACTGCACAGTTGTCGGAGATATATCAAGAAGCATGTCATAGATTAACATTGGAAGGTATACTGTAATTGGAGAATTGTTAAAATTGATGTTTTTGAGATTGATTGACATTCACCGTTACACGTGCGGTCTTTTACACATTCTCACTGATTCATTAGCAACCCCCATCCAGTTTTATTTCCAGGAACTGGATTTCGCAGGAAGATCGATATTGTCGCACTTTTGCTTCGCTGGTACGTGAGGCGTGTCAGAAACATTCTTCCCATCGGAGTTCTTGATTGCGAGTACCTGGATTGGGTGAACAAGCGCGTAACGGTTGAGGAATGTTTGAAGGTTCTCCTGCGTTATTTTCCGTTGGCACTCCGATTCTGCGTAGTTGTGTTAATTTACCGTGAGACGTGAGACACGGTGGGAGGATTATCTAAAAAGCATTTGTAATGAAGAAATGCCACCGAAATTCTCTTAAGATTGTTGGCACCGACATGTATAGGTATGTGTGACGATTATCCGTGACTACGAGACAGTTCGAATCTCGTCGACGGCTATCCTTGAAATACTTTTCCACGACCTCGCATAGCAGCGTAAGGGAAATACTGGGGCATCTTTCTTAAGGCTTTTTAATACTATTTTTCCAATATTCTACCCCAGTGAATGAAAGTACACACTGCGGAGCAGAGATGTGTTAATAATTAACAAAGTTATTGGTTTTACGTCCCACTTACTACATGTATGATTGAGCAAGTGGCCGCGCGGTTTGGGTAACGTAGCTGTCAGCTTGCATTCTGGAGATAATGAGTTCTAATTCCACTGTCAACAGATCTGAAGATGGTTTTCCGTGGTTTCTCATTTTCACCCCCAGGCAATTAAGGCTACGTTCGCTTCCTTTCCACTCCTAGGCCTCTCCTATCCCATCGTCACCATAAGACCTACCTGTGTGGCTGCGACGTAAAGCAAATTCTAAAAAAACAAAAAAAAAAAACAAAAAAAACTTGTTCGGATTTCAGAAACGTCGAGATGCCGGAATTTCACTTCGCAGGAGTTGTTTTACGTACCCTACTGGCAAATCTACCGACACGAGGTTGGCGTAGAGCAGGGATGGCAAACCTTTTCCGAGCAGCGTGTCAGTTAAGGTCTTGTTTATTACTTTTTACTGCCTAGTGTGCCATCGCTTGTTTTCCTATGAAATCATCATGAAAGCACCCTCATTTGACTCCATGTAGGTATTAGATTACATTACATATAAATCCATTCGACCGACTGCTTCATGGTTTTATTTTGTAAACATCACCGAAAATTACTTCTCAAAAACATGTACATTTTAAGAATAAGTTATATTTCTGCTTTAACCTAATAAAATTTGTAAAAAAAAAAAATGCATGACCATAGAATTAATTGTGACATACTTATTTGTTAAAGCGTAATGTTAAAATCTGCTATGTTGGTAGATTTTCGACCTATTCGTTACCTGTTAAAAACGTTAAAATATGTTAGTCTGTTGTGCGGCGCGCCACAGAAGTCGTGTGCGCGTGTCCTAGGTTCGCCGTGCCTGGCGTAGAATATTTGAGCACCTTCATGTATGGCCGGACTGAACTGAGATCGAACCCGCCACCTTGAGTTTAGAAGACCAGCGCTTCTGCCATCTGGGCCACGCAGCCCGGCGATGCGCAATAATTACACATGGTTGAATATTACGATGACCCCAGCACTTACATTAAACACGAGTTTTGAGCCGTGCATAATGTTCACAAGAAATATTTGTGCATCATAGTCCTCCTCACTGAACGCTGGCGACCATTTTGAAGTAAATTTTCCTATTCTGTTTTTCCCATATCAGAGTCCATTATAAACCAGCTCAACCTCAGAATCAAATTAGCATCAGTATGTAAACAAAGAGTTTTGCAGTTCTTTGGACACATTATGCGACGTTGGAATGACAGTATAGAAAAACTGATCATTCTTGGAAATGTTCTCGGCAAGAGAGATCGTGGACAAGTTCCCACTCGGTGGTAGAACATAATCTTTGGTCCAGCACGTCT
Source organism: Anabrus simplex (assembly GCF_040414725.1). Classification (NCBI taxonomy): domain Eukaryota; kingdom Metazoa; phylum Arthropoda; class Insecta; order Orthoptera; family Tettigoniidae; genus Anabrus; species Anabrus simplex. Next base: position 41,577,272 of record NC_090265.1, read on the forward strand.
GGCCGAAGACCGCAAGAATGGACTTAACCGACCAATAGCCTCCTCGGAGACCACGATCCTCAGAATTGAGGGAACGATAAGGGAGAGCTGTCAGAGTTGCCATATCGTGGATCTCGGACCACTTAAAGTTTATTTAATTAGTTTTTTTGCTAGTGGCTTTACGTCGCACCGGCACATAGGTCTTATGGCGACGATGGGATAGGAAAGGCCTAGGAGTTGGAAGGAAGCGGCCGTGGCCTTAAGGTACAGCCCCAGCATTTGCCTAGTGTGAAAATGGGAAACCACGGAAAACCATCTTCAGGGCTGCCGACAGTAGGATTCGAACCTACTATCTCCCAGGTGCAAGCTCACAGCTGCGCGCCTCTAACCGCACGGCCAACTCGCCCGGTATTTAATTAGTTAGTTTTGTTTTATGAATAATTATATTGACTTTATTGATTTTATACTTGGCCCTTGAATGCTTACCTGTTTCTGCTACTTACAAACGCTTACCTGGGGTGATGCGTCATCCCATTAGTTTCTTTCCTGTTTCTTAGGTATATGGTCATATTTTGTTCTATGTACTTCCATATAATTTACACAGAATCCATCGAGCAGTAGGATATGATGCGTGAAGTTAAATAGAAATCAGGAACACAATCAGTACACTAGAAAGTACATTTCGTTTTAATCTACTAAAATTCACATCTGCAAAATTCTCAGTACTTCGAATAGTATTAGGCACTCTAAAAAATGTACCATGCCCATAAACTCTAATTATGATAACTATAATAGTTTATACCAAAGCATACTGAAATACAATCTTGGGAAATAGCACTCTGAAATTCAAGGGACAAAAGACAAATGACTCTACTCGTTTCACATTTTTCTTGCACGTAAGTCCTGCATTCTAAATGTACCTCTTGTAAACTGAACAAAGGTCTCATTTTCATCAGTAATCGAATTATTTGTTACCTTTTGCTGCACATTCTGTACAAATGTCACCCCTGTGCTGGGAGCACACACGTTTGTCACATGAAACGCAGCTGGTTTTCGTTTTCATGTCTTTGGCTGTTGGGAAGATAGCACAGCGCCCTTGTCTTTCTTTCTTTGCTTTCAGTCCTGGTTCTGCGTCATCCATTTCTGCACCTAACACAGTTCTGATATTAGTAGCAGGCTCTTTTAGAGATTGCTTGAGTCAATCGTCGTTGCATATGGGACCTAGCAAGTTCAGTTCTGAGAGTTTTCACGTAGGAACGTCTGTTCACCTTCTCAATTCGTTTTGCGACTCGTAGAGTACTCTGGAGTTAATCCTTGCCAGATCCATCATGCCGTAGAAGAAACGAAGGGGTCAACGCCTTGTTTTCCTCGCCGTGGAGTAGCTGTGGCTCATCTGATCATGCGTATCAACCCCTCCCTTCGTGGAGTTGTAAAATAGATTAATTCCTGGCTTCTTTGTCACACTTTCAATTTTGTCATTGTGCATTGTTGACAACAATATCACTGACAATATCACCTATTTCCCCCCTTTTGGACAAAATGAAACTAATGTTGTTTCGCGATCAAATGCAAACTGAGACGAAAGAATTTCTATTTTTCTACACGGAAGGAACGAAGCTGGAATTTCAGGTTTATTTTTGCGCAGAGTTCCTACCATTGTTAGATTATAGTCACGTACCATTGTTTGAACTAAAGGTACTGAAGTGAACCAATTATCACAAGTTATGTTTCTTTCGGTTCCATGTATTGGTGCTGTAAGCTTTCTCACATAGTGAACGGGAAGTGGCTCAGCGTTCCTATCGCAATCCTGTCTTCCCATGTACGGTATGGCAGACACCATGCAGTAAGGTCGAGAATCACACATTGCAACTATTTTCAAGCCGTACTTATTCCACGGAATCCAAGTAACTGTTCGTCAGTTGTGCAATACTTATGAGGTGTGTAAGCAGTACCACAATGAGAAATGAATTCTTCCCATAATATTCACGAACTGGAGCAAATTTGTCATCTGTGTTCCTTTTCTCTTTGTCATTAAACCGCAAACAGTTCAATAGACACTTGAATCTTGACTCACTCATAATGGCACGGTACACTGGAGCTCCATAACTTGACCACATTTCTTGTGTAGCAAGATGATTGTCCTTTTGTTCAGCAGTTATGTAGAGTAGTCCTATCATGGCTTTTGTTTCCATAGAAGCACAAGCTCCCACAAATTTTGTCTCCTTACAGTATGCCTGCATCTGGCGGGAAATCTCTTCATTCGTATGCAGGACAATAGAGTCGATCATATTATCTGTAAAAAGAATGTGACAGGATTCCACTTCGCTGTTCACATATTTAGCCTCGCTCTTGACACCAGGAAGTCGTACAAGAAAATTGGGCGCAGCAGTTCGGGTCCGAGCAGGTGGAGTAGATGACCACACGTGACCATTCCTCCCCTTCAGAACAGTGCCAGGAATATCAGTATCGCCGTCAGAATCCTCTGACGCGCTAATTTCAGTAGGGTTATGGGAATCCACCTCAACATTATCTTCTTTCTCACTTTTCTGAAATTCACTGTCATTTTCACCTTCACTTTGTTCATCAGGTATGGCGAGAACGTTATCAGTAAAGTTAGTGTCCGCCACACTAATTTCCATTATATAAACCGCTATTACTTTTAATGCAGTGAACAATATATCACATACGTAAACGCTTAACGGGGTGGCTTGTAACCCCACCACACGTCTCGATTCAGTTACACTCAGCGCATGCCTACGCAACACTGATGGCGTCACTCGGCTTGCTTTATGAGACTACTGAGAAAGGGAGAGACCAATGCGCAAGCGCAGCCACGTAAAACAGGATAAAAGAACACGGTGGGGTGGCGCGTCACCCCGGTAAGCGTTCTAGGGTTAGATAGCTTATATTCGAGCACAGCACTGAAGATGTTGGGGAAGTTATTTATCTTTTAAATATTTATAAATTTACTAATATGTATACAATGAAAATGTATTCCTTTGTTTAAACTATATAAATTGAGAAATGGTAATGGAATTAATCCATTAAAATAAAAAGTTAGCAGCTTTAATTTGATCAACACATTCGCCCAAGATGATAATCTTCGCCCACGTTTCCCCTCCATTTTGTTAAAGACTTCGCCTGGATTTCCCGGCACGACGGAGTACTTAAGCGTTGATGACGTGGTCTACCCGTGGGATCTTGAACATTCTGCGATAGGCTACATATACATTTTCCGAGTCCCTGCAGTCGCTCCATTGACGAAGCCAAAAGTATCCATCCGTCTACACCGTAAATCAACACCGGCATGGGAGTTCACGGTGCACTCTCCAGTGGGTGGGCAGTAGAATAACACCCACGGTATCCCCTGCTTGTCGTAAGAAGCGACTACAAGGGTCCCCAGGGGCTCTTAATTTGGGAGCGTAGGTTGGCGACCATGGGACCTTAGCTGAGTCCTGACATTGCTTTCTTACCGGGCCAGTTGGCCGTGCGGTCAGAGGCGCGCGGCTGTGAGATTGCATCCGGGAGATAGTGGGTTCGAACCCCACTGTCGGCAGCCCTGAAGATGGTTTTCCGCGGTTTCCCATTTTCACACCAGGAAAATGCTGGAGCTGTACCTTTATTAAGGCCACGGTCGCTTCCTTCCAACTTCTAGGCCTTTCCTATCGCATCGTCGCCATAAGACCTATCTGTGTTGGTGCGACGTGAAGCCTCTAGTAAAAAAAAGAAAAAAGAAACAAGTGCAACATTGCTTTCACTTTTGCCAGCCTCCTCGACTTTCATCTATCCTGTCCCACCTCCCGTAGTCACCTCTTGTTTCTTTCCGACCCCGACGGTATTATGTTTTCAAGGCCTAGGGAGTCTTTTATTTACATCGTGGCCCTTGTCTCCCTTTGGCTGATACCTTCATTTTCCGAAGCGTCGGGCCTTCTTCATTTTCTTTCTGATTAGAGTTAATAGAGAATGGTTGCCCGGTTGTGCTTCCCCTTAAAACAATCACCACCACCACTCACAGTTACACCAGTGGCGTGCACTGAACTCCGTCTACCCCAGCGCTGCTGGGGTAAAGAACTTTGTATTAACATTTTCTAATTATTCCTTAGAACGCTTTTTATAATGTTTAAAAAATTGCGAACATCTAAGCCAAACCAAGTACAGCTGTCCCGACAATCCGCTCGCACTGCCGCAGTTCAGCTTCTCCAGCGAGCTGGGTTTCCTTGCCGGCGCGAAATTTAAAGGTCGTTTTGGTGACGCATGCACTTGAAACTTCCTTGTCCTGGGAGCGGGGCGGAGCTGTAGGTTCTTCCCCGACATCAATTTACGGCAACATGCCAGCTAGCTTAAGTAAGGTAATGTTAGTTTTAATACTTGACACTCGAAATCTTCAGCGCCACACACTAGAGACTGCAAGAAAAATATCAACATCTTAACAGTATAGCCACTTATTGCTAATAAAAATGGGGCCAGTATATGGAATCAATTGTAATATAGAAGAATATATTTTAGCGCGAAGTAAAAGAATTTTGCTTTTGGTTGTCTGTGATGTTGGTATATAGTGAATGTTTGTAGTGTTCTTGGATTACAGGTGTAGGTTTCGCGAGTTCTGTGGCACTCTTCACGAGTATAACGTATATTATGAGTCGTGACAAATATTTTCCCTCCTTTGTCGTTGATGCACGTAGGCCTACACTCAGTATGCGAGTGAAACTATAAAACTTCAGCGACGGTAAAATACCAGTTAAATTTTGCTGATTAGTTTAGATTAGGTTTTTAAGTAAAAAAACAAATAGTCCCAGTGTATTTTTGTGAAAACCATGGCTGTACTATCACGAAGCGTCATCGGATGAAACTGTAAGTACATTGTTAAAAATCTCCTATAGATTAAGTTATGATGGTGTCGTTACTGCCGTGGATATCAATTTGGAAGTATGTGCGAGCGTGTGGTTGAAGATATTCTTGAAAGATCTTTCTCAGGTAGACCTTTCCACGAAAAACGCAGCCTTATAAAATGGCAATGTTGATTTTAGAGAGTGTAGTGGGGCTACGATTGTTTATTAAAAAAAAAACCTTTTTTTGCAGCTGGTGTAATGAATACACCGCACATCACTGGGTTACACATAAGATGTTTTAATTTCAGAACACACTTTCTTGCAATACCGATTCTAGTTTTGATTTCTGTTAAGAAGCTATAGCCTTGAAGCTGGTTGCGAAAGCCCAGGATCTGATGTAGCACTGAATATTCTGAACTTACCGGGAGCATTTCAGTGCGATTCCGAGATATGTTATTCAGCCTTGGAAAGTAATGGTCGCCTCAGTTATCCAAGGGAAACTTTTTAGTGCCTGTATTGTTTTCCTTCGTCTGAAATACACCCCGCGATATATCACTAAGCTGAGTTTGTTTTTAATGCCACAGCTATTTAAATATGTACATTAATGTAATAATAATAGTCAATGTTAAACATTTCATCATGACTGTTTTAAAATTGCGCATTTGCCAATGAACTAAGTTTCATAATTCAATTATGATTAAGCTAGCAATATGGATCGGTTTACTTCGGTGCAAATTCATTTTAAGTTAAAAATTACTGAATAAAGTAACAAGTGGTAATTAAATACAATAGTTACTTGTGTTATCTACCTTCTTTAAACCAGTTTTTTCTAAGGTGTCCCTTTTCGAACTTAAACTCAAGGCCGTGTATTATTATTAATACAACTTCCCCCATGCGGAGGCTGCCACAAGGACAAAGTATGTCAACTACACAGTATTTTGTCTTCTAAGTTACTGTTGAGATTGCTAGTGTACCAGATAGAAATAACCACCACAAAGCTCAGGAATAAATTTGCAATTAATTTTGGATATGGCATGATGTATGGTTCTTCAAATGTTATATAGATGATTTTATATAGATGTAAGCAATGAAATGCCGTTATTTTTACCTTCTTGCTCACAGAGACTATGGCATTTTTAGTTCGTGAACTGGGCAATTCTTTCTTCTTTTCTAATTATTTTTAAAAAAGCAGATATACTACCGGTAATAATTCCCATGTTCCTCCGCTTAGGATGATATTATATTATCAGAAACAGCATATCAAAAAGTGTAACGAACTTCACCATGCCTGTAAACTTATAATTATTCAGAGTACTGTACTATATCTGGTGGGAGATGCTTGATTTCCCCTGGCTATGGAAGTCTTGATGCTGTCTGTGGGAGTTTCATTAATTTTGAGTGGAAGTTAACGTCTAAATTGCTTGTGATTTATGTTTGGCCATTAATGACAATGTAGTAAGTCATCACTCGTAAGAGAGGAAGAAAAGTGATCCAACTCTTCGAAGAGTGCATGAGATGGGAACAGCGGTCCTTTTCTCTCTCTCATTCCACACACGCACAGGCACACACACACACACACACACTCGCACGCACACCGCCCACTCCCACCAGGGTCTCACCACACAACTAGCGATCGTATGAGGCGACTAAAAGGGGCCTACTTGTGTTGCTTGACGCATGTTAAAACATTGCTATTGGATCGGTGCATACGTTCGTAGCGTTTATTTATGGGTTTGCAACAGCCCGTTGCCAAGAGTTCTTTGTCCGTTATTCCAGTTTGTTCAGTTTGCTGTTTCATGTTGGTGAAAACACTGTGTATTATACGCACATTCTGGATATTTTACAATCACTTCGATTATTTGATAAATGCTGTGTTCTATTTTGGACTTTTTAAAACGCAGTGAATTTATTTTTTATTATAAAAATTCGGCGATTATTAAAAATATCTTTGTATGTATTGTATAAAAAATATATTTAATTTCAGTTTCGTGCTGTCAAAGGCTATAGCGATTTTACTTCACGACTTCTCGTTATTTTTCTGTGACAAATTATTGTAATTTTCTCGTTATCATAATTAGCCAATTAACAAAGAATTATAATATGTTTTCCTACTGTGTTGGCATACTATATCGGTAAATCCACGAACGGGGATTTTGGGTCAGGACTAGTAAAACAGTGCTATAAAGTAAATGGCTGGAGTTTGACTTAATAGGAGCACTAACACAGTGTTTTATCATACCTGAATGAATCATCATTGCAGTGTGACGCTGTAATCTGAGTTGTTTCTTATCCTCTAAATGCAGGGGACGATCGCCTGGCCTTTGAAAGCCATGTTCATGTCGTAATGTGCTAAGTGTAGCTGAGTAATGCGGCAGACATGCACTGTTGCCAACTCATAAAACACGTTTACATTTAGATGGGAAGAAAGTTGGTTTTCTATGAAACATAGTCTGCGTTTGCCAACCTTCTGCATCGAATTATATCGAGAAATAGGCTGCTTCTCCAGACTTCCCTCGCATGCAAAGATCTCTGAATTATTAGTCACGATACTCTAAGTTCAAACAATAGTAACTCATCACAGAACTTTTTTTCTCATTAATATAATTATGATGTTATAGTCGCAGGTTTTCTGTTGTTCATATTTTTAGCAAGAAATATATACAAATCCAAATATCAAGTGTATTGTAGGTAGGGTTTTGATGATTTTATCATTTAAATCAAAATTTATTTTTTTGTAAATTAGGTAAAATACGGTTCCCCAGACCATCATCAGCCTTATATTGTTGTTTAAATGCCAAATACCGGTACATGTTCATTGATTTTTATTTAGTTTTTCCTGCAGAAATGCTGAATCGCGAACTAGGTGTGGGCTACACATCGAGACTTCTTGCCGTATGTTCAGTTTTGTCGCTACTGTCATATATTGGTCATTCCATTAATAGTCATTTAAATACAATTCAGCTCTTCCGTACTAGCCTTGAAATGTTATACACTTAATACAATTCCTTTGTTTTCTTAATAATTATGATTTTCTGGGAATAAAGTGATTTTCGCCATAATACGTATCAATCATTAGTGATGAGACAGATAATTATGAGAAGTACAGTCTGATGTTTACCTGTTTACGGTAATGGGTCACTCATTATAAGGATTCAGTTGTGTGTACGTAATATGATATGAGAATACCTCTTTCACGGAACTCTAAACTGATTGGAAGTTAGATACTAGTTCTTTCCCCCCTTCACTTGCTTATTATTTCAAATAATGTTGCATGTCTTCCAGTCGCTCAAAAAAAGAATGAATGTATGATATTACGTAAGGTCCTCGTAGGTACACTTTTCCCAGAAACATTTGAACCTATAGATAGGTTTGTTGTGGATATCCACTGGGTTTTTACCTGCATGGGAAGTGAATTATATTGTGATAGTAACTAAAATAAAGTCTGATAAAATATTTACAATACCATGCGCTCTTTTTTAGGGACTACATATAAATTGCTTTATGAATTAAAATAGCACTGTAGTAGTTAAACTAACCAAAAATGAGATCGAACGTTGAGAATAGGATGTTCAGACAATTCCTATTTTATCAAGAACACACGTAGAAGAAAATTAATTAAATACACTGCACTGGTCCGTGTTCTCCAAAATTAGGTCGTATGTACAGGATGAAAAGACGGCTTGGCATAAGCTCTGGGAACTTTTTGAGAACCGCTGATATAAGAATTTGACTTTGTGCTCATCACATTGTTGCTATTGTTTGGTTTGTTCTCCCCCTCTACTCCCGGAAAAGAGATTCAGTGTGATTTTATGTACTCGATGCATGTGGACGATTTGGTTTTTATTTCTTATAAGGAACGCGCAGCTGTAAGCTTGCATACGGGAGATAGTGGGTTCGAACCCCAGTGTCGGCAGCTCTGAAGATGGTTTTCCATTTTCACACCAGGTAAATGCTGGAGCTGTACCTTACTGAAGGCTGCGGCTGCTTCCTTCTCATTCCTAGGCCTTTCCTATCCCATCGTCACCATAAGACTTATGTGTGTCGGTGTGACGTAAAACAAGTAGAAAAATCTTATAAGTACTTCGCGCTGACAATTCATATTTTTGTATGTGTGCTGTGGGTATTCATTGTACATGGAGGATGACCAAATGTTGTTGCAACGAAGGTCAATTAAATTTTTTTTTTTAAATCTTGGGAAACATTCTTTCTGATTATATTATTCACGTTTACGAAGTTACTAACTGGTTTGATAGAAGGCGTTTTGAGTTTAGGAAAAGTTAAATGAGTGAGGTTCAACTTGTAGGACTGCAGCAACATAGAGGAAATATTTTAGATTCAGAAGGTCAAATGACTGTATTGCTTTTCACCTATCTTAGGCCTTTGTCAGATAATATCGTGGAAGACTACTGACGAAAATGAGGGCTATTGGATTGGACAAGTGACTGAATGGGTGGCTAAATTTCTAGGAAATACAACTCTGAGAATTAGAGCAGGTGAAGCATTATCCGATCTGGTAATGATGGTGGAGAGTCTGGAATACAGTAATATTGGACCTTCGTTTTCTTATATGTATAAATGATGTGAGTAAAGCACTGGAATCACAAATAAGGCTGATGATGTTATATTGTATTAAATACACTAGTGTCCAAAAGTTAAGCATATCACTAAACGAGACCATACCGCCTGATAGAAATGTCAGACGGATTGCTGAACAAACGGAAGCTGACTCACACACCATATGACACACGACTTGTCCAAAAAAAAAGCAGTGTCAGAAAGGTTCTGATAGCTAAGGTACACCTTTGACAACAACTAATAAAACTTGGCAGTGTCTTCCACAACAAAATGTGCTTTTGATAGGGTGTATGGATACGCCTAACGACCACACATGCTTCGCAGCGGCTGGGCATGCTCTCTATCAGATTGTCCAAGAGCTCTTGTGACAGTCGATCCCATTCCTCCGAAAGGGCAATGCGAAGGTCTTGGAGGGTCCTTGGTGGAGGCTGACGGGATGCAGTTCGCCTCCCTAATGCATCGCAGGCATGCTCTATAGGATTCAGATCCGCAGACCTCGCTGGCCAGTCCATGCGATGAATGTTTTCCCCAGCCAGGAATTCAATCACCAGAGCAGGGTGGTGCGGTCGGGCATTATTATCGTCCAATAAGGGGAAGTCTGGACCAACCGCACCTCTGAAGAGTCGAACATGCGGTCTCAGTACCTTATCCTTGTATCTCCGAGCGTTAACAGTGTTCTCGGACCACCCATGAAGATCAATCAATCAATATCAATCAATACTGATCTGCATTTAGGGCAGTCGCCCAGGTGGCAGATTCCCTATCTGTTGCTTTCCTAGCCTTTTCCGAAATGATTTCAAAGAAATTGGAAATTTATTGAACATCTCCCTTGGTAAGTTATTCCAATCCCTAACTCCCCTTCCTATAAATGAATATTTGCCCCAGTTTGTCCTCTTGAATTCCAACTTTATTTTCATATCGTGATCTTTCCTACTTTTATAAACGCCATTCAAACCTATTCGTCTACTAATGTCATTCCACGCCATCTCTCCGCTGACAGCTCGGAACATACCACTTAGTCGAGCAGCTCTTCTTCTTTCTCTCAATTCTTCCCAACCCAAACATTGCAACATTTTTTTAACGCTACTCTTTTGTCGGAAATCACCCAGAACAAATCGAGCTGCTTTTCTTTGGATTTTTTCCAGTTCTTGAATCAGGTAATCCTGGTGAGGGTCCCATACACTGGAACCATACTCTAGTTGGGGTCTTACCAGAGACTTATATGCACTCTCCTTTACATCCTTACTACAACCCCTAAACACCCTCATAACCATGTGTAGAGATCGGTACCCTTTATTTACAATCCCATTTATGTGATTACCCCAGTGAAGATCTTTCCTTATATTAACACCTAGATACTTACAATGATCCCCAAAAGGAACTTTCACCCCATCAACGCAGTAATTAAAACTGAGAGGACTTTTCCTATTTGTGAAACTCACAACCTGACTTTTAGCCCCGTTTATCAATATACCATTGCCTGCTGTCCATCTCACAGATGTGCAGGTCCGTACGGCCATTCAACATGATGCCGCTCCACACCATGACGCTACCACCACAATACTGTCCCCGTTCCACGATGTTCCTGTGGTTGTATCGGCTACCCGGTTCTCTCCAGATTACTGTGCGACGGGAATCATTCTGCAAACTGAAGCGGAATTCATCTGTGAAGAGCACATGCATCCATTCATGCATGGTCCTGTTTCGATGTTGACGGCTCCGCAGTAAACGGGCCCGTCTCTGTGCTAGAGTAAGGGGGACGCACACCGCTGGACGTCGGGCAAGCATCCCTGGTGTCTGAGCCTCCGGTACACAGTTTTCCGGGAAAGGGCAACCCCTGAGACGGCTGCAAGCTCCGCCGAAAATTGTCTTGCGGGTGCACTCCGATTTCGTCGGGTGGTTAAGGCCAGATATCGGTCCTGCTGTGGGGTGGTTACCCTTGGTCGACCTGGTACTGGCCTACGACTAACATCTCATGTGTCTCGAAATCGTCTCCAAAGCCTGGAAATGACACTTTGTGGCACATTCAAGGATAAGGCGACTTCGGTTTGTCTGGCCTGCTTCCAGGCGGCCGAGTATTCTACCCTGCAAAACGGGGTCCAAATGGCGTCGTTGTGCCATTATGTTGTTACGTTCACCACGAGGCTACACTCTGCACACTATAATAGGGCAAACACGACTGAGAGAATATGGGGCGCAGGTACTGGCTGTGTTTACCTTGCGGTTACGCCGCTAGTCAGAGCAGGGAACAGTCCTTTCCTATGCAGAGCGAACACGTAAGGTTGATAGGTGCAAATGTCGTATGATTTGCGGTCTATTTCCTGTTGCCCTGCTTACTCGTAACTTATGCTTAACTTGTGGACACTAGTGTAAGTTGTAGGATTGTGAGCGGCCGCAGAAATACCTCAACAAAGTTGTGAGATGTACAGCAGACAATGGTATGACGGTAAACGGGGTAAAAGTTAGGCTGTAAGTGGGTTCGAACCCCACTATGAGCAGCACTGAAGATGGTTTTCCGTGGTTTCCCTTTTTCCCACCAGGCAAATGTTTGGCTTGTACCTTAATTGAGGCCAGAGCAGCTTCCTTCCCACTTCTAGCTCTTTCTTATTCCATTGTCGCCATAAGACCTGTCTGTAAATGCGACGTAAAGCAAATTTAAAAAAATGTAAGTTCCACTAAGAGGAAAAGTCTCCTCGGTTTTAATAAATTACTGTGTTGATGGATTGCAAGTTCCTCGTGGGGACCGCTGTAAGCACCTAGGTGCTAATATAAGAAAAAATCTTAATTGGGCTAATTACATAAACGGGATTCTAAATAAAGGTTGCAGATCTTTTCATATGCTTATTATGATAATTAGGGGTTGTAGTAAGGATGTAAAGGAGAGGGCATATAAGTCACTAGTGAGACCCTAATTAGAGAATGGTTCCAGTGTTTGGGACCCTCGTCTGGATTACTTCATTCAAGAACTGAAAAGGCCCAATGGAAAGCAGTTTAATTTGTTCCGGGTGATTTCTGACAAAATGTGGTAAGAATTCGGAGTAAGGACTAAGCGGTATGTTCCGAAATGGCAGCAGAGAGATTTTGTGGAATAGCATTAATGTATGTATAAGCTTTAATAGAGGGTTTAAAAGGAGGAAAGATCATAACATGAAGTTAAATTTAGAATTCAAGAGGACACATTGGGGCAAACATTCTTTTTATAGGAAGAGGAATATTAGGGATTGGAACAATTTACCAAAGAGATGTACGATACATTTCTAACTCCTGTGAAATCGTTTAAGAAAAGTCTACCTGATAGGGATTTTGCCACCTGGACGACAACGGATCATAGGTGACTTATTGAAGACTGTAATTCTCCTTAGTCAGCCATTAAATGTTCAGTGTTATTGAGTTCAAGGAAATAAAGATTATCTCAGTTTCTAATTGACATGTTTTTTAAAGAAATTACGTATTTTAAATTAAATAGTAGCCCTACGGGTTTTTACATACTGAATATACTGATGTAAATATGGCTCTTTTAAGGTCACGGCCGCTAACCTCCCAGTCTAGCCCTTTCCCATGGGAAGGTAGTGGCCATGGCCTTAAGGTACAGCCCCAGCATTTTACTGGTGTGAAAATGAGAAACCACGGAAAATCATCTTTAGGGCTACCGACGGTGGGATTCCAACCCACGATTTCCTGAATGCAGGGTCACAGCTATGCGATCCTATCCCTGAGGCTAACTAGCCGGTTTTTAGCTCATTAAATTAAGTGTCCAGTGTGGCGGATGTGATTTAAGAGTGATTAAGATGTAATGAGAAATCAAACTGGTTAATATTATGGAGGTAAACATATTACTTTTTATATCTGACGCCTAAGAAATTTTACTGCCTCCTAGATGTTTTTCTTATTTGTCCAGCCCTGATCTAAACATACAGAAAAACATAAACATTGCAAAGCGAAGGAAAAGGTAAAGACACTAAGTTCATTGTTAAATTATTAGAATGGGTCCATTACTTCAGTACAAGTGCTGGAACACACGCCCATTGACTTCAAGCAGTATATCGACGTGCCACAGTTAGTGGTACCATTTCAAAGACGCCAGGCATTTTCCAGATTTCAACTTCTTCACTGAATGAATGTCCGCCAACCCATTCCGTGCCTAGCGTTTCATTTTTGCCGTAGTGGTCCAATTTCACTGTTCTGTAAGCAAGGAAGAATTGTACTGTTCCGAGAAGAAGTCGTCAGACTGGGTTGAAGAATGGTACGGAGTATAGAAATTCAACAGACTGAATTGAAGCAAACAAACTTGCTGATAGCTCAGGTGTTAATCAATTAGGGTGAATGCAGGGAGTAGTGTAAACAAACTGGGTTGGAGAATGATAGCATGCTGAAGGAGTAAACAGTCTGGATGGTCGCATTAATGACATATAAACGCCTCTTGCACTGAAACGAAGGAATTGAAAGAAGGTCATCCATCTGCTTGCAAAGTCTGTCAGTCTAATTTAGGAACGCCCCGTAGGCCTATTTCCAAGGTAATCAGAGTAGGATTACAAATATTGCTAGGTTTCGAGTGGTCTTTAGGTTCTCAATTAGAATTCCAGAAAAATGTTGTGGTTACTCGCGAAAGTGAATCTGGCTGATAAATGAAACATGAATTGCATGTGTCTCTTTCAGGGAGAGGCGGAAATTACTTTGATGGAACTAGGAGGGGAACGAAGTGGGTGAAGGAATACTGAAATGTGATTTCATTACTGACTGTGGAGGGTGGTACGTATTTTATAGAATGAAGTGGTTTAATGAACAGCTTGCTGTAGCGTCATATTTTTGTGTGATTTGTTAGTACGCCAGAAAAATGGACGCCTGTACTCTTTTTGCTTATATTGTATCTTATCCTGGATTAACGGTCGCAGAGTTCTGTTCTCTAATGAAGATCTTCGAATTCTGACCATTACTCAAGAGATTTTCGAAATGAGAGTCGCACCTCTGTGCTTCAAATCTCATGTAAAACCTTATATTCCGTCACTGGATTTAAAATCACGTAAGCAGGCTGGAGTAGCTCAATCGGTAGAGCCCTGACCTTCTGAGCTTAAGTTGGCAGTTCGATCCTCGGTCTATCCGGTGGTATCTGAAGGTGCTCAAGTAAATCATCCTCGTGTAACTCCTCTGTGGGACAACATTCCGACAACTCGGCGTCTCTGAAAATCGTAAAAGTTTTTGGGACGTTAAACCTTGATTATTATTATTATTATTATTATTATTAAAGTCAAGTAAATCGGCCAGCTTTCCGCTACATCATCTCGTCTATAAGCCAGAATTAAACATCATGAATATATTTTCATAGATATTTTCAAATGTATTTCATAGGTAATTAACTCCTCCTCGTCCATCATCAATGTACTGTAGTTCTTTGAATCTCCATAATCGTTGTAATAATTGAGGTCAACCAGCTGTAAATTATTTACTGCGGAGTTTATGTATCTTTGCATAGCTCAAAACGTACTGTTTAAGTTTGTGTTTAGACTGCTAATTTAATGAAGTATAGTATGTTCTTGCATTAAGTCAGCCGATATTTAAGACTTTTTCACTTGGTTCTAAAATAATTGTATATTGTATTCACTGTAGGCCTAAATGTTGCATAAAAGAGCTTGTTAGCCTCAGTAGCAAATTGCAAACAATACATTACATTATTTCATCTTTCTTTCTTTCTTTTTTTCTTTCTTTCTTTCTTTCTTTCTTTCTTTCTTTCTTTCTTTCTTTCTTTCTCCCGTCGCATGAGAGGTTCAGAGAATAGGAGTTCTGTGATTTAGTCCTAAACTATAGGAACTATTCTTAAAGCTTGCTCGCAAGCTTTTCCTCTCCATCCTCACTTGGTTGACATCGGCGGTATTAGGTTTGCGAGGTTTACGGAGTTTTCAGCTTCCTACCTTTCACAGCCGTTCCTTTTCTTTATCCGACTCCCTAATTCTTTGAGATGTTAGATCACTGCCTCCTTCCCCCTTCGATTGAAATGTTAAGTGACTGATAATGTTGTTAATTTCCCCTGAAAACAACCGCCAGGACCTTAACACACTCGCTGAATGCTAAGGCTGAAATGTACCTTGCTTTCCTTCATGGGGCACACACCACAGTCCTTGTCCCAAACGGTGACACTCATAGATAGATATCGCACAAGCATACGGGGATGACAACCACATTGCCCATAGCCTCTAAAACAAACATAATTGAATCTGTGTGGGTACCGCCCGCATAACGTGGCTGTGTTCCTCTCTCTTGGCCCACATCCACTGCCATGACTAAACCGACGGCGGCACTCGGACGCTAAATTTAAGCCCTCGACTATTTATATCCCCCACCACGGGGGCTGCTAAGTGATTTTCATGACAATACCTGCACTCCGTTCGTGCTAAGATACCGCAAGTGTAGTTCATTGACACGAAAGGTGTTGCCCAACTGACTAACTTCCTACAATAGTGTGTAGGCCATGTTACGTATTTCGAAGAGCCCACACTCCTTGATATTCAACAGCGTTACCCTTTGGCTCTGTTTAGTTTTCG
Organism: Anabrus simplex; assembly: GCF_040414725.1. Taxonomy (NCBI): domain Eukaryota; kingdom Metazoa; phylum Arthropoda; class Insecta; order Orthoptera; family Tettigoniidae; genus Anabrus; species Anabrus simplex. The sequence goes on from NC_090265.1 coordinate 41,593,191, forward strand.
TGTTACGAAGTTTACACACTTATCAGGAGATGAAGACACAGTGCATTCACGCAAGGATCTTTTTTAGTATGTTGCAGAGGTGCTAACTATTACGGATTGTCCGTAATTATTACGGATTTCACCTCACGATTACGGAGTTACGGTCAAAGGGGAAATTATTACGGAAAAGCTGACATTATCACGAAAACATTTTCGACGGAAATAAAAGAAAAGGAAAAATGTTGAGTCCTTTCGAGCCTTTCTCCTAAATCGACTTTATTTCAATGCTTGTGAGTTGGCAATGATACTTATTCGATCGTGACTTCCTTTTGCTACCCATAAGCGTTGTAAATTCATTGTGAATGAAGGAGCTCAGGCGCTGCTCTTCTCCACTATAAATCCTTCAGTAATGTTGTATTTGCTGTGTTAAGTGTACCTGACAGTTGACAGAAAGATTGAGAAAGAATTGAGGCCTACATTAAGCACATCTGCACTGGTATCGCTTATGGTTCAGAAAATGAAAATGTCATCACAGTCGGAAGGATGCTTCAAGAAAAACTACACTGAAAAGCAGCTGCTGCGTGAGAAACAAGCTACAAGGAATGTTTTATCATAGAACGAACAGGTTGCGTGCAAATGTTATTGTGTAATATGATATACTTTTGGATAGATTGTTAGAGGGAAGGGCAAAAGGGATGTCGTTATCAAGAAGGAAGGCGTATGCTTTGGACTTGAAATTTTTCTCGAGGGTGAAGGGCGATTACTGATAATCCACTTCAAAGTTGGCACCTCTGATTGTTGTGAACTTGTTCAGAGATTTGATGGATAGTTATCGAGCGAATTAGCAGCACGATTTGGGTCAGCTGTGAGTTTACATTCGCAAGGAGGTGAGTTCGAACCCCTATCGTCGGCAGCCCTGAAGATGGCTTTTAGTGTGCTTTTTTTCATTTTCACACCAGGCATATCCTAAGGGCTATACCTTAATTAAGGGCAGGCCGCTTCCTTTCCAGTCCTACCCTATCGTCGCCAAAAGACCTCAGTCGGTGCGACGTTAGAACACTTGCAAGAACTTGATTGATAGTTGCTTTTTAAAATTAAACGTCTCTCGGTATTGTAAAAAGAAAATCAAGCCCATATGCCCGGATTTTCGCACAAAATCTATATAAAATATAATTTTCCTTGCAGAATTTTTTGGCCCTATTGCTCGCTTTTATCTCGAATAGGTTTAGTTCAGTTTTTGTCTCACTCTTTGGAAAAATATTATTATGTTATATAGGCTAATGCGTTTTGCCCTCGAAGCTCGTAGAACCAATATTTAGCACTGGACTTCTTGTTGTTCTTCTTATCTTTCTAAAATCTCATCCTTTATTGTTATTGTTATTATTATTATTATTATTATTATTATTATTATTATTATTATTATTATTATTATTATTATTATTATTATTATTGTGTGGGTTCCTGTAGTCACGTCCTAATTCGTGAACCATGGGCAGCGTTTGAGCGGCCTAGTAAATGGCTATGACATCTCGGACATATTCTGAACTGTGGCCCTCATTATGCTCAGGCGGCTAGCACTATACTATACACTCCATCTTGGTCCCTAAACCCTTGGAAGAGAATTTTCACTGGGACTATGTGTAAGTAGAGTAGCATCCTGATTCACGGAAATTCACCGAGCTCAGAATGTTTTAAGCAAGCATCGGATCTATGGGAGCGACGGGAGTCCCACTTCCATTTGACAGGCCAGGAAATACTTGGAAACTACTTAGCGAACGAAATGGAATTCCATGGGGTGCTGTCAATATTAATGGGGCTTGTGGAAGAAAGGAATTTAAACTGGCTGAGTCAGCAATTAAGATACGTCTGGAGGTCTTCGGGGTTAGTAATGTTCCGATAATGGGGAGATAACGCGGAAGAGATAGGAGATTATACGCTGTACTTGACAGGTGTGAAAAGGGAAAGGGCATTATGTGGGGTAGGACTGTTAATCAGAAACGCCATAGCGAATGATGTGAATAGATTTAGCTGTTGAAAGAATTAGTCCGGGATTGTCTCAGTATATACACCCTGTGAGAGAGCAGATGTTGAAAGTTTTATGAAGTACTGACGGGTCAACAGCAAGGACAGGATAATATTCTAATGGGTGGTTTCAATGCGAGAATTGGAAATAGAGAACTGAACCATGTGAAGTGATCGGTAAATGTGGGGAAGATTATGGAAGCTAATAGAAATGAGAAGCGTTTAGTGGACTTCTCTGCCAATATGGGATTAACAGTTACGAATACATTCTTCAAGCCTAAGGCTATTCACCGTTACACATGTTAGAGTAGGGAGCTCCAGATCCGTAATAGACTACATATCATAACCGACTTTGAATTCAAAAAATCTGTTAGGAATGTGCTGGTGTTCCGGGGGATTTTTCGATTATACAAACCACTATCTGATCTTTATCTAAGCATGAGATGGTGGTAGTTGTGGTTTTTGTTTGAAGAGGAAGTACCTAAGCTTAGAATAGAGAAAGTGAAGTCTGTCTCCAGACGACTAAGGGTAGATCATCTCCAGGACGAAGAAATTAGAAGTACATGGGTATGACTGGTGAAAAGTTCCAAAGAATAGATTCAGCAGGTTCAGGATATAGAAGGAAAATGGGTGGCATACAGGGATGTTGTAGGAACAACAAGGGAATGCCTAAGGAGCAGTTGGGTGTAAAGATGGGGGAAAAGCTAACATTTTGGCGGAATGGTGTGGAAAGAAGGCGTATCAGAAATTGCGCCAAACAAGGTCTGATGCAGACATGGAATTGTACGTAGTTGAAAGACAAGGAGTGGAAGAAATAATTGTCGAATTGAAGAAGGCTTGGTCAGGCGGCAGGAACACTTTTCTGGACAGTAACAAAGAATCTTGGAGGGAAAAAGGAAGTGAATATTGTTTTGGGTAAATCGAATGAACTGATAGTTGTGGTGTTCTGTGACTTATGCTGCAACTCGCTTCCGCTAGGTGGCATTATGCTGAAGGGATGATAAATATGTTTTCCGCAGTTGTACAATAAGTAACCTGTCAGTGAAGGTACAACAGCTATTAATGTCTAAAGACATGTTTGAGAGTGATTGATAACCTGCAAAGCATCTGAGCGATCAAGGGCCTAGAATTTCAAGCTGCTCTTATTACCGCTTCTGCCCACCATTATTTCTCGATCTCGACAGCATTTGTTTTGCGAGGCGTGGAGTCTTTCCATTTCCCGATCTTTCATGGCCCTTCCCTTTCTTTATGTGATATTCTAATTCTTTGAAGATCGGACTGAGTAGCTCAGACGGTAGAGCTCTGGTCTTCTGAGCTCAAGTTGGTGGGTTCAATCCCGGCTCAGTCCGATGGTATTTGAAGTTGCTCAGATACGCCAAGTCTTGTGTCGGTAGATTTGAGTACCTTCACGTAAAAGATATCATGCGGGACAAAATTTCTGCACCCTTGAGTACCTTTGAAATAGTGGAACGTAAATCTATTCTTCTTCCTCTTCTTGCCGGGCTGAGTGGTGCAGACGGTTGAGGCTGACCCCAATTTGGCAGGTTCGATCCTGGCTCAGTCCGGTGGTATTTGAAGGTGCTCAAATACGTCAGCCTCGTGTCGGTAGTTTTACTGGCACGTTAAAGACCTCCTGCGGGACTAAATTCCGGCACCTCCGCGTCTCCGAAAACCGTAAAAAAAGTAGTTAGTGGGACGTAAAGCCAGTAACATACTACTACTTATTCGAGGACCGGGCGAGTTGGCCGTGCGGGTAAGGACGTACAGCTGAGAGCTTGCATCCGGAAGATAGTGGGTTCGATTCCCACTGTCGGCAGCCCTGAAGATAGTTTTCCGTGGTTTCCCATTTTCACACTACCTTAACTAAGGTTACGGCCGCTTCCTTCCCACCTAGGCCTTTCCTATCCCATCGTCGCCATAAGACCTATCGGTGTCGGTACGTCGTAAATTGTAATGAATAAATAAATATTATTCGAGGAATCGAAACTCCGTCGTCGTCTTTCTGTATCAGGCTGTATTTCTCATTTCGGAAGATGTGACTAATAAAATACTTTCCCCGCATGTTTCTAGGGTTAAGACTTCATATTATTTCCCTGCACGACGGAATAGCCGGAATACCTCCTCCTTGGTGAGTGACGTGGTCTGCCCATAGGATCTTTAAGATTCTGCGGCACATCTACATTCCAAAGGCCTGCAGTCAGTTCGTTGACGAAGCCTGTAGTGTCCATTCCTTCGACATGTAAAGCAGCTCCAGTAAACACCGAACACTTCGACACGCCAACGAATTTCGAATCGGAGGTTACAATTCTCCATAAGACGTCTTTAATTTCAAAAACACTCTTCTTACTTTTTAAGATGAAGCAGGACTGTTTTTCTTGTATTCAGGAAATATGTTAAAAATTCCAAAGCTTTAACAAAATTGAAACCGGGATGCTGCTTTCAGTTCAGTGATCGCCATGCCAGTGTCTCCTTTGGCACCATCTAACCAACGCGATCTTGTTCTTTCTGATCGTCTTCTGCCACTCATCATTCGGACCATGACATCGTTTTCCAGGAAGGTACTTCTCGTTATGTGACCAAAGTAGGCCAGTTTTTGTTCCACTATACTTCCTTCCAAGGATTTTTTGGGGGCTTCATTCTGGTCCAAGATCTTTACTAATTCTGCTTGTCCACAGCATTGTAACGGTGAACGGAGGGGCAGATGAAAATGTTGCCAGCCGTTTGAAGAAAGCTAAGGATGCATTCGCAACACTCCGTCCCATATGGAGATTTAAAGAACAGTACGAGAATAAAACTGCGGATCTTCATTAGCAATGTGAAGTCTGTGCTGGGTTTACCCGCGTGGAACATGTTAAGTGACCAAGTCTTTGACACGGAAGATGCAGAACACAAATGTCTTAGGGACATCTTAGGGATATACTGGCCAGAAGTAGTGTTAAATGGGTCCATGGAAGAGAACCCATCAATTACCGATTGAACAGCAGATCAAGAAAATAAAGTGGCAGTGGATTGGCCATACAGTGCGTAGACCCGATGACAGCATAGCAAAACAAGCTCTCAAGTGGAATCCTCAGGGCCAGAGTAGAAGAGGAAGACCTGTAAGATGACATGGAGGAGATAAGTGGAGATAGTGACCAACTTGGGTATACACAAGGAAAGCTGAAACACATGGTACATCACAGAACCAGATAGCGAAACCTTGTCTCGTCCCTGTGCTCCTCAAAAGGAGTTTAAGGAATTAAGTGGGATGGGGGGTTGTCCACGGTGTTCTCAGCAGACATCGCGTGCGTCAAAGTTCAAATTCGCCCACCCTTCTCCTGTCTGCTTTCTTCTGGGTCCATGTTTCGCAGCTGTAAGTGGCTATAGGGAAAGCGATGACTTACCAGTCTGCATTCTCTCACTGATATTCCTGCTCTTCCAGATATTTTTCAAACTTATCATTGTATTCTTTCATAGTGCCGGCCGCTGTTTAACTTCAGGATATCATCACAGGGTATTAATTTACTGATTTGACAAGACTTTCCATGTATTGTTCTTATTGTAATGCATTGTAATTGTTTTACATTTTAATAGGTTGCATATCTCTCGACGCATACTTCGTGGTTACCGTATTCCACATATCTTTACGCGCTACCGCTTGGACTCATTCCCGCTTTTCACTGCTGGTAATGGTTTCAGGTAATAATGTTGCCCTCCTGGAAGGGTTATCTTAAATAATAGCATATTACTTTCGTCCATTTGAGTGTGATTGTCTGAGATAATGGGCAATTTAGCGGATGAGCCTAATAATGCTATGCGTTTAACGACTCTTCAGTTACACTGTATGATAAAAAGTATCCATTCACCTGTCCTTACAAGTAATTTGGAACGTAGATATCACGAAGAGCATATAAAATGCAGACTAGCACAAACAAGGAAGGTCATTCTTGAGAAAAGAAATTTGCTCACTTCGAACATTGATATAAGGATTAGAAAGATCGTTTTGAAGACAATCGTGTAGAGCGTGACATTGTATGGAAGAGAAACATGGACGATAACTAGCCCAGAAAGATATAATACAAGATTTTGAAATGCAGTGTTACACAAGGATGCTGAAGGTGAGATGGGTAGATCGATCACGAATGAAGAGGTACTGGATCGAATTTGTGAGAGGAGAACGGTTTGGCGAAATCTGACCAGAAGAAGAAATAGAGTGATAGGGTACATCTTAAGTCACCCAGGAGTTGTTCAGTTAGTTTTTGAGTGAAGTGTAGGGCGGTAAGAATGGCAGGGGTGGGGTGGGGGGACCAAAGTATGAATACGAATATGCGGCCGCTACGGAGAAATGAAAATGTTAGCTCAGGATCTATAACGCCATCCTTCGCACTGGTCACTTTCCTAAAAAATGGAAACTTGCTAAAATTATAACCTTCCACAAACTAGGAAAACCAAAACCAGACCCCAAAAGCTACAGGCCAATCAGCCTACTAGACGGACTAGGCAAAGTCATGGAATGACTACTTTACTGACGACTTATTAACAATACTACCCTAAACAACTCTCTTCCCCTACAACAATTAGAATTCCGGAAAGGACACTCGACGGTCCAGCAACTCGCCAGAATGGTAAACATTATCACAAAGACCTTGAACACCACAAGAGGACGCGGTATCCTATTTCTTGATGTTGCATAGGCCTTCGACATAGTGTGGCACGAAGGTCTACTCTACAAACTCCATCAGAAAGGACTGAAACAGATGTACTGGAACCTTATTGCCAACTACCTAACAAATAGACAGTTCTACGTTGAAATATCAGGTGAGAAGTCAGACATAAAAACAGTGAGAGCCGCTGTACCCCAGGGATCCATTATTGGGCCATACTTGTACCTGCTCTTCTGCTCAGACATTCCAACCACACAATAAACAGAGTTAGCATTATACGCCGACGATACTGCATTAATGGCAGAATCTTTCCAACCAGAAATCGGAATAAGAGACCTACAGGACGCCATAGCACACCTATAAATTTGGTGCCGCATGTGGAAGATCAAAATCATCAATCCAACCAAATCGCGACAGCGGTATATTACACCATCAGAAAAAAAAAAAAGAAGCCAAACTTCGATTTAAAGGCTAAGAAATTCAGTGGTCAACAGAGGCAAAATATCTAGGAGTAATCTTAGACTGCACACTCCAATATAAATCACATTTCAGTTACATCCTTGAAAAATCTCAGAAAGCACTCAGATCAGTTGAATGCCTCATAAACAAAAGATCAAGGCTAGACATTAAGAACAAGATCCTAATATATAAAACAATTCTTCGGACTGTAACACTGTACACATCCACACATCAGTCCTACGACTGATTGTCATTGCCCCCTACCATCTAGGGAACACAGAAATCCACAGACAGTTAAAAATTACCTCTATCAAGGAAGAACTAAAAAAAAAAAGCTGCAAAACATCTCTACCTCCTAGCTCAAGAACATACTAACCCCTAATACAACTCCACGACATGGACGAAGGCGTGCATTACCGTTATAAATACCCTAAAACCTTAATCAACGACTAAATCACTCTAAGAAACACACTACCCCAAAATACTTGTAAATATTGCACATTAGAAATCACAAACGCAGAACCACCTATCATGTTAATACTGTAGTTATTGAAAATATCATAGGAAGTAAGAACTACAGTTCAAATTACATACCATGTAAATATAGTAAATTATTGTAAATACCCTAGAAAGTAAGCTAATTACACCACACTACAGCACCACTGTACATAATTGTAAATAATTGTACAGCAACAACCTCCCCTATTCACTCCAAAATATTTTTAAATACTGCATGCCCTGTCGAGTCCCATCCACAACCTCCTAGTTACCAATTGCCAACATTTTCACATGTAAATAAACCAATTACCATTCCTCAACATTCTCACATATAAATAACCACAAAAATATACCAAGCAAAACTAAGAGTCCACGCTCTAAGAGCCACAAGTTCGATCAGCAGCAGTCGCTCCGCGAGGATCAAACTCAGGGTGGGACGGAGAGCTGCATGAAACCAGTCTGTGAACTGATGACACAAACAACTTCAGATAAGATGCAGCTGGTTTGTCAGTCTACAGAGTCTTGACTTGGTGACTCAGTTACTGAGGGTTTTCAAGATATGGAACTTAATAACTTATAGTAATAAGCCCCAATACGGAGCGGAGTGGCCGGAGGTTGTGATCAATCTACGGATATGAAGCCAAGCTTTGCATTCGGGAGTGGAGTGGGTTCGAACGCCGCCGTCGGATGTCCTGAGAATTGTTTTCTGAGTTTTCCCGATTTCACTTCCAAGCATATGCCGGTTCAGTTCCAATTCATAGGCCACAGCTCATTCCTTCCACCTTCTTACCCAGTTTAATTCACCATCATTAATTTCTTCAGCTCCTCAAGTGAGGTTGGCGTCAGACAGGGCATGCGGCTGTAAAACATACCACATAATTTCATCTCACGGGACTAAGGGGCTTACATACATACATACATACATACATACATACATACATTCATACGAAGATAATCCCAAAAATAAGTTCTATTTTTTATATAAATACATAGACCTAGCTTGAACATTTAGCTTTTTTTTTTTTTTTTTTTTTTTTTTTTAAAGGCGCTGTGACAGTTTTTGTATGCCCATGTCATACCAGCTCGCCGCTATGCTGTTCGGGAAGTTGTGAGCGGTGCTTCGGGAAACCTCAGGAACCAAAGTGCAGAGATCATCCGATCCGCCGATCTTCACGCATGATTTGCTCAAACTTCACGACTGTCTGGATGGAAATTGACGGTCTCCCGCTCCTTTGTTCGTTCGTTGTGAATTTCAGTCCGACCGGCGCAAACTCTCTACACCATTTTCGAACATTTTTGACATCCTTGCACGACTGACCATACACTTCCGTCAGTTGGCGACGGATTTCAATCGGTTCGGTATCTTTTTTGTTAAAAAACCGAATAACTGCGCGCACTTCGCACTTGGCGGTAACATTCAACGGGAGCTCTATTCTCAACGGCTGCCAAGCCAAGACGAGTGCTTCTGTGCGGCGTGCGTATGTTTATATACGAGCGCGGGAAACTCTTCACAATATTGAGACCAATAGCCACACGAACAGTGTTCTGTTTTTATATTTAAAAAAATACGAGACCTAATTTTTGGAATTACCCTCGTACATACATACATATCACTTACCAGTATACAGGGTGAATTCGAATTCACCAACTAACTTTCGGAGGTTGTTCAGGGATTCCTTCTGAGTATAATGGTAGTATCCGGTGGCTCGTTACAAAGTAATAATGTAATTGTGATTTATTCGATTTGTTACCTCAATCATCCTTGTTTTTATGTGAAAATACCTTCATATAAGTGAAAAAGCCTGTAATATGCCGTAACCAAAACGTACAGCACGAAACACAGAGTAATGCAAAGCTTGTAATATGCAATAACCAGAACGTACAACACGAAACACAGAGTAATGCAAAGGCTGTAATATGCAATCATCAAAACGTACAACACGAAACACAGAGTAATGCAAAGCCTGTAATATGCAATAACCAAAACGTACAACACGAAACACAGAGTAATGCAAAGGCTGTAATATGCAATCATCAAAACGTACAACACGAAACACAGAGTAATGCAAAGCCTGTAATATGCAATAACCAAAACGCACAGCACGAAACACACAGTAATCCAACAACCCTCAGACGAAACACGTACACTTTGCGTGTTCAATCTGTTCTGTCAGTGTATAGTACACAGTATAGTACGTAAGAAATGCAGAACTTTTCTCGTACAGGTATCGTTCAAAATGTCGACCACAGCATCGTTGACTTCCGGTACGTTAAAAACTCCTGCGGGTCAAAATCTCGACACCCCGGTGTTTGTCACGAACTAGCATTTATTATTTTCAATGCAATACAGGTACACAGCTAACTGGGGCAACAACCCGAATGAAATGCAATTACTCTGTAATGAGCTACTGGAGACTACAGGTCCCTTTATACCAATATAATCAGAAGGTATCCCTGAACAACTTCCGAAAATTTGTCGGTCGAGTTCGGCTTCGCAGCGCGCTGGCTTGGTGTACTTACAGTGGGTAGTCAGGGCAGCTGGGTAATTATTTATTGGTTGCTACATCTGTAAAACAAAAAAATGTTTTTGTACTCCTCATATGTTGCTCATCACCACGGCCAGTATGAAGAATGGTGAACAAGATTAGAACTTAGGCTACCTTCAAATGATCCGGTTATATACAAAACGTAATTACAAATGCGGTGTAGTCCAAGATCTGAGGCATCTGAAGAAGTTGAGATTCGAACCCTAGACTGGACAGCACGTAGTCCTGACATATACCCCCATTGAAAATATATGGGATACGATTGGAAGGAACGTCAGACATGACACCACCACCTACGCACAGCTCAGAACATCATTGCTGGAGGAGTGGGATCGCATCCTGGCAGAGGCCATCCATCAACTTGTGAACAGCATGCATGAGCGTTTACAGGCCATCATAGACGGTAAGGGTGGAAACACACGTTTTGGGGCCGATGACCTAGATGTTAGGCCCCATTGAAACAATTATCACCACATTTTTAGTGATCATTGTCCCCATGAAGTGCTGTTCAAACATTAGCTTTGTTTTGTTTGTCCATAAATTTAATAACAGTTGACAAAAAACAACTGACAAAACTTTAAGAAACTAAACAATGTCGAGAATTGCAAAATCTAAGGATAATTATGAGTTAATACACGTTGTTAAACATGTTTTGGTATTTTCTGTAGTCAAACAATCCGGCCCCGCGGTGTAGGAGGCAACGCGTCCGCCTGTCACCCGGCAGCCCTGGGTTCGATTCCCGGCCGGGTCAAGGGTTTTTAATTTAAATGATTAATATCCCTGGCCTGAGGACTGGGTGTTTGTGCCGTCCTTAACGCTCCTTTCCTCACATTCAACACTTCCGCAATTCCCATTACACGCAGGTTCATATCATATGGTGCAAGTAGGGGCAAAAGGTTTCTATAGGTCGACGCCCCGAACAAATAGAAAGTGTTCCACTATTTATTTATTTATTTATTTATTTATTTATTTATTTATTTATTTATTTATTTATTTATTTATTTATTTATTTATTTATTTATTTATTTATTTATTTATTTCCTCAACTGCCCTGTGGAAACTTACTTCTAAAACTTCATCTCAGTCATTGACAAGCCTGTCGAAACCGCTTCATTTTAGAGAACCTTTAATTGTTTGAGGATACGAAGTAACTTGGATACGATCACCACCACCATCGATATATTGCACGATTTATAGAAGCAGTTGTGCAATGTTATCGCGAGGTACTGAATATCATTCATCGTTAAGGCTAGCGCTCTATCACGTTACTTGGGAGCCACTCAAACCGGCTATTTCGACCTCAGACAGCGAAGAGAGAAGTTGGTCGGCAAATTTGAGCGTTCGAACCTCAGCCGGAGTAATTGTCCCGAGTATATTTTATCCGCTTTTGTTCCACTCGCTCCCGGAAAATATTGCGAAAACGATAATTTGTGACCGAACCTTGCTGTTTGATGAACTTAACGTTCGTCCTTTTCTTCAAGTTGCTCACTGTTACTTTGAGCAAATGCAAGACGTACTGTAACGAACAAACTACGACCCACATTAAAAATGTATTTAGCATTGTTATCGTTATGGAAAATTTTGTTAAATGGCCTTTTGACGTCTGTGTATCACCCTCCTCTTCATTAGCTGTTAATGCATATAGGATACCGCCGTCTTCTCCACAGACCACTCACTAAGTGAAACACTGCACGTAACGTTACCTCACTTTATACATACAGTGTACTCCCATAAATATTCGGTCACTCTGATTTTTTGACACACTTTTATTGTATAGTTATTCTTATACTATAACGATAATGTATAATACAACGAAACATGTAGGAAAACATACTACCACGTTCTACGAACATTGTGATGTAAAGCAAACTCTTCTGACAGTCATTAGTAAGCCATTTGTCGTACATTAAATAAAAGGAATAATTCCAGTGCCACCACAAAAATATTCGGACACTATACAAAAAGCAACATAAACTCGCATAATTCACAACGCTGCTACACGTTCAGTACTTTGTAGGTCCACCTTGATGTTTTATGACTCTTCCAGTCGATTCGGCGTAGGCCTACTGGCGATAACTTTCTTGATATAATCAGGGCTTAATGCCGCCCATTCTTGTTGCAGTCTTCTCTTCAAGTCTGTGAGGAAACTTGGCGGCCTCAATTGTAGTGCTGCCTTTATTTGACTCCACACATTCTCGATGGGGTTGACGTTGGGTGATTGTGGCGGAGTCTCCAAAACCTTCGGGCAGATGTACAGCAGCCACTCCCTGACAAGTTACGGCTTGTACTTGGGGACGATATGTTGGTGGAACTTGAAAGTACGCTGTGTACCAAGTTATTCCGCAGATTTTCGCAAATTGTTTTTGAGGATAGCCAAATAGCCCTCTTATGTCAAAGTATGTTCACTGAAACTCAGTGCACCAACCCTGTTCGATGCAACACATCCCCACACCATAGCACTTCCTCCACCATGTTTTACCGTTGCTTGTAAATTGCTTGTTTTCAGTTCCTTGTGACGTTTCCCCACACCAGTTGATTTCCATCGGACCCGAAGACGTTGAACTTTGACTCATCACTCGCACTGATGTAAAGTTTCCTCCCAGCTCTTCTCCCAAAGAACTCATTCCTTTGCAGTCCTCTTCACACGGTTTCAGTACCTACTTTCTTTCCACACACCTTTAAAACTGCTGCTGCCAGTTCCGGAACGCTAATTTTCGGATTTGGTTTCACATTCCGAAGCACAAACCGCTCCTCTCGTTCTGTCAGCCTTCTCGGCCTGCCTGTCTGGGGAACTGAATCAATTCCATCTTCATTTTTGAATCGTCTTATTATATCTCCAACTGTTATTCTACTTATGTTAAAATTCTGCGATATCTTTCTATGCGATTTACCTCGAGCATGATGTAATATCACAAATTGGCGTTCTTCAAACGTGGTATTGCGTTGTCTTTTGCGCTCCATTCGATACCAGTCCTCAACACTGCAGAAAATTACTTCAGCACGACGTGTTTCGCGGCACCGCAGTACTGAACTGAACGTTTTGCAGCGCTGTCTGCCCTGTTTGTGTCAATGAATACAACGGCAATCCCGGCCTTTCCGGGTCTTCGGCATAAGCAATTACATGTAGTTCCATTTACTTAGACACATTTGATTTCACATTCTGCTCATGGTTGCGTTATTGTGATAACTTTTTCGCGGATCTTGTTGTTGATATTTTGCTTTACGTCGCACCGACACAGATAGGTCTTATGGCGACGATTGGATAGGAAAGGTCTAGGAGTGGGAAGGAAGCGGCCGTGGCTGTAATTAAGGTACAGCCCCATCATTTGCCTGGTGCGAAAATGGGAAACCACGGAAAACCATCTTCAGGGCTGCCGACAGTGGGGTTCGAACCCACTATCTCCCGGATGCAAGCTCACAGCTGCGCGACCCTAACCGCACGGCCAACTCGCCCGGTCACGGATTTTATCAGTGGCCGAATATTTAATGGATTGACTGTATACAATCACATATAAACGTAGAGTGTCATACGGTATTACGAACATACTATAATACTCGTATGAATACTTCGAAGTTCATGAACGTTTATCTGAGTTGAATTTAAAGAAACTGAGGTGATTACAGATTTCACCTGTGGGTTGTAATCGAACTGTGGGCGTGATAGTCGAGTGGCATAGTTTCTCACCAAGGCAGCCGCGGCTCGCATCCCGCCAGTGCATGTGGGTTTTGCCTGCTGTAGGTGGGAGTTGTAGAATAAAACAACAGTATCCTCTGTCGTAAAAGGCGACTGAAACGGGCAGTCCCCAAGGGCTGTCAACTTGGGAGCGTGGATTGGCGACCTCGGAGCTTCTAGTTGAGTCCGGCAGTTCTGCCACTTGTAACATTCTCCTAACTTTCATCTTTGCTGTTTGACCTCTCTTGGTCAACACTTGTTCTGTTCCGATCTCGACGGTATTGGATTCGTGAGAGGGAGTCTTTCATTTACACGCCTTTCGCGGAACTTTGGAGGATCGTACCTCTTTCTTTTTCCCTCTATTTATTTGTTTTTCGTCGGCGTTTAATGCTGGGGCACATGGGTGACCTGCGCGTATGGATGTGGGATGATAATGAAGTAGGGGGAGAGTGCAACCCGGTGCCGCCGTATAGCCTACTCCTGTCGAATAACACCAAACAGTGTTGCCAACAGTGGAATTGGATTATCCATTAAATGGCTGCTTGAAAGCCACCGGAAACCACTAGCCTCTTCTCCGTAAGCTTTGTTGAGTTACGAAAATACTATATCAACAAGAAAATTAAGGTTAAAAGTATTCGAAATAGCCTATATTTCAGAATGAATTTATTTCATTGTATGAGATCATTCATGTCTTTTTCAAGCACTTCGATAGAAGGCACAGAGGAAGATGCAGGAGAAGAAACAGATATCTGATATGTTTTCACAGTCTCTACTTGCATACTTCGTTTGGTAGCTCATATGGCAGCATTGTTTGTTTTTTCTCACTCCTGCCCAAGCTGATAAGTGTCACTTCTGGTCTCATTCTGTTTTTGGCTTTAGTTTTAGTAATGTTCTACTTACTAAAAGTTCTCTGCAATTCCGGATTTGACAATGACAATACTAGGCGCAGCAGTGCAAATATTGCCGGTTCATGATATGGATTGGTGTTACTTGCATCACTGCATTTCATCACTTTATACCATATTTTGTTGTTGTTGTTGTTGTTGTTGTTGACAGTTGGCTTTACGTCGCACCGACACAGATGCAGTGGGGGACATAGGTATTCATACCGCCTGATGTCGAGTTGAAATTATTAGTTGTCTTATGTGCACAGTTCAGATCATTAAAACGTACACAGAGATGCTTCATCACTAAGCATCGTAAACGACACAACGTGAATAAACGGAGAAAGTTTATAAACAATAACGAAATACGTCATTAGTCTGGATTAACTCAGTGACATAAGCATTTTGGCTATTTGTTTTACGTCGCACCGACACAGATAGGTTTTATGGCGACGATGGGAGAGGAAAGACCTAGGAATGGGAAGGAAGCGGCCGTGGCCTTAATTAAGGTACAGCCCCAGCATCTGCCTGGTGTAAGAATGGGAAACCACGGAAAACTATCTTCAGGGCTACCGACAGCGGGGTTCGAACCCACTCTCTCCCGGATGCGAGCTCACAGCTGCGCGCTCCTAACCGCACGGCCAACTCGCCCGGTGACATAAGTATTCATACAGCTGGTTTGTCCTTCAACGCTACAGGCAGTGGATACATCCCCCATCTTTATGCTGAAGATCTGCAAATTTATTGCCACTCTAGAACTAATAATATACAACAAGCAATATGTAATGTAAACGCTGACCTTGAACAAATTAATGGCTATGCAATTAGAAACAACCTTAAATGAAACCCCCATAAAACGCACATTTTGAAACAAAATTGCATTCCTCCCATAACTTTAAATAATACTGTTATACCTTATTGTGAATCAGTTTCTAACCTTGGAGTTATTATAACGGAAACTCTAAACTGGTCAGCGCAAGTTAAGAATATCTGCAAAAAGGTTTATTGTGGTTTGCACCCCTTAAAACGGTTCAGAAATGTATTCCCTCGATCACTAAAAATTCAACTTGTTCAGTCATTATTATTTCCCATTTTTTACTACTGTGATGTAATTTTTACGGATATAACAAATGAATTAAGCTTGAAACTACAACGCACTCAAAATGCTTGTCTTAGATATGCTATGGATTTACGGTATGACGCTCGATTTTCTCCCTACTATCAACAATTATCTTAGTTACGACTAGACCCAGGCGTAAACTACATTCAAATACTCTTGTGTACCAGGTACTTTCGCAAGACATCCCTGCTTATCTCTCCAGCAATTTTCGTCACCTTGGTTCTTTACATCTCCATGATACTCGCTCATTGTCCCTCCTAGAAATACCTGTCCACCGAACAAACACATACTATCGATCATTTACTATCACCGCTTCGGGATGGTGGAATGCTCTTCCCAAGGACATGAAGGATGCTGCATCAAAAAATATATTTAAAACCTCTTACTAGTAGTTCCTCGTTAAGTGCTTCCAGCAAGGTACCTGTATGAGTGGAACGAGTGATTGTGTGTGAAAATGATATGAGATTATTGCACAATAAAATAAAATATTGGGTTAATATGATAATTTAAATTCAATTAAAAACATCCATATTGTATTTACGAAAGTAGAAGTAGCCTAAAAATAGCTAGTGGTAACTACAGTATTTAACTTAGATCTAGTATTGCAAGGATACAATTAGTTAAATTTCATTTAATATTTTTTACTAAGCTTACTAGTATTTTTACGTTCGTATTTCTTTCGTTGTGTATTGAAATATTTTTTTCAAACCTGTATTATATAGGCAGTTCCTTTTTCTTTCGTTCTTCTTTGCGTGTATATATTCATATTTTTGTCTTAAAAATTAGTGTTATTTGTAGTTCTTAGTATTTTAAGTTAATCAATGTCATTGTATGAAATAAGTGTAAGAAAGGGCCAAGAGCCGTAACTTTGCCACAGAAAATAAAGGCTTTATCTATCTATCTATCTATCTACATCCCCCTCCCTATTCAGTGCCCAATAGTTGTTAGAAAGACGTCGATGAGCATTGCACAGCATCGGTACAGAGTACAAGTTGGTATTGTTATCCGAATGGTGCACAAGACCAAGGAAACTATGGTTGCTGATAGAGAGATTATGGTACGGCTTCATAATTAAAATAAATCATATTCTGAAATCGCAAATATAGTATATCAAGCCGTACTATTGACCAAAGTATCATACAGCGATTTAAAACAAACAGAACCCTTATAACCAACGAAAGATCAGGCCGACCATACAAACTGACGACTCGAGAAAGGAGAATGGTATTGAAAACAGTCATGAAGAATCCGATGATAATTGCGACGGAAATAAAAGACCATGTAGAAGAATATTACGGTAAACAAGTCATAAGTAGAACCATCAGAAGAATCCTTCATCGCGTGGAGTATACAGCTAGGGTCCGCAGGAAGAAACCCTACATTAGTAAGAAAAATCAAGTAGCCAGACTGCACTTTGCTAATGAGTATGTAGGAAAAGATGATACATTTTGGGGCCGAGTTTTATTTAGTGACGAAAGTAAATTTACTTCACAATGATGAACGAGTGTTGATCTGAAGAAAGCCTAATACTGAGTGGACATCAAAAATATCCAGGCTACTGTGAAGCATGGAGGCGGTGGAACAATAGTATGGGGCTCCATGACAGCTTCAGGTGTAGGTGCACTCGCTTTCATTGATGGAAATATGGACATATTTGGTTACCTGACTATGTTTATATTGAAGGAAAATTTGCAGGAGAGTGCATTGGGGACAATTTCTAATTCCAGCAAGATGACCCCAAACATACTGCGGAAATTGTCAATCTCTGGCTGCTCTCTTATACAGCACACGCCCTGCAAACCCCAGCTCAGTCCCCAGACCTCAATCCAACTGAGCATTTGTGGAATGAGCTGGGAAAAAGAGTAAGGAAGAACGACATTACCAGCAAACAAAGGTTAAAAGAACTGTTGCTACAGGGAATGAAACGCAATTGGTTCCGAAATAACACGGAAATTGGTATATTCCATGCCAAGACGGCTTACACAAGTCATCCATAACAAAGGAATGCATACCAAGTATTAAGAAACGATTTGGTGGATATATTTCTTATAGAAACAACATACGCTTTTTCTTGTATGAATACTTATTGCCCTACGTATAAATGATGTTCCAATAAGTTGCACTTTTTTATGTAGTAAGGAGTTGATTTTCTGTATGTATACGTTTAAGTCGAGGTGTTAATAAACAGACGTTCATTACTTAATTCCGTTCTCTTGTATAATTAAATTCTGATAACGTTATTTTTTTTCCATATAAACCCATCTGTATGAATACTTATGTCCCGCACTGTAGGTCTTACGGCGACGATGGCATAGGAAAGGCCTAGGAGTGTGGCAACACTGACACCATGGGATCTGCTCAAGGCTTTAACGTCCCCATTCGACGAACGAACAGCGTCATATGCCCCCACTCCTTATGAACAGTCCGGAGAGTTTGGAATTGAAACCAGGCTTTTGACACGCAATCTAGCGATTAGAAATTGTATATCACCACCTCTCCTACTCTACCGGCCAGCATTCTGATTGATGGTGATTTTTTTTCACGAACGACCCGAATCGTCTAACGACCGTGTCAGACCATAATATAGACTTCGACGCCTGATCATGGCTTCCAGGCGGTCTTATTCACTGGTATTAGAGTTAACATGGGATTATTGTTCAGTTGTACTTGCTCTTAAAACAAAACTCACCACCACGATATGGGATTTTTGAAATGAAGTGTCATGTCCTTGTAGTTCTGATTCCACGTAAACTTGTACAAGCTTGCTTGCTTTTTGGAGGCTATGTGCATCTGTCGTTACAGTATTTTGTTACTGCCTCAGGCTAATACGCATTGTTTTGTCTTCACTTTGCGAGAATTCTATTCGTTCATGTACCCTTTGATATCTTACATTGTCTATACATCTGAATTTCTCTCAGGGAGCATTTTCAGGGGGGTTTTAGTGTTTGGAATCCCGCGTGGCCTATTTTGCCGGCCGGCGGCTAGACGTCCGTCTCGAGGAATGCTGCTGGCCCGGCCCTTGGCTATTCCTGGCCGAGGCTAGCCCAGTCTTAGCCCGCGAGTTCACACCCGAGCAGTCAAGATACTGAGCGGGGCTGCGAAATTGTCTAGGACAGTGGTTCTCAAACTGTGTTCCGCGAAACCAGAGCTGGTCCAGAGGTTCTCGGAGGGGAGTTTTAAGGGGCCGCACAAGACGCAGTCGTGAAGGCCCCGACTTCCGGATGGCCCCCAAATGAGATTGAAAACAAAAGTAAAACAAGAAGGAAAAGAGAGGAGAAAATTATGTTGAATATGATATTTCGCGTATTCATAGAATAGTAACCGTGGTTTTCTACTTAAAACGTAAGAAGTTGATGAACCTGCTTGACCGATAAATAAAATTTTATTAATTACAGAGCTTTTCCGTTGCGTTTTGGCAACACTGGTACGCTAGCAGTATAACCTTAAACACCAGCTTCTTGTATGTATATCTCTTATCCTGTATCTCTACGGGGTCGGGTATGAAGTGAGATGAAGCTTCCTAGCGAGTTTTACAAGCGGATGCCCTTCCTGACAAACCTCACCCGAGAAGTTAATGAGATGAAATCAGTGACGTGGTATATGAAAGTAGGAAGGGAGGGGTTGAAACGCTGTGCCGGCACATAGCCTACTCCTGTCGAATTGCATCAAGGGGTCTGCTCGAGGCTTTACGTCCCCATTCGACGGACGAATCACCATCAACAGCGTCAATATGCCCACACTCCAGATGAACTCTGTGAAGAAGTTTGGAATTTAATCCGGGCTTTTGGCATGCAGTCTAGTGATTTGTATGCCACCATGTCTCTTACTCTGCCGGCCAACATTCTGATGAGGATTTTTTTTCCCGACCAACGGGACTTGAACCGTCTAACCACGGTGGCGGGCTAACTTTCCGGAGTCGCTGGAGCCACCCCGGTTTGGATTTGGCCGGAGTCTTCCTGACGCCTCGTGTTTTCCAAGATGAAAATCTCAACCCAGGATCGAGCGGGATTGAAACCTAAGCTGTCCGGATGGGAAGCCGGCAGCTAACCCACTAAGCTACCCCCCCCCCCCACACACACACCCCTCTGTTAAACATCAACTTCATGTTTGTGTTTAATTAAAACATTGTGATATTGTACATTATTCTTTTACTATTAATCTTGTGTCGGCGTAATTTCACATTTTGCCGGTCGAATTGTCCGTGCGGTTAGGTACGCGCAGCTGTGAATTCGCATGCGGGAGATAGTGGGTTCGAACCGCACTGTCGGCAGCTCTGATTATGGTTTTCCGTGGTTTCCCATTTTCACACCAGGCAAATGCAAGGACTGTACCTTAATTAAGGCCACGGCCGGTTCCTTCCCACTCCTAGTAGGTCTTTCCTATCCCATCGTAGCCATAAGACCTATCTGTGTCTGTGCGACGTAAAACAAATTCTGAATAAAGAAATTAAAAAATATCGCATTTTACTGTTATGCAGTATTAATGCATCGACCATCCAGTTATATTAATATAATGTCATGACCAAAACTTGTGACTCATTTGTTGGCTCGACTAGCATTTAAAATTCGAACTAGTCAGTTTAAAGCTAATTAAAAAACCCTAATTGTTTGTTAAAGGCTTGGCACGCTCTTTTTTTTTTTAAAGAATAATGCATAATCCTTAAAGGTCCCATTTCTTAGACCTACTTGTACTAAGAGATATAACGCCATTTTGACTACAAAATAATATTTAAGGAACTATAATAAATTGATCTCAAAATTATAAAGACGAACTTTATCCGGTTCTCCAAGTTATGACAAATTTTTAGCGGTATGTTTTGGAAACATTCTTTAGGGAACCGTTTTACACGTTATCAATATGCAGGCCAATTATCCCATATATATTCCAGTAATACCAAACCAAACCCCATGGCACAACAGCTCCGAAGGGCCATGGCCTACCAAGCGACCGCTGCTCAGCCCGAAGGCCTACAGATTACGAGGTATCGTGTGGTCAGCTCGACGGATCCTCTCGGCCGTTATTCTTGACTTTCTAGACCGGGGCCGGTATTATCTCATCGTCAGATAGCTCCTCAATTGTAATCACGTAGGCTGAGTGAACCTCGAACCAGCCCTAAGATGCAGGTAAAAAATCCCTGATCTGGCCGGGAATCGAACCCGGGACCTCCGGGTAAGAGGCAGGCACGCTAACCCTACACCGCGGGACCAGCTATTCCAGTAATAAAACACTAATATTAATCATAATTTATTTTTCTTTGAATTCGTACGTACGCAGACACGTATTTAAAAACCGCGTTATTGCGTTAATATTGCTGTCATGTTTGTTTTCTATCCATTGGCGGATCCTTTAAGTCTTTGACAAAACCACAGAGACAGTCTCTGAGAATGTAAAAAAAAAAAAAAAAAAAAAAAGGCAGGTTGAGAGTGAGTGGCATTGTAATGAAACTGCCCAACTCGGTTGTGACTGGCTGTAGGTAAGGCGGTCTGCCAGTACAATGAAAATTCCCTAACCCGGTCTTCACATATGAGAAACGACATATGGCAACTTCCCCGTCTTGTTTCTGGGGTAACGCTAAAAGTTGTACAATTTAATACAATCTTGCTCACAACGTGCACACAGCTTCATCTAGAGATCCGTAGCGAAGCACGGGTACATAACGTCATTATTTATATTTTAAAACGTTCATGTTTTTATAACGCTCACCTGCCCATGGTTCAGAAACTAAAGACGTATTCTGCGTGAGCACGTTTGAAGACGACTGGTAACATGCGGCAAACAGGACAAATGCTGCGGGTTGAGTTGTTACGAACTACTTTTCATGCATTGTGATTCAGTGTTTTCACTATTACTGACCCATCTCCTGTTAGCACGGTCGCTTAACTAGAAATGATCCCCCGTGCGTTCCATTCTGACCTGTAAGGGCCAATCATTGTCTGCATGAACCATAGCCATCAATTTGTGGGTTTACATTGGTACGACGGTGGAATGTAGCACAAGAAATCCTGTTTAAAGACCGCAGATGAGATACTCAGGCTTGCTTCAGAGAGCGAAATTACTTCGTGACCAAGAATGAAGAAATATTGGCCGCTGTCTCGGCTGTTTGGTTTTAAAATCTCTCAGAAGTTTTCTCGCGGTGCTCCAAATTCCTAAGTTCAGTTAAATTTCTGTGATGACCTTACCGTCTACCAATTCACTTGTGCCCCTGTGGGTGAGGGACGCAGACGAAGAATACACCCATGGTACACCTGAACATTTTGTATCACATCTGTACTTTTAACTAATAGATAATGCTTCACATATTTAGAATTAATTACCCCGTATTATATGAGATTTTTCTTAAAATTGTAATAATTGTGTAGCCGTTTTGGCACCCTTAAGGTCAGCTGTATAATCAGTCAGACGAATATAATTGAGGGGTTGCCCCACTAGTCAGAAAAATCGAAAAACGAGATATAGGCGCCATCTTGTAGTGTTCAGCATTACGCACGTGATTACACACCCGATTCTATCAGAAACACCTCAAGTCGTACTGTATTAGCCTCTAAACATACGGCGATTCGGCAAAAAACCCACAAGTCTGGACTGTTGCTACCGAAAACACCACTCGTCAGTGGTGCTTCAGGCAGGCGCTGCGAGAGCTGATAAGCTACACTTTTTTTTACAACTGCCCGTGTTCCTCTAGGTTGTACTCCTGTTCTCCAAGATTTTACGTTAATATGGACACAAATGGTCCAGTGAGGTTATCTCAATGCTGCTACATTTCATAAATAGCATCCCACACTCCGCGTTAACGGATGTGCTGGTTTTAATAAGTGACAGCTGTCCTGGGCAAAACAAAAATAAAACAATGGTTTACTTCCTCTTCTGTGCAGTGTACATTCTCAAACTTTTTAAAAGGGTTACATACTTTTTTTCCTTCATGGTCATAGCTACCTACCAAACGACAGGACTTTTCACTTATTTCTGCTCAACGCAGAAAGACTACCATCGCCGAACTTCCTGAACACTGGGATGAAAGGTCCGAATGCGTCCATCTCCATTTGGTTTGGAGATATTCACCCACCATGATTTCAAGGATTTTAAAAAAGCAACTGACAGTTTGTTTTGTAAAAAAAACCAAAGCCAGCATTCAGGCTTCATTGTGTTCGATCTATGGGGTGTGACTTCAAACAGAAAGCTATATATTTGCGACAAACGTACCGTGGTCCTTGGAGCAGTCACATCATCACATATCCGAAATTCAAAACTTACCAGGAGCTTTCCCATCCCCTCCTGCAGTGAAACCTGCGAAGGCTAAGGACATATTAAAACTTGCCGAATACCTCGCAAATCCTGCGAGCAAAGAGTACTACTCAAGCCTCTTTGGCACAGCTGCATCAGTGGATGTACCTACAACCAGTTGTGACTGTGAAACTGACAATGATGACAATAGTGATGGATGTGAAGATTAATGTTTTCAGTTGTCATTGTATGCTGTATATCACATTTTCCTCCACTTTATTTAATAAATAATCATTTATATTTATATGATATATAAATATAATATTATTAGGCATTATCTTAGTGGTGTATTGAATTCTGCAAAAAACCCACTAGTCCAATCCATTTTCCTTCTTCGCGCCCAGATAATATAATTTGGTATCACTCGATGAGTTCTGATAACATCCCTGATGCCTACAGAGTATTTAGACAAAACAAAACAGAAAAATAGCTATTTATGGGACGAAGATATGCGGTTTTTCTCGTTTTCCCACAATTGTGATTTTCTGACTAGTGGAGTTCTTGCCGGCAACCGCTCAATTATTTTTTCTCCATTCTCAGAGCAGTGAAGTAGTGTTGAGTTTATCGGTTCCTTCTCTAAATTGATACGCGTATCCCTGGCCGTACAGGTTACGCGAAAATAATCGTTAATGAAGGGGAAAAAACTAAGTCTGCACCTCAAATCCGCGATAATAACGTGAATTGCAGAACAACATTACAGAGGAAATATTCAGCATAGAAAAGGAACATTATGGATAGATGTCAGTGAAGAATACGAGCAGCTCGGTAAGAAAGCCCTCTCCAGTACTTTTTACCTTTTTTTTTTACAACTTACTTTACGTCGCACCGACTCAGGTCTTATGGCGACGATGTGATAGGAAAGGCCTAGGAGTGGGAAGGAGACGGCCGTGGCCTTAACTAAGGTACAGTCCCAGCATTTGCCTGGTGTGAACATGGGAAATCACGGCAACCATCTTCAGGACTGCCGACAGTGGGGTTCGAACCTATCATCTCCCGAATACTGGATACTGGCCGCACTTAAGAGACTGCAGCTATCGAGCTCGGTATATACCATTTATTAGTACTGACGTAGTGGAGAGGGCTTTTTATTCTTAGGCTACACCTTCAAAAAATATTATAGTGGTACTACGACTATCCTAATGCAACTCTGAATTTAAAACTGTATCTTGCATCTTTTGAATCTAATTTCAAGAAACTAAATACATGAGTGAAAGTTCAACGATCTCATAAACAATGTTTCCGTTGGATGGTGATCTATGTAGCGATTGTTACATTATTATTATTATTATTATTATTATTATTATTATTATTATTATTATTATTATTATCATGCTCAGAGCAAGATTTAATGCTTGCTAATGACAACGCCCTAGGTGTGGCTCAGTTTTGGAAATCTCCATCTAGATGTACAATAAATTTGGTCAATTTCCTTTGTTAATTTTTGCAAATAGTTTAATTATGTTATTTTTAACTGTATGCTTCTGACACGAGTAAATAAATTACAGACTTTTCAGATAGGCTAACGCTAATGAATATTAACAAATTAAGAGTTTGTTACTTAACTGTCAATATTTAACATGAATCTATACTTCTATGTTACAGCTATTGTAAAATTGTATATGCGACTTTTACTTTAGTACTTTTCCCAACTCATTCCCTCATTTCTATTATTTTTCGTTATATTGGACATTGAGCAAAGTATCAGTATTTAAGAAAAACAGATATTTAGAAATAGAGGGTATTATTTATGGAAATAGGTTTAGGAGTTTCACACAAGTGTGAAAATGTTGGGAAACACTGGATAATGCATATCAAATGCAAGGAAGGTAAGCTGTCAGAGAAAACCTTGCCGAAGATGGATATTCAGACTCTCGGAACTAAAAACAAGGGTTATTTAATGTGCAAGACCTTTTGATGCTGAATGGAAATCTGTATTTACAGTTCCCACTAAAAAAACATGAACATGATATTTCTTAAGTCCCCGTATACAAGTTGCAGGCCAATATTTCCTCTACCATTGGTTTTGTAAGATACAGTACACAGATTCGAATCTCATTATGTGCTGTTTCCGTTATTATTGTACATTTCACAGAGGATGGGCGCCTTCTCTCAGTTCAAACATTTCTTAACATAAGAAGTACAGACCTCATAGTTATCAGTAAATATATTGGACTGGAATCCACAATATCAGAACTGCGTAAATATAACTACTAAATAGAAACAGCATAAAAGGAGACATTTATCTTGAAGGAACAAAGGCACGTTAGCCCTTATGACATTCGGGAAATTGCCACTATTTGTTATCAATAGTATATCCCAGCCCTTTGAACTTTCGGGTCCGGTATCCACTTAGCCAATTTAACTCGTATTTGTTCCTATCGTAAGTATTTATTCGGCAGTGATAAGATAAACATGCTGTTTCTCAAAGTCACTGGTACAAGTTTGCCTGAGACCGTACTCGAACCGACAGCAGACTCTGCACTGTCTATCCCACATGCATCAGTGCGGCTCCTTGGGGAATGGTTAGCGTTAAGCGATCCCACCGGGATGTGGGATAAACAGTAATAGTAGTAGTAGTAGTAGGTGATCTACATCTGCCATTAACTTTCAATCTTTTAGAATGTAAGATGATACGAAAGAAACAACTTAAAAAACAGGTTACGATCAAGTGTATATTTTTACGTGACTTATAATATCGTGATCATAACTAGGACACCTTTAAATTTACGAGGAATCCGAACCAGATAGACGTGACTTTTCATTTTAAAAATTTCCCGTTCACACTCCGGGATTAGAACCGCGCCCACATTAGCGAGAAGCTAGCGACGATGCCACTGGGTTATCACGCACCGTAGAATGCAGTAGCATTTTAGACATTATTTTGTTCAATTCCTGGATTTACAGTTTGGCTCAGAAGCTGTTGTTTCCCGAGGGGCTCAAAGTGTGTGAGGTTGGAGTGGCGACCACTGGGGCCTAACTAATTAGACATTGCCCCAACTTACTTTTTCCTTCAAGCAATGAACTTCATTCCGGTTCCGTATTGACTTTAAATATCTAAGAAAAAATTCTAAAATAATTTAATTGTATAAATACACGTTTGCCATTTGATAAACGGTATGTCTAAAAAGCTACATAGGACATGTTTTGACCTAGACTAGACTTCATCAACTAAAATAACACAAAGATGAAAAACATATACAAAACAGTGATACATTGAAAACTTGACATTTAATACAATCAACATATGCAATGACAGTCTATGTTTATAGAGCTGATACTCTCGTTCAGTCTCTACCACCATCGCTGTCTTAAAATATGCTTTCTCTTGGGGAATAATACAATTTAGTAGTAGTAGTAGTAGTAGTAGTTCATATCAAAGTCTCATCTAGAGTCCGGATTTTTAGGCACAACTACTTTAGGTTAGGACGCAAACTTATTCGGCGAGTTGCATGTGGCTTCTAGCCCGTTCTACGCTTATGTAATGTGGCGATGCATACTGTAAACTTTAGGGTTTCTAATGGGCCGTATCCCTAGCATGTATGCAACTCGCATTGCGGAACCACCGGGCAGGATGCATGAAAGAGATGCTACTCATTAAAATAAGTTAGCATTCTCATCAGTTTTGTTTTTGTTTTTAGCTCTGTATAATAACTGCAGGTCATTCTGATAACGAATTTGGTCGTCCTGCCCCTCCCTTTCCAACAACTTTTGCTTCAGATATATTGCCACGGAAGTCACTATGTCAGAAGTTGTACCCCACAGTTTTTGCCTTTCCTTTTTCGATCACATGTATCCGATTTTATTCTTTTTCTTTTTACCCACTTCCTTAGAATCTGGTCGTTATTCTTCCTTTGTGTCAAGCTTCTCTGCTGATTCCATCTTTTGCCTTTCCCGTTTTCCCAGTGTCCAAACTTTCACATCTATAATGTAAGTTCACTCGGGGCAGAGCTCTTCTCCAGTCCTAGATAGGTTCAATTTCATATTCTAAACACAACAACGGCGCAACGTGTCCGGGGCGAATTGGAATTGGAATTGAATTAGTTGTAGACGATCATTACCGGTAGCTTCGACGGTTGATTATAGACAAGAGGCAAAAATGTATGAGTGCAAAAGCATGAGTGCTTACTTTAGACGGAAATAAAGAAGAAACGGAGAAAGAAAGGAAGAAAGAAAGACAATGAAAATAAAAAAGAACCAAACCAAGAATAGTTTGTGTGAAAGATACCCATCTCATGTTACCTGCAGAAAAAAAAAAAAAAAAAACCCTCTACCTGTATACCGTGGGGAAGTGCATGATAGCCCCGAGTAACATCGGTACTGGTTTCTCACCAAGGGCATAAATGGCGAATCGTTCTGCGAGCAGCATAAGATTGCATTGGACTCTATGATTGGAGCACATACAGCCCCCCTCCCTCCACACCTACCAGTTGGCTCCTGGTCGAAAGTTGCTCCTAAGTAATCGTCCCAGTTGGCTCCTGAGTCGCACAGCGAGTTTGGCCTCCAAAACAATAAAAGTTAATGGTAATTGAGTTGAATAACAATGTTTATACTCTCAGAAAAACAAAGTTGTTCAGACCGGTCACTTCGCCCATTACGCTGTGCATGATGGCCCTTTTCTCCCACAGCGTGTGCGAGTCTGTCAGTCTAGTGTTCAATGGTTGGAAACGTAGTTTATCGATTGTTTGTTGTTGTCTGAACTAAGCGAGTTCAGCTAGAGCTTCAGCGGCCAATGCCATCAGTTTGGAAGTGGAGTTTAAGGTGGTATACAACGAAAATGGGAAAGACTTCATAGAGATAAATTGTTTTAAATTCAGTTTCCACAAAACTTTATGTAATCGTATGAAGCGAAATGAAATGAAGAAGAACTTGTAAAGTATATTTCATATTTTATTCTTAAAATCAAAATGGAGCGATTTCCATAGTCTAGTTAGTAAGACTTTCTGACAGTGTATTTGTTTCACCTGTAGATTACAGAGAGTACTTTAATGATTAAACCTCCATCTCAGTGGATGGATGGATCCATCTGAAGCTCTTCCAGCCGGTTATGAAGAATTGTGGTCTACATGGAAGAGTCTGAACAGGCTGCGGTCTGGGGTCGGTCGATCTAAGAACAACATGAAGAAGTGGGGTCTATCTGAAGAGTCAACCCTCTATGCCTGCGGAGAAGAACAAACCATGGCGCACCTACTTAATTGCAACTCCTGCCCTCTCGTTTGCACCATGCAAGATTTGGTGGAGGCCACACCAAATGGTCGAGATCTCGCCAAATTCTGGTCCGATATGATATGATTGTTACTTGAATGTACCTCTAGTATGTTTTCACCAGTTAGGCCTATCTAATTATTTCTCATTCTAATTAATAATTTATATGACGTATTGCTTCTGATACGAATAAATAAATACCTCTAGATTTGGATGTTTGAAACAATCCCTATACCGAGAGAGTGGTTGCATGGTTTGGGTCATATAGCTGTCAATTTGCATACGGAAGATAGTGGGTCGAACCCCACTGTCGGCAGCACCGAGGATGATTTTCCTTGGTTTTCTATTTTCACACCAGATTGTACCTTAAGGCAGGTCGCGGTCGCTTTCTTCCCGCTCTTAGCCCTTTTCCTATTCTATTGTCAGCATAAGGCCTATTTGTGTCGGTGCGACGTAAATAATAATAATTAAAAAACATTCATATGGGATCCTAATGGGGTTGCAACTTAAACTGATGTGGGAACAAGTATTCTTGGAAGTAAGTATCGATGTTTATAGAGAGAAAAATACGACATATTTGCATTTTGTTGATTGTTAGACGAATTCTACTGTACCTATGTGCAACCTGAAGAAGAGTTAATTGTCGGCCGCCACAGCAAGACAGTTGGAGGTCCACAGTCTGAATTAACAGATTGCATGCCATATATGACTACATTTTCTTATAATCGAGTTTAGTTTGCGTGAGTTCCATAACCGTGTCAAGTGCGTTCCTACTTTCGACTGTCGTGATCTTTCTCTTGCGATTGGCTGCCTCTTCGGAGTGTTGTGAAATTAGGTGCAATGTTTTAGAATTTGCAAGATTCTAAACGTAAGTGAATATGAAATTCCATGAGTGCTTTGTGAATGATGCTGAAAAGTTCCAGGAATGGACTTGGGCCCCAAATACAAGGATTCCAAAAAAAGATTTTAAAAACGGCATGAGCAGGACACGAGATTAATATCACGTTTCCTGCTCTAGTAGTACTGCTTGGAGATGGCTACTTATACATCCAACATACACGAGGTTATTTAAAGGTGGAGAAATCGTCAATAGCGTAAACATTTTCTTTTGAAATAACTGTAGTGTCCTAATGTATTCGTTCTGTCGCCCTTTTTGGCAGGAGAGTTCTGTTTCGATATGGGCTGTTTCCTTGTCGCCGAGGCTGGGCTCTCGATGAGATGCAAGGGACAGTATTTTTACCTCGGGTCACGCGCTGGATTTCAGCCAGAACATTGCTAGAGCTGGCAGCAGGCCTTTGCGGACTGTCCTGCTCGCTAGAGGGTGGAGCACGCACTGACTGGTCTCGTGTCGGAAACGTCGGTGACCCTGTCTGTGTGGCGGGGCGCGGTCCGGAAACTACATCATTATTCCTACACAAATGGCCAACTGTGTCAGCGCTCTTACAGCTTTAACTTTGATACGGCAAGTTTTAATAAAGCTTCATATTCCCGCGTGCGCGTGCTCTCTGGCTCTGGAACCGTGATAGCAGCGTCAAGAAGATAACCCAGCACGAGTTTAGGGCGGAGAAAATCGACGTGGATAGTCGCAGTTAGTACTAGAATTCTTCGCTGAATGGTCAGCGTCGCGGCCTTTGGTTCAGAGGGTCCAGGGTTTGATTCCCTGCCAGATCGGGGATTTTAACTGCGCCTGGTTAATTCCCCGAGTTTAGGGACTGGGTGTTTGTCACACTATACACCCTTCATACCCGTACAGCACTCTACCATATAGTCCTTCACATAGAGCATCCGGTCGTAAAACAGGGCAAATTCTGCATTATGCTACGCGACATCACCGGTGTGTGGGAAAGCGGCAGAAGAAGAAACGCACTAAAATTCTGGACGAGTGCCGTTCTTGCTTCTGCCTCTGTTAGAGTCCAAACGTTGTCCGTGTGTTATCAGCTGGCAGATCAGACAGGTTCTGAACTTTATTTACTGCGAACACCACCACTCATTCAGTGCCGGATATATTTTTGATCAAGGTTCCTGAGGCGTGATAGCCGAGGCGACTGTGGTTCGAATCCCTGCTAGTGCGTGTGGGATTTTTGAGATTAAAAGTCGTTCGAATTACACATACAACTGGAGGTCTCGCTGCTATGATCACGCTGTCAATAATAAAGCTTGGCTGTAAAAATCATTGGATAGCTTTTCTCATGTGTTGGAAGGCCTTCCCTCTACTGTGATCAGGACGGAATGAATGGGTTCGCGTTTTATCAGCCAGACAGGCTTGCCTGCTATAAAGAGCGTGCGTGGGCTGAGACGTCATAGGTTAACTGTATCACACTTTACTGCTCTTCTCCATAACGTCATTGTATGAAGAACACAGGGGGTAGATGAAGTTCTGTACGGATTAATGGTGCAGTATTGTTATTTGATTATTCTTCCTCAAAATATTGAGGTTGCCGAAAAATAGCAAAGAATACGAGTTACGTTCTCTGTGACACTGCTCTGAAATTGAAAAGAAGTAAATACGTATAATTAATTGTGGTAAAGATGTGCACAGCTACCGTTTAAAGATAAAAAGGAGTAGGCTACCATTGACAAGTCTCTGAATGTAGGAATAAGGTTATATTGTAAAATGGGCCGATGACCTTAGATGTTAGGCGTATTTAAACAGCAAGCGGCACTGTAAAATGGATATTGAAGATTTCAGACTGTGGATGTTTCATTCCGTACACTGAAGCCTCTTATATAATAATTTCGTGTGGCTATTTCTAGCCGAGTGCAGCCCTTGTAAGGCAGACCCTCCGATGAGGGTGGGCGGCATCTGCCATGTGTAGGTAACTGCGTGTTATTGTGGTGGAGGATAGTGTTATGTGTGGTGTGTGAGTTGCAGGAATGTTGGCGACAGCACAAACACCCAGCCCCCGGGCCAATGGAATTAACCAATGAAGGTTAAAATCCCCGACCCGGCCGGGAATCGAACCCGGGACCCTCTGAACCGAAGGCCAGTACGCTGACCATTCAGCCAACGAGTCGGACACTGAAGCCTCTGATCTTTGTTGTCAGCAGTCAGAGAATATATCTCCTCCCTGCTAGCACGAGCCCTATGACCTCACCTCGGTATCTTCTAAAATGATACTTCTCCGTGTAATATGGGATGATATGTGCTTATTTTAGTTTCTTCTTGTCTTCCACTTCGTGATTGTTATTCTGTTGATTCATACGCTGCCGCGCTGGTTGCAAGACCGTGGTCTTCTTCGTGCACTGTAACCCCCCCCCGCACCAGTGTGTCAGCCATTGACGTACGGATGCTGTGGTGACTCGAGTTCCTTAGAAATTCACTCTAATGAGAGGATGTGAGACATTCGATCTCACCGCATCACTTATAGTAGTTCTCCTCCGTGCATCTTTCTGAAACTGATTGCACGAGTGCGATGTTTGCTGTCACCTTTAAGACATCTTTTCATTCTGTACTAGTAAACACGCCTTGTTTTCTTATCCATCGATTAGTAGGATTGCATTCCTGTTTGAGGATAAGAAAAATGTTGCACATCGATCCTCTAGCTTTGTCACAATGAAAGGAACTGTGATCTAGGAAACGAAAAGTTGAATAAACAGTTCTAATGACTGATTTCGAAATTAGTTAAGTCACGGTAGAAGAATCCATACTCGACAGGAAATTACACTCCTTCCAGAAATAAGTATTACCGTCAACATAGGAAAGTTCCCACTGCGAAGTAAATTGTAACTTGGTGTTCAGAAAACCCACAACAGCTTGAACTTAAATATTGTTTTCATATAGTATGCTGCTCGTCGGCTAGCCTAGTCTTCACCCTTAAGGCGCCATGTCTTTGCGGCATATTACCGCCGATTCTGGGTTATTTCCAACAAAAAAGTAGTGTTACGGAAATGTTGCAAACTTTGGGCTAGGGAGACTTGGGAGTGAGAAGGGGACCTGCTCGACTAAGCTTGATGTTCCGAGCTGTCAGAGGAGAGATGCCGTGGAATGACAGTAGACAAATAAGCTTCAGTGGAATTTTTAAAGGTAAGAATTCAAGATGACAAATTGGAGCGAATATTCTTTTTTAAGAAGACGAATTAGGAAATGGAATAAAGTATCAAGGGAAATGTTCGATAAGTTTCCAAGTTTTTTGAAATCATTGAAAGAAACGCTGTAAACAATTGGTAGCGAATCTGCCACCTGGGCGACAGTTCTAAATGCAGATTAATGATTAATTGATCCTAAATAGCGTTCGTGAAAACAAAATTCTGGTAGTATTAACCACTAGATTGGCAGAAATGTTGGTGCAGGTTTCGTCGTCTGTCTAAATAAAATTACAAATTTTGTCTGTAACTACATTTCAAAAAGTTCCTCATAATATTTCTTGAATTTATCTCGTATTACGTATACAGAAGTCGAAAGGAGCTTTAGTTCAATGTTCGTTTATTCATTTATTTGTTACAGAATTTCTCGAAACTCAGTGTTTTAAGTTCAGGAATAGCCACATTATGCACTAGGTAGTCTATTATTTAATTAGTATACAGTGGCGTAAAAGTATTAAGCAGACTGAAACAAAACTTTAGATTTCTGCGTTAAAATTAGCTTATCAGAAAACTGAACATGACCGAAGGTATGTTAAAATGTAATTTCCAATCTTATCTTTCATGTTTTCTTACTGTGCGAGGGATAATAACGGTGGTATTCACAACATTTTTCACAAACAAATATTTCCGGAAATATTGGTTATTTCTAAAACGTTACATGACAAATACTATATAAAATCCATTTTCCAGTCTTTTATTTATAATACATTTTTACCGCATGAGCTATGGTAATGTATACAAATGTAGATTTTTATTACTAAATCTATTAACGGCGAGCATCGCTGACGTGGAAATATTGTCAAAGTTCGTGCAGATCTTTAAGCACTTCCGTTAACCGCGGTGTCCTAATCTTCGTGTTCTTCCATTTGGTGAGAAGCCGACTGGTCAGCCTGCCGGTGTGTGCATCCTCGAAATTTATGTCCGTAGGTCAGACGTCTCTTCCTGGCCACGCCTGTGATTTTTTTTGTTCGTTTTGACCTGCTAGGGACCACGTGGCTCGTCTTAACTCTTAGCTAAGGTCTTCTGCTTTTTCTTGGCCCAGTACGCTTTCATTTTCTGGCTGTATCTGCTTCCTTCCATCCATCCGTCCTCTTAGGTCTGGTGGTCCCTGTACTCTTTTTGCTTGTGAGGGGTAGTGGGAAGACTCCCTGTAGGATGGCCTGTCGGTACTGAGATCGATTTTCAATGGTCTCTGTAGTTCCTCTACGCCTGATTTTACTGAGGTGATCCACTTGGTCTTGGAAGCCTTTCCCCTACATGGCACAGCGAAGATTCTGTTGATGAGCCTGCAGGGTTTCAGGCGGCTCATGTGCACGTAGAAAGTCAGTCGCCTTTTCCTCATACATGTGACTATGTCTTCCTGATGTTCGTAGAGCTCGTTGTTGTGTCTGATCCTGTAGGCGCTTTCCGCCTGTCTTATGAGTCCTAGTATGCTCCTCAAGATCTTCCTCTCTTTAAGTTCTAGTTTCGATTCATCAAGAGGCACTCAGAGGCGTAGAGTACAGAGAGTCTTACTACTGAGTTGTAGTGTTTCAGCTTTAGGTTCTTGGAGAGGTACTTGGAGGTGTAGATGCTTTTACAGGAATGGAAGGCCCTCTCTAACTTGGTGCACCTGGTCTTTATGGCCAAAGTTTCGTTCTCGCTTGCTGAGATCCATTCTCTTAAGTACTTGACTGTAGGAACTTGACGTATGGTGTTGTTTCCTAGTGGGATTGTAGGAGCAGCTTGCTTTATGTTAGTGATAAACTTAGTCTTTTGTAGGTTACCATCAAGCCGGTTTTTGCTGCAATACGATTATTATTGTTATTGTTATCTTCTTCTTTCGTGCATATTCGCTGAATCTTCGTGACCTTGATCCCAAGTGTAGAATATCGTAGTGAACTCTTCGGGGCCCCGGTATCAATTTCTCATTAGTTGATCGTCGGTCGGCGGTTGCAGAGTAGGCTTCGACTTGCAATTGGCCACGGCGGGACCGTGGCCCGACAGCTCAGCACTCCGACCGACCGACCGACCGACCAACCAACCTAGCAGAGGACTGGTGGCCACGGCTCTACACCTCTGCATCCGGGAGACGGAGAGATCTGGTCCTCACCGTCGGCTGTCCTGAGAATAGTTTTCCATGGTTTTCCATTTTCCTGCACTAAGGCAAATGCTGGAACAGTTCATAGTATAGGCCAAAGCCGACAACCCCGTCCTCACCTTCACCATACATCTTTCACCAATTCAGATCTTCTTGGCCTGAGAGGAGTCACCTTCTAAGAGGCACGCCAAACCCCTTCCGGGTAGTAGTTGACTGCCGTAGTGAAATATATTTATTTCATCATGTGGCTGACAACACCCAAGGTTGGGTGCGTAAAAATATAAATACAAGTGGAGAAGTTTGTATGGCCTGTGACAAATATTTGTGTGTTCGCTTGCATTCTAGTTATTCCTGGACTCCTCATTCTTAGTCAGGGGGACTTGTTTTTACCAGAGCGGTTCATACAAAGCCAGTTGAAGCTTTTCCAAGATCTCATTTTAGTTTCATACGTAGTTTATTCTGATGTTTGATCCTGCAACAATTTCCAGACGTGTGATCCTTCCCATAGAACATTTCGTCGTTGCCGGGACGAAACCTCCTATGTGATAATATTTTTGGAGATATACTGACCCTTAGCACATACATTATGAAGAGCGAGAATGCCTTCACAACTGTCACACAATATTGCACCTTAGATGACAGAACCTTACCGGCCAAAGTTTTAAGCTAAAATATTTCACATAGGAGGTTTTGTCCCGGCAACGACGATTTATCCTTCCAGAGATCTGCTTGATGCATTTTCAAACGACACTGCTCCGTTTATTTCTAGCATGACAAATTTCTTCTCGTTCTATTGTATCTCAATTCTCAGCTTTATTCTCTATCTTATCCAACCTGAACGTTGGTATTCTGTTCTCCTACTTATACTTTACGAGGCCAGGCCACTTGAAACTAACGATCCTCAGCCTTTCTTCCACGTCTTTACGTAGTTCAGTAAGGAAGGTAACAACAAACTCTCTCAACTGTTGTAAGATGGCGGGACTGATGGAAAACTAGTTGAACGTATTATAATAAAATACTCTACCCTCCTAGTTCCGGGTCGCCTGAAAGTGGAGAGAGAGAGAGCATTCATTTATTTGCAACCCATTTATTTGATACTTGTATTAAATTGTCCTTGTTACAACTATTTCTCTATTACTACATTAAATATTTTATTTAAACTTAATAGTGTTGAAATGAAATGGCGTATGGCTTTTAGTGTCGGGAGTGTCCGAGGACATGTTCGGCTCGCCAGATGCAGGTCTTTCGATTTGACACCCGTAGGTGACCCGCGCGTCATGATGAGGATGAAATGATGATTTATTTATTTATTTATCGTGTCAGAAGTACAAAGTAAGAGAGACAAAAATTAAACAAGGAAATTTTAAACATTGGTTGATCAAAAATTGGCCACGACAAGCGCATTTGGAGTTGCCCTCATTAGATCTTTAATGGTACAAGTGGCTGGAGAAGATGGACACAGTAGAAGATGCTCGTTAGTCTGCTTAGTACCACACTTGCAGTAAACTGTCTCCACAGGAAGGCCCCATTTCTGTAGGATGGTCTTGCATCTCGTGGTACTGGAGCGTAATCGATTGAGAGCCTCCCATGTTGTCCACTGTTCAGAATGTCCAGGAGGAAGTTCTTCCTTTGGAACCATCCATTCTCTCAAATGTTGACATTTTTCCCGCCACATTGAGATTCTTGCTTGTTGTGGTGTTCCTTTAAGAGCTTCAGTGGTTGTCAAGAAGCTCTTTCTTGATTTCAACCTAGGATGTGCTGGTTGACAGGCATACAAAGGATGGGCTTCCATAGTCATAGCCTTGCTTTTCTCATGCCTAGCAGCAATCTCACGTCGGATTTCGGGTGGTGCTATACCAGCGAGACAGTGGAGTTTATCTATGGGAGTAGGTCTTAAACAACCTGTGATACGAGACACGAGAGAAACCTCCCAGTAGGGTGTATTTGCATGCGATATTGTTATACATCCGGGTGTCTCCTGGGCAACGGACTAGGACTCTTCCTAGACGGCTGATTCTCTCACACCAGAAGTAACAGAGTTATTTAATATGAAATGATGATAAAGACGACACATACACCCAGCCCCCATGCTAGGGAAATTAACCAATGATGGTTAAAATTCCCGAGCTTGGCGGGAATCGAACTCGGGACCCCTGTGGCCAAAGGCCAGCACGTTAACCATTTAGCCATGGAGCCGGACTTAATAGTGTTAATATCCACTCAACATATTATCACCTCCCCTTTTTTTCTTGTTGTCCTAGGTGTAATAAAATGCTACTTATTCTAGGACAACCGTCTTATTCTTCATTATTTTCATTGGTGCTTATTTTATTATTTCTTATTTCCTTTTGACACATATTTTTTTTAAATACAGGAAAATCTTGTTTAGTACCGGTAATTTAACAGTTGTGTAGAATTCTTCCTCTCTTTATATTTTTATTTTATATTTCCTAGCCAGATACATATTAAACTCTTTAGTGGATCGGTCTCCCCTTCATATTCTCAGTAGACTGCCCATCTTCCATTATTTCTCTACAAAATAAACTACGATTTTTGTCATGTTTCTCTGACCCTTGTTCTTATATCCCCCTATTAGCTACCACACCATACCTCTTACTTCTCTGTTTGGAAGCCTTTCTTTATTGGCTTTTTTAAATAATTTCGCAGATTTCCAATAATGTTATTTTAGTCTTACATTCTACCAATAATCATGTACTTCTCAGTATCTTCCACCCATTCCTATTCTGTCAAGAATCTTTTTATTACCCAATAATCATCATTACAATGTTTCATCTGGTATGGGTATGCTAAATTCAACATTTCCCTCCCGTCGCCCCTTTTAAATGTTAACTATATCTGCTTGTATACTTGTATCTTCACATAGCATTTTAACTCCGTTATTAATATGTATTACGCACACTAATTTCGTTGGTTACTGGCTTTACAGGGAAGTGGGAACAGGGGAGGGGAAAACTGGCACCTCACTGTTCATTGCTGCAGCTCTCTAACTAAAGAGAGAGAAACAGATGGAGAAAAGTAACAAATCGATCTCATTCTGTTTCTTCATATATGCATGTTTACTTTACTACAAAGAGAATAGGAAATTCAGGCAAATGTATAATATTTGTGCCTGTTCTGCATGCACTTCGTGGTCTTGCAAAATGTTTATAGTAAGGTAACAAAAATGTGCATAGATAATCAAAATTAGCGCTAGAATATTTTATTTCTTATGTTAAATATAACGTCCCTAAAATACTAGCAAATCATGATATTATATGGGGCAACTTCTGCTACATGTACCATATCGGATTCTACGTTTACGAAAATGAAGCGTTTGCACAAATACGAAAATCTCACTCTTTACTCTGCAGTAAATTCTGTTGAATTACAAGCATGCTGCTTGTACTGCTTACTGAATAGGCTATTACCTGAGATGCTGAAATAACTTGGTATTACTCAGTAGTGGTAAATAAGTTTAGTGATTTACACAGGATAGCACTACTGAAAATGAGCTATAGGGTCTTTTCTTTAGCTGACTCCGCAGCACCACTCAGAGCAATATATCTCTCGGCAAATGAGTCACCCGGCTATCGCCTTCCGTGCGTGTTCCCCTGGCACACGGAGCAAGCCATAAAAAAGACCCTGTATTATCACCAGAACATAAATCACTAGTATGGCAAGCATGCGAGACTGAAAGCTTTGTAACAAAACCACGAGATGTTGGAGCGGTCATAGCGCATTCCACATTTCAATATTGTTAGCTCCATATACAAAGCTGACCGAAGTCTTCCGAATGAGGATTAGGGAGCCAAACACCCAAGAAAACTTGCGCGTATAACAGTGCGATTTGATTTCTTTGGCGGCATTTCCTATACCTTACTAAGCTAATTTTGTCAGGCTTTCCTTCCCGTTCAGAACAGCAATTCAGTCAGTATTTTACTCCTCCTAGAGTCTTTGGCCGGGGGGGGGGGGGGGCGGGTATATAATGTTTCTTTGCATGGAAGTGTGCCTCTGGTTATCCCATAGTGCCACTGATTATAACTGATAGGGAAATGATTTTCGGCGATCGCAGAAGGTATCATTAGTGATTTTCACATAAGTTAGTAGGCCTATTTGTGTAAGGATGCTGATGATTGTTAACACAATTGGATGAATTAATCCAGTATTGAACAATAAAGAACATCTTTGTATAAAATCCTCAGATAGCATCACCGAAGGTTATGTTGTGAAGAAACCGCAGTAGCCGATGGCGTCGCTATAATGAAGTGTACTACAGCTCATTCTACGTTAAGAAAAAGGTATTGCTCTTGTGACAACAGGGTTGCCATATTGAAAGGCTCTACTCAACACCATCACGGGAAAACGCCGGCACATAAATTTATGAAATTCCGTATTTAAGTGCCAGACAAAATGCGGAAGAAACTAAGCTACAAATTATTTTTGTGAACTAAAGAGAACGGGAGTTTTGCAGGGACTGTTTTTGGTTTGTACAGAATCAGAGGTAAACTAAGGCACATGAAAAGCCTCTGCATTAAAGTGTAAGGCAAACTGGGGGAGAAAATAGACAAATAATGTTTATCGGCTCGAGGGGTGCATTTAATTGCATTTAATACATTTCTCCAGGCAATAAACGCTAGAAAACCGACGCAACAAATAAATACTGTAGATGATTCTACAAAAGATCACAGTATTAATGTTAAAGAAATTCCACACATAGGCTGATCGCATAACTCACTCAACATAAGACAATTACGCACTGATTTAAAACCTCAAAACACACACGCAACAAATAAATACTGTAGATGACTTCACTACAGAAGTGAGGTGCCGGCGGATCACAGTGAGAGACTACATGAAGCGTGTACCAGAGGAACACAGAAGGAAAATGAAGGAAGGCAACGAAGCGATGGCTGTTACCACCATTGTGCTTCCTCCCTACAAATGTATTTATGAAAAAGAAAATGTTATGTAGTTATTTTAATAACTCACGGGCAAAAATGCCTTATACTTTTTATCTATCTTTCGTAATACTTTATAAAGTACAGTAACATCCCTTAATCACGAAGAATTGTGGGTGTCTCACAGCGGATATGTTCATTCCTTGTAGGTTCATAAGAGTAATACTGTTGGTGGAATGAGCTTATATTGCCAGTCCTTTCCTCACTGAGCCAGAAAATGCTTTTCCAGCACGAATGACCATATGAGCAGCACCTTTCACATCGCTAGTAGTGCTTTGAACGTCATTACTCAGAACCACCTGTGCCTCAGCAGTTTCAGTACTGTTGCAGCTATAAATGAGACAGACTTCAATAAGAGCTACATTGTGGTCTGACCTGCGTCCAGATGAAAATATACTGCATCCATAAAGAAATAGCTACAGAGGAAAATAATAATATTCTGTATAGAAGTTTTACAGTTTAATTGGAGTACCAGTGGTACGGAAATCGTACAGTCCAGTTTGAGATTAGCTTGAAGGCTTTTCATTCTGTCGAAAACAATAATTATAACACTATACCATATCTGTAAAAAAATACACACTGTTAAACAAAGAATGACATGTTTCGTTCTACAAGAACATCCTCAGATTCTATCAAATCCCTTTAAATCATGCGTGTATATGTACAATATTCTTTACGTTGCGTAAACTTGTCAGTGATTGAGAGTTGATGATAATATGAACAAGCATTAACAATTAATGACTGTAGTAGTATTCAGCCGTCACCATATTGTAGAAATGTTTCTGTACTTATCTAAGCTGCGAAAGTGTAGTCGGTTGCCTTGAATCACTGCTTCCGGACTGCTTACAGATATGTTATAGGGTTATAAGTGTTATAATTAATTTTTTCGACAGACTGAAAGGCCTTAAATTTACATTAAGTCGACACTGGAAAATATGACTTCCTTCTTAACTAACTGATTACATGTTAGTTGGCGTTTAATTTAATTCGTAGAGAGAAATGGATTATTTCTCCCAGTCATTTGCTCTCACCTGTATGGAGTTTGATAGCGAGGACTCGTCCCTTCTGTGGCCTCGACTTTACATTTCCTGTACAATACCCTAGCAAAAGCCTACTTCCGGTAGGGTGTACGTTTACTCGCCTGATTTAGCAATCTCCATTCAGTACGGTACTGCAGTTGTTGGAAAACAGAAAATGCAGTTATAGCTTTTAACATGGTGTAAATTAAGCTTGCTAACTGATTATCGTCACGACCAATGGACTCGTCTCAAAGTGCCTGGGCGTCAGCACACTCACAGATTTTAGCGTGGAAGTAACAGTTATTGAAAACTTTTATCATAGTAGACCACCCATATTGCATAGTTCTGCTCGTCTCACACGAAACATTCGCAAAGTGCCTGACGGATTATAATATAAAATTAAATGCTATGGGAAGTTCAGCTGTAATCACTGCTTATGGTACCATTTAGATGCCCAAAGCGGTAAATATACATGTTGATTAGCCTAGCTAGATATTTTTATAATAAAGTGAGGAAACTCAACTATTCATAATTCTCCTCGGAATTAGGATATAACCAACAATACAGTAATTTTTCAGGAGAGAAAAAATATTTTCGGGGTCTATTTCATGCAAGTGTACAAATGAGTTCATCTGTGAAAAACAGTATTTTATTGTTATAACTTAAGGTTTTAAAAAATGTATGAATTAGAACTGATACAGTGCAAGTATGTCTTACATGTATATATAGGGACATTATTTTATCCATTAGGGGGATTCTCATTCGCCCGGCCGCCTGCGCTGCGTGCCTATCTCCCGCCAATTTGCCGTTATATGCCTCTCGGCGCCACAAACTCCCCCGCTCTTATGCAATCTGCTGCGAGCTTTATCAGCGTAAAGTTCAGTTTAGTAATGTGTTCACGTATTTAGTGCGCATTGTGTTGTTCCAATGCCATTTTCATTACGTGAGCGTGTGTATATACATAATACCTTCTTAAAGTACAGGAAATCTTGTGCGAAAACACGCGCTGGCCGCATTACGGTTAAAGTGCTTGGCGGGAGACAGGCTCGCAGCGCAGGCGACCGGGCGAGTGAGAATCCCCCGAATGGATAAAATAATGTCCCTGTATAGCAGAAGAGAAATCCTGTTCATGCAATTGCAACTCAAATGATAGCAAATAATATTAGTGTAGTAAAAAAAAACCAATAACAGTAAAAAGACAAGGAAATATTTCAAAATATATATGTGATTTCGTCTATGATCTTTATTTAAATGATCTATTACTCCTCGTGATGAACCAACATAAGCACTGTCCACCATCTTGACTGATGTTCCATCCTTACACCACGGAGGACAAAGTTCTGCTGGCTGTAATCCAGCTTGAAGTTCAAATGTTAGACAAGAGGATACCATAGCATAGAGGCGTGATGAAACACCCTATTTCCACTGAAATCTCACTTTTCATAAAATTCTTAGTTACATCCTTATTCCGCGGAGGTCTTAAATTAGGAAGGTATCAACCGTTGACTTATTCAAGGCACAGCCCCGAAATTTGTCCACTATGAAAATTGGAAACTATGAAAAATCTTTTTCAGGAGTTCGAACTCAGCATTTCCCGATTGAAAGCTTATACTTACACTATACTACACGAGCCACTCAGACAGCTCGTTGATGAGGAACAGTGCACCATACTGATAATTAGTATTCTTGGCTTACTAATTCGGAAAATATTTTGCGTGACTTACATAGCTTATGTCGAGTTTTATGAATAAAAGATGAATGAAAAATGTGTGTAAATGCACGTGGAATCTTCAGGTAACTTGGAAATAAACTCTGCAACTATCGTTACTAATACGTGTTGAACATTTAATAGGCTGGCAAAATTATCTTATTGTTATTCGTTTCTCAGCGTTCGTTTTGGCATTTTCCTGCCTGACTTATAATTCCAAATAGCATAATTAAATCGTCTGAATCAATTTTTATGTCAAGGTAATAGGGGAGCGAAGAATAACAGACTTCCCACTCTTGACGATGAGATCCATGCTTTGCCAGAACGACAAAATTCCCCATAATAATCGATTATGAACAAGGCAAAAATAAATATCGTCCACAGAAACAGCAGGAGACCTACGAATTAAACCCATTCAGTAATGGCATGTGTTATCACTGACAGAGATCTTCAATGGAAGCGGATGACATGGACGCTAAAAGCAAGTTACTGGCGATTTGCCTGTCTTGATCGCGGAAACATTCGTACGTTGTATCGATGTAAAGGGCTGGATTGACGTCTATCATTAGAGTACTAATATTGTCCTCGTCAGGGAAGAGATTCATTATTTACAGACAGGTCTGTACATCATACTCCATCCTCTTCAGCAGCATTTCAGTCAAACATTAGCTACCATTTTATGCACAGTATGAACAATACGAGATACCGCACTTTATCCATACAATGTTCGTGAAACTAGGAAGCAAAATATGCGTATTGTGATATTAAAATTCAATTAAAAACAAAGATTATTGAGTGTAAAAGAGTTTCAACAAGAAGGTTTTTTTAAAGGGTACAAAAACAGTCTCTTTACCAATGACCTAAGTGGGGTCTTTTTTCTTCAATTTGCTTTACGTCGCATCGACACAGATAGGTCTAATGGCGACGACGGCATAGGAAAGGGCTAAGAGTAGGAAGATTTCGCGGCCTTGATTAAGATACTGCCCCAGCATTGGGTGGTATGAAAATGGGAAACCACGGGAAACCATCTTCAGGGCTGCCGACAGCGGGGTTCGAACCTACTATCTCCCGAATGTGAGCTGCTGACAGCTATGCGCCCCGAACCGCGCAGCCACTCGCTCGATAACGAATGACAAAACTCATCAAGTTATATAACCAACTGTTCTATCACTAAAAATTCTATACATAATTCGTGCGCAGAAGAAATGTT
The DNA here is from genome assembly GCF_040414725.1 of Anabrus simplex. Classification (NCBI taxonomy): domain Eukaryota; kingdom Metazoa; phylum Arthropoda; class Insecta; order Orthoptera; family Tettigoniidae; genus Anabrus; species Anabrus simplex. The sequence continues at coordinate 41,636,556 of NC_090265.1, forward strand.
CTAATCTGACAAGCTATTTATCTCATCTTTTGTAAACAGGCACAAATGATCCAATAGATGGCAGTAACGCAAATTGTGGCTGCCCGTACTGACTCATTCGCTACAGTCCATATAAGCAGTTCGAGGTAATCCGTGCGTGCAGCATTATGCTGTTGTGGCAGTTCATTAGAACGCTGTTCCGACTACAAAGTAGTCGTTTACGTTTGTGAGTGTATACAAAGGGCACTAGGAAAGTTTTGCAATCTGAGTGAACGTTTTAGACTTTTTCAAAATTATTTCCACCACACTCAATACACTTCTCCATACGTCGAAACCAGTCACTGAACCAACTCTGCCACTCTTCTTCGGTTACATTTTCACACTCTTGATCCCATGCTGCCAGAAGCTCCTCGTTGGAAGCAAAACGCTACCCTTTCAGCTTCATCTGCACTTCTGGGAAGAGTGCGAAGTTACACGGGGCAAGATCAGGACTGTATGGAGTGTGATCAAGCACAGTCAACCCTGATCTAGCAAGAAAATCCATTGTTACATTAGCACGATGTGCTGGAGCATTGTCGTGATGGAAGAGCGAAGTGTTGAGCAGCCTGGATGACCTGAAGCAGACAAGTCTCACTGTACCACTTCGCAGTAACTGTCCTTTGTGTTTCTAGCACAACCCGAGTCAGGATGCCCCTTTTAGTGAAGAATACTCCAATCATCCTTTTCTTCACTGACCCTGACTTTCGCAGTCACAGGAGTACCCTCATCTTCAAACAGCCACACCTTGTTCTGGGATTTTGTTGGGACATCGTAATAATAAAGCCAAGTTTTGTCACCTGTAACGATGCCATTGACGTTACGCGAAGTCCCATTTTCAAAGCATTTTTCGGCACCATTTCGCTCGATGTGCCCTTTGTTCCTCTGAAAGTGAATGGGTCACCCAAAGGGAACAAACCTTTCTAACATGGAGATGGTTGTGTAGAAATGAATGAATAGCTGGTGCAGGGATGTGGAGGGTCTCTTCTTCCTGCCGATACGTCAACCGCCTCTCTTGCTGCAACATTTTCCTCACAGCTTCAATGTTTTCCTCACTCACTGATTCAAACGGTCGCCCAGGACGAGGATCGTCTTCAACCCCAAAAATTTCCCCTCTGGAACTCTTTGTACCAGCGGAAAATTGTTGTCCGATGTGGACAGTCTTTCCCCAGCACAGGAGTCATTTCCTCCAGGCATTAGTCAACAGTTAATCCACGAGCAAAATTGTAGCGGATAATTGCGCGATATTCACCTTTAGACCACACTTGTGTTTGTGTCTAACACAATGAGAATTGACGCAAATAGGTGTCAGAGGTTTTACAGCAGACTGAATTACCGTCTACATTACGTGAAGTGCATGACGAGGGAAGAGAAATTACAAATACTATCTTCAATTTGATCAGGAAGCTTGAAGACGTCACTGTCACTGACATCATAGAGGATGAAGAACTGGTGCAAATGTCTTCCAATGGAACTACTTTCAATATTTAAAAAATAATGTTATTGTTTTTACGTCCCACTAACTACTGTAGCAGTTTTCGGAGAGGAAACCATTAATGTCGAGCTTGTTAATGAGCCTTTGAATGATGTAGCTAAAGACTGCGCGATCCTTCATATAATGTCAAGAAGGTAACTGAAGCTAAAAACAAAGGATGGTCATTGAAAACAATCATCCATCACTTGAGGGTCAATGACAGAGCTATCTATCTCGTTATCAGAGATATTATGAACAAGGAAAAAGACTTGATAAATCCAAGGTCATATCGGAGTACGTGTGGTCTAATTTTCAAGCGGCAAGGGCTAATCTAATGGCTGTCCATGATACTGATATAAAGTGGCGGGCGTGCACGAAAGCTAAGAGCGCTTAGACTGACTGATTTCAAAGGTGGAATGAGCTGGGTTAGTGGATCTGGAATTTCACGGCAGTTCACAAGATTGTTAGTCGCAAAGTTAAACATGTAACTTACAAACATGCTCAATCACAAGAAGAGATTGAGAATCCTGCGACTGCATTTGGTACTGAATTCACTGACACAATCGTTCTTAATAATTATTCATCAGGTGAAATTATGAATACCGACTAATCTGGATTTAATTATGAAATTCGCGGAGACCGCACATTATCTAGCATCGGTGAAAGAGTCAAGATTATCGGAGTGAAATCAGCGTCTGGAATATCACATACGTATACAATTCAGTCCGTTGTATCCGTATAAGCTAAATCTCTCTCTCTCTCTCTCTCTCTCTCTACTTATTGTCGTACGCGAACTAAGTGGCACATTTGGTCCCCTTGTGCAACAGAACATGATCCATCGTCCTAACATATACAAACATGGACGTAAGTATTCGTACTACCACTAGGAAACAACCAAAGTATTTATTTATGGAACACCCAGTGCAAACATAAATACTTCTGATATACATAAAGATAACTAATCACTTCAACCTATGGACACAGTAATGATACAGTTTTAACGTTCTTCATGCAAAAAATGTAATTTACTACACTGGCAGACAAAAAAGTGGATCACTTTAATTTAAGAACAAAAACTGTATTTATTTATCTTAAGCCTTGCCTTTTCTTCATTCCTACAACATATTAACATAAGTTAACCAGTGCTCCGCACACTTCATACTTATTATCGAAGTTCTTTTTTGAAGTTTATCCAAAAAGTTCTAGAGCTATAATGTATGTACTGTAAATGTCTTTACCTTTCATTAACATTGCATTACACTGAGCAAACTTATGAACATACAAGTGAAAGTTTTCTTGATGACACTCTACACTTATCTTGCCTTAGTATTGGGCATTACCGCCTCTGGCAATGATTACGGCCTCTATCCTTCGCGGCATACTAGCTAGAAGGTCCTGGATAGTTCCTGGGGGATGGGCGCCCACTCTTCCAGTAGTGTTGCCTGCATTCGTTGAGGGTGTCAAAGTTGCGACGCCGGACACTTATCTGGGATTGAAGTCCGGACTGCGAGCTGGCCAGTCGAGGGTTCGTATCCTGACGTCGCGTAGATATTCCGTCAGGCAGCGAGAGGTATGGAGGGCATGCATTATCATCCAGCAGGATGAAATTTTCACCAACTAAGGTAGTAAAGGGGATTACATGTTCTGCTAACACCTCTTAAGACGTAACGGTGTTCATTCAGAGCACCTCCATCGATAAACAGAAGTTCCGTCCAGACCTCAAAACTGATACCGGCCCATACCATGACGGAGTCACCACGAAATGTTGACCTCTCGGAAATGTTACAAGATGAATATCGTTCCCCACGCCTTCTCCACTCTCTCTCTCTCTCTCTCTCTCTCTCTCTCTCTCTCTCTCATCACGTGACCAGAGGCACAATCGTGACTCATCTGTGAACAGTACCATTGACCACTGCTCCACAATCCAATTCCGATGTTGGCGCGCAAACGATAATCAAGCTGTTCTGTGCTGGGGGGTAGGTTGTGGATAAGTTGCAGGTCTTCGTGAGGTCAAACTGGCTTCCCGGAGTCTTCGTCTGAAAGTCCTCGCAGTCATAGTGACATTTCTTACTGCCTCGAGTTGATAATCCGGCTTGGACGGTGATAGGTTTGGCGTTGGCTCAAGGCTTGGATGACCAGAAATCTATCGTCTCTAGTAGATGTAGACCTCCAACGGCCTGATCCAGGTTGTCTGTGATATGTACCGAGTTCACGAAATCGTCTTAGAACACGCTGGACGCTTCCATACGATGCACTGATGGCATTAGCCGCATAATGAATGCTGCGTCCACCACCGCCACTGCTCTTGTAACGTTTTCTGGGCCAAGAGACTTCTTAACTTTCAAATGTGAAAGAGAAACAGGAAAATGTTCCTTTGTGACAGATACTTGTGTCACACACTGACAATCCATCAATAGCTTCCACCCCAGTATCGTAAATCTTTTTAAGTCAACATCGGAATTAGGCTGCGGAGCAGTGGTCAATGGCACTGATCACAGATGTGTCACGATTGTGCCTCCGGTCACTAATGGTAGATAGAGAGAGTGTGGAGAAGGCGTGGGAAGCGATATTTATCTTGTAACATTTCCAAAAGGTCACCAGCGAAGGTTTTCGGTGACGGAAACATGCTTATTGTCGTTTACATTTGTGCTTAACAGATTTCTACATCAAGATCCAAAAGAACATGTTTAAATGTAAGGACAGCTAAAGTTAGTAGAATAATAATTGAAGACCTCCGCGGAATAAGCATGTAACCAAGAATTTTTTGAAAAGCGAGATATCAGTGGAAATAGGGTGTATCATAATGCCTCAATGCCGTGCTGTCATACATTTCGTAAAGAAAAATTAACCTTAAATACATCATACTGTAGGACGGGGTTATGTCATGCGAAATACATTCCTACAGTACGGTAAGATTCATTTCCATTTACAAACGCGCATAGGAAAATGAACTCAACGAAAACTGTTCTGATGGACTGCTCATCAATATATCGCTGGGAGGCGTGACTTGGGCGTGACTAGTCTTAAGGAACGTAATGTATAGGAAGAGCATTGTCAGATACGCGGTGTTGTTTCTTAAGGGACGATTTGTTATTGCTGGTTGATACAATAAAATTTAGTGCCTAACACTTATGGGTGGAGAGCTGCTTCTTAAGTTTATTTGATTTCCAAACATCATATTCTTCTCTAAACCTGTAGAATATATCTTAGACATCACCTTAATGTAAAAATTAATGTAATTAATGAAACCATTGTTTAACAATTACGATGTCGTTTTTACAAAGTGATCGACATTTTTTGTCCGCCAGCGCATTTCTTCTCTCAATACGTTTTTTAAGCAGGACGAAAGTATTTATTCGACAGCACTGATATTTCCCTCCAGAACCGTAAACGCTTTTATCAACCTACATGAAAATCGCAAAGTAAAATGTGTTAAATTCGAGGAAAAGAGGTTTGAAAGCTTTCGGTCTTGCATTGAGAATAAGAACATTTAACTTTTAAATTATGCACTGGGCTTGCTAGAGTATCTAGCTCATCAATATATCGCTGGGAGGCGTGACTAGTCTTAAGGAACGTAATGTATAGGAAGAGTGTGTAACTGAAATTGTATTAATGAATGAATGAATGAATGAATGAATGAATGAATGAATGAATGAATGAAATTCCTCTCTTGAAACTTGGCAAGAAAATTAAAAATTAAAGAAATCAGTGACCAAACTGACCTCGTACGACTTACTGGATTTCACCAGTGAACAGGGCGGAGGAAATTACAGGGTAATGTGAAAATGCCAAGAACTCAACAAACTTACAATGTTTCGTTTGTAAACTCGCGATATTAGAGCGACGTAAAATCGCTAACTATAGATTTTTGTAACTCGGAAGTTTGATTTTTAGACCCTGTTTGGTTCATAATTCTCCGCAGCTTACTTGTCGGGCATTACTGCATAAAATCTCATTTCCGTAATATTTTCTCTAATGGCCATGAGAATTAGTGACGTAAATGGAAGATGTTAAGGTACATGTATTCCCAAAATTGCTTTATATAAAAGGAATATCACCCTTGTGATATGTAACATGGTGTGAGTTACACACATTCAGCTTGAGGTCATTGATTAGGAAGAAATTAACTAACAATGCTGAAAATGTGAGTTTACGTAGCGTTCATATTTTACTGAGAATGGGAAATCTCTACGTGATTTTGAAGTGGTAAACTTCCACGTACTTCATTGTGGAGTTCATTCAGTCGGGGCTGGGGCAGACAGGAAGGCGCATTAAAGAGCTGGGATGGTGACAGATCGCCAGTAATTACTCTACTCGTCTGGTGTTGCGGGGTTGTAGGACCGCCGTTTTCTAGCTGGCGCACGACTCAACATCGTGCCGAGGTCAGGGAACCTCAAATCCAGTGGCAATGATGTCGAAATACTCGTATCTTCCGTAATGATTTGAACTACAGAATGGGGTTTGTGTCTGACGTGAATATTCGCTGTAAATTTTAAATGAAAAGGAAACAAGGGCTTGAAAATGAAAACCAAATATAGACCACTTTAATCGAAAATACGCCAGCAGTATTCATAAAATAATCCATAATCATTGGGCTTAAAACTAATATCTCTCACACTCATTCAGCCGAGTACAATTTCATTATTTATGTTTTGAAAAAAATAAAATAAAGGGTAACATAATATCAGATCTATCAGGTTGAAAACGAAATATTTCCAATAAAATGTTATGTCGTAAAACATTTATGTGTGTACGTCTTTCTTTCTTTCTTTCTTTCTTTCTTTCTTTCTTTTGTACATCCATCGTAAGTATAAAGGTCTTGGTTTATTCTGAGCCGAATGTGAAGCTGTTCTGTTTCGGTAAAAGTTACTAAGATCTGAAGAAAATAAATAAATCCAGGAACAATTGTATAGATGCTCATGAAGTTAGGACTGAGCTCCGTGACATGGAATCTACCTTATAAGGGTAAAGGTGTTCTTCTTTATAAAGCCTATACTCCTGCTAATAATTGGATCTGGCACCTCAATGGACTCTGTTGCTCCGAATGGAAGGTTGCCCTTAAAATGACGTGTAATGTTGCCGCAGTTCGAGGTGAGCCGAAGGGCGGGATGGGGGTGGAGTCTGGATAGTAAGCACTGCCGGCGTTGCCACATTGAGATCGAAACCCTTACACACATCCTTGGCTTTTGCCCACACGATGAAACTTCGCAATGTCCGTCACCACGCCATCCGTGACATGGTAGCCGATTCTTTACTAAGGAGAGAGTATACAAGTACCACTCACGAGGAAGTTTCTGGAATAACTATACAAGGCAGCACGAAGCGAATCGATTTCACAGCCTTTAAAGCTGACTCCAAAATTGGCTATGTACTAGATACAGTTGTGAGGTTTGAACCGAGTTCAGACCAGCCACAGGAGGTTGGCAGTGAAAGACCGTCTACGAACCTACAGTGCCGTACTATAAAAATAATAATGAATGCTATTTGTTTTGCGCATTTTGGAGACGAAGTGCCGGAATTTTTTTTACCGCGGGAGTTCTTTAACGTGTTAGTAAATCTGCCGACACGAGGCTGACGTATTTAAGCACTGAAACTTAGTAAGATCAATTAAGACATCAGAACATCGCTGCACGCCTGCCACTATTACACGGGCTGTCCACAACATGACAGAATGAGTTATTCTGAGCAGGAATCCGGTAGTTTCCTCGTTTGTACTAGTAAAATATTAATAGCATACAGGTTTATGCTGTATAGACTACAGATGAGGACGAATTCACAAATTGTTTCAGCTTCCATTATAAGCATTACAGAAGTAAAGAAACAAAACCTAGTATATTGATATATTCACATATACTTGTTAGTAAAAGGGTTTGTAGAACTTGAAATACTGTTCGTAGTGTCAAAATCTTATTTTCGGTACCATGATTGTCATCATTTTTAGGATATGATAAACGATAATTCGCCTAAGATTCATTGAAATCTGCTTCGTCCTATCCATTACAGTTCATTTTCCGAAAGATAGAAATGCCATTTTTACTCAAGGGAAAATATAAAGGGGTGTTTTTATAACAACAAATAGAACGGAGTTGCGTGTAATGTCCATGAAATAGGTCCTTGGAGCCTGAGATAGTCTGCAGATCACACAATTGAGCGACACGTCACACTTTTCTAAAATATTAATTGTTAGCACTCCAGCTTTAAAAAAACATATGGTCGATACTGAAAAGTTATGCATTTGATTTGTTCTGTTCTAATGTTTTGGATGAATCAGAATGTCCCTTGCTGTTACACTTGTAAATATATTGCATTCTTGAAGGCTGCTTTGCATGGTGCGATTCTTTGCATACTGATGCCTGTTTACGGTGGTGCTTGTGCGTGTAAAACTACTCTCTGCATATTAACAAGTATGCAGTGGTTCATTATCTTCCGACTGTGACAGCCAACTGTGAGACCTTTGTTAAGTCAAGAGCTAAAAATACAGTGCGATAACAAACAAATCACTTGCTAAAGTTGAGGTTTAAACTTGTCTTGCACGACATTCCACTTTTAATTTCCTAGTAGAAAATAGCAGGCAGGGATTCAGTTGGGTACAAGTGTAGTAAGCAGTATGGCCTATGCCGACAACTTGGTTTTAATGACAGACTATGTTGAAAGCTTACAATCTAATATTTTGGAACTTGGAAGGAGGTGCAACGAGTACATGATATGAAGATTAGCATTTCCAAGATTAAACTGATGTCAGTAAGGAAGAGACAGAACAGGATTCATTGTCGGGTCGGGAATACAAAACTGGAACAGGTAGATCAATTCAAGTATTTAGGATGTGTATTCTCCCAGGATTGTAGCATAGTAAATGAGATTGAGTCAAAGTGCAGCAAAGCTAATGCAATGAGTTCACAGTTTCGATCAGCGGTATTCTGTAACGGACGAAACTATCTGATAGATCTGTGGCCGTACGGGAGTGAAAGCTGAGTGAACTCGCTATATCCTATTCATAAGTTTTAAGTAACTGAGATGACAGCAGTGAGAATTATTGCAGGTACAAACAGATGGAAAGAATGGCAGGAGTGTACTCGGAATTAGGAGATAAAGGCTAAGTTAGGAAAAAACTCAATGGATAAAGCTGTACATATGTCCCAACTCCTTGGCTGAATGCTCAGTGTTGTGGCCTTTGATTTCCGGCCGGGTCGGAGATTTTAATCGCGTATGATAAATTCTTCTGGCTTGGGGACTGGGTGTTTGTGTTTGTCCCAACACTTTTCTATTCATATTGAGACAACACACCACACTACCAACCACCCCGGAAAAACGCAATAGTGTTTTCATCCCTCCAGGTAGGGTTGGCGTCAGGAAGGGCATCTGGCCGTAAAACAGGTCCCGATCCACATGTGCGCCACAGCTCGCGCCCGTGATCCACAGGGTGTGGGGAAAAACGGTGGTGGTGTTGGTAGTAGTAGATAAAGCTGTACATATAAACAGCCTTCTGTGCTTGGTCATGAAAGACGAATGGAAGAGGGTAGGTTGAAAAAATGAAAATCCACATCCTGTCTCCAGTCATTCGACCGGGTCAGGAATGGAATGAATGTATGCTTCTTCCTATCATGAATTCAGAGTATGAAACCTTTCTCGCGGCTGCTGTTCTGGTGAGTGGTATCGTTCCCGCCTGGAAAATCAGGAGGATTAAAGTTAAATCCTGTGGGCAGCTACTTAATTTTCTCCTTAAAGAAAGGGAGGTTTGAGTTCCTATCTTGGGCTGTTTCTTTTGCTTAGAACTTATATTGCGTATAGCGCTGATATCCTCTTGTATGACAGAGGCTTACTTTTGTTGCTTCCCTCTGTATATTTATTATTATTATTATGATGATGATGATAATAATAATAATAATAATAATAATAATAATAATAATAATAATAATAATAATTACGCTGGTTCGCCATTTCAATCGGTCAGTCACCGGTGATCTGTATTTACGGTTATCGCCCAGGTGGCAGATTCCTTACCAATTGTTTACCTACCGGACGAGTTGACCGTACGGTTAGGGGCGCGCAGCTGTGAGCTTGCATCCGGGAGATAGTGGGTTCGAACCCCACTGTCGACAGCCCTGAAGACGGTTTTCCGTGGTTTACAATTTTCACACCAGGCAAATGCCGCCTCCTTCCCACTCCTAGTCCTGACTTTCCCATCGTCGCCATAAGACCTACACTATCTGTGTCGGTGCGACGTAAAGCAGCTTGTAAAAAAATCCATTGTTGTTTACCTAGTCTTTTCCTAAATGATTTCAAAGTAGTTGGACATTTACCAAACATCTCTCTTGATAAACTATTCCAGTCCCTAATTCCTCTTCCTGTAAATGAGTATTTGCCCCAATTTGTCCTTTTGAATTCCATCTTTCATTTATGATCTTTCCTTCTATCAAAAACTCCATTGAAGCGTATTCGTCTACTATCATCATTCCAAGGTATCTCTCCATTGGTAGGTCGAATCATGCCGCTTGGTCGAGGTGATCGTCTCCGTACTTCCAAGTCTTCCCAGCTCAACGTTTGTCGGAAATCACCCAGAACAAATTGTGCTGTTTCCTTTTAATGTTTTCGAGTCCTTGTATCAAGTATTCTTGGCTAGGGTCTCATACACTACAATTCTCTCTCGGGATCAGTGGTAGAGTGTCAGACTCAAGATCCCGACATCGCGGGTTCGAACCCGGCTGAGGTAGTTGGATATTTAAAGGGCCGAAAGAAGTCCACTCAGCACTCCTCGTACGATGTCATGTAAAGGATCTCACCAACTGACACACATTTGGTGTTAACCTGTCAAAATTAATTAAAACTCGGCCATAGGTGGCCCGATAGAAATATAGTTTCTCTATCATCTGGTAGAGTAAAAGGGAACGTCGAAAACCGAGCGAGTTGGCTGCGCGATTCGGGTCACGTAGTTGCGAGCTTGCATTCGGGAGATATAGCTTTGAATCCCTCTGTCAACAACGCTGGAGATAGTTTTCCATGGCTTTTCATTTTCACACCCAGTTCAGGCCCTTTTCTATCCCATCGTCGCCAAGAGACCTTACTGAGTCGGTGCGACGTTAAAACACTAGCAAAAAAGGAATGCGGAAATTGACACACAGGCTGCCAAACGGCGTCAAATTAAAATGCCCGAACACGATAGTTGAGGCTATATTATTATTATTATTATTATTATTATTATTATTACACATTCGCTTTAACTATTGTATGCATGTGTATTCTAAGAAGTTTAGTTTCTTGTTCGCTCTCTTATAAACCTACCACTAGACTCCCAGAGACGTGTCTTAGCCAGTTTCCTCTACACTTCCCAGTGTCGGTATGGGTGCTAACAAGCTTTGCGATAATTAGATTTGTTGTGCGTGAGGTCATACGGTTACCACTGACCTTTCGCTTGCTATTTTTAGGTGACCTGTAATGCAAAGTTTCACGTGCAATATGAATAATTGCACATAAAATGAGACACATTTTGAAGGTTGATGGAGTTTGTGGTAGTCTTATGATTTCATTCGGAGATCGAAACCGAGAACGTCTATCTACCTTGAGAATAATTCTTCTTTACTCGTTTATAGAAGTGGCCAGAAAGTTCTGAGAATATTCTGTTTGGTACTTAATTTTAAAAAATCAAGTTCAAATACTATCATAAACCCTTTCGTAACCAGTGGGTCAGTTAAGACAGTCTCGTTCCCTCAGTAAACTGGAAAAACGAAGTTGAGTGAATTTGTGCCCGACCACAGTGACTATCGTCGGCTAAAGTACGTGTTTTTTTCTCCTCGTACACTCCTTGCCGTGTCGGCGGTATTTTCAGTCTTTTATTTCAGTGATGGCTTCGTTGCTTCTTTGATGAAGCCGATCCACCTCAATGCCAGTTATCCTCTTCCGCATGTTCCCCCAATCTTTCCAAGCTTAAGCATATTGTCGAATGAGTCAGACTGCCTCATCACATTCCCAAAGTTTAGCTTAAGAATGAAGACTTCAAAGAATAGATCCGGTCTGAGCTGCTGTTGTCTTGACATTCCAAGGCATACGTTAAAGCCTTCTCCAGCACCATAACTCGAACGCATCAATGTGCTGCTTCTCCCTTCTCTTTTATGGTTCGACTCTCACAACCAGATGTAGCTGAGGGAAAGCAAAATGCCTTAACCACTCTGATCTTAGTGTGCACAGACACATCAGAAATCTGAAGATTTAATCGCGACCTTTGAATACTGCCTTACCAAGAGTTAATCAAGGTGAGTTTCTGAGCCAATAGAGCCATGACTATTGATGGTTTATCCCAAGAGACCGAAACTATTTACCACTTGGATCACATCACCATTGAAATGCATGTTCGTTCGTAATCATTTAGTTAGCATCTTGTTCTTAATAATGTTAAGATACAGTCCCATCTCCTGCCCAAGCTCATATATACAACCCTCTGTTCAACAAAAACAGTTTCACTATTCCAAAGATATCAACCAGGTTTCATACAAAGATGGTCAGGAAGACACTCGCTCGTAACGCGATCTTAGAGCATTCATGAGAAAGAAACGTATTATTACTTGCACCAAATCCAGTACACTGAGACGTAAAAGATTGGGAGATGTTTGCTGTTGTTGTTAAGATGATGTGCCTTCGGCCCTGACTGTGCTTTTGACGCTAGATGCAGTATTTTCAATACTACATTTGCGATTGATGTTTAGATTGAATCAGTGGCATGTAGCTCAGCATTGAAGAAAACAGGGAAATGTCTCGAAAAGTTGTAGACAAAGAAAGAGCCGAACAAATACAATTTTAAAAGAGAACTTAATAGCACTAGAGTTAGAAGAAAATGCAGGTTGACCCAGAGAGGTTGCAAAAATAATAATTAAAAGGTGATAAGGTGGCACTAATTCGTGAAAGGAATGCCATATTGAACTTGGTCGTATTCCCCGCCTCTCTTGCTTTGAGCACCAAATACAAATATAGGTCATAAAGCAACCAACCAACGAAAGAAAGAAAGAAACCGCATAGCCGTACAACCCTTACAGGCCTTGGCCTGCCAAAGGACCGCTGCTCAGCCCAAAGGCCTGCAGATTACGAAGCGATGCGGGGTCGGCGTGACAAATCTTCTCGGTCGTTATTCTTGGCTTTCTTGACCGGGGCCACTATCTCACAGTCAGATAGTCCCTACATTGTTATCACGTAGGCTGAGTGTACCTCGAATCAGCCCTCAGATCCAGGTAAAAGTCCCTGACTTGTCCGGGAATCGAATTTGGGACCTTCGAGCAAGACCAGGTTCGTTACCCACCGCGGAGCCGGCAAATATAGTTCGTGCTCGTCAGAATATTTGTTGGCTTGTAAGTGAAGAAGTCGTCCTAGTGTTGAAATATCGCACTGAATTTTCGTTCATGAGGCAAGATTGAAACACGTGGACGTTGAATCACGCACTGTCCGATGAATATGATGGGTGTGGTAAGACATTCCAGCCAGTCTCATGTAACTTTATGCAGGTGACCAAAGGCACGTGCGGCCTCACGCTTGGTGGAACATCGTACCCTTTGTGATAAAAAGTTCTTGACTCTCTTTCAATTTACGTTTTTGACCTAACTTCTCCGGTTGGTTACAGGAGATATAAAAAACTCGTCGTCTGAATGTGCGTCCGGCTCCATAGCCAAATGGTTAGCGTGCTGGCCGTTGGTCACAGGGGTTCCGGGTTCGATTCTTGGCAGAGTCGGTAATTTTAACCGTAATTGGTTAATTCCGCTGGCACGGGGGCTGGGTGTACGTGTCTTCATCATCATTTCATCCCCATCAATTCAAAAGACCTGCACCTGGCAAGCCGAACTTGTCATCGGACACTCTCGGCACTAAAAGTCCATACACCAATTCATTCATTTCATCTGATTGTGCGAGAATTGCGTAGTAAAGAATACCTTTGAAGTTCCGCCAGACCCTGTGCAGAATATTCCACTTGATTGTTTTGATCGTTCGGCAGGTCGTTTCTACTCTGTGTTATAATAGAAAGTCTGGCTCTCATAGTTCTTGTATTTTGGGAGCATAATTGCAATTGGAATTTCAACTCGTGGAAAGTTTCTCCAGTGTGATTTTGTTGCGTGTTGTGTGTAAATCTCCACACTAATTCTCGAGTCATTAATTTTATTTCCTTCCTATCTTCGACTTGTGAGCTTGAAATAAACTGTTTTTAATATCTCTTCAGGTTATCCCAGATATTTCTGAGGACGTTAGAGCCATTCTGGTTCATATTGGGTTTTGGCCGAGTGCCTATCCTGACTCCACGTGATTTTTCAGGTGAAAGTTCCAACCCAAGGCGGATTGGAATTCGAACCTCGACTTTCTGGATGGGAAGCCAGCAACTAAGACATCGCACTGTTTACGCACTCCCCTACCCCCCCCCCCTCCGTCGTCTTATTTTGATTTTGATTTTCGGATGCAGAACTGGATTCCTTGGGATCTCCTAGTTAGCATCTTTTGACATGGCCAGCTATTGAATTGGTAATTGCGTATACTGGTGAAAGAGCTGGCTATCCTATTGCATGTTAACTCCGACTCAGGATGCATGGTATGATATTCTGAGGCTTAGCTGGGAATACTTATCGGGTTGCTTGCACCTTAGATAAAATACACAACTAAGCATTTATTTTTCCTTGCGGGAGGATTTTGATTATACTTTATACTCATATCCTTCTACAAACCTTGAGTTTGAGGGAGAATTGTTTATTCTGGCTGCCAAGCCAACACGTTAAGGGCATGCTTGGATCTCCGGGAAAGACCTGGATTCGATTCCTCGTCAGAAAATCGAAACATTTAGAAAGTGGATTTCTACTTCTGGAGAGGCACATGGCCCTGAAGTTCACTCGCCCTGCACCATTAGTGAGTATTATACCAGATTAATTCCCTGGGGGCAAAAGCGGCTAGACATAGAGCTAGCCACTCTACCTCGCTTAGTACCGAGGTTACGAACAGTGGAAGCCTTTACGTACATGGCTTGGCTTAGCTTGACTTTGCTTTTTGCTGTGTGGAATATGAGAGAGAGTGTTTTTCTCGTAGATCCAGAATACTAGACATGATAGTACTTGGTGGGATTTCTTTTACTGTCAGAAACAAGACAAATTGCCAGAATACTCGACTTTTCACGAAGACCTTGCCATGCTTCCCCAGAATAAATCTCAACTGTTCGGAGATAAAACCAAGACATGCATGTCTGATGTCATGCTTATGTTCGGGAACGTTGAGTAAATTTGTAACTTTACGGGTGGCAATACAGTATAACGTAAAAAATGTATTCTGACTTAATTGCATCCTCTGAGGGGCTCATTAAGTCTTCAATAAGCAGATTCACATCTTGACATCCAGCCACCTACACTGCAAAAGCACTCCGGGCGAGTTGGCCGTGCGGTTAGGGGCGCGCAGCTGTGAGCTTGCATTCGGGAGATGGTGGGTTCGAACCCCACTGTCGGAAGCCCTGAAGATGGTTTTCCGTAGTTTACCATTTTTACACCAGGCAAATACTGGGGCTGTACCTTAATTAAGGCCACGGCTGCTTCATTCCCACTCCTACCCTCCTATCCCATCGTCGCCATAAGACCTATCTGTGTGGGTGTGACGTAAAGCAAATTGTAATAAATAATAAATAAAAAAGAATTTATCCTCATCTCATAGAATGGATACTGGCAACAAAATTGCCCTTTACAGCATCGAAGCTTGCCCTGCATCCTGGAGAAACATCGAACTCGATCAATCTGGACTGCCCGTGGAAGGTGCGCGGATTCTCTGTATAAGCGAGGGTGCCGAGAAGCAGACCGTTCAGCAAATATTAACGGTGTTCTAAATCCGGGTATATCGTGGAGGCTGCAGTGATGTCCTGACAGGGACAGTTAGTGCAATATATTACATAAACAACCTCAATGTAATGTATTGAATTGGATACATTAAGTGTACTGTAGGTTCTTGTGTTTGTAGCTAACGCTGGAACTTACGTGATTCCGTGACTCTGATGTTAGTTTGTACTGTTATTGTGATAGAACTATCATACGGTAAAAGAAAAGTCTTCATTTTCATTAATGTGGGAGGAAAATCACTTTTATACTCTCGGTTGTGGATTGCCTTCTAAACTGTTGATCGAATTCGTGACTTCGAACTTTATCACAATAGCAGAATGGTTCATCTGTCTGGACCGCTTATTTGAATTCAATTGAAGTGTGTGAATTTCTGGCTCTCTGATGATTTTATTATTATATTCTGGCTCTTTGCCATCAGACTTGTACAGTCCTTTGCCAGTTTGCTGGGATTTTGGAAAACAATTTTTAACAGCTATTCCTTTGTTTCGTCAGCTTCGTAAATTGAAAAAAAGCATACTGATCCTATGTGATACTGACATCCTTTGGAGGCTTTTATTAATTGACTTGTATGTAACGTTCTCAGCATTTCCTCTAAGAATACGTGGTTTAGCCTAATGGGTCTATTAATTTGGCAACGGACTGTAGACAGTTCTTGAATAATCCTTGCTGACACTCACATATCTCCCTGCCGAGGGCGTTGCTCTTCCCATCCACTCACTAGTCCTGCTAATAAAAGCGGAGGTGACAATGACGTCACTAAGTGGGCAAACATTTCGGTAAGTTGACGTTGTAGTGCAGACCTTTCTGCCTCAATCTCAGAAGTTCAGGGTCTGGAGATACAATTCATGCTGTTACTCTTGATACGCGAATAGTTAAGTAGTGGTTGAGAATAAAAACAGGGGCAGGACTTGAATTTCTAAGGATAGCGTACCTGTATCGAATAAAACATCAAAATGAGGACTACTAGAGGTCTGTCTCACCATGTTTGAGAGTCGGAGAAAGCAGTCGCAAGCACGTGTATTCTGAAGTACTACCTGTTCCAAAATATTTCTCTTTTCGTTCATTAGATTGTTTCGTCTGAGCAAACCGTTGTCATTTCCTATGTGGAGAACAATAAGCTATTTGCCCTTGTCGAAGGGAGATTTCAACCCATTCGATAATCGCATGAAAAATCCGTCTTTACTACGTTTTATAGTTTCATCGTTCCAAACTCTCGTAGTAGTGTGCCCTGCATTAACCCTCGTTTCATCAAGGAAATTAAAAGATTTGTTCTGTTCACGAAATTCCTTAATCTGACGTAAATACTTTCTTCCCCACAACACTATTTCATTCTTTTCAGTAAGCGCCCACTGGCGATTTTGAGACACGTAATTGAAGTTCATAAAGTTCAATAGTCTGTGAAGACTTGCACGAGAAAAGGTAGGCAATGTACCGTCGTTCTTAACTGAAGCTAATAATTTATTAAGAGTTGGCATTTCATTTCTTGAAAAGAAGTCGTGATTTTTTTTACGGATAACGTCTTTTGTAAAACTGTTGTATTTTTCGCGAAACTTTGTGGCTTTACATGTTTACGAGTAACCAGTTTCTTATCAATCTTCAGTTCTTTCCTAGCACGGTAAATGCTCGCCTTAGAACTACCTGTTCCATCGGCCACTGTACGTGTTTACTTCATCCAGAGTACTTCACGGATTTTCTTCATGAAATATGGTAAACACATTTTACACACATGTCTGCTCGCCGCTCGTTAGTGGTTTTTATTTTTTATGTCGGCACTTTCTGACACACACACATGTACTGGACGGACGTTTGCACTTCCAAACTAATTAAAAAATATAAATGATAGACGTTGGGATTCACAATAAACTTAAAACAAGCAAACAAGAAAACTGGACAGACACGTGTTCTTCGGATCAGCAAATACTGAGCTACTGGACTCAAAGAACAATGTTTGCGAAACGAATCGTCGTTTCCCACAAATTCTTCCGTCAAGTGACTTGCCTCCTTGTGTCTGGGAGATGTAACATATTTGTATATACATATGAGAAGAATAAAGAATACTCAAATTATGCTGCTAATAATGAACATAAACATCGTATACTAGGCTTGTTACATTTCTTCCAAATTATCTAAGATGAGCAACGTTAATTTTTGTGCAGATTTTCATGTAGGGAGTGCGTTCCTAAACCTAACCTCGCACAGACTGTATACTCCGACTCTCAAACATCGTGTGGCAGACTGTAGGTGTATGGCGTGAACCAGCTATTAGATGCCATAGGAATTGGGTACTACTGTGAAAGAAATGTATCGAAGGACGGCAGGAGACTGTAAAAGGTGGCCCAACGAGCATAATAATAATAATAATAATAATAATAATAATAATAATAATAATAATTTCCTTCTGGGAACTTAGTTTTTTTTAAATACCGAGCGAGTTGGCCGTGCAGTTAAGAGGCACGCGGTTGTGAGCTTGCATTCGGGAGATAGTGGGTTCGAACCCCACTGTCGGCAGCCCTGAAGATGGTTTTCTGTGGTTTTCCATTTTCACACCTGGCAATTGCTGGGAATGTACCTTAATTAAGGCCGCGGTCAGTTGCCTTCCCACTCCTAGCCCTTTCCTATCACATCGTCGCCATAAGACCTATCTGTGTCTGTGCGACGTAAAACAAATAGTAAAAAACCTGGAATGTCGAATCGACTTTCTTCCGCCCTATAAATATCCGACTAACTCTGCCGGGTTTGAACCCGCGAACTTGGTATCCGTAGGCCGTCACTCTACCACGATGCTCAGATGGAGCTGTCCGACGAGTAAAAGACATAGAAAGACAAAAAAAAAAAAAAAGTAAGAGCATGATGCAACAGCATGGAAACTAATAGAATTCTGAAAATAAGTAAAAAAATATGGCAATTAAGACCGAAATGTTAACAAAGAGTAATCAGAGGGATAATTTGGTGGTTGATGCGAGCGTATAAGAATAAAACCATTAGACTTGCAAATAAAAATATCAGTGCATTTTTGCAATAAAGATAACGGAAGTAGCACATCTGTTAAAAGATTCTAAAGAAACACGAACAGTCGGACAAAAAACATGAAGATGGGAAAGAGGTATGCAAAACTGAGAATGAACTTGAACTTAAACATCTTTTTAAGTTATTAAACAGAGGATGGAAGAAACTAGGAAAAATGCAAAACTGGGTTGAGGAATGTGTGAAAAGAAATTTCATGAGAGTGAAAACAGAGAAGATGCATGTAGCTAGTGGTGAGGATATGTATCAGAAGCTATCCTAAACCCTGTCACAGTTTAGTAAATACCTTAAAAGTCTAAGTTTGTCCATTTACTAAAGATTCACCCAAGAAATTGCATGCATATACTGTAGAACATCGTGATCAATAGGCTCGTTCTTCCTTCTTTTGCAAGTTTCGTCTTCTGATCTTTGCTATTCTATTATCTGTTTTTGTGTATGCATTTACATACTAAACGCTAGGATTTTGGAGCAAGCAGATGAGAACTTCGCAAGGTACGAATTTTGAGATAATTGAATCCCATCAACCCATATCCTGCAAGTCTGTGTATTTTAACAATAGCGCTGTAATAGCATATTTTAAAATATAAGTAAAGGTGTGCAATGGAGCCATACCATGCGCCCTTTTCATGTCCATCTTTAATATTTCGAAATGTCCTGCTGTAAACTTAACAAATGGCCCATTCAATTCGAATTTTGTAAGATCTAAAAAGCGACGAGTTGCTCTTCCTGGAGGTAAAAGATTCAAATTTTTATGTAACTTTTTGCTTCTTGTCGCGGGAGATACTGCTGATCTCGTCATTCACGGTATGGGTGAGAGAGTTTTAAGAATTTCTAAATTTCAAGAGCACATTTACTTAGGGTTACTCTTGATGAATTGGTTTCTACTTTCTATTTAAAAACTATACATATCTAACTTTTCTTATTATTCCAAATCTATTCTTTCAATAATTGTGTGATGTTTAATTTCCTTGTGTCTTGTTCAGGGAGATGATGATGATGATGATGATGATGATGATGATTATTATTATTATTATTATCGTATGGCCTCAGCGACACTGGGCAGGAATTTTGATTTGTCGTCATTTTAGAGCCTACCAGATGGCAGAGAAAGAGATCTCTGTTAGGCCATTAATTTTGTTAGATAAACGCAATGTACATCACCAGAGATCTTTTACATGCCGATATCATACAACATGAAGAATCGAATGGACATTTTTTTCCGCCCTTAAAAATTCCAGTTACCTCGACCGGCTTTGAACCAGGGATCCGGAGGCCGACCCTCCACCACCGATCCACTGAGGGAGCTGATAATTAATCACGTTACTTTGGCCTTCTAAACAATTATCTCTCCGAGGGAGTTGGCTGGGTCATTCGGGACGTGTAGCTGTTAGCTTCAGATGATGGGTTTGAACTCCACTATAGGTAGCCTTGAATATGGTTTTTCGTGGTTTCCCATTTTCACGCCAGGCAAATGCTGGGACTGCGGTCGCTCCTTCCCAGTCCAGCCCCTTCGTCGCATAAAGCCTGTCAGAGTTGGTGCGAGGTAAAAACCGCTAGCAAAATAATACCAACAGCCATCACCTCCTCTGACTGGCTAACTTAGTTGGTTAGCCACTCTGCTTTAATGCTCAAGGTTGTGGGATCAATTCCTAACCCAATCGTTTGGCATTTGTGTGTGTTGATCAATGTCAGTAGACTTACTGATGTTGAAACCTCTTTTTTTTGGAGACAGTCCCATGAAATCGTGAGCAATTGAAGGAACATTATATACATACACAATACACACACATTTGAGAAAGGACTTCCTGCTGAATGGTGGGGTGATTTATTTACATTGTTCCTTAGACATGTACCTTCATCTGCTGGAGCATTGTTACTCTTAAGAGACTTAACTGAAAACGGCGTACTGTCATCATTTGATTTTGTGTGATGTACTGTATTTATCTCTTGCTGATTTACAAAGAAAGGAGGGTAACACATTTTATAAAGGTTATTAATATTATTTTTTGTATTGTTTCAGGTGAGTTTTGAAGCCGTATGACTGGTTAAGAAAGGATTATCACCTGTGTGACTGGTAAGAAAGGATTATCGCTCTTTGTTGAGTTACTGTTACCTAGAAATATATGATATGGGCGACTATTTTTGTATTTTTTGGAGAATATAATTGTGTTTGTAGTGAATTAAGTTTCATCCGTAATAATTCTGTCGTTTTCTCATGAGATGGAATAATCGAAGTTCACAAAATTGGTAAATGAGGCACTCTGTTCGTGCTGATGACAGTGATGTGTTGCCCGATTAGAATTCGATAAATGCCTAACAGAATTTTACTGGCGATTTTATATCACTCTGTATCGGAAATTTGTATTGTACCCTAGTATAGTGCTTCGTAGAGTGTTGACGGGGAATTTGCAAAGGTGACCGGGAGGGGTGGGGGCACAGACAACTTACAGAAAAGTAAAAGAACATGACGAAACGAATGGCACAATAAATAGAGAAAGTAATATACATAACGCGATTAAAACGTTATGGGTGCTTGTGAGATAAAAACAAAACATCTTCTAAGAGTGAGAGTCGTTTCTGTATATTCAAATTCATCATTATCGAGCGAGTTGGCTACGCGGTGCGACGTTAAAACACTATTAAACATTATTATCCAGCCAGATACTGGAACATTGATCCGTTACGGCCTCAGTCCAGCTTTTCATCGGATGTCCGATAGATCCTTCCCAGTGGGCGCATATTGTAGGGTTTGTTTCGGTTTTCTCGTCCTGTCCATTGTCTCAAAATTTCTCTTCCAGTATTGTTTCTGGGAGTCTATGTGCTGAATAAAGGCAAATAATTGTTTTAATTTTCAAGCAAATTAATTTGTATTTGAAACAGCATCAGCTTGTATGGACACTTTGTTGACGTATGATTATTTCAATTTACATTATTGTTTCAGCCAAACATCCTAGTTTTGTTAAAACAAATCCTCTCCTATTGTGAATTTTGAAATTACCTCATTTAACATACAGTGTCTTGAGAAAAAAGTGCAATAATGGTATGAGGAGGTGGTAGTGGGATTTGTGCAGAGCTTACGAAGGGGCGCCAGTTGTAAGAGGTCGGGAACTCTGCCCTAGTGAAAGAGATGTGAAATAATTGTAAAATAATTGTTGGATAATAGCGATAGTTTGTGTTGTTCACTCTGAAACTACTGTTTGAGATGATAATTTGACACAACGAATATCCCTCCATTGCCGTCTTATAATGAAATGATAAACACGTTCGCTACGGAGTTCAGTATTACTTTTCCTTCTGCCTGCTGTAAGTGGAATTGTTCTGTCGTTCGTATTGCTGTGGTAGCGATTCTAACGATACATCCTTTTAACAATGCTCCAATGTAATTTTTGTGCTTTTCCCGCTGGTTTTTCTTATACTACCCGTGGAACGTGACGGTCCTTAGATAAGCGAGACGTGTACACGCGCGATCTGCCTCGTTTCCTCGTCAAGATAGTCTAAATGTAGGTCTACGGTAACTCACTTTTGGAACACTAATTCGCCTGGCAATCATTAACACAAGTTCGTAAGATTACGGAGATTTGTACACGCGTCAAGTCTTCCTGTCAGTATTGATGTTTTCGGGAGTTATTTCTCTTTGCTGTACATCCCAATATTGCCACAGGTGCGGCCTATAACCACGCCATACACTATAACTCCTGGAACTGAGTGGCAAGAATTGAATTTCCTACTAAATCTACTGAAAAGGTAGAGATATTTGAATCAATATGTGTGTACCAACATTGGCACATGACGGCCTCTGAGAACGACGTCTCGACCATGTTAAGTACTCCATGTTGGTTGCGTCCTTGAAGGATGTAAACAAACCCGTATTTAAATTACACAACCATTCTCGACTTAGTGTGTCGTATGTTTGAATCAACGGGATCTCTAAAGGGAATCGAAGGCTCCTTTGAAATATCAAGAAGAGATTTCTAACTGGTTCTAGTTAGGCAATCTGAGCTTTTTTTTTTTGCAAGATACTTTATTATTCTAGTGTTTAAATATTCCATTTAGAAATGTTTTCTGAACCCATCGTAGAGCTTAGTTGCATCATTCTCCTGACTGGGTCAGAATCATGAATGACAAAGTGTCTTAAGCTCGCTGAATACAAATATATTATTTATATTTTGCCGTTCAGTTTATTTTATTAGCTCTTAAGGATCTTTGTCCTTAGATTTTCGCATTAGTTAGTGAATACAAAACTATCCTTAGTAGATATGATCCTCATGTAATGACTTCCTCGTCGTGTGAAACGAAACTGGAGGATTCAGCCAGTCTTCGAACATCTCGATACCACTTGAAGCTCAAGAGAAGGCCTTAAGTGTTCTACATCGGCCCTTACACGATCAATAATATTGGCAATACAGTATGATATTGATCGTGTAAGGTGAAAAAAAGAGAATTGACGTTATTGAAGTGATAATGATGAAATCCAGGTTTTCTGATCTCGTGGGTGAATATTTAAAAGTGGAGAGGATATTGTCAATATTATTGATCGTCTAGGGGCGGACGTTAATAATATTGTCAATACTTAGTTGTTGCCGCGCTTTCGTAGGGAACGGAAGTGATCTTTTTGCGAAGTATTATGGATTGTACAATCAATCAATCACTACTGATCTGCATTTAGGGCAGTCGCCCAGGTGGCAGATTCCCTATCTGTTGTTTTCCTAGCCTTTTCTTAAATGATCGCAAAGAAATTGGAAAATTATTGAACATTTCCCTTGGTAAGTTATTCCAATCCTTAACTTCCCTTCCTATAAACGAATATTTGCCCCAATTTGTCCTCTTGAATTCCAATTTTATCTTCATATTGTGATCTTTCCTACTTTTAAAGACACCACTCAAACTTATTCGTCTATTGATGTCCTCCCACGCCATCTCTCTACTGACAGCTCGAAACATACCACTTAATCGAGCAGCTCGTCTCTTTTCTCCCAAGTCTTCCCAGCCCAAACTTTGCAACATTTTTGTAACGCTACTCTTTTGTCGGAAATCACCCAGAACAAATCGAGTGACCTTGAGACGATGTAGTGGCAGCACTTCATCCTCCTCTGTTTAATCAGTACAAAATTGCTATTATCTTTTGCTTTAAATGATTCAATATGCATTTCCCTGCTTCTACTGTCATGCTAACTGCTTTCATATAGGTAGTGAAGAAGAGGTTGTATGTAATGGCAGGTTGATATGCTTAGGTAGGTAGGAAGGTATCTGAAAAATGTAATTCAAAACACTTACTTTCATGTAGTCTCGTAAGACATGAACAAGAGTTTCACACATTTCAATTATGGCTTCGCTGATAGTTGCAGACGACATGATGACAGAGAACTTGCGATCTTCAAAATTTCTTCCTGTAGCTAAGTACCTCAGGGTTAAGGCTAATCTTTCATTAACAGGGATGCATTCCCTCATGTTTGTGTTCTGCCTTCTCGAGAGTGGTTCTACCATCTGTAATAATTTTATGAACGTCCTTTCTTTCATTCTGAAATAATTGTGAAAATCTTCCGCATCTGGCAATCTGATTTCCCTCAGCAGCCTCAAATGAGAATATTCTTCACGATTTTTCAACCACTCTTTTATCCACCGATTTCGCTGAACTCGACGAATACTTCCGATAGCCATAATTATGGCTACACAACTTATATTTCCGATCGTCCATGTTTTCAAAACACACAACGCCACAAAAAATCACTTGAAAAGACACAATTTCACTAGTCCGAATGGTGGAAATTCCAAACGTACTGAGCACATTTATTGATACAATTATTGACAATAATATTGACCGTGTAGGGTATGGCGATATTGGCGGTGATAATGACAGGAGTAAACGACTTCTTCTTCTATAAAACAAGTAAAACCAGTCCAATTACAGCTATGCTCGCTTTTGTGTAAGAGAAACATATATATTAACCAACATTATCTTCAGCCATCTGATGTAGCTCGAGATTTCTTATTGTTTAGATTTACTATAATGAAATATATATTGCCAGTTGCAAAATTGTTTTGAAATTGATTTGATTAATTAATACAACTTCCCCCATGAGGAGGTTGCCACAAGGACAGAGATATAGATTTCAATATATTGTATGCCTTCAAAGTTATTGGTAAATTTGTCAGTGTGTATCAGATAGAATAGAATCAACTGAATATTTGAGCTGTTTCGCTAATGACAAGATTGATGTGTGGAAGTGTTTTATTTATTTATCCGAGTCCGAAATCACTACAATATATTTACAGCTACTCTATTTACACTTTGTTTTTCCAGTATTCAACTGTCGAGATGGCACATTCTTTGTCAATAAATCAATGCTGATCTGCATTTAGGGCAGTCGCCCAGGTGGCAGATTCCCTATCTGTTGTTTTCCTAGCCTTTTCCTAAATGATTTCAAAGAAATTGGAAATTTATTGAACGTCTCCCTTGGTAAGTTATTCCAATCCCTAACTCCCCTTCCTATAAATGAATATTTGCCCCATTAACCCCCTATAAATGAATATTTGCCCCATTGGCTCCATATCCTTTTACACTACATGGTTTAGGCAGATTTCTACAGATGAGAAGGTGTCCATGATCATGCTTTTTACCACACTCACACAAATCTTGATCACCGTAGCCCCACCTTCTCAAGCTGGTTTTGCATCGCGTCACTCCAGATCTCAATCTGTTAAGCGTCTTCCAGTGGTCTAATTGTTTAAGAAGAGGCTATCATCATCATCATCATCATCATCATCATCATATGACTTGCCACTGGGTTAGTTTTGGTGGGTTACTGGTAGAGCGTCCAACTCATGATCCTAAGTTCGCGGATTCGATACCGATAGAGATTGTACCGGGCGGTACACCTCCACGCCGCTAATTTAAAAGTTGCACCTGTTGAAACTCCTCTGCTGGAGGAAGTCTGAACTTTATTGACGGTATTAATTTTCAAGTTTCTCAGAAGATGTCACTACCTGGAAATTTTGGAGTTTTTGAACTGTGTCATTTTCGACGTGTTTTTGTTTTGCTTGTAGTAAGAAGTGTGAACTTTCTCTTCTAGAGGACACTACTGAAGATCAACAATAGTGCACCCTAGTGCGGAGTGAAAGAACTGTTTTTTGGAGAAATTTTTATTTCAAAAGTTTGTTTCTTGTTAAATTTCTTTCTGTTATTGTTTAAGTTGGCTGTATACCCCTCTCTTTCCCCTTGTTTTGTATTTACCCAATCCCGAATTTCTTTTATTAATTGCTGACCAATCCGAGGTATCTTCCCCCAACTTGAATATGTTGCTGTATCCTACCCAATAAAGACTTTGTGGGAGGGTGTTTTCATTCCCCTAACGCCTCGAACCTTCCGCGAGAGGATATAAACTGCTGATTTTAGGGTCTCCGGGCGACTTCTGTTCCATCTTTCAGTGTGTATAGTACATAGCAGGGGGCGGGAAGCGCCTCTTTCTCCGGCTGCGGTCAACAACCAGGTAATGGCCAATTAATAACTTCTTTCTTTGCTAGCTCAGCAGTTTAACTCTCGGGGCGGGTCCGAAGTTTTTCCGTTATGTAACCTTCCTTAAAAATGTAAAGAATCTGGTATCTATTTTATCTTTTAAACTACGTATTGGGATAGAGAGTGCTTAACCCTCTCGATCTCCCACTCATATTGTTTTGAGGTGAACTTTTTTTCTCAACCTATTCTTCCTTAACATTATGTAAATTTGTTTCTTTTCTAAAGTCACCTCCGTAGTATGGGATTAGCCCTTGCATCAGTGGCCTAAGAGCCAAATTAGGTTTTAAAAACAAAGTGTATTAGGAGTGCAGATCGCCTCCTCTCAAATTGTTATTTTAGAGGTCATGTAATCAACCTTCTTTTCATTTAATAGACCTCAGTAGGTTGGGTATTTTACCCCTGTGTCTATGTCCAGTGAGGACAACTCGAAGGTGGAGTTTGGTGTGGCCTTTGAGAGGCTTAAAGTTGAGAGCGAGTGGCTTTTTTGAAAATTGAGTGTTGTATGCCTCGTGGAGGCTTTTCAGTGTAATTTGGAGCAAGGGCTCCTAGGCATGAATGGGGTTTTCTGCCCCTCTGTTGAAACTTGTGTTTGGGGTAAAACTGAGCTGATTGCCCAAGCATTGTGAAGTCAGGGCGCGAAGCCCAAATCCTGTAAATATTGTAACTACCCTTTTGACTTGCTACTTTGTACCTGCCATGCTTGTTATT
This sequence comes from Anabrus simplex, assembly GCF_040414725.1. Classification (NCBI taxonomy): domain Eukaryota; kingdom Metazoa; phylum Arthropoda; class Insecta; order Orthoptera; family Tettigoniidae; genus Anabrus; species Anabrus simplex. Next base: position 41,663,125 of record NC_090265.1, read on the forward strand.
TCCTTATTTTGAAAAGAAAATATAACCTTGTTAAATTTTAAATTAATTTTACTTTCGTAGCTTGAGACTCGTTCACACCCTCACCTTCTTTCACCTCTACCTACCGCTAAAACACGGTAACAGAGATAATCGGTTTTTGAGGGGTGGAAAAAATCTTGGGGGTCTTTTTCATCGTTGTGCCATGTCAAAGATCTCTGATTGGGCACTCAGTTTCACCCGACAAAATTACACTTAACTCAGCCACAGTATCTTTCTAGCAAAATTACACTTTTATTGCTAGATAGCAGCACAGTCGGAATGTCCAAATTGGTAGGCAGACCACCTTGATGGCACCACATCAGATCTGTAACTTGTTGTTGTTGTTGTTGTTGTTGTTATTCATCACAGGATTGCTACCATTTAAGCACTCTGTGAAAAATAAATTTGAACGTTCCCATTCTGCTCCCATCTAGCACTGAAATGTCGTATGGCTTTTAGTGCCGGGATATCCCAGGACGGGTTCGGCTCGCCAGGTGCAAGTCTTTCTGTTTGACTCCCGTAGGCGACCTGCGCGTCGTGATGAGGATGAAATGATGATGAAGAAAACACATACGCCCAGCCCCCGTGTCATTGGAATTAACCAATTAAGGTTAAAATCCCCGACCCGGCCGGGAATCGAACCCGGGACCCTCTGAACCGAAGGCCAGTGCGCTGACCGTTCAGCCAACGAGTCTGACAGCACTGAAATGAAATTACTGAACGGTCCGTCAGGCCGCACTAGTTCTGCCGAATGAACGCAGTTCATAGGCCCTTAACAAGACAACAATTTTTGACATGGAATGCCACAAATTTTGCACTTTCATCAAATATCAAGTACTTTGTCCTAGATCGAAACCCAAACTGGGTATAATCAGCCGAACACTCCACCTGAGATTCACCAAAGCAGCTGTTGAAGGTTGTTCAACGAATCGTTTAGGACTCAATATTCAATCTCTGTTTCTAGATCGAAAGTTGTTGCTATACATTGGTCCGGTTGGTTCGTTGAACCTTAAATGGTCATGGGTGCTGCAGCGGTGTTGAAAAGAGAGTTGTTCCCGCTGTCCTTGATTGGTGTTAGCCTTCACACATAGCTTGATGCTTGGAACCATATGTAAATTACTCCCGTGTTCTTTACGAACCACGTTGCGTTCCACGTACTCTTAATGTATTACTGACCTCCGATGCTGCGGGCAGTTAACAGTATTTAATTAAATGGTAAATTATATCTAGATTACACATTATTTATATACAGTAGTATGTATAGAAGAAAAGGTTTTTTATTATCTTTGTTAACCCTTAACAATGGACATAAATTATTTGTTACACTCACATGACGTGAGATCTCGACTGCTTAATGTTAATCCTATTCTGGAGGATATGTTAACAAAACGAATCAAAGCCAATTGTTATTTTAAAAATATATCTTTAAACTTTACAAAATCACATCATTTCTTCACTTAATAGAGATGTTATGCTTGTAAATTCTAATCGCTCCAAACACACGTGTTCAAATCGCAAGCATTGAAAGCAATAGCTGACCTTTTATCATTCGAACTTGAATATTCAAGACATTCAGCTGTTGTTGCATTTATGCCAAAAGAATAACATTATTACGATTTTCAGTCAACATATGTTTGATATAGGATCGGTATATTTATGTATGTATGTTGAGTGTTCAGCCCGGAGGCTGGTTTGGACCTCATCTATAGCTACATACCATGGACGAGAGGGCACTCGGACCGCAACTGCTTATTATCACGACCGCATTTATACTAACGGCAACAAGGTCAACATGAGTGATAGACCTGATTAAGCCAGGAGGGTATTATAAACGAGCGAATTCTTAGAGGGAGAAGTGTGGGAAGAGACTAATTTATTTTTCTGCCGTGGTCACACAGAACGCACGTCCATAATTAAGGGTTAAAGTCGTATTAAATAGTATTGCGTTAATCTGGTTAGTTGTAAAAGACCAGTGGACGATATTGTAATCTGAATGAATAAGCCTTTGAAATTAATAAATGAATCAGTAAATGCATTACTAATTAAGACGCTGTATATGGAACAGAAAATGGTAGTTCAAGTTGAAGATTATGAAACGGAAGAGGTCAGTATGGGAAGAGGTGTGAGACAGGGATGTATTTCAGTAACACTTTTCAACATATATGTCGAATAATTCACCGGAAACGATTTCAAGAATATTGGAAATTTATCGAACATCTCCCATGGTAAATTATTCCAATTCCTATTTCATATGCATATTTGCCCCAGTTCGTCCTTTTGAATTGCAACTTCAAAATATGATCTTTCTAACCTTTAAAAAGCCCCCACTCAAGCTTATTCGTCTATTAATGACATCCCACGCCATCTCTCCACCGACAGCTCGGAACATGCTACTCAGTCGAGCAGCTCATCTCCTTACTGACAAATCTTCTCAGCTCAAAGTATGCATCATTTTCGTAACACAACTGTTTTGTTAAAACACTCAGAACAAATCGTGTTCCTTTCGTTTTCCAGTTCTGGAATGAAGTAATTCTTTCACAGGAACCGTAAGAGGTAGAGCAATCAAACCCAGCACACTTCTTTAATTTACTAAAGGCTACGAGGAAGATTTGCAAAAAGGGTATTTTTCCCAAAAATATTAGTAGCATGGCACTAACTACTTCCACATTTTTGAGAGGAAGATATCCTTTTCGTTTTTAGACTGCATTTTAATTAGGTAAAATACTTTTGGGGTACAAGAGCCTCCGTGGCGCTGGCCCCTCACCGCTGGTGGCTCAAATCTCGGTGACTTGTGAGATTTGTGCTGGACAAAGCGGAGGCGGGACATATTTTTTCTTGGAGACATCTTCCTTACACTGGAAACTGTGGGACTTCCACGAGCTTAGTTCAGCCTCACTTGGTATACTGTTGCTATTGTAGTATCTCATGCAGGAAGATAATTGTTCTCTCTTGAAGTTCTCTTTTGTCCTTGGGATGGTTATGTCATGTTATATTAACACACTTTTCTTGCACGGGAATTACCTTGACTGTCTTCACAGACTTGAAGGTCTGTAAATTGCTTCGTGGGAGGTCATGACTTACGGTTCGTGATGTAGTTAAAGTAGTAATAAGAGAAGGAATAATATCAGCATCATCATGCGATGATAATAATAATAATAATAATAATAATAATAATAATAATAATAATAATAATAATAATAATAAGTCGGTCCTCAAAGTATATGCTAGTTTAGAGGCATGCTTCACTTACATTTCGAGGTGAAATACAACTACCGAGTTTCGCACTGTTTGTTTCTGGTAATGTGAATTATTTGTTGGCCACAGAAACAGAAAATATGAAATTTTTAGATTTTCATTCCGAAAACAAATGTACAACTACTTTTACGGTGTTTGGAGAGACCGAGGTGCCATAATTTTGTGTCGCAGGAGTTCTTTTACGTGTCGGTAAATACTCTACCGAGGCTGGCGTGTTTGAGCACTTTCAAACACTACTGTTACTTTCTACCATTGATTCGAAATACAAAATTATTTTGTGGGGATTTGCTTGGTGTGCGGGATAGGGTTCTAACTTCGTTTGTGGATCTGATTCGTGACCCGTGTTTTTGATGACATTGTTCATGAAGAAGACACGAAATGTTAACGGGAACGATGAGATCAACTGCGGTTATCGCCAACGCGCACAGAATTCAGCGTTTAGGGTGGAGGGAAACAAATGGAAGAATGAAAACTTGTTCCATACTCCAGAGCAGGACTGTCCAACGTTCGTTTCTACGCGAGCACATTCACATGATAACTAAGGGTATGCGGGCGCCAGGTACGATTCCACTAATTCGACTATTGTTATCGGTACTACAGCGACTATATAATAATAATAATAATAATAATAATAATAATAATAATAATAATAATAATAATAATAATAATAATAATAATAAGAAGAAGAAGAAGAAGAAGAAGAAGTCTAGAATTAAAAATTATATTAAAATATATTCACTCACATAATTAATGTGAAATCTGGCACTGCATGCTCGCTTCAAGTTGAGGAAAGTCTGGTGTGTAACTGGAACAGGCTGCTCTTAACGCGTCATCCAGGTGTGAGTCTGTCAGGCAGGATCGGTATTTGTTTTTTTTTATGTTCGTAGTCGAAAACGCGACTTCACAAAGATAGGTTGAACCAAAACAAGATTGCATCTTCAGAGCAACACTGCGGGTAATGGGATATTTTTTACCGTCCACCTGAGTCCAGAAATTGCCACATGTTGCGAAGGAGGATTTCAAAGAATGGTCTGACTGAAGGCTTAAAATTTCCATTTCTAATTCTTCAGGATTATAATTTTTGAATATTTCACACACCCTCCCTCCAAGATCACAAACGTCAACAGAAGCGAAGGGATTATTGACAAACATGATCACTGGTTCAAGCATTGAAAACTGTCTAAATCTGCTACCAAATTCGGACCCAAGAGTTTCAAAATGTTTAGCAAGAGATGAAAAATCACGCTTGTCGCCATTTACTATATCTGCCATAGATGTCAAATTTGGAAAATGTGAAAGGGGATTTCTATTTAAATGGACAATCCATACCTTAAGTTTCTTTTCAAATGCCTTGACAATCTTTTTATCATACCTGAAATGTTATGATCCTTTCCTTGCAATTCGAGATTTAACTCATTTAAGTTTGAGATGATGTCTACCAAGAATGTTAATTCGATTAGCCAAGATATATCATCAAGTTCGTGATAATACTTCCCAGGAGATGATTTCATAAAGTCTCGTATCTCATCCAACAGGCAGCAAAACCGTTCGAGTGTTTTCCCCCTACTAAGCTACCTTACGTCTGCATGAAGGATGATGTCATCATCTTACTCCGAATCTGACATACTTAAAATATTTCTGAACAATCGATGACGAGTAGATGACGATCTTATATAATTCACGACATGAGTTACAATTTTCATGACATGATCGAACTTTAAAACCTTTGCGCATAAAGCTTCTTGGTGAATAATACAATAAGAAATTTTGGAAGCATAAAATATGTCGTCTCTCCTAGTACGTCCATGAAGTGACAATAGCTTGACAAATTCTTCCTTTACTGTAAAATCATTAAAAACCATTCTAGCAAATACAAACAACTCAGCAGTGTCAGACATATCAGCACTTTCATCGAACTGGAGTGAAAAATGTTCACACGATTTCAAATCCTGATGTAAGTGAGATTCCATATTATTAGAAATCTGTTCAATCCGCCTAGCAACAGTTTGGTGAGACAACTGAAGTCCTTTGATTGAAGATATCAATTCAGATTTATCTTTGAGATTCGAACAGAGATTCAGCGGCATTTAGCATAGCTTCTTTCACTACTTCCCCGTCACTGAAAGCTTTTTTCCTTTTAGCTAGGACGTAACAAACTTTGTAAGAAGCTATTGTCACGTTACGAGTTTGCTGAACTGGCTTCTTCAACGCACATTGTTGCAATGCTAATTTAGATTTTAGGTCTTTCACTTTGTTTTCTTAGTTCAGAATTAACAGGAAATTCACTGTCAATTTTTTTGTGATTAGTGAAAAAATGTCGCTGTACATTACTTCTTTTAGGAACAGACACGCTAGCATTAAACGGTAAACACACAGACTTTCCTTTGTTTTCAGTAAAGCAATACTGGTCCTCCCATTCACTGTTAAAGTTATAATTTCTTTGCCTTTTAGCCATGTTAAGAAGAGTTATGTTTAATGAAATATAACTGATTATAAACTGAATAATTTAAAGTTTAAATAGTAATGAAAAGTTTAAATAGTTGAATGTACAACTTATCACAACACAAGGCACTCAAAACGTATTCCATAAGCCCTGCATAAGCTCACAAGTAATACTGAATGTTCGTCTGAAAGCTAGGAACTGGGAACATTCCAATTGCAAGACTTTCATAAATCGTTTGTTCATTGTTTACGGCAAAGCTTTGTTGGGATTAAAGTTACTTTGTGGGCAAATTGCACGGGTGGCCCAGACTGGTTGCGCAGTAGATGTTAGTTTTTCCTCGTCCTGCTCGTGACGTCATCACAGGAGCACGCGACTGTGCAGCATATAACCAGGTGTGTCGTTTACCGCTGTCTGTCTTATAAAAAAGCTATTTCCACATAATATCAATATGTAATTTCTTTCCGAATATTGCAATTGGTTTGAATAGTGGCCTATATTGCGTAGTGTGTGTATCGTGGTTCGTTTCTGTGAGATCTCTGATAAGTTGCTGTGTTTCATGCAGCAAGGTGAACTTATTTTCTTTTCGTTATTTGCGTGAACATTACAACAGTACCTGGAGCGAAATTTTTGTGTGTTCATAGTATCAATGTAGTGTATATATTTGCGTGTTATTTTGCGATACCGTACTTTGAGTGTGAATAACATTTCTTAAATGTGTTATAGCAGATGATAACTGGTCGAAATAACTGTCAACAGTGGCTGGATGTGCAGAACTGGCTGTCTGTCATACAGCAGAAACACGAAAGGAAGAGAGATCGTGTATCATTCATTTCCTAAAGAGGGATTTCGGTACTTCGCCGGCTACATCGCCTACCGTGGAAGGAAATATGACAGGTCAATGGGGAGTCCCACCGGGGAAATGCTTTCCATTTCTTCTGGTACAACCCCTGTAGAATGGAGAGAATTGTTATCTCGGGCAGGTCTACTCGATCCATCGGAAGAATGGCTAAACCAAATAAAGGAATTTGAATTAATTTTCACGGACCGTCAAGGACGTACTGAACTGTCACGCGTACCGGTACCTAATGTTATTATATTATACGCAGACTGCGTCAAATAATTAGCAGTAAATTCCCCGCTGTGCCACCAGAAATATTAAAAATGTATGTTAGAACCAACATTTATACGGATGCGACAAATGAACATTCGGGCAAGGACTGAAAAATCCATTGCAGCTCCTCGGCGAACGGCACAACAGTGGATTTCATTGTCAAAAACAACCACTTCATAACATCTGACATCACATATAGAACTCTGCTCTATTTTAAATGTTTTTCTTGTTCTTTCCTATTCTGTATTTTTAAAGTAGAAATATCTATGCATGGTTTCGAATATGAACTTGCTTATGCTGCCGTTATAATATGTGTTAGCTTTAAACTCGATACCTGCCGAAGTGAGTCAATATAGGCCTATCTATGTTAACATATGGTAGTTCTATTTCCGAAGCGTTTACTGTCAACATTTAATATAACAAACATTGCATATCTAAATATTTTTGTTTACAGATTTTAGAGTGCGTAACCTTACTTAAACTATAGAGGCACTTGGAAATGTTCATAAATTTCAAACGTTGGCCAGTGTAATGTCAGGTATTCACATATTACATTTACGCCTTATTCGTAATATAAATAATGAAAACTAACTGTGCTGGACCATCTTTCCATCTTATAACAGCAGTAATCTTTATGTCTGATCTGCTGTGAATTCTGAGAAACTGCAAAGTTTGACGTTATGAGTTTCTTACTGATTTGCGTGTCGCGCGCTCAGGGCTCGGCTGCTTTGCTCCTACTGTGACGTCATTTCGTTAACCAATAGCAGCTCGTCTCGCGTTGGGCCCAACCTTTAGTAGTGTTTAAGAACCTTGGGCAAATTGGGTGTCCCGTTGTCGTCCTGGTGAAAGTCTGTCACGTTAGGTAGTTTATGGCATTGCAATCAAGTGAATCATAAGGAAGCGGTTCTGTTTGGCAGAATAAATATGCGGCTATATTTGACTCCGTGAGTAGAGAGGGCCTTATATCTGTCGCTAGCCCCCCCCCCCCCACAGTGAGAGGTTTGTGGAGGATTTCCCTTTGTCGCAACTACTTACATGTCGAATAGCTCTCTTTCTGAACCTTTCTTCTATCTCTTCACTAATTGCGGACACGAGTCAGTTAGGCCTAGATCACATTTATGGCTTACTCAAAGCTCTTTGTGTATTTGGAGTTACGGATATAACAAATTTTCTGACTTTGAGGACGGTATTTTTAAGAGGAAAGTAAGAATATTTATTGAAATGCAAAATATTGTTTTCAAATATTAAGTAAAATTTAATTTGGAAATTAATTGCGAAGGGCGCCATAAAAGGGCACTTCGGGCGCCGCGTTGGACAGGGCTGCTCTAGAGTATTGCTTAGGGCTTGGTAACGGTGCCTATACAGAATACAAACCTCTATAGCTGCGAGAGTACGCAGTCGGAAGCGAAAGTTGACTGGTTCGATTCCGGGCCATGGAGACTTTCTCTTTACTGTTAGTACTTCCATGATATATAGGCCTATACTACCTTTCTTAGTTTTGCAACACCATTATGTAAGGTACATATTCCAAACATGCCATGAACACAGAATTCATACACTTTCTTACCGAAAAAGATTCTACTTTACAGTACACCAACAGTACAACGAAGCAGAAAGCACTGATTGTAGATGGACATTTCAAAGCTGAATCGTAGATATTTCTTTACCTATCCATTGATCATGTATTAGTCGCGAAACTTTTAGTGATACCTGGACTCCCTAGTGCTGAATCGGTCGACCTCGGTAATCTTTGAGATTGGTATTGGCAACCTTTGAACACAAACTCTGAAGCGATTGTGCATTGCCGTGAGACATCTGACTTACACATTACGTACTAGTACTGTTGTTGTGATTGTGGAAGTGATATTTCTAGAAATTCATGCTTAGGAACAAGATTCGCATCGAGAAATGTTATATGTATATGTGTGTGTGTGTGTGACACAGTTGTTGGCTTCAGATAATAAAGGTTTAGAAAATTCATATCGATCGATCATAGTATCGATTCAATTCAGATTTCATTTTCATTCAGTTGGCAGTATTACCGGAACCGGGCTAGCTCCGTCCTTACTCCTCACCCCCGTACAAAGAAGTATCACTAAAAGTTTCGCTAGTAATACGTTTTCTATATGAGGGGGGAACAACTGACTGTTGTAGTGGCAAATAAGTTAATATGGGAAGGACAGCTGATTCAGAAAGTGATGGAACCAACCAGAGGGAAAAATATCCTGGATGTGGTGCTGATAAAACCAGATGAGCTCTATAGGGAAACTGAAGTAATAGATGGTATTAGTGATCATGAAGCTGTTTTTGTGGTAGTTAAAAATAAATGTGATAGAAAGGAAGGTCTTAAAAGTAGGACTGTTAGGCAGTACCATATGGCTGATAAAGCAGGTATGAGGCAGTTTCTAAAAAGTAACTATGATCGGTGGAAAACGGTAAATAACAATGTAAACAGACTCTGGGATGGGTTTAAAGAAATTGTTGAGGAATGCGAAAACAGGTTTGTACCTTTAAGGGTGGTAAGGAATGGCAAAGACCCACCTTATTATAATAGAGAAATAAAGAGACTAAGAAGGAGGTGCAGACTGGAAAGAAATAGAGTTAGAAATGGCTGTGGAAGTAAGGAGAAATTGAAGGAACTTACTAGAAAATTGAATCTAGCAAAGAAGGCAGCTAAGGATAACATGATGGCAAGCATAATTGGCAGTCATACAAATTTTATTGAAAAATGGAAGGGTATGTATAGGTATTTTAAGGCAGAAACAGGTTCCAAGAAGGACATTCCAGGAATAATTAATGAACAAGGGGAGTGTGTATGTGAGGATCTTCAAAAGGCAGAAGTATTCAGTCAGCAGTATGTAAAGATTGTTGGTTACAAGGATAATGTCCAGATAGAGGAGGAGACTAAGGCTAAAGAAGTATTAAAAATGCACATGATAACAATGACATTTACAATAAGATACAAAAGTTGAAAACTAGAAAAGCGGCTGGAATTGATAAGATTTCTGGGGATATACTAAGGACAATGGGTTGGGATATAGTACCATATCTGAAGTACTTATTTGATTATTGTTCGGTCGGAGGAGCTATGGAGAGTTGCTATAGTAGCCCCTGTGTATAAAGGAAAGGGTGATAGACATAAAGCTGAAAATTACAGGCCAGTAAGTTTGACATGCATTGTATGTAAGCTTTGGGAAGACATTCTTTCTGATTATATTAGACATGTTTGTGAAATTAATAACTGGTTCGATAGAAGGGAGTTCGGTTTTAGGAAAGGTTATTCCACTGAAGCTCAACTTGTAGGATTCCAGCAAGATATAGCAGATATCTTGGATTCAGGAGGTCAAATGGATTGTATTGCGATTGACCTGTCTAAAGCATTTGATAGGGTGGATCATAGGAGACTGCTGGCAAAAATGAGTGCAATTGGACTAGACAAAAGAGTGACTGAATGGGTTGCTGTATTTCTAGAAAGTAGATCTCAGAGAATTAGAGTAGGTGAAGCTTTATCTGACCCTGTAATAATTAAGAGGGGAATTCCTCAAGGCAGTATTATCGGACCTTTATGTTTTCTTATATATATAAATGACATGAGTAAAGGAGTGGAATCGGAGGTAAGGCTTTTTGCGGATGATGTTATTCTCTATAGAGTGATAAATAAGTTACAAGATTGTGAGCAACTGCAACGTGACCTCGAAAATGTTGTGAGATGGACAGCAGGCAATGGTATGTTGATAAACGGGGCTAAAAGTCAGGTTGTGAGTTTCACAAATAGGAAAAGTCCTCTCAGTTTTAATTACTGTGTTGATGGGGTGAAAGTTCCTTTTGGGGATCATTGTAAGTATCTAGGTGTTAATATAAGGAAAGATCTTCACTGGGGTAATCACATAAATGGGATTGTAAATAACGGGTACATGGTTATGAGGGTGTTTAGGGGTTGTAGTAAGGATGTAAAGGAGAGTGCATATAAGTCTCTGGTAAGACCCCAACTAGAGTATGGTTCCAGTGTATGGGACCCTCACCAGGATTACCTGATTCAAGAACTGGAAAAAATCCAAAGAAAAGCAGCTCGATTTGTTCTGAGTGATTTCCGACAAAAGAATAGCGTTACAAAAATGTTGCGATGTTTGGGTTGGGAAGAATTGAGAGAAAGAAGAGTTGCTCGACTAAGTGGTATGTTCCGAGCTGTCAGCGGAGAGATGGCGTGGAATGACATTAGTAGACGAATAAGTTTGAATGGCGTTTATAAAAGTAGGAAAGATCACAATATGAAGATAAAGTTGGAATTGAGGAGGACAAACTGGGGCAAATATTCATTTATAGGAAGGGGAGTTAGGGATTGGAATAACTTACCAAGGGTGATGTTCAATAAATTTCCAATTTCTTTGAAATCATGTCGGAAAAGGCTAGGAAAGCAACAGATAGGGAATCTGCCACCTGGGCGACTGCCCTAAATGCAGATGAGTATTGATTAAACATTGTTTATCCTATGATAGTGTACAGTACAAAGAAACATAAAACCACTTTGTCCTAGAGATAACACAAGAGCCAGTGTACAAAAAGAATATTTCGTCATACAGGAATGTAAACAAAAACTCACGTAATCCTTAAACCACAATTAAAGACATTTTCTGTGTAATCAGTAATGTGTGTGGCCTCCATAAGCCCTGCGACATGCTCAGTACCATGGTATCCAGTACATCTTGCGGAAGATTGCCTCATTCGTCTATGGCAGCAGGGATAAGATCTCAGAGGGCTCGTGGTCGTTGGAGACTGTTGGAAATGACTGTTTTCAATAATCTCCATACATGCTCCACGAAATTCAAATCAAGAGACGATGGTGGCCAGACCATCCTTTGAATACCATGTCTTTCCAAGAACCTATTCACAGACTGTGCGCTGTGGGCACGAGCATTGTCGCCCATTAAACTAAAATCTGCTCCACTGTCAGCTCTAAATCCACGAACAATGGGTTCAAGGACGTTGTCCTCGTATTATTGTGACGTCATATTGCCCTGGATGTGGACTAGTCGTGTGCGGCGGCCCATCATTATTCCGCCCCACAAGAGTGCTGAACCACCACCTTGCTGGTAGCGTTCAACAATGAAAGCTTTATTTAAACGTTGACCATTTGCCCTCCAGACCAGACATCAATACTTTTGTCATATGGATGCAACGAAATGCGTACCTCATCTGTAAATAACGTCTGGGCCCCATTATTCCCGGGTCCAATTTTCATATCTTCTTACCCATTCTACACGCTGTCGTCTGTGGCGATATTCGAGGCGTGGCCCCCTGAATGTCCTTTGAGAACGTAGTCCTACATTGTGGAGTCTATTTCGAACAGTTTGTGTAGACACATTGACTCCTGTAGCCGCTCGAAGCTGTCTCCGTAAGGTGGTCGCTGTGCTCCCAGGTGGTCTCCTAGCGGAAATACGGATGTATCGGTCTTGAGCAGTGGTTGTTTTGCGTGGTCGACCTGTCCTAGGCTTGCCAACTATGAATTGTGTCTGTTGGAATTTCCGCCACAGTCTGGAAACGTCACTTTGATTGCATTGCACCACTTGAGCTACTTCGGCTTGTGTCATTTGACCATGTTGCATTAAATTCACTATCCGAACCCTATCTGCTGCTGAAAACGTGTACCGTGGCATTGCTGTTACTGTGCCGTAGTAAATTACACGGTCAAACAGTATTTATTACTTCCCTCTCAACTGCACCCCATCAGCTCAACTTCTCAACTGATCAGAATCTCTACCAAGTAGTGAATGTATGAGCACATTGTCAGGAAAATAAATATAACGCGTTTCAAGGATCATACAAAACAAAGACATGCGACATAATTTACAGGACGTGTTCAGAAATACAAAATCTTGCAATATGCAAAACTCTTTTTCACCAGGGTATCTAACCAACCGTGGAGTCCGCTTCAAATAATTAGGAAGTTTGTTAGGTGGGGACAGTGTGACCGAAGTAGCGTTTGATTTCTACAGATATTTACTAGTGATTCAGACTGCTCTTAAGTGACTGCAGAAACATCTGCTATAATCGTGCGAGAAAGGCATACCTGTGTATACCGTTTAAAAGACGAGGTCCCTAATGGGGTTCACCTTTTTTTGTTTCTAGCTAGGTTTTTAAATATTTATTTATTGGTTTTACTTCGCTCTGACTCGGGCAGATATTGCAGCGACCATGAGATAGGACAGGAAGGAAGCGATAGTGGCTTTAATTAAGTGCCTCCAGCATTTGCCTGGTGTGAAAATGGGGAAACCATCTTTAGGACTGCCGACGGGGAATTCGTACCCACCATGTCCAGAATGCAATTTCAGCTACACGACCCTTACCGCTCAACCGTCTCTTGAAGGGGGGTCACCTTAGGGAATCCGTATGTTGAATCTAGCGATATTCTAATAAAGCGCCTGGTATAATCGCGTGTCTGTTTTTATTTTGCTGATTTCGAGGTTGTTTGTGTGTAGAATTTACATCCTCATACAGTAGTTATTTTCAGTATTCACAATGAACTGTTGCCTGCGAGGTGGTTAGAGGCAGCTCCCCTTGTTGCGCCTCTCCACCTTGACTACTCGCTACGCAATTTGATTCCGTGTTATGTAAGTACAACTGGAAGTATTCTACTTGTTTCCCGCCCCGTCTTGGCCTACCAGTAAAATCAAGTTTAGGGGAACTTAGGCGTCCAGTTCAAATGCTAAGTTTTGCTAGTTTAGGTATTTAGAAATCTGATGAAAACTACTGATTCGGACGGGTAATATGGCGACGTTGGGATAGGACAAGGCTATGGTTATACAGTAGGTTTGGGAAGGAAGCGACGAGCCCGATGTGAAAGTGAAAAACTATCTTCAGGGCTGTCGATTGTGGGGTTCAAACCCACTATCTTCTGAATGCAAAGTCCATTTGTAGACCGTGCAGTCTTTAGTGATGTTTATATTATTGTAATGTTCATAGTTATATCTGTTGCTACGATTTCGGTTACTACTTAGATTGCTGATTTTTAGAGATTTTGATGTTACGCCATATTACTGCCTACCAGATGGTGGATCTCTCTTGGGCAATCTGTGACCGAGTGATTATTTTTGTCCGGTTATATCACCAGATATCTTTAACATGCCTACATCGTACGAGTGGATTTTTCTCCGCCCTTAAAAAACCCGACTACCTCCGCTACGTTTGTACCCGTGATCCTGAGAGTCGGAGTTCGACATTACCACTGATCCACAGAGGGAGCTAGGTGCAACAGACCTATTGTATTATTAAGTCTTTAATAATGTGTTCAGCAGAGAGGGAGCGTGGTAGCCGAGTGACATCAGCACTAGCTTCTTACCTAGGCGACTGCAGTTTGAACCAGGCCAGTGCATTTTTGAAATGAACAGTCATGTCCCTATGGTTCGAATTCCACGTAGAACTGGACGTCCTATGACTTGTGCTAACGATATTAACGGACACGAAAAACTACAAGCTTGCTTTTTGAGGGTGTGCACACTTATTGTACATTTTCCTCTGTTACTTACCGAAACTGTATTTTCATTTTAATTGGCATTCTTCCTCTAGAAATTTGTGTTCTGCATTCATTGTTTCATTTTTCTCCCTTGCTCGTGAAATAAACTTTTCGTCAGATATGAGTAATGCTTTGTAACGGCACCCGTGATATTCAAATATATGCAAAATTTAAAGCTATTCTGGAGTTGAATTACTATAAGCGAGACAACCTGCGAAAGGGACTACAGACCCTGAAGGAGTTTGGTTTTGAATATCTAACGTGGTAGTATGTATGTTTTATTTAATCATTTATTCTCAGCATGCCCCATTACATGGACAGTAAAACTACGTGCTTTGAGTAATCATATTACAAAAATTAACTTCCTAACTACATGTGAGATACCGTCATAATTCGATGGCTGTTATGATATACATTTAATTGCTTAAATATGAGTATGGTGTTTTTCTTTAGTTTTTTCAAATACTATTGAGTTCGTGAAACGTAAGAATTGTTTTAAATAATTTTTGACTGACCTGCTTTTGCTCATTTTCTCTCTCTTTCAAGTAAATTCGCCCTGAACTAATAAATGGCCCACTGTTTGATCACTGATATTGCATGGACATATTGGACTGTCTAAAATCTTGAAGCGATGAAAATAGTCTCTGAATGTCCCATGACCCCATTACCATTGCGGTGAAATTTGGTGTTAAATAAATTCGTTGGGAAAGTGTGCCTGTCACATTGGAGAAGAATGATTTTGTAAGTGAACCATTCGTCATTTGATGCTATTCACCCTGCCATTTTCGTAAACTCTCGTCTCCCAATACGTTAAAGAAAACACTTTTAGGAATGTTGCTATAACACGCTCTAATTTCTCTGTCGTCGGCTGCTTTCCTTGGCCAGATTATCCGTCACCTCATTACTGTAGTTTCAGCGTGGGCGTCAACCCAGGTGAAAATTTTCCACTTGTCACAAGCATCTTCGCTTTCGTTTTGATTAGGTGAATAAAGTAGTTGTAGCGGTTAATACATGTTAAGTCTGTCGGTAAATATCATGGCTTTCCGCGAGATATTTTCCTTCATCACCAATGTATCAATTGATTCGAGTGCTTGCAGAATTGCCGTCTGCTCTGCTTGGTTATTCGAACATTCGAACAGTTTAAATTTTAACTGTTGGGTGAGTATTTTCCAAAATATATAGTACACCCGAACCAACTCCTATATTAGGCCTACTCTTGCTTCCACCTGTAAATAGGCTTACTTAGTATTTGAGGATTGTAATTTTTAGATTCTTTGAACTCGCTAATTGCGATGTTTTCTTCTGGATGTAATCTGTGTTCACTGTGTGCATCTACGTACGTGTGTTGCGTCCTTAGCCCGCAGGCTGGTTGGATCATCAACATATTCACCATCAGCTGTCGTACGTATATGGAATTTAAAGAAAACCGAACAATGAGTTTTTAACACAATAGTATTAATGGGTGAAACGTAAACAGCGTATAACTTTAATTTGTTGTGTAATTTAAAAGGCAGCTGTAGCCTGTAGGGCGCGAGGCTGTTCTGTTGACCTCGCTACTCCAGGGAGCGGTAGAAGTGCAATGGCAGGGTCAAGGCGAAGAAGATAGTAGTGGTCGTATTCTCGCGCGCTATTGCTACTCGTGTTGCCGGAAGTCGCGACTTGAGTGCATTTCCGTTCCACTGACACACTGACTGCGTGACGCTACTCCTAACCGGTTCATATCCATCTCATCTACTCCGCGGAACATACCGTACTACTGCTGCTTTCATGAAGAGACACATGCTGTTGTAGTACTGGGAGCAGCAGCGCGTGCCAGGGCCAGCTCATTATGTAGGTTTACCTCGGGCCACAGCTCTATCTGGATCAATGTCGGCCTCCGATAGCGATTTCAAAGCCGGCGTAGAGGAAGTCGGATTTTTGATGGGCTCTCCATATTGTCCGATGTCGGTATTTGAAAGAGCAGCCGCTGTTCTACTATTCTGCATGTAACTTTCATTTTTATTCACTCTACGTTTTCCGAAATATAAAATACACTATATTTTATCCTGTAAACTATGCCCCTCTGCCGAGTATATTGTAACGTGGGAACTATATAAGCGTGTAATGGTGTCAGCGTGTGGAGTATACAAGAACCTTGTATGGCAATGACCCGTAGCAACAATGCCATTGAGTAGAAGTGAACCAGGTTCTCCATGATCAAGTCCATGGCCTGGCATTTTACAGGCAGCACCGAGAAGCAAACCGGGTTCTCCACAAATAAGGCCATGATGGGGCGATGTTGTCTTCTCTAGAGCGGTCGAGGTGACCGGAGCATTACGTCATTGTTTAGTAATACAGAACATTTAAACAAGTTTCAGATTTTTGCCACTGGAATAATGCCAAATATCTCGCATAATTGAAATCCAACGATCTAAGAATAGATAACAGCGTAACCCACACAATACGCATAAAAAGGAAACTGTTGCTGTCGTAGTAATTGTGGACTCTCGCTCAAGGATTAGACTGTACGATTGTTTCATTCTTAGATTTATGTATTTATTTGTATACTTTTCTATCCATTTATTTTAGAGAAGTTGAGTTGTGTGTTCCTGTTACACATACTGTTTTGTTCGGCCGGTTTGTTCAGGGTTACGGGATGGAATCGCGGCCTAACTGGTTTGATTTGATTTGTTAATTTAGCTCCATGGCTAAATGGTTAGCATGCTGGCCTTTGGTCACAGAGGTCCCGGGTTTGATTCCCGGCAGGATCGGGAATTTTAAACATAATTGGTTAATTTCGCTAGCACGGGGGCTGGGTGTATGTGTCGTCTTCATCATCATTTCATCCTCACCACGACGCGCAGGTTGCCTACGGGTGTCAAACCAAAAGACCTGTACTTGGCGAGCCGAACATGTCCTCGGACACTCCCGGCACTAAAAGCAATACGCCATTTCATTTCATCATCAACCAAATTGATATTTCTCCGGTTACAGATGATATAATAGATCATACTCTTTGGTAAACGAGAGGTGACCTTTTGTCTAGTGTCATTCGGGAAATAGTGGGTCTGAATCCCACTGTCGGCAGCCCTGAAGATGTTTCTCCGTGGTTTCCTACTTTCACACCAGGCAAATGCTGGGGGTATACCTTAAGGTCACGGCCGCTTCCTTCCTATTTCTAGCCCTTTCTTATCCCATCATCACCATGAGACCTATCTGTGTCGGTGCGATGTAAAGCAAAATTGTAATAATAAAAAAGAAAGTGTAGAGTTACGGGAAGGATCATGAATTACTGGTATTACTGGAGTAAATTAGGACAGTCTAGCAAATTACCTGCACATTTGAGAATCAAACCTGCCCTCACATACCTGCACCGAGTTTGTGATTCAATATGTATCTTTGTACAGAAAAGATCATAATCTACCGATGACAGCTTGATGCATAGACCCTTCGCGCTGATCCATTTACAAAATCTGATCTGCAGTCGCTTTAAGGCATTTACTTTTGCTGTGAGGAAGTCCTCACCTCACAACAGTAGTCTAGACTCGACCGTACGGGTGAGGAATATAATTTAATGATTCCAATGTGTTCAAGACTCTTGTCACTAAGTGCATTGGTATGGTAATAATAATAATAATAATAATAATAATAATAATAATAATAATAATAATAATAATAATAATAAGAATAATCCTCATCATCATCATCGTCGTCTAGGTATTCTGCCTTATGGCAGGTTTTGTCATGGGATGAACCTCTTCCACTGTTGTCTGTCCTGCGCCAAGTTTTTCATGTCCGAATATTTATTTCCTTGGATATTGTCCAACATTTGATACTGTTTCCTTCCTCTTCCTCGTTTGCCTTTCACCATTCCTTCTATTCCTTCTTTCAGTAAACAGTCCCTCCTCAAACAATGTCCGATCCAATTCATTTTTCTCCTAATGATTTGTAACATACTTCGTTCTTCTCCAACTTTTCGTAATACCTCCTCATTCCTTACCCGGTCTTCCTATCACTCGTTCTATTCTCCTACATACCCACATCTCTAGTGCCTCCAATCTTCTCTCATCTTTCTTTCTCAATGTCCAAGTCTCTGCGCCATACAGCGCTATGCTCCAAATGTATCACTTAGCAAGTCTTTTCCTCAAATCTTTGTTTAGTGGTCCAAAAAATCTTTTTAATTTTTTCTTAAAGCCTACTTTTGCTATGGCAATTCTTTTCTTAATTTCTGTTGTGCAATACATATCATCTCTGATCATATTTCCCAAAATACTTGAAGTTACTGACTTGCTCAATTTCTTCTCCCCCTATACTAATATGACAACTTCTACCTTTTCCTCCAATTATCATACTTTTGATCTTATTATTAATTCTCATTCCATATTGTTTTCTGAAAGGATCAAATACTCTTTCTTTTATCGTGGATTCTGTGCCTCTTCCGAGTATCTTATGATATATATATTATTACCTACTCCACGGTGTTGGGGTAGCATGTCTGGCTCTTGTCTGGTGCACTGGATTCGATTCCTGGCTCGTTCAAGTATTTTAATCCGGGACTGAGGGCTGGAACGGGGTTCAGTCAGACTCGCGAGTTCAACTTGGAAGCTTTTGATTTGAGTGGCAGCGAACCTAGTAAAGAAAGTAGAGCTCTGCATTTTGAAGAAAACAACCGCTCGAGCATTGCCCACTTCGTGCCGCTGCTCGACGGCTGGGAAAAGCCCACGCTGCGATAAGGCTGTGGCCGTCTAACGGACCATGTGGCCGGCCTTCCTTCACCTCTCGGTGATCAGTGGAACTGTCGAGCACTGCCGGGCGCTCGAGCGTAATCGTAATCCCGGTCGGTGACAGTAAAACCGCCGCGCGCTCTACAGTGCGGAATGCATTAGAAATCGTGTGTAAAATCAGTTGGTGACTGGGCTTTGAGCAGTGCAGACAGCGTTATGGATCAACCAAGTATAGGTTGTAAACGCTGCATTTAAGAAACGAAGAGAAGTATTCTGGAGAGAATTAGGAGCGGCTCGTTAGTCCTGAAGAAGAAAGATATGTCGGAAGAGGAGGCGAAGAGTGAAGCTTGGAAATCGCTTGCACTTGTAGTGGATCCTGTCACGCAGGCTTCTTTTGGGTTCGTGCAGTGATACTGTACTTTCTTACCAGCCAAGCACAGCAGGTATGATTTGGCGCTGCAAAAGTAACTGAGTATCAGAATTCCACCGAACGAGGCGAACCAAGCAGCATAAAGAAAGTTGGTGTTGATAAGTTGGTCGATATGAGTGGAATAGGTTTGCTACCGTTAAACACTTGTAGTAAGATTGGCTTCAAGATTTATTCGCAGGAGGTCATCAATGTTGGCGCCACTTATGGCAAAGTCAATATAGAAGATGTTCTTCCGCACCCTACCACTGTATCACGGCATGTTAAAGTCCGACTCATTGGCTGAATGGTCAGCGTACTGGCCTTCGGTTCAGAGGGTCCCGGGTTCGATTCCCGGCCGGGTCGGGGATTTTAACCTTAATTGGTTAATTCCATTGGCTCGGGGGCTGGGTGTTTGTGCTGTCCCCAACATCCCTGCAACTCACACACAACACATAACACTGTCCTCCACCACAATAACACGCAGTTATAATTACACATGGCAGATGCCGCCCACCCTCATCAGAGGGTCTGCCTTACAAGGGCTGCACTCGGCTAGAAATAGCCACACGAAATTAAAAAAAAAACGGCATGTTAAAGAAAAGGCCGACAAAATACGGGCGACAATGATGCCCAAGCTAATATGTGCCATAAAGAACAATATGTGCGCTTTAGACGCTGATCTGTGGTCTGATAACTACAAGAAGAGAAATTTTTTGACTGTGACATCGCATTATGTTAAGGATGAGTGGCAGCTAGAAACGCTTGTTTTGCTAACAACTGAGTTTCCGGACATACCTAAGACAGGAGAGAACATTCGGCACGAAATCGAAGAGCGGTTGCTTGAGTTAGCAATTAACAAGAATGATCTTACAAAATTTACTTTGTCACCGACCAAGGAGCTAATATGAAGAAGGCACTTGCATCTTACGACCGTTTGCCTTGCTTTGATCACTGCCTGATGACTGCGCTTCGTCACACATTTCAAGAGACGTTTTTAGAAAACGAAGCTCCTGAAATCCTGTCGTGTTTGCTATCAGCAAGAGCTATAGTAGGCTATTTGAAGAGATCGGGTCACTCGGGGCGTCTGCAGCACTCTGTGACGCAAGAAGCTGTAACGCGGTGAAACAGTATACTGTTAATGCTCAATTCCATCATAAGTCAAATTGACGATATTCGAGATCTACTAGAATCCCGCGGGCAATCGAAACTCTTAGAAACTTTCCATGAAGAGTGCGTACGAGCAGTTATCGCTTTTCTAACCCCTTTTAAAGAAGCTAGTTTGGATTTGGAAAGTGTAACAAGGCTGGAACGTGTGCTGCCTTGGTACACGCGTCTGTTACATTATTGTGAATCAGAAGAGAGTGACAACGAAGTAAGAAATACTTTTATAAGTTACGATCGTTTATAAACCTGCTGAATTATCGGAATTAAATTATGTATATATTGTTTATACTTTTCAGTGCATGACGATAATAAAAACGAGAGCAGCATACTTCATCAGAGACAAGTGCAAATTGGAGGCTATCCATTACGTTGCCACGGTTCTGTAGCCATCACGACGTCATTTGAAGAAAGTCACGGCAGAAGAAAAGCGGGTCGCTTATGCTGAAGTTCGACGATTGTTCTCGGAACTGCCTGTAAATGGTAAGGTCGAATCACTTTGGCCTTATGCCGTGTCAAGAGAATAAGGCATAAGTCCAAAAGCCTATACAGTATCATGTCTTTAAGTACGGGCTGGGAAAGCATTAATGACAACTAAACGAATGTTTGTTTGTCTAATTTTCCACCTTTCGTTAGATCAGCAATTATGCCGTCTAAAATATACAATATTTGGAAAGGGTTTCGCAGCCTAAAAATTCCACAATGCGTTTTAATGTAATTTTTGCGATATATATATGAATTCACTGGAAATATAGCTTTATAGTAACCAGTAATCGTAAGTTTTATACATATTTAAAGTTGACAGGAATGCATTACGGATGTTTCGTTCATTTTTAGAGTCCATTCAAGCAAACAGTGACGAAGTTCTTCCCATGAAAAAGTCCAAGGTGGACTGGAGTTCAGATGAGGACGACGAAGATGGACACACAAATACTACTAATGATCTCGACAGGTACCTTTCGCTCTCCAAATCCGACTGTTGCTGTGCCGAAGGACACATTTTGAAGTGGTGGAAAACGCATGCGGAGTTATTTCCAATTCTGTCGGTAGTAGCCAGAAGAGTACTCTGCATTCCTGCCACTAGTGCTGCCAGCGAGATAAATTTTAGCCAGGCCGGTCACCTGCTGTCCAGCAAAAGATCGTGCTTGGAATCAGACAAGGTGTATGATATCTTATTGATCCATCACAATTTTGTAAGTATTCTGAACATACCACGTAATCACAAGAAAGGAAACATGCCTCAAACGCTATAAATGTATGATTCTACTTTCATTTACTTCACAGGGAGAAGTGCAAACCGCCAGCTGTAGTAGTAGCTCCAGAAACACAAATGAATCCTGTGCATCAGGCAGCACCAATGACGAAAAACGAATTGTATAGTTATGGTTCACATATAACTTTATTTACAGGTCATAATTTGTTTATAAATTAACGCTTGTAAAAAGAAAATCGATGAGTATTTGTTTAAAAACAATCCTGCATTCCTTCTTGATCCTGCATTTGATATTAGTACAGTGTATATGTGGCCGAGTCTGGAGATAGGCTACACATAGCCCACTATTACTGTGTCCCCGTTTATCTAGCGAACGTAACAAAATACTATATGAAGACTTTATACAGTTCATAACGTTACAATTATTGGAATACATGAACACCTCAAAGACGAAAATCCAATAGTCTGCAACATATTAACACACTTCAAATGTAACATATACAATTGTATTATTTAGGTTATAGAACTGATAGTAGAAAACGAAAGACATTTGTAAAAGAAATAGGTAAGGATTAATGTAAAGTAGTGGCCTATGATCTCGAGCCCGGCGAAGCGCAGCTCGCTGGCTGGCTAGCACTGTCCGCCGGTTACTGGCGACCGACCGAGCGTTTGGCGCGCTCGGCCAGTCGCTGATGATCGGTAGCTCGCAACCGGCTGCACAGGACGCTCGGCCGCAAACTCCCGAGAGCCAGAGAGGCGAGCGGTACTTGCCGGTAAAAATCAGAGATAATGCAGACCTCTAAAAGAAAGTCACGCATTACGGCCAAGGAAGTTGTTACGTTGACCACGTATAACACTCCAGTATTTGCAGCCATGGTTTATTTCTGTTCTTTTTTCTTATGTGTTAGGTACTTCATATCATCAATAATTGTACTTATGCTCGTAAGAAGCCTTAGAGATGATGCAATTTTTAGAGGTTATGTACATCCTGACCATCATTTCCAGGTATTCGGTGCACGTGCGTAGATTTGAGAAACTTCATAAGCTATATCGCTATCTTTATATACACAGATTGGGAGCTATAATGACCGCTGCTAGGGCTAATAAACAGTGGACCAGCTCAGCATTTTCTTGGAGTTTAATTGATACTTCGGAAATCTACCTCAAAGATTTCTGATGACATGTGTCCTAATCCACTCTATAGTTTCTGACCACATTTTCTTTCGAGCATGAACAGTCCTGTCGTGGTCGATTAGCCGTTATTAGAACTTAGAAACACTACTTTACTTCTGTATCGAATCAGCGATCGGACCATTTCATTCCACTAAAGTAGCAACAGTTTGTAATGCAAACTCATTCACATAATCTGTCATTTACTTTATTGATAGTGTAGTGCCAGTAATTGACTAATGTCAACATTCAGAGCTGAGGAAACGTGACTGGTGATATCCTGAATATAGCCATGGGACACTGGGTTTTACGTGCGGTCCAAACAACGACATGACTTTTCGTTTCAAAAATCCCACACGACTAGGCTTTGATCTGTGGCTGCCTTGATTAGATGCTGGGACACGTTCGAGTTGGGCCCACGATCAAAACATTCCCCTGCGGATTACCGTCGATCCTCTAAGGATCGAGGTCTAGTTGTGCCCCTGTTCATCAAGGTAGGTTTCTCCATTTGTTATTGTTCGGCCGTTCGTTTTTATTTGAATGTCCTTTTTAATGTTAACAAGTATCAAGATTACATTTTTTCATCAATTGAAGTCAGTTATTGAAAGTATTACAGGGCCGATGACCTTCGATGTTAGGCCCCTTAAAACAACAAACATGAAAGTATTACATCCCCATTAATTAAACCTATTTTTAACAACAGTGAATAATGTAAACAAAAAATCATTTATGATTAAATCATTACTTAATCACTAAATCTAACCTAACGTAGTTTTGAGTACGGACTCTGCACCCCCATTTAAAACTTATTTTAACTGTATATTTAAACCGATTTCCAAAAATTTTGACTACTAGGAGCAGTTCCACGGGGGCAGTTCGACTCTCCGAGCTGACCATGGGCCCAACTCAGCCGTCCTTTTTATGGTCATCACTGACTGTGAGCCCAACTCAACATCCCGCAAGATGCTGGTAACTGTGCCACTCACGTCATCATCAGTCACTTAAAGGCCGCGTCCTCGACGTGAACATTCAGTAAAAATTCACTTAAAAAAAAAAATGAATAGAGTAAACTTTCGTGAACCTAAAAATATATAATGCATGTTTTTTCCTGCAATAAAAGTGTATTTTAAACAGTTATTTGAATGTGGTGGACTCTTCATCTGTCAAGATTACATTACATTTTCGAAAATAACATTAAAAAATATATATTAGGTACACTTTTCTCAGGAACCATAAGAGCTAGCTAGAGCAATGGAAATCAGTACTTCTGTAATTGCCTAAAAGCCACATGGAAGACTTGACATACAGTACATACAATGAGTCACAGTACACGGTGGTAATATATTTGTTTCGTTATGAACCGAAAATTGGGTGATTATATTTGTCATATTTTTATGTGCAGCGTAACGTATATACCTTGTATTATTATGCCACTACTTGTTATTTATCTTGTCCAAATTCACTTACAATAACTGCCCAAATATGTTTGATTCTTTGGTATTATGCTGCTGCTCGAAGTCATAAGGAAACTCATACAGACCTCGATGGACAGGTATAAACACTGCACGTTTGACTGTCAAGTGCTTTACGAAACGTAGGGGACCAGTCTATCATCAAGCGTTGCGTAGTAGGCACGTTGTAGTGTAATAATGAGCCGTCAGAAGGACCAGTCTTTGAAATAAGAGAGAGAGTTGATGATTTATCATTTTAAATCAGGGAAATCATGGGGAAAAATTGGCAAAATTGTGAACAGAAGTTATTCAACTGTGCAGTGTGTTATAGATAGGTGTAAAATTACCAACCGGATTGAAAATAAAGGCAAAAAAGTCAGAAAAGAATTTTTATTCCATAGATGAACATTGGACGCTACGAGAGGTTAAGAAGAATCCAATGATTAATGCTTCAAAAACTTGCCTTGATGGTTAAGGAATATACAGGGCAGAAAGCCCATCCAGAAACAATCAGACGCATTATCAGGAAAAGTAATAAGCATGGAAGAGTAAGTAGGAGAAAACCATTAGTCAACACACTGAATGGGAAGAAGAGGTTACAGTTTGTTAGAGAACTCATGGGAAAAGATTTTGACTTCAGGAAAACGGTAATATTTGCAGATGAAAGCAAATTCAATCTCTATGGATCAGATAGGAAATTTACTGTCTGGAGAAAACCGGCTGAAGAACTAAAACCCTACCACTATGCGTCCAGGTGTTCCATACGGTGGAGGAGGTGTTAATGTCTAGGAGTGCATGGCAACTAGTGGTATAGGGAAATTGACTTTCATTGACGGGATAATGGATAAAAAATGTGTATTTGAACATACTGAAAAATAATTTGCCTGCTAGTGCCCAAAAAACTTGGAATACATGACCAGTGGAAGTATTATCAGGATAACAACCAGAAGCACAAAGTTCACATAGTGAGAATGTGGCTCCTGTATAACTGCCCAAAGGTGTTGGAAACACCTCCTCAGTCATCAGATTTAAATGTTATGGATAACTTGTGGCATCACTTGGAAGTGACAATAAGGAAATGTAAGATTTCCAACAAAGATGACCTGAAAGTTGCTTTACGCAAAGAATGAGAGGAAATAAGTCCATCATAATGCGAAAAATTGGTACGATCGATGCCTGCCCATTTGAGAGATGTTAGATGAGCCGAGGGATATCCAACAAGATACTAGGTTTATAGGTGATTGTGTCTTATTCAGAGTTTCAAGGACCTACCACAGGGTGTATGAGTTTCACTGTCATCTCTTTTTGTGTACGTTTCAGAAGAGCTTTTTAACTGTAGATTAAATATATTTACCTTAATTTTGAATACTGTAGAAAAAAAATGTTTATTGGTTACAACAGAGTTAAAAACAGCTTGAAATAAACATTATATATTTGTTGGTAAATGCTCAAAGAAATATTTTTCTGATGTATGAGTTTCATTGTGACTCACTGTACATACATACATACATACATACATACATACATACATACATACATACATACATACATACATACATACATACATACATACATACATCTTCATTATAGACCGTTATGCCTTTAAGCGTTCAGTCTGCAAGTCTGTGAATTTACTCTATCTGTAACAAGTTCTGTGGCGTCCTTTAGTTCAATACCTCTATCTTTAAATTATTAGAAACTGAGTCTAGCCATCAGTGGCGACTGCCCCTCCCCCCCTCCCACTTTGCGGAGAAAACATTACATTTTAATTCCATTTTAGCTGCCTGAAACTAGGAATTAAAAAAAGCCATTTGCACAAACCTTGTTGTCTTGTCAGCTAATTCTTTCCTGTAATTTATTTAATCTATATATTAAAAGAGTTTACTGACAAACCTTCGTGGCTCAGACGGCAGCGCGCCGGTCTCTCACCGCTGGGTTCCGTGCTTCAAATCCCGGTCAATCCATGTGAGATTTGTGCTGGACAAAGCGGAGGTGGGACAGGTTTTTCTCCGGGTACTCCGAGTTTCCCTGTTATCTTTCATTCCAGCAACACTCTCCAATATAATTTCATTTCATCTGCCAGTCATTGATCATTGCCTGAGAGGAGTGCGACAGGTTTTGGCGCAAGATGGGGGTTTCATTCATTCCATCCCTGACCCGGTCACTGACTGGAAAACAGGTTGTAGGTTTTTTCATTAAAAGAGTTTACTAAAAACAGCTGTGAGAAATCCGTCCGTCCGTTCTACTGGTCCGATTTGCTTCATTTTTGTTTTATTCTCTCCGGAATTACCTGCCGGTGAATTATGAGACATTGATAGGTCTCTAAGTTCGGACAGCTTTGAGTAATCATAAAATCAAATCACTCCAATAATATTCAGGCGAAAGCTTACCCTAACCTGCAATGTATTCTGTACTTAACAGGTTGCTAAGCGATTAACACTTCCATTAATATTCTGATATAGGCTGTGTGATTTTCATCGTTAGTAATGTGAATGCATGCAGCCATGTTCGATTAGAGGAAAAAATTCGAAGTACAGACAGACTCCATTATGACATACGTCTTAGATATTATCTGGTAACACATATTGAAGGATAACCTAGCTACACTACAAAGAATGAAGGCCATGTATCTTAAAAAAATGTATGGCAAAAAACGCCCCTTCGAGAGTAATCTTTGAGCTCACAAGACAACCGTTCTGTATAGAAGAAATGCTATTAAAAATACCAGTACAAAGCTTTACACCAAGAACTGCAGGATAAAAGAAAACGCGAATAAGGGCAGGTAAAACAATGACTATGACAGGCATATCAAGATGAGTTATCTGACCTATTTATAACGAATGCTGCGGAGCAGTTCGGGTCCTCTAGTTATAGAAAAATACTTAGGGAAAATACGCACAAAATGTCGTTCGTCCCGGCGAACCGATTCGTACAGCGCCACAGCAGGTAGTTGAGACTTGGGCAGCAACGTGTAGCATGTGTGGTGAGAAGGGTAGCAGGCGTATATTTTTGCCCAAGTCATGGACACTGAAGTGTGATTCACCCGCTTGCCGTCAGTCTGGCAGTCTTACTCATTTATTAATGCGTTTGTGCAGTTCTATCTACTGTTTGCTACTTTGTTAGTGTGTAGTCAAATACTAAACGGTTTTTAATTGTATAATGACGCCGTACTTCTATTTAATGTAATACATGTATAATTATTGTTCCTTTGGTGAATTTTTTATTGTATAGTATTGAATCAAAATCTCAAAAAGTTATTATTGTCGCACGTAAGTAGGTAGACTGTGAAGCTTTACCTCTCTCTCGAAATTCGCTCAGAGATCAAAAAATTTACCATGTTGTACCTATTTTTTAAAATTTCGATATAACACCCCCCTCCACACACACACACACACACACACACGCGCACTTTTAATTCCCAATCGCCGCTACTACTAGCCGTCATCGTGTTGGTCTCCCTCCACTTCTCTTACCCTCCATGACGAGTCCATTATTCTTCTAGGTAATCTATCCTCTACTATTCGATTTGAAAACCTTAAAATTTAAGCAGTAGGTATGACATTAACATAGAAATTTCAAAGGAAAATAATTTATTTTTGAGAACCCATTTAATAGGATAACGTACTTTATTGAATGTGCTAGTATTATTCTGTCTCTTATCGTTCCCTCAATTTTCTGAGGATCGTGATGTCCGAGGAGGCTGTTGGTCAGTTGTTTCCCATCTCTTGTGGTCCTCGGTCAGACGTGCTACACCAAACAGATTCAACACAGTTATGGTCTTGATAATGTTCCGCCATCGAGTGGGAACTCGTCCACTGTCTCTCTTGCCGGGAACATTTCCAAGATTGATCGGTTTTTCTATGCTGTCATTCCCACGTCGGATAGTGGAACCAAAGAATTGTAAAACTCGTTGTTTACATGTTCATGATAATCTGATTCTGGGGTTGAGTCTGTTTATTATTAAATCATTGGTGCGAAATGCTGTCCAAGGTATGTGTAACGTTCTTCGGCAGCACCAAAGAAATCTATTAACTTCCTCTAAATGATTCGTGACTCACATCTTCCATGAAAATTGTACCTTAAGTCGTGGCAGAAATTTGAATTTGTTGCTGTTTGCTGCATCCCTGTTAATGAAGTAAGGAAATAGACAGTAACCATAGATAAGCATATATATTATCCGCGAAACTTTTAGTGACACTTTGTTTTACGGGGGCAAGGAGTAAGGGGGGGGGGGGGAGCTACAACGGTTCCGGTAATACTGCCAACTGAATGAAAATGAAATCTGAATTGAGTCAATACTATGATCGATCGATACGAATTTTTCCAAACCGTCGTTTCCGTGTTGGAGTTCTAGGTCGTTCCTGTGATGTACCTACTTTGATTTACCTCACTCATGTTCAAGCCCTATATTTTGACTTTTCTGTGTAAATAACAACAGTATTTAAAGTGTTGCAATTATATCGTCAGGTGTCTCACGGCGATGCATAATCGATTCAAATTTTTTGTGTCAGAGGTTGCCAATACGAATCTCCAAGGTAACCGAGCTCTACCGATTCAGCGCTAGGGAGCCGACGTATCACTTAAAGTTTCTCGGATAATACTGTATTATGCCTTAGTTCAGGGCTGTCCAACGTTCGTTGCTACACGAGCACATTCACATGATAACTAAGGGTATGCGGGCGCCAGGTACGATTCCACTAATTCGACTACTGTTATCGGTACTACAACGACTATATAATAATAATAATAATAATAATAATAATAATAATAATAATAATAATAATAATAATAATAATAATAATAATAATAAAATGTCTAGAATTAAAAATTATATGAAAATTGATTTACTCATATAATTAATGTGAAATCTGGCACTGCATGCTCGCTTCAAGTTGAAGAAAGTCTGGTGTGTAACTGGAACAGGCTGCTCTTAACGCGACATCCAGGTGTGAGTCTGTCAGGCAGGATCGGTATTTGTTTTTTTATGTTCATAGTCGAAAACGCGACTTCACAAAGATAGGTTGAACCAAAACAAGATTGCATCTTCAGAGCAACACTGCGGGTAATGGGATATTTTTTACCGTCCACCAGAGTCCAGTAATTGCCACACGTTGCGTAGGAGGATTTCAAAGAAAGGTCTGACTGAAAGCTTAAAATTTCCATTTCTAATTCTTCAGGATTATAATTTTCGAATATTTCACACACACTCCCTCCAAGCTCACAAACGTCAACAGAAGCGAAGGGATTATTGACAAACATGTTCACTGGATCAAGCATTGAAAACTGTCTAAATCTGCTACCAAATTCGGACCCAAGAGTTTCAAGATCTTTAGCAAGAGATGAAAAATCACGCTTGCCGCCATTTACTGTATCTGCCATAGATTTCAAATTTGGAAAATGTGAAAGGGAATTTCTATTTAAATGGACAATCCATACCTTAAGTTTCTTTTCAGATGCATTGACAATACTTATCATACCTGAAATATTATGATCTTTTCCTTGCAATTCGAGATTTAACTCATTTAATTTTGAGGTGATGTCTGCCAAGAATGCTAATTCGATTAGCCAAGATATATCATCAAGTTCGTGATAATATTTCCCAGGAGATGATTTCATAAAGTCTCGTATCTCATCCAACAGGCAGCAAAACCGTTCGAGTGTTTTCCCCCTACTAAGCCACCTTACGTCTGCATGAAGGATGACGTTACCATACTCCGAATCTGACATAAAATATTTCTGAACAATCGATGACGAGTAGATGACGATCTTATATAATTCACGACATGAGTTACAATTTTCATGACATGATTGAACTTTAAAACCTTTGCGCATAAAGCTTCCTGGTGAATAATATAATGATAAGAAAGAAATTTTGGAAATGATTCATCCTTAGCGCAAAGAGAAAGAAATCCGTTATTTCTACCAGTCATAGACGGTGCCCCATCTGTTGTTATAGCGACGAGCTTTGACAGTGGTAAGTTACTCTCTTTGGTGAATTTAACGAAAGCATTAAATATGTCTTCTCCCCTAGTACGTCCATGAAGTGGCAATAGCTTGACAAATTCTTCCTTTACTGCAAAATCATTAAAAAAACCATTCTAGCAAATACACACAACTCAGCAGTGTCAGACATATCAGCACTTTCATCAAACTGGAGTGAAAAATGTTCACACGATTTCAAATCCTGATGTAATTGAGATTCCATATTATTAGAAATCTGTTCAACCCGCCTAGCGACAGTTTGGTGAGACAACTGAAGTCCTTTGTTTGAAGATATCAATTCAGATTTGTCTTTGTGAGATTCGAAGAGAGATTCAGCGGCATTTAGCATAGCTTCTTTCACTACTTCCCCATCACTGAAAGCTTTTTTCCTTTTAGCTAAGACGTAACAAACTTCGTAAGAAGCTATTGTCACGTTACGCGTTTGCTGAACTGGCTTCTTCAACGCACATTGTTGCAATGCTAATTTAGATTTTAGGTCTTTCACTTTGTGTTTTCTTAGTTCAGAATTAACAGGAAATTCACTGTCATTTTTTTTGTGATTAGTCAAAAAATGTCGTTGTACATTACTTCTTTTAGGAACAGGCACGCTAGCATTACACAATAAACACACAGATTTTCCTTTGTTTTCAATGAAGCAATACTGGTCCTCCCATTCACTGTTAAAGTTATAATTTCTTTGCCTTTTAGCCATGTTAAGAAGAGTTATGTTTAATGAAATATAACTGATTATAAACTGAATAATTTGAAGTTTAAATAGTAATAAAAAAAAGCACACGAAACATTTTGAATGTACAACTTATCACAACACAAGGCACTCAAAACGTATTCCATAAGCCCTGCATAAGCTCACAAGTAATACTGAATGTTCGCCTGAAAGCTAGGAACTGGGAACATTCCAACTGCAAGACTTTCCTAAATCGTTTGTTCATTGTTTACGGCACAGCTTTGTTGGGATTAAAGTTACTTTGTGGGCAAATTGTGTGTCCCATTGTCGTCCTGGTGAAACTCTGTCATGGCAGGTAGTTTATGGCATTGCAATCAAGTGAATCATAAGGAAGCGGTTCTGTTTGGCAGAATAAATACGCGGCTATATTTGGCTCCGTGAGTAGAGAGGACCTTATACCTGGCGCTAGCCCCCCCACAGTGAGAGGTTTGAGGAGGATTTCCCTTTGTCGCAACTACTTACATGTCGAATAGCTCTCTTTCTGAACCTTTCTTCTATCTCTTCACTAATTGCGGACACGAGTCAGTTAGGCCTAGATCACATTTATAACTTACTCAAAGCTCTTTGTGTATTTGGAGGTACGGATATACAAATTTCCTGACGTTGAGGACGGAATTTTTAAGAGAAAAGTAAGAATATTTATTGAAATGCAAAAGTATTGTTTTCAAATATTAAATAAAATTTAATTTGGAAATTAATTGCGGAGGGCGCCATAAAAGGGCACCTCGGGCGCCGCGTTGGACAGGGCTGCTTAGTTGATGCTAAAAGATGAGCGGTGTTTGGTAGTCCTGAATCAAATAGTTTCGTAGATATGTACCAAGAAAATGGGTCTTGAAACATGCAGGCTTCACGTCTAGATGCTCTTAAGTTTGACAATGCTTTTTTTAAAAGGCGAAAGCTGCTTATAAACTGATTTTCAGCGGACGGATACAAGCAGGTGGCATATGAATGCGCTGAGCAGGCAATTATAAGCTCTGCGAGAGACAGTTAATTATTGCAAGTCTCCTTGACCTTCCATCTACCATATCACGTGCTTATCAACCTGGACAGCTACTCCCTCGAAACTTATCGTAGCTCACTTCCTCTTATTTTTTTCTTCGTTCGTTCCAGTTGTTTACTTACGACTATCAACAAACTTCCGTCGCTAATATTGCTAGCGGTGAACTTCCTGACTAACAAACTGTCCAGCTTTAAGTAGGTCACTTCCGAACCACATTCTCTTCTTCAGGATTGGGTGAGTATACTGACATTGCTAGCTAAATTATTCTAAGAGTATTGGGCAGGTAACAATAAAAACGTGGGCACATTTTTATTTCTGAGCAACTACGAATGTTAGACAAAATGCTGCATGTTTAACATGCATTCATCACCATTTAGGAAATAATGTTCATGTTTTTAACGAGCCTAGTAATTATCCATAATTTTTTAATCAAATTGGTATATTTATCTTTTGCAGCCAACTGGGATTTGTAGCCTATATCTACGTTTATTTATTTTATTTGATAGAAGTTGCTTTACGTCGCACCGACACAGGTAGGTCTTACGGCGACGATGGGACGGGAAAGGGCTAGGAGTGGGAAGGAAGCAGCCGTGGCCTTTATTAAGGCACAGCGTGTATGAAAACGGGAAACCACGGAAAACAATCTTGAGTGCTGCCGACAGTGGGGTTCAAACCTACTATCTCCCGAATACTGGATACTGGCCGCACGAATGCGACTGCAGCTATCGAGCTCGGTTGTCTACGTTTCATTGAATATTCACACGATTCTTATAAATACTAAAATAATCTGATGACCTAAAAAGACATTTTGTTTCTTGGTCGTTACTTTTAAGCTCATTTACTAAAATTATTATTTTTAAAATGTAAATTACTTGTGTCAAAGAATAGATCTTAAGCCACATTGGTCTAGCAAATAAAATACACAACCACGCAAAGTTTCATGTTACTTTGTTCAGTTATGATGAAAACTATGCGGGAAATTGAATGTTACAGGAATGAGCAATTGTCATAATGACAGATAGGGACGCAGCAAGTGACAAACACGTCTTACTAATAAACGGTGTATAACTTTTATACAAGGTTTATACACCGTTTATGTGAAATTCGTTACTAATAACCCGTGTATAAGCCTCCTGTGTATACATCTGTTATAGTTATTCATTGAATTGCTTATACAGACCAGGACCCTTGTATAAGCGTTGTATAACAGCGAGTAGCGGAAAAAGAAACGAGTGAGCAGTTTATTTTCGTGGTATTTGTTGTCTACAGTAATATAATCGTAGTGAAATATTCGACTTATCCGTTTAACATTGAACACACATTGAAAGAATGGACGATATCGTTGATGATCTTCACGGTATTTTAAACATAGAAGACATACACCATTCAGAGGTTATGGAGGCTAGACATTTTCGTAAAGTAAAACACTTTAAAGAGACGGAATGACAATGAATGACTATAAAAGAAATGATGGTTGGGCGTATTTTTGTGTAATAATGCGTTACTGCTTAATAGACTTTTGAAATTGCGAGTTTATTATACATTATCTGCCTCTACAAAGATCTTTCTCTTACCGAGCTCGATAGCTGCAGTCGCTTAAGTATGGCCAGAATCCAGTATTCGGGAGATAGTAGATTCGAACCCCACTGTCGGCAGCCCTGAAAATGGTTTTCCGTGGTTTCCCATTTTCACACCAGGCAAATGCTGGGGCTGTACCTTAATTAAGGCCACGGCCGCTTCCTTCCCGCTCCTAGGCCTTTCCTGTCCCATCGTCGCCATAAGACCTTCCTGTGTCGGTGCGACGTAAAGCAAGTAGCAAAAAAAAAAGATCTTTCTCAAATCTGAGTATAAAAAGGGACATATTCCTCGACATAAAAAATGGCATAACTTGAAAACCGTACGTAATATGATTTCCATACTTTGTAGTTGAATACGCAGAAATATGATGTATAAATGCTTAATCGAAACTTTTTTGATCAAACCTTTCTTTTAAGCTACAAAACAGTTTTTCCTTTCTCCTGAAAAGTAAGGATTTTGGAATGTGTACACTTTTCAACTCGCCGATTCAATTACAATTGCTTACGTTTTCCATACTATCCCAGTTAGAAGCTCTTGATCTTTTCTTAAGCTTTTCCATTTCTTTCCTGGCGTTCAATACACAAGCAAGCTGAAGAAATGTAAATATCAATTTAAGTCAATTT
This sequence comes from Anabrus simplex, assembly GCF_040414725.1. NCBI lineage: Eukaryota > Metazoa > Arthropoda > Insecta > Orthoptera > Tettigoniidae > Anabrus > Anabrus simplex. Next base: position 41,697,497 of record NC_090265.1, read on the forward strand.
CCAGCTGTCTCACTTTGTGTTGCCACTGCTTTTTCGATATGCCGCGCTACTGCGCGACTTTCCGGAAAGTTTAGCTCTTAAATAACAAGCAGAAGCGATCATAAAGGCGGTGAACGTGCGAAATACGTCAGTGAACTACAGGAAAAGATTCCTACGCCTTGGAACGAGTGTGTACGTGCTGTATAGTAATACAGTGCGTATACCACGTTTATTAGTAAGAAAAATGTACAACGCTTATACAGGGTTTATTCACTGTATAACTATACAAGTGTTAAACAAGTGTATAAGGACTTTTTATTAGTAAGACGGATACAGTATATTTTACAAACACATCTTCTGAAGTAGCGTAGTGGAGACTTTTTCTCGCCTGATTAAAAAGCATAATATATATATGAAATAAGAGTTTTGTCTGTACATTGTTCAGAATTTAAAAAGGATGGTATTTCTGTATGGGTCGTGTCTATTATAACAAGGAAATGCACTTTTTAATTTTCCGTAATGTCTGTCTGTCTGTCTGTCTGTCTGTCTGTCTGTCTGTCTGTCTGTCTGTCTGTCTGTCTGTCTACGCATCACGACACAACGGCTGAAGGGAATTTAATAAAAATCGGTATATAAAGTCCGGCAGTAAGTCGCTACATTCTAGGCCATAAATAATCTTATTCACGCCGAGAGAATGGCAGTTTAGGGGAAGGCCTAAAAGTTAATTCTCGAATATTTGTTATTAGTGGTCCTGTCTTAAAGAAAATCGGTATGTAAAGTCCGGAAATAAGTCGCTACAATATAGGCCTATAAATAATCTTATTCACGCTGAGAGAAATGGTAGTTTAGGGAAAGGCCTAAAATTTAATTCTCAAATATTTGTTATTAGTGGTCCTATCTTAATAAAAATTGGTATGCAAAGTCGGGGAATAAGTTTCTATAATCTAGGTCATAAATAATCTTATTCACGCCGAGAGAAATGGTAGTTTAGGGGAAGGCCTAAAATTTAATTCTCAAATATGTATGTTATCAGTGGTCCTATCTTAATGAAAATTGGTATGAAAATTCGAGGAACAAATTGCTATAATCTAGGCCATAAATAATTTTATTCACGCTGAGCGAAATGGAAGTTTAGGGGAAGGCCTAAAATGTAATTCTCAAATATTTGTGTTATTAGTGATCCTATCGACAAATACTACATAACTAAAGTTATATAGTATTAAATTTCCGATCATTTATGTCTTATACATTTTTACCGTACCGGCTATAACAGAAATATTCGTGAATTTTGTTGCTAAGTCCATATCAGCGCCGAGTCACGAGAAAATGGGTAAATAGAATTTAATGAAAATTGGTATGCAAAGTCGGGAAATAAAGAACTAGTCTACTCTATAAATAATTTTGTAAGACGCTCTGATATCACAGATCGAAAGAAAACTTAATGCGAAGGCTTAGGCTACAATACAGAAAGCTCATAACATTGATAAACAATAACATTACACTGACCATTGTTTGATGGGATGTGCTTTGTGTCCCTGTTGCAACTCATCTCCGATAGATGGGATTACTGCTGTATGCCGAGTTTTTAAATATTTGCTTTATGTCGCACCGATATAGGTAGGTCTTATGGCGACGATGGGATAGGAAAAGGGCTAGGAGAGGAAAGGAAGCAGCCCTGGCCTTAATTACGGTACAGCCCCGGCATTTGCCTGGTGTGAAAATGGGAGACCACGGAAAACCATCTCCAGGGCTGAATATTGGACAACTCTCTTCTTTAACATGCTATTCCCCTGGTTCGTAAATTTTCTGATATTATACTGATACGTAACACGCTGGTTCATCATACCATTCGAACTATTCAATCCCCACTCCGAGGCACTGTGCATATTTAACGGAATAATGGCACAGGAGTGTTCACGGCTATCTGCGGCCTGGTCATTCCAGCACTGGAACTTTGGACTATTAGATCGGCACCGTAGTACTGTTCATTAAAGTGAGAAAATGTGCGGTTTTTCATTTGATCGAGTATTTTGTATGAAAACATTATTCTTAATTACTATACTCCTACTGAAGTTTTTGTAATGGCCTATAAGGGAGAGAGATACATTGAAAATGCAATTTTGGCCCATAAAGGTGTACTCCCATTTAAGCAAGAGCCAGCTGGTGGTTAGCGCTGTTATTTACGCGTTTGTTGTACGAGTTCAGAGTCGTATGATCAAATCAAAGAGCAGTAGGTTGACATTCAGTTTTGCGTACATTTTTCAAATTCGAAATTATTGTAGACGTAAACCAAAAAAATCAGTGTCAGCAGATTTACGGTCATATTAAACACCCATTGTAGAACAAACTTTGGCACTCCATCGTCTCTTAAGCCCGATAGTAATTGAACAGACGTTAAACTTATACTGAAGCACGAGTACATGTACGTTAATTAATACAATTTCGAGTTAGTTCAGTGATAAGAATACTTCAGTTTTTGGTACATCTGCTTTAGAGCGTAGAGGCAGATAACAAAAAGTATATAAAATTAAATAAAAACACAGTACGAGTACTGTTGGAATGGGGCTTATAGTGCAGAACACAACATACGAGACGTTAAGAGACAGAGTGGACTAACTCATAGAACATTTGCGTAGGTACAATGAGCATTACAATTAAACACTTCTACAAAATCTGGAATACACAGATTACACTCATGTTCTTGTCAACTTGGGGATAACATTTCATAGAATTTAGTATAATACAAAGATAATCTGAAGTACTTCAGATTTTGACTTATTAAAGTGAGTTAGCTTCGATTAAATTAAATGCATGGGTTAGTCTGTTTTAGTTTCCTGATCACTCCATTGCTTGATATAACACAAGTTAGTTTATGTAGCAATTGAGGCTTTAGTTAGTTAGTTTGGTCCAGTGAGGCTGAAACAATTGCACTTTTTTTCAGTAGGCAATGCAAAAATGTATAAGACTTTTATTTCCTATTCCAACTCTTCATATTGCACATAAAGAACAATAATTACCATTATAAAATCGCTCTTTATCTCGTTTAAATAAAATCTTTCTTTAAAAAATTGATACATAAAAAGTTCATGCGTTACATCATTTCTTATTTTCGCTCCTTTTTCAGACTCTTAATCTAAAATTAAATTACATTTTCAGACGCACGTACATTTACCGGAGAATTTCAATCCAGTATAGCTTATATACGTTTTGTGCCTCTGCTTCGCAGCAGTAATTGCTTTAAAAAAACAGCTGACGATCAGTTTCGTAAACAAGTGTACTACCATACAGCAAGAAAGTATATAAGTCCACTACAAACTTGAGAAAGCTAAAAATGAAATTGATTCGTTTGTATTTCTGTGCGGTTTTTATAATTTTCTAATTTTGTACGCAATTTCGAATTAGGTTCCGCCTTAAGCTTGCTTAGTCCGTTTTGCTGATAGTAAGTCTGTGTCGGTCCACTTTGACTGTAGTTAAATATTAACATATTTGCGAGGTTGGTCATTTATGAATGCGCGTTTTATGCTAAAATAGAAAGTGAAGAGGTTAATCCATTTTACTAGCTTTCATACTAGGGGTTGCTAAAAAACAAAAAAACAAAACAAAAACAAAAAAAAGCAACAACCGAAAACTGAAATATCTGGATTTGACGATTAGTCCTCTCTGCCTCTTAACGCATTATATATTCTCAAACTTTGGTGAGCAATTGATGGAAGGTCGTGTATAGATTGAATGGTCTTGGATCTTATTCCAAATTTGAAACATATTTGAAATTAGTTTGAAGTACTGGGTCCGCTCCGCGGCTCTAGTGTTAGCGAGCCTATTCTTACCTGGAGCCCCCAGGTTCGAATCCCGGCCAGATCAGGGTATCTGAGGGTTGATTCGAGGTCCACTCAGCCTACGTAAGAACTATTGAGGAGCTGTTGACTGTGAGATAACGGCCTCGGTCTATGACACCAAGAATAAGGCGAGATAATTATAGGCTATTTGCACCGATCACGCGTCTGCAGGACTTTGGGATGAGTAGCGGGCGTTAGGTATGTCATTGTACATAAGGGCTGTAGGGCCATCGAGTGTTTGTTTGTTGGTTTGTTTCGATCTTCTGGAACTTGTGCGCCGAGTGAGGAACTGACTATAAGGAAAATAATGACCCAAGTAAGAGGTGACCTGTCGCCTAACTGCTCCCTTAAGAAAAAGGCCATTCTTCATCCTTAAGGAGTAGCTCTGTCACTTCACCTGAAAACAATGGATTGTTAGGGAAATTATACATTTTCAGCAGAAACTTAAATGATTCGTTCTGTTCTTACATCCCACCGTATTTACAGTCCAATAATTATTATTGAAAGTGATGATTTGGCTCCTCTTATAAATGCATCTTCTACTGTATTTGCAATTTTAAACATACGAGCTAAATATTTACTAGGTGGGGTGGGGGTGGGTGTGTGTTAAATCAATCAGTCACTACTGATCTGCATTTAGGACAGTCGCCCAGGTGGCAGATTCCCTATTTGTTGTTTTCCTAGCCTTTTTTTAAATGTTTGCAAATAAATTGGAATTTTATTGAACATCTCGCTTGGTAAGTTATTCCAATCCCTAACTCCCCTTCCTACTTCCTATGAACGAATATTTGCCCCAATTTGTTCTCTTGATTTCCAGCTTTATGCTCATATTGTGATCTTTCCTACTTTTAAAGACACCACTCAAACTTATTCGTCTACTGATGTCATTTCACGCGATCTCTCCATTGATAGCTCGGAGCATACCACTTAGTCGAACAGCTCGTCTCCTTTCTTCCAAGTCTTCCCAGCCCAAACTTCGCAACATTTTTGTAACACTACTCTTTTTTCGGAAATCACCCAGAACAAAGAGAGCTGCTTTTCTTTGGATTTTTTCCAGTTCTTGAATCAAGTAATCCTGGTGAGGGTCCCATTCACTGGAACCATACTCTAGTTGGGGTCTTACCAGACACTTATATGCCTTCTCCTTTACATCCTTACTACAACCCCTAAATACCCTCATAACCATGTGCAGAGATCTATACCCTTTATTTACAATCATATTTATGTGGTTACCCCAATGGAGGTCTTTCCTTATATTAAGACCTAGGGTTGCGTAGCGCAGTGGCTTCACTACTAGTATTTTACGAAGTTGGTCGAGATTTGAAGACCCGTGGATCCCATGTGACATCAGAAAGGTCATCCGGCCTTGAACCCTCGATTAAAACTCAAATGGTTGGGCTGAGTGGCTTAGACGCTAGGGCGCTGGCTTTGCGAGTCCGAGTTGGCGGGTTCGATCTCGGCGCAGTTCGATGGTATTTGAATTCGCTCAAATACGCCAGTCTCGTGTCGGCAGATTTACCGTCACTTATAAGAACTCATGCGGGTTCAAACATTCCGGCACGTCAGCGTCTCCAAAACCCGTTATAGTTGGTGAGAACGTAAAACCAATACTGTAACATTATTATTATTATTATTATTATTATTATTATTATTATTATTATTATTAAGATCCAAATGAGTGGAAGGGGGGGGGGGGTCAGCGATACTAGGAATAACTGGTACACCCTGAAGATCCTGGACTGTATTAACCGGGGCCTGCTATGTATAGCACAGTGGTTCAGCTGCAGCTTTCCACACCCCTGACAGCAGAAGTCGGTCAGTAAATCAGACGCTTCATGTACCGTACCATTTTTCGAATTTTAGCATGCATTTGGTCACTTAGATTTTAGCAAATACATAAGGGTCCTAGAACCTATAAATGTAATATCTGATGATAACACACCGGTACCGTACGGCACTGGGTAGACAGACAATCTCTACTCGGTCTACTGAACATCCTTACTGTGCTTCAAGACAGGGGCGGTTACCGGAAGTGCATTTAGGGTGAGTCCTTAATAAGCGCAAACAAGTATCCCTTGTGTAGTCGTTTCTATGGCTAGCATACACGGCGGAAGAGTATCGCGTTCAAGTCCAAGGAAATTCCACCTCATGTCATTTTAGGAATTCCGTTTCCACAAAATAATCCTGATTATTCAGCCCTTGTTATTTAGCGGAATTATGCTAACAAACAGAAAACTTTTAATAACCAGAGAAGAATAAAACAATATAAGCTTTCAGGGCCGTTGATATACTGGATGTGAATACTTCCGGGCTGTAGATTAGGCCTTAATGGTTCATTGGAATTCCTATCAGGCGTTCCGTCAGTCAGTCAAGTAGCTCAGGGTAGCTTTAGGAGAGCTTGCTGGTTGTTGCCGTGACAACGCAATGGAGACGTCGACAAAGGCGAACAGTTTACGGCAAAAAAAAAAAAAAAAAAAAAAAAGGAAAGTAGTTATCTGTTTCGGAGGTCTTAAGCAAATCATAGGGCGAAGTCAGTATTATCGGAGGTCATCAGATTTCAGTAACTCACATTTACAACACTGATGTATTCGTGATAAATTGATAACAGATAATTGTCAGAGACCATGTTTCAGTAAGCTTAAAATAGGCACATGTTGGTCCGTAACTATGAAGATGGTTTTCCGTAGTTCCCCATTTCCACAACAGGCAAATGCTGGGATTTTGCCGTAAATTAAAGCCACGGTCGCTTCCTTCCATTTCTGTTCCTGTTCAATCCCTTTGTCGCAATAAGACCTCATTTAAAAATCTGATGATACCCTTGGACTCCCTTCCTAGTAAAAAATGAACATAAGCAGATAAATACAACTTTGCAGGCAATGAATGTACTTTATTCTTCTGAAAGCCGATTACCTCATGCCATGTATGATTAAAGGAAATAATATAAACCAAAAATTATGTTCTTCACTCTTAACCATTCAATAATTAATGGCCACTCCATACAAGAATGAAAGGCAGTCATCAAATGCAAATTGAAACAAATCAAATTCAGCTTTAAAGTTTATTTTATTGCGAAGGTTGTTCTTCAGCATGAATAAGAAGATGAATCTATGGAATGGTCTTTTAGACAAGGCAGCACGCTTGTCATCTTTGACATCCAATCGATTTTATTTTGAGAGAAATAAGTGCTGAAAACCCTAACTCACAAAGGTATGGAAAAAATGAAATTGGCGTATGGCTTTTAGTACCGGGAGTGTCCGAGGACAAGTTCGGCTCGCCAGGTGCAGGTTTTTTTGATTTGACGTCCTGCGCGTCATGATGAGGATGAAATGATGACGAAGACGAAACATAGGCCTACACCCAGCTCCCGTGCCAGTGAAATTAACCAATGATGGTTAAAATTCCCGACCCTGCCGGGAATCGAACCCGGGACCCCTGTGACTAAAGGCCAGCACGCTAACCTTTTAGCTACGGAGCCGGACACCAGGGTATGTATTGGCACATAGAATCAGAACAATCATAGCCGTTTAACTGTGGTGTTTTAAATTATTACTATGCTTAGCGAAAAACAACATTTCTCGGCGTTCACTTTAAAATTATAGTGACCATAAATGTTAAATCTTGTGTGTGATTTTTACGAGCCCCTCTCCCCCTACTTCTCTGACGCCCGTGAGTCCACAGACCCCAGATTAAGAACCCCTTTTTAATGCGATAGTAGACAGTTAATAATAATAATAATAATAATAATAATAATAATAATAATAATAATAATAATAATAATAATGCCGGCTTGAGTGGCTCAGATGATTGAGGCGCTGGCCTTCTGATCCCAACTTGGCAGGTTCGAACCTGGCTCAGTCCAGTGATATTTGAAGGTGCTCAAATACGTCAGCTTCGTGTCGGTAGATTTACTGGCACGTAAAATAACTCCTGCGAGACAAAATTCCGGCACCTAGACGTCTCCGAAAACCATAAAAATAGTTAGTGGGGCGTAAAGCAAATAACATTATTATTATTATTTATTATTATTATTATTATTATTATTATTATTATTATTATTATTAGGTTCGTTACGATCCCTGAGGATCACGAGTGACTTGTTCGGTATGTCTTCTTTCTTCCCAATACCTCTTCATTCTCTCACTCCTCCTCTTTCTCTCGGCTTCTGTGATCTGAATCTGGATCCTAGTGTCTGTCCATCTGTGACCTTCCACGAGCTTTTTGTATTTGGACCTATCCTGTATTGTCATCAGTGGATATTTTTCCTTTATGCCAGTAGTCTCCCAATCTTCTCTGACTTCCCTCATCCACTTATTTCCAGTTAAGCAGGTGGCATTCCATATCTTCTTCGTCAGCCTACGTCATCCATCCTCATGAGATGTCCAACAAATCCTAACCTTCTCTTTCTTATCACACTCGAGATTGGTTCTATACTCGCATATAGTTCCTGCCTTGATCTGTGTACCCAGATTTCACCTTGCTTTTTGGCGCTCCATATATGTCTCAAGATTCTTCTTTCCTCCTCTAATTGTATGCATGCTCTCTTGCCCAATGTCAGCGTTTCAGTTGCGTATAATGCAGCATTCCTGATGGTTATCATGTAGTGTCGCAGTTTGGCATTCCTCGAGTGGTTCTTCTTTCTATATGTAGTCATGGCTGCATATCGTAGTTTCAGCAGCAGTTGAGCTCTGTCTGTGGTACTTTTGTTGCTTTGTACTTTACCCGCGATGTTCTCACCTAGGTACCGGAAGCTGTCGACTCTCTCTACCACTTGGCCTTTTACATTCCAATCGGTCTTCGTATTCAGTACCTTCGTGTTGTTGTAGGCTATTTTTAGACCAACCTTTGCTCCAGTCTCTGCTAGATTTGCTAGTGCCAACTTCGCGTCTTCTTCCTTCTCATGTAACAACACCATATCATCTGCGAAGGCAGGGAAATCCACTATGACATTGTTTTTGATCTTATATCCAATCTGTACACCTTCAATTCCCATGGTTATATTCAACTGTCTCCACTGCCCACTTCATCCAAAACTAGGTTAAATAATATTGGCGACAGACCATCCCCTTGTCGGACTCCTGTCTTAATTTCAAAGCTGTCTGACTACATACTCCGGTATCTTACTCTAGCAGTTGTAGCCTTCAATGTTTCCCCCACCAATGCATGTGTCGTAGAATCCAATCCTCTGTCGCGTAGGATGTTCATTAGTGTGTTCCTGTCTATTGAGTCGTAGGCTTTTGCGAAGTCTACAAATGTAACTATTGTGTCTTTTCCTTTCCTGTGTCTGTGTTCTATGATTCTCTTGAGTCTAAAGATCTGTTCTACGCAGTTCCTCCCTTTCCGGAAACCACCCTGGTATTCTCCTATGGTCGATTCAAGCTGTGCTTCCACTCTATTCAGCAATAATCTCGAGAGTATCTTGTATCCATTGTTTAGCAATGAGATACCTCTGTAGTTATCCAGTATTCTTTTGTGTCCTTTCTTATGTACTGGTATAATTATGGCTTCTTTCCAGTCTCTAGTTATCTTATTTATCCAGATGTCCATTATTATTCTGTACATGCTTTCTTCCATTGCAGGACCACCTCATTTGATCTCCTCGGCGCATATACCATCATTACCTGCCGCTGTGTTGTTCTTGAGATCCTTGATTGCCTTCACAACTTCTGTTCTGGTGGGTGCTTGTCTTTGTCTCTGCTGTACTGTAGAGTAATACTCCCTGTGGGTGCTTCTGTATTCAGTAGATCTTTTAAATATCTTGCCATTTCCTCGCAAACATCTTTTTTCGCCTATTTTCAACTCGCCATCTTGTCCTTTCACAAAAGGTTCTCTCGCCTCATAACCCTTTATCCTGCTCTTATCTCCTTAAAGAAGGATCGTGATTTGTTTTTCGTAAATGCATGATCAGCTTCTTCCAGCCTCTCATTCCACCTTTTCCTTCTGGCATTCCTGATCGTCTTGGCAGCCATCTTTCTCGCTGCCTCGAATGTTGACAGGTCCTCTTCCTTCTTGGTAGTCTGCCACCTTACCCACATCTTCCTCCTGTACTCTACCGCCTCCTCACATTCTTCTGTCCACCACTCATGCTTCCTTCTCTTGTTATTAGTGGCCTATCGTTTGGATTCTTCTCTAACCTTGTCCTTTAAGTTTTCCCATTTACTCTCCACTGTCAGGTTCTTCATGTACTGATCTCGGTTTTTGTTCAGCAGTTCTCTGTCGATCTGGTGTGAGTTTGTGTTCGTGTTTCTCCTAGTTCTGTTTGGTATCCATCTACATTTGATTTCAGTGGGATAGTGGTCAGACTCCATTCTGCTGTTTTTCCTGACTTTGGTGTTCATGATCTCTGCATTGTTTTTGTCTCGGATCGCTACGTGGTCTATCTGCCTTTCACCAATTCTATTGCCCGGACTTACCCAGGTTGTCTTTTTACTCGCTTTGGCTTTATAGTGTGTGGTCATGATTCTCATCTTGTGTCTTTTGCACAAGTTCGCAAGCCTTTCTCCATTCGTATTTGTTCTCTTGTGCTCAGGGTAATTCCCTACAGGGCCTTTGAATCTCCTTTCAGTGCTTAGTTGTGCATTGAAATCCCCCAGCAAGATCGTGACACCTCTCTTGTTTGCTTCCGTTACTACCTTATCCAGTGTGTTCTAGAAGGGATCTGTCCCTGCCTTGTCTGTTTTGTTCTTATCATTTGTGGGGGTATGTGCATTGACAAGTGTATAAGTTTTATTGCCAGTTTTCATCATCAAGTATGACAGTCTCTCATTCACACCCCTCCAGTCAATGATACTACACAAGAAGCTTCGGCCTACTATAAACGCCGTACCAAACATAAACGGCTGTTGCTTCATCTTGATACCTGGTTTTCCCTTCAAAATTACATATCCTTCTGATTCCACCGTATCTTCATCTCTGAATCTCGTTTCCTGTAGAGCCAGTATGCCGATTCCATGTTCTCTCATTGCATCTAGGACTTGTTTCAGTTTCCCCATTCTGATCATGGTCTGTATGTTGATGGTTCCTAATTTAAAAGTTCTACCGGGCGAGTTGGCCGTGCGCGTAGAGGCGCGCGGCTGTGAGCTTGCATCCGGGAGATAGTAGGTTCGAATCCCACTATCGGCAGCCCTGAAAATGGTTTTCCGTGGTTTCCCATTTTCACACCAGGCAAATGCTGGGGCTGTACCTTAATTAAGGCCACGGCCGCTTCCTTCCAACTCCTAGGCCTTTCCTATCCCATCGTCGCCATAAGACCTATCTGTGTTGGTGCGACGTAAAGCCCCTAGCAAAAAAAAAAATATTAAAAGTTCTCTTGGGTCTGATCTTTTGTGACCGGCGTATTGAGGTTGTTGAGGTATTGGGGAGCTCCGACTCTCCCTCCGCACACGATACAGGTTCCCCTGAATCCGACAACCTGCTTGCGTCGACTGAAGATTAACGCCCCTGGGGTAAAGTAGTGATTATCATGTGCTCCATGGTTACTTCACAAGCTGAAGTATTAAGCTGGGCTAGCGCAATATCGGTAGCGTTGTTACAACTGAGGTAATGAGCCCCAGAGGGCATTTTATACCTTCTGCCAGGATAATGTTCACCCTAGTTGGTCAGGGCTGGGAGTAGGCATTTCCTCCATACCCCCCAATAGCTATGGTTTTCCCGCCAATATTCGGGTGGTTTCCCACTGGGCGATGGGGTCGCCACATCCCTACGCCTTATTATTATTATTATTATTATTATTATTATTATTATTATTATTATTATTATTATTATTATTATTCCTGGCCTTTTCCAATTTCTTGGGGTCGGCACCCAACGGTTTCATCATCGGGTGTCTCTGAAGAGACATGCTAGGAAGATGGGGGCAGTCTCTCTTTGCTTTCCTCGGCGAGTCCGAAATTGCTTGCGTATTAGTCTGCCAAACTCACTGAAATGTATATTTAATTTTATTTTATTTGTTCGTGGCGTCGATAGATATTTTCCCACTACTTTCACCATTTGAGAGGAACTTGCGTGTAATTGCGAAAGTGTAGAGTGTTGAATGTGAGGAAAGCAACGTTAAGGACGACACAAACACCCAGTCCCCAGGCCAGGGATATTAATCATTTACAATTAAAAACCCCTGACCCGACCGGGAATCGACAGGCGGACGCGTTGCCCCCCTACAGCGCGGGACCGGACCAGCTGACTTTACAAGCTACACTTTCACACCATTCATCACGAGGACTGGCTACCTAAGGAATGTTGTTACTAGCGTCTCTCATATCTGTCGCTTTCATTTTGTCACAGAACTGACCGAGGCAGTCGATGAAAACAAACTTGCTCTATCCCATACCAGATGATATAATGCACTGTAATCATCATATTTCATCAGACGCATAGACATAATCGCCATTGACCGCAACAAAAGCTGAAATAATAGATCCCATTATTCGATTTGAAGACTTTATTTCGCAACCTGAGGAAGTCGACAGAGAAAAGAAAAATATATATGAGCCAGTAATTCCCTTCTTTCAAAGATCGTATAAGGTCGACAGAATCACCGTATAAGGCTTGTTCTTTGGATCCAGAGGAACGATTCCCAAACGATTTGTGAAGTGGAGGGAAACATATAAATTGGAAAAAGAAATTCAAGATCAGGTTGTAACAGCTATTATAAAATTTCCAGTAGTAATAGTCAGAAACCATCTGTACGAACATTGCAGCGCTTGAAATTTCACTTAGAATCTACAGTATGGCTCGAAATTTAGTACAAATGCATGTAAATCACTTGTGTGCTATTGTGTCTCATGGCAAGCACATTTTAGTGTCAAATTAAATTTATTATTATTATTATTATTATTATTATTATTGTTTGATATATTAGTTGAAAATAAGTTTTTTTAGGACTACTTCGAGTACTTAGAGACGTTTGTTTGTCTTCGTTCTTATTCTGGTCAACTTCCATTTGTGAATTTCAGTTCTGAAGATCTCCCTATTTTGGATTATTCTTGTCAACATTAAAGGTTGTTTTCGATTTTGCGGATCCCTTACATTGTGTCGTTTTGATTTTACTCGCGTTTTCATAAAATTCGACTGTTTGTTTTGCGGGTCTGTCAGCTTGTTCATTCTTTTGGCGTGTCCGTAAAATGTCAATCTGCGTTTTCCAAGGTCACTGTGAATATCTGTGTGTTTGATTTCTTGTCTGTTTCTGAATCGGAATAGTTTACCTGTGAGTTTTTCCTTCTTTTTTGTTTCTATATTTGTGATATTTGCTTTCCATTTCAAATGAGCGTTTCCGATCCATGGATCCATTCATGTGTAAGTGACTGTATTGTAATGTCTTCGATTTGTTATTATTTTTATCTACTGTGTTTGTGGGACTGCTCCTGTTTGCACCACTGGCGAATACATGATTATACGTATTAAAAAATGACTATTGCACATTCTTCAGTATTTTTCGGTGCATAAGAATGCAATTAGGTAATAATGTCGCAGGAGTCAGGTACTTTCCTCCCAGAACCTCTGTGCTTGATTGATGCACAGATTGATTAGTACTTTTGGTGACTACGATGGCATTATGTCTGCATTGTGATAAATCAGTCATGACTTTGGGATACTGGAGGTCGCATGCAGATTGAACTTGAAAAGGATGGCTGGAGCAGGCTGTGGTTAGGACCAAGCTGCGGGATGTAGGTTGCCCCACGCCCAGGAATGCCGGTTAACGGGCACACACTGCCCGTCTCATGCCTCACCTCATCACCGTAGCCGCAGGTTGTCTTACTCTCTCGATCAAAAACATCTGCTCTATGCAGGTATTTCCGTGGTATCGGTATCATTAGAAATATTTTTGTTCGTGATATCAGCTGTGGGTGACTGATTCTATTTTTCAAGAGATCGTGGTTAACTTAAACTATTATCGTTATTGAAGTACCATACGTTCCTCTAACTGTATCCCACCTGAAATTAAGAGGCATAAGCAGTCCAAGGCTATTGAAAAGAAAATGTGTGAAGTAGTATTTATAATAAATCACAAGAAGTATATTTCACAAATAAAGATCGCAGTAGCAAAATTAATATTAAGGTTATTTAAACGATTACCAATGAATTAAATCTGAAGAGATTTAGTGAAATAATTTGAATAGTATTTGGAAATATGAAGTTTTTGATTAGAATATGTATAATACTGTATCTATAATATTTTACTTTTTTTTTTTTTGCTAGGGGCTTTACGTCGCGCCGACACAGATAGGTCTTATGGCGACGATGGGATAGGAAAGGCCTAGGAGTTGGAAGGAAGCGGCCGTGGCCTTAATTAAGGTACAGCCCCAGCATTTGCCTGGTGTGAAAATGGGAAACCACGGAAAACCATTTTCAGGGCTGCCGATAGTGGGATTCGAACCTACTATCTCCCGGATGCAAGCTCACAGCCGCGCGCCTCTACGCGCACGGCCAACTCGCCCGGTATATTTTACTATTGTATAACGGTTTTATACAATACATAATAGCAGGCTTTGTAGCCTGAACCTCGCGGTGTAAGAAATACTATAAAAAATAAAAAGCGTGTCTATGAGCTTGCATTCGGGAGATGTTGGGTTCGAATCCCACCGTCGGCAGCATTGAAAATGGTTTCCCGTGGTTTACCATTTTCACACCAGGCAAATGCGGGGGCTGTACCTTAAGGCCACGGCCGCTTCCTTCCCAATCCTAACTCTCTCCTATCCTTGCGTCGCCGAGAACCCTTGCAGTGTTAGTGTGACGTTAAACCACTAGCAAAATAAATAAATAAATAAATAAATAAATAAATAAATAAATAAATAAATAAATAAATAAATAAATAAATAAATACAATTAAAGATGAGTACCATTGTTGCCTATCTTTCATCTATGATAGTATTTTAAAAATAACGTTTGTTTAGAAAGTAAATTAAGGTTTATATTTTGTCTTCGTATAACGATGCATCATATTTTTTGTTTAGACTTTAGTCTCATCTCATTTGACAACACTTTAAACACAAATGATCCATTATTCCCAGTAACTCGGTGTTACATGTTAGCATGCAAGGTCTCTCCTGTGGCCTACTTCTCATCTCGTAATGGGGCTTCAACATGAAAGGTGAACGCGGCTAAAGACTGTGGTTCCTTGTTCGGGAGACATATTCTCTGCATTTTTCGAGAATAAAACTGAACAGTTATGTTAATGTTGGTCGATCGAAGAAGAGTTTAATGGGATGAATTCCTCAGGTCAAGGACTTCTAAACGTTAAACAGCGGCCATAATTTTTAGAGGAATTCAAGGGACGTACCCAATACACACAATTCAGGATTGTTATTAATACTATCCAACGGTCTTTCACCCGCGGCTTCATGGAATTGATGAACACTTTAAATTAAGTTTCTGTGTATCAAATGTGTTTTTAATGAGCGATAAGATATGCAGACACACTTTCTGTAGGGAGCAATACTTTCAGTAGTTACAGTGAATTCAGAGTGCTTCTTTATACCACCGGGATGAATGGCTGAAACTGTAGAAGCGCGGGTCATCTGAACCTAAGTTAGTGGGTTCGATCCCAGCTCAGTCCGGTGGTATTTAATGGTGCTGAAATACGCCAGCCTCGTGTTGGAATATTCACCGGCACGTAAAAGAACTCTGTGGGACAGTTTCGTCACCGTGACATTTCTGAAAACAGTAACATGTACTTAGTGGGACGTAAAACAAATTACATTACTCTTCTTTTTGTTTTAAATTTGTTCTACGTCGCACCTATACAGGCAGGTTTTATGGCGACAGTGGGATAGGACAGGGCCAGGAATGGGAAAGAAGCGACCGTGGCCTGTGTGGTACAGCCTCAACATTTACCTGGTGTGAAAGTGGGAAAGCACGGAAAACCATCTTCAGAGCTACCGACAGTGGGGTTCGAACCCATTGTTCTCCGAATGCAAACTCACAGGTACGTGACGTAGACCGCATAACCAACTCGCTAGGTTTTCTTCTGTATGCACTACATTTTTAGTTGAATTACCTGCACTCATTAAAATATATTTCATACCTAAACTGCTGAATCTTGATAAAATGCATTTAATTGGCTTTGAGAAAAACATTTTTTGCCTTGTTTGAAGCATCCTATATTATGGATCGGTATTACATTTACTTCCTTACTGTGTGGTTCGTTTTCATGAGATCTTGGAGGTTTCTTCGATATTGGTTCCTACACTTTCCCCGTTTGATGAACGATAAAGTAAGCATTGAAGATAAACTTACATTGTGCGGACTTCTTTTTATATTTCATTAACAAATGTTGTGTATGTTGAGTATTCCGCCCGAAGGCTGGTTGGATCCTCAACAGGTTCACTATTAGCTGTCACAGATGGCCTAGGTGTCACTGAAGAGAGGTACTAGGGAAATGAGGAGTGAGGTAGTTTCCCGTTGCTTTCCTCACTGAGCCAGAAGTTGCTATTGCACATCAGTCTCCCAAGCCCACTGAAATGCATGCACCAACCGACCCTATTAGTGACATTTTCACACCATTCATAGCAACCCATGCTTTTCTTTATGTATCTGTAATACGGTAGTTTAGGCACCATATTCGCTTTTAAGAATTCCAGACGCACATTTTTTTCAGCTTACCCATTTCTTGCATCCCAGATAAGCTAACATAATTAACCTGCCAGGTGGTCATTTTCGTTAAGCGTCAAGTCTGTTTGGTATGACAGCATGGTTAGCCGGTTCTAGTCCCGTTGTTGAAAAAAAAAAATGCCATCAGAATGTTGGCTGGCAGGGTAGGAGAGGTGGTGTTACACAATTTCTAATAACTAGATTGCGTGCCAAAAGTGTTGTTTTTTTTTTGCTAGGGGCTTTACATCGCACCGACACATATAGGTCTTATGGCGACGATGGGATAGGAAAGGCCTGGGAGTTGGAAGGAAGCAGCCGTGGCCTTAAGGTACAGCCCCAGCATTTGCCTGGTGTGAAAATGGGAAACCACGGAAAATCATCTTCAGGGCTGCCGATAGTGGGATTCGAACCTACTATCTCCCGGATGCTAGCTCACAGCCGCGCGCCTCTACGCGCACGGCCAACTCGCCCGGTGCCAAAAGCTTGGATTCCCTTCCAGACCTCTCCGCGTTGTTGACGTGGAGTTAGGGCACACGACTGTTGATGGTGATTAGTCCGTCGTATGGAGACGTTAAGCCTTAAGCAGACCCCTTGGTGTTATTCGGCAGGAGTAGGCTGTATACTGACATCGCGTTTTACCCTCTCCCTACCCCATTATTTTCATCATGTTACATCCAGACGCGCAGGTCGCCAGTGGGAGAACATAACCTCGGACACTCGCGTCACAAAAAGCCATACGCTAAAAAATGGTATAATTATATATGAACCAAGTCATACCAAACCCCACGGCCCCGAAGGACCATGGCCTACCACGCGACCGTTGCTCAGCTCCAAGGCCTGCATATTACGAGGTGTCGTGTGGTCGGCACAACGAATACTCTCGGCCGTTATCCTTTTGGTGTACCTGACCGGGGCCGTTATCTCACCTTCAGATAACTCCTCAGTTATAATCATGGTAGGCTGAGTGGACCTTGAGCCAGCCCTCAGATCCAGGTAAAAACTTGACCTGTCCGGGAATCGAATCCGGAGCCTCCAACTAAGAGGCAGGCACGCTACCCTTACACCGCGGGGCTAGCAATTCCTGTTTCTTTAAATGAGTATTTGTCTCAATTTATTCTCTTGTGTTCCAACTTTATCTTCATATTATTATCTTTCCTGCTTTTAAAAACCCCACCCAAGCTTAGACCCTATTCGTTAATTAAGGTCACGGCCTCTTTCTTCCCACTCCTAGCCCTTTCCTATCCCATGGTCGCCATAAGAGCTATCTGTGTCGGTGCGACGTAAAGTAAAACAAATTGTAAAAAAAATCGTCTACTATTCCCTTCTCGAAATATGATTAGTTTTCTGTCCCTTACAACGTACTAAACGTCAGGGTTGTTTTGAATCACCCTGCATAATCGATTAGAAAATATTACTTCTAAGAAGAAGCGAAGCTGGAGTGGGCGTGCCTAGTAAACAGGGATGCGTATGATGTAAATATGTCCGTAGGACTTTTAAAATGGCGGCACTTGCAATAGAAAGGATACTTCTGTGTGTCCCAAATTTTGGAGTGTCTCCTAGCACCAGAACCTCGCCTTTTTGGGAGGCGAAGGGGGGCATTTTTTGGTTCTAACTCTCAGTAGCCTTCGGAAGCTGGGGTACGAACTTCGAACCTCCGAGGTATCTTAAAGCGAACCCTCAGTTTATGGCGGAGTGGTGGGACTCATTGTTTACTCCAGTGAGTAATATTGTTGAAAGCGTTAACAGGCAGATAAGCTTAAAGGAATTCTCATTCAGGAGCTGATTGCTTCCCCGACTCTGAATAATATCCATGAATATTACTTTCTTGTGATTTATAGTAATAAGAATACCTCGGTGACAATTAATATTCACTAACACAAACGTAGAGTTAGTAGCACATGAGTTGCCATGACCTTTAATTGCGTTGCGTAATACTTGTCATCGTTATTCAGCGAAGGATCCTGTATACTTCGTGTTTATTGGTTCATGATCCCAAGGTGTACGACTTTTTTTTTTTTTTTTTTTTTGTCACGAATGACGTGCCTCTTTATTATTGTATCTCTCTTAAACCTTGATGAGTGATAGATCTGTAGTTCTTGTGGCCGCATAGAATTCTCGTCGGGAGGTGTACCGGTAATAGTAAGACTTTACTTGGTTGTGCTGTTTTACAATTTGGTGTCCTGGTAATAGCAAGCAGGACGAGTCTCCAGTTCCTCTTCTACGTCACCCTTTTAAAGAGCTATGGAACGGCCTTCAGGTTGTCCTGACGTCACGCCCATCTGATTGTTACAGGAGGCATCGAAACTACCGTCCTGCGGCTGGAATGCTGTCAGTGCAGGTGTTCTGCGAACAGTACTTGAGGATCACCGACCCCGTTCAGCTTGTAAAGAATTCACTGAGTAACATTTACTGCCAAACCCAATTTTTATTATCTGCACTGGGTTATTTGAACGCTAAGCATTTTTAAAAAGGAAGCGTCTTGTATATTAAACAGAAGTAGCGTTAAACTTAGTAATACGCATTGTAGTATTTTATTTTGTTAATAGGAACTAGGGTGACCAGAATTTCACACACGGAAAGCAGGTCCTTTTACTATAGTGGTCAAGTGAAATGCAGACTGAGGTTTTTTGGCAGTTTACTTTATTGTTATGAAGTATCGCAATACCTAAACTACATACATAAATCAATAATTAGTATTAACGCAAGGGAATTTACAAATACAGTATGTAACAAAGGAAATAATGTAGGCCTAATTATTGAGAATAATAAACAAACTCATTTTTGAAGATGTATACATTCATATTTAATATTAATGATCATAAGTTCCGTTCTGTGATACTACAAAAACACTATACAGCATGATTATTGTTCAGCAGTCAATGACCCAATTATTCCTGTTTCTGACTTGAAGGTTTAGTTTTCTACAGCTATCACTGCCCGAGAAGGAAGTCGTAGAATTCAGAACTGTAGTAATTCAAACTACTCTTTGTGATCAGTTATTAGAATTGAAAACAGATCTGCCTTTACATGTTGGCATACTCACGATCGCTCTCAGATCACACAGATTTACTCTCTTCTCTGTCGTTGCTTGCAAATTGGCGATTTTAATGCAAACCAGAAGAGGAATTTATTGTTTATTATTACACTTTCACCTTAGACAGTAAAAACATAGAAAGTTACTCGCGGTTTTGACAAGGTTTGGACACTTTCTTTATTAAATTTCATAAAGAATAGATGTGACAAAACTTATATTTCGCAGAATTTTCAGCAGAACAATATTAACAATTTGATATTTTTCCGTTGAAAGGGTTACTCTGAATCGAGAATGTAGCTTATAGCTGTATATTAGCTATTGCTTATGGTTATTTCGAAAATCTTTTCATTCGTACATCTCACTATTAGTTAATGAAAGGCTCATATAATAGTTTTTATTATTTCTCAAACTTGAATGGCGTGAATTCACTACAGGAGGAATGGCAATACTCTCACGGTACTACTTCCTAATTATTCCAGGCAGTCTTAGGCCTAACTCGAAACAGACTACATCGTCTGCAGCTAATGGATAGAAGTTGGGAATGTGTAACACAGCTATTTTAAAAAATATTAACTAGGGGTCTTTATGCCTGTTGTGGCCCTACTTTTTACCATATGTTAAGACGAGCACGCTTCTCATGTTTCTTTATTTCAAATTCAAGAGGACAGATTGGGGCAAATATTAATTTATAGGGCGGGGAATAAGGGATTGGAATAAATTATCAAGGGAAATGGAAACAGACTTTCAACGTATTAGGTCGTGTTACGTACATGTAGTACGTGTTGAAGAGATGTTAAGTACAGAACAAAAATGGCCAGCCGGACACCAGTGGGATCCGAACCCACAACCTCCCGATTTCGCGTCGGTTGCTCTACCAATTGAGCTATGGTGGCCTAACTGTACTTAACATCTCTTCAACACGTACTACATGTACGTAACACGACCTAATACGTTGAAAGTCTGTTTTCATTACAATGCGGTCGTGAAAATTCAATATTCATATCAAGGAAAATGTTCGATAAATTTCCAAGTTCGTTGAAAATATTTAAGAAAAGAGGTAGGTAAAAACTGTATAGGCAATCTGCCACCTGGGCGACCGCCCTAAATTCAGATCATTGATGACGGATGATTATGTTTTTGGTAATAACATTTCCATTCGATGATCTGAAAATCTTCGTGTGGGTTTTAAAATAAACATAATTAGGAGATCACCACCGCCATTCAAGATTATTCAGTGCTATGATGAACTTTTTCAGGACTGGGCTGAGTAGCTCTTAGCCCGAGTTGTGGGTTCGATTTCTGCTCAGTCCGATGATATTTTAAGGTGTTCAAATACGTCAGCCTCGTGTCGGTAGGTTTAGTGGCACGTAAAAGAATTTCTGCGGGAGAAAATTCCGGCACTTCGGCCTCTCCAAAAGCCGTAAAAGTTGTTAGTGGGGCGTAAACTATTATTATATTTCTCAGGGTGGTTCACATCACTATGATTGTATAAATGGAAGATATGATTTTGTACATTTTTTGGAAATTCCTCCTCTTCCATAAAGTTTCGTCAAGAATAGTAAGGGCTATCTACCATCGTCGTATAGTCTTAGATTACGCTAATAATGTATGTTTCTCAGAGTAGAAGTAAACACTTTGAAGATAATGGTTGATAGTATTATTATTATTATTATTATTATTATTATTATTATTATTATTATTATTATTGTTGTTGTTGTTGTTGTTGTAAATTAGATGGAAACCAGTATGGTTTCAGACAACAGAGGAATTGCCACGGCCAGATGTTCAGTATGCGTCGCCCAGTAACTGAAAAATGCTACAGGAGTAATGTGGTAGTGATGCTTTCACAACCTAGATTAATAGATTTATAAGATACCATGCCCAGTTATGCAATCGAAGGCATTTATGTTGACAGTCTGGCTGCAGTGAGAATTAATGATAAAATGAGCTCTTGGTTCAAAGTAATTATTCTGGTTAGCCTAGATAAGGCTGTAATCTTTCGTTTAATGAAGAGTATGAAAAAAGTATTTATTTTGGCTCATGCCGATTA
Source organism: Anabrus simplex (assembly GCF_040414725.1). NCBI lineage: Eukaryota > Metazoa > Arthropoda > Insecta > Orthoptera > Tettigoniidae > Anabrus > Anabrus simplex. The sequence continues at coordinate 41,718,978 of NC_090265.1, forward strand.
TTTAGTCTTGATGGCAGACTGTGTTGTAAACTTGCAGTCTAATATCCTGGAACAGAAATTTGGCATGTACGATACGAAAGTTAGCCGCGTATTAGTGATAATTTGTAAGAAACTTAAGATGATGGAATGCCAGGGAGAAAATACAAAACTGGTGCTGGTGGATCATTTCGAGTACCTAGCATGTGTATTCTTCCAGGTTGGTTGCGTAGTAAGGAAAATCAAATCAAGGTGAGCAAACCTAATGCGGTGAGTTCACAGTTGCAATCAACGGTATTTTATTGGAAAGAAGCGAGTTTGCAGATTAAATATCCGCATCAGACCGGCCTTGCTGTATGGGAGTGAAAGGTGATGGATTCGGGCACCGAGAATGATTGCTGATACAAACAGGTGGATGTAATGACACGATTGCACTCACAGTGAAGGGAATGAATACATTGAAGCTGTGCGTATTAATCTGCTACGGCGATGGGTTCATTGAGAGACTAATGGAGGAGGTTGAGCCAAGTAGATATACCTGCTGTACTGGACTATGAAGGATGAGAGAAGCAGTCAGAGACGTAGGACACGTGCTTGAACTGGGAAGTCATAGACTGTTTCTTCTACGCTTTATAACTTTGTCTGCAGTCGCTTAATTGCGGCCAGTATCCAGTATTCGGGAGATAGTAGGTTCGAACCCCACTGTCGGCAGCCCTGAAAATGGTTTTCCGTGGTTTCCCATTTTCACACCAGGCAAATGCTGGGGCTGTACCTTAATTAAGGCCACGGCCGTTTCCTTCCCACTCCTAGCCCTTTCCTGTCCCATTGTCGCCATAAGACCTATCTGTGTCGGCGCGACGTAAAGCAAATATATATAACTTTGTCTCACGAGTGGGATGCAACTGTGTGGGCAACAACATACCTTGTGCAAGACTTTCAGATTATATTTCTCTAACATTGATTACTAGAGTTGGAGATCCAGTAATTCTGGTCTATTGCATACAAGCATATCCGTCGCACGAATCATGAATAAGTGAAGTGAAATATACATACCAAAGGGTTATAATTTATTATGATTATTCTCAATATTTTATACTGTAATTGATTACAGCTATTCTCAGACATGCCTCAGTTTATTTTATTTATAGAGAATTATGAAGTCGAAATGGGGAAAAATACATCAGCATATCTGAATATCCAACGGAACTGGCGTGTGGAAATTTATACATACGGGTATTATTATTTCTTCGAATTTGTCCTACTGTAAACTACGAGAAACTATTGGTTTGCTGGTTGGTCTTTGCTTCTTTTCGTAGAATTTCTTCATTCGTTCGCTGTGGTTTCTCCTTTAGCTTGAGCAGATGCTCTTGGCTCTTGTACTTTGATTTTCCTGGAATCCTTTAAATTCCTCATCCTTCATTTCACCGAGCTCTATAGCTGCAGTCGCTTAAGTGCGGCCAGTATCCAGTATTCGGGAGATAGTAGGTTCGAACCCCACTGTCGGCAGCCCTATAAAATGGTTTTCTGTGGTTTCCCATTTTCACACCAGGCTGCACCTTAATTAAGGCGACGGCCGCTTCCCACTCCTAGTCCTTTCCTGTCCCATCGTCGCCGTAAGACCTATCTGTGTCGGTGCGACGTAAAACAACTAGCAAAAAAAATATCATTCCGAACATCTCTATTCTAGATCCCCTTTGAATTGATCCAAACTTCCTCCGTGTCTTTTCTAGTTTCTTCAACCCATTTTGTGGTCGCCTTTAGTTTGATGTTATTGAAGATTTTCTTTGTCAACATGCGTTCACTCATTCGTAAGGGATGCTACTACTACTACTACTACTACTACTACTACTACTACTACTTTATTTTCTTTCCAAAAATTGTGATAGAGTTTAAGGACGGAAGACGAAGAAAGAGCGAGAGTCGCGCTTACACATGTATCAATCTTCGTAAACAAACGATATACTGTACTAGGTATTATATAAATGTTCATATGGTTATTAATATTTACTGTATGTGCAATAAATTGATCTCAGTCGCGTATTCTCTCTTTCTCTCTCTCCTGTTATGGAATAGTATTCAAAGATGACCAGTCTATTAAAAAAAAACCACCGAAATAAAAGTTTGTTTACAGGTGCACAGATATTTCGAATATATGGCCATGGAACTAATTTCAGCTGGTTTTAACGGATTAGTTTCTCTGCGATTTGGAAGTTTGCTAAATATACTCGTAGAATATTGTAATCATTTATTACTTCTTCCCGTACACAATTCTCCAGAGTACGAATTAAAATGTTATTTCAAGAGCTGTAGTTTTAGTAATAGTAGTAACTGTAATGTTAATAATAGCAGCAACATCAGCAGTGCCGGACATATATATTCAGACTGTAGAACCACTGGCTTTCTGAACCCTAGTTGGCGGGTTCGATCCCTGCTCAGTCTGGTAGTATTCGAAGGCGCTCAAATACGCCAGTCTCATGTCTGTAGATTTACCGGTACATAAGAGAACTCCTCTGGGACAAAATTCCTGCTGCTTGACATCTCCGAATACCGTAAAGGTGATATTTATATGCTAGTAGTTTAACGTCGCGGCAACTTAGACATGGGATAGGAAAGGGCTTTGACCGGAAAGGAAGCGACATTGGCGTTGACTAAAGTACAGGTAGCAACTATTTCTGGTGTGAAAATGGGAAATCACAGAAAATCATTTTCAGTACTAGTAGTAGACTATATATATATATATAGTAATCTCTTATGGCTTCTGGTGCGAAATTCGGTCCAGATATCAAGTTTCTGTAATAACTACCCTACGACGTGCACGCCGAGACCTTATGAACTGTTAATGGGACATCTGGAAATTGGCTCACTTTGTGCTCTTGGCAGAACTTCAAATGGATGCTCGGTAGTTTTGTGAAATGCCAGCGGCAAATGTCGCATGGCTGGAGAACGTAGGACAGGCTCCATATTCTAGCAGCGATGATCGGTTTAGATTGGAAATGTTACTTTTGAAATTACGGGAAAGGAAATGAGCACATATTTATATGAGAGATTGAAGTACACATTATTCCTTATTTATTTAATTAATTAATTAATTAGTTTGTTTGTTTGTTTTATTTATTTATTTATTTATTTATTTATTTATTTATTTATTTATTTATTTGTGTATTTTACTCCCACATTGGAGCACTTAAATAAAAACCATATACATCTAGGTCTTCAAAGAATTAACCGGAAATTTAGCTTTCATCATCTTCCTTCTCTTCCAGAACCTCTTCCTTTTTCCGACCTGGCTGTCCTTTTATTCATCAGATACGACATATTCCTTTCATGGCAGAGTTTTTAGTTTGTTTCGTATGTTTATTTTTTAGATTCCTTTTCTCTTCTCTATTTGCATTTTGTTGCATTATAATATCCAGCTCTTCTAAATCATCTTGGACTTCTTTGAACCAATTACTGTTTCTGTTACTCCTCTTAAAGTAGTTAAATAGTCGTTACAATAGCCTGGTTTCACCTGATCTTGATATATGACAAACACCATTCCGAAATTCTCCGGCCCAGTTTGTAGATATTGAATCTGGATGAAAAGGAAGTATGTTGTCTTGCCGAAAAATCACACTCCCCTTCAGAAAAAGGCGATTGAAATTCTATGGTCATATTCAAGAATGAACGAGGATAGAAAGACTGAAATAATTTTAAAACTTGCCTTCAATAAAAACCAAGAACAATCGGCGTAGTGAAATTGAAGCAGACCTCCAGGAAATCAACATCGCCGGGGAAATTATACGGCATAGATGTGAATTCCGAACACTAACAACCAATTCGCAGCCGAAACAAGCACCAGAACCACTAACACTCTTATAGAAGAACGCGGCATCTTGATGACTCATGTTTCGATTGCTTGCTTCTAAGTTTCGACGTTTCATTTTACTCTGCCAGATGGCAAGAGAAATTGAACTCTGTTGGGCGATCTGTTAACCGTCTGGCACCTTACCTGAATGGTCAGCGTGCTGGCCTTCTGTTCGGAGGGCCCTGGGTTGGATTACCGGCCGGACTAGGGAATTTAAACTATTTATGGTTAATTCATCTGGCTGAGGGACACACACACACACACACACAGCATACTACACTACCAACCAGCCCAGAAACATGCAACAGTGATTACATCCCTCCACATAAGGTTGACGTGGAGAAGGGTATCCGGCTGTAAAAGTAAGTCAGATCCACGCGAAGTGTCGACCTCCAGAAATTGGGACCAAGAAGTAGTAGTAGTTTTGTGAATCGAGTCTCAGTAGAATCCCAATTTATAAAACTCAGTCGGTTTCAGATGCTCCACCTCAAATTCATTCAGCCTTCGTTGAACTAGTTCCACGACTAGGATACTTCATATTAGATTTATATTTTGCTGGTCTCTTTTGTACCGTTTATTTTTATGATTAGTGTTCACTTGGAAAGTCTACCAGTGATAATGGCTTGTCGAATTGTGTTAGGCCTAATGCTGCTACGATTTTTTAATTTTTTTCTTTTTTTATTTTTTCTTTGGCTGTGGCCTCCAAGGAGCCATGCAGCCAGCAGTCCATAATCGCATGCAATTACATAATAACAGACATTAACAAATTGAAAAATATTGAAGTACACGCAGAAAGAATACCTTTGGAGAAAAAAAATTTGAACCACTGATCATATTAAAGCCTGCTGTCAAAAATAGTCCTTACAACATTAAATTAAAAAATAAAGAGTTCCTATAAATGGATTTACGAATTTAAATTAAAGCACAATCGTATAAAATTACGCGCTATACCGGACTTAACGATACTGAACAAAATTGATTTTACAAGTGTAAATTAGATTGTCTTAGGAAAGAAGTAATGGCATTGTAAACCTGAATTTTGTCCGTGGAAAGTCACCACTGAATGTTAACTGGGAACTGGAATCCAGCGCACACAAACTGTTTCAAAAAATATCGCTGCTGTTCTCGATAAAAGGTCACACGCAAAGAAAATGCTGTTTAAGTCTTGAATTGACTATTTTTTATCGCATGAACAGTAGGGAGAGTAACTTCAACAAGTGGCTTCTGAAGCTTCCGTGATTGATTCGCATATATATAATATGTGTTATATATCTTCTGTCGGCGTTCCATGTGAAGAATCGAGGTTTTGTTGGCAGATCTGGTTGATGTGAAGCATAAAACAGTCCTTTATGTCTCTGATTTTTTCTCCAAATCTGAGACCATTCTTTTCAAGTGCGGTGATGAAGCAGTGGAAAGAAGTCTCTGTGCGGAGAGTAACAGCATCAAAAGGTGCACCAGTTCTAACGAATGTTTTCAAGACACGTTTGCTCCCAGCAGAGCTCCGTACAGCGCACCTCGTCAGTTAGCCTCGTCGTCATATTACTTTATTTTGCATGTTTCATATCGCCGACATGCACAACTACTGCTTGGCCTTCTGATGCACTGAGGTACGGTAATCAAGACCAGTATTATGCGTGAACCACGTAGGAAGGTGTATGATGATGATGTCATCGTTCGTGCTCCCTTCCCTTTCCAGGTACTAATATATAAAAAGAAACGGAGGCATTTATCCTCGGTGATTTCCTTTTGGTGGGCCTCCTGCGTAAAATAATGAATGAAGGGAATTGAGGAGTAGTTTTGTCCTAGGCGATGGTGATTATCGTTGGTATGTTCCTTGGCTTTTTCTTCAACTCAGGCAAGTTTTAAGGCAGAATCTTATCTGTCGGCCTAGAACTCATCTCTCAGTATTTCATCAAGACAGTTACAATATAACTTGGATCTACATTTGCACACCTGTGAGCTTCTATCCGGGAGATCATGGATTCGAACCCCACTGTCGGCAGCCCTGAAGACGGTTTTGCGTGGTTTCCCATTTTCATACCAGGCAAATGCCGGGACTGTACCTTAATTAAGGCCACGGCCGCTTCCTTCCCACTCCTAGCCCTTTCGTATCCCATCGTCGCCGTAAGACTTATCTGTGTCGGTGCGAAGTAAAGCAAATTGTAATAAAACCTGATCTGCAATATTGATTTTAGTTATCATTATGCCCAAGAACCAAATAGAACATGCACATTAAAACAGTTCTTGCCTCAGTACGGTGAAAATGAGTTCTGTATGCATGAATCGGTATTATTTTGTCGGCACTGGCATATGAAAGTAGCTGGTGAAAAGAAATATACTGCGGTGTAACACGTTAAACCGTATCTTGATAAGCGAAACTTTTTTTACCAGTTTCTTTACGTCGCACGGACACAGCTAGGTCTCATGGCGACGATGGGATAGGGAAGGGCTAGGAGTGCGAAGGAAGCGGTCGTGACCTTAATTAAGCATTTGTCTGGTGTGAAAATGGGAAACCACAGAAAACCATCTTCAGGGCTGCCGTCAGTGGGGTTCGAACCCACTGTCTCCCTAATGCAAGCTCACAGCTGCACGCTCCTAACCGCACGGCCAACTCGCTCGGTACTATGCTTTGTATTCCATTCATATTATATGTATCTATTGAAAGTTTCTCTACTTTCTTTCTTGGTAGTTTGCACCTCTCCAAATGCATGCGTGAGTAATAGTGGGGTTGGGGATGGGGACGGGGGCGTGATACCGCGGTGGCATAGCCACTAAGGCGACCGTGATTCGAATCCCGGCCAATGCATGTGGTATTTTTTAAATGGCGTGTCGTGTCCATATGGTTTGGATTCATCATAAAACTGGGGGTGCCGTGGCTTTAATCACCATATCAACAGTCACGTAAAACTGCAAGCTTGGTTTTCTTTTTCTTGCTAAGGAAGATCAGAATTACTGGCAAGGGGTGAAACTTTGGAGTTGACTAATTATTTATACCTGTCGTGTATTACAAGACATTTTGCTGTCTGCGTGGGTGTGTGTGTGTTTTTTACGGATTTGCCCAACGCTTATAACGTCCTGGTGCGTAGAACAGCACGGGAGGTAGATTGATCGTTCAGTTGTAATTTCGGCTCCCGTTGTCCGACTTTTAAAATAATTCAGTTAATAATATCAACAGGAGAATATGCGTTTTAAAATATCAGGATTGCGACATGTATTTATGAACCTTGCTGTAGAACCCATTGTTGACGGATTATGTTTGTGAGATAGAAATCATGTATTTCAAATTAGTTCACATGGATCCATAGATTAATCTGCTAAGAGTGTTATTTCTTGGCCTAATTGTCACCGTATTGAATTTTCTCGATTGATACCGTGGAAAGAACTATACAGATTTGCACCCCGCTAATCCGTCGTTCTGACTTACTTATGGAAGCCATTTGTCGAACGGTCAATCTCTATCTCTTGCCATATCGGAGTTGTCGTTGCTGCACCACCCTGAGTGGTAGCAAGATATCAACTACATTGGCTGCTGGACCTAAAGCTTTGTTTTATGCATATCCCAGTAATGAAATGAAATGGCGTAGGGCCTATGGCTTTTAGTACCGGGAGTGTCCGAGGACAAGTTCGGCTCGCCAGGTGCAGGTCTTTCGATGATGAAGATGGGCCCCTGTGCCAACGAAATTAACCAATGATGGTTAAAATTCCCGACCCTGCCGGGAATAGAACCGGGGACTCCTGTGACCAAAGGCCAGCACGCTAACCATTTATTTATTTATTTATTTATTTATTTATTTATTTATTTATTTTATTTTATTTATTTATTTATTTATTTATTTATTTATTTATTTTCTGGCTTTTAGTGTCGGGAACGGCCAAGGATATGCTCGACTCGCCTCGCCTCGTGCATGTCTTTTTTTTTAATCGCCAGTGGGCGATCTGCGCGTCTTGGTGTGAGATGATGATGATGATGATGATGATGATGATGATGATGATGATGAGGTAAGGAGAGGGTGAAACCGGTGTCGGTATATAGCCTACTTCTGTCGAATAACTCCAAGGGGTTTGCTCATAGCTTAACGACCCCATCTATATGAACGGTGCAGAGAAGTTTTGAATTTATTCCAGGCTTCTGGCACGCAATCTAATGATTAGAAAATGTATACCATCACCTCTTCTACCCTGCAGACAAACATTCTGATGGTAATTTTTTTCATCAACGGGATTCGAGCTAGCTAACCTCGGTGTCAGACCATAGAGACCTGACGCCTTAACGAGCCGGGCTTACAGTGAACCAAAGAACTCCCGGTTAACCATATAGCATAAAAAAAAGAGGTCATCTCCGTACAGACCACGAAGGCCCTGGGAGGCGTGGAAGGTTAAGAAAGGCTTCCACTATCCCTAACCTCGGCACTTGGTGGGGTAGAGTGGTTAGCTCTACGCCCGGCCGCCTTTGCCCCCCAGGAATTAACTTGGTACCCATTTTTGGTGTAGGCTGAGTGAACCTCAGGGCCATGTGCACCTCCGGATGTGGAAATCTCGTTTCTTAAATTTTTCGACCTTTTGACGTGGGATATATCATCAACATAACAAAAGTTATACGAGGGAGATCGCAGGATACGTTAACGTTTTATCACGTCTAGCAGAAGGAATCTGAATGACCCCTCTGACCGACGGTCGCCGAAGAGAGATGGTAAAGCGGAAGGAGGTGCGCAGAGCAGACAGGCCTATCATTTTCACTTCTCGACTTGAGCGGTCTCTAGCCATACCTCACTTTCACCATCCTTCCACTCAGTCGCCCACGTTTAGGACAAATCATAAATAACTCTCAGTGAGTTCCACGCAATATTGTATACAATATTAATAACCTGGAGAATTCAAAAAACAATTAGTTCACATTTATTGCTATGCATTGTATTAGGCAAAGCACATGAGAAACATGAGTTGTTCTCCCTCAAGTTGTTGAGGTCGTGGATGCGAACTGTGTCGCGCATGTGGACTTGCCCTGTTTTGCTTCTGGATAACCTTTCAAACGCCAATGCTGTATGGAACGATACAGACATTGTTACATGTTTGTGTTGCTTGGTAGTGTGGTGTGTTGTTGTAAGTGAAGTGATCTTTATTAAGACAAAGCCACTCCTTAAGTAGGACGAAAGTCCCCAAGCCAGCCGAGAATGGAACCCGAGACGCTCCGAACTGAAGGCTGCAATGTTGACCATTCAGCTAAGGAGCTGGGCATTTCAGTAAAATGACTAATAGACTAAAATAGGAAATCTCTCTATCATTGGTCTTACAAAGACATGGTGTATCGGTAATTAATCCTTCTGCAAAAATGGATTCGTCACGAATTGTGACATCGTGTGCCATTTTCTCCCATTTGTCTTTTTTTAACAATATCAGATAAGCCGTAAATAGAGCCCTGCACGGATATCCGCGACGTTAGTGTCTTGGCAGATACAAACTGTGTATAGCAGTGCGGATAATTTTGCTGATCATTTCTAAATAATGACGGTTATTGATTTTCAGTCATGTATATTCTTATTTTTGCTTGTGGTTAGGCGAATCTTGACAGTGGTTTGGGAGAATGGTGATATATACAGAACCTTGAGACCATAAAGTCGTAAATCTGACCTAAGCCTAACTGGCTCCTGCCCAGAATTAATGGAAATGAACAGAGGTCAATACGTCGGTTGTTGTCGCAAGAGAAAATCCCTCATAAACCTGTGACTGTAGGGGTTCTGGTACCATTATGAGGCCTGTTGTATTGTGTTAACAGATCTATCCGTTCCAATACCTTGGATGTAATATACTGTAGTTAAATATTTACAATATCCGCGGGTGCGAATGAAGTGCGGATGCGGATATTATTTTGTATATCCGCTCTAGCCATAAAGTACGTATCGATGTTGAGAATGTGCAAGGAGTACTCAGTTTTGATTACGACAGCATCTCTTTTTCACGTCTAATTTGAAATATTTGATAACAATAGTGATAGTAGTTTGTAGTGCATTCGTGTCACACTAAATGCATCTGTGTTTTTATACTCTGTAGGGGTTTAAAGGGGGATCCTACTGAGGGGCAAAAAAATAGCAAAAGGAAGATAAAATGAGATTTTGGTACTGTTAGCTGACACATGTCATCTCCTCTCCTCGACTTCCGGGCTTGGAGCACGTGGTGGTACACTTTGAATGTGTGGCCATTTTTAAAGTTCCTGCGGATACATTTAAATCACAGCTGCGCGTCTCTTTCACTGGGCACGCCCACTTCTGCTTTGGTTTGTCTCCATATAGAATTCAGAATGCTCCATCGAAACCAGTTTTAACTTAGTTATCTTCGGACTTTGCACCTACCAGTACGTACACTTCTGTGTTGTTCACAATTTGTAGTATCGCTAAGCTTTTAACATTCAAAGACCGAACATTACTGCCTACTGGCCATGGGTACGTATTGCAGGGCGCAAGTATGCTTGCACGACCGTAGGTCGGTAATGTCTGAGGTTGAGCCAGAGGTACTCCTGAAGCCTGTGGTAATATGATGGGGAGGGCCCACGTAAAATAAACGGTGGTTGGTTCGCGTGGATGTTGACGGGGTGGAAGGAGTACCTTTGGCTGTAGGGCTGTTTTGTCTTATGTTATGTAAAAAAAACAAAAAAAACAAGGCATCACTGGGATATGTGTTTAATTGACTGTACAGTTGAAGGTGTGCCGTAAAACTACCTCTGTCTATAATATTTATCCATTTACACAGGTGAAAAGTTATTTGTTGCCTAATGGCAGTACACTTTTAATGTGTGGCCATTTTTAAAGTTCCTGCGGATACATTTAAATCACAGCTGCGCGTCTCTTTCACTGGGCACGCCCACTTCTGCTTTGGTTTGTCTCCATATAGAATTCAGAATGCTCCATACAAAGCAGTTTTAACTTAGTTTCAATACCTTGGGTGTAATATACTGTAGTTAAATATTTACAATATCCGCGGGTGCGAATGAAGTGCGGATGCGGATATTATTTTGTATATCCGCTCTAGCCATAAAGTACGTATCGATGTTGAGAATGTGCAAGGAGTACTCAGTTTTGATTACGACAGCATCTCTTTTTCACATCTAATTTGAAATATTTGATAACAATAGTGATAGTAGTTTGTAGTGCATTCGTGTCACACTAAATGCATCTGTGTTTTTATACTCTGTAGGGGTTTAAAGGGGGATCCTACTGAGGGGCAAAAAAATAGCAAAAGGAAGATAAAATGAGATTTTGGTACTGTTAGCCGACACATGTCATCTCCTCTCCTCGACTTCCGCGCTTGGAGCACGTGGTGGTACACTTTTAATGTGTGGCCATTTTTAAAGTTCCTGCGGATACATTTAAATCACAGCTGCGCGTCTCTTTCACTGGGCACGCCCACTTCTGCTTTGGTTTGTCTCCATATAGAATTCAGAATGCTCCATAGAAACCAGTTTTAACTTAGTTATCTTCGGACTTTGCACCTACCTGTACGTACACTTCTGTGTTGTTCACAATTTGTAGTATCCAATTTAAAATGGTTGAGTTATTATTTGAAAACTGTCTCCCATTGGAGATAGTCCCAGGGGACTCAGTATACTCTCATTTCTTTTATACAAGAAAAATAAATTTCGTGTGGCTATTTCTAGCCGAGTGCAGCCCTTGTAAGACAGACCCTCCGATGAGGGTGGGCGGCATCTGCCATGTGCAGGTAACTGCGTGTTATTGTAGTGGATAATTTTTCTTTTTTTTTTTGTTTCATTTACAGTATGTATGTGATGGATTAAAATTTGGCATGATTTTTTAAGACATACCTCGAGTTAGGTAATGGTTAAAGACAACTGTTTTAAGATGCAATGCCACTTGTTTAAAAAAATGTTATTTAAAAATTTTGATCAATAACAAAAGTATTGCAAGTGGTTCCATTGACCTTCCTAAGCTTAGAAAGCAAGTTTCAAAAGAAAAAAACCTCACATGCTTCTGATGAATTTTGAAAAGAAAAATACCTCTCTTTCAACAAAAGAAGGCACAATATCTAAACTAATTGCTCATTGTAAAACAAATAGTAATTTTTCTTCTGGACTATATTCACTGTCTCACTAAATTTGATGTCCTTTATTTATTTACAGGTAGCGAAGTTAGAGCTTGTCCGTCTCTTACACTTAACTACATTCTTAATTACAGGTTGCCTTAAATAAGTAAGGCGATTATTATGATTGTGATGATGATGATAATGATGATAGTGAAGAAGAAACCGAGCTCGATAGCTGCAGTCGCTTAAGTGCGGCCAGTATTGGGGAGATAGTGGGTTCGAACCCCACTGTTGGCAGCCCTGAAGATGGTTTTCCGTGGTTTCCGATGTTCACACCAGGAAAATGCTGGGACTGTACCTTAATTAAGGCCACGGACGCTTCCTTCCCACTCCTAGCCCTTTCCTATCCCATCGTCGCCATAAGATATATCTGTATCGGTGCGACGTAAAGCAGCTTGCAAAAAAAAAGTGAAGAAGAAGAAGAAGAAGAAGAAGAAGAAGAAGAAGACGTTTTAACGACCAATTTGTAGTTAAAATGAAAACAGGAATTGTGGTAACTTAGACTAAAACATACGTAGTTCTGTGCGTAACTAGATTACTGAGGGTTGATACTGTCGATAATAAAAACGAGTAAATGCACAGAACATTCGTAGCAGATGGTCTACATGACTTAGTACATCGTTTTACAATTCTATCACTAATAGACATATTTAAACACTTCGTCACTCATTCTCGCATTCACTCATGCGTTCATACAAGCTGATGTAAATAACTCTAAAATGAACAAAAATAGAAAATTTAGTACGCGCCCCCCCCCCCCCTCTAAACTGTCATTTGCAGCAGAATCCTTTAGGCTTATCCTCTCACAACATTGTCGTGACGCGATCCTTCTCAAACGCCGACTGTTGTTAATTGTCATCATCGTCTTTTTCGAGCATGTCAGACATAGACCCCTTCAATTAGTTCATTCACATTCAGCTCACAATGTCAGCCTCGCTGTGTTCGTGTTTCAAAGAGATGGGGTGGGAGGCGTATTTGTATGCTGCCATTGCCACACGAGTATTCCCGGCCCAGACGAATTTATTGTACAGGGCTGCTTATGATATTGCGTCCCCATCCGCTTTTCAAGGTTTTTGGGTCTCTGCAACACTCAAACATAACTAATCCAAGTAATACATTAAGTTACCCTACATCAAAACCCTATGCACCGACAACCCTTATCGAGTTCAACGTTGATGTTGTTCTACTTCAGTCCATCTTATTGTATAGCATGTTTTAAATACTTATATGGTGATATTTTCAAAACTTTACATTAATTTTCAATCAGCACAAAAATGTTAAAGTTCTTTATGAATATATATTTGCACAACTTACAGAAAGTTAAATGGGCTACTACTCGCACAAATTTCTCGCGTCTGGCTTTGCTCTCCGCGAAAGTATTCACCATTTGAGAGAGATCGAGTTTTTAATAATAATTTACAGACGCTTTGTTAAGAAGGAAACCATGCTTTCCAGTGCAGACTCAGTTAAATATAACTTGAAACCTTTTCAGTCTGTCGAACACTCAAGTTCACTATAAATATTAATAACATACCTGTAAAAAACACACACTATTAAACAAGGATTTGTTTAATATTGTGTATTTTATTCCTTGTTTATTAGTGTTTTTTGCAGGTATGTTATAGTGTAATATTTATTACTTGTGTGTTCGACAGACTGAAATGATTTTAAATTACATTTAGTTTAGATGCTTGCTAACGCTGACAAACGGACCTAGCTCATTGTAGAAGGCAGATATGTTTAAAATTTAAAATTTTAAAAATTTTAAAATTACATTTTTGTTTCGAAATGATCTACTTTTACGCACTAGTTGTGTTGTATGTAGTTTCTTAACACGGGAAATATTCAGAATAAAGAATTATAAAAGCTTCATTTATTATAAATATTCACAACGCAATTCTTCAAGTTACAGAGTTAACATTTAGAGATGTAACATATCATTCTTCTTCGGTCATTTTTCAACAGAATTGATACTTCCTTTTGCTGCAAGCGTTTGGATAACGTGTTTAAGACGTCGAACACAACAGTCCGTAAAAACAAGGATTTGTTTAATATTGTATATTTTTATTCCTTGTTTATTAGTGTTTTTACAGGTATGTGGGTCAGTGGTAGTTTGTCGGCCTTCGGATCCCAAGATAGCGAGTTCAAACCCGGCACAGGTAGTCGGATTTTTTAAGGGCGGAATAGAGTCCATTCGACACTCCATGTCGTACGATGTCGGCATGTAAAAGATCTCTGGTGACACACTTGGTGTTTACCCGACAAAATTCAGCCATAGACGCCCAAGAGGAAGAGAGTTTCGGTTTACTCGGTCTGCCATCTAGTAGGCCTAGGGTAAAACAGAACTTCGAAATTGACGAGCAGACAGCCAGATGGCGTCAAATTGAAACGTCTCCACACGGTAGCTGAGGCCATACGATTATTATTATTATTATTATTATTATTATTATCATCATCATCATCATCATCATCTACTCAAAACGAGTCCACAGCAACAATCTTTTATTAGAATCGTCATTATTGTAATAACATCTGAAAGAAAGTGATATTAATTTTTCTTTGCTGAAAGAGCTGTTATAAATCGGCTGTCTAAAAATATCTTGTATGCGACGCATTCGAAAAGTGCGTATCACACACTCGACTTACCCTCACATTCAGTTCGGTGAACAATCATCACGTTGCGTGCGTATAACACATTACTTACTTAAATAGCTATTTTAATTTAATGAAGCTACATTTTTCGCTGGGTGTATCGTAAGTGATAACGATAAGTTAAATACACTATTGTATTTCCTACTGTGAAATAACTTAATCAGCGTGCTCAGCTACAGGATTTTTTCCTATAAAACACAAGTTTTCCATTAAATAGGAATGCTATTTTTCATTATTTTGGTGCCACCTGAAGTCCACGCCCCTGGCTCGCCTCTTGGGCGACCGTTGACACGAGGTTTACATTAAGCAACGCTACCAAGTTTCATGAGCCCACTGCTACACTGGGGGGGAAACGCTGGTAATTTCACGATTGAAGAGGCCTAAAGGGCTCAATTTTTTAAACATTTGCAATCGATGAAATGAAATTATCGTTTAGACATGGTACTGTATAGGCTTTTGGGCTTATGCCGTGTCAAGAAAATAAAATGAAATTCTTAACGTTTCGCAGAAAACTGTGCTCTGCGTCCTCAGAAGAAATCTCGACTGACCACGAGAAAGGCTTCCGCTTCGAACGCTAGCGTTGTGCCACGTCCTGGGGGCCATCTGGTGGCGAATGAACTACCATTTCCACTTCTGTTATAACGTCCAAATTTCAAAGTGTCATTGTTTAAGATGGTGGTGGTGATTATTGTTTTAAGAGGAAGTACAACTAGGCCATTGTTTAAGAAGCCTTTCTCGTGGTCAGTCAAGATTTCTTCTGAGGACGTAGGGCGCAGTTTTCTGCGAAACGTTAAGAATTTCATCTTATTTTCTTGACACGGCATAAGCCCAAAAGCCAACACAGTATCGTGTCTCTAAGTACGGGCCGTGAAAGCATTAATGGCAACACGAAATTATCGTTTCCTTCTGGGAACTCGGTTTTTTATACCCGAACTTGTTAGTGGCCGAAATGTCCGAACAAACCTGAAAAATTATCATGGATATGTTAACTTTCCTTAATGCAAACGGTACACTCTGCGTGCTTGGTAAATTATTGATGAATTTAGTACTAACTTTAGATGATTACTTGAATGCGAGCATGAAGTCGAGTTGAATAAAGATGAACTGTACGTTGAACCGTCCGAACGAGGAAAAGTGGTCAGTATGCATACGTCTACCAGTCTCGTCTTGGCCCCACCAACCTACACTGTGTGTTGTCCGTGGGCGGCCGGGGCATGAACCTTATGTCTTGTGCCAACTTCCCGGTAGCATGAGTGTTAGACTCGCGGACTGCGGCTGCGTAGACCGGAAGGAGCATTGGAAGTTATGCTTGAATTCGTGGCTTGTTAAACATTCGTTCATTACTTCTTTGATTGAACATCTTACTAAATTTTACACACTTTCCTTAATTTTCCAGTTGAAATGACCAAATATGTGTGAATCAGTCTACTGTTAATAAAAGGTTGATTGTGTGTGTATTACAGACTAAACTGTATTCTCACAGGATCGGGAGCTATCTTATTTTATACGACATATTGTCACCAAGCCCATGTAATTTCTTCTAACGTAATAGCTTTCATGTTGTGAAATGAAATGGCGTATGGCTTTTAGTGCCGGGAGTGTCCAAGGACACGTTCGGCTCGCCAGGTGCAGGTCTTTCGATTTGACTCCCGTAGACGACCTGCGCATCGTGATGAGGATGAAATGATGATGAAGACGACACATACACCCAGCCCCCGTGCCAGCGAAATTAACCAATGATGGTTAAAATTTCCAACCCTGTCGGGAATCGAACTCGGGGCCCCTGTGGCCAAAGGCCAGCTTTTTCATGGTGTCGGAGTAAGGAATCACAGACGTCCATGTTAAGGACGAACAACGGTGATGTCGAACCCGCTTGTTTTCCGATACTCAAGACACTGGTCGGCGATTTAACACGCTGGGCTATCTCAATTGGTTATGGTTAATTATTATTTAGAAATTTAGTTAAACTCTGTTGACGTTATCGTAATCCTCCGCGGCTCAGGTGGCAGCGCGTCGGCCTCTAATCACTGGGTTCCGTGATTCAAACCCTCGTCGCTTCATGTGAAATTTGTGCTGGACGAAGCGGAGGCGGGTCAGGTTTTTCTCCGGGTACGCCGGTTTTCCCTGTTGCCTCTCATTCTAGCAACACGCTCCAATATAATTTAATTTCATCTGTCAGTCGTTAATCATTCCTCCAAAGGAGTGCGACAAGCTTCGGCAGCCGGCATAGTTCCTATCCTCGCCGCTAGACGGGGCTTCATTCATTCCATTCCTGACTCGGTTGCATGACTGGAAACAGTCTGTGGATTTCATTTTCTGTTGACTTTATAATGAGAATAGGCCTAGTATATTAAAATCTTTAAGACGTTCGTAGGGAAAGATTCAACTATAAAAGAATTGTACGCGATATCAAACATCAGAGCACCGGTGTGTTATTATTCAGGATAATGCAGACGGCTAGCATTTCAAACTTTTGCCTTCGAGGTCTCCTGTTTGATTCTCTGCACTGCCGTTAATTTGTGTATACTTTAAGAGTCTCTAACGGACCGAAAACAGCTGAGTAGCTTTGGGATCCATAATGATAGCGGTCCTGGCCGACCTATCGTACAGATCGCTCTCCATCAACTATCCTATGCAAGCCGTCCGTGAGTAGGCGGAAGGCTGACGACGAAAGAGGATGGGGTTATTAGTCATTGGGTACGTTTGATACAGGGGGAAGCGGATTATAAGGTACATCCAGGAAATTGTGGTGGTTATGAGACACTTTTTATGATTTCGGAATTAAAGTTACATTATGAATGTGGTCTTAGTTCAAGGGAAGATACATAGACACAGGACGACTAAAACAAGCCCTCACTAAAATCATGACTGCGAACTTAGTATTTATTATTACCTTTCGATGCATGCTGGAGGTAGTCTGTATTTTTCTCTCCTTCGAATATATTGTATGGGCGCTTGACATTGTGAATACTTTCCAGTATGTTCTTAAGTTCCCTCACTCAGTGGATCAGTGGTAGAATGTCGACCTCCGGATCACAAGGTCACGGATTCACACCCGGCAAAGGCAGTCGAATATTTAAAAGACGAAAAGAAAAAAGCCATTCGGCACTCCATGTCGTACGATGTCGGCATGTAAAAGATCTCTGGTGACACATTTGGTGTTCAGCCTGCAACATTAATTAGAACTCAGCCATAGATAGACCGAGAGAGATCTGGTTAAGCGTGCCATCTGGTAGAATAGAAAGGAACGTTGAAATTGGTATGCAGGGAGCCTAGATGGCGTCGAATTAAAATGATTCCATACAGTAGCTG
Source organism: Anabrus simplex (assembly GCF_040414725.1). Classification (NCBI taxonomy): domain Eukaryota; kingdom Metazoa; phylum Arthropoda; class Insecta; order Orthoptera; family Tettigoniidae; genus Anabrus; species Anabrus simplex. Next base: position 41,736,853 of record NC_090265.1, read on the forward strand.
AGGACATAGACGACGATTATTATTATATATATATATATATATATATATAATTCGCTGGGGCCATCAAGGACCACGTTAAGTCTTGTTGCATTTGACACTGAACTTGGCCTTCTTTAGAGCCCAAATTTCCCTCATTCTTTGTGAGTGGGTCTGCTTGCGCTCCTCTGTCCAAGGGACACCGTGTCTTCTCTTCGGTTGCTCGTCTCGGTTTAGCCCGTTCGTCAATATTTTCTTGCGGAAGAGATCTCTGTTAAGGGCGTCTTCAGCTGAGATATGTAGCATTTGCAGGTCTTTTTGGTATTTCTAAACCAGGGAATTGTGGTTTTGGGATTTGAATCAAAAAAGTGAAAATTTCTTTAGTTAACTTTCTTCCGTCGATTCTTTTCAGATGACCGTAAAACCGTGCCCGTCTTTTTCTGATTGTGTCGGTAATTTTCTCTACTTTGCTGTAGACTTCCTCGTTGGATCTCTTTTGATGGATTCCATTTCTGTACTTTGATCCCAAGATTCCTCTCACAATTTTGCGTTCTTTTTTCTCCAGTTCTTCAAGGAGTCCTTTGTTGGCATTTAGAGACAGGGTTTCGGCTGCATATAGAACTACTGGCTTCAGAACTGTTTCATAGTGACGTATCTTGGTGTTTTGGGAAAGGTATTTTTTGTTGTAGATTGTGCGGGTTGTTTCGTAGGCTATTTCCAGTTTGCGTACTCGCTCCTGAAGCGCTTCTTTGTCCAGTCCATTTTTCATGATTATCTCACCCAGGTATTGGAATTTGTCTACTTGGGTGATGTCCCCGTATTTCGTATGGAGTTTTGGTGGAGCCTCTTTGATGTTAGTCATTACTTCCGTTTTCTCAAACGATATCTGCAAACCAGTTTGTTCGGCAATTTCCTTTAAAATTTCAACTTGAGCTCTAGTGGTTTCTATGTCGTTTGAGAGAACAGCAATATCATCGGCAAATGCTAAGCAGTCTGTTGCGATCCCCTTGGATTTGGTTCCTATTCTCAAAGGGCTGTTGTTGGTTTCCTGTAATCTCACCCGCCAGGTTCTGATGATCTTTTCAAGAACACAGTTGAAGAGTATCGGGGATAGCCCATCACCTTGTCGGACTCCTGTTTTGATGTCAAAGGAATGCGGGAGACATCCGTGGAACTTCACCTTGGATTTTGTATCGGTCAGGGTGGCTCTAATTAATGCCAGCAGTTTCAAATCAACTCCAAATTCATTTAAGATGTTTAGCAGGACTTCCCGCTTAATGGAGTCGTACGCTTTCTTAAAGTCCACAAAGACAGACACATACTGCTTGGACCTTAGTGTACAATATCTGATGATCGTTTTGAGATTTTGGATCTGTTCGGCTGTTGAGCGACCTTTTCTGAACCCTCCTTGGTATTCACCTATTTGATGTTCGACTTGTGCTTCCAAACGCTCCAGGATGGCAAGTGATAGAATTTTGTAAGTCACGGGTAGCAAAGATATTCCTCTGTAGTTGTTTATGTTCTTCATGCTGCCTTTTTTGTGTAATGGATGGATCAAAGCTATTTTCCAATCTTCGGGTAGGGTCTCCTTGTTCCAAATTTCTTCTATTTGCTTTTGCAAGATATCAAGTGATTCCTCTGGGGCATATTTCCATAGTTCTGCTACTACTGAGTCTTCCCCCGGCGCTTTGTTATTTTTGAGACGGGCAATGTGACGCTTGATTTCATCTCTGTCGGGTGGTCTGGAATCTGGGTACCTGAGTAAGGGTTCCTTGGTCTCAATGGGGCTTTGCGGTTTAGAGCAATTAAGTAAATTCTTGAAGTAGTCTGCCAGAATGCTGCAATTTTCTTCATTTGACGTCGCCAGAGTGCCGTCCTTTCGCTCAAAGCATAGAGATGGTGGTTTATAGCCAGTGAGTTTGCGTTTGAAGGCCCTGTAGTACTCTCTGCTTTCATTCTTCCTAAAGTTTTGTTCTATCTTTTCAATGAGAGATTTTTCGTATTTACGTTTCTCAGTTCTGAACACCCTAGCTGCTTGGGCACGTTGGGTTTTGTAGGTTTCCCAATCATTTTCTGATTTCGTAGAGTAGTACTGTTTCCACGCATTGAGTCTTTCTTGGAGGACTGATTCGCAGGTACTATTCCACCAGGCATGCTTTTTGCTTCTCTTGATTTCTGCAACGTCTTTGGCGGCCTCAACAAGGAGATTTTTGGCGTTGTTAAAGTCACAGTCATTTGGTCTAGCCTTCTCCTGGAACTCCTCGACCCTTTGCCGAAGTTTATCATTGTCGAAGCGTATGATCTGTTTGGTTGTCTTCCTTGTGTTTGCGGGAATTGGTTTGAATTTGATAAGAGACATATAGTGATCTGAGGCCACATTGATGCCTTTCTTTACCTTGACATTCATAATCTCAGGGCTGTTTCTCCTGGAGATTGCAACATGATCAATTTGGAACTCTCCGAGAGCTTGGACGGGAGAACGCCAAGTCATTTGCTTTCTGGGTAGATGGCGAAAGTGGGTCGACATGACCTGCAGGTTGTGATTTTCGCAAATGGACACCAGTCTTTTGCCATTGGGATTGGTTCTTTTGTGAGCAGGGTAATTTCCTATAACTTTCTTGTACTTCTGTTCACGACCTACTTGGGCATTGAAGTCACCCAAAAGAAGCTTGGCATGGTGTTTGGGGATTTCGTTTAATTTTTCCTCCAGTAGGTCCCAGAAATTATCAACTTCGTCTGGATCAGACTTGTTCTTATCGTTTGTAGGAGCATGTGCGTTAACTAGGGCGTAGGTTTTGTTCGAGTATTTAATTGTGAGTAGGCCCTATAGACAATCTGTCATTCACAGGTTCGAAATTTGCAACCGATTTAAGGATCTTGGTTCTAACAGTAAACGTGGTTCCAAGCATCACAGCTCCATTGAGGATTCCTCTTTGCGCTTTTGCTCTTGAAAAATCGGTAGCCTTCGGATTCAAAAATCTCTTCATCCGGGTACCTTGTTTCCTGTAGGGCCATTATGGATATCTGATTTTCGTGAAGAGCTTTGGTGAGGGTTTTCAGCTTGCCAGTTTGTGTAAGTGAATTTATGTTGAAAGTTGCTAGAAAGGTTTTAGATTTTGGCCTGAGTTTTTGACTCTTCGGGGTACACCGAGACGTTCCGACTCGTCTCTTGCATGATGTCGAGTCTCCCCCAGAATCCGAATGAGACTCGTGCGCCATGGCGTTCACGACGAGGGATTTATCCGAAGATTTACCCCCTGGGGTATGTTTCTTGAATTGTTGTGCCATCATGCTTTTTGACTTAACTTTGCTTTGGACGGGTACCCATCCTTTTACAACTAGGGTTGTTAGCCCTAGAGGTTGCCTCAAGATGTTTTCTGGCTTCTGGTCATTTACCAGTCTTCGCCGTAACCCAGGCAATGGACCAGTTCTTTTTTCACGGTGGTATTTTATTTCCCTACTACCCTGTGACTCTGCTGGCGGCAGAGCCAGCGAGCTTCCCCAATTCCAATGGGACGCGCCCGATGGAGGTAACTGGTAAATCCCCACACGGGTATTATTATTATTATTATTATTATTATTATTATTATCTTCTTAAAACTTACAGATAAACTGCAACTGTTTTGAAGATGATGATTTATTTATTCTGGTTTAGCCTTACCTTTCTTTCTTTTTCTTTAACCTCTTATAAAGTTCGAAAAATGTGTACTTCATGATCATGCCCAGGGGTGGTGATATCCATAGAATGTTATGCCACCAGTACTACAGCAAATCGTCTGCTTCTGTGGAGAACATTTCCACGGAATGTGTGTATTACGTAAAGAAGTTTGTTGGGCGACCTAGTGCAGTTGTAAGGAAAGCAGTAACGTCGGACTTCGCCAGCTGTGATTGTTTCGGTATTTCGAGACTCAAGTTACGGTTTGGACAGCGGTTATCCTCCTCTTTCTCTAGGAATTTATTGGGATAGTATTCTGACTGTATCTCTTTCAAATCCTGAGTCATCAGCCTCAACCGTACTTTCAAGATACATGTTTCTTATTTTAATAGAGGCACCAGAATAACACAGGTCTATGCGTACCATTATTGTGTCAACATCTACGGTATTCATATCCACCTAAAAAAAGTCAAATTGACCGGGCGAGTTGGCCGTGCGCGTAGAGGCGCGCGGCTGTGAGCTTGCATCCGGGAGATAGTAGGTTCGAATCCCACTATCGGCGGCCCTGAAGATGGTTTTCCGTGGTTTCCCATTTTCACACCAGGGAAATGCTGGGGCTGTACCTCAATTAAGGCCACGGCCGCTTCCTTCCAACTCCTAGAGGCCTTTCCTATCCCATCGTCGCCATAAGACCTATCTGTGTCGGTGCGACGTAAAGCCCCTAGCAAAAAAAAAAAGTCAAATTGAGTGGAGAAAGCCCGGCGTCGCACACGTCACAAATGCCATCACGTAATGGAAGGGAATGTTTGTTGCCTACTATAGTTCAGAAGGAAGGCACTGTTTAAACACACACATGAGATACGGGCTTGTTAGGTATGAGGTTCAGTTTCGTGATCGTAAATGTATTTAAAGGCCTTCAGTGTTAAATATAGTGAGACGTAACAGGAAGAGATTATCAGCCCTTACTATTTCACCATCAAAATCTCTTTAAAGGACTCCACCCGTACAATGTTTATCAGAGTTCTTTTCTATGAAGGATTGTTTTAGTCGAGCTCAGTTATGCGGTCGGTTCGTCGTAGGGCTATTGTTCCCAGGAGAGCGAATTAAATCCCAAATAAGGTCGTTAACATTTGATGATGTTTACATGCTACAGCTAATATGTCTTTGGCTAATGGAATCCGAATGTGAAGAGAAAAAACATGATTTTCTTGGCGTCTGTTAAAATGTATAGCAATTGAAGGAAAGTAAAAAAGGTTCCGAAAAACTACAGAAAAACTAACGAGGAAATCCTTACACGGATGAGTGAAAGCAAAGAGCTCCTGACGACCATCGAGGACAGGAAGCTCCAGTAGGCGTACATTGGACACATCATGAGAGGCGAACGATACGAATTTTCCGACTATCATCTTTGAGATGAAAATCTAAGGAGGATGATCTGTGGGAAAACGCAGGAGACGCGGGAGTTCCTGGTTCAAGGACGTGCTCCGTTAGTTCGGAAAAATATATTTCGACATCTTCAGGGCCGCTGTTGAAATAATAATAATAATAATAATAATAATAATAATAATAATAATAATAATAATAATAATAATAATAATAATACCATCATTGTTATTATCCCAGTACAGAGAAGAGTTCCTTTTATTGGCTGATATAACCGTTTGCAGATGTTATTCATACAAAATTGATCTTCGTGCTCTGTGTTGGCCTTCGTGACAGATAGCGTAGTTCAAACATGTTTCACCAGTGAGAAAGTTCTGATCAGGAAGGCCCGTCTCTTCTTGGCAGCCCTCCTTAAGAGAAACCTGTACACATTAATTACACATTCCACGAAGAAAGTGACGATGTCAACACTCCTAAACTTCGCATATGTCACTCGACACCTGTGCTACAGGCTCCTCTTTCTGTCCTTAGAACAGTAATGTTATAATAACTGCACTTCTTAGGTAGAAACTTTCACTTTTAACAAATTACTTTCATTGAACACATTTCTTGTGCTTTTATTTTCGGTTTTCTTGTGGTTCTGACTGTTGAGATTAAAATTTGAGAGCACAAAATGTGTCGGACTGATTAAACTCTGTAGTGTTACCTGGTTACAGTCCTAAATATTGGAACGTTTGTTTTATTGTACGTTTGTTTTATTGTGTTTTTAGTGGATCTACTCCTTAATAAATGCTCACATTGAACGAGGAGCAGTTAGAAAACAGGCTCAGGATTCATACGTAAGTGCATGCCTTTATAGGAAGGGGAGTTATGGATTGGAATAACTTACCAAGGGAGATGTTCAATAAATTTCCAGTTTCTTTGAAATCATTTCGGAAAAGGCTAGGAAAGCAACAGATAGGGAATCTGCCACCTGGGCGACTGCCCTAAATGCAGATCAGTATTGATTGATTGATTGATTGATTGATTGATTGATTGATTGATTGATTGATTGATTGATCTGGTAGTTGTTCATTCTAACAGGGTTGCCCATGACTGGCGAACGTAGCACGTTTTGTGGCCTTCCATTTCCTCGAAAGGTAGGCCTACTTGTCGGATTTTAAAAATAATTACACGTCTGAATTTGCAGTGTACCTACATGGTACTCTTCTTATTCCTCCGATTTTCTCACATCTGCGGGGTCGTGGGTGCGAACTGTGTCGCACATGTACATTTGGCCATGTTTTGCGGCTGGATACTCTTCCTGATGCCAGCACTATATGGAGAGATGTAATTACTATTGTGTGTTTCTGTGTTGGTTGGTAGTGTAGTGTGTTGCCTGAACATGAAGAGGAAAGTGTTAGGACAAACACAAACACACGCGATTAAAATCCCCGACCCAGCCGGGAATCGAACCCGGGACCCTGTGAACCGAAGGCCTCAACACTGACCATTCAGCCGATGAGTCGGACTGTACCTACATGACACTAATGCTAGGCTTAGGAAACTGTACCTAGCGAGTTGGCCGTGCGGTTAGGGTCGCGCAGTTGTGAGCTTGCATTCGGGAGATAGTGGGTTCGAACCTCACCATCGACAGCCCTGGAAATTGTTTTCTATGGTTTCCTATTTTCACACCAGACAAATGCTGGGGCTGTACCTTAACTAAGGCCACAGCCGCTTCCTTCCCACTCCTAGCCCTTTCCTGTCCCTATCTGTGTCGGTGCGACGTAAATAAAAAATGTACACACACACACACACACACACACACACACACACACACACACACACACACCGAGCGAGTTGGTTACGCGGTTCGGGCCACATAGCTGTTAGTTTGCCTTGGGGAGACGGTGGGTTCGAACCTACTGTCGGCAGCCCTGAAGGTGGTTTTCATACCAGGCAAACGCTGGGGCTGTACCTTAAGACCACAGGCTCTTCCTTCCCATCGTTGCCGTAAGACTTGACTGAGCAGGTGCGACCTGCAATCGACAGGAAAAACGAAAACAGTGTACCTCTTGTTCCTGTAAAAAGAACGGAGTTAGTACCATTATCTCGGCAGACACTGGCATTCTGGAAAAAGTACTGAGAGTTGGATTATGAGTCCCTTGATAAGTTACTGAAAGTGAAAACTTATTGCTATAACTTCACTGATATCGTTGAAGATGGAAGCCATTCTTTTCAGTGTCGACTTAATATATCCTTAAAGATTTGTTTATTATGTAGAATTTATTAAGGTTTGATCGCGGACTTGCAGTATTCATATAGTTTTTCACGCTTGTTCATATCATCCACTCATAAAATCATTGACGAGTTTACCTAACATAGACAATAGTGTACATAAATGTGCAAGTTTTAAAAGGTATTTCATAGAATCTGAGTATTTTCTTGCAGAGGGAAACATGTCATTCTGTTATTGATGCTTTCTTTTGCCGGTATTTTACACTGTATTTCATGTTTCGACATACTGAAAAAATGTAAAAGTTATATTCAGCAATCTCATTGGTTTGTATTTATTCTATTTTTGTTAGTAATTTTTGTTTTATGTTCTATAGTTGGCTTGTTTGTCTCAATTGTGATACTTTTCAGAATTAAAGTAATATTATTTATTTTCAAAAATACTCGTATTCAGGTTACGGGTTTACGGTTTTCGGAGTCGCCAAGATACCGGAATTTTGTCCCGGAGAAGTTATTTAACGTGCCAGTAAATCTACCGACACGAGGCTGGCGTATTTGAGCGCCTTCTAATACCACCGGACTGAGCCAGGATGGAACTTGTCAACTTTAGCTCAGAAGGCCAGCTCTCTACCGCCTGAGTTACTCAGCCCGGCCCTCCTTATATTCACCTTCTGATACATTTTAGAAGGTGAATCCGATAACAATTCATGTTTAGCAATAACAAGAAGTTCCACACCGTTTCCTTATATGCGTTCACTGGCTTGTAATATTCTTAGAATAATGCCCACAACTCCTGTGATTGTTACAACATCGCATGCACCAGTGCGTGTGCACGTTTTGTACGTGCATTGGATAGGAAGAAACAATATACAGTACCACTACATGTGGCAGGAAGTAAAAGGTTTTCACTACGCAAATTATTGGCCAGATATGACTAAAATTCAATATAGTTATACGCGATGTGACTTTTGGTCGGTTTACAGGGGCGGTCTGTTTTGTGGCGGACACAGATTTTGTCGATCTTTCGTGGGGTTCACCCACATATACACATTAATTTCTATTTAGAAATTATCTGAAGTGAGTTATTGAGATTTTAAACGTTTAAGATTTCAAACACAAGTTAAAAAGCAGTCACCTTTAAGCCAGCATTCAGAGAAGCATTTTCGAAGTACATTGGTCAAGGCGTTGGCTCCGCATTGTGAGGTACACGGGTTCGCGTTATCACTGAACCTTCCTTTTTTTTTTTTTTACACTCCTTTCACTTCTCTGTATTTTCTTAAAATTTATTCTATCTTAGTTGTTTAAATTGTATGGCTATTCCCTGTTGCAACGTATACCAATACTGCACTAAACTGCACTTCAGTAAATTAATGTACCAGCGTTATTTACCTTATGGGGCTCTGAACATGTTGAAATAAGTGAAATTTTGAATTTTCAATTCTTTTCATGACCTACATAATTTCATGTTTCCAGTTATATGCAATACGTATTGCCTTAAAGATGATTTCATTGTCAGAGTCATTTCCCGAAAGTTGTATACCATATATTTCTTTTTCCTAAAAGACGTACTTTTTCTCAGCGCCAACATTTACTTACCAAAATTTGTTCAAATTTGAAGGACAGATTCATTGAGATCTCTTTTGTATTTTTAACACAGTTTTTTTTCTATTTTTCACTTTGAAATAAATTGCCCGCTTACACAATTGAAAAATGTAGATTGTTATTTTAAAACAAAGTGAAGTTGATGCTAGGATTAAAGATTAGAATTACATATATTATATTGCCGATAGAAGGACTATGAAAGAAAGATTTACAGTTAAAAATAACATAACGAGTAAAAAACAAATTTACAATAAATAATGCATGACTTAATGGAGACCCGAATGGGGAATGCACTTCTGAATACTAGCTTGTATTAGACTACGGCTTATAAGTGCTGTTTGAAAATTGAAACGTTCATTCGAGAGAATTTCTAAATAGGTTTTGATTTTGTACCCATGTAAGTTACATTAGGTTTCTTAAAATTTGCTTTACGTCGCACCGACACAGATAGGTCTTATGGCGACGATGGGACAGGAAAGGCCTAGGAATGGGAATGAAGCGGCCGTGGGCTTAATTAAGTCAGTGTCGGCTTCACAATAGACTTCCCTTATTAGGTGCTGAAGACGTCCCCTCGAGCAAAGCACCAATGCATAAGACACACACACACACACACACACACACTCACACTCACACTCACACTCACACTCACACTCACACTCTCTCTCTCTCTCTCTCTCTCTCTCTCTCTCTCTCTCTCTCTCTCTCTAAAATTTGTTAATTTAATCTGTGACTTAAATGCCAAATCACAGCATTATAAGATACCTAAACATGTGATCTACAGCATCTTTCGGGATGTCGTAGTGTCGTTCTCCGTTGTGAATGCCGGCTGTGTAGCATTTGGTCTAATGGCCTCTTAGCGCCCCAAAAGTAGATCCTCATATGTAAGTTGTTGACTCTCCTCGCCAAGTGTCTTGAGGTTTAGCCAGCGGTCCTTGACCCTTTCAGAACTGGGGCCAGGTGCAAGGAGGCTGCTCCGGACCAACTATTAATACAGCCGTCTAGATGTCCCCTACTCCAGTCATTCGTATGCTGTATATTCCATAGAACCTCATATTCTAATAACAGGTGGATTATTTCAAGTACTTTGGATCTGGATTATCCCAAGGTGGTAGTACTAAGTGAAATTGAATTAAGGTGCAGCAAAGTTAATGCATTGAGCTTGCAGTTTCGATCAAGGGTATTCTGGAAGAAATAAATTATTTCTCGGTCGAGAATATCTTCATATCAGTTAGTTTTCAGACGAATTTGATGTATGTAAGCCGGGCTGAGTGGCTCAGACGGTTGAGGCTCTGGCCTTCTGACCCCAATTTGGCAGGTTCGATCCTGGCTCAGTCCGGAGGTATTTGAAGGTGCTCAAAATATGTCAGTCTCGTGTCTGTACATTTACTGGCACGTAAATAACTTCTGCGGGACTACATTCCGGCACTTCGACGTCTACGAAAACCGGAAAAGTAGTTAGTGGGACGTAAAGTAAATAACATTATTATGTTGTAAGTAAGTGAAAGTTGGGTGGACTCAGGACATCTTGTAACTTGAAGGTAACCGACATTAAAGTAGTGAGAATGTGTGTTGATACAGATGGTAACAATGACGGGAGGGTATTCGGAAAGAAGAGATAAATGCCAAATTAGGAATGAACTCAATGGATGAAGCTATGCGTATTAACCGACTTCGGTGGTGGGGTCGTATGAGGCGAATGGAGGAAATTCGGCTACCTTGGAAGAAAATTGACACGGCCATGGTGGGTAAGAGAAATAGAGGAAGACCAAGACCCATATTCCAATGTTTTAATGATGAGGGATGTGGAACTAAACGATGTCGCAGAGCTTGTTCCAAATAGAGGATTGTGGTGCATTTACTTCTTTCACAGAGGCTTATAACTGAACGCTGAAGGACATAACAGTCTGTAATGAAGATGTATGCATGTATTTTAATAACACAGTCTCTTAATACGCGGCACATCTGGAACTAGCTTTATAATGGAAATGCATGTAACTGTAATAATCGTTGCTCCATTATGGGACTGAAAAGTCAGGGCATACTGGTTCGGCACCGACTAAGACGTCGTCTTTGTTGCTTCATTTTTTGTTTCTTCAAATTGTCTTTCCAAGCCCGCGTAAGGTGATCCTTACCAGGAGGGTTAGGCTCTTGACCTTCGGGACGTTTGTACGCTGTTCTAGAGAGTTCAAGAAGTGACCTGACCCCGTATTAAATTTTTGCTACAATTGTTGATTATTCATGTCCTGTGTATTACGCCTTGCACTGCCGTGCGTGCGTCACTTCATAATTGCAGCCCTTCAGGCTGAGCAGCGGTCGCTTGGTAGGCCAAGGCCCGTACCCGTCGGGGCTGTAGTGTCATGGGGGTTTGTATTAGGTATTGAGACTGGTTTTGTTCCTACTATGAGTTTCGTCTGGTGAATCCCTCTTGAGCTGTCTTTTTGCTAGGGGCTTTACGTCGCACCGACACAGATATGTCTTATGGCGACGATGGGATAGGAAAGGCCTAGGAGTTGGAAGGAAGCGGCCGTGGCCTTAATTAAGGTACAGCCCCAGCATTTGCCTGGTGTGAAAATGGGAAACCACGGAAAACCATTTTCAGGGCTGCCGATAGTGGGATTCGAACCTACTATCTCCCGGATGCAAGCTCACAGCCGCGCGCCTCTACGCGCACGGCCAACTCGCCCGGTGAGCTGTCCTTTTAGCCTATACGTAGTTCTTCAGAGTGAAGAACGATTTCAGAAGGTCATTTTCCAGGTATTTTACCCTTTACTATATCTCAATCTGTGTCCCAGCCACGACGATCTCCTGTGGATCTTCTTGAATAGCTGTATTTCCTTGCTGACTCGTAGTCAATTTATGCACCCAGTTTAGCGTTTACTAACGGTTCTAGCACCATATCTCAAAGGCTTATAATGTCTTAATGTTGCTTTTATTCGGAGTCCAGGTCACGCCACAGAATATCGCAGTTAGCCACAGATTTGCCGGAACATTGAAGAACCTCTTTGCAGGTAAAACTCCAGTAACCAGACTTCTTCAACAACTGAACTCATTTTCTGAACTTTTCCTCATTATCTGGGAACAGCACTAATGTGGATCAAGGCAAGTTTTATGGCCGTGACGCTAACTCTATGTAGATGGTTGATTCTCTATTGCATGTTTCTGTGTTTGTTGGCAGTGTGGTGTGTTGTATGTAGATGTGTACTGCGATGATCACAAACACCCGGACCCCGAGCTTGACTAATTAATCAAATGCAGTTAAAATCCCCGGCCCGGCCAGTAATTGAATTCAGAGCCCTCCGCACCAAAGACCCTTGTACTGTCCATTCAAGCAACGTGCCAGACACGGAACGTTAAGCACATACCATTAATATATGGTTTGTAGAAAATGGTAACTGTCTCGGTGGAGCATTGGTAGTTTGTCCGACTCATGATCGTAATTTCGCGGGTTCGATCACGGCTGAATTAGTCGATTACTGAAGGATTGTCAGAAATCGTGGCACTTCATGTCATTGTTGCTGGCATGTAAAAGATCAGTGCATCCGACAAAATTAAATTAAGTCAGCCATAGGAACTGTCGAGTAAAATTCTATTGTCGCTGTTAAACAACAGCACAATTGAAATGTTTAATTTGATATACAGGCTGCCTAGATGACTCCAGCTCAGGAGATCTGCAACTCTGTAGCTGAGGTCATAGACTTATTATTATTATTATTATTATTATTATTATTATTATTATTATTATTATTATTATTATTATTATTATTATTATTATTATTATTATTATTATTATTATTATTATTATGTCTTTGCTGGCGAGATGTAGTGTTTACAGTGCACTATGTCTTCAGGTATGGGCTATATCAAATTTGTTACTTTCATTGACCTGTCAGTCTCATCCTTGGCTTTGACAATATGAAAGTGACTGAGGTATGAGCGATGCTAGTAATACCATTCTTTATGCAGCCAGTCCCTGTTATGAATGGTGTGAAAATATCTCTCATAGGGTGGGTTGGTGCATGCATTTCAGTGGGCTTGGCAGACTGATATGTAATAGCAACGGCTGGCTCGGTGAGGAAAGCAACGGGACTCCACCTCACTCCTCATTTTCCTAGTACGCCTCTTCAGTGACGCCTAGGCTATTTATGACAGCTGTTGGCGAAGCTGCAGAGGATCAAACCAGCCTTCGGGCTGAATACCCAACAACAACATACATTATTATTATTATTATTATTATTATTATTATTATTATTATTATTATTATTATTATTATTATTATTATTATTATTATTATTATTATTGAAAGGTGTATGTGGCGTATAGGCAGAATAGCTCCGATGGGTTAACCCCTGAACTGCTGATATTTATTACAAATTCGTCACCCTTCAATGTTCGTGCAGAAAGGTAAAATATTTACACGGTTCATTACGACCGTTTTATTTATCAAATGCCGACTGACATCGGGGTGTGTTCTGTAATTGCGTTAGTGATCATTTTTGGTATTGAAACTGGTTTAGAATTGTGCGTCGAGATTATGCTGAACTAGGTCACGATGCTATTATTCAGTCGTAGAGACGACGGAAATGAAGTCTTACCGACTAGGAGTTTATGGATACGTTAAATGGTGATGCCAGGGATTTTGAACTAGTTTTCCTTTCTCGGCTGTGTAGTAAGACTATTTTGTTGTTGCTCATTTTGACTTTTTTGGCCTGGAATTGAGGAACCTAGTGGAAAGGATGCACATGGCTGGTGATTGTCAGATATTTGTATCACCCCGCAATCCGCATCATCCAGCCTGTAGCTCCCACTCATTCCCTGTAATTCTTCTTTTCTTCTGCCGTTTAAACTAACCCTGGTGGGATCGCGGATGCGAACTGCGTCGAATTGGTCGATTTGGCCCTGTTTTACGACCGGATACCCTTTCTGACGCCAAGCCTGTATGGAGGGATGTATCCACCATTGCGTGTTTCCGTGGTGGTTGGTAGTAAGATGTGTTATGTGTGTGTATATGAAGAGGAAAGTGTTAGGACGAACACAAGCACCCAGTCCCCGGGTCAGGAATTAATCAGATACTATTAACATCCCCCAGCTCGGCCGCGAATCGTACACGGGAGACCCTCAAGCGAAGGCCTCCACGCTGACCATTCAGTTTGTGCGTCCTTTTTATACAATAGAGACTTATATAAACTCCTATTCCCTGTAAGTAAACTGGAAAAAAAAAAGTCTTGGTGATCTTCGGACATCCGTAACGAAAAGAAGAGGCCCTTGCCATATGTGTCGCTACCGTTACGAGTCAGCGTTTCTCATTGGCCAACATGATTTCAATAATGCATGCAAAATTTAGGGAGTTACAGATTCTACTGCAGTTTGTACTACCTATTACTTTGACTCATTTTATCAGTCACTGAGTTGTGATAACGGTACAGGAAGACTTGTACTGGAAAACATATATGAGGAACTGGATAAGTTACTCACTTACTTACTTACCCACCATCTTAATTAAATTAGTACTGTTCCCGAAACCTTTCATGTTACAAATGAAGTATTACACTATGTCGCTAAGGGTATATGCCACAGATTCGTTGATCTTGTTTTCATTAGGTATCTGATAATGTTTTAGCCAATATTTAATAGATTTTGTGTAAATTTATTCCTTCGAAGAGCAAGTTTCAATCATTTCAATTCCGTGTCTCGTGTTTACAAAATAGACTCATCATTAATGGGCCATTTCATTTACTACTGATTTGCATTTAGGGCTGACTCCCAGGCGACAGATTCGTTATCAGTTGGTTGCCTAGTCCCATCTTAAATGATTTCGAAGAATTTGAACATCTATTGAACATTTCGGTGGGTAAATTGTCCAAATCTCTTATTCCTCTACCTGTAAATGAATATTTGTCCCACTTGTCCTCTTGAATTTCAGCTTTATCTTCATGAATGACGTTTCCTACTTAAAAAAATATATAATTCGAGCCTATTCGTTTTCTAATGTCATTCCACGCCATCTCTCCACTGACAGCTTAGTCGAGCAGCTCGTCTTCTCGCTGTCAAATCATCTTAGCTCAAAGACGTAACATGTTCGTCACACTACACTTTTTGGTCGAAAATCGCCCGAACATATTGCACGCTGCTTTCCCTTGGATCTTTTCCAGTTCTCGAATGAAGTAACCCTGGGTGAGGGCCCTATACACTGCAATCATACTGTAATTGGGGTCTTACCAGTGACTTATACGCCTTCTCCTTTCCACCCTCACTACAACCCATAAAAACCTCATAACAATTTACAACATCGTTAATGTGATCACTCTAGTGAAGATCTTTTTTGATATTACCGCGTAAGAACTTGCAGCGATCCCCATGAGGTACTTCCACGGTTATTAAAACTGAGGAGACTCCTCTTGGTGAAATTTACAACTTGACTTTTCACACCGTTTACCATTATGTCATTTTCTGCTGTCCATCTCGCAACATTTTCAAGGTCTTTTCGCAGTCGCTCACAATCCTGTTTCGTATTATTTTACTACTTTACACAGTATAACATCATCCGCAAAAAGCCTTTCCCTTACCTTGATGGGGTCGCGGGTGCGAACCGTGGCGCACATTTGAACTTGGCTCTATTGTACGACCGGACCCCCTTGCTAGCGTCAACCTTGTGTCAAGGGATGTGTTTCTGTGATGTTTGGCAGTCTGGTATGACGTATGTGTATGAAGAGGGGTATATTGGCACTGATGCAAACACCCAGACCCCAGTTAGAGGTTTTTTTTTTTTTTTAACAACTTGGTTTACGCTGCACCGACACAGGTCTTGTGGCGACAGTGGGATAGGAAAGGCTTAGAAGTGGGAAAGCAGCGACCGTGGCCTTAATTAACGTATAGCCTCGGCATTTGCCTGGTGTGAAAATGGGAAACCACGGAAAACCATCTTCAGGGCTACCGACAGTGGGGTTCGAACCCACTATCTGTCGGTTGCAAGCTCACAGCTGCGCGCCCCTAACCGCACGGCCAACTCGCCCGGTTAGTTAGAGAAATTAACCAGACGCGGTTAAAATCCCCGACCCGGCCGGAAATAGAACTCGGGACTCTCTGACCCGAAGGTCTTGACTCTGACCATTCAGTCAGGGAGCCGGACATCAATATCATTTCAATACTTTTGTGCCGGGCTGCATTGCTAAATGGTTATGCTGGCCTTGGCCCGGGCGGGGGGGGGGGTCGATTCCCGACCAGGTCAGGGATTTTAACCTTCATTGGTTAATTCCGATAGCTCCGATCATTAGCATTCATCCTAGGTGGGGCCCCATCCTCATAGACGCGCAGGTCGCCTATACGGCGTCAACACGAAAAACCTGCATCAGGCCTCTTCGGAGACCGAATTTCGGGATGAAGTGTAAGAGAAGATCCTAATAAAATGTGTCAAAAATGCTTTAATAGTTTCATTATGGTACATACTTGAAACTAATTTTATGCTTTAGAAAGCCGAATGAATAGAATTCACATGTCGGCTATGACCTTGTAGTCTCGGCCGTGTAGTGTCTACTCAAAATAAACTGTGCGGCGGGGTGTCCTTGCCAACTTAAGACCTCATGTCACAGTTCTTCCCGGCACAACTTGATGCAGCCTTTGAAAAAGTACAGAATGTCTTCTAAAAATGTAGTTCCCTCTGTGGATCGGTGGTAAATGGTCGGCCTCCAAGGTTTTGAAAGGTGGTAGAAAGCATATTCGGCACTCTGTTCCGTTCGATATCGGCATGCAAAAGATATCTCGTGACACATTTAGCGTTTACGAGACAACATTAATTACAGCTCAACCATAGATCCCAAACAGAGATCCACTTCTCTGCCATGTGATCAAGTAAAACGGAACGTCGAAATTGACCCTCAGGCAGCCTAAATGGCGTTAAATCAAAATGCCTGCAAACTATAGCCGAGACCATACAATAATTATTCTTTTCTATGAAGCCCACCGAGGACTACACGTCAATTTCAATTCATCCTTCTTCGTTGTTTCCTCTTCCGTTCTTTCCAGTATTCCTTCGTGATTCCTCAGCGCTTTATTCTTTTCTCCTCAGACCACATTGAACCGGGTTTCCTTTTCATTCTCCGTTGGAATCCTTCCATTCCTTTAACATTTCCTTTTTCTAAATCTCTCTTTCTATAGTTTCCTCTTCTCCTTATATTATTTCTTTCTAAATCTTTCTTGACCTCTTGTATCCAGCTCGTTGACTTTTTCTCCCAAAGGTACATTAATATCTGTTTTGTCAATCTTCTTCTTCTTTTCGTACCGCCTCTTCCCACACCTGTGGGGTCGTGGGTGCGAACTGCGTCGCACATGTGGATTTGGTCCTGTTTTACGGCCGGATGCCCTTCCTGACGCCAACCCTGCATGGAGGGATGTAATCACTGTAATAATAATAATAATAATAATAATAATAATAATAATAATAATAATAATAATAATAATAATAATAATAATGCTATTGGCTTTACCTCCAACTAACTACTTTATGTCCCACTAACTACTTTTACGATTTTCGAAGACGCCGAGGTGCCGGAATTTAGTCCCGCAAGAGTTCTTTTACGTGCCAGTAAATCTACCGACGTGAGGCTGAAGTATTTGAGCACCTACAAATACCACCGGACTGAGCCAAGATCGAACCTGCCAAGTTGGGGTCACAAGGCTAGCGCCTCAACCGTCTGAGCCTATTATTATTATTATTATTATTATTATTATTATTATTATTATTATTATTATTATTATTATTATTATTATTATTATTATTATTATTATTATTCCCTTCATCGTTGAAACTTATGTTCTGTTTAAACAAGTGAAAAAGTAAAGGGGCGAATTTTAGAAGGTCTTCACTTTGAAGTTTCTTACCTCTATATCCGTTCTTGGATGCCACAGATGTGTGGCTTTTTATCTTAATCACACTGACTTTTGGTGCTATCCTGAATGTGATCTTACACCGGATTTCTATACTGGTAATCCTTCCAGATTCTGAAATATAATTTATTACTCAATGAATTTTGTTCCTGTGAGAACCTGTTGGTCAAAAGATCCATTTTTAAGTATGTTTTTACTCGACCATAAAACACTGGATTTTATTTCCCTCGGGCTGTCTGGTCACGACTGAACAGAATTCGAGGTGACACTGCCCGAACCGGTGCAACCTTACATCGGTGGGACTGTATGGACTCGCCCCTCTGAATTTACATGAACACCACATAAATATCAAAGACACCAACATCCAGATATCAAAGACACCAACATCCTGCACAGGGAAAAGATAGGGAGATGGGCTAGTAAAGAACTTCATGGAAGGTACTACAACCAGAGCAATGATGAGAGAGTTATTTCCAGAAACTGAGGGATTCAACCAGGCGATTCAAGATAAAGTGATCTCAACAAAGTTACTGGAAACACGTCCTTAAAGATCCTACTACTAAGAATGACGAGTGCAGGAAATGCAACAGCAGTCCAGAAACCATTGAGCACATCATCGGCAACTGCAGATTACTAGCGCCAACATCGTACACTGACATACGTAATGATGTAGCCAAAGTTATACATCAAGAAATTGCCCTGACCCGATCTTTGATCCAGAACAGAGTGCCTTACTACAAATTCTCCTCGCTAAGTGTACTGGAAAATGAAAATTTTAAACTTTACTGGGATCGAACAATACAAACAGATAAAACAACTCCGCACAATAGACCAGACATAAGATAAAAAGAATCAACACACATATCTCATTGACATCGCTATCCCGAATGACCACAATATGAAACAGAAATACAGGGAGAAGGTCGATAAATATACTCCTCTGGTTGTGGAAGTAGCAAGGATCTGGAAACAAGACAGAGTGACAATCTTTCCTTTCCTCCTTTCTCCCACTGGACTCACACTAATATCATTTCCAGAAAACTGAATGAAACTACAGCACCCCATCTTCACTCACAATGTGGCACAAAAGGCTGCAATTTTGAAGACCTGCAACATCGTCAGAAGATTCCTGAATGTTCAGTACGGACCATAAATTGAAAAGGCTGCAACCTCTACAACGAAGAGAAAAATGAAGGCGTATATTGTAAAGTTATATAAATTATGATTGAGCTCTATTTCTTATATGTAAAATATCGAAATGCGTGCTATATTACCAACTATAAAGTTGTGAAATAATAATAATAATAATAATAATAATAATAATAATAATAATAATACCGGGTGAGTTGGTTGTGCGGTTAGGGGCGCGCGGCTGTGAGCTTGCATCCGGGTGATAATGGGTTCGAATCCTACTGTCGGCAGCCCTGAAGATGGTTTTCCCATTTTCACACCAGAAAAATGCTGGGGCTGTACCTTAATTAAGGCCACGGCCGCTTCCTTCCAACTCCTAGGCCTTTCCTATCCCATCGTCGCCATAAGAACTATCTGTGTCGGTGCGACGTAAAGCCACTAGCAATAATAATAATAATAATAATAATAATAATAATAATAATAATAATAATAATAATAATAATAATAGTTATTCATTTTAGTTCCAGTAACTACTTTTACGGTATTCGGAGAGGTGGAGGTGCTGGAATTTGGTCTCGTACGAGTTCTTTAACGTGCCAGTAAATCTGCTGGCAAGAGGATGACTTATTTTAGCACTGGACTGAGCCAGGATCCAACCTGCCAAGTTGGGTTCAGAAGGCCAGCGCCGTACCGTCTGAGCTACTCAGCCCGGCTTGTGAAATATGCATTTAATAGTGCGTGGGTAGTGTGATATGTTGTATATACATAAATGAAGATGTGAATTAAGACAAACATAAACAGCCCTTCCTTCAGTTAGAGGAATATAACATCCCCGACCCAGTCAGGAATAGAACCCAAGTCTCTTCGAACCGCTGCGCCGATCATTGAGCCAAGTAGCCTGATACAGAAATGTGTAGCATATCTGCTTCGAAACTCATTGTACACTGAACTACTAGCCTGTAACTTATTTTCCTTTCCATGAAGGAGTGTGTGAAGTACAGTAAAATAATTTAAATAGAAAGTTCCCTATGTGAAAGAGTTCATTTGTTAAGTGTTCGTTAAGTGGGGCAGAAGGACAGATCCACTCCTTGTAGTGTGCCGTTCAACTTATCCTTTTCTTCATAAACAACATCTACGTTTCCAAGGTTCATTGTATTAAGTTTACACTACCTTTAAAGTTAGTTCGAGTGGTTGGTGTGTACAGTCGCAGTTATCAGTCAAATGAAATGAGGTCCTGAAACCTCACCGAATCTGCTAGATACACAGTAAAATTACCACGGCCAAACTGAATCCTGTGCCGCTACAGCTGCTCGGTTCAAGTCACGTAGCTGTGAGCTGGGAATGGTGGGTTCGAATCCCATGGTCGGCAGCGCTGAAGATGATTTGCTGCAGTTTCCTTTGCTCACACCAGAGAAATGCCGAGACTGTATCTTAATTTATTAAGGGCACGGCCGCTTTGTTCCCAATCCTGGTCATGCTCTATCCCGCCATCGCCAAAAGACGGGCCTGATTCGATGCGACGTAAAACTAATAGAGTAGCTACACTCCTGATGGGTTGTAGTCTAACCGAGCAATCGCTGTAAAGCCCGAAGTGACGAGGTGACCTACGGTCAGAGTGACGAATCCTCTCGGCCTTTATTGGTTTTTCTAGATCGGGGTGGCTAATTCAGCGCCAATAACTCCTCAGTTGTTCTCATGAAGACTAAGTAGACCTCCAGCCCTCAGATCCAGGTAATAATCCTTGACGTGGCCGGGAATCGAGTCCGGGGCTACCCCTAGATGACAGGGTCGGAAAAAGTACTCTTCTTCCTAACCTTTTCCCCAATTTATAGGGTTAGCATTGGATAAGTGTTTGCTCCAATTTTACAACCGGATGCCCTCCCCAGACGCCAACTCTATGCGGAGGGATGTACAGTATTCACTGTTGCGTGTTTCTGTGGTGGTTGGTAGTTTTGTGTATTTTGTTTGTATGAAAATAAGTGTATTACAATCACAAACCAGATGAATGAACGATACGCAGTTAAAATCATCGGTCCGACCGCAATCGTACCCAGGGTCCTCTTAACCGAAGGTCAGTGCACTGACCATTCAGCCAAGGAGCCACGAGGTCTTTGTTTGCTTTACGTCGCACCGACACAGATAGGTCTTATGGCGACGATGGGATAGGAAAGGCCTAGGAATGGGAAGGAAGCGGCCGTGGCCTTAATTAAGGTACAGCCCCAGCATTTGCCTGGAGTGAAAATGGGAAACCACAGAAAACCATCTTCAGGGCTGCCGACTGGATACTAACCGCACTTACGCGATTGCAGCTATCGAGCTCGGTCCGCGTGGTCTTGTGTGTCCACCTCAAACATTTCAAAATTTCACTGCGCAATAGCATTACCAGCACATGGAGAAATGGTGGTGGTGATGATGATGATGATAATAATAATAATAATAATAATAATAATAATAATAATAATAATAATCACAAGAGTGGTGATGTCAGCGATAGGTATCGTCAGAAAAAGCGCTGGTAACAGGTCTGGAAGAACTAGGTATGGAGCATCTAATTGCAGGAATGCAGAGAGCAGTTTTGTTGGACACGTGCCGTACAGTCGGATTGTTTTTGTCACAGCAGTGGTTTATAGTTTGCGAGGTTGTTGTTTGTATAATCCGTATTTTGTATATTGATTGTATGCATACACGCAAATAAATAAATAAATAAATAAATAAATAAATAAATAAATAAATAAATAAATAAATAAATAAATAAATAAATAATCGTATGACCTCAGCTATCGTGTGCAGGCGTTTTAATTTGATGCCATCTAGGCTGTTTGCGCGTCAATTTCGATGTTCCGCGGAGCCAATTGTATCTCTTTTGGGCGAACTATGACAGAGCTGTAATGAATTTTGGTGGGTAAACACCAAATGTGTAGTAATAATAATAATAATAATAATAATAATAATTATTATTATTATTATTATTATTTCGTGTGGCTATTTCTAGCCGAGTGCAGCCCTTGTAAGGGTGGGCGGCATCTGCCATGTGTAGGTAACTGCGTGTTATTGTAGTGGAGGATAGTGTTATGTGTGGTGTGTGAGTTGCAGGGATGTTAGGGGCAGCACAAACACCCAGCCCCCGGGCCATTGGAATTAACCAATGAAGGTTAAAATCCCCGACCCGGTCGGGAATCGAACTCAGGACCCCATGAACCGAAGGCCAGTACACTGACTATTCAGCCAACGAGTCGGACTACCAAATATGTTACCAGACATATTTTACATGCCGACATTGTGCAACATGGAGTGTCGAATTGGCTTTCTTCCGCCCTTCAAAAATCTGTGGTACCTCTGAACCTGTGATATTGGGATCCGGAGACCAACACTTCACTACTGATCCACAGAAGAAGCTAGTTCTTATAGTGAATTGACATGTTAATTTTTAGCGTGGTTTACACCACGTTACGCGAGACAATTTTGTAGTCTAAACTCAGAGAAATATTAGTAGGTTTAAACTGGGCTGTTAATTTCGTAATTATGGCATTAGTTTTTCCTATTTTTTTCAAAATTCTCCAGGCGTACCAATTTTTCGTTTCCTCGTTTGAAACTTGGTTGTTAAGCTTAGGAAGGTCAAAGGAATAATTTGTAGCATTAGGTTTGTTAATAATTTAAAGCTTATATTTTAACAACATTAATTAGTGGCATGGCGTCTTAAAAACAGTGGACATTTTCATGTATTGACTGGAAGTACTGAACGTTTTCAGTCATTTTGAAAGCGGTCATTACATGTTAAAAAACAAGATATAGATGCTCATTTGTACAAAGTTAGAAGTGCTGGGAGCAATTCTAGAGAGAGAGGAAAAAAAAGATACTTTTCAGAAAAGGCAAGGCTGGAGTGGATATGTTTACAGTAGTTAAATGGATGCGCTGGTGTGTTTTAAATGTCTTCGCAGAACCTTCAAATATTAGCGCAAATGCAAAAGAGAGAAATGGTTATCACCATATTCCCTCAAGTTTGAAGCGTCTATTAGTACCAAAATCTCGTGGCTGTTTTTGGTCCAAAATATCAATCGATAATATCCCATTAAAAGTGGACAATATTTTATTTAACTACTTTCGAGAATCACTTTGAATGAACTGTTCTCGTATTATAATGAAATACAAACGAAACTTCCCCCAGGAATGTGTTGCAGTCTGGAAAGGGTAGTTGTGGGGAATTTTACTCGCGATCGGTGCTGGATGGGATTGCACTAACGTGGAGCATCGCCCGCGAGTCGTCCACCCCCACGTAAGTGAACGACCTTCTCTCCCACTCCGCTCGCGATGCTGCCGTGTGGGTGAGGACAGGTGTTGGGACCAAATACGTACATCTCGCAGCAGGATTGCGTTTTCATGTGAGGTAAGGGTTCAAATGAAATCATGGAAACTTTGTCCAATTAGAGGAATTCCTGTGTTTGGTAGGATAATCGTCAAGAATCTTGAGCATATTTACATTGTCCGGTGTTGCTGTTATTATTATTATTATTATTATTATTATTATTATTATTATTATTATTCATATATTTACTTATCGTATGTTAATCCGCAATATATATTTTCAACTGAATACAAAATAACCAACAATGAAGAAGAAAACAAGAATTACAATACAAAGAAATAAGAAGTCGCTAGAACATAATGAAAACTACAGTACGAACTCTTAAAGACACTAAAAAGGTACGTTTTTCCGTAGTTTCCTATTTTCACACCAGCCGAATGCTGGGGTTGTACCTTAATTAAGGTCACGGTCGCTTCCTATCCAGTCCTATCCCGTCGTCGCCATAAGGCCTGTCATTGTCAGTGCGACGTGAAACAAATACAAACAAAAAAAAACAAAAAAAACAACGAAGACACTGAAAGCCTAACTACATGAAGACTACATAATAGTAACCGGTGAGTGTGATTAAAAGGACTGGGCAATCAACACACTTACAAATATACGGGGGCAGTGCTAGCGCTGACTCAACGATATTAGAGCTACTTAATTGTCGTACAATTCTTCCCAGTCTCCAGCGAAACTCATATGGGGACACTGTAATGGCGTGGTTCACGGTTTGTTTGGCAGGTCCACAGTCACTCTAGAGCGTCTGTTATTCCCCACTTATGTGGTTCACTTTTACATCTCGCAACACCAGTTCTAAAACTGTTTAGTTGGCACCAGTTAGAGTTGCAATCCAGTAAGAGCTTGGGACTGGGGTCTTAGGGACGGTCTGTTTAAAAGCGAGAGGTGGCCACTTTTCTTTCGTACTTATCCTGTGGTGAATTCTTCAGCTTGTGTTAATGTATCTTGGTTCAACTGGATTGAAAAAATAGTTAATAAGTTTTATTGTAATGTTTAATGAAGTAATAGGGAAAAGAATGCATGTATCAGTACACATTTTGGATTAACATAAATGATTACTCCCTCTCCAGTTTCAGGTGATCCGAAACTGGATGATGGTCGTATTTCTGTTATATTATATTATATTATATTATATTATATTATATTATATTATATTATATTATATTATATTATATTATATTATATTATATTATATTATATTATATTATATTTATCTTGGTTCCGCATCAGATGCCTTGATTTTAGCGCGATGGTGGTCGGTTATCTACGGAGATAATGAGTTGGAGGTTTTGTTATATTTGAGAGGCACTTAACTTTCTTCATATTTCTGCTGTTTTTACTAGTTCTGTTGGGTCATGTTAGAGAAGAAATCATCATCATCATCATCATCATCAAATATCTTCCGTCTCGTCACAGAAGACTGGCGAACCGTCATGGAGTAAGTTTTCCTATTTTGCGTTTCCGACATTAGTGTTAGCGTTTCGTGGATGACGAACCTCTATCGGAGGTTCCGCGTCGTGGATAAATTTCTCCGTCCACGTCCTTGTTTCTCTTCTGGCTTGCCCCCTGTGATTAGTTGTATCAGGTTATACATGGTGGGCAAAATAAAACTAGCCCGGAAAATATTTATAAGACTGACGCGGAATTGACCCTTGTTAATGAACAGGAGAACTGTCCATCACAGGAAATGTTGGAAACCGTGATTTCGATGCACCAATCTGTTGCTGGCACTTGTCTGCGAGTTCGAACACCAGAAAACATTGCTGGAGAGAAGGAAAGCCCGGAACGAAGTCCCACGGAATCTCAACACCGTTTATCTGTGCAAGTTGGAATTAAAGAGATAATCGTGTCGAAATATTATCAAAAAGGACCTGCATCTGTACCCCTACATATTTACTGTTTTGCAACATTTGAGTGCCCAGACGAACTTTCGCGTGTTGAGTTCTGCCGGTGATTTCTGAGTGAAGTAGAGTCAGGACTCTTGGATCCTCGGTTTTTCATTTCTTCAGAGAAGGTCTGGTTCAGCTTGTTATCCAGCTTGTTGTCACAGAACACGTGCCGTTATCCATCAGAAAATCCCCATCAGTACGTCGAAAAGCCGTTGCATAATCTTAAGATTGGTGTGTGGTGCGCAATGAGTCCCACCCACGGTATCCTCTGCGTGTCGTAAGAGGTGACTAAACGGGGCCCCAAGGGCTCTGAAATTTGGAGCGTGGGTTGATGACCACGGGGTCCTTAGCTGAGTCCTAGCATTGCTTCCACTTACTTGTGCTAGGCTCCTCACTTTCATCTATCCTGTCCGACCTCCCTTGGTCAACTCTTGTTCTTTTCTGACCCCGACGCTGTTAGGTTTCCGAGGGCTAGGGAGTCTTTCATTTTCACGCCCTTCGTGGCCCTTGTCTTTCTTTGGCCGATACTTTAATTTTTCTAAGCATCGGATCACTTCCATTTTTTCTCTTTGATTAGTGTTATATAGAAGATGACTGCCTAGTTGTACTTTCTCTTAAGACAGTAATCACCACCACCACCACCACCACCACCACCACCACCACCACCACCACCACCACCTTTCACCAATCCGTTAATGCTAACCGGTATGTCCAGACGCTGTTTAACAATCTTTTCCCAGTTCTAACCGTTTCCTGGGCATCGTCAGATAACTATACATACATACATACATACATACATACATACATACATTAGTAGACTAGCATGTTAAACACATGAATGTTGGATATTTATGCCTAAGGCAGACTGGATCCTCAACAGCTCCTCCATCATTTGTCATAAATGTCCTAGGCATCACTGAAGAGGCGTACTAAGGAAATAAGGAGTGAGGTAGTTTCCCCTTGCTTTCCTCACCGAGCCAGAAGTTGCTATTGCATATTAGTCTGCCAAGCCCACTGAAATGCACGCACCAACCGACCTTATGAGCAACATTTTCACACCATTCATAGCAGGGACTGGCTGCATAAAGAATGGCATTACTAACATCGCTCATATCTCTCTCACTTTCATATTATCAAAGCCAAGGGTAGTATTGGGACAGATCGATACAAGTACCAGATTGCTCTAGCCTATACCAGAAGACATAGTGCACCAAGTTAAACACATAGCAAACGAGAAATAACACTCACTAGTTCCACACTCTGAACTAATAACTGTTGTAGGTCTAGTATAAACATTAAAAAGAGAAATTTAAAAAAAGTGTATGTTTACAGCCATTTAGGGATATACACTTCATACCGATGTATTTTAAACTGCGTTTGAGGATGTTCGCTTGACCGAACGATGCATGTCAGTGGCTAACGCGAACTAATTGCTGTGGTGTTGACGGATGTTACACCAGAATAAAGCAAAATGCATCCTGCCTCGAGATACTACTGTATTGTATACATGTGTGTCCCAGTTGACAGGTTTAGAAAGTCGTACTGTCGTTAGCCAAGTAGGAAGTGCAAGTTACGATGGACGCAAGGAGGCAGGATGCGCTTGCTTTCTTCTGTCTTCTACCTATGACATTCGTCAGTATCATTGCAGCCTTGTTCAACTCCCTTTTATGAATCATGTGGCCGTACGTATACCGGTAATTGATATAAACCAAAGCACCAGGAAGTAACAAAATTCCGAGTACATGAAACAAATAATGAAAAATACACTTAAACATGCTGGGTATTTTAGTAAGAAAAAGAGAGAGAGAGAGAGAGAGAGAGAGAGACAAATGAGAATCATCTTTGTCGGTACAACTACATTATTAGAAATTTCGAGGAGAGTCTGATGAGTGATGACGTGTGTCTTTTGAGCTGCACCACTTACGATAGTTCAAGCATCGGATGTCACTGAAGGTGCGTACCAGGGAAATGAGAGAGAGAGAGAGAGAGAGAGAGAGAGAGAGAGAGAGAGAGAGAGAGAGAGAGAGAGAGAGAGAGAGAGAGTGAGTGTGTGTGTGTTTCCCGTTGCTTTTTTCATCGATTGTGAATATGCTATATTAGTCTTCATGCCCAGTGAAATGTACACACCCACTAACCTTACAATCGATACTTCTACCCCGTTTTTTACAAGTTGCTTTACGTCGCACCGACACATATCTGTCTCATGGCGACGATGGGATAGGAAAGAGCTACGAGTGAGAAGGAAGCGAACGTAGTCTTAATAATGAAGGTACAGCCCCAGCATTTGCTTGGTGTGAACATTGGAAACTACGGAAAACCATCTTCAGGGCTACCGACATTGTTCCGAATGTAAGCTCACAGCTGCGCGTCCCTAACCGAACGGCCAACTCGTTCGGTACATCATTTTTCGCAGGGGTTGGCTAGAGAAGGATGGGTGTTGTTAGCATCGTTCATACCACAGTCACTTTCACATTGTCAGAGATCAGAATGACGCATGTCGATGAAAGAAAATTTTACCTAGCACCTACCAGAATAAACACTGTCCGCCTCCGTAGCGGAACGTTAGCGCTATTATGGCCGATGACCTAGATGTTAGACCCCTTTAAACAACACCTTTGAACAATAACCACCACCACGAAGAATGCAAAATAAAGTACAGAACAATGGTGGCTAGTTCGATAAAATTAATCACTGTGGCTGTAAAATAATATTGTTCTCTTATTTTGAGTGTATAGTATTTACGTGAATTTTCTTTTATGTCAGTGTTTACGTACATGTGTAAAATGTAGGGTTTGAGGTGCACTAGGCTTGTACAGTTTATTTTTTTGTATATTTGTATCCTTTGTAAATGTGTGTTCATTTCTCATTTTAGGTTAATTGTTGTAACTTTATTACGGATCTTTGTAATTCGGCACTATGTTGTTTCCGATTCTAAATAAATAAATAGAAATAAAAGGTTCTACAAGATTGTTATCCTCTAGTACGCGTGTTCACATCTGTTTTCCTTATTTTATTACGAATACATTATAGGTCAGTGTTGCTACCTGGTGCTCTCCCGAAGCCAGTGTAAGGGTCTTCGTCCCAGTTTTGGAGGATAGCTTCCCCCTAATGTAGATTTTTTTTCTCTGAATAGAGTCGAAAAAAAGTGCGCTCACCCTCGACTTTAACTTGTCCTGCAAGGTTGGTGGTAGGCGTTTGTCGAACTGTCAGTTAGATTTGGCTATTAGGTACCATTCCTGATATTTACCGCTGTCTACAATGCACTTATCTATGTACAGCTTAAGAACGGTGACTCAATTATTATTCGCACACTATCGTAGTTAACAAGCAGCAAATCAAGCGATCCAGATTCGCTTCACCTACCGAGAGCTACGCATGTTTGTTTCTTGTACTCTTGTGTAACTGTTAACCTCATGTCCTCTCAGCCAGTAAACATCATCTTAAAAGTATCAAGATCCATTAAATCACTCCGTGGTTCTTATTTCTTTTGATTTACTAGGCTAATGACACGCAATAAACAACAGAAAATAGACGAAACCATCAGCTCACATGAACAACATGGCTGCCAACGTACGTCTTGTGCTGTGCAGAAACCTCTCAAATCCAGAACATTAGGTGTTACTGAACTTCATGTAAACTTCATTGTTCTATATTTAGGCGCAGATGGTCTGGGCATAGTGGGTTTCTGCACAGTTTGTGTGCCTTGGTATACTAAACTCATAAGTACCATTAACTCGTTTTAGCAAAAAAATGTGGACATAAAGGGTTTCTGTACTTTGTTATTCAAATCTAAATGATTATGAATACAATATATATATATATATATATATATATATATATATATATATATATGAAGATAAAGTTGGAATTCAAAAGAATAAATTGGGACACACATTCATTTATAGGAAGGGAAGTTACGGATTGGAATGATTTACCAAAGGAGATGTTCAATAAATTTCCAAATTCTTTGCAGTCATTTAAGAAATGGCTAGGAAAACAACAGATAGGGAATCTGCCACCTGGGCGACTGTCATAAATGCAGATCAGTGTTGATTGATTGATTGATTGATTGAACGAATATTATGGACTACAAGCAGCATATATATATATATTGCGAATACCGCTATAAGCTCCTGTGACCCTGAAATATCACAATTCTCACTCCACGTGGTACAGATATGTAAACGTCAGTATGCTGCTGATCAGTGCTGTAGGAGAATGATACAAATGAACGCAGCTTATTGCTGATTTGAGGAGAAACAGGTTCCGCTACTCTGCTAACATTGTCCCTTGCTGTTCCCGAAGGTCTGCCGGTCTTTAACGAAGATAGTGCTCCTGTAATTCCAGAATGGAAGCCTGAGTCAAAATCTTACCGGGGAAGCTCCAGTTGTTGGTTTTCTGTCTTAACTGTTTAAAGATGCTCACCACTTTTATTTAGCTTTTACGTATTTTTTCCCGGGTTGCTCTAGCCAATTGATCACGTTCATTGCTTTCATAAGAGTGGACAATCCCATTGGCACTTACAGAATCCAAGTTTTACGTTTTATATCAAGATGAAGCTTGCAGTGATTAATTTGGAGCTCGAATCTTGGAAATCTACGCACTGGCTTTAGGCTAATCACATCTCAAGAAATAGGAATGAATCTCCTTGATTTGTAAGAAATTAACAACTGCATAGGACTCTTCTTTCCATGTAACAAGTGTATAGTATTATTTATTTGCCACAATTCTGAGCAGAAATATGGAAGTTCTACGCAAAAAGGGTGAGCTCCATGTACATATAAAATGTTCCCTAGACCTATCTTAAGGTAGGATTATTTACAATATTTACATGGTTTACACAATGCTTAAATAGTTCTGTGTAATATATACATGCATACTTAATTTCTTACTGCCCATTCTTCCAATCATTCCTGTTCTCACATACTTCCTTTCACTCTATCAGTCTGGTATTAAATATTCTAGTCTCAGCCTTCTTCACTTCCTGTTTCTCTTGTCGATCTTCCCGCATCAAACACGGATTTGTTAGTAGTCCTTTTTTCATTGCCACAGTTAATTCCCCTCTAACCATTGCCATTAGTTCAATCGTCGCTAAATTGTACGAACTAATTTCCATGATAGATATTTTCCTGGTCTCGCACTTTGCAACCATTGTCCAGACAAGTAAGAATCTGTATTCTCCCTTTTGCTAGAATAATAGTCGGAGGTAGAGTGCATAACAGTCTTGTTTGTACAGCAACTTATTGCAACGAAATAACGGTTAAATTTTTGTATACAATTATTGTGTTACATTTTATTGCCCATATCGTAATAGATACACCACTAAACAATGAAAATAATAAAAAAAACAGATCTGTGATCTTACAGTTTAATGCAAATACAAGCAATGTACCAAAAAAAGACATTCATCGTGCAACAATCGTGTTTGTACACTTACCGAAGAAAATAAAAAGTTCACTCAAAAACACTTGTTACATTGGATTTAATACCCCGATGAGTATCCTCTGGGTTTGAGAACTGCCTTGCACCTTCGCTGCACGGAATGAGCCAGTTTCTCACATCTTTTGGGCCAGTTTTACTCCATTCTTCGTTGACTATAGGCCTACTTCTTAACTGCTCAAGTGATTGAGGTTTCCTTGCATGAACCGTTCTTTTTAGATCGACCCATAAATGTTCTATGGGGTTCAAGTCAGCGGATTAGGCAGGAGTTTGCAGTTGCGTTGGTACGTTTCATATCAGCCACTACTTGCAAATATCACCTGTGTGCTCGGGGTCATTGTCTTGCTGAAAGATGTAGCGAGACCCCAACTCCATTTTTACTGCACTCTGACGTTGTTCTTTAAAATGTTTAAATAACCCCATCATCCATGATGCCATTGATGATTCTGATATTTCTCACTCCACGAGACGATATACACCCCCAAATCATAATTGATCCACCTCCATATGTTACGGTGGGTAGCGTATTTGCAGGTTTATTGGCTGTTTTTACATGTATCCATACATAACTTTCTATCCGAACCATATAGAGATACTCGCTTTCGCTCGTTGGGGGCTGCGCCCCCAAACCCCCCATTCCTGTACATTATAAGTAGTCACATGGAAAATTACAGTGACGAACCTATACTTCGTTACGAAAAACGGATTGCGCCACCAGACGGCCCATATATTCGCTTACATGTATGGTCCTCTAATATTTTCTCGTACCGTACATTCACGAGTTATAGAAAAGATAGCGTTAAACGTTTCGACGTGGTGAAAATTACATACGATTCTCACAAGATAAGAAATTATTTTCCTAACGTAACGGGGAGCTACAGTCTTGAAAGTTGGTAGGTTTATCGTATTTGAAACGCTCTATATTTCCGTTATTTGATGTTTAGTCGTATCTGCATCGTTTTCGCCGCAGATTGGTTTAGAACCTTGGATTAGGAATACAGTGTTTCCGTTTTACTTTCGTTTTTCCATTTTTACAGGGTGCTAGAATCATGCATTTTGCTCACGTGTCACCCTCGAAAGTTCCAGTGAGCCTGCTAAATTTCATGAACCTATCGGTCTTATAAGTGTGTAACACAGTAAAATTAACTACGGAAAATGTAAAAATTGACGTTAAATCTGAAAAATGCAGCTCTATCTAAGGCATAAGGGATCAAGATACGACTAAAATTCCCGGGTCAGAAGTTGTAGATCTCTTCATGATCGGATCCGAACGTCTTGTCCATTTGGTGGTAGAACTTACAGTTTAGCCACCAAAATCCTCGAAACGCTAGTTAGCACCATAATGAAAATTACTTCCAGATTTCGATATTTTCTGGAGATAGAATTTTACTTATTTAATGTTTTGCTGTATCTCCAAGGGATTCACCATAAATTGCTTAGGAACCTTAAATTAGCCTGAAATTTTATTGGTGTTTTCATATATTCCTTCCATTTTCCTATACATTCAAGGCAGTTAGAATAATGAATGTCGGTCTGCATATGCCCAATAACCGTGCCAAGGACCGTGCTGAATTGTGTGCATCTATCTGTCTCATGAGTGTGTGAATCAGTAAATTAATTTTTAAAAATTTAACAAAATTTTCCAAAACCGGGAAAATGAAGCTCAATCTGAGGTAGAAGGGGTCGAGATACGACAGAAAGTCATAGGACCAAAGTTGTATATCTACTCATTTTAGGACATGAAAGTGCAGTCCATTTATCGATAACTATTACGGTTTACCCACAAGAGATCTCGAAACAAAAGGATGCACCGTTTTTAAATTTGGCGTAATATTTCGAATTTTTAGTGGATTGAATATTAATTATATTAACTTATTGCAGTTTCTACGCCGGATATGGTTTAGGAGCTAGAAATTTGCCAAATTTTAATTTTGTAAGGCGCTGCATCACGGTGTAGCCATTTTGTTTGGGGGAGGGGGTAAATTTAAAAATTTATACTTTTAGGAATTTTTCCGCAGGATACACGCTAATAGCTATCACATTGCCAAATTCAAAGTTCCTAGCCCATCTGGAAGGGTCTAACCCGAAATTTGAGTCCGGTAATTTGATTGAGCCGTGGGGGGGTCTAAATATGAAAAATTTGAACTTTCCGAAATTTTTCCTTGGGTTACAGCCTAATAGGTATCAGAAAGGGTCTACGAAATTTGAGTCCGATAACTTGATTGGGCGGAAGGGTGTAGCACGAAATTTGAGTCCGGTATTTTAATCCGGTGTGGGGGGCTAAATGTGATAAATTTGAACATTTTGAAATATTTCCACGGGTTATAGAATAACAGCTATCAGATTGCCGAATTCCAAGCATCCGGTTCATCTGGAACGGAAGGGTCTAACCCGAAATGTGAGTCCGACATTTTGATTCGATGGGAGGCTAAATACGAAAATTTGAACATTTTGGAATCTTGCCTTGGGTTGCAGCCTAATAGCTATCAGATTTCCGAATTTCAAGTTCCTAGCTCATCTGGAAGGGTCTAACAGGAAATTTTAGTCCGATATTTCGATGGGGAGGAAGGAGGGCTAAATACGAAAAATTTCAACGTTTTTGAATTTTTCCTTGGGTTGCAGCCTAATAGCTATCAGACTGCCGAATTCCAATTTTCCAGCTCATCTGGAACGGAAGGGTCTAACCCGAAATTTGAGTCCGATATTTTGATTCGAAGGGGGGCTAAATACGAAAAATCTGAACGTTTTGGAATTTCGCCTTGGGTTGCAGCCTAATAGCTATCAGATTTCCGAATTTCAAGTTCCTAGCTCATCTGGAAGGGTCTAACACGAAATTTTAGTCCGATATTTTGATGGGGCGGAAGGGGGGCTAAATATGAAAAATTTCAACGTTTTTGAATTTTTCCCTGGGTTGCAGCCTAATAGCTATCAGACTGCCGAATTCCAAGTTTCCAGGTCATCTGGAACGGAAGGGTCTAACCCGAAATTTGAGTCCGATATTTTGATTCGATGGGGGCTAAATACGTAAAATTTGTACATTTTGGAATTTTGCCTTGGGTTACAGCCTAATAGCTATCAGATTTCCGAATTTCAAGTTCCTAGCTCATCTGGAAGGGTCTAACACGAAATTTTAGTCCGATATTTTGATGGGGCGGAAGGGGGGCTAAATATGAAAATTTTCAACGTTTTTGAATTTTTCCTTGGGTTGCAGCCTAATAGCTATCAGACTGCCGAATTCCAAATTTCCACCTTATCTGGAATGGAAGGGTCTAACCCGAAATTTGAGTCCGACATTTTGATTCGAAGGGGGGCTAAATACGAAAAATTATAACTTTTTGGAATTTTGCCTTGGGTTACAGCCTAATAGCTATCATATTTCCGAATTTCAAGTTCCTAGCTCATCTGGAAGGGTCTAACACGAAATTTTAGTCTGATACTTTGATGGGGCGGAAGGGGGGCTAAATATGAAAAATTTCAACGTTTTTAAATTTTTCCTTGGGTTGCAGCCTAATAGCTATCAGACTGCCGGATTCCAAGTTTCCAGGTCATCTGTAACGGAAGGGTCTAATCCGAAATTTGAGTCCGATATTTTGATTCGATGGGGGCTAAATACGTAAAATTTGTACATTTTGGAATTTTGCCTTGGGTTACAGCCTAATAGCTATCAGATTTCCGAATTTCAAGTTCCTAGCTCATCTGGAAGGGTCTAACACGAAATTTTAGTCCGATATTTTGATGGGGCGGAAGGGGGGCTAAATATGAAAATTTTCAACGTTTTTGAATTTTTCCTTGGGTTGCAGCCTAATAGCTATCAGACTGCCGAATTCCAAATTTCCACCTTATCTGGAATGGAAGGGTCTAACCCGAAATTTGAGTCCGACATTTTGATTCGAAGGGGGGCTAAATACGAAAAATTATAACTTTTTGGAATTTTGCCTTGGGTTACAGCCTAATAGCTATCATATTTCCGAATTTCAAGTTCCTAGCTCATCTGGAAGGGTCTAACACGAAATTTTAGTCTGATACTTTGATGGGGCGGAAGGGGGGCTAAATATGAAAAATTTCAACGTTTTTAAATTTTTCCTTGGGTTGCAGCCTAATAGCTATCAGACTGCCGGATTCCAAGTTTCCAGGTCATCTGTAACGGAAGGGTCTAATCCGAAATTTGAGTCCGATATTTTGATTCGATGGGGGCTAAATACGTAAAATTTGTACATTTTGGAATTTTGCCTTGGGTTACAGCCTAATAGCTATCAGATTTCCGAATTTCAAGTTCCTAGCTCATCTGGAAGGGTCTAACACGAAATTTTAGTCCGATAATTTGATGGGGCGGAAGGGGGGCTAAATATGAAAATTTTCAACGTTTTTGAATTTTTCCTTGGGTTGCAGCCTAATAGCTATCAGACTGCCGAATTCCAAATTTCCACCTTATCTGGAACGGAAGGGTCTAAACCGAAATTTGAGTCCAACATTTTGATTCGAAGGGGGGCTATATACGAAAAATTATAACTTTTTTGAATTTTGCCTTGCGTTACAGCCTAATAGCTACCATATTTCCGAATTTCAAGTTCCTAGCTCATCTGGAAGGGTCTAACACGAAATTTTTAGTCCGATATTTTGATGGGGCGGAAGGGGGGCCAAATATGAAAAATTTCAACGTTTTTGAATTTTTCCTTGGGTTGCAGCCTAATAGCTATCAGATTTCCGAATTTCAAGTTCCTAACTCCTCTGGAAAGGTCTAACACGAAATTTTAGTCCGATAATTTATTTGGGCGGAAGGTGGGCTAATTATGAAAAATGTCAACTTTTTGGAATTTTTCCTTGGGTTGCAGCCTAATAGCTATCAGACTGCTGAATTCCAAATTTCCATCTTATCTTGAACGAAAGGGTCTAACCCGAAATTTGAGTCCGAAATTTTGATTCGGTGGGGGGCTAAATACGAAAAATTATAACTCTTTGGAATTTTTCCTTGGGTTTCAGCCTAATACCTATAACATTTCCGAATTTCAAGTTCCTAGCTCATCTGGAAGAGTCTAACACGAAATTTTAGTCCGATATTTTGATGGGGCGAAAGGGGGGCTATATATAAAAAATTTTAACTTTTTGGAATTTTTTCTTCGGTTGCAGCCTCATAGTTATCAGATTGCCGAATTTCAAGTTCCTAGCTCACTTGGAAGTGGGCAAACATTAATGTCAGTCAGTGAGTCAGTCAGTCAGTCAGTGAGTCAGTTAGCCTTGCGGCTTTATATATATAAGATTTTGATGTAAGCTGACCAAATAGCTTTGTTCCAGAACGTACAGCCCTTGTTTTCATACTCTCTGCAAAATTTCATTCTGGCTTGTCGATTTTTCTTAGTAAAAATGGCGTTTTCCGTGGTCGTCTACCGTGATAATCATATTTTCATAATACCCTACGAACTGTCTGACTAGACATTTTCTTCTTCGTACTTTCTTCCAGCATTATGCGGATCTTAGGCGCACTTAATTGTGGATTCTGTTTTACTTGTTTCAAAATATGACGTTCATCTCACCTATTCAGTATCGTTTCTTTTGCTTTTCTTGGCAAATTCTTTGTGGTTCCTCTATATCTTAATTTGTTCAACACACAGTATGTTGTGGAATGCGGTTTATTTACATTGTGTCCGATTTCACGCAGAGAATATCTTTGCAATCCCAGAGATACAATTACATTTTTCAGTTCGTCACTTAACTCTGTTCTTTTACCCATTATGTAACACACGGCCTGGTGCACTAACTGCAAAACTAGACACACTTGCACAGCACACATACGCACGATCTAACTGGGAGTGTTCCCGAGCGAATACGCGGTAGTGAAAAAAAAACAACACTATTGCAAGCAAATAGGCCACTACACAACATGTTTCTCTCCTATTCTTTTAAAATGATATACCGAGGCTTTTGATCGCTAACATCAAGTTCTCAACACCTTGTGCAATAACTTATCCAAGTTTCGTGCATATTTAGAAATTATAAAGGCATTATATCTGCTAGGTGGGATGTACAAAGAAGACTGTTATGCACTGTATTTTGCAACCTGATGTAGCTGTCAAATGCTGCGTAAGTTTACTTACAGGTGTACAAAACCTTTCCTTTAGCAAATCTAAATCAGAGTTAAATTATGGGAAATTCAGTTGAAGTCAGCGATATTACTACAATTTCTTTTGCTATACGTCGCACCGACACAGGCAGGTCTTATGGCGATGATGGGATAGAAACGGGTTAGGAGTGGGAAGAAAGTGGCCGTGGCCGTAATTAAGGTATAGCCCCAGCTTTTGCCTGGTGTAAAAATGAGAAACCACGGAAAACCATCTTTAGGGCTGTCAACAGTGGGGTTGCGATATTACCGCCTTGCATGTTTTATTAACTCGTATGTCTCTTCTTCTTTCTAACTTATCCCCCAATCACATGGGGTCGATACTTCATGTGGATTAATCCCAGTTTTACGATCGGATGCCTTTCCTGACGCAAACCCTATGTGGTGAAGCGAATTCACGTTTGTAGTGCGATCTGTTTCATATAAATGAAATTAAGACGAATATAAACACCCAGCCCCGAACTAAAGAAATTAACCAGCCGCAGCCAAAATCCCTGGGCCAGTCGGGAGTCGAAGTCGGGTCTCTCCCTGAACAGAAAGCCACTTCGCTGACTATTCAGTCGAGAAACTAAGGCCGGACTGACTGACTCAGACGGTTGAGGTGCTGGCCTTCTGACCCCAGCGTGGCAGGTTCTATGGTGGTGGTGGTGGTTATTGTTTTAAGAGGAAGTACAACTAGGCAACCATCCTCTATATAACACTAATCGGAGAGAAAAAATGGAAGGGATCCGACACTTCGAAAAACGAAGGTATCGGCCAAAGGAAGACAAGGGCCACGAAGGGCGTGAAAATGAAAGACTCCCTAGCCCTCGCAAACCTAATAGCGTCGGGGTCGGAAAAGAACAAGAGTTGACCAAGGGAGGTCGGATAGGATAGATGAAAGTGAGGAGCCTGGCACAAGTAAGTGGAAGAAATGCCAGGACTCAGCTGAGGGCCCCATGGTCGCCAACCCACGCTCCAAAGTTCAGAGCCCCTGGGGCCCCTTTTAGTCGCCTCTTACGACAGGCAGGGGATACCGTGGGTGTTATTCTACCGCCCCCACCCACAGGGGCAGGTTCGATCCTGGCTCAATCCGGTGATTTTTGAAGGTGCTCGGTGAAGGTCAGCCTCGTGTCGGTAGATTTACTGGCACGTAAAAAGAACTCCTGCGGGACTAAATTCCGGCACCTCGGCGTCTCCGAAAATCGTAAAAGTAGTTAGTGGGACATAAAGCAAATTATTATTATTATTATTATTATTATTATTATTATTATTATTATTATTATTATTATTATTATTATTAAGTGGGCAAATACATATCTCGAATATGATGTATAATTTTCCAGAAGTTTCACTTCAAAGTATCGTAGCCCGCTTTACTTTTGCCTGTATTGACCGTATCCATATTAACCTCACCCTGTCTTGTACGTGCAGCCAATACACAGTACATTTCCGTACAATCTGATGTAGATTGTTACCATAAAAGAAAAGTCATTGTCACCTGCCGTTCGTTCTTCGAGGTGTTACCTGTTTGCTACTTTCATTTCACAACCACACCTTACCGTTCAGTCCTGTCTAATGGCTTCACAGTGAATGTCGCTTCTTTCTCATTTGTATGTAGGGCTACCTGCAACCTCGGGTGGTGTCACCTTCCTGTTTGCTGCACTACCTGGAAGGTCAACGAGGAGAAATGTTACTTTCTGTTGTTGGTTTCTTTTGAAAACTTAACGTGGATGATACAGGCACCTTACTGTAGTCGAATAATATTCAATTATCTGAACAATTATGGGGAACATCTGAAAGTTGCAGTGTTCCTCGCAATTCGCCTCAGAGCATGGGCTGAAATGTCATGTCATTTTTCTGAAAGCTTGAGTCTGCTGGGGTGAAAGGAGGCTCAGACGGTTAAGCGTTGGCCTTCTGAGCCCAAGGCGCCGAGTTCGATCCCAACTCACTTCGGTGGTGAAAACAGTCACGCTCTTAGGCCTTTTCAACAGTGAAATTATCAGCGATTTCAGAATCCTCAGATACGCCAGCCTTGTGTCGGTTGATTTAGCAGTTCGTGAATGAACTCATTCGGGACATAATCCCGGCACCTCGCCTTTCCGACTTAAAAACTACAGTATTATATGTCCGTTCATAGAGCGCGTTGGAGCGTGTTCATTGGCTTGATGATGATTTTCGCCTTCCTATTCTTCCAAAATCTCTTCACGCACGCATTGTGTTGCCTCTTCCTATATTCTGACTACTTTGTAACAGCCCTGCTGCTACTTTTCACAGTAAATGTGTGTTTATTTACTGATGTCCTGAAGACCTCGCGATTTCTCTTGATGTCTTCCCCGATGTTCAATTCATTCAGGTCCCCTCTTGTTTCCGCCAGCCAATGTATTCTCTTATTTTGGAAATTTATTACACTTGACAGGAACTGAGTTGCAAAGGAGAAGTGGAGGAAGTAACAGAAAAAGGATATCCTAAAAGATGTGCAAATATATTTCGTTATAACGTGGAATATTGTCCGTCTGATTACATTATTGATGTTTAAGTATAGCCATGGAAATTTCACTGAAAATCGACCGCACTTCACTTCTTGTGGGTGACACGAAATGATGAACTCTGTTACACACACTTGTCATGGATTTGATCCACGCCTGGTCTGACGGCTATCGTATGTGAAAGGATGTATTCACTATTGCGTGTTGCTGTGGTGGTTTGTCGTGTTATGTGTTATATGGAGGTGGAGAGAAGCGAACATGAGCACCCGGTCCTCCAGCCAGAGGTATTAACGGTACGCAGTTAAAATCATCGCCCCGGCTTCTATACAGCCACAGCCATAAATGAGACAGATGTCAGCACAAGCTACATTTTGCTATTGCTTGTGCCCCCTCCCCCCCCCCCCCCCAAAAAAAAAACCTGTATCCATCACGATAGTCACAGCTGGGCATTATATTATGGCTGATTCCATCACCCCACGTTTCTTCGTACCCCCGTAGATTAAGACAATTTCTGTTCCGTGTAGTGTTCAGCGAAGTGCATCACGTCGGTCGGTAGATGCAGAGTGGGTCTCGGCTCATAAGTGGCCACGGCTGGTCCGTGGTCCAACAGCTCTGCACTCTAACCGGCCACCCGAGCAGAGGAGGGGTGGCCACGGCTCTACCGTGGCTCTACGCCTCTGCATTCGGGAGACGGGACAGGGCTGGACCTTACGGCTGCCGCCGGCTGTCCTGAGAATGGTTTTTCATGGTTGTCCATTCTCCTACACTAAGGCAAATGCCGGGACAGTTCCTAATGTAAGCCACGGCCGCCAACCCTCTCACCTTCTCCGAGCATCTCCTTCACCGTAACAAATCTCCCGGCCTGAGAGACGGCATCACCGTCTAAGGGGAGGAATGAAAGCATTTTAGTAGTAGTAGTATCAGCATCACGTCCTAGCGTACCTCGAGTATTTGTTGGTAGGAGAAATTTGTGATCACGGTTGAATATGCCGTCCCCTTTCTCTCTGCCGATAGTGTTTTTTTTCTTTCACATGCACCTTGAGTGATGTGGGAACAGCTGAGGGCTATAGCTCGATTCCCACGAACGGTAGTCGGCCTTGTGTCTCGTGCCAACCTCCCACATCCTGGCACCATACAATTGCGTAACGTCTGCTTCAAGTCCTCACATTCTGTTCACCTGTGTGATCTGACAGCGAAACGAGTGGACTATTTTTAAGTTTGTCTAATCTGTTTATAGTTATCTACAGTTGTGTTTTGGAGACTGACTCGGATATTTTCTCTCGCATTGCACTCTCGTCGTTCTCTCTTGAAACAATATCCGAACGCAGTCATTCGACTGGGCACGTCAAGTATCGGTATCTCATCTCCGGAGTATGGCTGCTGCCAGTGAAGGAACGTGGTCTTGTACAAGTGTTATGAATAAGACTAACATCAGATTATGGTTCATCTCTGGTATGTTAAGGGATGATGATCGCAGAACATTTTGCCTTCAATGTGTTAGTGCGACGATAAACAAGTACAAAAAAATATTCCAAAATGTCATGCTCAAAACATTTTTTTCAGTTTTCTTTACGTCGCGCCGACACATATAGGTCTTATGGCGACGATAGGATAGGAAAGGCGTAGGACTGGGAAGGAAGCGGCAGTGGCCTTAACTAAAGTACAGCCCCAGCATTTGTCTGGTGTGGAAATGGGAAACCACAGAACACCATCTTCAGGGCTGTCGACAGTGGGATTCGAACCCACTATCTCCCGGGATGCTAGCTCACAGCTGCGCGCCCCTAACCGCACGGCCAGCTCGCCCGTTAGAAAAAAAATTGATTTAATTACTCTTGCCTTCGATGTGTTAGTGCGACGTTAAACAAGTAAAAAGAAAATATATTCAAAAAAATGTCATGCTTGAAACAAAATTATTAATGATTTGTCCGGCTCCATGGCTAAATGGTTAGCGTGCTGGCCTTTGGCCACAGGGGTCCCGCGTTCGATTCCCGGCAGGGTCGGGAATTTTAACCATAATTGGTCAATTTTGCTGGCACTGGGGCTGGGTGTATGTGTCGTCTTCATCATCATTTTATCCTCATCATGGCGTGCATGTCGCCTACGGGAGTCAAATCAAAAGACCTGCATCTGGCGAGCCGAACTTGTCCTCGGACACTCCCGGCACTAAAAGCCATACGCCATTTCATTAATGATTTAATTACTCTTGCCTTCGATGTGTTAGTGCGACGTTAAATAACTAAAAAGAAAATATATTCAATAAATGTCATGGCTTAAAACAAAATTATTAATGAGTTATTTACTCTTGCTTTCGATGTGTTAGTGCGACGTTAAATAAGCAAAAAGAAAATATATTCAAAATGCCATGATTAAAACAAAATTATTAATGAGTTAATTACTCTTGCCTTCGATGTGTTAGTGCGACGTTAAATAACTAAAAAGACAATATATTCCAAAAATGCCCTGCTTAAAACAAAATTATTAATGAGTTAATTGCTCTTGTAAGAGCCTCATGGTCTGTGAAACGTTGTATCCTATGTTCATTTTCATGATAATTTTGACAGGTGGTGCTCTGGTATGTAGCAGATTCAAGATGGCTGTAATGATTACTTATTCGATAGGCGTTCTTCGATCCATGTAAAAGTCAGTGGCTGTTTGTTGGCGTCCAGTGGTCACTTTGTTTTGGGGTGTTAGATGTTCATTTCTCGTGAAAATA
The DNA here is from genome assembly GCF_040414725.1 of Anabrus simplex. Classification (NCBI taxonomy): domain Eukaryota; kingdom Metazoa; phylum Arthropoda; class Insecta; order Orthoptera; family Tettigoniidae; genus Anabrus; species Anabrus simplex. Next base: position 41,778,684 of record NC_090265.1, read on the forward strand.
GTGAGTCTTCATTTCATTGTGTTGTAAGTTAGGTGGTTCAGAATGTTAGGATTGCTGGAGCCTTCAAGAAAGTAAAACAAAACTGCAGGGTCAGAACATTAGATTCGTCGTTACTGAAAAAAGCAGTTAGGTCAGCTTGCCGTCGTAAAGTTTGTGGGGAAGGGAACTTTCAGTGTCCCCGTAAACGTATTCTTCATCTTATACCTACTTGGTTTTAAGCTGTACATTTTTCATAGCATTGGAACATTTTTCGAGAACTTTTCACAGGATTTATCTTGAAGTCATGTAAATTTCACTGGAAGCTTTCTGTATTCGTAATTGTCTTATGAAGTGGCAAAAAATGAACAGTTACTTTTGAAAAATATGCTAAAATTCGTGTAAATAAAATTAAGGTTCTCATATCATAAAACATGTACACAAATTTAAGTTATATCTCTCTGCGTTTTTGATTTTATTTTTACCTGAATGGTGTGATAAGTAAAAAAAGAATAAAAATTGGTTGGACGGTCATTGTCGGTATAAAAAAAATAAAAAATAAAAAAAACCGGAAAGCATTACCTGCAGTGCTAAACGTATTGTGAATGTCTGTACAACATTTCGTTGTTCTGTCACACATATTACAACAGTTATGGCAATTTCAAATTTTCTAAGTTATTCCGTCGTCTACTTTAACGATTTAAAATACGGCTGATGTCTTCGTAGTTCATTGAGGTTTTGGTTTCGAATTACTTGATTTCGAAAAGTTTGAACTTCGAAAAATAATCATTTATGCCATGTACCGTCATGGGGGAGTTTTCCTGTTTCCTGTTTCCCTTTATCAGAGCTGCCGTATCTTTGACGTCGAGCAACTGTGGAAGGTTCCGCACCTAGGATAATCTTCTCCTCCACGTCCACGTATCCCTTCTATCTTGTCTTCAGCGATCAGTCCGGCTCCATGGCTAAATGGTTAGTGTGCTGGCCTTTGGTCACAGGGGTCCCGGGTTCGATTCCCGGCAGGGTTGGGAATTTCAACCATCATTGGTTAATTTCGCTGCCACGGGGGGTTGGGTGTATGTGTCGTCTTCATCATCATTTCATCGTCATCATGACGTGCAGATCGCCTACGGGTGTCAAATCAAAAGACCTGCACCTGGCGAGCCGAACATGTCCTCGGACACTCCCGGCACTAAAAGCCATACGCCATTTAATTTATTTCAATGATCAGTTGTATCATGCAGTATTTGTCATTTGTGAAGATGTCACCGAAATAAACTCCTTCCTAGTGTTTTTCGCTTTCTCATAATTTCCCGACACAAAGAAGTGTCTTTTCCTTGGTGACGTGGACTGTCCATGGGATCTTGAACATTCTGCGATACATCCACATTTCAAAGACCTACAGTCGGTTCATCGATGGGACCTTTAGCGGCCATCCTTCGGCACCGTAACTCATAACCAGACATCGGATTTTTAGGTGCCTAAAAAAGGCTTAAAATGTACGAGGCAGCTTCAGTTTTACGCAATTTTAATAAGCATTTATCAATTGAAACGCCATTTTTATTTTGCTAAATTAGCAATGACTCTTTACGGGGAAATATAACAAAATTTCACTCACCTGTTTGCAGCGAACGTCACAGAATATTTTACCATCCGATGTGAAATGGGAGCCGCGCTGATTGGCTCAGAGGGTTGAGGCGCTGGGGCCTTCTGACCCCAACTTAGCAAGTTCGATCCTGGTTAAGTCCGGTGGTATTCGAATGTGCTTAAATACGTCAGCCTCGACAGGCACATAAAAGAACTCTTGCGGGTCAAAATTCTGGCACCTCGGCGTCTCCCAAAACCGTAATAGTAGTTATTATGACGTAAAAACTAATTATTATTATTATTATTATTATTATTATTATTATTATTATTATTATTATTATTATTATTATTATTATTATTATTATTATTATTATTATTGTATTAGGGTATAAAGTGGCAGGGAGGGATTCAGTTTGGTGGAAATGTAGTAAGCAGTCTGGCCTATGCTGACGACTTGGCAGATTGTGTCGAAAGCCTGCAGTCTAACATCTTGGAACTTGAAAATAGGCGCAATGAATATGGTATGAAAATTATCCTTTCGAAGACGAAATTGATGTTGGTAGGTAAGAAATTCAACAGAATTGAATGTCAGATTGGCGATACAAAGCTGGAACAGGTAGATAGTTTTAAGTATTTAAGTTGTGTGTACTTCCAGGATGGTAATAAAGTAAGTGAGATTGAATCAAGGTGTATTAAAGCTAATGCAGTGAGCTCGCAGTTGCGATCAACAGTATTCTGTAAGAAGGAAGTCAGCTCCTGGACGAAACTATCTGCTTTACGGAAGCGAAAGCTGGGTGGACTCAGGTTATCTTATTCATAAGTTAGAAGTAACAGACATGAAAGTAGCGAGTGACTGCTGGTACAAACAGGTGGGAACAATGGCAGGAGGGTACTTGGAATGAGGAGATAAAGACTAAAGAACGAACTCGATGAAGCTGTACGCATAAACCGGCTTCGGTGGTCGGTCATGTGAGGCGAATGGAGGAAGATAGGTTACCTAGGATAATAATGGACTCTGTTATGGAGGGTAAGAGGAGTAGGGGGAGACCAAGACGACGGTGGTTAGACTCAGTTTCTAACGATTTAAAGATAAGATGTATAGAACTAAATGAGGCTACAGCACTAGTTGCAAATAGAGGGTTGTGGCGACGTTTAGCAAATTCAGAGGCTTGCAGACTGAGCGCTGAAAGGCATAACGGTCTATAATGATAATGTATATTATTATTATTATTATTATTATTATTATTATTATTATTATTATTATTATTATTATTAAAGGCGACTTGGAAACCGACACTTTCGGCCTAATGCACACACTGAACAAACGAACAACTGAAATGTTCTCAGAGAATGAAATGAGTTTTGTTTCCAACAGGTCAATGGATACTTTGTCTCCCTCCTCGTGACATACAGACTTCGAGCGTGTTTGATGCGGGAGGTTGTTAGGGATTTCCGGGGAGTGTGGTTTACAGCTTCCCGGTTTTAAGATTATGTTTGAAATGCATTTCAAGAATATACTGTTCAAGATGCCGAAAACGAGTCGGCAAATATTTTAGTTTCTAGGAATAAATACAAAGCATTTTAATCGATTTAGGAATAAAATATAGGAATTATAGGAATACAGGCAAATATAGGTCTTAACTTCAATTTAGTCATTTTAGGCACTATAGGACTACCGTTTTTATCCTTATAAATAGATGAAACGTAGGTTTTAGGATATATTCAAATCCGTAAAGGGTCTACTAAAGTAGGATTTATTGGGTTACCCCAAACTTTTGCTGATGCACTCGAGTTGTTTTCTATGGAGGGGACGTATACCATGGTGTCAAATTGTTTAATGTGTTATTTTTCTCCTATTCTTAGATTGATTTTGGCCTTACTAACATGCGTGATTTACCGTTTAATGACTATATTGTTTACATTTAATTTGTTAATCTTGTTTTTTTGTAGTGTATACAAGTCTTGGGGTTTATACTTTTTATAACTTTTGCAATTTAATACAACTTCCTTTTAAGTTATTTCTTTACGAAAATAACAGGTTTTTACCTAAAATTCGAGGTCTACTCATAACACTATTCATGACATTTCAAGGAGTTTCGTATCGAAGGCCACTGTTGCACACGAGATGTTTTAATTTCAGAATTTCCGAATCTGGTTTTGATTTCTACAGTCTAACCCATTCTTAGCCAGCATCCTTGGTACCTAGAAGATAGACACCCTTTCAATGATGTTTCTGTCCAGAGTGGTGACAGCGTTGATGATTTTTCAGTTTTCTGGTTACCGTGAATTTTGTTTTCTGAATGCCTTTGCCTACTCAGTTGATGCTATTCGAAAGCATTTTAAGGTCTACATTGTCAGCAGGTATCACGCTGTTGATCTGCTGCCCGTATCTTGATTGCTTTATCAGCTTCAGCGAGGGCAGTTCGAAAAATGGCTTCAGAAGTTAAAAGGGATTGAAGAGAAGATCCAACTTTCAAGGTAGATTCACACATCTCCGGTAGCATCTTCCTAGAAAATAAATATCGTCACATTGTAAGTGAAAGGGTGTATTCAAATACTTCCGACAACGGCATTTGCAGTCATGTTCAGTGTTTCTCCGTGATCTGGGCCGGCAAAACGTTTTCGCTAGCCAACGATATTTTCTTGTTTTCACGGACGTTATCTCCCTCTCTCCGCCTCTCTCTCTCTCTCTCTCTCTCTCTCTCTCTCTCTCTCTCTCTCTCTCTCTCCCCCCCCCCCCCCGGCCAATCCTGCTTCTCTGTTTTCTTCCAGTGCTGTGGTTATCTGTGGAGGACATTTGACAGAATTATGGTGGGAATTCAGCTCAGTAATATGACAGCTACTTCATCCAAAAATCATTTGTGATTTCTATTACATTTTTCTCTGTTGTTTAAAATCTATATATTTTCAATTTTTTTTTCTCGCAAACTTTTGCACCTGCTTGTAGTTCTTTTAAAACATACCGGATCTTTATATATCCACGCTGCAATAAAAACTATCATGTTACTAATTTCATTACCGGGCTGAGTGGCTCAGATGGTTGAGGCGCTGGACTTCTGACCCCAATTTGGCAGGTTCGATCCTGACTCAGTCCGGTGGTATTTTTTAAAATAATATTATTTGCTTTACGTCCCACTAACTACTTTTACGATCGAACCTACCAAGTTGGAGTTAGAAGGCCAGCGCCTTAACCGTCTGAGCCACTCAGTCCGGCGGTGGTATTTAAAGGTACTCTAAAACGTCAGCCTCGTGTCGGTAGATTTACTGGCACGTAAAAGAACTCCGGTGGGACTAAATTCCGGCACCTCGGCGTATCCGAAAACAATCAGAAGTAGTTAGTGGGACGTAAAGCAAATAACATCATTACTAATTTCATTGAAGTACATACTTTAAAATAGTTTAAATATGCCTATCTTAGGCATACTGTCTCTTTCCTTCGGTATAGTTGCCGGTCTCCAGAAAGTATCCTTTTTTCAACTTCAGTATTAAATTGAGAATGTATTTCTGCTCGTTTTACTTCATCATCCGTTAAGTCCTTGTTTTAAAGTCGAAAAATCTCCTTCTAACCCTTCTTTCTTTCTTTCTTTCTTTCTTTCTTTCTTTCTTTCTTTCTTTCTTTCTCTCCTCTTCATCCAGGATTGTAACTATCGTTGTAACTAACATGGAACACGTGACTGCAAAGTTAACTGTACGGAACTGGAATGTGAGCAGAGACGTAAAGAATTCATGGCGAAGAGGACGAATACGGAAAAGGAAAGCACCATCACGTTCCGGAGATTTGCGAACCGTCCTTTAAAGAGCAATAGGACAATTTCGCCATCATATTAGTAGGAGATGAACGATTCGTGAGATTGAGAAGGGAAGCCGTTTACTTAATGCTCACTTCGTTTTGTTTCGTTTGGCAGTACTTACCAGACTTACGGCTCATTACTGTAACAAAAAGTGGTGTTGGGTTGAGGTCGCGACCCTACTCTGCTGGCCCCACGCATCTTCGGGTCAAGACAAATAAGGCACTGGAGTGTCAAAAAGTTCGTGCTACATGATGCATTGCGGAGAGATGAACAGGACAGTGAAAAGTGGTGATCTTAAGGGACGTATTATAGGAAGTGGTAGCAGGTAATTTTCATCACCTAGTATTGCTTCCACTTTCATGTTTTCTGCCTAAACTCTCTCGTTTGACTATCGTTAACTTGTAGTTTCCAAGTTGATAGCACGGATAACCAGGAAATAATTAATTTCTCCGTCTGTATGTGGCGGCTCTTTTTTTAACTAGACACTAATTCTTCGGATGGTCAGCGTTTTGGCCGTTGGTCCTTGGTACCCTAGGTTCGATCCCCGGCCGAGTCGAGGAATTTAATCGTAAACGGTTAATTCTCTTGGCTCGGGGACTGGTCGTTTGTGTTTTCCTCGACATTCCTGCACCTCACACGCAACGATGTCCTCCACCACAACAACTCGCGGTATCCTATGTATGAAAGACAGCGTGATTACGAGGGTAGCTATATAGAGAATGCTACTGTAATTTAATTTCAGAGCAGTGAGCACAACCACTTCTTTAACTTGTAATATTGTTTTATTGTAATAGTGTTGTCAGTGTGTGTATATACTTGCATGCCCTTTGTTATCTGCATTTGTGTTTTAATTGACAAAGATTTTGTTTTTGTGTGTTACAGTTCCTGCAAAACCTGGGTAAGGTTGATCGGACAGCTGACGAAATCTTCGACGAACATTTACAGAATTTTACAAGGCAACAGAATGCCGCCAATCGACTACAGAAAGAATTCAATAATTATATTAGGTGCATACGAGGTAAGTAAATGCTTTACTTCAATTTTATTACCTGTTTTTCCTTTGTGGTCATTTCCCTTTTCAAAATGGATTCAGTAATAATTTAATCTCTAGTATAGCGGGAAGTGTGTGAAATCTTCATTTTGCTAAAGTATGCAGTTAATTTTATCCTATAATTTGTACATTTTGTTAGTCTCCTTTGCGAAGATGGCCTATATTCTGGAAGTCGTTGGTAATCAACCCTAGAACATGAAAATGTAATTGTAATGGGTGACCTGAATGCATGGGTTGGTACTGTCAGGATAGGTTATAAAGCTGTCATTGGTCCCCATGGGCTTGGAAATAGAAATCAGGAAGGAGAGTGCCTCCTCGACTTCTGCGTAAGAAACAATTTCGGTAGAAAAATAGTCTGCCCCTCAAGGATTATAACATGATATGTTAGTTTGAATGTTGCTATTCTTACCTAGAGGAGAGATGTGTCAATTACGCGCTCCTAGATATGTTTACTTTTATAACCTAAAGTAATGTTCCAGGCGCCATTATCCATTGCTTCTGCCAAGGATCACAGGCATTGGCAGAGATATTAAAGATTAAGATGTCATTCCCACCAATGAAGAGGCAGAGATTTTGTTACCAACCATTGCAGAAGAAAAAAGGCTAAAGAGGCCCGCCATGTTTGAAAGTGTCGTGGCATCGGACAATAATCTTACACTTGCTCAATTCCTCCTTTAATTTTGGGGCTTACAGTAAGAGAAAAAAAAGGTCATTGAGCACGTGGAATGTATTTTTGCACATCCAGGCCAATCTTTGTCATGAGAACAGTGACCCCAAAGGGACCACACTCCCTTTCAGAGGCCTTTTTCTATCGGCGCGGCCCATACTGTCCGCACGGCAAGGGGAAAAAAAAAAAGACAGCCATATCAAACCAACAACCAACAGTTGGCAGCAGTGCTATTCTACTTACCTCTACTTATCCCAGTGCTACTAGTGCAAACCTAAGTATTAAACAATCACTTTGAGTGTACCACATTGTGGTGCCCCGTGTTACTAACATTGCGAGACGGACTCTCTAGTTATGCCACAATCTCATCACCAAAGAAACAACTCGGTCACACGATCACCATATGCAGCTGGAATGGGGAACAAAAATCTCTCATTAATTTTATCATCTTGGTTAAAGAATGCTGGGAAATATATTAGAGATGTAAAAGTGCTGCCTGGAGAGTGTTTGGACAGTGACCACAGACTGCTATTAGCTACCTTAGGAAACATCAGGATTAATACCACAAATGGATATGTGGTGATAAAAGTTTGTTCATGAGGAGCCAGTATGGATTTAGAAAGAAATTTTCTTGTGAGGCACAACTGGTGGGATTTCAGCGGGACATATCAGATCAGTTGGATTCAGGAGGCCAGTTAGATTGTATAGCCATTGATCTTTCCAAAGCCTTTGATAGAGTGGAACATGGAATATTATTAAAGAAATTGGAGGGAATAGGATTGGACGTAAGGATTATAGGTTGGATAAGAACATTTCTAAATTCAAGCGTTCAGAAAGTCAAAGTAGGAAATAACATATCACAGGAAGAGAAAGTTTGGAAGGGAATTGCACAGGGTAGTATAATCGGTCCGTTACTTTTCTTAATACACACAAATGATTTAGGGAATAATATAACATAAAAAATCAGATTGTATGCAGATGACATAATTGTTTATAGGGACATAAATAATATTGAGGATTGTTCAGAATTAGAAAGGGACCTTGAGAGTATCCAACAATGGGTTGAAGAAAATAATATGAAGGTTAATGGAGGGAAATCAACTGTTACAATGTTTACAAACGGGAGCTTTAAAACTGAATTTGAATATACTTTGGATGAGGTAGTTAACCCAAAAGATGGCAAGTGCAAATACTTAGGTGTGAGATTTGAAAGTAATTTGCACTGGAAGGGTCTTGTTGATGACATTGTTGGGAAAGCATACAGATTGGTACATGTCATAATGAGGCTACTTAGAGGATGCAACAATCAATTAAAAGAAAAAAGTTACTTAAGTATGGTTCGTCCATTATTGGAATATGCAAACAGTGTTTGGGATCCTCATCAAGAATACCTAATAAAAGAAATAGATAGTGTGCAGAGGAAAGTAGCAAGATTTGTAACAGGGGATTTCAGGAGAAAAAGTAGTGTATAAAAAATGTTAAGAGGAACTTCGGTGGGAAACTTTAAGTAAGAGAAGGGGAAAACTAGAGTTATAGGATTATATAGAGCCTATACAGGAGAAGAAGCATGGGGAGATATCCGTGAGTGGCTTCAGTTGGAAAATAATTATATCGGCAGAACTGACCCTAAGTATAAAATTAGAAGGAATTTTAGCAGAAGCGATTGGGGTAAATTTTTATTCATTGGGAAGGGTGTGAAGGAGTGGAACAGTTTACCAGGGGTAGTGTTTGATCCTTTTCCAAAATCTGTACAGATATTCAAGAAGAGAATAAACAGTAACAGAAAAAATAAATGAAATGTTAGAGGGCATTCGACCAGTGCAGGTTATTGTAAATAAAAAATGCGTGTGAATAAATTAACTCCATCCCCTGGTCTAAGGAGTTTGGACAGCCAAAGTAGGGGACTGCCTGTAGGGGTGAAGTACAGTGGGGACTTCGAGGGCCCTGGGACCGCTACGGTAGCTGTGAAGGCCCTTCAGGAACTCTGAAAAGTGGTGGCAAAAGGGGCTCTGGTTAAAACTCAGCAGGTCATTATGCTACTTAGGTTACAAAATGGGTAAAAAATAAATAAATAAATAAATGCAATGTAAATTTAAATCTTATACCAGTTGTATAAGTAATTCCACATACTGTATATTAGTTGGCTATGTTTGTAAGTACAGGAGATATTATAAGTAGAATTTTGTAAACAATATAAATTTATTAAGGATGAGCTCTGTGCTTAATAGAAAAAATTGTTAGCATAAATTGTATAATATTGTATTCTAAGAAAATGTTCTTCTTCTCTTGTTAATTTAAAATCTAGTGCTGTACAATAATGTACTTTAGTGTACCATTTGCCACCGAGGTAAACACCTCATTTACAAATAAAGAGATTTTGATTTGATTTGATTTGATTTGATTTGATTTGATTTGATTTGATTTGATTTGATAATAAACACAGACAAAAGATTCAAATCTGGAATTTGGATAAACCAGAAGAGAAAATGTGAATATCAGAGAATGAATAATAACCAGTTGCTCAAGAGTGAAGTGGGAATGGGAGAAAGGAATGGAATATAAGAAAACTTTGATTGGTGCAATGGTCAGTGTGGTAGGAAAGATAAGTGGTAGAGTTATAGCTAAAGAGACCTTCTGGTTGGAATGATACTGTCAGGGCAGCTACTGGTATAAGACAACAAAATGCAGCCAGATGAGACAGAGAGAGACAAAGCCAGGTAAAATCTGAGAGGATAAGGAAAAAATAAAGGAGCTTTTATCATATTTGTACAAGATATCTTAAACTTAAAGCAAAAAGGTTTATTAAAACAAAGGAAGTGAAGTCATGAATTGAGTTTGCTCAGAAATTCAAAGAAGACAGTAAAGGAAACCAAAAGCTACTGTTCCAAGTTATGAAGAGCAAGAGGAAAAATTATGTATCATTAAAAGCTGTAGAAAAAAGAGGATGGCAACATTGCATGGAAAGATGATGGATGAGGTAAGAGAAGAGGAGATGGGGAGGTTCTTCAACAAGGTGTGTAATGGAGGGAATCTCACAGAATAGCCAACTAAAATTTCAGTGCCTTTTGGGTTCTGCTAGTGATGATTCTCCATTAACATGGACATATGTTGAAAATGCTTTATAAAGTAAACGAGAAAAGCAGAGACACCTGGCTTTGATGAAGTGAACACTGACGTGATCAAAGCAGCTAGAAACCAAGGCCTGCATTGGTTATAAAGGGTAATGAATGCCATTTGGAAGGAAGAGAAAACCCAAGAAGACTGGTCAAAGGGCATTATACCGAGCTCGATAGCTGTAGTCGCTTAAGTGCGGCCAGTATCCAGTATTCAGGAGATAGTAGGTTCGAACCCCACTGTCGGCAGCCCTGAAAATGGTTTTCCGTGGTTTCCCATTTCCACACCAGGCAAATGCTGGGGCTGTACCTTAATTAAGGCCACGGCCACTTCCTTCCCACTCCTAGCCCTATCCTGTCCCCCCGTCACCATAAGACCTATCTGTGTCGGTGCAACGTAAAAAAAAAAAAAAAAGGGCATTATAATCCCATTATTTAAAAAGGAAACGGATGAAAATGTTGTAACTAAAGGAGCATTACACTTCAGTCACATGGACTAAAGATCTATCATTGAACTGCAAGTCCGATTCGTTGGCTGAACGGTCAGCGTACTGGCCTTAGGTTCAGAGGGTCCCGGGTTCGATTCCCGGCCGGGTCGGGGATTTTAACCTTAATTGGTTAATTCCAATGGCATGGGGGCTGGGTGTATGTGTTATCTTCATCATCATTTCATCCTCATCACAACGCGCAGGTCACCTACGGATGTCAAATAGAAAGACCTGCACCTGGCGAGCCGAACCCTTCCTGGGATATCCCGGCACTAAAAGCCATACAACATTTCATTTCATTGAACTGCAGCTTGAAGATGAACAATATATAGCTTCAGAACTAACAAGACAACAACAGACCTGATTTTTACTGTTAGAATGATTATGGAGAAACATTGGGAGGTGGTGGTAGTGGTGATTATCGTTTTAAGAGGAAGTCCAACTAGGCAACCATCCTCTATATAACACTAATCAGAGAAAAAATATGGAAGGGATCCAACACTTCGAAAAGTGAAGACACCGGCCAAAGAAAGACAAGGGTCACGAAGGACGTGAAAATGAAAGACTCCCTAGGCCTCAAGAGTTGACCAAGGGAGGTTGGATAGGATAGATGAAAGTTAGGAGCTTGGCATAAGTAAGTGGAAGCAATGCCAGGACTCAGCTGAGGGCCCCATGGTCGCTAACATATGCTCCCAAGTTAAGAGCCCCTGGGGCCGAAACATTGGGAGAAAGGAAAAAAGTGTTGTTTTCATTTTCCTGGACATTGAAAAGGCTTATGGCAGTTTACAGTGGGACAAAGCGTGGGAATGTCTATAGGAAGGAAATATGCTACTGTCCTTAGTAAATAAAGTGAAAATGCTGTATAAGAACAGTTAAGAGTTGCATCCTAATAGATTATGGTTGTTCAGATTGGTTTGCGACCAAACGCGGAGAACAACAACTAAGTGCTTTATCCCTACTGTTATTTATCGCTGTGATGGATGAAATAATGAAGTGGGTGAAACAACGGACCAACAACAGTGAACTTAATTCCTTTGCTTTTGCAGATGATTTAGTATGGGGCAACACTGAAGCAGAAGTAGAGCAGGAAATGAATGGCTGGAATGATGTGTTCAAAGAGTTTTACTTGAAAATTAGTCATTCCAAAACAGTGCTGCTGTCAGCTATTCAACAAGAAGAGGGAGTGAACATAACTTTTGATAGGGAAAAACTAGAAAGGGTGGAGCATTTCAATATCTAGGCAGTATGGTCACAGAAGATAATCAGTCCCATGTTGACATCACCAGTTGAGCCCAAAAAGGAGCATATTTTTACCATCAAGTGCAAAAAAATCTTATAGGATGACCAAATCCCAATAAAATAAGAACTAACAGCCTATAACAGTTTTTTCTTAGCAATCATCACATATAGTTTTGAAACCTGGATTCTAACCAGCAGAGATGTAAGTAAGCTCTAAGCTGTGGAGATGAAATATTTAAGAACAAGTCAAAAAGAGAGATCCAAATTGAAATAATAAGACACAGGTCCATGTTAAACAGTCAGTGAGTGAAACCCTGTTGAATGCAGTGGTTTGGGCATGTCATATGGCTGGAATCACATAGAAATGAAAATCTACAGCCTGTTTCCAGTCAGGAATGGAATGAATGAAGGCCCTATCTAGCGGCGAGGATATTGTGCCGGCTGCCGAAGCCTGTCACACTCCTCTGGGGCAATGATTAGTGAATGACAAATGAAATGAAATGATATTGGAGAGTGTTGCTGGAATGAAAGGTGACAGGAAAACCGGATACCCGGAGAAAAACCTGTCCCGCCTCTACTTTGTCCAGCACAAATCTCACATGGAGCAACCAGGGTTTGAACCACAGTATCAGCGGTGAGAAGCTGATGTGCTGCCACCTGAGCTACAGAGGCTACGCTGGAACCATGTAGAACAACAAGAAAATGGCTGGAAACTGTGAATTAAAGCAAGAACTAGGCCAAGGAAAAGGTGGCTTGATCAAGTAGGATAAGTGGTCAGAAACCAAGGACTGGAGTGGGAACATATCCAGTTAGAAGAGACCTTCCTCTGCAGACCGGAGTGGAGTTTACATCGCACCCAGGTAACTTGAGACCGACAACGATGACGACGATGATGAAATGGATCAGATAAACTTAGATTCTGGTTTGTAGTAACATGTCCGAATTTGATTTTACTGATGTGGAATAGGTGCCATAATTGGATTTGATCCCATCGAGTCCAGTTCTATTTGAAGGTGTTCAAATACGTTAGTCCCATGTCAGTAGATTTACAAATACGTCAGTCTCATGTCTATAAATTTATTGTTGTGTCAACCCTTTCAGTTACGAGGTAATTTGCACCAATTTAAAAAAAATCCCAGAATTATTGAAAGAGAGTCACACTTTCTTATGTCTCAAATATTTGAGGAAATCCAATGGCTCATTTCCCAAGATACAAAATTCTGTTGAAATTATGATTTTATGGCTTCTCAAGAGGTTGTTCATGTGTAAAATGTAATGTGTTTCTATTTGATATTTCTGCTGAACATAAAGCAGACTTATGTTTTTTCTTTGTACTGGCACAATAAAACTAATGTAAGCAGGATAGGGTTCAAGTTACAGTTTACAACCATTGGACATAATGTATCTCAGAGTTGAGCAGTCAGTTATCTTCAGAAATTTGAGACACATTTTCCTGTGACTCTATTTCTTCTTCTTCTCCTTTTATTTTGGCTGACTATCGCCCATGTTAATTCATATTCCACTTCATCTGTTTCTGGGCTTTAATCCTCGTCCAGTACTCCTTCATCCTTTCACTCTGCAATCTCCTCCTTCCTTCTGTCCATTGCGCTTGGGTATGGGATCTAACTTTTTCTTGAAACCTTTTCGTGGCCTTGATTCTCGACTTGTAAGCATCCCTGTTGTTGATTTCCGTTCCTTGTATTTCCATGACTCTATTTCAATAATCCTGTAGGATATATTTTTTTTTTCAAAATTGGCTCAGATTAATTCATGACCGGGAAGACAAACGCAGCTGTGAACTCACATCCGGCAGATAGTGGGTTCGAACCCCACTGTTGGCAGCCCTGAAGATGGTTTTCCGTGGTTTCCCATTTTCACACCAGGCAATAAAGGCCACGGCCGCTTCCTTCCCATTCCTAGGCCTTTCCTGTCCCATTGTCGCCATAAGACCTATCTGTGTCGGTGCGACGTAAAGCAAAAAAATAAAAAATCAAAAAATACAACTTCTTCAGGGCAAAATTCTGACACTTTGGGATGCCTGAAAACCAAAAGAGCAGTTTTTAGAGTGTGAAACCAATATTATTATTAGGCATTCACTATGAGGGCTAGGTTAGGAATTAGCTGTTCATATGAACTGGTTTTCCTGGTGGAAGCATGTGAGGCAAATGGAGGAAAATAGGTTACCTAGGAGAAAAAATGGACTCGGCCATGAAGGGTAAATTTTCAGTTTTTAATGATTTTGAGATACGAAGTGTGGAACTAAATGGGACGACAGAGATAGTTACAGAGGATTGTGAAGGCACCTAGTTCATCACAGCAGTTTGCAGACTGAATGTTGAAAGGCAGAACTGTCTATAATGAAGTATGTGTATATACAGTAGGAAGAAAGAAGCTACTGCTTAAACAACAAACACGATTTCCTGTTACCCGTAACCTGTCATCATTCTTTCTTTTTGTTACTGGAGGCAGTGTTTAGTGGTGATAATTTAGTATTAATGAATATGGTGTGTCATTGTAAAGTCTTTTGATAAAAAATGTATATACTGTAGTGCGTTGTGCCAATATGACTAATATATGGGTGCTTATTTCAGCGGTGCAGACGGCGAGTAAAACGTTAATGGACTCTCTGAACGAGATCTACGAGAGCAACTGGGTAGGACATGATTTACTGTATGTACAGGCTCAAAACATAGAGATGTTATGGCAGGACTTCAGTCACAAGTTGGGTGACCAAGTGCTCATCCCTCTCAACACCTACCAGAGTCAGTTCCCAGAAATGAGGGTATGTATCATCTCTATATCTATCCTTTAAGTAAAGAGATGGTATGGTTACACAAGTAAACTTTAATATATGACGACCATTAGTGCCTAGCCTCCTTTTTATATCCTGATTGTGGAGTACTAGAATATTCAGGGCTCAACTAGAGAGGGAGGTTTCTCATTTCCCGTTCTGGAAGGCCCCACGAGAAAACCAGACGAAAGCACAATACATGGAAAGGCCGGCTATGCCGTCCAGGCTGGCTGAGAGCTCCCCGGTCTCACTAGCTAATCCCTTGCAGGAAGTACCAAAGGGGGCTACAACAGGGCTGGCATGTAGCAATACTTTAAAAAAAAATATTGGTGTATAGATTTTAAAAATACTTCTAAAACATTGCTTGTGAAAGTTGCTTTCTCCCTAAGGATTTTACTTAAGATTATGCAGGAAGGCCAGGGTATGATAGTTGAGTACCACTGGCTTCTCACAAGGCTTCTGTGGTTCAAATGACAGCCATTGTACAGTAGAACCCTGATTAGTCTGAATTAATTGGGGCTGTGATGTGTTGAAAATGTTTTCATAACCTGAAAATAAAAAGTACAGAACAGAATACTGTTACAGCTACAAGGCAACATAGTGTAGTGGTTACCCATTTAGTTCTTTAAGCCAAAAGCTAATTACTGATTTTTCTAGTGACATGAAAATTACTGTCTTTTCATACAAATGTGAACGTTTCTTAAATTAAGAGGAAAATACAGTATTGATTAGCAGTACATTATAAGATGCAGTAATAACATTTTTCTGCAACAAACGTGCCTTGTAAGTACAGAATTCAACACAGTATCATTGCTTACAGTATGTGTAATTTCTATATTATAGCTTGACTTCTGTTAGAGCTACAGTATACTGCAATTTAATTAACAATTTTCTGCACTGGGTTTGGATTCCATCCTGTTAAATGCTAGCCTATGATTAAATCCTTTCTTTACTTTGCAAATGAGAAATGAGAAGTCATATCCCTGAGGTTGGGATTGCATGTAAAACTGGGGCTCATGGTTATAATCATGATATCAACTTTCACTTAAAAAACTACAAGCCGCTTGCTTGCTTTTTATATTAGAAGAATAACTTTTAATTCCTACTGATGTGTGTCCACAGAAAAAAATCGATAAACGTGGCCGCAAACTGGTGGATTTTGACAGCCAAAGACACAATTACCAGTCGCTGCAGAACAACCCAAAGAAACGTGACGAGATCAAAGTGGCCAAGGCTAAGGAATCACTGGAAGAGGCGAAGAGGACGTACGAGGTTCTGAACAGTGAGCTGCATGATGAACTTCCGGCTCTATACGATTCAAGAGTCTTGTTCCTCGTGACCAATCTTCAGACTTTGTTTGCTGCTGAGCAGGTGTTCCATGCTGAGACTGCCAAGGTGAGGGATATCATTTCTTCATACTGTGTTTAAACAAGTGACTAGTGACATAATGTCTTTGGTAGTACTTGGTGTTTTACAACTTGTGACTTTACAGTACAATTTCTTAGCAGTTGAAGATACTATTAAAATATGATGATTTCTTACCTGCACATTCTTACAGTAACTCTTACAGATGTTGATTCAGATGATGTCTGGATGGTGAGCATACTCCAGATGCTAAGAATTTGGAGACTAATTTATTTTTCAGATTTTACACTTTGTTCATCCCAGATTTTAATGTTAATTGTGTGTTTGTACGTTAATATTCATGTCAATTGTGTGTTTTTACATTTGTTTAGTTATTCGATGTATTACATTAAGGCTGAAGATGGCCAGCCATGGCCAAAACTAGTCCCTAGTTTAGTAATGTAATTCAATAATATTACATAATATAGTATTGAGAAAGGTGGACCATACAACATTAATTTAATAATGATTATTGTGATCACAATTCAATATGGATCAAGACCGTGAAGTTTATATCCTATAACTTGTGACTTATCCGCATGTTCCTTCTTTACAGGCCAGCATTCTGCACCATCCAGTATGGCTGGTCTTATTGCTGCTGTATAATAATAATACTATTTAATATTAAACGCAATGTGTACATAACGATTTTAAAAATAGAGAAATTCACTGTCAGTACAAGGTTTCACCCATAGGATAATGAGAAAGAGGAAGTGTTTTTTGTGTGCAGTCGAACAGGTGGTATAGTGAACAATATGAGCTGCAGATTTCACAAACACAGTTGCTGGATACACGGTGAAAACCTTTCTTATTATAAATACGGTGATGAAAGTCGTGAATTGCTCCTCTCGTATAGCTGCTTTATACACACCTCTCCTTACTGGAATTCTTCTGTCACATAGTACTCCAGACAGGTCTCTCTATTTCATCCATCCAGAGTTTATGTGATGTGCAACATCTCTTTTAGTGGTTCAGTCTTTGGAAATTATTGATCCGAGATGTTTAAAAGCTTCAACTTCTCAGAGGGGAGTTTCTTGTAGGCATGTATAACTTTGGTTAGGAGTGTTGTTAAAGTTACAACACACACATTCAGTCTTCTACCTGCTGGTTTTTGGACCACCTGCTTCTAATTACTCTCCATTGATCCAGTATCCTTTGTAGATCCTCTTGGTCTTCACTTATGTAGACAGTATCATCTGCATTAAGTATGTTCCACGAAGGACGGGGGTGCAGGTCAGAAAGTTCATGATGAGGTTATTTTGGCACTCATGCACTAACTGCAAGCAATTCATCAAGCCGCAAGTTTTAAAACTTAGCTCTTGACCCTCATTTTATTTTATACCTTCATACAAATTTAACTTACTGTTTCATTAATATATTTATTTAAACTACTTGTACCTTATTGACGGAAGTATGCAATTAGAACAGTATGGTTCAGACAAAGTGTCAAGAAAAGTGAAGACATTTAAACAAATACTGCTTCTTCATAATTTTCCATTTCACATTTACTGTCGTTAACTGAATTTGACTTGTATATCGGAACAGAATTGATGATTAGGAAAAAAAAAAAGAAAAGCAGATTGTAATTTTCTTATAAAGATTCTGTCAAGCAAATATTCTGAATGGCATTTTCAATGATAACTTTGTGTCTGAAATAGTTTTCTATTTTCTGAATTACAATTTCGAACTGCCGAAAAAAGTAAAGAGTGCCTGTGCAATCATAGTCTTAGGAGGAATGGATTATCAGTTGTTTTGTTTAAAAATCATCCTTATTTCAAGGTTGTTAAAAATTTGTTTTCCAGTCTGTCCTCTCGACATATCTAGTGGAGGAGCATAATATATTCATTTTAATTTCATGATCTTATATAATTAATAAGAAAAAAGCTATATATATGACTGTTATCACGCTCTTTACCATAGGTACGAAAATTAGCTTTTTTTTTAAAAATAGCTGTAGTCCACGTGGGACTTTTCCCGTGGTAGATTTAATAGTAACAGAGAAAGTTATATATCTCCCTACAAGATTATACAAGTTTCATCCCTTTTTCTGTTCCTATTTGACTTTCTTCTTATCTTACACTTATCCCGCATCAAGACTGGAGATCTGTCAAGATGGCCCCACAATGAGTGTTAATGCCTACCCTCCTGATGAAGCTGGGAAGCAGAAATGAGCTTGTGAAGGGTTCAGAAGAGATGGATGTAGAAGAACTATAGTTCGTTCCGTGTTAAGAAAACAGTATTGCTCTTATGACAACAGGGTTGCCATATCTAACGGCTCTGCTCAACACCAACACAGGAAAACGGCGGTACATAAATTTGTGAAATTCAGTATTTAAGTTCAAGATAAAAAGTGGAAGGAACTAAGCTGCAAATTACTTTTATGAACTAAAGGGGATGGGGGATTTACAGGGGCTAGTTTTGGTTTGTACGGTATCAGAGGTACACTACAGAACCTCAGCATTGAAGTGTAAGGCAAATTGGGGCAGAAAATAGAAAAGTAATATTTTTTATGGGCTTGAGGGGTGCGGAATGCATTTAATTGCATTTACTAATTATCCCCAGGCAATGTGGGGTACTACTGTGCTTTTGTATCGCTCACAAAAACAATGTTGATAAACTTAACCATGATAGGTTAATATGGTTGTTTGATCCATATTGAGTAGTCTGAATGTTTTACAGAACTATTTAAAATAGTTTTATTTGAATCTGCTTTGTCATTAAGTGCATTTTATATTTTCTGCCCCAATTTGCCTTACACTTCAATGCTGAGGTTTTTTATGTGTACCTCTGATTCGTACAAACCAAAACTAGCCCCTGTAAAGGTGGATTCACGGCAGATAAGTGTATTGACAAGGCGGTTCAACTAAAACTATTTTAAATAGTTCTGTAATACTTTCATAAAAACAATAGTAAAAATTAAATGCGGTTTCAAAAAAGTGGTAAAATTAAAATGAGCTTAAGAAAGAACATTTAAATAACAAAACCAAGCAAAAATAAAACACACAGCATTTTTTTAAATGCCATGACGTATTGCTGCACACCACAACACCAAAATCTTTAGTAACAACTTCTGTACAGTACAAAAATAATAGAACACACACAAATACTATACAATATACGACCAACTCTCATTCAACATAAGACGAGTACGCACTGATTTAAAGCCTAAAAACACACACGCAACAAATAAATACTGTAGATGACTTCACTACAGAAGTGAGCTGCTGGTGGTTCACAGAGTGAGGGACTACACAAGGCTTGTAGCAGAGCAGCACAGAAGAAGGAAATTGAAGGAAGGCAACAAAACGATGGCTGTTCCTGCCATTGTGCTTCCCCCTACCAATGTATTTATGAAGAAGAAAATGTTACGTAGTTATTTTAATATCTCATGGCCAAAAATGCCTCGTCCTTTCATAATATATTACAAAGTATGGTATAATATCCCTTAATCACGAGGAATTATGGGTGTCTCAGAGGGGGTGTATTCACTCCTTGTAGATCCATAAGAGCAATACTCTTTTCTTAACATGGAATGAGCTGTAGGATTGACGAGGAGAGAGGCTGTCTATTTGAAGATGGCAGTGCATGAAGATGTGGAGATTGTCCTTCCATGCTTGTCCTCATCTCCTATTTCTGTTGCTACACACACACACACACACACTCACACTCACACACTCTCTCTCTCTCTCTCTCTCTGATTGTGAGAATCCTAAAATCTACCTCTAAATTGATAGGTTGTTATTAGTAAGTAATTTGAAGTATCTGCCTTCATTTTCCTATGATGATAGAACTAACACAAGGCAAATACAATTGAGAAATATATTGTAATGTGTTGGCAGGGTAAATAAATAAATAGCTTCCTATTCTAAGATTTATTAATGAAGCACTAAAATTACACATTTACACACACACGATTGCGACAACTTTGCCAAGTACACAGGACACACACTTACGTGGTTCGTGATCTCTCTCTTAGTTTCTCATATTTTATGCGCGCGCACACACACACACACACACACACACACACACACACACACACACACACACACACACACACACACACACACACACACACACACACACACACACACACACACACACACACACACACACACACACACACACACACACACACACACACACACACACACACACACACACACACACACACACACACACACACACACACACACACACACACACACACACACACACACACACACACACACACACACACACACACACACACACACACACACACACACACACACACACACACACACACACACACACACACACACACACACACACACACACACACACACACACACACACACACACACACACACACACACACACACACACACACACACACACACACTCTCTCTCTCTCTCTCTCTCTCTCTCTCTCTCTCTCTCTCTCTCTCTCTCTCTCTCTCTCTCTCTCTCTCTCTCTCTCTCTCTCTCTCTCTCTCTCTCTCTCTCTCTCCAATCACTTACACTACACTCACTCAGCCGCTCAGTCACTCTTATTAGCGCTGTCACGGTCCGCAGTCCATATGTTAGCCTCGCAGCTCGGGATGGTATCCGCTGTCCACTCAGTCCGTCGAACTCCACTCACAGCCCCATTTTGGCACCCAGTGTTGTCCTCCACACTGCACAGGACAGGCTATGTCCACTTCCAGCAGCTGGTCCAAGACACTCACATGAATCACGACAGGCACACAGAAACAAGTCCTCGGCTCCAACAGACTGACATCTCAGCCCAGGCTGTCACTAACACACTGACTGCACTCTTCGCTCACTTACACCAGCTGAACTACACCCACTCGGAGGCCGTGCCTGACTTTAATACCTGGGTCCACGCCATCTGGATGCTTCCAGAAGGGATACGTCTCCCAGAGTCTTCCTGAAGGCGAATACTCTCCGCGCGCCGTCCAGCTTTCCAGGTTTTCCGTGGTTTCCCATTTTTACACCAGGTAAATGCTGGGGCTGTACTTTAAATAAAGCTATGTCTGCTTCCTTCCCACTCCTAGGCATTTCCTATCCCATCATCGCAATAAGATCTATCTGTATTGGTGCGACGTAAAACAAATTGTAAAAAGAAAGGAAAAGCAAAGCCATATTT
Organism: Anabrus simplex; assembly: GCF_040414725.1. Taxonomy (NCBI): domain Eukaryota; kingdom Metazoa; phylum Arthropoda; class Insecta; order Orthoptera; family Tettigoniidae; genus Anabrus; species Anabrus simplex. The sequence goes on from NC_090265.1 coordinate 41,799,916, forward strand.
TTATGTGAGGAAAATAACTGTTTAGCTGATTGTTGAATAGTTCAAATGATAAGAGATAATTACATTTGTTTTTGATCTTCTGTTTTTTTTTTTTTTTTTTTTTTTTTTAGTTTTCTTAAGTGGAAGCCATTTTCTTTCAGTTTCAAATTACCTTTAAGCTCCAAGATTTAAGATAATACTAGAAATGGAAAATAAAGTTTTTAATGGCTAATTTAATGTCTTTGCTAGTATTTTCTTAATCTTGTATTAGTTTTGACAGACTGGAAAACTAAAAGATTATAAGTCTGCTAACATTTGGAGCTGGATAGTAATTTTACTGTGTTCTACAGTGAAACATAATTGGAAAACTCAAGATTTGCTATATGAACCTGTTCACCTAGACTGAATACAGATATACAATCATGTTTGAGATGTTGACAACTTCATAGATGTGGCATGAATATGTGCAGCAAACTATAAACAATGTTGTCATTTTAACGTGGTTGATGAATTCATTGTATGATTTATATGAGGAGGAGCAGGAATTCTGTGTTTTTTCCACTAATCGAACAGCATTTCATGGAACATCTTTCCACGTTGTAGATTGTAGTAATTTTCTTGTTGCTGCGTAATCCATGGAGCAAATTTAATTATCAAATAAGTTTTACATATGCTAATGAATGGAGTTGATGACCAAGATATCTTTGGCTCAAAATAAGATAATAAACTTTCTAGTATTTCCTGGTGGCAATGTGTTAGAAAGGTACTCTTACTATATTCGGAGTCGACTCAAATCCTAAGCAGTCCATTTGATGTTACATATGTTTAAACGTAGTTTACATTACCCACCAGGTTCAGGATGAGAACCCTGATTCAGGGGGGGGGTGTTCACAACTGGAAAGATATCTTCCTCAGTTCATCAGTTGATGACTGATGACTTGAGTTGACACAGACTATACTCAATATGGATTTAAAATGTCAACTTATTTTGTTTTACAAAGAGGTTCAGTGCGAAAGTACCTAATTTTAAGAGAAAGGGAATTCTCTATAGGGTCAGAAATTACCATACCGGGCGAGTTAGCCGTGCGCGTAGAGGCGCGCGGCTGTGAGCTTGCATCCGGGAGATAGTAGGTTCGAATCCCACTATCGGCAGCCCTGAAGATGGTTTTCCGTGGTTTCCCATTTTCACACCAGGCAAATGCTGGGGCTGTACCTTAATTAAGGCCACGGCCACTTCCTTCCAACTCCTAGGCCTTTCCTATCCCATCGTCGCCATAAGACCTATCTGTGTCGGTGCGACGTAAAGCCCCTAGCAAAAAAAAAAAAAAAAAAAAAAAAAGAAATTACCATAACTAGATTTCGGTTTCTTCATGGGCATTTGGGTATGATGATGGTGACATTGCATAGATGAGTGTGTATATGAAGAGGTGCGTATGTGCTCTAGTATTGACATCAGTCAGAGGGCAGGCATAATCATATTTAAGCCAAACTCCCATCATGGATGCATCATTGATCTATCTATCAAGTTTGAAACCCATGAAAACCAATATGAGGAAGTCGATATTGCCAAAAGTGCATCTATGAATCAACTGTTGATTTCTTTTGATAATAATTCCATCTAGAATGAATGACCATGATTGGTTTAATGATAGAATCCAGAATAGAATTTCTTACCAACTTTTGTTTAGGAATGATTTCAATGACACATTAAAAATTGTGAATGATTTGGACTCTGTCATGCTTACAGGCCTTAACACATTTGACTTCAATAAAATGTTTTAAGAATAATTACAGTATGTAATTTTACGTAGTGACTAGCTGGATACCTTTATCCACTCTTTGTCAATACTGCAACCTGAAAATGCTACAGGAAGATTTTCACACAAAATATTATCTTCAAATGCTTAAACCCTTGCTTTATGTAATTATTCTATTTCAGGCATTCCACAAATGTATGTATTTTGCTTGGAACAAACCATTGGAGTTTAACCTTGTTAGATTTGCTTTGAGAATTAACTAAAGTACATAAAGCATGTGTTAATCATTGTTTTTTTCTTTTTCTTTTTTAGGTGTACTCTGAGCTGGAGGCAATAGTAGACAAATTGGCCAGTGACTGTCAACGAGGTTCATATACTCTAAAGAAAAGCTCACCTAAATCACCAAAGTCACCTACAGGAAATAATAAGTATGTTGATATTAGTCTTATCTTGCAAGTTGTTAGTCATTCATAATGTGAGAAATGTTCTTTCGGTCATAGGATGGTTGATATACACACCTGAGAAGTACTCAGTACACTGGGCAAATTTTGCAGTATCTTTGTTGTTAAATATCATCTCATGTGTTGGCTATGTACAATCTGTGATAAGAATCAAGGGCTAAGGGCTATGAAAAGGAACAAGTGAGGTTTGGCTCCAGTTTGGCCTGTAATCCTTTTCAGACTTATACTTAATCAATCAATCAATCAATCAATCAATCAATCAATCAATCAATCAATCAATCAATCAGTCCGTCATGGCTGTTCTGCATTTAGGGCTGCTGCTTAGGTGGCAGATTCACCATCAGTTGTTTACCTTACTTAAATTTGGAAATTTATCAAACCTCTCCTTTGGTAAATTATTTCCATCCCTGATTCCTCTTCTTATAAATTAATATTAGCCCTGCTTTGTCTTCTTTAATTCAATTTTATCTTCAAATTGTGATCAATACTACTTTTTAAAACCTTCATTCAAGTACGTTCGTTTATTAATGTCATTCCATGCCCTCTCTCCACTGACAGATTGCAATATACTGCTTAATTTATAACTGTTAGATTCTACAGTCTCTCAAAACTAATTTATGATTGAATAACATCGTACATATATCTTCATTATAGACTGTTATGTCTTTTGGCATTCAGTCTGCAAGCCTCTGTGAATTTACTAATCACCACCACAATCCTTTGTTTGTAGCTAGTTCTGTGGTCTCGTTTAGTTCTCTGTCTCTTAAATCATTAGAAACTGAGTCTAAGTATAATCATCTTGATCTCCCTCTACCCCTCTACCCCCCTTCCCCTCCATAACAAAGTCCATTATTCTCCTAGGTTAGCTATCCTCCTCCATTCGCCTCACATGACCCCATCAGCCAACAGTTTATGCGTACGTTTTCATCCATCGAGTTTGTCCCTAACTTAGCCCTTATTTCCTCATTTTGAGTACCCTCCTGCCATTGTTCCCACCTGTTTGTACCAGCAATCATTTCTCGGTACTTTTACATTTGTTACTTCTAGCTTATGAATAAGTTATCCTGAGTCCACCCAGCTTTTGCTCCCGTAAAGCAACGTTGGTCTGAAAACGGACCGATGTAAAGATAGTTTCGTCCGGGAGCTGACTTCCTTCTTACAGAAATCTGTTGATCGCAACTGCGAGCTCACTGCATTAACTTTACAGCACCTTGATTCAGTCTTGCTTACTATCCTGCCATCCTGGAAGAATACACATCCTGAATACTTGAAACTATCTACCTGTTCCAGCTTGGTATCACCAATCTGACATTCAGTTCTCTTGGATTTCTTACTTACTGACATCAATTTAGTTTTGGAAAGGCTAATTTTCATACCATACTCATTGCACCTATTTTCAAGTTCCAGGATATTAGACTGCAGGCTCTCGGTACAATCTGCCATTAACCACTCAACATGGAGTGCCATACACTGCACGCCGACTTCCCTAACGCTCTCTGTCGCGGAGTGACTTGCATTACACTTGCGTAGCAGCTTCTGCTTTGTGCTTCTATCTAGCAAACATTTCTTGAACTATTACAAATATAATGACATATATCTATAGACAAAGCATCGATCTTTCATTTGATGTGTATATCTATCGAGTTTTTATCGATTGCATATAATATAATAAAGATGTGGATTCCCATACGGAACCTGAAATATTTGCCAGGAATGAGTTAGCTGGAAAATTTATAATGTCCAATAACAGACCAACTATATTGGTATTACATATGATATATCGCATCTGAAAAACCAACAAGTTTTTTTGATGACACCATAGCAGCTAAACATTTTTCGTGATAGCGGATGTGAAAAATAACGATATTTTAGCAAATTATGATACAGAAAGTTTTGTTAAACAAGGACTAAGATATAGAATCTGAGGATAAAAGTAGTGATCATGACAGCGATGTTGCTTGTGATACATGGGAAAATATTGTCCATAATGTTATCAATGGTGGGTTTGTTTGGGAAGACATGGATAATTAAAGAGGGCAAATCTTGACAGATTATGGGGCTCAGAATACTGTCAATATTGCTTATATCCTATGAAAATTTTTCAGTTCTTTTTTACTGTTGAGTTCGTAAGGATGGTAGTAGAACACACAGATATTTATGCTCAACATCACATGCAGTCTGTTCTGATAGGGGGTAAATTAATGGGTTCCAGGTACTTTGTAGGAAATGTATGTGGTTTTAGTAGTTTATATGTTAATAAGCATAATACAGAAATCTATATCGAGATCTTATTTCTCAAGAAACTAGGTACTAGCTACTCCTATATTTGGTTCAACCATATTCCTTGTTTGATTTGAAAGCATTACAAGATTTTTCCACTGCACTGACCTTAGGGAATTCTGGTAACTTATTCTGTATGTATGTTAATGCATTAATAACAAACTGATAATATTGGTAACATTCATTGAACCGTTTTTCAGTTATGCTCGATTAACCCTTTGTTGCCTGACGGTCCTTTAAAGTACCATCTCATATTTCATGGCTTTGGAATTATTCAGTAAATCCTATCCTTGTATTTTCCTCATGGTACTTTCAAGTAACTAATTCTTGAAACAGAGATATTTCATTTTTGAGGTTGGTATTGATGAAAAACGCAGGAGATCGTTTTATTCTTAGGAGTGTAGTCATAGTGTTACCACTGTAAACAAATGACATTTTGATTGATTATTTCTTAGCTCCTATTGTTACATTTGACCTGCAAGTGATCTTAGTACATGTAAATATGCTTCTTTAATGCAATAAAATACCCAAATTAATGAAATTTCCAATTGGCGTGGATATGTAGCTAGTAAATGGCGAGGTACTTAGAAGTACCGTCAGGCCATATGGAGGGTCTCATGTCAGTCATATCCAAAACCAAAAGTAATGCTTTCCTTCGATGGACATCGGTGTTTTTCTATGGAAAGACAGTAAAGGTGTGTGCTTAGCATCTAATTTCCATGGAACAGAAGCCACAACTGTTTCTAGGAAACAGAAGGATGGAAGTAATGTTACTGTTGATTGCCTGGTGGTTGTGCAAGACTACAGTGCACACATGGGTGGAGTGGACCATGCTGACAGACTTCGAGGCGTACTGTATATGGTTTAGAACGTCGATCCAAAAATGGTGGCATAGATTATTTTGGGGAATGATTGAGATAGCATTTGTCAATGCCTACATCATATACTGTAATCTGCATGAAAAAGTCCCTCTAATGGCATTCCGGCATAATGTGGCCCTAGGACTGATGAACCAGAAAGAAATTCCTCTTCCAGGAAAACTTTCACGTGATATGAGGTCACCAAAGTCACCAGAGCAAACTTGTCTACCAAAAAGGAGGAAAACAGAATATTCTGTGCCCAGTGATGTCAGACTAAGTAATCGTGGAAATCATTTTGTTGTTTTTGTAAAAAACCATGGTCGATGTGAGGTGTGTTCGGGAAAGAAGGTGCAGTCAAGACCGCATTCAAAGTTTACTACGTGTAGTGTTCTTCTTTGCTGCAATGAAAAAAAACTGCTTTGCAGAGTATCATAATGTGTCAGCTGTATAGGATGTATGCAAGATGTTCTGCATATGAACAATAATATTAGGAAACTTCACTCTTATTACACATAATTGCTTTAAATTTTGCTTTTACATTTTTGTAATAGTTTTAGGTATGAAAAAAATGTTCTACTAATATTTTGAGACAATAAATGTGATATAATTCCAAAATGTGAACATTCTTATCTACCCAAATATGAAGCCTCCTATATGCCTGACGGTACTTAAAAGTACCAGGCCCCAAAAACATACCACAAATTAAAATTATGATTTGAAAGTATTAGCATTTACTATTTGAACATATTCCATTAGAATAAGGTGAAAAAATCAAGTATACTTATTATTTTTCACTATTCAGGCAACAAAGGGTTAACTAAAATCTTGCATTCATACCATGCTTAGTGCTACACTCCTCCTGCAGCACAGGGTAACCAGATAGTGAAAGTCCTTCCACACTGAGAGGTTAAGACCAAGTCATCACCTTAGGTCAGACTGCTTACTACATTTCTACCTAACTGAATCCCTCCCTGTCACTTTATACCTTTTGACAGATGATCCATGTAAACTACAAACAACAAAGGTGAATGATTACAGCCTTGTCTAACCCCTATAAGCACCCTGAACCAAGAATTCATTTTACCCCCAATTCTCATTGCAGCCCAGTTGTCAACATAAATGCCTCTGATTTTAATAAATCCCATAGTCCCCTAGTATGGCAAACATATTTTCCCTCGATACCCTGTCATATGATATAGATATTGATTCCCATAGGGAGTCTGAAATATTTGTCCCGAATGAATAAATTTATAATACCAATATAAATGGTCCTTTATTGGACATTATAAATTTTCCAGCTCATTCCTGGTTGCCAGCGTTTCACCCCCATGTGCTAGGTTGGGCTCGTCAGTTGGTACCTAGCACACCTATCAAGACGCATGGCTAGTGCATCCCATGGAGGCCACTGCGTAGGCTACTTGAAGCCACCGGCAGTGCCAATGCACTATGAGAGACTTTGTCTCACTACCAAAAATTGATGCCTGCTTGGCCATCAGATAATATAGGTGTTGATTCCCATAGGGAATCTGAAATATTTGTTCCGAATGAGTAAATTTATAATACCAATATAAATGGTCCTTTATTGGACATTATAAATTTTCCAGCTAACTCATTTCTGGTTGCCAGCGTTTCGCCCTTCAAGTAGCCTATGCAGTGGCCAACAAGGGATGCACTAGCCATGCGTCTTGGTAGGTGTGCTTAGGTACCAACTGACGAGTCCAACCTAGCACACGGGGGCGAAATGCTGGCAACCAGGAATGAGTTAGCTGGAAAATTTATAATGTCCAATAAAGGACCATTTATATTGGTACCCTGTCATATGCTTTCTCTAGATCTACAAAACATAAATATAACTCTCTATTCCGCTTGTAGCATTTTTCAGTTACCTGACACGTACTGAAAATCTGATCCTGACAGCCTCTCTGTGGTCTGAAACCACACTAGTTTTCATCCAACTTCCTCTCAACCACTGATCGCACCCTCCTTTCCAAGATGCTAGTGAATACTTTGCCTGGTATACTAATCAATGAGATACCTCGATAGTTATTGCAATCCTTCCTGTTCCCTTGCTTATAGGCACCGTGCAGATAGATCAAAATGCTACTACTAGCGCTACATAGTGGCCCGCTCTGAAACAAGAGGTGAGGTGTAGTGCGAGAGTCTCAGTACAACATGTGTGACATTCGAACAAGTTGCGGGTTTAAAGTGATTCAATTCGGGGATCTAAGTGAATCATCATGCAATAAAGGAAGAAACCTTGTTGTCAGTGGCCACGTGAACGGCGTTGAAGAGTTAATTTCGAATGGTTTCGGATACATCACAGGAAAAGTCACCCGTAAACGTCTGTCAGTTTGCCGCCTTATATCGTGAAACTTGAGGTAGGCAAGGTATAGTTAGGTAACAATTTATAAAGTTTATTTAGTAAGGATTACTTAATGAATGTTTGCTAAGTTGTACGCATTTTTATTTTGTGTTCAGGTTGACCAGAATCGTAATGTCTCTACCAGCGAATGTTCCTGTCCTGACGGCGCCAGAGGAACTTGCAAACACGTGGCTGCGGTAGTGTATTATATAAATAATGAAAGTGTTGTCTCCAAAACAGACCGTCCGCAACAATGGGGAAAACCGAGCCCGAAAACAATGTCAAAGAAAAATATAGAAAAGGCAAACGCGTAGAAGAACTGTTCGGTAAAAAGACTTTGAGGACATCTCTTCCCCCCTTCGAATTAACTGAGAATATTTTAAAATACATCCCTTGCAGTCTTCGTACAATGCTTCGAGAAGAAGCAGGTACTGAAATCGAACAATCGTGCAGGGCCGTAGTCATCTCATTGATAGACAGGGTAGTGAATGATGTGGAGAGAGAAGAATGTGAGGAAATTGTGACACAGCTATTACATTTACAAGTCTCTAACGACGTGCGCTTGCCAGACAAATACACCTTTCGCACTATGAGTGACGAAATGTTTTTTACCAGCAAAGTGCAGGTTGATACAGATCATATAATTAAAATCTCCCTGGATACTCTATCTCAATCAGGAAGCCCTCAGTGGTTTCAAGAAAGAAAGATAAGAATATCTGCTAGCACTAAAGCACATCGGATCAAAACTAGGCGACATAACTTTGATACTTTAGCTCTCGCATTTGTAACTGAATCTCCAATTGGGGGAGTTGCTTTGAACAATCTTTCTTACGGAAGTGAAATGGAAAGTGAAGCAATAGAATGCTATGGAAGTTCATTTGGTGTTCGTGTTATTCGATGTGCGTTAATAATCCACAAGAAACAACCTTGGATTTGTGGATCGTTAGATGGCATAGTTCTCAGAGGAAATGTAGCTGACAGAGTGTTAGAAGTTAAGTGTCCATCTTCGTGTAAAGATAAACCAATAGTAGATGAGTCAGGAAATGTGCGAGTACGTTATCTTTACTATGACGAGCAAAATAACATACAGTTAAAGACAAGTCATATGTATTACACACAAATACTAATACTGATGTACATAACTGGCTTGGAAAAATGTGATCTATATGTATATAGCAAAGCACAACAGTTGACAATACCTATTTATCAGGACAATAAGTATGTCGAGGAATGTCTCACCAAAATGACAAAGTTCTATTTCAATAATTACTTGCCAAACATTAGCGGTATTCCTAATAAAAATAATGATAAAAATAATGATAAAAATAATTAAGTATTTATTTGTCAATTCTTGTTTTTTGAACGTTGAACAGATCAAAATGTAAACCGATGGTAGAACAATTCTTAAACTATTCTTTAATTATTGGAGGTTGCAAATTCGTTAACACGCAACACATATGCACGATGTCATCCACGTGTGAAAAAAGTTCTGTTGGCAATTTCTGTAATATTTTGTTTATTTTAATTCTTTGAATACAGTGTATTTACGTCGTTTTCATTAATTGAACAAGAAAACATGAAGTCTGAACAATAAAAATCAGATGCCTTTGTTCCCACGGATGCGTCCTTGGTTATGTTACTTGGGCAAACTGTTCTCGAAAATTTTCCATCTGATTCTTCCTTTTTAAATCGCTTGAGTTGTCTGTGAAAGCGCTGTAAGCTGGGTCGCAGCGACACATTCCTCTTCTTGTATTCATCCGGAAATATTGTCGGAACATAGGCTGGACTTAGTGGGTGTCCAGATTTTCTGTTTCCGATGAAATGTGCACTACATATTCTTGAATAAGTCGTAGGTTGCCAAAGTGATCCATCAGTGCTAAAAATTAAAACCAGAATGAAATTAAATCGAATCAGTTGAACTTATTGCAAACATGTGCAGTACGTATGCGTAGACCTACTTACTTCGTTCGGTTAACTACTTGTATCCATCGCCTCCTTCGGTCCACTTCTATCGCTCGTTTTGGAAAACAGTAAAATTGTACTTCACTTCCTGTATTTGCGTAAGTATTGGAACATCCGACAACACAACAATTGCGTTTACTTGATCTCCTTTTCTCTGCCATTTTCATCGGAGTAACTACACGCTCACTCATAACAGAACAGTTACTGCGAGTCTGAAGTCTGCCTCACTTGTTGTTCTCCGCCCGGCCGCTAGAGCGACACGCACGGTGCCAATAGATAGGTGCAATTACTGCTTTTGTCCAATCTGAAGGTATCTTACCAACACTTTATTTATTTATTTATTTATTTATTTATTTATTTATTTATTTATTTATTTATTTATTTATTTATTTATTTATTTATTTATTTATTTATTTATTTATTTATTTATTTATTTATTTATTTATTTATTTATTTATTTATTTATTTATTTATTTATTTATTTATTTATTTATTTATTTATTTATTTATTTATTTATTTATTTATTTATTTATTTATTTATTTATTTATTTATTTATTTATTTATTTATTTATTTATTTATTTATTTATTTATTTATTTATTTATTTATTTATTTATTTATTTATTTATTTATTTATTTATTTATTTATTTATTTATTTATTTATTTATTTATTTATTTATTTATTTATTTATTTATTTATTTATTTATTTATTTATTTATTTATTTATTTATTTATTTATTTATTTATTTATTTATTTATTTATTTATTTATTTATTTATTTATTTATTTATTTATTTATTTATTTATTTATTTATTTATTTATTTATTTATTTATTTATTTATTTATTTATTTATTTATTTATTTATTTATTTATTTATTTATTTATTTATTTATTTATTTATTTATTTATTTATTTATTTATTTATTTATTTATTTATTTATTTATTTATTTATTTATTTATTTATTTATTTATTTATTTATTTATTTATTTATTTATTTATTTATTTATTTATTTATTTATTTATTTATTTATTTATTTATTTATTTATTTATTTATTTATTTATTTATTTATTTATTTATTTATTTATTTATTTATTTATTTATTTATTTATTTATTTATTTATTTATTTATTTATTTATTTATTTATTTATTTATTTATTTATTTATTTATTTATTTATTTATTTATTTATTTATTTATTTATTTATTTATTTATTTATTTAGTTATTTATTTATTTATTTATTTATTTATTTATTTATCGAGGCCCTTTCTTCCACTTAACCACATACTAATCAAAATCTTAAATGAAATACTGAGATACTTAAAATGGTTAAAATTACATAAATTATTACATAAATTAATAGAATTGAAAATAAATTTACATAAATTACTAACTAAATTTATATTAAAACTAATTAATATTAAAAACTCTTAATAATGACTGATCCTCAGGCATGCACATATTCATACTTCAACCATTCGGTCAGCTGTCCTCAGCAGGTAGTCTCGGCACATGACCTTAAATCTTGGTAAAGAGCTAGTTTCTCTGACCTGACCTGGAAGGGAATTCCATAATCTGGCGCTGGTTACTACAATAGATCTATTAATTTTATTTGTGCGGTGCACTGGAATAGAAAGGAAGGATCTGGAACGTGTATTTAAGTTGTGAAATGATGATAAAAAGGTGAATTTAGAAGAAATATACAGTGGCTGACTTTCAGTTAACACTCTAAACTCCATCGTTAAAATGTGTAGCTGCCGCCGTTTATCAGGTGGTGGTGATTATTGTTTTAAGAGGAAGTACAACTGGGCAACCATCCTCTATATAACACTAATCAGAAATAAAAAACATGGAAGGGGTCCGACACTTCGAAAAATGAAGGTATCAGCCAAAGGAAGACAAGGGCCACGAAGGGCGTGAAAATGAAAGACTCCCTAGGCCTCCATACGTAATACCGTTGGGGTCGGAAAAGAACAGGAGTTGACCAAGGGAGGTCGGATAGGATAGATGAAAGTGAGGAGCCTGGCACAAGTAAGTGGAAGCAATACCAGGACTCAGCTAAGGGCCCCGTGGTTGCCAATCCACGCTCTAAAGTTCAGAGCCCCTGGGGTCTCTTTTAGTCGCCTCTTATGACAGGCAGGGGATACCGTGGGTGTTATTCTACCGCCCCCACCCACAGGGGGACACCGTTTATCAGGCTTCAGCCATGAGAAAGCCTGATAGTATGGGGTGATATGAACATCGTACCCGATATTGTAAATAAATTGCAGGCAGGAATTCAGTGCTCGTTGAAGTTTAAGTATTTCTTCTCTTGTCAAGTCAACTAAAACGACGTCACAATAATCAAGAATAGGGAAAATGAGTATCTGTGTTAGTTTGGCCTTTAGCTCAAATGGAAATACATCCCTCTGTCGTTTAAGAGGGTGAAGCACTCCAAAAATATTTTTACGTATTTCTTTCGCGTGGCCAGACCAATCAAGTGTTTTATTCATAATTACGCTGAGATTTTTAATTGCTTTACTGTAGGGAATAATGTTACCATTCAGTAGGATAGGCGGGATTGCAACATTGCTTGAGCAGCTCAGTAATTTTTGTTATCCAATATGATTCCCTGAGATTTTGTGGAGTTTAGTATAAGAGAATCTTGTTGTGCATATATACTGAGTCGTCATAGGTCATTGTTAATATCTTGTCTTGCAGTGTCGATATATTTGAAGATCGTCAGGATAGAGGTGGTGTGTGTTATTTCCTGTCACAGATGGTATTATGTCATTGATACAAATACAGAAAAGTAAGGGCCCTAGATTACTGCCCCGTGGGGCATTTTCCATTTAGAGGCCTTGTCATTTACTGTTACACGCTGTTGATGGTTACTCAAATAAGAACTAAAAATCTTAAGGGCAGCCGGGTCGAAATTTAGCAGTTCCATTTTCTATATTACAGTCGGAATTTCTATAGTGTCAAAGGCGCTACTGAAGTCAAGAAGGGTATAATGAGCAGTCGTTTGTCTATAGCGTTTCTAATGTCTTCAGTAATCTTCAAAAGTGCTGTCACGGGTACTGTGCCCCTTCTTAAATCCAGATTCCAAAAGGTCCAAAAGAGCATTTTTATTTAGGTATTCCAGAACTTGCTTGTATATTAAACGTTCAAAGGCTTTAGAAAGCGCAGGGAGCATGGACACAGGACGATAGTCAGAGGGTGATTGTGGGTCTAAACTCCTAGGTACCAGTAGAATATTCAATATTGGCTGTTTTCCAGACAGTAGGGAAAGTTCCGTTTAGTAAACAGTAGTTCAATATGTGCTTCAGTATAGGCAGGACAGCACCCATAATGTTATGTATAAAAGTAATAGGAATATCATCTACACCTGTGGCCTTTGATTTAATAGAGTACAAAGCCTTTCTAACCTTATTTTCTGTAACACTGTGAAAGTGAATGGTGACTGGTTGGAGGGGAGGGCAGTGAGTCAGTGCAGTTAATTGGGGTAGAATGAATACGAGGGCGGTTTGAAAAGTTCTCGGAATCACCGCTAGATGTCAGTGCTAGAGCAACAAGGTTCCTGCGCAATAATCACACATCATTTGTGAGTGAACACGTGGCGCATCAGTGCTTTAGCTGCAGGAGTGTGGTAGTGACGACTCTTTGTTGTTGTTCCCACTTAGTGATTTGTGACAATGGAAAAAACTGAGATTCGAGCAGTGATTAAATACTTTGTAAAGAAAGGTATGAAAGCAAAGGAAATTCATGCCGACTTTCAAAACACACTGGGGGACTCTGCTCCTTCATTTTCAACTGTTGCCAAGTGGACCAGCGAGTTTAAATTTGGTCGGGAGAGCTTGGATGATGATCCGCGTAGTGGACGGCCAAAAAGTGTTACGACCCCAGAATTTATCGCAAAAGTGCATGAAATGGTCATGGAGGATCGTCGACTGAAAGTGCGGGAGATTGCTGAAGCTGTAGGGATGTCTTCTGAATGGGTATATTATATTTTAACCGAAGAATTGGGTATGAAAAAATTATCCGCAAGATGGGTGCTGCAGCTCTTGACATAGGACAATAAACGCTTCAGATTGGAAATGTCCGAACAAAGTCTGGCCCATTTTCAGTGCAACCAACAAGATTTTTTGTGCCGGTTTGTGACTACAGATGAAACTTGGGTCCACTACTATACCCCAGAGACAAAACAGCAGTTAAAGCAGTGGAAACATGCTGATTCACCACCACCAAAGAAAGCAAAGGCAGTGCGTTCGGCCGGAAAGGTCATGGCCTCAGTTTTGTGGGATGCAAAAGGCATTCTGCTGATAGATTATCTTCCTACTGGCCAAACAATTACGGGGCAATACTATGCAAATCTCCTAGACCAACTACAGGAAAAGATACGCAAAACAAGGCCTGGTTTGGCAAGGAAAAAGGTCATCTTTCATCAGGACAACGCTCCGCCGCACACAAGTGTTATTGCCATGGCAAAAGTTCATGAACTGGGGTACGAATTGTTGCCACATCCACCTTATTCACCTGATTTGACACCATCAGACTTTCATCTATTCCCCAAGTTGAAAATTTTCCTCGGTGGATGGAGATTTTCTACAAGGGAAGAACTGACAACCGAATTGGAGAGGTATTTTGCAGGCCTGGAGGAATCTCATTTTCGAGATGGGATCAAGGCATTGGAACATCGCTGGACCAAATGCATTAGTCTACAGGGAGACTATGTTGAAAAATAAAAGCAGTTCCACCGAGGTAAGATACTTAATTCTAGTACGTTCCGAGAACTTTTCAACCACCTACGTATTTATTCTGCTTAAGTAATCATTCAGTTTGTCAAATGGAATGTCTCTGTTGATGTTTTCCTATTCCCAGAGCTCTAAGTTGGTCCCATGCACGATTAGAATTTATGTTGTTAGCTAAATTCCACAATTTTTTTATTTCTGATTAACTGTTTTGTGCGATTTCTTAAGATGCGGTAAGATTCAAAGTCTGTGTCATCTAGGGTTTGTTTATAATGTCAAAATAACGAGTCACAGTGGGTCATCATTCTCTGGGTTTCATCATCTAGCCATGGACAAGAAGGGCAAGAAACCTTTATTCGACATTTAGGGGCATTTAAATCTAAGATGACGCTAAATAGCATTGAAACTAGTTCCAAGTAAATATGTTGTAACTTAAACATTATAATATTTATTTGTATTGAAAAGATGGACCCTTTAAGTTACCTCTCTTATATTTAGGGGCATGTCTGTCATGTAAGTTCTTTACCATCGTATTAAACATGTTAACTTTAGCGTCGGTATAATTTAGACTCCGTATATCGTCCCACGGTAGTTGATAAGCGTCATAATTTAAGTAATTCAAGTTTATGTCCTTTGTATTTCTGACAGTTATGTACTTGGGTTTGTATTTAGGCACTTTGAGGGAATAGGATAAATATATAAGGTCGTGGTTCGAAATGGATTGTACAGGGTTTTGCCCTTGGGTTATTACCAGCGGGGCTCACTTTGCTTCGAGCGTAACATCGCCTCATGCTGACGTCACGTGGAGGTCTCTTGTCGGCAGCTGTTGCGGTGAACGATAAGTAGGGCCCGGATATTTTAAAAATGCATATGCAAATGCATATTTTGAACGTGTATTCGTGAAGCAAAGTGCGCATTTGAATCTGAAACTGTATATAAAGATATCAGTTTCATCCAGGTGCATTATTCATCAACTTCGAAGGCGATTAAGGGCCTAGAAACTCGTGGTGCACTCCTACACGGATTCCTTCAGTTAATTCGAAACACCATCAGTTCATTAAATGGTGTCCATGGTGACAATGGATAAAAAGTTAAAAAAGGAAACTCAGTGCGTTGTTGGACTCATACCCAGGACTGAAGAAAATTCAATCCATAAGCAAATACATAAGTGGAATCAGGCAGTCTTTGCTAGAAGAATGTTCTGAGCAGTCAGGGCCAGTGTACAAGTATTGCCCAGTTACGTCCGTTGACGTAGAATGATCATTTTTAGCATATAAATTATGTCCGACAACAGAAAGTCATTGACCCCTGAGAACATTGAAAACCTGTTGATAACCTACTGCCATGCATCATTTTACAAGGAATGAATTTTAACACTGAGTTAAAATTAAATAATGCGTTTGGTAAGTGTATTTCGTTATTTTTAGTGCATATTTTTGTGCATATTTTCAACATTTTTAATGCATATGTGCATGCATATTTTTGGAGTTTTTAGTGCATATGAATCCGGGCCCTAATGATAAGGAACTCGCTTTCAGTATTTGTCTATTTTGCGGTACGCAGTCTTGTAACATTTTCTGTATTGTGTTGATTGTTGTGTTAAAGATGAGTAAGGTTTCTAAATATAACATTAATTGTGCTATGGCACATTGTACTAACTGGGAATTGTCTTGTACTACAGATTTCCAAAATGTGAGGAGTGCAGTAAATTACAAGGAATCTGAAAAGATGGTGGTTTTGACATTTGATGAAATGAACATAGACGGACGTATTTCATACGATTCATCTGATGACCGCATACTAGGGCCTCAGAGCTACGTCCAGGTAGCGATGGTTCGAGGGCTCTTTGCTGCATTGAAGCAACCCATTTTTTATAATTTCGATGTGAAACGATGTTAGAGTTGTTAAGAAACATAATTAGCAAACTTGAGGCTTGTGACATCATATTGTCGCAGTAACTTGTGACATAAAAACCAAACCAAACCCCATGGCACTACAGCCCTTGAAAGGCCTTGGCCTACCAAGCGACCGCTGCTCAGCCCGAAGGCCTGCAGGTTACGAGGTGTCGTGTGGTCAGCACGATGAATCCTCTCGGCCGTTATTCTTGGCTTTCTAGACCGGGGCCGCTATCTCACCATCAGATAGCTCCTCAATTCTAATCACGTAGGCTGAGTGGACCGCGAACCAGCCCTCAGGTCCAGGTAAAAATCCCTGACCTGGCCGGGAATCGAACCCGGGGCCTCCGGGTAAGAGGCAGGCACGCTACCCCTACACCACGGGGCCGGCTAACTTGTGACATGGGGGGGAAAAATACCAATGTGTGGAAGGAACTAAACGTACACAAGGACAAGAGCTTCTTTGCCAATCCAGTGGATTATAAAAGGAAGGTGTGGGTGTTCTGTGATGTACCTCACCTCTTGAAATTATTGCGAAACCACTTTTTAGATGAAGGTTTGACGTTAGCTGATGGTTCAGAATTTCAGAAGAAGACAATGGAACACCTATTACAAACTCAAACAGGGGACCTATCAACTACACATCATATTAATGAGGCTCATCTAAGTGTAACAAACAGATCTCGTCAGAATGTGAGAATGGCTGCGCAGATGTTTTCCAGCCACACAGCTCTGGCAGTGTGGTATACTTTAAATAAGGACGCTGAAAGCAACTTTGAGCTAGTCAATGACACCTTTGACGTGTTGAACTCCAGGGTGCCTAAAGATGAAAAGACTCCCCTTAGGAGTGGATACGGCTTAAACATAAGGAGCCAGGAAAATATTCTGAAGCGCTTTCTTTAGGTGATTACACAAGTGAGATTTGGTAAATGGAAAACTTTACTTCCGTTTCAGAAGAGGTTCATAATATCTATAAATTCTCTCTTAGGATTTTTTGAAGACATGAAACATGCAAATATGTCTTATATTTTAACTGCCAGATTAAATAAAGACTGCTTGGAGAATTTTTTCACGTGTCCGTTGCCTAGGAGTTTTTTATAGCAATCCATCCCCTTTTGAAGTTCGTAACAGAATTCGACTTCTATTACTCACAGGGAGTAATGAAATCCCTCTCTCCTGCAGTGTGTCAGTAGAAGCTGAAAATAATTCATCGCCGAGTGATATGGGTATTTTTCATCCTGATGCTCATAATGAAGAAGATTTCTTGAGCTTCATAAGCAATGAACTATGTATAGATGTTTTTGAGGGGCTGTTAACACCTGTACCCGTAGATGAACAGAAAGAAACGTTGGAGCTGTTAAGACTTGGAAGACTTGAGCCAGGACTTTGAAAATGAAGACATAAACCAGGATGCAATTAAATACCTTGCAGGCTACTTGGCATTCAAATGTCGCTCTGTTGATGACAGCGCGGGTGATAAAGGTGAAATGTTTGCCTTCCCACAGAAAGTGCCCCACGACTGGTTATCAATCATTTCAAAAGGAGGCCTTACCCATCCAACTGAAGAATGGTATCAAAAAGTGATGCAGTTTGAGGTATTGTTTGGTAGTTTTCACGGGCTTTATATTTCTAAATGTGAAAGAGTAATGCAGACTTTTACTTCTATAATAAATTCAAAATTTCCAGAACTTGACAAGAATATTATATCGTTGTACGTCAGAACTAGGATTTTCATCAGAATACGTCACCTCAACAAAAAATAATCATATAGATGCTATGAAGAAGTATTCAGCGAAAAAGAGTTGTCTGTGGGCAGCTTCAGCTTCTTCAATAACTTCCTAAGTCATCAAAACGTGAATTTTAAATACAATTAAACAAGTAAGTATTGCAGTGTTTCTATGTATGTATTGTTCTTACAGCTGGCTTTAAGATGTAATTACACAGAGTTTCTTATATTTTCTATCAACAGTCTTATATCACAGAATTTAGGTGGTATGTAAAGTACCACTTTATTATAAGGCCAAACTTTTAATTATTTATAAGAAATTGAACTTATTTTTCCTAATTATTGAGGTTTATGCTGCATGCAGGCAATGCAGGTGCGCGCTTCTAGCCCTCCCGGCTACATCACACGCGATCAACCAATGAAAGCACTGTGAGCGGGAATGGCCTACCTAATATACTCTATATACCTTCGATTATTACTTTACCTGGCTTGTTCGTTATAATGACATCGATGAGTATGTGTGATGAATGGTTTATTGCATACAGGTGATTCGTGGGTTGTAGCGGGAAAATAGTCATGTTACAAGTAGTAAACAAATCTGCTAATCGATTACTGTCATGAGTCGTATTAAGTAGGTTAGAGTTAGTCACCCATAATGATTGGGTAGCGTTCTTATCAAATGACAACCTAGCAAAACATGAGGTGAACAATCAGATCAATAAGGCAACACAATTTTACCACCAGGTAAGACACCTGCTGTGGGATGAGCAATTACCTATGAAAACAAAAGTGACATTGTACAAGTCCTATTATACACCAATTCTTACATACAGTCTCGAAACTACAACACTGACCAATAGAGATAATTCTAAACTCCAGGCAGCTGAAATGAAATTCCTGCGCACTATGATCCAGAAAATCAGGAAAGACAAGATTAGGAATGAGAAAATTAGAGAAGAAGTAGGAATAGATGATTTTCTCCTTAAGATTCAAATATCAAGACCGAAGTGGTTTGGTCACATGAAGAGGATGCCAGTTAACAGAACTCCAAGGAAGGAATTTGACAGAAAAGTAGAAGGAAGACGACCCATGGGAAAGCCACGAAGGAAATGGATAGATTTATTTAGGAACAGTGTACTGCTGAGAGGTCATGATTGGGACAACAAGTTGGTGGAGGAGGAATGGTACAAGGACAAGATGAGATGGAGGAGGCTCATATACCACACCCGGGAAACTGGAGATGGTTTAGGAGGAGGATGATGATGATGATGAATGGTTGTGTTCATAAATAGCCTGGAAGTCTAGTAAATACGTTTTGAATTCGGTCATATCTGTTACACCAGGCGGTTTGTATATGACAGAAATCATCACCTTTTGTCTGTTAATATTTACTTCAACGAACATGAATTCCGGCCGTGTTTGTACACCCTGGGAAGATGTAGATATAACTCGGCTCTTTAGGTCATTTCTACAGTAAATCTCTGTCCCGCCTCCACGCCTTCCATTCGACCGATCAAAACATATTACTTTGAAGGTTGAGTCAAATATTCCACCTTTACAATACCAAGATTCTTTATTATCTAACTATATACATATAACTTTTAAAAATATGACGGGACATGTTTCGTCTAACTTGTAGACATCATCAGCTGCAAAAGTCTTTAAGAGAACGCAACAAGAACAAGGACAAAGCAACACACTAAAATAATTTGGGTACCCGAATACGTCAGTTAAAATGGTGAAGAGTGTTCAGGATTGTTCAGAGCACAACACTTAAAAATATATTGTTGACATTAAAATTAAAATTGTCCATGTGGGATGATTCAGTAAAACTTGGCGTTAAAATTCTTCTTATGAAGGTGCTGTGTTGACATACAATATTCTGTTGTGTCAGTGAAAGTTGATAATGTGGTGCACAATGTTAAATCCAGTAGCATAAAGACGATGTGTAAGGAATCCAGTGAGCGGATGTTAAGGTCGTCTTATTGGCATGATGTTGACATTTCTAGCTGAGAAGTTAGATGGAATATTTGAACACAATAACATGCATGGAATGTGCAGTAAAGGGCCCTAGAACGAGATTGATAGCTGTTGTTAGTATTAAAATAGGCAAGTTTTTGTATCTTGTGATATAAAGCAATAAATGAAAAAATATATAAAGAGTGTGCGGCACATCTGATTACTTACGTTCTTGCCTGTTCGAGAGCGACTAGTTCAGCGTGGATGATTGTGGCTAACTGGGGGCGAACTATGGAGGTCGTGTGTGGTGGGAGCTGGTATGAGGGGAAAGTAGGGGAAGGTTGGAATCAATAGGTGCGGAGCTATCACGTGGAAGCTTGTTTGTAAGTTTGTCAAAGTAGGAACTTTTAAGCAATGCCTCGAAAATTACGTTCGCGGTTTCTAAATTTTCATCAAAGTGTGAATGGGATTACGTTTTTGATCTATATTAATATAGATGTTTTCTAGAACGTTAAGTAAAGTGCCCTTATTATGAAAATAAAGAATTTTTAAGTCCTGTTCTATGGAAGTAAAGAAATGATTGGACTCTGTCATATGAGTGCTCATGGCGGAATATCTTCTGTGTTTAGCAGCGTTGATATGTTCCTTATATCTAACTGAAAAGCCTCTTCCCGTTTGTCCGATATAGCTCGCGGGACATTGGTTGCAATTCAACTTATATACGCCTGATTTATTATATTTATTCATAGTATTGTTAATTTTATATTGGTTGTAAAAGAGATTAGTGTTATTATTGACTGTTTTAAAAGCAATATTGATCTTATGCTTCTTAAAGATGTTAGTGATATTGTAAATATTATTATTGGTATAAGTGAAAGTGGCGTATTTATCTGTTTTTCTTTTTGTTTCTCTAAGCAGAGTTGAACTGGATTTGTTAGTAACTTTATTGACTATCCTGTCAATAAAATGCTTGCTAAAACCGTTTTTTCTTGCTATTGAGCGGATGGAGTCGAGTTCTTTTTTACGATTTACATTAGATAAAGGGACATGAAAAGCTCTGTAGATCAAAATATAAAATGTTGCTCTTTTTTGAGATTCCGGATGCATTGAATTTTGCCAGATGGTATTAATAGTTTGGGTGGGCTTCCTGAATATGATGTAAGAGAATTTGTTGGAGCTGTTGTTGATAGTAACATCTAAGAAATGTAAAGAATTATTGACATCCGCTTCAGAAGTAAACTTGATCCATGAATCGACTGCATTCAACTGTTCAAGAACGATATCGCGCCATATTTTAAAAAATGATATGTAAATAATTAGATAATGAATCTTGGTTTTGTAAAGGTGGAACATTTGACTCAACCTTCAAAGTATACTTACGACAATACGGGCTTTATAATGAAGTTCATTTTATGTAACGAAACATATTAGATCATATCGATCAATATCAACCATGGAGGACGGAATGCTTGGAGTCAGCCAGGTTTCAGAAATGCAAAGTATATGTAATGGAAGTGGGTAGGATCTGACACATCCCACTCTGACGAGTCTAGTGTCAGACCTAAGACAAAACGCTGGTTAATAGAGCAAACGCCTGAAAAGCCTTACATCTGATAAGTATATGTAAATTATTTTTCGTTAGTATTGCTTGAATTTCGTCCATTGCAACACTGCAGGCTGTGAGAAGAGGACGACAATGCTTGTTTCAACAGAGTACCTGCGTAGAAGGGAGAGCCCAGGAGGGAGGGATTATTGATATTGTCACTGCCAAGGTCAGGTCCAGGAGAACAATAACTGTCTAGCTGAATACTAAGAATTCTGACAAGTAGATTATAAGATAACAATACATGCTATTTTAAAGAAGGAAACTCACCTCAACTTCCTGGAGAATGAGACAGCTGACTATCACTTGCTGGCACTTACACATTCATACATTCTTAAGAACTCTATAATAACAACAATAACAATTACAAGAAACATATTTGTTATCGTTTATCCCACTAATCCGCATTGATGGAAATAATCTTCTTAGTGCTGTCTGGAAGCACGATACGACCATCTAGTGTCCACACATTTCTCATGCTGAATCGGTCCTGTGCAGAATTTAAAATTACCTTACATGTCCTTGTCAGTGATTCAGTGATCAGGCTTTTCGTGCCTTTGAGCTTGCGCTTAGCACCCCACACACGTTAATGTTCCCAGTAGCGAGCGAACTTGACGATAATCGGCCGCTTACCCACTATTGGTACCTCAGCTGCTGTTCTCTGAGGCTTTCCAGTTCGGTGGATTCTATCGATCCCTTCCATGGGCACTTCCAACTCTAGATGTTTGGAGAACACGTCCTTCACTTTTCTCCAATCGTTTTCATTTGGCTCCTCGGCGATACCATGCATCAGCTAGCAGTTTCTTCTACTGTACTGCTCTGCCTCATCCAGTAGCTCATCATGTTACTCCAGTTTATGTTCAAGACTGTTTAGTTCATATCTAAGCAACTTGAGTTCACTGGTTATCGCAGACCTAAATTCCATGAATTCCTGCCTCAAGGAAGCTAGGGAGTTACCAGCAGGGTTGGTTGTGCTGGAGGCTTGGGAGCCATCAACAAGTTCTAGGCGTGCCTCGAACCTGTTCATAGCCGCTTCACATCCAGTCTTTCTTGTGCACCTTTGACTGAAGGCATCTTCCAACGTACACCAGTTACTACTTAACACCGCTTTTCACACAACTTACGTACTATATATGCTGTTATAAATGCAGTTAGCACGGGATAAACACAGAGCACACTCATAGCGTCACCTCAAATTCCGCCATGACATTGGAGTTTATTTGCCACCTTTTCAACTTCCTCCCGCGTAATTTCATCATCATTTTCCTCCTCCCCATGAGCCATTTATGCCAATTTTTGTATCCTTTTTTGAGCTGAAGATGTTCCATATTAGGAACGAAACATGAACTTTTTAAAATAATGTAATTAGATTTTAAGCTGGAATATGTTTCATAATTACATAGACTAGCAGTGAAAAACAAACAAGTATTGGAAGGTCAGATTTTTCTTTCAATCTAACCGTAGCATTAAATGGAAGTTTATTGATGAAAGAAATGTTCCTTTCTACTGAAGTACACAAAACCACAACATTGTGAAGCAGTCTGAACCATTAGTTTATTTTGTTTTGATTCTGCTTGCAGGTATGAAGTCCTGTCAATAATATACCTGTCATAAAAAATACTTTGCACTACTGTATGCAGTATAAGAAAACAATATTGCCCTGCAGATCGCCCCCTTCATCATTACAGGATAGGATAATGCTTCATCTACTCTAATTCCCTGAGTTTTGTTTTCTATAAAGATATATTCAGCAGACTATATGTGACCTGATGATTCTCAAATTCATATCTGGAACATTGAAATGTCATGGAATTTGTTGAAAACCAAAGTTAAGAGAGAAGGAAGGGAGGGGGAATATAGATTTTTGCAAGTTCATTTATGTCCTGGATTCAAAATGTCCAGGGGAAATCATTCCAGTTTTCTTAGTGTGATGTCTGAGGGTGTATCCATGGTGTGAAGAGTTGGGAATGTGGTTTGAGGACTGCCTTCTGAATGTTGATGAGACATATAGTGAGGGGGCAGGAAGCATCCAAGCACAAGCAGTGAGATGAACGCGAGAGTAGAGCTTACCACTGTCCCCACTCCTCCGTACAGGCAACCTATCTGAATATCGCCGCTTGTTGGCTGCCCTGACAGTGCACCGTGCTGTAGGATGCGTGGATGGAGGAGTGAGAGCAGCACGACATCAGTGTTGTTATAATGCAAATTTTGAGATGAATCAACTTATTAGATTAAATTACCACCTAATTGATACTTTATTACATACCTTTGGCAAAATTATAAAAACATTAACAATCACAGTACATGTTTCGAGCACTTAGTGATCATTTTCAGCTGTATCCAAAAAACCTTAGATGATAATACATGTATAGTAAGCATGTTAAAAACCTTAAATCATTTTTTCCCATGGGAACTTTAAAAAACTATTACTATTTAATATTGAACAAGGAAAGGACAGGGTTAAGGGTTGGATAAGAAAAGATAGATGCATTATACTTAAAATTAAAATCCATGTCTACAATGGTTTAATTTTAAGTATACTCCATCTATCCTTTCTTATTCAACCCTTAACCCTTAATCTATATATATAAAATAACTTGTCCTGACTGACTGACTGACTGACTGACTGATTCATCATCGCAGAGCCAAAACTACTGGACGTAACGAAATAAAATTTTGAGAATATATTCATATTAAGATGTAGGTGCTCGCTAAGAGAGGATTTTTGGATATTCCTTCGCTAAGGGGGTGAAAAGAGGGGTGAAATTTTAAAATGAGTGTGTCTATATCTCGAAAGTTTAAAAGTTTACAGATGTAAAACTTGGTATTTAGAATCTTCTTTAAAAATAAGGAAACACGTATTTTTTTGTTTTCAGACAATCCCAATAGGAGGGGTGAAAAGGGGTGAAAATGGGTAAAATGGGTTGAATGCCCTTAATCAGTATACCAGTACTTATATCTCAGAAACTGAAGGTATTACAGACCTGAAAATTGGTACTTTTGATCTCTTTTAAAAATAAAGAAACACGTATTTTTTTGTTTTTGGAAAATCCAATTAATGGGAGGGTGAAAAGGGGGTGAATTTTTAAAATGAGTGAATCTATATCTCCAAACTTTTAAAGTTTGCAGATGTAAAATTTGGCATTTAGAATCTACATTAAACATAAAGAAACACGTATTTTTTTGTTTCCGGAAAATTGCAATAGGAGGGGTGAAAAGGGGTGAAAAAGGGGTTGAATGCCTTTCATGCGGCTACATATATTTCAGAAACTGAAGATATTACAGACCTGAAAATTAGTGTTTGGGATCTCCTTTAAAAATAAAGAAGCACGTATTTTTTTGTTTTTGGAAAATCCCAATAGGAAGGGTGTAAAAGGGTGAATAATGGGTTGAATGCCTTTAATGAGGCTACTTATATTTCAGAACCTGAAGATATTACAGACCTGAAAATTGGTATTTGGGATCTACTTTAAATGTAAAGAAACACGTATTTTTTCGTTTTTGGAAAATCCAAATATTGAGGGGTGAAAAGGGGGGGTGAATTTTTTAAAATGAATGTGTCTACATCTTAGAACTTTAAAATTTACAGATATAAAAATTGGTAGTTAGAATCTCCTCTAAAAATAAAGGAACACGTATTTTTTTGTTTCCTGTAAATCCCAATAGGAGGGGTGTAAAGGGTAAAAAATGGGTTGAATGCCTTTAATGAGGATACATATATCTCAGAAACGGAAGACATTACAGAACTGAAAATTTGTATATGGGATCTCCTTTAAAAATAAAGAAACACGTATTTTTTTATTTTTTGGAAAATCCTATTAATGGCGGTTAAACAGAAGTGACAAATTGGGGTGAATTTTTTGAAAGATTATCTTGGAAACGTAAAATGGTACAGACGTAAAAAGTGGGTGTTTGGAATCTCCTGTAAATGTAAAGAAACATAGGTGATTTGTTTTTGGAAACTCCACTTAAGGGGAACCCAAAAGGGGTGAAATTTTAAAATGAGAATTTTTACAGTATATCTAAAAAAACTTAACATGTTACAGAAGTGAAAAATGGTATTTTTATCTCTATTAAACATAAAGAAACGTGTATTTTTAATTTTCGGAAATACCACTTGGGTGGAGGGTGGGGGGGGGGGTGAAAGTGACTGAAAATGGTGTTGAATTCTTTTAATTAGGCTACTGATATCTTAAAAATGAAGATGTTACAGACGTGAAATTTGATATTCGCAATCTGCTTTAAAAGTAAAGAAACACGTATTCTCGGAAAATCCAATGAAGCGGGGGGAGGGGGTGAAAGAATTGAAAAATTAATTGACTTTAATTTTATGACAATATATATATCTAATAAAAACTAAAGTTGTTACAGACGTGAAAATTCGTATTTGGATCTCCTTTAAAAACAAAGAAAAACGCGTTTTGGGGGGGGGGGGAAACCATCTTGGGGGGCGGGAATGTAAAGAAGTTGAATTCCTTTCATGAGGACACATTAATCTAAAAGTGAAGAAGTTAGAGTCGTGATAATTGGTATTTAGAAGATCCATCACTATTAAAGAAACAAGTATTTTTTGCGGGAAAATTCACTTAGGAGGGGGGGGGGGGGGGAGTAGTTTGAAATGAAGTGACAAAAGTAAATTATATTTATGGGGATACTTATATCTCAAAACTGAAGGTAATAGACGTGAACATTGGTGTTTGGAATCTCCCTTAAACATAAAGAAACACGCCTTCTTTTAATTATTTTGGGGGGGGGGGTTGGCATTAAAAATTAACGGCGGTGGGGTGGAAAAGGAGGTGAGACCAATTGATTTTACTGTTCTTAATGTTCTTATAAGGATCCTCCGTTGCTCAGGCGGCAGCGCGCCGGCCTCTCACAGCTGGGTTCCGTGGTTCAAATCCCGGTCATTCCATGTGACATTCGTGCTGGACAAAACGAAGGCGGGACAGGTTTTTCTCCGGATACTCCGGTTTTCCCTGTCATCATTCATCCCAGCAACACATAATAGTAATAAGAAGAATAAGAATAAGAATAAGAATAACATTAATAATAATAATAATAATAATGTTCCGGACCGTCGTCAAATATGCGGACCGCGCTGGAAACGGCTTCTGGACGGGTAATGACTAAGAATGCAGTCCGGCCGCGGGTTCAGTGCCGCCAAGGCACCCAATATGACACCACGCCGGATCTCCTGAAGGATTTTATCCAGATTAAAATGATTATAGGAAAATACGGTATGGCAAAGATTTACGGACCCAACTGACCGGGAAGAATACCTGAGGCTAGCCCGGGAAGTACGAAATCGATTGCTGGAAAGGAAGATTGAAAAATGGGAGGAAACGTGCCGTAATCTAATAGAAAACGAGTCAGATCGGGAATTTTGGTGGATTCTCGCTGAAAAAGTGTCAGATCGCGAATTTCGGCGGATTATATATCTAAAACAATAAGCATTCAATTATAAATTTCAATATAATACCGTAGCGAAGCACGGGTACCTTGCTAGTTTAATCTAATAAGTTGATTTAACTCATCAGTATGGTCATGAAGTGGACAGCTTGCAATTTTGAGATGGGCACAGATATTGTTCTTTGTTATGTCCCTTGCATCTATCATCTTAACAATTGTTTTTCCCCTTTCTTTTTGCTTATTTTTCTTGTTAAATTGTTAAAATAATGGGTGTTATTTGTCTTGTTGCAGCATGATCAAGAGTTTGCCTTCATCACCAGCAAGACCAGGTAAGTGATATTTCTGTTTGTTTGCATGGTGCATTGGCTTCTTGTGTGTCAGCAACCTTTGGCATGTTTTGGTCCAAGTAAGTTGAATGTTGTGTCTTGCAAGGAAGCAAGACTGTAGTGAATACACTGTACTCAAGCATGTAGTAAATAGATGGCCCACTCCATGACAGAGAGCCCTTCTTGCTTTATCTTGAGGAATGGTTTGCTTGCAAGGAATCTTCTTGCTTGTAGGAATAGGGTAACAAAGAAACTTTCTGGTTTGACATCTGTAAATGCTGAGATAGATTTACTCTGGATCTTGGCTGGATAAGATTGTTGAGACATGGACATTGCATAATCCTGGAATATGTTTTAGGATTGAGTTTAAACTGTTCAGGCAAAACTGTGATTTGCTGAAAAATTGAAGTGCTTAATGAAGAACTGTTTTTGTAATTCAGTATTTTCACCTCTTTAGAATATTTTGTCATCGTCATTGTCCCACTGCTGGGCAGAGGCCTCTCCCAGTTGCTTCCACTGAACTCTTTCTTGAGCTGTCGTTAACCATGATGTAATCCCATGTGGATCTTCAGCTTGTCACACCATCTTCTTGTCTGCCTTCCCCTGAATTTCTACAGAGATATCCATTCTGTGACCGCCTTGCTCCACCTGTCATCTGGACTTCTCATGTTATTTCCTCACCATTTCAGGGACTTGGCTTGAATTAACACATCCTTCACACCATTCTGCTACGTAGATCTGTATTTCTGATTCAGTCTCTCGGACTTCTGTTTAGCGTATTTTTTTCAATCGCTCTCTCTACCAGTGTAACTTGATTTTCTTGTTTTTGCACTAGTGCCCAGGTTTGTGAGCCATACTTGAGTGTGAGATTAATGCACAAGGTAAATATTTCCCTTTTCAAACAAAGAGGTAAGTCATCTTTCATATAGCTTCCAAAGGCCCAATACATTTTACATCTGTTTTTTGTTTTGTTTTTTGGATTTTTTTTGCTTCAATTTCTAAATGCTGACTGTTTTGGAATGATAGGATCTGTCCAAGGCATGTAAACTGCTGTGTGTACCACCGTTTAATGTTTCCTGTGGTTCTTCTGGATCATATGTTATGTTCTGTAACAAATCACAGCTATTTCCTAAATACTATCGAATTGAAGATGGTGGAAGACACCTTCTGCCTCTTTTCCTCGCGATATTGGTACTTTGTTTGGCAGTAAATGCGTGTGGCAGTCACCGCATGCTAGGGTTTACTTATGTAGCCACCCAGTCCCTGGTGTTCTTGGAGGTATACAACCTAACAGACAATAATAATAATAATAATAATAATAATAATAATAATAATAATAATAATGATGATGATGATGATGCCACGTGGCCTACGGAGAGGTTTTGGTGCAAGTCTCTGAGTTGACGTCCATGGGTGACTTCCGCATTTGTGAGCATAGGGACCTAGCTGGAATGAAATCTAATGTTGAAGACTGCACAAAAATCCAATTCTCGAGCCAGAGGAAATAAGTACTGGAGGTTAAAAACCCCGACTTGGGCAGGAATCGAAGCTGGGACCCCTTGTACCAAAGGCCAGCATGCTAAACAGGTAGTTACTGAGCTAACACTCAACAGATCAAATCATACCCTGTTGATATTTATAAACAAAACTAGATCCAAAGAACCATCTACCACCATGTTCAACGACCTGCAATAGATAATTCACATGTTTACTCTTGTCAAGATCATTCACACAATTACCAAACCATAAATCCAACTGTTAATTCACATGTTTACTCTTGTCAAGATCATTCACACAATTACCAAACCATAAATCCAACTGTCATTAACTACAATTTGAATTTCAAAGCATTTAACACATGGTCTGTATTGACTTCTTGAGCCAGTTTGGTGGTTAACTTGGGAGGACTCTTTGTCATCATTTCATTAATTTTTGCCACATGTTGAGGTGACCAGACAAAAGATGCTGTGTTCTTCGGCGCTTTTGCGACGGATCCATTCATTGCCATTCCTTTTGTACTCTTGAATGTTGCGTTTCACTGGTACTGAACAGTGTGGAAACTTGTTCCTGGATAATTCTGTGTTTCCTGGACAGAGTTGGTATGTGTGTATGCTCTCATTTGCTCTGATAATAAGAAAGTTATGCTCGTGCACAACGCATAGGTTGCATTGAAAACTGTAACAGATGCCAATACAGTGAAGAGGTGAGGAAGGGATGACCTATAATGGATGAGTGTTGTAGAAAGTATAGCTTCAGACCAGGTGAATGTGTTGAATATCTAACAAGACAAGGTGGGCCAGCTTATCGTGCCCAGCCCTATAGTTCTGATTAATTGTCTCTAGATTTTTTTTTTTTTTTGCTAGTTGCTTTACGTCGCACAACACAGATAGATCTTATGGCGACGATGGGACGGGAAAAGGCTAGGAGTGGGAAGGAAGCGGCCGTGGCCTTAATTAAGGTACAGCCCCAGCATTTGCCTGGTGTGAAAATGGGAAACCACGGAAAACCATTTTCAGGGCTGCCGACAGTGGGGTTCGAACCTACTATCTCCCGAATACTCTAGAATATTCACATAATAAATGAAGTTAATAATACTTCAACCATCATTCAAAGTACTGTTGGTAATATTCATACAGATATCTCATTCTTGACATCAAATTATATTTTACAACAAATACATTAAAAATAATAGAATATTTTAATTCAGCAGGTGTAATTCATGCACATTCTATAATACTATTTTTGTGAATGTATTGTATATGCGTGCGTGTTTAGCAATATTTGTGTTGAAATCCCATTCGTGCATGTTGGGATGACAATGGGTGGTGATTTTTAATTGGTGCCTGTAATTTTGTGAGTATAATTTCAGAATCATTGTAGGAGAGCATAAACGCTTGTTGTATTGTTGATTTAAGTTCCTTCATTGCACATGTGACAAGTTCATGCAACTGTGTAATCTCTTGTTGTGTTTTGAGATGGATTGTTTCTTGTTAAGATACTTAGAATTGCTTCAGTATTCATTTAATGATTTCAATTCATATGTTATTTCTTTGTTAGTCTTGTTACTATGCCATATCTGAGGATTATTTCATATTGATATGCTATCATGTAAGGAGGAGGAACAATGGTGGTGCCACTGTTTGGCAAAAATGTTTAATTACACAAGCAATATATAAAAATGAAATGAAAAGGAACACAGAATGGGACAAGCACAATTGAGAAATAGATACAGAAAAACATGGAAACATAAAAAGACAAGGATAATCTTCACATTTTCATGTATCACTGTCTTCAAATGGATAGACTCTTTCCTCATCAATTCCAGTTCTTCTGAATCCTTTTCTTTTTACCTTTGGACATGCTTGTTTCTACTTCAGGAGGCCAGTTAGATGCTTGACTGCTTCACTGTCAGCTGTCATAAATTGCCTAGGTGTCACAGAAGAGCCATGCTAGGGACATGAGAAGTGAGGTAGTTTCCTGTGGCATTCCTCACTCTGTCAGACAATATATTACATATCAGTCTGCCAGGCGCACTGAAATGCTCACACCAACCAACCCTTTGAGCACCACTCTGTCACCGTTCATCACAGTGACTAGTTGCATAAAGAATGACATTGCTCATCATCATCATCATCATCATCATCATCATCATCATCATCATCATCATCATCATTTTCCACCTCCTGTTTCCTGGGTGTGGTGTACAAGTGCTTGCCATCTCTTCCTGCCTGCATACATCTTCTGTTTCAGGACATCTTCCCATTTCAGATCTTTCTCCTCCACATCTGATTTCACTGCCTCTATGCAGCGTTTCCTTGGCCCTTCCCCGTGGTCTCTTTCCTTGGACAGTAAGGTAAAAGTATTGTCCATTCATTCTCGTAATGTTCCCATACCACTGATGTCTGCGCTTCTTTATTACACTGTTTGTACTTCAGTTTCATACTATCAAAGCCAAAGATAAGACTGAGACAGGTAAATGAAAGTAACAAATTTGTTCTAGCCCATACCAGAAGACATGGTGCACTCTAAAAACTACTGTATATCCCACCAGAAACAGACCTGGGCTTACCAACAGTTAATAATTCTGTATGAAAAGAAACTACTCTAAAAGTTAATTTCTTTGTTGTATAAATCATTCGGCACATGTGGGAGGCAATTCATTTAATTTGAAATGCAGTATGGAAGGAATCTGCTTTGTTTTGAAGCTATTGTGTAGTTGCCGTATTTAATTATTCGTAGAACTTGGATTGCCTTTTGTGACATGTATCTGTATTGCTAGGAAGGGACATAACATAATCGTTTTATCTCTGTTAAGCTGTTTTCTTCTGGGTGACAGCTGTTGTTCATCTGAAATTTGTATGTTCACTGAATGTCAAAATATAAACTTGAAGCCATGACCAATGTCACTTACAAATGAAATGTTATATTCAGTTTTGATGATCTACGCAGCACACTTCACGTATCGTGTTACCATTTTCAGCAGCTGTCTTGTGTGTCACCTTTTAGGCCATCTCTACAATACCTGAAGCTTTTGTGCTGCTTGTGCACAAAACTTTTCTTTATTAAACATTCCGTATACATTTACTGTTTCATTTCCATCCTTCATATTGAGTTTTGTTTGACTTCTGACCAAATATTGTTTGTCCACTACTTTGCATTAATTAACATAAACCACATCATCCATCAAACAGCTGTTAAGTATCTTCTGCTGGCTGTACAATGTAAACACCTATAAAACTTAGCAAAATATTCACAGCAATGTAATGTTGAAGGTAACCATGAACAGTAACTAAAGGAGATAACAAATTCAACTCCCAGTAGCGTTGTATCATCAGAGCCATGTAGGTCTACCAATCCTTCCTCACTACAACACACGAGGGCACTCTGTTAAAATTCCAGAATGTTTTGAACAGTATAGAATGAATCACATGTTTAAATAAACAAACCTAACAGTAGTGTGGATAGTAACATACATGAAGTTGACCTTAAATGCCATCGGTTTCCTTATAACCATGACATTTTTGTACTTATATTATTCTTTTGGATTCTTGGTTTTTCATTGGTTTCCCATTTTTAGACAGGCAAATACTGCAATGTACCTTAATTAAGGCCACGACCACTACCTCTCCAATCCTAGCGCATTCCCATCCATTCCACCACCAAAAACTGTTGATGTGTTAGTGCAACATCAGACATTTAGGAAGAAAAAAACTTATAGATTAAATTTCTTATGGAATGCTTTCATACCGATCTTAAGCATCTTCTGCCAGTTTGATAGAAGGAAAGTGAAAGATGTACCTATAAAGCATTGCATCAGATTATGGATTCTGTTTATTCAAATAACTTTTAAGTTATACAGATGGTTTTTGTGCTGTTTGGAGTGTATCTCTCAAAATCGCAGTTGACCTTTCTTGTCAATCAATCAATCCTGATCTGCATTTAGAGCAGTTGCCCAGGTGGCAGATTCCATATCTCTTGTTTTCCCAGCCTTTTCTTAAATGATTGCAAAGAAATTGGAAATTTATTGAACATCGCCATTGGTAAGTTATTCCAATCCCTAACTCCCCTTCCTATAACATATGAATAGTAACACAGTAAAGGTTTCCACCTATTCAGTACTAATATGTATTTACAATGTTATAAATTACATGGAACTAGTTTCGACCCGCCTAGGGGTCATCATCAGCCATATTAAAGCATACATAAGTTGTTGTCGAATCCTAAAACATGTCATTTTTAACTGTAATAATCGTATGGATTTATAATTTATAAAGTGAAGTGTGGTAATGAGATGAGAAATGTTAGTATGGTACAGGTGAGTAGTAAATAATAATATATATAATAATAATAATATATATACAAACAAGTTTGGAACAAAGTACAAGTGGGGTGCTTAGAGTTGTAAAAATATAACCTCGTGGATGTCAGTAGTCCTTGTACTAAAGAATCAATGTAAAATAACACATATAAACATATATACAAGTATGTACAAAGTCTGGAGAGTAAAGAGTGATACTCTTTTGATGTCGAGTCGGCTTGACACTGATCACTTAAGCGGAGAAATTAGGCATTTGGTGTATTAAAGCTGTGTTGATCGGTTGCGTTGTTGAATTGTTGGACATGAAGTTATTTTTGAATTTCTGGTTGAGAAGAAGGTGGAAACTGCGCGTGGATATATTGATTCTCAGTTCTTAGCGGAACCCAATTTGGACCTCGCGCTGCGGTGTGTGCAGTAATGGTCGCACACCATCAGCTATACTACACACACCATTCCAGTGAATTATTCAGTTCAGTTTGAACTCAAAAGGCTTCACATCAAAGATCGAATTTGAATGTCCCTAGAAATATCTTATTAGTTCTAAACTGTATAGCAAGAAAAGCTAAAACTATAGTTGTTACAAATCTTTTTAGATAACTTACCTTTTAGCCAGATGTAGGGATGTCTTTAATTAACGTAAAACATCAATTGTCCAAACTAATTGGTACTAACTAATTGACAGCATTAATTGGTACCAGTTATAGTTTTGGCAGTGGCGAAGCTACTTGGAGTCATTTGAGGCAATGCCTACCCTAGGAAATACGATTAAACATACAGTAAATAACTAAATATCATAACAAATTTATCTGCCGTTGTTATTGTGTTAAATCAACAATAATCTCTATTTGATATATGCTACATGATGACAGCAGATGATGTGATTCGCTCATCGCCCCGCTAGATGGTGACAGCAGACTACTTGTTCTGACAGGGAGGCAGTCTGAAACTTCTCACCCAGGACTTTTTTTTTTTTTCCTTCTTTCAGCTTGGTGACTGGAGCGGGGTGGTGGAGGAAAGATAGGTTACCGCCCGCGCTCCTCTCTCCGCAAGGTCTAGACCCCAGAGAGGCATGCCTCGTCTGTTATTTGAGAGTGCAGAAACTCCCCGGCGAAGGTGACAATGAAGTACCGTATTGTTAATTGCGTGTTATTCTTTTGAATTAGTAGGCAATAAATGCATTATTAGCTTTATTTGTGACAAGTCAGACATGGACAAGACTGGCATCATCTGGATGAAACTCTGGAACTTAAGGAGTCTTTTGAACTATTTAAAACGTAAACCGTTCTCATATTGGACTTACAAAGAGAAATGTGAAGCCGAAAACAAAAGATGTATACATAATTTGGATATTAAGTATTTTGACGGTAAAGTAGCGAGAACATTTCAATTTTCTTGGTATACACGATATTCATGGTTAACAGCCTGTTCCGAAAGCAAGAAGCTTTTATGTTATAAGAGTGTTTTGTTTGGTGATGAAAAAAAAGACTTTAAATGGGGTAACCGTTACAAAAATCTTTCTTAAAAAAGCAAATTAGCATCAAAATTCAAATAAACATTCAGAATGAAGAGAGATCCGTTTACTGGGGCGCGATATGATAGAATATTCTTTATCTTAAGGTTCAAGAATTCAAGCCGTTAAACATAACAAAGAAGTCGGCTTGTTGTTGAGAGATTTGTTGACATTGTGTGTTTTCTTGGGAAACAGGAGCTTGGATTTCGAAGTCATTCTGAAGGGGAAGACTCGATCAACCTAGAGTTGTTAGATCTTCTTTCAAAACAGGAACAGTACATTCGAAACCATCTCCAGTCCACATCGGTTCATTCATAATCTGATAGCGTTTCATTCATTTTTTTAGTAGATCCTCAAAAAGAGTTCATCTTCTGGAAAGGAGTATGAGCACTCTGAAGAAGATATGGACATACTTGTGTAATACAAGAACAATGAAAGACTCAGCAGTCTTAGTACCAATTTTATCGATAGAATGCTTGTGAAGGAATTGATGAGTGACCAAGTATTGAAGGACAGTGTGATTGACCATTTTGCAACCAAGAAAACGAGACGTTTGGAACTAAAAACCAAACACCATGGCGCAACAGCCCTGAAGGGCCTTGGCCTACCAAGCGACCGCTGCTCACCCCGAACGCCTGCAGATTATGAGGTGTCGCGTGATCAGGACGACGAATCCTCTCGGCCTTTATTCTTGGTTTTCCAGACCGGAGCCGCCATCTCACCATCAGATGGGTCCTCAATTCCAATCACGTAGGCTGAGTGGACCTCGAACCAGCCCTCATATCGAAGTAAATAAACCTGACCTGGCCGGGAATCGAACCCTGGGCCTCTGAGTAAGAAGCAGGCACGCTAACCCTACACCGAGGGCTGACCGACGTTTGGAACTACTCTAGAAAAAACTTTAAGATAATATTTCCTCCCTACCCATTCATTGACTAATAGCTTCGCCACTGAGTTTTGGACATTTGATTCTTTAGATAACTGAACCTAGAAATCACAGAATGAGTAAATCTGAAAGGTTTCTGTAGGATAATGTTATTTAGTTTAGTATCATAGGTGATGGATTCTCCCATTTTGTACAGTCTTCCTAGAGAAGATCGACTTTCCCCTTTTGCAA
This sequence comes from Anabrus simplex, assembly GCF_040414725.1. Lineage (NCBI taxonomy): Eukaryota > Metazoa > Arthropoda > Insecta > Orthoptera > Tettigoniidae > Anabrus > Anabrus simplex. The sequence goes on from NC_090265.1 coordinate 41,835,678, forward strand.
GATGGTTTGAAATTTCTATTCTTGTTAGCACATTGCAATTTTGTTTATTTAAAGATAGTGTACAATGGATAGGATTAGAAAACTAGTGCAGAACACAATACAAGGTAACACAACACATTCATCAGGTTTTCTTAACTGAAACACAAGTTCCCACTTATTTGAGTCAACAATTTATATTTCAGAGGAGAACTGTTTAGTTGCTGTATTGCATTTATGAATGGTATCTGACAAAACAGAATGCAGAAGATTGTCAGTAAAGAATAAATGAACTTGCAAATGGGAATTTCCAAGAAGGAATATTTCAGGTCACTGAAATTTGGACAATCAACGATCCACTGTATTGAAAATTTCTGGTTATGGTTTCTCTGTCCTTGGTTTTTGTATTTCTTCTTGATGTTCTTGGTATGATTTTGTGTGTGCTGAATGAGGATGGGCTCTCCTCATTGGAGCGGTAGTGAAAGGTTGTGTAATAGGTACACAGCTACAGAGGTTGTGTGCACTTTGAGTTTAATCTAACGCTGCAAATCACAGAAATTATTTGTAAATAATTATGCTTTACATTTCAGTGATTTGTTTCAGCAACTGTAATATAATAATTAATACTTTTATTTCTTATGACTCCTTGAACTCCCTGTACTTGGATAATTCCACGGGTTTGCTTTAACTGTGATGTGTTTTAAGTGCATGTGTTTGTTTTGACAGTGTGTTTGTGTTGTTGTGTTGCAGCGGACGACTCCCCCACCCCTCCCACTACCCCTACAAGTACATCTCCTGCCTCAATAAATGCCACCATTACCGAACACAAACCAAATCTCAGCCTGGAAACCAAACCCTCCATTGAGGACAGTCCAGTATTATCACCACCTGCCCAGGTAAATGGTAACGATAAGCCGCCGAGCCCTGGATCACCCAATAACAACAAGAAAGTCGAGGAGCTGTATGATATTCCAGTGGGTGAGTATCTTCCCTACAGGTTCATCAGTTCATATGCTAATTAAAGAGAACTATTTTAAACAAGTGATATTGATAAGACATGTTTATGATTTAAATTGGTTGAACATGTTTCATGTATACTAGTTAATCCTTGAGAAGTGGTATTCATTCTTTTCTGAGTATATGTAATCAACTTTCAACTGTCCTGCAATTGTCATAATCATGTATACACTCCAATAAGTGAGTACAGTTATAAATTAGCCTCTTCCAATTCATTCTAGTTTTTGTTGCCGTCCTGTGTCTCTCTTGGCCAAGTATCACCATACTTGTTGTTTCCAGATGTCTCCGGGCCTTTCTTGCGACCTTTTTGCCTGACCCAATCTGATCAAAGTACATTTTTGGAGTCCTTCAGGGACTATTCTTTTCATATGGCCATACCACTTCAGTGTTCTCCCCAGAAATTTTTGTCAGCTGGGTGGCAGGAATGAGTAACCAGGAGGGGAATACTGCATAGAAAATGAATACGATAACATTTCATTGCTTCCCCTCAGGTCATTAATATAATATCAGACAGGAAACATGAACTGCAAAATTAAACTTTTTCAGTGGTATTTTCACGAAAAAGACATGAGTGTATTTTGAACTTTCTACTGCTCATTTACAATTGCAGAACATCGGAGCTTACTACCCAGTTGCTGTGGAGTGCCATATGGGTTTTGTGACGTATGCGGAATCGAGCCCGCATGAGATTCCATGCTAATCCAGGCACTGCTCACACACATTACATGATAGACAAGTTAAACATTTAAACTCTGATGTAATTGATGCAATTATGCTGACAATAATGAAGATTTATCATTTACATAAACAATTTTACAGTATTTACATTTTAGTTTGGAGCACCCAATGACTTCAATATGTATTAATACTATGTAACTAGCACATATCTAGGTTATGTTAGCCGGATGGTCTGTAAAAACAGCAGGATGGTGCGCCCATTATAAAGGTCCTAGGGAAAACGCTGTACTTTAGTCTATTCAGTTTTAATGTTATTGGCTAACTCCTTTCCAACCCAAGCTGTTGGCAAAATTCCTCATTTCTTATTTTGTTTCTCCTTTCCATCTGGAGACAGGAAGGAAGGAACTTCATTCTTCTCAGCTTTGATTGCATCATTCAATTGGACTGGATATAGACAAATACCCTCTTACTTTCAAACTGCTCCAACCTGCCAGCCTGAATTTGAACACAACTCTGTGTCTCTTGGTAAAGTTGTCTTACTCAAGCAGTAATCTTACCTGACACTTCTGTGGTATTTGGTCAGTGATATTCTATCTCGTTTGGAACAGTCAGTGGAGGAGAATGAAGAAAATCTTGACACAGAGGACAATTTACCGTATAATGGAAAATTCATTGTCCAACATAAAATTGATGGGCCTCAAGTACTGTACGATTTGATAACAAAATACTCATGTGAAGACGGTTGCTAACACTCATCTCCGCCTTTCTTTGTCACTAACGAAATGCTTTGATGATATTGTTCAGCACACCAACCAGAAATGGTGCACTCTTCAGTTCACTCAATCAAGGAATGTGAAGGACACATCCAAAATAATTTGTTTATGGGCTACTATGTTAAACAAAATATTATATTTTTATGAATTTACTTTAACTTTTGCAAATGATTTCCATTCCAGTCAGTGATAGCTGTTTTTAAACTAGTAATTGTAGCAAATTTTGTTGAGTTCTTTTCCCATAATTCTTACAGTGTTTGCAGATATTTTCATGTTGTGAAATGAAGCTACTATATATATCACGCTGAAGCACCTCGCCACTTGTTTCATTAGTTTGTTTTGTTTTTCTTTTTCTTTTCACAGTTTTAAACTTTGTTTTAAAGGTATGGATATCAGTCATGCAATACACAGACTTCACTGCTGTTCTTTTGATGTTTGATACAACACTCTGTTGGACTTTTCTCTTAGTTTCAAATTTCTCTCATCTGCCAGTCTGGATTTGAACACAGCTCTGTGCCTCTTGGTAGAGTTGTTGGAGCACTTTCTGTCATTGAATATGAATCTTATCTTCATGGTAGTCTAAATTGGTGTTTCTCAAATAGTTTCTCAAATTGCTTTCTGGAGGATCAGGTTGGATATTTGGAATTACTGTATTAATTTATTATTACATTTAAACAGTTCAATGGTTTATTTTAAGAATTATTGGTTCTACTATTTCACAGAAGTGTACAGAATACAGTGTCAAGCATTATCACATATAACCCATTTTTTACAATTCCCATCACCAAGATATCAGATATTGTGAGATTTTGAGTTGTTGCAGGCAGTAGAACCTCCGTTATCTGTTACACAGAAAATTGAAAGTCACAAATAATGAAACATTACTTTAATTGATAAGTTCAAAGAAATTGATCAATGTGTCAACCACTTTCATTGCAGTAGACAGTGAGATTTTATCTTCTACTGTGTCAACTAACTGTTTGGATTCTCCATCATTTTGTTGAGTGTATGTGTTGCACATATGCAATGTCATCATGCTCTTCTAGTTGCTTGTACCCATCTTGATTTGCATCATGACCCATATATTTCCCATGTAATTCATATCTACAGTACTGAAATTTGGATTTATATTAACGAGATTGAGACGTGAAGGCATCATTTTTCAGAAAAGACCAGATTCATCAGTGTTGTAGATTTGTTCTGGTGTTAGATTATTTTTTCAACGAAGGAATGAAACTTGTCATTCAACAGCATTGCAGCCACTAAATGCCCACGAAGACTTTGAATGTTCATTCCCTGATGTTGTGCTAGAAGCAGAAAGCGGCGTAGAAATATTTATATGATTATGAAACCATAAATCTCTCTCAATGGACCTAATATAGGAACACCCTCCACACCTTTTGTCTAAACCAAACCTAAGCTCCTTTTTGACAATTGTGCCAGCCTCGCGATCCAGGGATACCTGGAGGCTTGGGGTTCAATTCCTGGCCATATCAGGGATTTTTACTTGGATCTGAGGGCTGGTCGAGGTCCACTCAGCTGACAGGAGAACAATTGAGGCACTGTCTGATGGTGAGATAACAGCCCCTGTCTAAAAAGCCGAGACTAACAGCCAAGAGGATTCATCACACTGACCATATGTTGCCCCATAATCTGTAGGCCTTGAGGTGGAGTAGCAGTCACCCTGTAGGTCAAGGCCCATCAGGGCCATAGGACCATGGAGTTTGTTCCTTTACACTCTCTTTCTCTCTCATTGATTGGTATAGTTTTATTTTGTGAGTTATTTTTTTCTAAACCACATATTGCCAACAATTAATCCATTCCTTGTACAAAAATCTATTACCAAATCTCCTTCTTCATCTTGGTTTCCATAACTGTAGGGGCCAATAATCTCTTCCTTTCCCTGTCTGTTCCAACATGTGCATTCATGTCTCCCATTGTTATAACCTTGTTTTCAATACAACTTTCCAGTTCTTCTAGAAACTCTTCTAAACATTCATGTGCATTCCACGATTGGAGTGCATAAACCTGTATAAAATCCTTGATTCCACTCTCAAGTCCAACTTTAATTATCCTGTCACTGATCTGGTCAATTTTGTCGACATATTGCGCTAGGTCTTCTCTCAATATAACACCGACACCATTTCTTGCCATATTTCCTCCACTCCAATATAATCTATACCCTTTCTTCAATTCTTTTTGACCTTTGCCCTTCCATTTTATCTCACTCATTCCCATCATTGCTATGTCTTTCTTCTCCATATATCTATCAGTTCTTCTACCTTGCCATTCAAAGTCATGACATTGATGATACCGATTCTTGTGATGTCTGGTAGCCCACTTCTGACAGTTCCCCCCAGAGCACCGGGAACTGCGCATCACTTCAGGGTGATGCTCTAGCATTTTCCAAGGCCTCGATTCACTCACATTCATTTTTTAGGCTGTTTGTACAATGGGTTTGGCACTCCCAAAGCCATTTTATTACCTTCTGCCAGGTTCAAATTAGGCTGCCCCTAACATGGAGTCAGACGCCTTTTGTAGTCGCTCCTCTGGAGTACAGATGCTACGGGTTAGCCCCTTCCACCATCTCCACCATACTGAAGTCCATCTTCTCTGCAGTAGATGCCATTGAGGTCTTCACCCATAACCCAGGGCAAGGGCCCTCCATATTTGTGACCCCTGGAGAGGGGTATTTTAAAGTCCCCAGGAATTGGGCTACATGTTGGTCCGCGGGTTGTATTGGGTATTTCAACCAGCCCTGCGTACTGTACGGATCCCCTATCCCCACAAGGGCTGAGGTTATTGCCCATGTAGCTAAGATATTTGAGAGAGTATTGGAAGGAAGACTCTGGAGGAAGCTAAAAGGAGAAATGGAAGAATAGTATGGTTTTAGGAAAGACAGATCAACGTTTGACCTGATCTTTTAGTGCATAGCGTCCGAAAAATCGGATTTCGGACGTCTTAAAAATGAGAAAAAGTACGAATTTTATGCATGGTTTTAAGCCCACAGTACTTTCTTTCCCTTGAGAAAGGCTGTAGCTAACAGGAAACAAGAATACATTATTCTCAATTCTTAGCATTCATTGTTGAATCACATTTGTAGCCAGGATGGTGGCAGGACAAAAATAACTTTATACACTAATGGGTTAAGACATATGATGGAGAAAAGATGGGAGTTTGGAAAAGACTTAGCGATGACATTTATTGACAGTTGTTATGGGACACATTAAGGGAGAAACAAGTTAACAGAGTGGAAGTGCAAATGATAAAAGCTGTGTGCAAAAATTGTGCTAGTAGTGTGAAGACTAGTATAGGAAAAACAAAATGGTTTAAAGTTGAAACTGGTCTCCAACAGGGAAGTGTACTATCCCCTATACTATTCATCATAATCATGGATGAAATTCATAAGAACATTAAATAGAGATTGGGAAGAGAGGCAACAAAAGCCATGTTGTTTGCAGATGATGTAGTGATATGGGGTGAGGATGAAATAAAAATGCAAAAACAAGTAGATGTATGGAATCAAGAGATAGAAAAATTCGGGATGAAAGTAAGCACAGAGAAAATTAAAACAATAGTGATGACAAGGGTAAGGAAGGAAGGAAGGAAGGAAGGAAGGAAGGAAGGAAGGAAGGAAGGAAGGAAGGAAGGAAGGAAGGAAGGAAGGAAGGGGAAAGATAAAATTGAATGGTAAAATTTGGAAGTGGTTAAAAGTTTCAGGTACTTGGGAAGTGTGATCACAGAAGAATACAGCAAGCAAACAGCTTCTACCAGAGTGTAAGGGGTATTTTGTGGAACCAAGATGTCCCGAAGAAATGTAAGAAAGTATTATGTTCAACCTATTATAAACCCATATTAACCTATGCAGATGGATCGTGGACTGCAACAAAATGAGAGGAAAGTAGAATACAGGCAGCTGACAGATATGAAATTCCTAAGAGGTATCGAGGGCAAGACCAGAAAGGATAGAATTAGAAATGAAGTGATAAGGAAAAGGACAGGAATTTAGAAACTTCAAGACGGGATAGAAGGAACAAAGCTAAAGTGGTATGGGCATATGATGAGAATGGGGGAAGGGAGTGTGCCAAAAAAAAACTTTTTCAGAGAAATTAACAGGAAAGAGATCACGAGGTAGACCCCAAAAGAGATGGACAGATTCAGTGTGGGAGTGCATAGAGAAGAGAGGAGGAAAACCGGAAGATGTACTTAAAAAAGGAGAAGAGTGGTGGAGAGACAGGCAGCGATGGAGGCGCCTCATTCACAACCCGAAATGGGAAATGAAGATGATGATGATCTCGTATAGTCTGGGAAAATTAAGATCAGTTTCAATTAAAGGTACTGAACCTTGATATGGGTATTGCCCAGATGGCAGTTTCCCTATCAGGTGTTCACCTAGTCTTTTCTTAAAAGATTTCAAAGGAGTTGGAAATTTATTGAACGACTCCCTTAGTAAGTTATTCTGATCCCTTACTCCTCTTCCTGTAAACAAATATTTGTGCCAATTTGTCCTCTTGAATTCCAACTTTATCTTCATTTTATCTTTCGTACTTTAAAAAACTAATTCAAGCTTATTCTAGTATCATTCCATGCCATCTATCCACTGACAGCTCGGAGCATACCACTTAGTTGAGCACCTAGTCTCCTTACTCCCAGGTCTTCCCAGCCCAAAGTTTGCAACATTTTTGTACTCTTTTGCCAGAAAACACCCAGAACAAATTGTGATGATTTCCTTTGCATCTTTTCCTGTTCTTGTATCAAGTAGTCGTGGTGTAACAACTGCACCATACTCTATTTGGGGTCTTAAGAGTGATTTATACGCCTTCTCCTTTACATCTTTACTATAACACCTTAATACCCTGATAATCATATGAACCTTGTTAATGTAACTACCCAAATGAAGTTATGTTCTTATATTATTACCTAGATACTTACAGTGATCCCTATAAGGAGGACTTTCACTCCTTTCCCTGACATTGGCAATCACTTTGGTGAATTCTGTGGCAATCTCTTGCGAGATGGAAAAGTCTTTCAATACTAAATTCCAGCCCATTCTTGGATGATGTCTCCAAGTTTCACTCCGGCAACACAGTAATTAAAACTGAGAGTTATTTTCCTCTTGGTGAAACTTACAACCTGACTTTTCACTCCATTTACCATCATACCATTATCTGCTGTCCATCTTACAACATTGTTGAGGTCTTCCTGTAGTTCATGATCTTGTACTTTATTTTTTACTCTACACAGTATAACATCATCAGCAAAAGGCCTCATGTGTTTCCAGTTGTTTACTCATATCATTTATATAAGTAAGAAATAATAAACAGAATGACAAATATGATATTTAAATATCTTTGGGAGAAAAAGTCAACTACAACCTGGATTCAGAGGAAAGAAATAAAATAGGAGAAAAAGAAATCTAGAAAAGAGGTATTTTTAGAAATGAAGTGTTAAGTAGGGAAGGTTTCCAAGGCAACAGGGAAAAGAAACCAGGTCTAAGGAGAGAAAGAACAAACATAGAGAGAGGATGAAGGAGTATTGGGAAGAAAGGAAGAGGAAACATCGAAGTCTGAGAAACTGAGGTCCCTAATAATAATAATAATAATAATAATAATAATAATAATAATAATAATAATAATCGTATGGCCTCAGCTACCGTGTGCAGACATTTTGATTTGACGCTATCTGGCTGTCTGCTCATCAGTTTCGACGTTCCGTTTTACTCTAGGCCCACTAGATGGCAGACAGAGTAAACCGGATCTCTCTTGGGCGTCTATGGCTGAGATTTTAATTAATTTTGTCAGGTAAATACCAAATGTATCACCAGAGATCTTTTACATGCCGACATCGTACGACATGGAGTATTGAATGGACTTCTTTTCCGCCTGTCAAAAATCCAACTACCTCTGCCGGGTTTGAATCCGCTATCTTGGGATCCGGAGGTCGACACTCTACCACGGATCCACAGAGGCAGCTACTGAAGTCCCTAGCAGGCCATAATGAGAAGAGAAAGGTCTAATACTACTGCCTTGCAAGAACCCCCCTCTTAACCATTACAAGATCACTTACTCTTGATATCTAATAGTGCCATATGTGTTTTATGCTGTACTTCTTGTTGTTTTCTGAAAACTTGACTGATGTTAAGTAGTTCCCTTTCCTCTTGCCTTCTGTCATCTAATCCAGTGTTATCACCATGGTGGGTGTCCCGTGCAAGAACTAGTGCTTTGTGTGAATTAATTGTTCTAATCCCATATTGTATAACTAGCAGTTACCCGCGGCTTCGCTCGCGTGGATTTCGTAATTTGATAAAAGTAATAGTTCCTCGGTACTGTACTCAGACATTATTTAAAAATCCATAAAGTATAAAAACTCACCAAAAAATGAGTTTCATTTATCCCAGAAAGTCTTTGTAAACCATATTTGTGGTATTGCCTTTTGGACTAAGATGCGACATAGAACTGTACATGTGATAAACAGTCTTCTCTCAACTTAAAAAAAAAAAAAAAGTGTTTCTTTATTTTTAAAGGAGATTACAAATACTTATTTCCACGTCTGTAACATTTTCAGTTTTTGACATATAAGTTTCCCCATAAAAGTAATTCAACCCTTTTATCAGTCCTTCCCCCAACCCACCCCCACCTAACTGGATTTTCTGAAAACAAAAAAATTACATGTTTCTTTATTTTCAAAGCAGATCCCAAACACCAATATTCACGTCTCTAACATCTTCAGTTTTTGAGATGTACTTCGTAAGTATCCTTGTGAAAAAATATTTCAACTCTTTTTTCACATCTTTTCATCCCCGTTAAATACCTTTTCCAAAAACATAAAGAAATACACTTTCCTGTATTTTTAAAGGACTTTCCAAATACCAAGTTTCACGTCTGTAACATGTTATATTTTTTTACATATACTGTAGATATACTGGTACTCATATTAAAACTTCACCCTTTTTTCAATTCTTAAGTGGATTTTCCAAAAACAAATTTTCTTGTCTATAACATCTTAAGTTTTTCAGATATAAGTATTCTTAAGAAAAGAATTAAACTCTTTTTTCAGAATTCCCCCCCCAAAGTACGTGTTTCTTTATTTTTAAAGGAGATTCCAAATACCAGTTTTCATGTCTGTAACATCTTCCATTTTTGAGATATAAGTATCCTCATAAAAAGAATTCAACTTCTTTTTCAGCACCCCTCCACTCCTTTAAGCTGATTTCCCCTTCAAAAAGTGCATGTTTCTTCATTTTAAAAGGAGATTCCAAAACCAATTTTCACAACTGTAACCTTCAGTTTTTGATATATGAGTATCCCCATAGAAAGGTTTCAGAATTTTTCACTTCATTTCACCCTCCCCCTTAAGTGAATTTTCCGAGAACAAAAAAATACATGTTTCTTTAGTTTTACAGGAGATTCCAAATACCAATTTTCACATCTGCAACATCTTTAGTTTTTGCAATATAAGTATCCTCATACAAAGAATTCAACTATTCAATTCTTTCACCCCCCCCTCCTTTTAAGTGGATTTTCCCAAAACAAAAAGATACATATTTTTTTAGTTTTAAAGGTAACTCCAAATACCAATTTTCACGTCTGTAACATATTCAGTTTTGGGGATATCAATATGCTAATAAAAACAATTCAACTCCTTTTTGAGTCCTTAACCCCCCCCCCCCGAAGTGGTTTTTCCAAAAGCAAAAAAAAAAAATTTTTTAAAGAGATTAAAAATACCAATTTTTCACGCCTGTAACATGTTAAATTTTTGACATGTACTGTAGATATGCTAATTTTAAAAATGCACCCCCTTTTTCAGTTCTTCTTAAGTGGATTCTCCTAAAACAAATTGTTTCTTTACTTTTATGGTTGATTCCAAATACCAATTTTCATGTCTGTAACAGGTTACATTTCTGAGATGTACTTTATGTAAAGTCTTTTTTAAAAATGTATCCCCTTTGTCACTCCTGTTCACCTCCCATTAATTGGATTTTCCCAAAACAAAAAAAATGTGTGTTTATTTTTAAAGGAGTTTCCAAATACCAATTTTTATGTCTGTAAGTTTTTCAGATATAAGTGTCCTCATAAAAGGTATTCAACCTCTTTTTAACTTTTTTTCACCCCCCCCCCCCCCCCTTTAGAGGAATTTCTGGAAACAAAAAAAAGTGTTTTCTTATTTTTAAAGGAAATTCCACATACCAATTTTCACAGCTTTAAACTGTTACGTTTTTGAGATATAGATATACTCATTTTAAAAATTCACCCCACTTTTAAACCCCTTATCGATGGAATATCCAAAAATCCGTCCTTAGTAAGCACCTACATTGTAATATAAATGTATCCTCAAAATTTCATTACTTTTAGGTTTCCCTCGGCGTTGATGAATCAGTCAGTCAGGACGTTATTTTATATAGAGAGAGATTTATGTGAAAGTCGCATTTTCTTTTATGATATACACTGACTGACAGTGACAATGCAATACCAAGGAGGAGTGGTTCGAAAGGGATGAAAGTTGGGGAAAAAACAGAGACGGCACGGATGAATAATTGATGTTTATTTCAAACCGATATGCAGGTTACACAATGCGCACGGCATTGACTCAGTAGGATGCAGGACCACCGCGAGCGGCGATGCACGCAGAAACACGTCGAGGTACAGAGTCAATAAGAGTGCGGATGGTGTCCTGAGGGATGATTCTCCATTCTCTGTCAACCATTTGCCACAGTTGGTCGTCCGTACGAGGCTGGGGCAGAGTTTGCAAACGGCGTCCAATGAGATCCCACACGTGTTCGATTGGTGAGAGATCCGGAGAGTACGCTGGCCACGGAAGCATCTGTACACCTCGTAGAGCCTGTTGGGAGATGCGAGCAGTGTGTGGGCGGGCATTATCCTGCTGAAACAGAGCATTGGGCAGCCCCTGAAGGTACGGGAGTGCCACCGGCCGCAGCACATGCTGCACGTAGCGGTGGGCATTTAACGTGCCTTGAATACGCACTAGAGGTGACGTGGAATCATACGCAATAGCGCCCCAAACCATGATGCCACGTTGTCTAGCGGTAGGGCGCTCCACAGTTACTGCCGGATTTGACCTTTCTCCACGCCGACGCCACACTCGTCTGCGGTGACTATCACTGACAGAACAGAAGCGTGACTCATCGGAGAACACGACGTTCCGCCATTCCCTCATCCAAGTCGCTCTAGCCCGGCACCATGCCAGGCGTGCACGTCTATGCTGTGGAGTCAATGGTAGTCTTCTGAACGGACGCCGGGAGTGCAGGCCTCCTTTAACCAATCGACGGGAAATTGTTCTGGTCGATATTGGAACAGCCAGGGTGTCTTGCACATGCTGAAGAATGGCGGTTGACGTGGCGTGCGGGGCTGCCACCGCTTGGCGGCGGATGCGCCGATCCTCGCGTGCTGACGTCACTCGGGCTGCGCCTGGACCCCTCGCACGTGCCACATGTCCCTGCGCCAACCATCTTCGCCACAGGCGCTGCACCGTGGACACATCCCTATGGGTATCGGCTGCGATTTGACGAAGCGACCAACCTGCCCTTCTCAGCCCGATCACCATACCCCTCGTAAAGTCGTCTGTCTGCTGGAAATGCCTCCGTTGACGGCGGCCTGGCATTCTTAGCTATACACGTGTCCTGTGGCACACGACAACACGTTCTACAATGACTGTCGGCTGAGAAATCACGGTACGAAGTGGGCCATTCGCCAACGCCGTGTCCCATTTATCGTTCGCTACGTGCGCAGCACAGCGGCGCATTTCACATCATGAGCATACCTCAGTGACGTCAGTCTACCCTGCAATTGGCATAAAGTTCTGACCACTCCTTCTTGGTGCTGCATTTGCTCTGTCAGTCAGTGTATTAATAAACTTTGTTGGAGAGTTATTAGCCCTTACTCTGCACGTTGATAAGTATTGAAAAGGAACAGACAAATAAAAGTGAGGTCATATAGAGAAAGCTAGGAACACTAATAGAAATACATAATAGGATAAGCACAAAGACAGGTCAGCAACAGAAGAGGAAACAAGGACAATCTCCACATCTTCATACAATGCTGTTTTCAAACAGGGTGTCTCTCTCATCATCAAAACCAATCCTTCTGTTTCTTCTCAGCCTCAACGAGCTCATTTCTGCTTCTCGGCTTCATCAGGAGGGCAAAAATCAAAACTCATTAAGTGGCCTTCTTGGTACAGGAAGTGTAGGATAAGAAGAAAACCAGATAAAAATTGGAACAGGGAAGATACAAGAAGAAAAAAGTGAAATACTGCTCTTCTGTCCTTGTCCTTGTGAGTACACTTGTATCCATCTTTATCTTCCTTTATCCCAGAGCCTCTCAAACGCCCAAAATCTCACCTGTGTAAACCGAGGCGCAGAGGTTCTGTGCACCATGCGTGGGTGTGACTTGGCTAAGCTCAGCTCGGATGGTGGAGCGCTGCAGAGCGAGTTAGGAAGAGGGGAAACAGGCGGAGGGAGCGAGACAGGCGTAGGGAAAAAGAGAGAGAGAGAGCTATTGCTCAAAATCGAGGAGTGGGTGATCTGCACTGTGGTCAACCTAGCGAAGTCCTCTAATGCACCTTGTATCGCGCAATGCACCCTGAGAGGCCCTGCTTTATCCTATCTTTATCCAGCTTTTATTCTTATCCTATACTTTCCACATTGTCTGGCTACATGTCCAAGTGTTCAGTGTCTTGGCCTTTGGTTCTAGGAGCTCCAGATTCTATTCCTGGTTGGGTCAAGGAATCTTAAACAGTTAATGCACTTGGCTTGGGGACTGAGTGTGTGTGCTGTCCACTACATTATCAACCACCACACAAACAACAATTTCCTATATATGGCAGACCCTCTTCAGGATAGAAATAACCACACAAAATTTTAAATTATTACTTCTCACATCAAGACCAGATATCTGTCATATTGGCCTCTCAGTGAGTATTGATGCCCATCCGCCCCATGAATCTGGGAACCAGATATGAGCTCGTTGGGGGCTGAGAAAGAGTGGATGTAGAAGAACTGGAATTAATACAGAGAGATCCAATCTGTTTGAAGACGGCATTTTATGAAGATGTGCAGATTATCGTTGTAGTTTTATGATTTTGTGTTTATACATTTCCTTTTCTCTTGCTCCCTCTTCCAATGCTGGTCTGTCATTATGTACCTTTCTGTAAATGACTTAATTTTACCTGTATAGTTGATATACATTTCCTTTTCTCTTGCTCCCTCTTCCAATGCTGGTCTGTTATTATGTACCTTTCTGTAAATGACTTAATTTTACCTGTATAGTTGAGGAGATCACGGACATTAAACTAAAAAAGGAAATAATGCTTTATCATTAGTGTGATGTTCCAGCTGGCTGTTGACATGATGTATAACAATAAGAGGAACTAATTCTTTAAGGGTCTCCATTGGTCAGTGAAGTCCTCTGTTCTTTGAAGAGAGAGATTATTGTGTCCCTCTTCGTTGTTCTTAGTCAGTGAATGCTTATAATGTACTACTTCATTATTCATTTTTAGTTAGTGTAGTTGATGATTGCATGAGGTAAAATATGTTGCTAGAATTATTTAGTTGCTTACCAACTTATATCTGCATTTTGGCTTATTGTGTGTTGCTATGCTGTAGTAAATTGCAAGTTTAGATTTCATTGCTAAAGCTGTTCTGTCCTGAGCATTATGCATCCTATCTTATGATAATGCACTCTATGTTTTGGAAAGTACAACTACTACAGTATTGCTTTTGTTATAAGTGAGGATATATAGCAAAAACAATAGATTATTTTCATGTTGCCTCCATCAACTGAAAAAATAGTAGGTAATACAATGTTGCTCATTTAATACAGCAACGTCATAACTCCCTGTTTTGAGTTGTGGACACCAATTAAAAGTGCATGCAAGAACCAATAAAATGGTATACATAACTCAAAACAGGCTGTTCTTGAGTTATGACGTTCTTGTATTAAATGAGTGATGTATTGCTGTTGGTTAAATCCATTTTCTCTCACTGTTCAGGTGCTACGACTGATAATCTACCTCCTGGTGTGCTGTATCGAGTAAAAGCCACGTACAAGTACACACGTGAAGATGTTGATGAGCTGTCCTTTGATGTCGGTGAAATCATCAGAGTTGTAGAGTATGATGATCCTGAGGAACAGGTATGGCACTGATGATCTATGGTTCTTTATTCTGCAGTTCTATTAAAGTCTTAACTCATTAAAAAACTAATTAGATGATATATCCTGATATAAGAATCTAATAAGTCTATCTTCTGCACAGTAGCTATGTGTCATGATGAATATTCAACAAAATGTTAATAGTTGGGGGCGTATAATTCTGCCTTCAGAGCAGTTATTTATAGTCCTGTGAAAGTTAATCAGAACATTACAATAACATATACAATTTTTCCCATATATTCATCTATTGCATATGTTTTAATCCCTTGATGCTGACCTCCATATGTCATATAGAGCTCCTTTTCTTCCCATGCTGCCAACCTCCATATGTGGTATAGATCTCTGTAGGCCTAAAATTATTTTGTTCTAGCTTGTATTTAACACTATCAAGACAGGAGTGGTATATTTGTGAACATGCATGAATCATCCCAAGTCAGTGTTTCTTTTTCTTTTTTAGAGAGACAGAAATAGTCTCATCTCTTTTTACTTAACTATGTATACTGTAGACTTAACTCATCGCTGCATTCTGGCTGATGCTTGGTTCACTTTGTGATGTTTCCATACGTAGGTTTATAGGAAAGGAAATTATTATAATTATATATACATTGTATCTCATAAGCTGGTTAGATGGAAGACAGGTCCAAATGGCCCTAATCTTTTCATTGATTTGCATATTGATATAATCAGGTCAGAATTCAGTTTTATTTTCCTAATAAAATTTCATCAAGTCTTTGCTATTGTGTGCATAGCTTTAGCATTCTAGTGCATTGTAGTGGATGTGGGACTGATTAAATTTTCAAGTTTATATAATTAGAACCTTCTGTAGGCTCCAGTCAATATGTATTTTGACCTTATTCAGGGATTCCTATAAGTCTATCAATGCCTTGAAACATTTTACAACTTGTAATTGCTCAGCTTGCTTTCGGTATGAGATGTGACATTGCATGTTACAAAAGAAGGCAGGGCACAGTTTGAATGTAAGTGAAGTAATCAAAGTTTTGAATAAATCAGAGAATAATTGGATTACACCATACTTTTGAGTCTCTACTCGTAAACGTTTGAAACTAATTTCAGCCACATTTTAGTAACAGTGAATTTTTAAATAGGCCTCCCACATTTTCATAGTGCTCACACCAGAATTGCCTCCATGTGCTGGGTGATGCGGTACATGAATGGTCTGCTTCACTGAAGGGTAATTGGCTAAAATGCCCTCCTTTTGTTTTCTAAATTGGAATAGATCTACAGGCTTTGATCTCATACTTTTAAGTTCATCATCATGATACCTCACTCTGGTTAGAGAGTCTGTCTATCATGTGTGTTTTTGTTGAACATATAAGTTTTACAAACAGCCCATATGTTTTCTAAGGGAATAATGCCAGGGAAACTCCCTGACCACAAACATTTTGTCATTGAAGGATTTCTTTACTTTCATCAGAGTGTGGCAAGGATCCAAGTGTTGCTAAACAATTTCTGTTGTCATCTGGGAACTTTTTGTACAGCTCATGAAGAACATTCCTTTGCTAAATGAGGAAATTATAGACTCCCTCAGCCCTGCAAACATAGGACCAACAGGGTTGGTAAATAATAAGAATTGAATGAGAGATGTCAGACAGGGAAGATAACAGAGGGTTGCCTGGCACAAATTAGCAGAACCATTGCTCAACTTAGCTTAGGGTCCTGTGGTTGCCACAAGAAGTTATGAAATCTTGAGGGGATATCTAAGTATGAACAATCTTCTTTGTTATACTTGTGTTTTATATTACAGAAACAGCTTCTAAGGAAACTTCTAAGTTGTTATTTCTTCACACTCTGAAGTTTTGAAACTTTGTTCCTTGATCTTTAGGCTACTCTCTGCCTCAGAGAGCTTGAGACTCAACATAAACGCAGGTTAACCACCTGTGTAGAGTGCTACCAATTTTTTTCTTCTAAACATTCATTACCTCATGTTGCACTGCATTGCACACAACATTAAACTACACTTAATAAGATTCCTATTACAAAATAAACCTAACAAAAATATATTCTTTAACACCAATTTTCATTAGTTTCATGGAGACTCCAAAAAATGCACTCAAGCCGATCAGTTACAACTGAGCCACTCTTGAGAAAATGTTGTATGATAGGACAACTGTGAAAAAATACTAAATATATTCCAACTAACGAAATGTTACAACAATAATTTAAAATATTATATAAACACATCCCATAAATCCTCCTTGGGTGTAGGTCTATCTTGCTTGTTGCTTGTTGTTTTAAGGGGCCTAACATCGAAGGTCATCGGCCCTAGGTCTATCTTGTTACAAATACTATTGTATGTATATTTATTGCTACATGCTGTCTGATTGTCTGTCTGAACAGGAGGAAGGATGGCTAATGGGAGTAAAAGAAAACTCGAATGAGAAAGGCATGTTCCCTGCTAATTTCACACGGCCTCTGTGAGATCTACCAATGAAGAAATCGTAATGTCCAGGGATCAAGATCACCACGACTCTTCAGCTCTCTTCTGAGTCTTCAAGCAACCTTAACAATAAGGCTCTGAAGGATTGTTTTCATGTCTCCTTTTACTTGCCACAAAGTAAGAGTACTTTGTGCTCAGTGAAATGCAGTTAGTTGGAGAGGTTTTGGTTTAGTTGTGATGTGATAGTGAGAGGCAGTCCTCAGTGCTGAAGAGTACAAGGACGAAGCGGATGTGTCGTACCCTGTTAAAAAGCTTTTTTTATTTGTTTGATTGGCTTAATCAAAATAATAGGAAACCACTCCCATTTTTTGGAAGTCTGTTCCTTTTGTCATGAAGAGAAGGAAGAAATTCGTACAAGATTTGCAGGCTTCATATGCTGACAAAAAGTTTGGTGCACTGCACGAGCTGATGGTATCTTTGCCTGACCTTTTGAAGTGCCTTTACATAGCTATAAAAGATAAAATCACCAATATCTAAAAATAACATAGCATTTGTAGACCAGATTAGCCAAAATTTTTAGTTACTATATTTGTCTGTTGTGATTGAGCCTGGGTTTCTATTGAAACCTGTTTCTCCTTTCCAACAAGTCACTCTTTTATTTCCAAAAGAAATATTACTTAAAATGCTTGATCAGAGCAATGTGAATTGACTAAAACAGCTAAATCTGTACTTTTGTTTGTGTGTTGTAAATTTACCTCATGATAAATTCAGTTTTAGCAGTCACTGTAAATGTTTGGAAGTTCATAATATAAGAGATTGATGATATATTAAATATATAATGAACAACATACATCAAATGGCACCAACTTTTCATGTTCACTGCCATTATCATGTCTAGTTTTGTGACAGTCCTTCATTGTAACGGTTTTTCAGTACAGCATATGCATTTGCCCTGCTCTGAGATTATATTCCATTTGATTACTGCCATGATGTAATATTTGCTAAGTTTCTCCATTCATACATCCTCTTTATACTGTATGTTGACTGCTATTACTGAATTTATGTGTACATATCTTGATGTCTTACTGTTCATGAATGGTAATAAGCTTTAAAAGAGAATATTATTATTGTTGTACTGCTGGGTAAATTTCAAGCTATGACTTCAAATTTCTAAATAAAATAAAATTTATAATATGTTCCATCATTTTTGAGGCATTACTAAGCGTCCTCTGATGGGACTAAAAGAATACCAGAGAACTTTCACATTGCAGGCCTAATGTATTTTAGTATTGGTGGGGAACAAAATTATCTACTTTTGATGGAATATTATGGACAGAGTTTGACTTGAAAGAATGATACTGTTAGTAGAATGTTGTAACTTAATTTTTATATAATATTTAGTGATCCTATTCTTATTTCATATTGACCCATGTTAACATACATGGTTAGAAATAGAATGAGAATTTGAGCTGGCCTACATGCTTACCAGAGATCATCCTTCTTGGAAGGGATTTTATTTTCTCTACAATTAGACAAAATTTATGATCCTAAAATGTTCATCATGTTATTAAGGGTAGGACTTGGAAGACCTACTGAACTTTGGTTTATTCATTCATGTGCAGAGGCTGGTAATCCACCTGTGCAGTAAGTATTACTCATCAGACCAGTATGATGACAACAGATTTATAATAATTAACAGTTGATAAATAATAATTTAATGTAATTATAATTGAGGTGTCGCGTTACTTCATTAAACTTTGGCGTGTGCGTGTGTGAAGAAGGTTAGTTGACCAAGTCATGTATGTGAATTTTACCACCTTAGAGATCTGATATTGTATTATTTCTTGACTATGGAATGTTTGCCTTTTATTTTGTAAAAACTACAGGACATAAGCATATAAAAACATTTCTGTTTTGTTTTTCTTACCTTTCAGTTACAGTTGTAGGTAGCACCTTGTTAAGTAATGCATTTTGTCTACAAGAATTATTGTTAAATCTCTATCAGAATAAATTTATTTTTTATTTTTTGTTATCATATATATATATATTAAGCAATAACATGTGATCATACATGCCACCAATTGTGTTATAGCTGAATGGTGTCTTCCTCAATATACTGTAAACTTGCTCAGAAGATCATGAAGATACTAGACCTTGTTATGTCAAGGGATTACAGTTTCTTGATGATTTACTGGTTTTCACTTTTTTCCTTTTCTAATTGCACAGATATCAAATTATTAGCTGCCATAGTTTTGTAAATAGTATTTCTTAGCCAGAAGACTGAAGCTCCTCCCTAAATGTCTGTTTATGCTGTGTAACATAAAAACTTTCCAGTCTGTCAACAAATTTCAATATAAATTATAACACTATAAACATGATGGTTGAATACTTATACAATCATTATTTGTTAATATTTGTTCATATTATCACCTAACTCTCTGATTTAAAAGTTTACTTAACATAAACAATACTGTACATATATATACATGATTTAAGTGATTTGATAGATTCTGAGGATGTTCTTGTAGAACAAAACATGTCATTCTTTGTATAATAGTGTGTATTTTTACAGGTATGTTTATAGTGTTATAATTTACATTTAAATTTTGTGTTTAACAGACTGGAAAGTTTTTATATTACCTTGTACTAAGTCGACACTTCCTTCTTAACAGTTTATGCTGTGTAAATGATCAATCTTACGTGTTCAAAGTATTTGAAAGGATGTAATAATTTTAAAAACTTATTGTTTTTGATATTATCATGATTGTTGCTTTTTTAGCAGTACTGATTGCCCAACTGTACTGTGTTGAGGACTGAATTTAGGGTACACAGATCACAGTTTAAGAGACTACGGTTGTGCAGCAAATGGTTACAGAAATCATGGTTCCAAGGTACCTGGAAGAAACTGCAATCAGTTTTTGTGATCTTTGCCATTGAAACTGTCGGGGCTCAGTTTCTCTCATGTGTCTCTCTGTAGGATCAGACATCCCCTAGCAGATATGATAGTATATATATTTGTACATTCAATTTTATATAGCAATCTATAAATTTGTAATGACAAATCTTCAAGCAGTAGTTCAAAATAACTTAACATTTATGGCTTAACAGTATACTAACACTGCAGTTCAACTGACAACTCTCCTACTATATCACTAGTAGCGATGATACCACCTGTCACACATCAAAGTACCTAGTATAGAAGACTTTCGAATTATATGGGGAAAATAAGGAAATAATGAAGGAAAATCAGGAGTCCTTTCAAAATTAGTTATTTTCCAAGGACCTTCAGATAATGAGGGAACAATAATCAAAATCTGTTTAGCCATTTTCTCAGTGTGTCCATTATCAGAACTGGTTTCTCAAAGCATTTTATATTCACTATATGAAATGTAGGCTGGTAGTGAAGATAAATTTTTTGTACATGCAACTTGTGTGGTAGTACTGTATATGGGAAATAGTATTTGAACTTTCAATGCTTGAGTGGAGTAGAGCTGGGCTGAGTGGCTCAGACGGTTGAGGTGCTGGCCTTCTGACCCCAACGTGACTGGTTCGATGCTGGCTCAGTCCGGTGGTATTTGAAGGTGCTCGAATACATCAGCCTCACGTCTGTAGATTTACTGGCACGTAAAAGAACTCCTGCAGGACTAAATTCTGTCACCTCGTTATCCTTGAAAACCGTACAAGTAGTTAGTGGGATGTAAAACAAGTAACATTTAAGGTCTTTACAGTCGTGAAATTACCAGCATTTCCCCCCAGTGCGTCAGTGGGGTATCAGTTGGATTGCCACAAGTTTCCAAGACGCTGGCGGCTAGTGCGTCTTTGAGACACTACTGCTAGCCTCATTTGTAGGACGGAGCAGTAACAAATATGTTCCTATACTTGTATAAATGCCTGCCTTATTATACGCAATTATGATTCTCTTTTGGGAACTTAATTTTAACATTGAATATGCAAGGTTATATGTGAAAATTAGAGATGATTTATACATATTTGAGTCTATAATATATCACGTCATTAATTTCATCTCATTAACTCCTCTGATGAGGTTGACGTCAGGAAGGGCATCTGGTCGTAAAAACTCTCAACAGAGATTCATCTCAGTGCATATCTGACTCCATAGAGGAACGGGACAAGGGTTGGACATACAGTAATGGAATGGGGAAAATAATGTACTAATGATTCTGCTGTGAACAACTTTGGAAAAATATCTGCATGAAATATTCTTTTTGCTACCTTGAATTTTGGTGGTGACCAGTAATGTAGAATTAAATACTTCTGAGTTGTATAATCCAATTCATATCCATCCTTGGTAATGTCAGCAAGACAGCCTGTGTGAGTTGATTAAATTCAAGGTAGCTTGCTTGCCCTTTTTACAGAGAGAAACTTCTGATTAATGTTCAGAGAAGCCTTCTATGTAAAATGTGATTGACACTGTTAAGTTCTCAGGTTTTAAAAATTATGTGTGGTTTGAGAATGGCAGTTAACATGAAACAAATACAGAGAAGCTATGGCTGCTAGTAATTACATCTTACCCTACAGTAGACCACCTTCTTTCTTACCCCTAGTCATCATTTCCACCCCTTTGTTGACATTTTTGTTGTAGCTATGTCCTCTACTATGAAAGTCTGGTGCCATTGAAAATAATGCTCACTACTGAATTTGAATTGTTATATACATATTATTTTGGTTTCTAATTTGGTAGAGATGAAACAAAATTATCCAACAGAATGTTGTGATTCCTTACAATATTAATTGAGTATCAATTAAAAGAAACTTTTATCACCACATTTCTACACTTTGTGTACAGTTTTTACAGTTATTTTAAATAAACTTGAATATGTTACACAACTGTATTTTATCTTACATTAGCCTCCTCTGACCCTGTATGCCAGTGGAAAACAGCCTAATATGCCAAGGTGAAGAAAAGCAAGTGCAGTTTTCTCAATTTTCAACCTATTTCCTTGAAAATGTTACCACGTTTTTAGCAAATAAACATTCCTGTTATGTAATAAGTACCTAAAGGAAGAACAACAAGACCAATTATACAATAAGAAATTTAAAAAGTGTACTCTTTTATTCAAACATTTATAGACAACTAGCTTTTGACTGTGGCTTTGCATCCGTGGAAATTTATTTTGTAGCCATTTATAGAACTGGTGAACAGTGGAACTGGATCAAAATGCATTCAGTATCATTTTAGTAATATTAGAACATGTTGGTTTCTCTTGTTATAAGTTGAAACCATCAACCCATTGAAAATCTTTCGAAATGAACATTATGATCAGAAAGAATAGTACTGCTGTCTCCAAGTGGTACACCACTAAAACTAAGCGTTTCAAAATGTGTGGTGCTTTAATTAAGGTACATCCCTAGTATTTGCCTAGTAGTGTGAAAATGGGAAATAAGACAGGGCTGCCATGGTAGGGTTCGAACTCCTCATATCCCAAATGTACATTTTCAGCTACACTGTCAGTATGCACGGCCAACTCACTCGGTAGCCTCAAGTGTATTTTTCACTGTTTGCAGCAGGCCTTTGAGGAATTGGACTAGTGTCACAGTCAGCACAGCAACAAAAACCCTACCTCCAAATGCCTTTCTATCTGTATTTGAATATTTTCCAAAGCACAAACAGACTTGTGCACATACAAGATGATCATAAAAAGAGGAAGGCTATAGACGTGGGAAAGGAAGAGAACTGAACATCGTGGGGAGCCAACTAAATCTTCAGTCAGTGAAGAAAATTACCTTTCACAGGCATGCATTGTTCCATTGAATTGAAGAAACTATACAATACTATACTAGAAAAAAGAAAAGAAAGAAAAGGTCAGAAAATGGGTACATGGAGCAGAAGAAGAAATTAGCTACGACAATTGTCTACAGAAAATATCCTTACGTGCAACTAGAAGTCTTGCAATGTATTTAATCCATTTTCAGGACACGGGAGGTTTAAGGTACCCGAACACTTTCTTCAGGGCTTTGACACAAATGTCTTACAATTTTGTTGTTGAAACCATACACTATCTCCCAAGAAAACGCTATGAACTGATCTGCACTAATTATTTTATCCAAAAGACAGGTTTATAAGAAAACTTATGAATAAGATCTGCCACAACAAAATATTGCCAGTATTGTTGCTGCAGAAATTACGTGTCTCTTCTTTTTCTTCTTGACCTTTTCCCAATTATGTGGGGTCGGTACTTTGAGTGGATTTAGTCTAGTTTTACACCAACGCTATATTCTCAGCCGAGAATCAAACCTGGGCTCAATGAACTGAAGACTACTATGCTGACCATTCAGCCAAAATGCTGAACAGAAAGAACCAAAGACTTCGTTGGACAATATTACAAGAACTATGTCATCAAAGTGAAAAAAGAAAAAAAAACTGTAGAAATAGACCAAAAACCTGTGAATAAAATGTTATAGCTAATTTGGGAAGTGATGTGTATTTTACAGCACGACTTTGAACTGGAGACTGCTTTCTTTACAGAGATTTTTTTTGGTCATTAACAAATTTTGTGTGTGTGTGTGTGTGTGTGTCAGTGGACTGGTGGATTACCTACTCTCACAAACACTTTTTAAAACATCTTTGTATATACATATGAGGACTGTAAATAAAGTAGTGGCGATATTGATAGAACACAATACTTAATGAACTAACAAGTACAACTGCATTACATTCCTTCATTGTAGTCACTTGCAAAGTCTGTTACCTTTTGTTAAATGTTGGGACGCCATTGCGGACCACTGGAAAGGCGTTCTCTTTTGATGACCAGCGAAGCGCCCCACTGCGCAGAGTACAGATGCCATGTCAGAAATCGGCAGCCTTGGAAGAGTTCCTTCAACTTCGGAAACAGGTTGAAGTCACAAGGACTGTTGTCTGGTGAGTACGGAAGGTTTTCCAAGACTTCCGAATGCCACTGTTGCAATTGTTTGTGACATGACAGCGAAAACACAATAGGGCGATCGTCTTGCAATAAACATGGACATTTGCGCTGCATAGCCAGATGCAGATGTTGCTCCAGATATTGTCAATAGGAGTCACTGTTGACTGTTTGTCCCTCAGGCACACCATGGATAAGAATAACACCCTCATAGTTGTATGTCACAATCAGCATAAGCTTTACCCAACTGGGTTCCTGTAGAAATTTTTGTGGAGTGGAAGTCGCGAGCCTGGGTGACGCCATTCATTCGACTGACTCTTTAATTCAGACTCGTGCCCATGTCTCATCAATGGCAACAATACGCTGCAGAAATGTGTCTCTTTCATTGCGGTACCTGTCCAGATGGATGCATGCCGGTGCCATTTCTGTACATCGGCGAGTTGATATGGAACCCAACAAGATGCAATTTTCCTCACGTTAGGACATTTCATCAGTATGTGCCACACCATTTGATGACTGAGACCAACCTCTACGGATAATTCTCGGACGATCCATTGATGGTCTACGGAAACAAGACCACTCACGTTGTCAAATTGATCTTAAGGAATGGACGGCCAACCTGTGCGATGCAAATCCACTCTCTCATTTCTGCCTGCTCAACTAATACACTCTCGCCTCAGGCTTCATGTAATCCTTGATAACATTCTGATGCATTTTTGCTACGGGCAACCTTGATTTTAATCCATGAACGCTGATTACCTATTGAAAACATGCTTTAGAGTTACAGAAAAGGTTAAAGGTTTCCACCTGTTCAATACAATAAAATAGTGAAATTATTAAAATATCACATATTTATTATCTGTCATTTACTTGCAACAATTTCCTAGGCTGATGATGGCACAGGAAGGTGCCGAAACCGGTCCCAAAATGACAGATAATAAATATGTGATATTCGAATAATTTCACTATTTTATTGTATTGAACAGGTGGAAACCTTTAACCTTTTCTGTAACTGTAAATTTCGATTCAATACGGACCAAAAATGGAATTCTTGACATTAAACATGCTTTAGATCGGTGAAATTGACATTCTTCAATTAAACGCCACACAGCAACAACACTACCAACTGGATGCCCATCAAATGCACACTACACATCGACAAGTGCCACCTGACCACTCCCATATATCATTTGCGCATACCCGATCTTCAGCGAGTGTCTGGGCTACGTTGCCACTACTTTACTGATTTGCAGCCCTTGTATAAAATAGAGTTGGCACTGGATCATTTGGTCACAATCTTACAGACGTAGATAAGTTCACAGCAAGTTATTTTAGCACAATCGTAGAATTATTTGCACTAAAAACAAAACAAAAACAGACCGCAAGAAACATTCAGAAAATGTAATCTCTTCATAAGTATCATAATTAGCACTATATTAGCAAATACAGTCAAAACCGTTTGAGACAATGCTTTTAACAATGTATTGGATATAATGGTGAAATCTAATGGTCCCGTATAAATCCTATATAAAAACTGTATTTAAAAATCGCTTAGTATGGCATCGTTATAATGACATATCGTTAAAAAAAACCCCGACAATTTAATCACATTTTCAGAGAAAAGTATCGGCTATAATGTCCAGTGTTGATTTTTATTTCTCACATATTTGGGGTTGCTGACAACGACGTAACGCTTATTATTGTAGAATTCAAATCAGTCTGTCTGTTAAATAGTCAAGGCAAGCATCGCTGTGAAGATGTCATAGAAAAAAGGAAGGTTATGTTATGTTTATGTATTGGAAAAGTCACACATTATATGGCGATTAGAAAATGGGGAAACAAACGTCAGCATCGCGAAGGAATTGGGTGTATCACACCAAACGATTTCCACAATTTGGGAATCGAGCAGGCCAGATCATCCGGGTACAAATATATCTTTACTTAGATGGTTTAAGCAGCAATCAACAAATAATGTCCTGACCAGTGAAATTCCTCACAGTCCTACTCCATAATACTGTTAATACAGTACTTATTTCACTTTGAAGTTTCAACTCGTTGTCGTCGGTCGCTACTCGTTTCTGAGAATACGTTTTTCTCCTGCACTTCTTAAAGTCTGTTGGCTCTATGGAGATGTCGTTGATGACTGATCAAGCCAATCTTTGCACGAAACCTGTGGTTACACAGGTCACATCTAAAGGTGGGTGGATCTGACGTAGTTTCTGCTTTTCATGGGTTTAAATTTCTTGTCTGCGACGTGTCTGCTCGAACAGCGAGACGCCTTCTGCAGTAGCTTTGTGCCAAAGAACACTGTTTTGTACAGTTCTTGCCAAGGCGTCAGCATTTATGTCGCTGCTATTCATAGTCTTCTTAAGCTGGTCTTTATAATGTTTCAAAGGAGCACCTTGAGGCCTTTTACCATGACTGGTCTCACCATAGAGAAGTTGTTTAGGCAGTCTATCATTTATACACTGGATGTGACCAACCCATCTAAGCCGATGAGTGATGAATGAAGACTTCTATGCTATTCATATGCACCTTGTCAAGAACTGCCACATTACTTATGTAGACATCCCATTTGATGTTCATGATTAGGGTTGCCGCTTTTTGATACAAGAAATAAGGGACATTTACCTAAAAATACAGGACTTTTCACAAAAATAAGGGACAGTTCATAAATACTAGAAAAGAAAATTTAGGTACCAATTTCAATTAGGTTATAATTAGTTTCATTAACAGAATAAGATAATTATTGAAATTCATAAAAGAAACTTCCACACTTAACAATACATACAGTAAAATTCATCCGACATCTTAACACTGATGTCTTCGATGAGCTTTGATAATTTCACAATTTACATAGATTTAGTCTCAAACAGCATGAACAATCACGTGGAAATTGGAATGGAAAACCTACGGAAGTACACAGCGAAAGAAGGCAAATAACCCACCATGCTCAGCCTTACCAGCAAATGGCGGGACATCACGAGATTTCCTTCTTCTGAGGCTCCAAAGAGAAAAAAATAATGGAGTTACTTTGAACTTCAATGGCGCTCAAATTAAATACGGATTTAAAAATATTTAGAGACAAAAAAGACAAACTAGTTTTTACGGGACAACAGCTCATAATACGGGACACAAAATTTTCACCTCAAATATGGGACAGGTGACAACCCTATTCATGATGGATCTAAGTTTCTGCTGATGGAAGCGTTCCAGTTTCTTTACGTCACGACGGTAAAGTGTCCAGGTTTTGCATCCATATAGTAATGTTATAACCACAGCTCGGTCGGTACACCATAAGTTTGGTATATATTTTGAGATACTTATAGAAAACTTGGTGGGAGAGGCGGACGTAAGCTGCATGTGCAGTGTTTTTTCTATATTCCACATCCTTTTCTGCATTGCAGCGTGCGGGTAGGTGAATTGGTCTACCTGTTCAAGAGGTGTTCCTGCTATGGTGACATTTAGTTCACCTGGTGCCGGCTGTTCAAGTATTTTAGTCTTATAGGTGTTGATGGTCAGACCAAATCGTTCATAAGTTTTAACTTAATTCTGGTAATTAACCATGTACGTGTAGTACAGCCTAAAACTTACAGGTATAACATTTTAGCAACAACCAAAAAATGGTTTGTGCGACTATAGGTTATAATGACCATTGATTGGAGGTCCGTTTGGGGTCGTTATAACTGATTTAGACTGTATTCACAAGTACTTATCATAAACTCCCTGTTAAACATATGAAGAAATTTAAAAGTTGTCATATAGGCAAACCTAGCAGGAGAACTAATAACTACATAGAGCGCCCCCACTTCTCAGCCTTGTACAATAACGCATGCAATGGTGTATACTATCAACCCTCTCAAACTCGCGACAAGAAAACAAATGTATGGACAGACACTACAGTCTTCTTATATTAGTAAGATATTGAGAACACTGCCCAAATTCTGTTTTTCTTGACATCCCTGTTTGTTGTTGGTCACCACAGAAATGTTCACAGTCCTATGTTGAGTACTTGAGATATACAAATTTTAAGAGATTGCTGCACTGGGATATTACATCTACAGCCAGACAGGCAGGCTGCACATTTAGTTAACTTTCCACAGTATCATCATGAACAATCATTTCTAAAATTTCCATCACCTGCTGACACATTGTCGCCATTATCACAAAAAGAATTTACATAATCTGCTAAATCATCATTGTTTACAAATACAGTATTAGAGTTAGCCACCATTACTCTTACGAATATGCGAGAAGCACATGGCCACAAGGATGGAAAACATGTTCCTAACTCTCTATCCAGGGTGAACCCAAACTCCAGCGACAAACTTTTGGAGGTTGTTCAGGGATACCTTCCTAGTATATTGGCACTAGGGACTTGTGGTTTCCGATGGCTCATTTCAGACTAGCATATGATCATTTAAGGAGCAAAAAGAAAAAAAGAAAAACTTGAAGATCCTAAATTTATATAGTATTCTCATTCAGTTCAACCAAAATTTTATGTATTGATCATTTTGATAATATTTCTTTTTACTCTTTGATATGGTGTATTAGGACAATACTTCTTTAAATTGTAAAACAAAAGATTGTGTGATAATGTTTTGTTCTTTGATCTGACCACTGAGGAAGGGAATGGTTGAGATTTCCCGAAACATGTTTGGTTTAATAAATTGTTTTTCTTTCATTTAATGAGTGTATTGATCAAGGTGGATTCAAATAAACTATTTTAAAGTTACATTATACATTCAGATTAATAATGTAATTATGATTTGTACGGTTTGTTACCCCAATCATCCTTGTTTCTTTGAAAATACCTTCACAACATTAAAAAAGCCTGTAATATCCCTTTAAAGGGTATTTTAAAGGTAATAAGTCCATGTTGTTGGCTTCCATGTAAAGGCCGGTCTGCACTGATTAACATTTAACACCAACATGTTAAATTTAACATGTTACAATTAACATGTTACAATTGACATGTATGTTGTGATTGTCTTGTCCAATTGACTTTACATGTTAACTCAGAATGTTGAAGTTTAACACTCAACATGTTGGCGTGTTTTCCGCACCAAGTGGAAAACATGTCAGGTCAATTTGTTGTTCGTGAGATGTCGGCACAGCTTCCGCAACTTCCGTGCTGCTCCGTGCCAACAGATAGCGTAAATGATGCAAAAGACGTGCTTCTCGTGAAGTAGGATTATAGTACAACACTCAACACTCATTCTTTTTGTTATAAGCTACAAATACAGTACGTGCACGTGTGTCGTTCTCTCTGCACTATACTAAAATTTATAGTCAGAAATGGAGTGGAGCAAGGAGATTATTCTGGACTTAATTAATGATATAATAGAAAGGCCCTGTTTGTGGGGTCTCTCATCAAAGGAATATGGAGATAAAGTGAAGAAAGCTGACAGTTTACAGGAACTTGAAATTATCTATAATTGTTCCCATACTGGGCGAGTTGGCCATGCGGTCAGAGGCACGCGGGTGTGAGCATGTATCCGGGAGATAGTGGGTTCGAATCCCACTGTCAGTAGCCCTAAAGATGGTTTTCCGTGGTTTCCCATTTTCATACCAGGCTGCACCTTAATTAAGGACACGACCGCTTCCTTCCAACTCCTAGGCCTTTCCTATCCCATTGTCGCCACGAGACCTATCTGTGTCAGTGCAACGTAAAGCACCTGGCAAAAATTGTTCTAGTGAGTGCATCAAAAAAAAACTAGCGTCCCTCCGCTCCCAGTACAGTCGAGAATTGCAAAACGTTCAGAAAAGTCGGAAGTCGGGGGTGGGAGTGGACAAGTTTATACTGCAAAATAGTTTGCTTTTGAAGCAATGAGCAGGATGAGGGGAGGAAATCTGCCTAATAAAACTGCATTTCTAAATCATAACAAGAAACAACAGTGGAAATAACAGAGGCCAAATCCTCTTAATCTGAGTCCATTGTCTTTGACTGAAAATACTTACAATTGGCTTTACGTCGCACTGACACAGATAGGTCTTACGGCGACGATGGGATAGGAAATGGCTAGGATTGGAAAGGAAGCAGCCGTGGCCTTAATTAAGGTACAGTCCCAGCATTTGCCTGGTGTGAAAATGGGAAACCGAGGAAAACCATCTTCAGGACTGCCGACGATGAGGTTCGAACCTATTATCTCCAGAATACTGGATACTGGCCTCACTTAAGCGACTGCAGCTATCGAGCTCGGTCTGAAAATACTAGACACCATCTAAATGTATTACCACAAACTGATATGATAAACTAACTGTATATAAACAAAGGAAGTCAAGGCGTACGTTAAACAAATATTATTTTCAGTGCAATATGGGATACAAAGTTAATTGGAACAACAAACCAAACTAAATACAATTACACTGTAACGAGCCACTGGAGACCCACCAATATCCCTGAACAACATCTGAAAGTTTGATGAATTTGGGTTCACCCTGTAAGTTGTATGTCTAAATATGGTGGGGCTAATGACCTAGATCAGGGTCAGCCAACTGCGAGTACGTGTGATGTCAGGTAACACGTCACACACTCTGCTCGGGCAGCGAAGCGAAGTACTTAGTACTGTAACTGACAAGTGAAGGCTAGAGGGGCGAGGGGAAATGCAACTTCATTCGTAGAGGGAGGCCCAAGGGCTGCAGGTAGTACAATGCGGTATGTGTAGTACATATTTCTCTCCACGTAATTTATTGTAACGTAACTTTGTTATGAATTAATATAAAAGTTATAAAGCAACTTTATTTCTACATATACAAACTAAACTAACTTTTTCCGGTGAATCTTCGGAACTGATATTGAACACAAAATTGCTGTGTTTTACAATATCACCCACTGTAAAAAATAGTGCTAATAGTAACAAACAGCACAGTTTTACAACAAAAATAGTACAGAGAGTAATGTGTAAACTCGAAACATACGTTTTATCTCATGATATCGATACTCAGTTGCCACTCGTGGGTTTCTTTGATTTTTGTAATCTTGTTTCGTTTATTAGTTTTGCAATATTTGGAGTTAATGTTTGAGGAAACACTAAGTTTAAGAGCACTCTTCAAATCGTGATCTGACAACTGGCTTCAATATTTTGGTTTTGTTGATTTAAAATAGAAAAGATTCGTTCACAGGCATACGTGGAACCTAATATACTCAACATTCCCGCTGCAAACCTATGCAATCGGGGAAACCTTTCTTTTTAATATTATGAGCCCAACTACACCAGAATTGCGCCCTACCATAGAAGGTGCACCATCTGTTGCTATTGAAACTAGTTTGTTCCATGGCAAAGAAGCATTTTCAACAACACTTACAATGCAGTTGAGAATGTCGATGCCTTTCGTGGTATTCTTCATAGGCACTAAATCCAGTATTTCCTCCCAAATTGTTAAGTTTTTGTCAACCCCTCGTATGAAAACGGCTAGCTGGGCCGTGTCAGAAATATCTGTGCCCTCGTCAATTGCTAAGGAGTATGCCCGGAAGCTTTTTGTCAGTTCTGATAATTGTAGGTGGACAGCATCAGATAGGTCTTGAATTTTTGTCGATACTGTGTGCACGGACAAGCTGGTAGCTTCGAACTCTTGAATGATATTTAGACAAAACTCCTCACCTGCTAGAATTAAACATTCCTTTACGAATTCACCACCACTGAACGGTTTAAGTTTCTTTGTAATTAAATATGAAATTTTATAACTCATTTGAACTGCTGACTCACTGATCGAATGCTCGACATGGTTATTTATTTTACCTTTTAGTTCTGTAATTACACGTACCCTTTCCTCGCCTTGATACTGATCATAATCTGCAGCGTGATACAAACTTTTAACCACGCCATTTTCAGTTGTAGATAACGTTGATCTAGACTTACAGTTAGAGTTATTAGATTTACAGTGTGATAGAGAACTAAGAGATAAATTTTTAAATAAGAAGGATTTGTGTGGCTTGTTGTGAAAATTGTCTATAAAAGCCGTAGCCACCAGCATGTATGGCACTTCACGTGTTTACTACAAAGCGAGGCTGTCTCTTCGTCTCCAGCCTACGACAGCGGCTCCCCACCTTCTGCGCTCTTACATCACATGGTCTCTCCGACGTCACACGGTCTCTCTTACATCACACGCCAGCCAGTTGGCCGAGCCTGACCTAGATGTTGGACCCCTTTAAACAATAAACATCATCATCAAAATTTGGAGGGAGAGGCACAAAAATCTTGACTTACTACCATTCATTTAAAAGACATTTCATAGCCTTTATTGCATATGACTAGGAAACATTGTACATTTTAGGTCAAAGTTATACAAGTATGTTGTATATCATTAGTTCATAATGGTAATGTCCCTGTAAAATACACACTTTAAGAATCCTATATAAAGATTAAAGTTGAATGAATATGTTGATATCTATGGACTGACATAGTTCCGTGTGGAGAAACAAACTACAGTCAGTGCTGCCATGATGGGAAGCTGGAATTGCGTTGCTCTATCTGGAACACAAAAGAAATGAGAATTTTTATTAAATACTGCTACTACTTAGTAGTAGAAAGAAAAGCAGCTCGATTTGTTCTGGGTGATTTCCGACAAAAGAGTAGCGTTACAAAAATGTTGCAAAGTTTGGGCTGGGAGGACTTGGGAGGAAGGAGACGAGCTGCTTGATTAAGTAGTATGTTACAAGTCATTAATCTCATATTTGGTCTGTATTGACGACAGTGATTACATATAATTTTAAAAAAATATTTTTTTAATGTCAACCTAGTCAATACTTACAATTACCACTATTGTGGTTAAATGATCATAAATAATTGAAAAATCGTGAACATGTTTCGCCCTTCTTAACGGGCATCATCAGCACTATGAACAACTTTAAAAATAATAGTTACATTTAAGACTGTCTTACAATATAAGATTGGAATAAAATGCGACATTAAAAGTTGTTTTTGATACCATTATTAAAAAGTTATAAGTAAATCTTATAAACAACAAGTTAAAACAATTGTAGGTCAATCTCATTCTTGTCCAATTCTTAGCTTCAGTACCACATATTCTTCCCGGGCCGAAACACCCCGCCCAGAAATATTACGAACTGAGAAAGAATGGCCAACTAAATTCTGCCCAACGTTCATATAGGACCTCTTCAAACCCTGAAAGATCAACGAAAAGGGGAAGAGAGAAGAGAAGAAGGAAGTACATGTATGAATCCACTCAGTTCTACTATTACAATCAGTGGCGAAAAGCCATACGCAATGTGTTTACAAACGAACAACCAATTTGCAGCCTGAAAGAAGATGTATTGCACACATTCTTTTCGGACATATTTTCTAGGCCTAACGACCACAAAAGACCAGAATACCCTCAAAAATTCACTGAGAGTGAAATCATGGAGACTAACGACCTATACAATCCGGTCATATCTAAAGAAGACATTATTCAGGCAACACAGAAAATCAAGATAGACACCGCAAGCGGTCCTGACCATGTAATCGTCCGAGCTATTAAAAACAGCACGATTTCAGACATAATCGCAATCATCGCCACTAGAATGCTAACAACAGGGTCAGTACCATCGACTTTCAAGAAAGCCCGTACAATTCTGGTTCATAAAGGAGGTGACGTAAACGATCCCAGTAACTGGCGTCCAATTACTATATGCTCAGTTATTAGACGAGTCATCGAGAGAGTTCTTGACAAACAGCTTCGGAACTACATTGGGTTTCATGACAACCAAAGGGGTTTCACCAATACACCCGGTACTTACATAAATACCTCAATTTTGGAAGCCGCTTTACAGCACACTAGGCAAGAAAAGAACGATGCATGCATTATATTTCTCGACGTTCGCAAAGCTTTTGATAACGTCGGACATGCGCACCTCCAGAGCACACTGGAGTCGGAGTTCCCGAAAAACTGACGAGACTGATAATTGCTCTACAAGAGGGAAACGTAACACAGATACAGACACAAAAACAGGGAACAAAACCCATCAAAATTAATCGCGGTGTGCTTCAAGGCTCCCCTTTGTCACCGGCATTATTTAACATCACTACCAATCATATTGTAGAAGAACTTTCTGAAGATTCTTTAGCAAGGAATTACGGTTACTCGATTGCAAACTGGAGCCTAACCTCACTATAATGTGTTTCGCCGACGATACGGTAATATTTGGGAAAACACTGAATCTGCTGCCGAACTAGCCAGGATCACCAAAGAAAGATTTAAGGAACTCGGCCTGGACATCAGCGCTTCAAAATCAGCTTGTCTTTCTATCAAGAAAGGTCGGCTAACGGAGGAGAATATCATCATTAATGACGACTGTGAAATTAAATCACAGTGCAACGGAAGTGCGATTCGTTACTTAGGTGTGAATTTCATCAATGAAATTAAACTGGATCCACAAGCCGTACTTGAAAAGACGCGAAACAAGATTGACACCCTTGTTAGCTCACCATTGCTGTAATCTGACCAGAAATTTTCAATTTTAAACAGTTCAATATCACCTACTCTTATTTATCCACTCCAAGTTACTCCCCTAAACAAGATACCTCAATCTTTTCTATCAGATGCAGATAAAATATTAAAGAGTGGAACTAAAGAATTATTACAACTACCAGCAGACATTCCGGATCACATGGTATACTCCGAAAGGAAGTATAAAGGCCTCGGTTTGTTTCGCGCCACTTGGGAAGCCAAACTACAGCATATTAACATCTGTAATAAATTATCACTTGCAAATAACGGCTACATTAATGCAACTAGAAACTTGGAACAAGAACGTACAATTTGTTTGCAAGATCTAGGCATAGAAATGAATGATCGAGTTATGTCCAAAATAGCCCTCTTCCCAACGTAAGGAAGTTCCGACAGATACTACGAGACAGAGAAGTTCAGTCATGGACGAAGTTGCTGCACAAAGGAAAGGGCGTTCGACTCTTCCAGGAATACACGCCAGCGAACAAATGGATAAGAGATCACCGAGGCTTATCCTGTGCGGAATGGAGAGAGGCCATCAAGATGACAGCGAACGTGTGCGCCGTTCGCTCCATGCCAGGAAGGTCCCAGGACAACACCCTCTGTCGGCGTTGCCACAGAGAGCACGAAACCCTTGCCCATGTCCTGGGAGCCTGCCCTCACGGGGAGGTATTGAGAAATTCCCGCCATCATACAATACGACACATGATTGCGACCTCGCTGAGGGATCACGGTTTCACGGTGCACAAAGAGGTCTCTGGCCTAGCTACCGACGGGAGTAACAGACATATTGACATGATAGCCTTTCAACCAGCTAGCAAGCAAGGACTAATCTTAGATCCCACAATACGCTTCGAGTCGCACGTTGGCCAGGCCGAAGAGGTGGACGCCGAAAAGAAGTCAATTTACCAGCCAACTGTAAACTACTATAAAGATAAATATCACCTAGACAATATTTCCGTCCATGGACTCATGATCGGAGCTCGAGGCACAATCCCTAAATTTCTTGTACAGCTATGGGATTCTCTCGGTCTTAGCCGGACACGACTTCACGACATCGCTATCGCCGCAATACGAGGTTCAGTGACCATACTCCGCAATCATCTATATAACATCTGAAGAACCGTATTGCAAATCTATTCCTGAGTCTTTTGGTGAATCTTCTACCTGGCACACTAGCAAAGTCAACAGTAACTTAGAAGACAAAATACTGTGTAGTCGACATACTTTGTCCTTGTGGCAGCCTCCGCATGGGGGAAGTTGTAATAATAATAAATAGTCTAAAAAATATATATGTTAATGTTGGTAGGAAGATTGTCAAACGGCATTCGTCTGAAATTGAAATGGATCCATTTTCTTTTACATTTGGTGATGGTCCATATTAAGCTGTATTCATCAGCAAGTAGAAATTCGAAGAACAAAATATATACAAAACAAGGGCTCTAATTAATCATGTAGTAGAAGATTAGGTCAGGGATGATCATGGTAATTCTTCTTGAGTTAAATTGGTTATATAACCAGTCGAATAAGAATACGTTGAATTAAAAATACACATCGTAAATTCACGACAATGCACTGGATTGAAGATATTTATCAATATAATTGTAGTATCCCTTCTGTTGTGTAAATTTTCAATGATTAGAATGTTGGATAGACTGTAAAGAAAAATATAAAAAAATGCATTTAAAGTGTATGTACAAAAATAACAGTTGTGGTTGTATACGGTTATGGGTTACATAAAAATGCGTACTTACTCGAATGCCGTAGAGTGTCTAGAGTGTGGTTATTCATACGTTGGTCAAACTGGGCGAAGTTTTATTACAAGGTATTTGGAACATTTCAATGCCGAAAAACATAAATATTCCGCTATGAGTACACACATGAAGGAAACAGGCCACCATTTTACCACAATAGAAAAAGATCTAACAATAATAAAGAATACTAACAAGGGAAAACTGCTAAACGAATTTGAAAATATCTATATTTATTTGGACAAAACGTTTAATAAGGATTATAACCTTAATGACGACACGGAAATTAAGAGTCCTTTGTACACATTAATACCTAAGTTGTTGAAAACAGTTATCCCAAATCAAAAGAGAATCCCGCATATTTTAAAAATTACCAATACAACAACTCCAAACACGCACCCAGATACCTTACCTATAATTCCCCCTCCGAATAATCCCCCTCCCATATCGACACCAATATGTACCAATCCGCCCAGTTCTTCCCTCCCTCAACTTGTCCCCCTCCCTCCGCCACACCCATACAATACACGTAGTAGAAACGCCAGTCAGATTACCGCTAGCAACAGAACAAGTTAGACACTCTACGGCATTCGCGTAAGTACCCATTTTTACGTAACCCATAACCGTATACAACCACAACTGTTATTTTTGTACATACACTTTAAATGCATTTTTTTATATTTTTCTTTACAGTCTATCCAACATTCTAATCATTGAAAATTTACACAACAGAAGGGATACTACAATTATATTGATAAATATCTTCAATCCAGTGCATTGTCGTGAATTTACGATGTGTATTTTTAATTCAACGTATTCTTATTCGACTGGTTACATAACCAATTTAACTCAAGAAGAATTACCATGATCATCCCTGACCTAATCTTCTACTACATGATTAATTAGAGCCCTTGTTTTGTATATATTTTGTTCTTCAAATTTCTACTTGCTGATGAATACAGCTTAATATGGACCTTCACCAAATGTTAAAGAAAATGGATCCATTTCAATTTCAGACGAATGCCGTTTGAAATCTTCCTACCAACATTAACATATATATTTTTTAGACTAGATTATGAGATTGACCTACAATTTGTTTTAACTTGTTTATAAGATTTACTTATAACTTTTTAATAATGGTATCAAAAACAACTTTTAATGTCACATTTTATTCCAATCTTATATGATTGATTATTGTAAGACAGTCTTAAATGTAACTATTATTTTTAAAGTTGTTCATAGTGCTGATGATGCCCATTAAGAAGGGCGAAACATGTTCACGATTTTTCAATTATTTATGATCATTTAACCACAATAGTGGTAATTGTAAGTATTGACTAGGTTGACATTAAACAAATATTTTTTTAAAATTATATGTAATAAGTAGTATGTTCCGAGCTGTCAGTAGAGAGATGGCGTGGGAGGACATCAGTAGATGAATAAGTTTGAGTGGTGTCTTTAAAAGTAGAAAAGATCACAATATGAAGATAAAGTTGGAATTCAAGAGGACAAATTGGGGCAAATATTCGTTTATAGGAAGGGGAATTAGGGGCTGGAATAACTTACCAAGGGAAATGTTCAATAATTTTCCAATTTCTTTGCGATCACTTAAGAAAAGGCTAGGAAAACAAACAGATAGGGAATCTGCCACCTGGGCAACTGCCCTAAATGCAGATCAGTAGTGACTGACTGATTGACATTATCTTCAGCCTTTCTTTCTTTTGGATGCTCTGGGCAAAAAGGAAAATCACTTTGAGAGTAGTTTGATATCAGTTATTTCAGGTCTCTTGCCTGTCGTGACAATGTAGTAATATAGGGTAATACAAAAGCAGATGTACAGCAGAAACTGTCATTTCTTCTGTCATTTAGTTGGCACCTCCATAGTGTAATGGTTGGCACTTTGGCTGCTATCCACAGAGGCCCAGGTTTCAATTCCTAGCACTCTCACAAATTTAAAATTGGCAGGACTAGTGTATGTTTAATCCATTCGCATCATTTGATGAGCTATGGTCGCACATGGTATTTTGATGCACGAATCAAACTTCAAGCTCAGCTCGCAATGACGCAGTGTCTCGCTTATCTCTGTATATTAGATTCTGTCTTCGATATAAGTTCTCACAAAGACATGTACTGTTGGTAAACAATGCTGTCTGTATTTCTATACGGCATTGGGATTGTTGAACAACAGTTTATTTTCAGTGGCATTCAGTATTAATTATGCAGTTGAACAGACAACACGATAATGACGAGAGTAGGAATGCGCTTGTAGACATTGTTTTAGATGGTGATTATGGCAATAATTATGTCTTGGAAAAAGAATCAGAGTTCGAGAGTTGTGATAGCAACAGTGAAAGTTATTCGAGTGCGAAGAGTATAGAAAAAAGTGAGAGTGCAAATCCTCCCAAATGTGTGTGGCCGGTGACAAAAGAATCATAATGATTGGAAATTGGAGAACAAAGACATTAATTCTGATATACATCCATTTTGTGGATATAGCAGTGTTTCAGAAATACGAAAAATTTAGAGTCCTTTGACCATCCCAACGTGCAATGTTTTTAGAGTACGTGGATCTGCTCCTTTTGAAATGATTTCAAATGAAACATTTGTACCACAGCCAACAGTCATTCAAAGAATGAATGGGTAAGTCACAACTTTCATTGGCATGAATATGAAATTTGAGTGAATTATCTTCATTAGGTAATAATTTAGGCAAGTTTGTGTGTGATAGGTGCACTCAAAGTAGGTAAATTAAATCTGATTCCACAGTCAACAATGTGGCCATTTATTGAGACTTGAATGGGTTTAAAAGATAATGCAGCTCATTCCATTAGAGGTGTGACTAAAAAGAACTGCACCACCTGAAACTGAAGATACAAATTCACATTTAGTTGACAAAAAGAAAAGGCAAACAAACACCACCTTGGGTGAGGAAAAACCCTGATGAAGTGGATCAGTTCAGATATCTGTACAGTTTGCTCAAGAAGATGATCAATGTTATGCAGAGACTACCAGCGAAGTCCAGCCGGGCTGAGTGGCTCAGACGATTGAGGGACTGGCCTTCTGACCCCCCAACTTGGCAGGTTTGATCCTGGCTCAGTCCTGTGGTATTTGAAGGTGCTTAAATATGCCAGCCTCGTGTCTGTAGATTTACTGGCACGTAAAAGAACTCCTGCGGGACTAAATTCCGGCACCCCAGCACCTTCAAAAACAGTAAAAGTAGTTAGTAGAACATAAAACATATATTATTATTATTATTATTATTATTATTATTATTATTATTATTATTATTATTATTATTATTATTATTATTATTATTATTATTATTATTATTATTATTATTACCAGGCCTAGGGTAGAGAAAGTGAAATCTGTCTGCAAACGAATAAGGGTAGAAAATCTCCAGGACGAGGAAATTAGACATATGGATATGATTAGTGAGAAGTTTCAAACAGTAGACAGTAAGCAGGTTCAGGATATAGAAAGTGAATGGGTGGCATACAGGGATGCAGTAGTAGAAACAGCAAGGGAATGCCTAGGAACAACTGTGTGTAAAGATGGGAAAAGGCGAACATCTTGGTGGAATGATGAAGTGAGAGCAGCCTGTAAACGTAAAAAGAAGGCTTATCAGAAATGGCTCCAAACAAGGGCCGAGGCAGACAGGGATTTGTACGTAGATGAAAAAAACAGAACGAAACAAATAGTTGTTGAATCCAAAAAGAAGTCATGGGAAGATTTTGGTAATAACCTGGAAAGGCTAGGTCAAGCAGCAGGGAAACCTTTCTGGACAGTAATAAAGAATCTTAGGAAGGGAGGGAAAAAGGAAATGAACAGTGTTTTGAGTAATTCAGGTGAACTCATAATAGATCCCAGGGAATCACTGGAGAGGTGGAGGGAATATTTTGAACATCTTCTCAATGTAAAAGGAAATCATCATGGTGGTGTTGCAAACAGCCAAGCTCATGGGGAGGAGGAAAATGATGTTGGTGAAATTATGCTTGAGGAAGTGGAAAGGATAGTAAATAAACTCCATTGTCATAAGGCAGCAGGAATAGATGAAATTAGACCTGAAATGGTGAAGTATAGTGGGAAGGCAGGGATGAAATGGCTTCATAGAATAGTAAAATTAGCGTGGAGTGTTGGTAAGGTACCTTCAGATTGGACAAAAGCAGTAATTACACGTATCTATAAGCAAGGGAACAGGAAGGATTGCAACAACTATCGAGGTATCTCATTGATTAGTATACCAGGCAAAGTATTCACTGGCATCTTGGAAGCGAGGGTGCAATCAATCGTTGAGAAGAAGTTGGATGAAAACCAGTGTGGTTTCAGACCACAGAGAGGCTGTCAGGATCAGATTTTCAGTATGCGCCAGGTAATTGAAAAATGCTACGAGAGGAATAGGCAGTTGTGTTTATGTTTCGTAGATCTAGAGAAAGCATATGACAGGGTACCGAGGGAAAAGATGTTCACTATACTCGGGACTATGGAATTAAAGGTAGATTATTCAAATCAAAGGCATTTATGTTGACAATTGGGCTTCAGTGAGAATCGATGGTAGAATGAGTTCTTGGTTCAGGGTACTTGCAGGAGTTAGACAAGGCTGTAATCTTTCACCTTTGCTGTTCGTAGTTTACATGGATTATCTGCTGAAAGGTATAAAATGGCAGGGCGGGATTCAGTTAGGTGGAAATGTAGTAAGCAGTTTGGCCTATGCTGACGACTTGGTCTTAATGGCAGACTGTGCCGAAAGCCTGCAGTCTAATATCTTTGAACTTGACAATAGGTGCAATGAGTATGGTATGAAAATTAGCCTCTCGAAGACTAAATTGATGTCAATAGGTGAGAAATTCAACAGAATTGAATGTCAGATTGATGATACAAAGCTAGAACAG
This sequence comes from Anabrus simplex, assembly GCF_040414725.1. Taxonomy (NCBI): domain Eukaryota; kingdom Metazoa; phylum Arthropoda; class Insecta; order Orthoptera; family Tettigoniidae; genus Anabrus; species Anabrus simplex. The sequence goes on from NC_090265.1 coordinate 41,876,660, forward strand.
GTCGATAATTTCAAGTATTTAGGTTGTGTGTTCTCCCAGGATGGTAATATAGCAAGTGAGATTGAATCAAGGTGTAGTAAAGCTAATGCAGTGATCAGATCAAAAATTAGATGGATGGCTTTTCTGGCGTTTGCTCTATTAACCAGCGTTTCGTCTTAGGTCTGACACTAGACTCTTCAGAGTGGGATGTGTCAGAGCAAACGCCGGAAAAGCCATCCATCTAATTTTTGATCTGATTTTTGATATGCTCTATTGGTGGAAAAGAATCTAATTCCCTTCATGGGAACTTAGAATTTCCATTTGGAATTGCTAGGCGGGCATTAATTCCATTGTGGAGTTTTATCTCCCGTATGCAGTTATCAGACTGTGCTTCATAAATAAGCTTCTGATAAGTTCACCTGCACACACCCCAGCGTCAGTGGGTAGGGTCTGACACATCCCACTCTGAAGAGTCTAGTGTCAGACCTAAGACGAAACGCTGGTTAATAGAGCAAACGCCGGAAAAGCCATCCATCTAATTTTTGATCTGATTTTTGATATGCTCTATTGGTGGAAAAGAATCTAATTCCCTTCATGGGAACTTAGAATTTCCTAATGCAGTGATGTCGCAGTTGCGATCAGCAGTATTCTGTAAGAAGGAAGTCTGCTCTCAGACGAAACTATCTTTACATCGGTCTGTTTTCAGACCAACTTTGCTTTACGGGAGCGAAAGCTGGGTGGACTCAGGATAACTTATGAATAAGTTAGAAGTAACAGACATGAAAGTAGCAAGAATGATTGCTGGTACAAACAGGTGGGAACAATGGCAGGAGGGTACTTGGAATGAGGAGATAAAGGCTATTTTAGGAATGAACTCAATGGATGAAGCTGTTCGCATAAACCGGCTTCGGTGGGGGCGTCATGTGAGGCGAATGGAGGAAGACAGGTTACCTAGGAAAATAATGGACTCTGCTATGGAGGGTAAGAGAAGTAGAGGGAGACCAAGACGACGATGGTTAGACTCGGTTTCTAACGATTTAAATATGAGAGGTATAGAACTAAATGAGGCCACAACACTAGTTGCAAATCGAGGATTGTGGCGACGTTTAGTAAATTCTCAGAGGCTTGCAGACTGAACGCTGAAAGGCATAACAGTGTATAATGATTATGTATGTATGTTACCAGTAAAGTCCAGAAACTGAGCACACATATACAGGTAAGTCCCGTTATACACGAATTCGTTATCCACAATTTTGGTTTTAAGTCTAATGCTGCCATCTGTTACCAGTACGTGGAAACTGTAATGCCCTAAGGCAAGTACAAACATGCGTTCCGAACTCTGTAATGTACACTACATTGCACGCCAAGGTTAAACGGGGCAAGTGTATCTCTACGTGCATCTTTTGTTGTGTTTGTCCAGACATGAATCGTCAGTTCCAGTGAGCAGAGCTGTGAATTTGTAGTTGACAGGTTTTGTATTTAAAATGTGAAGTAAAAAAAGAAAGAAGCGTGTACAAAAGTCTTATTCGTTAGAAACAAAGTTGGAAGTTATGGATCGCTAAGAGAAAGGTGAGCGTATTGTTGACATTCAGCATGCTTAGGGACTTAGGAAATCCACTGTAAGAACTATTCGTGACAATGTGCAATCAATTTGAAAAACTGCTCAATCTCCTACTAACTTAAGTGTGACCAGAGTGACCAAATCTCGCTTGGAAGCGATGGAAAGAATTGAAAAAATACCAAGCCATTGGATTAAGCATCACAACCAACAACACATGCCGCTCTCTGGAGCTGCTAATCAAACCAAAGCCAAGAGCTTGTATGGAGAGTTTAGTTTATTATTGTGTGTTTAAGTATTAAATTTTGCATTAAAATGAGTTTCGGAAACATGATAATGGTTATTTTTTGTAAAAATACTAAGAATCTCTGCGATTTTAAATGTAATATGTGAGTAAATGGAAACTTAACCCTATATTTTACATATAACATGACTCTCGATTTACGCGAATTTGGTAGTAACGTTACTATACCAGATTGAGGACGGAGGACTGACACAGACCCACACCCAAGATAGCGGGAAGTAAAGACAGAAATCCAGAGAGGGATCGTGTTACAAGCCGCCCAGTTATATGGTTTATGGACAAAACTTCTAAGCACATCCCAACATAGAGCTGCAAGGACATTCTAATAATCTGCCAAGTTAACCAGCTTCTTCCATAAGTCAAGCGCAAACATGAATCGGATTTAGAAAAGAAGATTTTAACTCCTCGACTGGAAGCTGACATATGTTTTTTAATATTTTAGTTAAGAATTTCAATTATACTTTAATAACATCTCAAGTAGTTAGTTGGTGAAAAGTTAATCAGTGTTTCTTCAAATACGCTTCCGAACAGAAGCTAAGAAAAGAGACTTAAAAGACGTTTTTATCTTCTTATTGGAAGAAGAGAATTTTTAACAGTATTTTAGTTAAGGACAAGCTATTAATCATTTTTTAAGTACTCTTCTCCTGTCCAACCCCCTTCTTCCTCACTACCTCCATCCTCCTCCAATGGACAAACGATTGTTAAGTTTCCCATGAGAAGTTATAAAGGCTAATACGAGAACGTATATTGTGCATACTTTTACCTTATTTACACTTAAGGTTACGTGAATATAGCTGATAATGACTGCAAAGCAGTCAAAACATGTACTATTAATGATTTTATAAAATTACCGAAGGCAAATAAAGGTATCGATTAGGTGGCCAAAGATTTCTTTGATTGTTAGATTGTCATACTGATACGGACACGAAGTGGATAGTCAGTAAAATGAACGTAACTATCGTGTGTAACGAGATCGACCTGTACAATCAAATTGCAAAAACTTCTATGGGATTCCTAATTCCCACAAACAACCTACCTGACAATTAACTACAGTTTCTTTGTGCCTGTCATGACCTTGAAACCTACTCTGTAACAAGCAGAGATATTAACGAGCTTCAAGCAGTGGAAATGAAATTCCTCCTCCTCCTGTCACACTTATCCAGAGAGCTCCTGGGACAGGCAGTGGGTCATTGACCTCCATCCACTTCTTGCATCTCCCTGGAGACATAAGAGATGAATGGTGCCTCTGAGATACTCATTAGCTCTTTGCCCTGATTCACTTAGACTCTTCATATAGGCTATTATTACACTGGGCTCGCTGCCATGTTTCAATGAGGCTGCCCCTAACCTCACAATAATAATTATTAAATTAATGTCTTAATGGTCCACCTTTTCAGTACTATAATATACAATATTTTTTAATTACATTACTAAACTAGGGACTAGTTTCAGCCTTGGCTAGCTATCTTCAGCCTTAATGTAATACATCTAATAACTAACAAATGTACAAACACACAACTGACATAAAAACAAATGTACAACAATACAATTGACATTAAAATCTGAGATGAAGTAAGTGTATTTGAAAAATAAATAAATGAGACTCTAAATTCTTAGCATCTGGAGTATGCTCATCATCCAAGACTCTTTCTTGCATTAATATTCATAGAACTGTTAGTTCCATCACTGCTAATCAATACAATTTCAACTGCAAAACGGGAACTGGTAAATGTTGATTTTGTAGTCCGATCATCTATCACCAAATCTACTTGAGTGGTATGCAAGCCACTGGACGCCAATGTATATAACCACCGGCTGACGCAGAACTGCTAGATGGTGTTTCCACATCAACCAACGTAAATAAAATGATATGTTCCTGTAGTGCTTGTTAAAATTATGCTGAAATGCTGTTGGACATTGTCAGGACGGCACATGAAGATATGGTTAAAACTGAATTCTTAATTTGTGGCTGGTCGTCGTCATCATCATCATCATCATCTGCAGTTTCCAGCTATTGACTGGGTCTGCTTGGAACATAAGCCTCTGCATCTCCTCTTGTCTTCCAACCACTTCTCCCTAGTCACTCTTGCCCAGTCCTTTCCTCTTCTCTGTACACACTCTTCCACTCCTTTTATCCACCTGTCTCTTGGTCTTCCTATTCCCGTTTACCTGTTATCTCCATTTCGTGCATCCTCCTCGGTATCCTTTCCTCTGTCATTCTCTTCATGTGTCCATACCATCTAAGTCTAGTCTATTCTGTAGTGCCTCCCCTTACTATATCTCGAACCTTCTCATTTCTTATCTTATCCCATCTTGTCACTCTTATCCTGCTTCTAAGAAATTACTTTTCACTTGCCTGTATTCTATTCATGGCTCTCAGCCTCATTACCCAAGTCTCAACTGCATACGTCAGAATAGGTATATAGTACGTCCTGTATATCACCCTTTTGCTTCTCTGAAGGACATCCTTGCTTCAAACCAGGCTTCTGACACTTTTCAGGAATGCTCCTGCTTGTCTTCCACGCTCTATTATTTACTTATCATTTCTTCCACTTTCCTCTATGATACTTCCTAAGTACTTTAAATTCTCTACCTTCCTAAGCTGTTCCCCTCCAAGCATTATCCCCTCTAGTAGATCTCTCCTTTCTAGTTGTGATCACTATCGCGCACTTTTGGGCATTAAATGTCATTCCATATTGTTCCACCTCATCTACTCAAGCATCTAACTGTTCCTGGATATCCTCTTCCTTTTCTCCCCAGACTAACAGGTCATCTGCAAACATCACTTTCATTTTTCCTTCTCCAATTTTCCTTGCCAACTTTGTCATTATCTTGTTCATTGTTACTACGAAGAGCAAGGGTGACAGAGCACTTCCTTCCTCAAACCAGCCTGTTCTCTCTCCTCTTATTTTCACACAACTGACACTCCCATTGTACATCTCCTTCACTCTTTCTACGGTCTATTCCTCGACACTTCTCTGTAAGGCTTCCCATACCTTGTTTCTACACACACGGTCATAAGCTTTCTCAAAGTCCACGAAGGCCATCACAAGATCCTTACCCCATTCATAATGACGCTCTTGTAGTTGCCTTACTGCAAATATAAGGTCTACTGTGGACCTTCCTGATCTGAAACCATACTGCTCTTCTCTTTTCTTCCACCCTCTTTCTGATTCTATTCTTCAGAATCTTCTCAAACACCTTTGCACAGTGGCATATGAATGTGACTCCCCTATAGTTCTTAAACTCTTTTCTATTCCCCTTCTTGAAAATGGGTATGATTACCCCCCTTCTTCCAATCTTCAGGGGTCTTTCTTTCCTTCCATACTACTTTCAGCACACGATAAAGCCACTGTTTCCCTACCTCTCCTGCTGCCTTCACCATCTCAATAATCACTTCATCTAACCCTGGGGCTTTCCCTCCTTTCATCTTGTCCAGTGCTAGCTCCACTTCTGCCCATGTTAAGTCTTTTTCTTCTTCCATATTTCTTACTTCCTCGCTGTTTCTACTTTCCTCCTCAGTGCATCCTTCTGGGTTTATTAAATCTTCAAAATACTCATTCCACATTCCATTGAGTTTCTCCATTTCCTGCACTTTATTTCCATTTTTGTCCATCATTATAACATCTTCCCTCTTGCCTTTCCTCTTACTCTTGACCATTCCATACAGTACTTTATTTCCTTTGCTATCCTCTTCCATCATGTTTGTCCACTTTTCCATCCATTTTTTCTTCTCCTCTGTTACAACCTTTTTAGCTTCTACCTTTTTCATCTTATATTCTTGTCTTCCTTGTCCTCTGTTGAAACCACACTCTGAAAGCTTTATTCTTCTCCCTAACTGCCGTTTTGACTGTCATTTCACCATTATATCGCTATATAGATGCTGTAAACTCCACTCTTGACTGGTTATGCCAAAATGGAGATGTCCTTTTTGTTGATGGTAATAGTTGGCTTAGAGGTAGTGATTTTAGAAAAGATGGGCTACACCTTAACAGAAAAGGAACCTCTAAGTTTGGTAAACTTCTCAATAGAATATCTAGTAGAATGCTCTCGGGAAACTAATTAAGAAATGAGGGGGGATGCTAATCCTAATGGCAAAAACTTAAGTGATACAGAAAATGATTTAGAAAGTATAACTTATATCAGGAATACAATACAAAATGTAGATAGGGAATCATTTCACAGAGATCAGATACACTATACTAAGAAAGCACCAAAGACATCAATAAAAAGATTAGTTGAACATTTTAGAGGATACTATCAAAATGTAAATGACTTCGAAGCAAACTAACTGAACTTAAAATTTCTTCATGTTTAGCTGACTATGACTTCATGGTATTAACCGAAACAAACTTAAATGATGAAATTAGTGATGTGGAACTCGGACTCGAAACGTATTCAATTTTCTGATGTGATAGGTCTTCTTTAACGAGTACGAAGGCATCCCATGGGGGGGTAATGATCTGTATTAACAAGAGGTTTAAACCTACTCTGATACCATGCATTAACACAGTTGAACAGTTGTTTATGTCCCTGACTTTTAACACCACAAAATTAATCATTGGTGCTGTATACATTCCACCCAAGTCTCCTGTCCAAAAATATTTCGAACATTGCAGTGCTGTTGAAAAAATTATGTCAAATCTTGCTCATTGTTGGTGACTACAATCTACCACATCTTAATTGGATAGTAAATGAAGAAACATCTTCTGGCCTTATGCCAGTAGGTAACCACACCATGCAGTCCAGTTTAGTTATAGACACTTTTTCTTATCTCTCTTTAAATCAATTTAATGCTATCCTAAATTTTCTGAATCACTTTCTTGATTTGGTTTTCAGTAACTCCAATTCCATTGAAGTAAAATCTAGTAATGAAAGCATTGTCCCCCTCCTTAGACACCACCCAGCATTAGAGATTTCTTTACCTTTAAATGAGCTATATAATTCCTTGCCTGCTAATAGTTTTTATTTTGACTTTTTAAATGGTGACTATAATGGACTAAATTATTATCTGTCACAGTTCACCTGGAAGGAGATGTTTCAAAATATATCAATTGATAAAGCAGTAGAAATCTTCTATTCAGTACTACATTATGGCATGGAACTTTACATCCCTATACGGAATTTTAAGACTCCCAAATTCCCGAAGTGATTTAATCATAAATTGAAATCCCTGATTATTGAAAAGAAGAAAGCACACAAGCGATACCAATTATCAGGTCTCAATAGTGATTATCAGCATTTCTCAAAATTAAGAAATGAATGCAAGTCTGAATCTAAATCTTGCTATACAATGTATGTCTCCAACTGTGAACGAAGTATTACTTCCAATCCACAGAAATTCTGGCAGTATCTCAGTTCTAAAAGGTCATGTGATAATATTCCTTCAACAATGCATCTTAATGAAGCTACAGCAGATACTGGAGAAAATATTGTCAATCTTTTTGCTAACCACATTTCATCTGTTTAATCTTCTTATCAAAATGGTAGTAGTATGTCATGATTATCCTTTCTCTGTCAATCTATCAGTTATAAACATTAATAAGGCAGAAATTTGCAAGAAACTTATATCTCTGGAATTAAAGAAAACTGTAGGACCTGATGGTGTTTCAACTTACCTGCTCAAGTACTGCTCATTTATTTTATGTGAAGCACTCTTATCTGTTCAACTTATCATTAAACCAAGGCGTTTTTCCAGTGGAATGGAAGAAAGGATTTGTTAGTCCAGTTTTCAAAAATGGTGATAAAACTGACATAAAACAATATAGACCAGTTATAATCTCTTCTCATATTTCCAAAATTTTTGACTCAATAATTCTTGACAAAATCGCACCTCTCTTTAGAAACATCATCATTGATGAGCAACATGGATTCTTTTCAGGACGGTCAACCTGTAGCAATCTTCTTTTATTCTATCAGTTCCTCTTGGATGCAATTGAGAACCACTCCCAAGTGGACTGCATTTATACAGACTTCTCAAAAGCTTTTGACACTGTCGACCACGATATCTTGCTGCAAAAACTAACAGGCTACGGAATTAATGGGCCTCTCCTCTCATGGTTTGAATCATATCTTAAAAATCGCCTGCAGATTGTTAAAATAAGGAATCATTTATCTGTACCTATTATTGTTACCAGTGGAGTTCCTCAAGGGTCTCACTTTGCGCCCTTACTTTTTACTCTCTACATAAATGACATTAAAAATATACTTAAGAATTCTGAATTGCTTTTGTTTGCTGACGATGCAAAAATTTTTATATAAATTAATTGTCCACTTGATTGTTTAAAACTTCAAGAAGATTTACATCATCTGGAAAAGTATTGTATTCAAAATGGGTTGAAACTTAATCATGAGAAATGTAAAATAATATAGTTTTTTAAAAACAAGAAGAAAATACAATTTCAGTACAAATTTAGTAATAACAACATTCTAACTCCTGTTTCACAAGTTAATGACCTTGGTGTTTTATTCAGTTATAACCTATCGGTTAATGAACATATTGAAAATATTTGTAAGAAAGCATTTCAAAGATTGGGTTGCATTACTAGATATTCTAGAGAATTTTCAAACTTAGCTACCTATAGATTGCTGTATGTGTCTATGGTACGCCCTATACTAGAATACTGTACACCTGTTTGGAACCCTTCTCATCAGACCTCTATCCATAGCTTAGATTCAGTACAACATAAATTTCTTCGTTTATATTCATTTAGAGCAGGATTCTCATATGATAATGTTGATTATACATCCTTACAACAGTCCTTACAGGTTTTTCTCCGGGTACTCCGGTTTTCCCTGTCATCTTTCATTCCAGCAACACTCTCCAGTATCATTTCATAGCATCTATCATTCATTAATAAATCACTTTGGGAGTGGCGACCCCATCGTACTAACAGCCTATATCTGCGTCATTCATTACATCCCTGACCCGGTCAAAGACTGGAAAACAGGTTGTAGGTAGGACAACAGTCCTTAAATCTGCATAGCCTGTCACAACGCCGTGAATTATTGGATACACTCTTCATTTTTAAATTGCTTCATTCCTCGGTGAATTGTCCACAACTCCTTGCAAAAATTAATGTACATGTACCAGACAGACGCACAAGGTTCAAGAATACATTGTCATACAAACTGGCATAGAACTAACTACGCATTCAATGGGCCATTTGAACGAATGTCAAGATCTCTAAACAAAGTGGATATTGATGTATTTAACTGCTCATTGTCAAAATTGAGAAATCACTTGCATAATCTCCAGAATTGACTATTACTTTCCTGTGATTACTTGTAATATAACCTGTGTATATATCTGTACATATTTTTCTACTTATACTCCATTGAACTTTCTTTTTAGTGTGTTTTGTTTTGTTTATTCTTCTCTTCTGTTATGTAAAATGGTATTACCGTTAATAAAGTATTATTATTATCTATATATATAAAATAAGAGTTTTGTCGGTACATTGCTCAGAATTTGAAAAGAATGGTATTTCTGCATCGGTCATGTCCACAGTAACCAGGAAATACACTTTTTACATTTCCGTAATTTCTGTCTGTCTGTATGTACGTACACGCATCACTAGAAAACGGCCAAAGAGAATTTAATAAAAATCGGTATGCAAAGTCGGGGAATAAGTCGCTACAATCTAGGCCATAAATAATTTTATTCACGCTGATAGAAATGGTAGTATAGGGGAAGGCCTAACATTTATTTTTCAAATATTTATGTTTTTAGTAGTCCTATCTTCATAAAAATTGGTATGCAAAGTCTAGGAATACATGGCTACAATCTAGCCTATGAATAATTTTATTCATGCTGAGTGAAATGATAGTTTAGGGGAAGGCCTAAAATTTAATTTTTAAATATTTACATTATTAGTGGTCCTGTTTCATTGAAAAATGGTATGCAAAAATCGGAGAATGAGCCACTACAATTTAAGCTATAAGTAATTTTATTTACGCTGAGTGAAATGTTAGTTTAGGGGAAGGCCTAAATGTAATTTTCAAATATTTATATTATTAGTTGTCGTATTGATAATACTACATAACCAAAGTTATAGAGAATTAAATTTCCGACCATTTATGTCTTATACATTTTTACCGTACCGGCTATGATAATGATATTTATGAATTTGTATTTTTGTTGCCAAGTCCATATCAATGCCGAGCCATGAGAAAATGGGTTAACAGAATTTAATGAAGATCGGCATATAGAGTAGGGGAATAAGAAACTACAGTCTAAGCTATAAACAAATTTATTCATCCTGGATGAAATTGTAGTTTAGGTTAAGGTGCCTAAACTGTCATATTTAAATACCAATGTTATTGGTCCTATCTAAAAGTACTATATAATAAAGTTATAGAGAATACAATTTCCGATCATTTATCTTTTATTCAGTTTTACTGTACCGACTATGATAAGAGTGGTACTTCAGAGTGGGAATAAAACGAAATGTGAAGGCCTATAATATCGAAAGCGCATAACATTGATCAACAATAACATTACATTGACCATTGTTTATTGTGATGTACTTTGTCTCTTATGCTGCCTCTCAACTCCGATAGATGGGATTACTGCTGCGTACCGAGTATAACAGCCTGACTGAATATTGGCAGGAAATAGCCGGGGAGTTAGAAAACTTTCATCTTTAGCATGCCATTCCTCTGGTTCATACATTTCTGATACAGCTGGTACGTAACACACTGGATCATCATAGTATTTCAGCTATTTGATCCCTACTCTGACGCGCTGTTTTGAATGAGCAGTGTGCATACTTAAGGCAGAGCCTCACTTAGTAGTAGTAGTAGTAGTAGTAGTAGTAGTAGTAGTATGGCCTGGTCTAGAATAACAATTTAGGCTTTTTCCAAATTATAGCACCACAATATTCACTAAATAACTCAAAATTCAACTCTGAAAAGAGCCGTTTCTTAAGAAAAGCATCTTTCTCTTCACTTTTATTAAATTCTACATTCAACTTATTCCAAACTCAGGGACGATTTCTCCGAGCATGCTACGCTTGCTGCGCAAGTGCAATATTTTTCTAAAGCAGGCGAATTAAAAAAATTAATATTATGTACCGTATCTGTAATAGATCTGCATTATACAAATCGCATGTTGCATATATCTTGGCGAGCCCAGCGAGGCTTGCTCGTGCCTTAGGAGCTTCAGCGGAGCTGTCGACACAGCGAGAAATGTATGCGCGCGCAGGTTTCTACTCTCCAAGGCCGGTTGCAAGCTATCACATTTGTAATGTGTAGTTGGAAGCTCTGGTCTGAGAGCTACAGATCTAGTGTGTTGTGTCAGTGAGTAGTGTACTGTAAGTTCCTGATCATCTATTCTGAATGATTTGACGTGCTGCAATGGGTTCCGAACCGTGCATTATTGACAGCTTGTTATCAAATCCATTTTCTCGGAGGACTATCCAAGAGAAAACAGACATTATTAAGAATGGCAGGCCCTGTCCGGCGCTGCCAGATTTAAAGACACAGCACAGGGAGAAAAATAGAGAATATGTACGTTCGTTCTCTGTATCTCAATATAATAATACGCACTGGTTGACAGGGTCCAAGAAACTGAATAGACTGTTTTGCTGGCCGTGTTTACTATTTTCTGCTGATAACGGTGTATGGTGTAAAAGTGGATTTGCCAGTTTGAACACCTTGGCACTGTCCATTACAAGACATGAGAAATCTACAAACCATATGAAGTGTTTCTTGCAGTTAAATAACTTTGGGCGTACAAGGATCGAGCACCAGCTGGATGAACAGAAACGCATCAGTGACCAACTTCATAATGAAAAGGTAAAGAAAAATCGTGACATACTTAAACGACTGATCGATGCAGTGTGTTTTTTAGCAAAACAGGAACTACCATTTCGCGGATATGATGAGTCTGCAACTTCCGTAAACAGAGGGAATTACATTGAACTTTTACAAATTATAAGTGAATATGATCCTCTTCTGGCAGCTCATCTGAAAGACTCCACCATTTTTAGAGGGACGTCGTCTGCTATCCAAAATGATTTAATAGCAGAAATAAGTTCAGTAATTGTGAGAAGAATAAAGGAGGAGCTTAAACAAGCAACTTTTGTGGCAATAATGTTGGACGAAACGTCCGATATTATTAATAAGTCACAACTCTCTACTTTAGTCTGTTTTGTAGATGAAAGTGGTGAAATTCAAGAGAGGTTTCTTGGTTTTGCTGACTTTATTAAAAATCGCACTGCTGGAGCCCTCTTAAATCATGTTCGTGCTATTTTAAAAGAGTTCAGTTGTGAGGAAAAGATTGTGGCTCAAACATATGACGGTGCTGCTGTCTTAGCCGGTCATGTGCATGGGGTTAATAAACTACTTCAAGACCAGTATCCATATGCGACATTTGTGCATTGTTATTGCCACCTATTGATTTTAGCACTACAGCAGTCTGCTTCAAAAATCAAAGAATGTACAATTTTCTTCCAAACAATGTCAGGATTTGCTGCTTTTTTTCAAAGTCTACAAAGAGAACAGCTGTTTTTCGATATTTTGTTCAGAAGAAGTTGCCAACAGTAGCACCAACGAGATGGAATTTTGCTTCACGACTTATTCATACTGGGAAGGAATATTATAATACGCTGGTGAAATTCTTTCAACATGTATAGGATACTTCAGACGACTGGGATGAAGACACTATATTGAAAGCACAAGGATCTTTGTTCTTCTTACTTAAGTTCAACACTAGATTTCTGCTGGCAGTGTTCTCCAAGAGTTTTTCATTCTCCGATACTGTTTCAATATTTTACAAACAAAAAGTCTGGTTGAGGAGCTCTTTTTAAATATCCAGTCAATGAGAAATGAAGATTTTGATAGTTTGTATGGACATGTTGATACTGAAACTGATGTTTATGGAGACAGCCGTGCTCTAAAAATAGAAGAATTAGTGATGAACCAGAAAAATCAAAATACAAACGTCTATTCAATGAAATTATTGACAATGTACTTGTCCTAATAGGAGAGCGTTTAAATGCATAAAGAAATTTGTGTTCTTCTCGCTGTTGGATTGTGATTTGTTTGAGAAGCACAGAAATAGGTTTCCAGACAGTGATGTTACTGCCCTAGAAAAGACCTATGGGTCATTTTTCAACATTGTTCGCTTAAAAACCGAATTAAGTGTGATGTATTCATCTTCTGATTTTAAAGAGAAAAATGTTTCAGACTTAATGCAGTTTATGCATACAAATAAATTGTACATGGGTATGCCAGCAATTTTCAAGCTCATCAAACTTGTAGCAATAATTCCTGCTACTACATCCTCTACAGAACGTTCTTTTTCAACACTGAGACGCATTAATACATATTGCAGATCGACTCAAAGTCAAGAGAGGCTATCATCATTAGCTATGTTGTCGATTGAAAAAGGATTGCTTGCAAAAATTAGATTACAGTCCTCTTTCTATGATGAAGTTATTGATGGTTTTGTAAAGAGAAGCCGCAGAGTAGAGTTTGTTTTCAAGTAGGAAGATCTAATAAATAGTTGCAATTTTTCTGTGTACATAGTTTGACGTTTACTTGTTTAAATTATATAATCACTGGCTTGTCATGATTTGTTAATAATTATAAAATGTGTCTGTTATTCTTCTGGCCATTCTTGAAGGTGTGACGTAACCAGTTTGAATGCATGTTCATGTAACCGATGATTAAAATGTCCATGTGATTTAGCGATTATTGGGTTTATAAATTTTATTCATTCAGAACTATGCATGTCCCACCCCACCAACTTTCACGAATGGAAGAGCAAGCCTGACTTTCATGACCAGCATTCGCCCCTGTCCAAACTAGCAGTGAAGAGGGGGTTTCTCTTCTGGCTTGGAGGAAAAATATGCCTTCAAGCCAGATAGATTTTTATGCCGCCAGTGTAGTGAATTGATATTTTCTGACTCATTGGGTACTCCTAGGAAACAGAATAGTAATTGGGCATAGTTTTTGCCCTGGGAGTCTCCACTATTCACCCTCTCCCCGCCGAAGAAAGCCTAAGAGTGTTCACGGATCACGGCTGTCTGCGGTTTGGTCATTCCAGGTCTGGAACTTTGGACTGTTAGATAGACAGCGTAGTCCTGTTCGTTAAAAGTGAGAAAATGTGTGGTGTTTAATTTGAACGAGTATTTCGTAACATGAAAGCATTGCTTTTAATTTGCGCCATTCCTATTGACGTCATTGTATGTTCATTTCAGTAGGGAAAACCACTAAGACAGTCTTTCTGAGGATTTAAAAAGGCATTGTAATGAGAACATCCCAACCTGATTGTGACTGATGGTATGAAATTGGGTCTACCATTAAAGTGAAAATTCCCTCAGTTTTCATATGAGAAAAGATGTTTAGTGACCTCCCGTCGTGTTTCTAGGGTAACGTTAAGAGCTATACAATTTAAGACAATCTTGCTCACAACGTGTACACTACCTAACCTAGAATTATGTATACAATGTAGAATTCCATAGCGAAGCACGGGTACATCAGCTAGTTAACATTATAAATTTGCAATTCATTGCGGTGTCCATGAAGTTAACATCTCGTTTCGGCATGTGGTGTGTGGCCTATTGTGTGGTGTGTTCATCCCAGATTTTAATGTCAATTGTATTGTTGTACATTTGTTTTTATGTCAATTGTGTGTTTGTACATTTGTTTAGCTATTAGATGTATTACATTAAGGCTGAAGATGGTCAGCCAAGGCCGAAACTAGTCCCTAGTTTAGTAATGTCATTCAAAAATATTGCATATTATAGTATTGAAAAGGTGGACCATTATGCCATTAATTTAATAATTATTATTGTGATCACAATTCAATATGAATCAAAACTGAAGTTTATATCCTATGCCCCTAACCTGGAGAAGAAACTCTGTCTGCTGGATTTCAGTGTCATTTTGTCCACTAGAGAACCAGTACCCAATTAAAGGGGCTCCTCTGCCAAAAGTTATTGGCCCCTTTCAAGCGTCAGATTGCTTACCGTTGCACAACACTTGGTGTTCAGTCACTGGCTGTATGGTCTACTCCATCTGTTAGCAGGCAACCCTGGCTGGTCAGTAATGTAAAACCTAACAAATAATTGTCCAAAAAACAACAAAGTAATACATCAGCAAGCCCAAGTTAAACAGTCATTAAGTTAAACCTTATCTGAGGCCAGGCTAAGGCAAATTGATCATTTAAAACTGTTGAAGATACAAAGAACCACAAGCTGGAAACTAAGGAAAAGATGGCTTGATCATATTAAATAAGAAGTGCAGAAACAAGACTTGGGGTTGCAGCAGATCCAGCAGAAGAAACCTACCAAGACAGATGCAAGTGGAGGGAACTTCTATTCCTCACCTGAGTCTATGATGATCTGATTAGAAATTTTCTGCTTGTGATCTTGCATTACATAATATATTTGTAGTGTTTTATATTACTTTTGAATTCATTTGTGCTTGAAATCAATTATGGTAATACTGTTACCACTGATATGACAACTGGAAGTAGCTTGGTTAACCTACTGATGTATACTGTGATAAAAATCTGTGCCTTCAAGTACAGAGAGGTTACAAGAAGTGAGTGACTGAAAGAAAAATTCCAATTCTTCTTTAATGGGAGATAAACTAGAGAGAAAGGAGGAAGCATTTGTACTTTTCTATTATAGACCATTATACATTTCAGAATTTCAATCAATCAATCAATCAATCAATCAATCAATCAATCCAATCAATCAATACTGATCTGCATTTAAGGCAGTCACCTAGGTGGCAGATTTCCTATCTGTAGTTTTTCTAGACTTTTCTTAAATGAATGCAAAGAAATTGGAAATTTATTGAACATCTCCCTTGGTAAGTTATCCCTAACTTCCCTTCCTGTAAACTAATATTTTCGCCGATTTGTCCTCTTGAATTCCAACTTTATCTTCATATTGTGATCATCCCTACTTTTAAAGACACTACTCAAACTTATTCGTCTACTGATGTCCTTCCACACCATCTCTCCACTGACAGCTCGGAACATACCACTTAGAAGAGCAGCTAGTCTCCTATCTCCCAAGTCTTCCCAGCCCAAACTATGCAACATTTTTGTAACGCTACTGTTTTGTAGGAAATCGCCCAGAACAAATCGAGCTGCTTTTCTTTCGATTTTTTCCAGTTCTTGAATCAAGTAATCCTGGTGAGGGTCCCATACACTATAACCATACTCTAGTTGGGGTTTTACCAGAGACGTATATTCCCTCTCCTTTACATCTTTACTACAACCCCTAAATACCATCATAACCACATGCAGAGATCTGTATCCTTTATTTACAGTCCTATTTATGTGATTACACCAATGAAGATCTTTCCTTATATTAACACTTAGGTACTTACTTTATTTACAGTCCTATTTATGTAATTACCCCAATGAAGATCTTCATCTTCATATTGTGATCTTTCCTACTTTTGTAAACGCCACTCAAACTTATTCGTCTACTAATGTCATTCCACGCCATCTACTAATGTCATTCCTTTGTTGGTCGCTCATCATCTTCTGAGTTCTCTAGTATGTCTGGAAATTCTAGTTTGGAGGTTGGGGAAGGACAATTCAAGAGTGTGGATGTATCCGGCTAATATCTCACAGTTTTCTTGGTTGTTCAGTCCAATTTTACCCTGTTAGTTTCTGAAGCTCAAACTTTGTGCTTGTTATCCTTTGAGTTTGCTCTTGAATATCTGATAAAAGTCTCTGAAATTGTTCCTGACAAAGTCGGTCTGGATATTTTCCAGTTGAGCTCCTTCAAATTATCGTTTAGTCCTTCAAAATATCCTGGATGTATCTTTCCTCTGTTGCCTAAATTGTTCCATGTGTTCCTTTTCTCTGGAGCATTTCCATTTTCTCCATTTCTCGGACCTCTTCCTGAGAGCTTCCTCGCACTCTTCATTCAACCATATTTCTCTTTTCCTCCTAGCCTATTTGAGTGTTTTCTTTGCGGTTTCATTGATTCCCTGCATAGTTCTTAACAGTTCCCCTTTCTGCTGGTCCAGATTTTGTCCCTGAAGTTTTTAATGATGTCTTCAGTGGTGTTCATTTTGTTTGTGTTGTATCTCATTTTAGGCAGGTCTCTCTTTTGTCCTACTGGAACAAGTTCTTCAATGCCTAGTGTCAGATTCTGAAGACTGGTTAGCCTGAGACTTTTTTTTTTTTTTTTTTTAGGTGAACTTCTGACTTGGAAAATGAATCTGGTTTCTATATAACTTTAAAGTTGAAGATTTGGATATGATGGCAGTCGAAAGAGATTAACTAATTGAAATGCGCTGCGATTCTTCACTGCCAAAACGTCTAAGTTTGTTGTTGAGCAATGGGGAAATAGCTTTTTAATTTTTTCTTCCAAGTTCACAATATGCTCAACAATTAATTGCCAATTCTTCATTTTTATTTCCCTATACCACTTTGTGGAGTGCGGGCAAGCTTGATAGATAGAATTGAGTTTCCCCTGGAAACCCTTCATTTTGTTTGATGATTTAAGTATATTTTCTTGGCATCCGCGCATTAATAGGTTTAGATCATTCAATTTTTGAAAATGTCTACAAGATAAGCTAGTTTAAAATCGGCTTTGTCTTTTCATGTTCTGTATCTCTTAAATGACTTGATATCCAGTAGACTCACCTGCACTGGAGGTCGTCACACACTCCTCGCGCTGCAGGTTCCACTCTGATCCCAGAGCACACACACATTTATGTTGCTGACATATCCCCAGCTCACCCAGGCTGAAACACTGCTCCGTCTCGTTACAAGCTCCACCCATCGAGGACACTGGAAGAAGATATTACACACTCATATGTTGGAGAAGACAAAATCTTTTGATAGATGTTACAGTTCGCTCAATAGCAACCTGTCATTATGGTTACCTGTTCTGCTCCCCATACAGTCACCAATTATATCTAGAGTTTGTGGTTTTTAGCATTTGTGATAAATGCGAAATATGTTGAAACTTTGTCAGTGTACGTGCCTTCATCTTATATGACCCCTACGAGTGGATTTTAGCGATTGTGAATTAGCGATAAAATGCAAAATTGGTTCAAAATGCAAAATTATACCATTTATGCGCAATATATGCAAAATTCCCAGTTTTTTGCGAAATAAACATATATTATTTTAACGACGATGGATGTTTCTTAAAAATAAGATATATATTGTTAATTTCAGGGGAAAGAATTATTACGACATCTTAAATCTTTCAATGTGTGGAATATCTTTCAGCAGCCAAAGAGCAGTGCAAAGAACAACCAATCAAACAGCTAAATACACTTTCAAGCACATGCATTCATTCACTTTGTATTAACCCTTGATCCTAGTCGGTTATTCTTGACATAGGTGTTGAGTAGTAGTTCTGTTTTAAAGTACGGTAGCGATTTATTGTCTGGTAACCATGGGTAGAAGCTAAGTGACAATCAAACAGTGTGCCGAGAGTTACAAATCGGAACAATTTTATGTAAGTGATACAAATATACTGATGAACCGACTTGGCAATCAAAGACTTGAATGCAAGAAGAAAGTTGTTCTGTATAAACACTGCAAAAGCTGAAACTAAAGGAGGGATTTTTTTCCCAACCAGCACGTGAACAGAGTGGCATCAAGCATCAAGCCATAATAGCAGAAATGGATAGAAAGACAAAAAGAGCAAAAACCACGAAACAAACGTTCATTGAGGATACTGTGAAGATTTGCCTGCAGACTAATGTCCCCATCCACAAGTTGGACCCTCCTGCTTTCTGAGACTACCTTGAAAAGTAAGTGCCGATTTCAGATATAATTTTTGGACGTTATTTATATGTGTGTTTAAAATACATTTACACCATCTTGAATGGTACAGCCTACCTTACTGTGAAATATTCATAAATTAGCCTATATCCCCACCTCATCCCCTAAAAGGAATCACGTGGATGGTTGTTTGGAAGTATTACGATTGCTATACAGCCTTGTTGAATTTTAGGTTAAGTCTCTCAAACTTTCGACCAAAAACCACGTGGATGCTTGTTTCCTAATTAATATGATGACTCCACGCATGGAATTTAAGTTTAGGTTATTCAAATTTTCAACCAAAAAGAAAATCAAACGTGGCTGGATGTTATTTTAACAAATTGCAGACCGGATGCTCATCACTCATAAAATATTGACGCTTGTTTTTTAAACCAGAGGACACACAATATCATTGTATATTTTAATATTATCACTCTTATCATGTGACTTTCTTCATTAGATTTAGTAATGTTTTAAAATTATATGTTAACTTTGGGTCTCATGACCAGCTGAAGATGTGTGTGGCATGTGAGTTTCAGGAATGTTGGAGACCATATAAACACCCAGTTTCTGAGCGAGGCGAAATAACCATTTAAGGTTGAAATCTCCGACCTGGCCAGGAATCTACTCCAAGGTCCTCTGAACCAAAGGAGACTTTGCTGACCTTTGAGCCAAGGAGCCAGACACCTATTGCGATGCCTCCATCTCAATTCTCAAAAACTGTGTGCATAATGAACTCACTGTAGATGCTAAATAGTATTGGAGAGAGAATACATCATTGTCTTACCCCAGCTGAGATGCTAGACTCTTTGGAGAGTTTTGCCTATCCAGACCCCATTGTGTTTCCTTTGTAAAGCTGCTTTATTAAACATATCAGATGCAAAGATGTGTCCATACTGTAAGATCATCCACAGTTTCTCTCATTTGACTTCATCAAAGGCTTTATTTTTTCTTTCGTAGTCAATAAAGCACATAAATATATTTCAAAGTAGCAGAGCCAAAAAAAGCCATTACGAGCCATGTATTCCCATCATTCCCACAGACATGCCATTTCATTTCCCCATTCGCCTTGCATTCTCAATGACCATCAACGAGGCATAAACTCAATTGCTGTGTGAGTTAAATCTGGAAAATCCATGATTTTCACATAGTCAATAATGTGTTGCATACTCGTGAATGGGAGAGCTGAAAAATGTATTTGTTTTTGAAGAAGATGGAAAGACCAAAAATATTAGTCAATAATGTGTTGCATACTCGTGAATGGGAGAGCTGAAAAATGTACTGTATTTGTTTTTGAAGAAGATGGAAAGACCAAAAATATTATATATCCCAAAGCACTTGAATAAACTTCCTTCAAATTTAATTTAATGCACAAAATAAAACTGTCTTTCATTTATTTTGTAACTTCTATATGTGTAATTTCTTAGAAAGAGAAAGAGGCATTGCAAACGCGATTAAAATAATGGAAAATAAAGAAAATGTCGAATCCATTATTTTTGTGTCGCTGAGATGAACTGTAACACTCTGGATACTGTTTAAATCCACGTTTAGCCTCCATTGGGACAGAGGACGATATGGGGTGAAAAGTAAATAGTCTAAAATGACCGAGATTAGATTGAATCCACAGAATTTGTGTTCACAAGAATGACTGCCAAGAGTCTCAATGACATTTGAAACCATGTACACCATATCAAAAGTGCAACGGGTAAATACAATCGAACCATTTTCACGTATTAATTTTTTGAAAGGATAAAATACTTCCCAGTCAATTCGGGCTTCCACATGGACAAAGTTTTACTCGAAAAGGAAACAATCTAAAACCTGAAATTGAACGCATATAAATAAGTTTAAAACAACATAATAGATTGTAAAATATCAATCAGCATCTCAATAATGAATTCTACAAAAATTCACTTCACACATAATTAACAAGTAATACAAATTTTGAAGGTAAACATTCAAAAACTATCTGGGCAACACCGGGTACAATAGCTAGTTGTATCTGTTTTGTACAGTATCAGCTTTATCTGACCCTGTAATAATTAAGAGGGGAATTCCTCACATTGGGCCTTTATGCTTTCTTATATATATATATATAATTGATATGAGTAAACAAGTGGAATCAGAGATAAGGCTTTTTGCAGATGATGTTATTCTGTATAAAGTAATAAGTTACAAAATTGTGAGCAACTGCAAAATGACCTTGATAATGTTGTGAGATGGACAGCAGGCAATGGTATGTTGATAAACAGGGTTAAAAGTTAGGTTGAGAGTTTCACAAATAGGAAAAGTCCTCTCAGTTTTAATTACTGGGTTGATGGGATGAAAGTTCTTTATGGAGATCAATGTAAGTACCTAGATGCTACTATATGGAAAGATCTTCATTGGTGTAATCACATAAATGGGATTGTAAATAAAAGATACAGATCTCTGCACATGGTTATGAGGTATTTAGGGGTTGTAGTAAGGATGTAAAGGAGAGGGCATACAAGTCTCTGGTAAGATCCCAAATAGAGTGTGATTCCAGTGTATGGGACCCTCACCAGGATTACTTGATTCAAGAACTGGAAAAAATTCAAAGAAAAGCAGCTTGATTTGTTCTGAGCGATTTCTGACAAAAGAGTAGCATTACAAAAATGTTGGAAAGTTTGGTCTGGGGAAACTTGGGAGAAAGACGACGAGCTGCTTGACTAAGTGGTATGTTTGCAAGAAATCAGCTTCATTTCTCATATCAAATCTTATTTACAATGAATCAATAACAGTAAATTAGCACCTTTTTGATACTTATATTTGCTTTAAGTAAATCAATCGTTTAGAGTACATGTTTCATTCCATTTGGAACGTCTTCAGCTGTATTACAACGCTTAGGTAAAATTACAAAGTATTTATCTTCTTAAAATAAGGACAGTAAGGTTAAAATAAGCAAATCCATTTTCCTTCCCATTTTACCATCCATATTGATTTTAATTATTTAAATGTTTAAATTCAGGTATATTTTAAGCAAAATAAGGTACTCATTAAGATGTTCTTAAGAAGATAAATACTTTGTAATTTCACCTAAGCATTGTAATACAGCTGAAGATGTTCCAAATGGAATGAAACATGTACTGTAAATGATCAATTGATTTGCTTAAAGCAAATATAAGTATCAAAAAGGTGGAAATTTATTGTTATTGATTCATTGTAAGTGGTATGCTCCGAGCTGTCAGTGGAGAGATGGCAGGGAATGATGTTAGTACACGAATATGAGTGGTATCTTTAAAAGTATGAAATATCACAATATGAAGATAAAGTTGGAATTCAAAAGGACAAATTGGGGCAAATATTTGTTTATAGGAAGGGGAGTTAGGGACTAGAATAAGTTACCAAGGGAGATGTTCAATAAATTTCCAATTTCTTTGAAATCATTTAAGAAAAGGCTAGGAAAACAAGAGATATGGAATCTGCCACCTGGGCGACTGCCCTAAATGTACATCAGTAGTGACTGATGGACTGATAGTATACAATAAAAGAAATAGTCCTAAGAGTGTTAAGAGACTTACCACACTGTACACTATTCCCTGTAGGGTTTCACTGAAAAGTAAAATAAAGCACTTCCTCTCTATGTAGCTGCCTTTGAATTTCACTTTTATAATTAAAATTTACTGTATGATAGCGTACCTTCAAGTTAATTATTCGACTGTACTTCTAGGTAACGCATTCTCTCTCTCCTCTTTACCTAAAGCAACAACAATCCCCACTTTACGGACTTTGTGCAGTCTCTGACAAGACACAAAGATTTGATTACTCATCACGCTATTACTGTGGGCAGAGTGAATATGATACTTCTAAAAATCAGTTATGATTTATCAAGACATCTGTTATCAGCAATGCTCACCAGTTAAGCAGGAATCTCGACGCTGAGATGGTACGAACTGGACCCTGCACGCACAGAAACCATTCTTGCAATGAGCATGCTTTGTCACACAGTCGACGTCATTATGGCATGGGCTAGCAAGTGGTCCCCGACCTGGAACAAAACGTGGAGCTCTGTCTTTACATACAACCTGTAAGTTGGTTCAATGTTCATTCAGGATGTCTAGGGTTGCCTGGTTTTAAAATTAAAGATAAAGGAGATTTTGTAAAACCACCTCAATAGAACATTATCAACATTTTCATTTTCTAGTATTTGAGAAGGCTTTCATTCTTGATGATGATGATGATTGTTGTTTAAAGGGACCTAACATCTAAGATCATCTGCCCACTTTCATTCTTAAATGCAAGTCTATCCCTCAGACCCATTTTCTGATATGTGGTCTTGAGGGAGGTGGGATAAAATGATAAGGCATTTTTAATGGCCAGATGCCCTTACCAATGCCAACATCAATTGAGGAGATTTTGAAGATATAATGAATGAAACTGGGTAAAGAGGTGGAAGAAATTGGCTGTGGTCTATGCATAGGAACTTGTTACAGTTTTAATTACATTAATTTAAATGTAAAAGATCCTCCTATTCAATACATTATAATAGTGGAGAGGAACCATATTTGCCCCTACCCGGCTACAGCTGGATAAAGGGAAATGATGATGATGATGATGACACCTATAAAAACGATAAACCTCCATTTGACCCATTTTAGAGTCATCTTCAGTGGAAATTAAATCCTGAAACATTTACTGACACACATTTAAAATCACCGTCTTGAGATGTGAATCTCTTATCTTCTATATATAAAAACTGCTACCCGGTAGGGTCTTAACTCTTCCCTTCTCCTCATCTACAATACCAGGCTACCATCTCCACTGATCAGTGCAGAGTATTGCCAGTAGCAGAGCCCAGGGCAGTAGCTTGCAAAACAGCCTCGACACACAGCAGGCTTCTTCAATTGGCTGCAGCTCAAGATGCTTAAGGCTTGACGTTCACCAAACCAGCCATTGAAAATGGGTAACCTAAATCTAGTGATAGCCCACGTCCTGATCCCAGCATACGCCACTGATCACAGTATGGCTAGAACTCGCATCTGGTTGACTCTCTTACGCGGCATAGAGGCTTGTACATTGTAGATTAACACCATGAAAAAAATCAGAAATCATTTGAGATGTGGATCCATCAATGAATGCTGAAAATGCTGTGGATTGATAAAGTGATGGACAGATATGTCCTAAGAACAACAAATAGTAAACTTCTCCTCTTGCCTGTCATTAAATGTAGAACAAGTGCTTAGAGGCCGAAAACATCAATTCTTTCAGCTAATACTGAGACAAAATAGAAGGCAAACAAGGACATGGTAGAAGAAAAATGTTCTGGCCTCAGAATATAAATCACTGGTCATGGATTCACTATGTTGGAGAATAGTTTAAGCTAACAGACAGAAATGCCTTTGCCATAGCAATAGTCAATGTATGAGGGACAAAGGATGGTACTTGAAGAAAGCAGATAATACACAAACCTACTGAATTGGACCTACATATCTATTGACAGTAATAATAAATAATCTGTTCATGAGATAATGCTTACTTTCAAATAAGGAAGAAAAGTCTTACCAAACAATACATTATGCTATCATCATCATCATCATCATTTCCCCTTATCCAGCTCCTGCCGGGTCGGGGTATTTATGGAACTTCTCCATCTTCCTCTTTCCTTCCACCATTCCTCTTCCACGATCTTGTCCCAGTCTAAATTTAGTCTTCTTATGCCGCTCTTTACTGATACAATCCAGCTTGTTCTAGATCTTCCTCTTGCTCTCTTGCCTTTGCACTTTGCCACCAGCATCTGTCTTGGAATTCTATTCTCCTCCATCCTCTTTACATGTCCAAACCACCTTAGTTTATTCTTTTCAACTCTCTCATTTAGCTTGCCTATCCCAACTTCTTTCCCAACATCTTCATTTCTCACTTTGTCTTTCCTATCATACTTCTTAAGAATTTCATCTCGCTTGAATTCTACTCTCTTACTTGCTAGTCAAAGTCCAAGTCTCAGCTGCATAAGTCAGTATGGGTACATAGTACATTTTGTACATTATCTCTTTACTTTTCCTTGGTACTTCTTTGCTCCAAACAAGGTTTCTTACACTTTGGTAGAATGCATTGCCCTCCTGTACCCTCCTGCTAATCTCCATGTCCACCCTAGCATTTTTCATCAATTCTTTTCCTAGGTAGATAAAGTTGTCCACAATTTCCAGACTGAGTTCCAATTTTCACAGTGCCCTTTCGTTTATTAATAAAACATTATAAACTAGCACAAAGCTTAGTTCCATCTCTAGAGAAAGCAACTGTGAGGTAAGTATTCATCAGCTGGACAGAAACAATGTTTCAGTAAATGTGGCACATGCATTCCTTCATGAGTCTTGGTTTTCCCAGACAATTGTTACCCAGCTAAATGACCAACAGGTATTGGTGTGCCACATGGTCAGTGTGAGGGCATCCTCAGTCATTGCTTGATATCAGCTTCTCAGTTGGTCTTATGAGGCTGTGTATACGCTGTTACAGCCATCAATACTTACAGTACATCTTCATACTTCCATCTGAAATCATCTGTGAATTAACTAAGAGCTTCCACACTCCTCTGTGGCCTCATTTATTTCCACATCTTTTATCATTACCGTAAATCATTAAAAAACTAGTCTAACCATAGTCACCTTGGTCTTTCTCTACTTACCCCCCATGTCTGAGTCTATTATTCTCCTAGGTAACCTATCCTCCACCATTCACCTCACATGACCCAACCACTAAACCCAGTTTATACTTACAGCTTCATCCAACAAGTTTATTACTATATCTCCTTATTCCAAGAAACCCCATGCCATTGTTTCCACTTGTTTGTACCAACAATCATTCTCATTACTTTCATGTCCATTACCTTCCAAATAGTTTACTCCCATATGGTGAACAGCTTTACAATGTGCAAAATACCTCGGTACAAGGAGAAATCAAAGAACCAGATTTACTGCAGATGGAAGATAAGGAAAACGAGGTGTCAATGGCAGAGATTGAGTGGGCCACTAAAAGGATAAAACGAGGCATGGCAGCTGGAATTGATGAGGTCGCCATAGAAATGATAACAGCAGGAGCAATTATTGGTCTACATTGGTTGTATAGACTCTTCAGAGTGATATTGAGAGAAAAGACTGTTCCAAACGAGTGGACGAAAGGGGTCATTATATCAATTTTCAGGAAAGGAGACAGGAAGCAATGTGAAAATTACAGGCAAGACATTGATACCTTATACAGCTAAGATCCTTAAAAGAATCTTGGATAAACAAATAAGAGATAGAGTAGAGGGAATATGGATAGGACATTGTAGTAACGTTTCTAGATATTGAAAAGGCATATGACAGTATCCCAAGGAATTTGGTACGGAAAACATTGACAGAGGCACACATTGGGAATGAAACAATGAAGATGGTAATAGCTTTCTATCAAAATTGCACAAGCTGTGTTAGAACCAAAGTGGGTCAAACTGAATGGTTCAGAGTTGAGACAGGCCTATGACAGGGAAGTGTATTGTCTCCCTTACTCTTCATAATAATCATGGATAAAATTCTTCATAATGTCATGGAGAAGATGAGCAAGTAAAGTCTATGCTCTTCGCTGATGACACTGTAGTTTGGGGAGATAATGAAGAGGAAGTACAGACAAGTTGATTTATGGAATGAGGAGATAAGATATATTGGAATTAAGAATAGTACTGCGAAAAGCAAGACTTTGATCATGATGAGAGGTAACAGAAAATCCAGGGGAGTGATAAGAATAGGAAATGAACCTCCTGAAGTAGTGAACATTTTTAAATATTTGGGCAACATGATGTCACAAGATGGAAATTTGGATGGAGAAATTGATTTAAGAATACATCAGTCTGCAAGTTTCTACCAGTGTGTGAAAGGCATTATATGGAACAAAGATGTGCCAATGAAGTGCAAGAAGGTTTTATACTCTTCCTATTATAAACCTATACTGACTTATGCCTCAACAACCTGGGCACATTGACTGAGTGGAACCAAAGTAAGATACAAGCAGCTGAAATGAGGTTCTTGAGCATGCAGGGAAAGACAAGACTAAATAGAATATGAAATGAGGAAATAAGAAGCGTGGGAGTATGTAAACTTCAAGAAGAGATTGATATAGCAAAGCTGAAATGGTCTGGACAGATGATGAGAATGCCAGGAGAGAGAATAGAACAAGGAGAGAGCGAGAGAGTATGTAAAGTTCAAGAATAGATTGATATCAAAGCTGAAATGGTTTGGACACATGATGAGAATGCCAGGAGAGAGATTACCAAAGAGAACATTCATAGATAGACTGCAAAGACGCCTAGGGGACGGCCTAGAATGAGATGGAGGAGTTCTGTTGTGGACTGTATTGCAAATAGGAGAGTCTATAGCAATAAAGTACTGGAAGAGGAGTGGTGGAAAAATCAAGTAAGGAGAATAATAAAGGATATGGAAAGTAGGAAGATAAAACTTGTAGGTGATATCCTGAGACATGATGACTTCCTAGTAAAACGTCTTTGAAGGAAAAGTACTAGGAAAGAAAGGAAGATATACTTAGAGGATGTGAGGAAATTGATGGGACATCAAAACTACAAGGAAGTCAAGAGGACTTCAGGACTGCTTTGGTACACTACCCTACCCAGAGGGAATCTGGAAAAGGGAATGGATGAAGATGGTAAAGTTAATACAAAATAAAGAATAGGAAATTCCAAAATAAAAGAAGTGCAACATTTCTGTTACTTAGGAAGCATTATAACTAAAGACAATAGATGCACCAAGGAAACCAAAGAAGAATAGCTCTAAATAGGCCTTTCGATTTAAAAGAAGTCTTTTAACAAATGCCCATATAAGTTTAGATACAATAAAAGCTTTTGTAAAGTCCTTTACACTTTACAGTTGTGAGAGCTGGACTATTGGAAGAAAGGAAATAAATTCAATGGAAACAACTGAAATCTGAAGTTGGAGAAAAATGACAATAACATGCTGAAAAAAAAAAAAAAAAAAGACAAATTGAGATGCACTAAAGGAAATCAATGAATAACGGAGACTGATGAAGGATATGGAAAGTAGGAAGAAAAAACTTGTAGGTGATATCCTGAGACATGATGACTACCTAGTAAAACGTCTTTGAAGGAAAAGTACTAGGAAAGAAAGGAAGATATACTTAAGAGGATGTGAGGAAATTGATGGGACATAAAAACTACAAGGAAGTCAAGAGGCAGGATTGCGAGGAGAATGGTTGAGGCGACAAGGCTTTTGGTGTACGATGACGGTAAAGTGGTCTGATACCAGACAAGTGTCAAGTTAGTTTCTCTTGGGAGTTGACTTCTTTCTTTCAGAATGTTGTTGATCGCAACTGCGAGCCCATACCATTACTCTTGCTACACCTCGATTCATTTTCATGAAGTATACTACCATCCTGGGAGATTGATTAAGGTCATCGGCTCTTGCTACACCTTGATTCATTTCATGAAGTATACTACCATCCTGGGAGAACACATATCCTAGACACTTGAAATGATCTACCTGTTCCAGTTTCTTCTCATAACACATTTCAATTCTGAATCAAAATCCTAGAACTGGCTGGGTATCAAATACAGATCTCTTGTTAATAGGCAGACAGGCCACAGATACTTATAGATGAACAAAGAGCTGAAAGAATGGGTGCTGCACTGACTTTCTTGGAGTGTTATCAACATTATGGCAATGAGCTCATCGACCAAATTGGCACGGGAATGAAAAGTGTGAAACGGCAGTCGCTTGAGTGGTATCATTCAAACTTGTCAAAACAACCACGCAAAATCAAACAATCTGCATCATTGCAGAAACTCATGGCATCCATTTTCTGGGTCCTTAAATGAATTTATACCTGGAAATATCATAAATGCAATTTCCTATTGTTTTTGTTGGCCTATTCAGAACCACCACAAAGGCATGCTATCTCGTGGAATTATTTTTCTCCATGAAAATGTTTACTCAAAAGTAAGTATCTAGGTATTAATATAAGGAAAGATCTTCATTGGGGTAATCACATAAATATGATTGTAAATAAAGGGTACAGATCTCTGCACATCGTTATGAGGGTATTTAGGGTTTTTTGTAAGGATGTAAAGGAGAGGGCATATAAGTCTCTGGTAAGACCCCAACTAGAGTATGGTTCTAGCGTATGGGACCCTCACCAGGATTATTATTGGCACACTTTATCTGGATGCATTTGTGTACGGTGGTGAGGAGTAAGGAGGGAGCTGTCCTGGTTCCGGTAGTGCAGCCAACCGAATTAAAATGAAATCTGAATTGAATCGAGAATATGATCGATCGATATGAAGTTTCTAAACTGTTATTATCTTAAGCCAACAACTGTGTCACATACACTTTATATAACATTATATAACATTTCTTGATGCGAATCTTGTTCCTAGCATGAATTCTATAGTTTGGCTTTGCTGTGTAAACAAGAACAGTACTAGTACATAAAGTGCACGCCAGATGTCGCACAACGATGCTTAAGTGATTCATAGTTTGTGTTTCAAAGGTTTCCAGTAAGAATCTCGAAGATTGCCAAGGTCGACCGATTCAGCACCAGGGTGTAAATGCATCCAGATGAAGTGGGCCGATAATACTTGATTCAAGAACTGGGAAAAATCCAAAGAAAAGCAGCTCAATTTGTTCTGGGTGATTTCCAACAAAAAAAAGTAGCGTTACAAAAATGTTGCAAAGTTTGGGCTGGGAAGACTTGGGAGAAAGGAGACGAACTGCTCAACTAAGTGGTATGTTCCGAGCTGTCAGTGGAGAGATGGCGTGGAATGACATCAGTAGACGAATAAGTTTCAGTGGTGTCTTTAAAAGTAGGAAAAATCACAATATGAAGACAAAGTTGGAATTCAAGAGGACAAATTGGGGAAAATATTTATTTATAGGAAGGGCACTTAAGGATTGGAGTAACTTACCAAGGGAGATGTTCAATAAATTTCCAATTTCTTTGCAATCGTTTAAGAAAAGGCTAGGAAAACAACAGATAGGGAATCTGCCACCTGGGCGACTGCTCTAAATGCAGATCGTAGTGATTGATATAGTAAAAAAAACGCAGGACTTCGTAGGGCCTATGTACTTTTCTGCAGCTGCCCTACAGTCAGGATTTTGCTACATCAAATTGTAACCAAGAAGAGGACTGCTCATGACCTAAAAAAACAAAAAACAAAAACAACAAGCACTATAAGTCACATTCCACACACTGCCAAATGAAGGGATCCGAGTATTATTGTACAATATTGGTACTTACACCTCGTCACCAGCAGAACCCCTAAAAACGGCTCCAGTATCCTTCAACCGCATTTGTGCAGGTCCCATCCACGGGATTACGGTACCCATCCTTATGGCAGATGGTCCTGTGGTCCTATCCTAGATAACCAAGAACACGATAAGCTGGCCATTCATCGGTATAAATTGTTGAGCCGGGAAGTACGACCTGGCCGTATTATCGGAATCAGGGTAGGTATTATACCGGTACGTCGGTTCTTAGCAACAACGTGCCGAATTACGCCTCGCTTCAGCATGGCGTCGTAGATTCCGAGTACCCATTTTGCCGGTACAATACGACCTCGTCCATACTTCCCATGTATAACCGCCGACTCATCAACCTGCACGGCGACATTGGGCCCACCAAAACGGTACCCATCGACGTTCTGGATTATCTTCCATGAGGCGATATCGCGGAAGAAGGTGAAATAGTGAACCACAGTACCCTTTATAATACCGGATTGCACCGTAGGCACGCCGACAGTAGAGCTAGTAGCCCGCAAGTACATTAACAGGTGCGATTTCTCGAAGAATGTGCCTTCGGCTAAAGACTTCGTCTTCTTACACTTCCTGCAGTGAAGGATATGGCCGAGATGGGTCGTCACATTACTCTTCTTCTCCATCACACGCGGTACCCTACGCCTACAACGAGGACATTTCCCAGCCTTCTTCGAGAGACCTTGCCGCTGGAGGTCTACAACGATGTCCTCATCGCTTTGCTGTTCAAGAAAAACAAATATCTTGCAAATTATCGTGTACACAAACCTCCAAAACAGGTATATAATCACATCCCGTAACTTACCGCTAGGTATGAGAAGAACTGGCACTCTCTCTCTTCTCCTTTGTTTGTTTTTGGACTCTGCGCAGCGCACTACGTCCAGTCACTGGGTTGTTTTAAACTTTACCAATCAAAGTGTCTGTTACAAAAAGGGATAGATTGGAGGGTAGTGGGAAACGGAAGTACACACTAGTGTACTGAGAGAGGAGAAGAACTGGCATAATGTCCTGCACGCCTGGATTTCCATTTTGAGACTAGCATAATCAAAGAGAGTGGATATAAGAGGCAAATACAGTCTGGCACCAAAGAGAATAAGTGTGTGGCACATTTGTAAGGAAAGAGAATATGACAGTAAGTGACTGAACTCCCCTCCACCCCGCCCGACTAACCCCACACGCACTACTTATATACTTGTTTATTGGTGAAGAAAGTACATCATATGATTATCGTTTCCTGATTAAAAACTTAAATTCGTCGCGCATGCACAGTAGTAAAATTTCGGACTTCATTTACATTTTTTTTTCAATTAAATACATCTCTCTCTCTCTCTCTCTCTCTCACACACACACACACACACACACACTGTGACGTCCGGTATGACATCATCACCCCTCCGTCACCTGTCGTCACCAATTAAACATGGTCGCCATGTGCCAAGACAAGACCGACTCCAATCCTCAGACCGTAATATAAAAAGAACATGGCGGCTATTGTAGCCGAATTGCTGCGATTGGCTAACGCGAAAATATGACGTACAGTACACAGGCGGTAATTTAACATTACAAATTTAACATCATAGGGAAAACCACTCTTGCACGTACGAAAACACGTCGGCAACCACTGCCCATCACATATAATCAACTAGATGTACATATATTCTACTACAATAAATGGACAACCCCAAAATAAAAAAGGAACAGCAAGCTGATTATTTAGAAATTTCACTTAGTCAAACAAACACTGTCTCTTCAATTTCACTTCACAGGAAAATGGGAAAAGATTACAAAACCGGTTAAATAATTTTATAACATCATTCTGAACATTTAAACAAATTATGGTGTAAAATTTCTCAATTTGTTCTTATGCATGAGAGCTAAGAAAGCATAACTTTTGCTCTGAGGGAATCAAACATTTTAACAAGAATATTACAGAGCAGAGTGAATTGGTGAGGATGTGGGGCTGGAATATTCCTGGAATGAATCAAGCTAATGTTTGAAGGTGAATGGAGGTAATCAAGCCAGCCAAGGGAAATGGGTGCAAATGCTACAGAACAATAAATGAATGTAAAATATGCTTTAGGCCTACCTTATTTACTGCTGAGTTTTAATGCCTTACGTTTGTTCACTTTAACTGCAAGTTCCTCAGTAATGTTCATTTTATGTTCCTGGTTCTCAAGTTTCTTTGCCAGTTCCCTGGACACATTTTTATCATGCAGCACTTTTGAATAGTTATTAACAAATATGTTAGCAAACACTTTCACACATTTCTTGACAATTTTTATCAAAGGCACACCACAACTGCATTTATCACTTACAATGCTTATATTGCTCTCTATAAACTGTATACCTAATGTAATCACAGCATTTCTCTGATTTTCTAACTTAAAAAATGCAGGTTCAAACCTGCTGCTAATGAGTACCTGAAAAAGTCTATAAATGTCACAACATAAACACATCAAAAAAGATGAAGGACACCTCAAACCACCCCTGTTGAGTTCACTGAAGTAAGATAGAAGATCTTCCTTGTCACAATTCATGATCAAATCATCTTCAGATTGTAATACTTGCTTACACTGTGTGCACTTTCCACTTTTCTCTAACTTTAACAAAACCTTCATCCTCGTGTAACTTGCAATGCATACAATTATTTTTAGCGTCTCAAGAGAAATCGACACTAAAGGTGTTTCATCCGAGGCAGACTGAAATTTGTGCAAGTTCTGAACTATTTTATCTTGGCTGAAAGTAACTGTCAGATCCTTGGGAGTAAATTCCCCCAACTTTACAGAATGAAGTTTTAACAAACTTATCACCTTGAGTCTTCGTTCAGATTGGACCTTAATGCAGCTATCGATATTAGCTAAAATGGCGCCCCGATCGGTTTGCTCAAATGTAAACATGAGCATGTGCGAAGCATCTGTTTAGTTCTTCTATTGGTTTGGTTTGATTAGGAAACGTTAGTGTAGTGATGTTTTTATTGAAATTTTGGTTTTAAAACTATTTTGATATATTGGGACGTGTCGATCGTGTTGTATGCCTGGGTGCAATTCATATT
This sequence comes from Anabrus simplex, assembly GCF_040414725.1. NCBI lineage: Eukaryota > Metazoa > Arthropoda > Insecta > Orthoptera > Tettigoniidae > Anabrus > Anabrus simplex. The sequence goes on from NC_090265.1 coordinate 41,909,576, forward strand.
ACCGCGGATGCACTTACATTCAGATCAAGTGTACTTAATGCATCGTGACGATTTCGAAGTTACACGTAATTGATTCGGGTGCATTAAAACACTCGAGGATAAATTTGTCAATAGAGAGGATGTATTCCGTGTACTTGATGAGCTGTTTTTTTTTTCCGGATAAGGCCAAAATTCTGTGTTGGTGCCAATTCTAGTACCGGTACGTTTCTGAATTACTATACCTTTTGAGGATTTTTAAAGTGAGGTTATAAAAAGTGATAAAGCTATTTATTTATCTGTGAGTGATGATTATATTCTCTTTGTTAAATTAGAGGACAAGGTATCAACTGATCTCTTACAGTACCGTACTCATTTACGTTGCCAACGATTTGGGTTTATTTATTTATCGTATGATGTGCACAGATAGATTATATAAATAAGTACCGGTATACAATATATACAAGCAGAAGCCTATAGTTCCAAATCAAGTCCATTGATCCATTTTAAGGCCTCATGCTCTCTGTGGACACTCGGCAATTACCGGTACGTGGTGGATGGTCTGTGAGGTAGCTCCACAATCACACCCAGAAGACTTCTGCCAGCCCCATTTATAAAGAGTATAGCCGCATCTTCCTTGATTGACTCTTATCCTGTTTAGAGTCCTCCATTGACGTCGTTGGGTGAAATAACGAGCCCAAATCAACTTCACGAACTTCCTCCATTGACGTCTGGGTAGATCAGGACCCGGAAGCCTATAGCCGAAAAATCGGACCTTCAATTCGAATATGCCATCTTAACATCGAAGGCATCAGCAGAGCAAAATGCGATTGTCAAGCTAAAATTCTGAAAGGTCAACAGATTGATGTCATTGCGCTACAAGAAACGATTTGGGTGTTAAAGTGCTTTATACGAAAATGCATATGCTACCAGAGAGCTTCAGACTGATTCTCCTATTGATTATCTGAAATGAAACAGATGTAGCAGTTTGGTGAATCATTACTAGGATCATTGTTATGAGAGAATTGAAATTCGCGACAAGGTTATGTTTCTAACAAATTTCTGGTACAAGGTAGGATATTATATTTAAAAACGTATGGCAATGGAAAGGTCATTCAAATAAATGTATTTCTAAAACAAGTATTGATTTATAGGAAGGAGAATTATCTTCTTCTTCTTCTTCTTCTTTTCTAGCCTATTTCAATCCACTGCTGGATATAGGCCTCTACCATGTGCTTCCATCGTCTTCGGTCTTGAGCCACTTGGAACCAGCGTGTTCCAGCCAACAGCTTTATGTCGTCGAGCCATCTCTTCAGGGGTCTTCCAATGCCTCTCTTGTGTCCCCATGGTCTCCAGTGAACAATCCTAGAGGTCCACCTGTTGTAGTCTTGTCGAGCTACGTGTCACAACTGTGAATTCCTCGATAGTGTGATTATATAAGTCTGGGATTTGGGTATGCGCCCAAGGTACAGTAATGTTGTGGCAATAGCCAGGAATGAATGTAGAAAACCCCATGGAAAACTGCATTAAGGATATGGTATCCGCTGTCAGTGAATAGAATACGGACCTGGGATATCCAGCTGGTGTAGCTTGTTATTCCTAATGTGGAGTGATGTAATTTGTAAGTCACTCAATATAACATTAATTTTGTTCTAATGGGTGTCTATACAAGTGATTTCTAATTATTGGTAAATTGCATTAAAATCAGTCGAATTCGTAAAAGTACGACTCTCCACTTTTGATACGGAGAGTTTCGACTGGAAACATTCGAATGTTTTTCATGGACTGACTGCTTGCGTTATATGAATACTTTCTTTCGACTGAAATCATTCGACTGTTCAGTCTTCTCAACAGGAAGTAATGAATACTTATGTTCGACTGAAAACATTCGACTATTCAGTCGATGGTTTGAAGGGACCATCGCCCGACTAGTCGATAGTGGTTTTCAGTCGATAGTGCCCATCTCTACTAGGTATATAGACGGATACGTAATCTGCCACTTGGAGACAGCTCTAAATTCAGATCATCGGTGATTGATTGATTAATTAATTGACTGAATTGAAACGCATCAAATATTCCCCCAGGATTGTTATTTTAGAATGCAATCCTATATTACCTATTTCCTTTACCATACTAGTTCATAGAAATTATTTATATTTTGAATTATCCGCATATTGCTTATCAAAATATAGGGTACTTCTAGATAGCATTGGTCTATTACCCAAAGTAAAGTATTCTGTTCGTTATTATTGACAGCCTAGCAATTCAATATGATAATCAAAATTTTATGTTTACGTATCACAGGCATGTTTACATTGAACCGATGCGTCGGCCATGTTGTTTCTGTATTAAGGTCCGATATTATTGCAGATGGCCTTGCATGTGCTCTACAGTCCTATATACACTGACTGACAGAGCAAATGCAACATCAAGAAGGAGTGGTTCGAAAGGGATGAAAGTTGGGGAAAAAAACAGAGACGGCACGGACGAATAATTGATGTTTATTTCAAACCGATATGGAGGTTACACAATGCGCACGGCATCGACTCAGTAGGATGTAGGACCACCGCGAGCGGCGATGCACGCAGAAACACGTCGAGGTACAGAGTCAATAAGAGTGCGGATGGTGTCCTGAAGGATGGTTCTCCATTCTCTGTCAACCATTTGCCACAGTTGGTCGTCCGTACGAGGCTGGGGCAGAGTTTGCAAACGGCGTCCAATGAGATCCCACACGTGTTCGATTGGTGAGAGATCCGGAGAGTACGCTGGCCACGGAGGCATCTGTACACTTCGTAGAGCCTGTTGGGAGATGCGAGCAGTGTGTGGGCGGGCATTATCCTGCTGAAACAGAGCATTGGGCAGCCCCTGAAGGTACGGGAGTGCCACCGGCCGCAGCACATGCTGCACGTAGCGGTGGGCATTTACACGCCGACGCCACACTCGTCTGCGGTGACTATCACTGACAGAACAGAAGCGTGACTCATCGGAGAACACGACGTTCCGCCATTCCCTCATCCAAGTCGCTCTAGCCCGGCACCATGCCAGGCGTGCACGTCTATGCTGTGGAGTCAATGGTAGTCTTCTGAGCGGACGCCGGGAGTGCAGGCCTCCTTCAACCAATCGACGGGAAATTGTTCTGGTCGATATTGGAACAGCCAGGGTGTCTTGCACATGCTGAAGAATGGCGGTTGACGTGGCGTGTGGGGCTGCCACCGCTTGGCGGCGGATGCGCCGATCCTCGCGTGCTGACGTCACTCGGGCTGCGCCTGGACCCCTCGCACGTGCCACATGTCCCTGTGCCAACCATCTTCGCCACAGGCGCTGCACCGTGGACACATCCCTATGGGTATCGGCTGCGATTTGACGTAGCGACCAACCTGCCCTTCTCAGCCCGATCACCATACCCCTCGTAAAGTCGTCTCTCTGCTGGAAATGCCTCCGTTGATGGCGGCCTGGCATTCTTAGCTATACACGTGTCCTATGGCACACGACAACACGTTCTACAATGACTGTCGGCTGAGAAATCACGGTACGAAGTGGGCCATTCGCCAACGCCGTGTCCCATTTATCGTTCGCTACGTGCGCAGCACAGCGGCGCATTTCACATCATGAGCATACCTCAGTGACGTCAGTCTACCCTGCAATTGGCATAAAGTTCTGACCACTCCTTCTTGGTGTTGCATTTGCTCTGTCAGTCAGTGTAGTATATACCCTTCAGTGTTCTATATGTCAGGTAATATACAAAAACCTAGTATTTTCGCACCTCTACTCCTTCCTTGTACCTAATGAACATATCTTATAGCATTTCATGACGCTGTTTGAACACACTACGTCCTTTTCTTGTTACTGTGTGAACTTACAATGTACCGTAGCCTCCGTTTTAATTTTTCTGTATGAGTGCAGTAATAACACGTTTTTTGAGTGGGTCGCTAGGCCCAAAGAGAGGTAGGCCACTGCCAAATGTAACGGTAGTATCTCTCCTCATTGCTGCTTCACGTATCGTGTCATATCGTTCGTACATGCTTTCTTGATACCCAACATGCACGCGCGTTCTATAATTGGGAACCGTGAATTGCTCCATTAATGCTCGGGCGCTCAAGCGGTATCGAAGCAGCCTCTGATGTTTTCTTCCTTTGTTACTAAATTCCAATATGTTAATGGTTCATTGTGATTTTTATGGTGAATTTATATCGTCAGTATGCATTATGCGATGTGCTCATTTTTAACTTACGTACTTACGTGTCCGGGAGACACATCTTCCTGGGTACAGGAGTCATTCATCTCTTGATATATGAGTTAAATGTTGTGGAGTCTGGATGGCACACAGCACACCAGAGGACAGGGACTACACAACTCGTCACAGAAGACACTCCTGCTATTTTCGATCGGCCGGGTGGCTACACATCTTTACTTTCTGCTCGCGCCAAGCCAACAAAGCATATAGGCCGACTCCTCGTTGGATGTCAGCCTCCCTACCACCAACCACCATGACGACCACCACCATCACCACTACCTTTGTGACCCCTGCTCACACCTTCTCCTCGCTTTCCATCACAACCGCTTCTATCCCTCTCTCTCCCCGCGCTACCTTCTGTTGATCCACCTCGACTATTACGTATTCCTCCCCGCTACTTCACCCACCCTTCTACGCTGTCTACATCTGCCTTGCCAACTACGACACCACCACCACTGTCCGTCGTAACAGCAGCAGCCGCTCTTCAACTTCCATCACCGTTAGACACATCAGCCACAAACAAAGTCTTCAGTTGCGTCGTCCGTGGCGTAAGCCCTCTCATCCCGGCAACCGACATTCAAGAACAACTTCGCCTTCAAGCCATACCCGTCAAGAGGGCGTTCCGTATCTACAACTCCACCGGTCCGACGTATTTAATCAGACTTCAGTTTCACAGTGCAGCAGCCGTCGCCCACCTGATCTCCAGCGGAGCACTTCTCTACGGCCGTCATCATCCCGTCGAAGCTCACCTCCCCGCCCTAGATATCACCACTCCACATCTCGTCGCCATACCCGGCTTGATCATCCTCCCTTCCAGAGCTCTATCTATGTCCGTTCACCTCCTTCTTCTGCTAATATCTCCATCCCTCCACCACCAACCCTTGAACACCTCCGACACCTCATAACTGTCCTCTACCCCATCGGTTCAACACTTCACCACCTCACACTTCCTCGAAACTTCCTTCTCGACACTCCTATATAAATCTCCATCCGTAGCCATCTCCCCCAACCAAGACGCCCCAAGATAACACCTTACTTACTCTTCACTTCGTCTTTCCCCTCTTCTTCGTCCTACAAATCTCTTGCTTCTATCACTTCACCCGGCCTGAGTGAGGGCGTAACCAACAAAGAGGCCCACCCCGCCTTTCAGGCGGGGAATGAAAACTTCAGAAAAAAAAAGAGTCTGGATACCTCCACAGTCACATCTTGGATCTTCCGCTTAACCCCATTTCACCCCATGCACTTGGACACACCTGTTCTCATCCGGTTTTTCTGCTGTAACCCAAGCTGTAACCCAAGGTGTGCTTAGCTTGTGTTTTTATATGTAAATTTAAATGTCAGGGGCCTATTCCACATAAGTATGGTCTTGTACATTACAAGTAAATTCTCTAATAACTAGTACAAATACCAGAGTTTCTGTTCCACAAAAGAATTTTCTACAGTTGTACTTTACTACTCCATACTTGCAAATTACCAGTGAATTTTTATGGGTGTGTTCCACGAAAGTACTAGTACTTGTAACTTACTAGTGAATTGAGAAGTATTCTCTACCAGTGAAAGGACAATAATATATAAATGTACTAGTGTTATTTAAATATGCTTATTTCAGATATAATTTGATAAATATGTGGTCAGGCAGCAGTGATAGTGATGAAAATTAAAACTACCGTCTGTACAGGGAAGAAATAAACTTCCAGTTTAACTACGGATAGATATTGGGCATAGGTTAAAACATCCTATGAAGACTCTCGCTGAATGCACCGAAACAAATATCTTTCCTTCTTTCTATTTCCTTCGTTTCTCTTGACATCATTTTAACAATTCATGCAGAGTTTCTGAAGGGCCCTCAAAGTCCCCACTGTACTTCGCCCCTACAGGCAGTCCACTACTTCAGCTGTCCAAACTCCATAGACCAGGGGATGAAATTAATTTATTTACACACTTTTTTATTTACTATAACCTCATCATCATCATCGGTTTGCCCTTCCAGCGAGCCGGGTAGGGTGTTTGAAAACGAGCGTCTTCCAAAGTTGCCTATTCAAAAACATTTCGTTGTCCAGGACAGATTCCCAATTCCATCCTCTTCTCTCCACGTCTTCCCTCAGTTGGTCCATCCATCTTCTTCTTGGTCTTCCAGCTGGTCTTGTACCTGTTATTCTCTTTTCCAAATAAGCACATGGTAACCTTGTGCTATTCATTCGTTTAACATGCCCAAACCATTTAAGTCTAGATGACCTAAGTCTTTCCTCCATCGATTCATTTAGACCTAGGTTAGATCGGATCTCATCATTTTTCACATGATCAAGTCGGGTCTTTTGGAGGGCAGTTCTAAGAAATTTCATTTCACAGGCTTGAATCCTACTACAATCCTTTGATGTTAGTGTGCAGGTTTCCAGAGAATATGTAAGGATGGGAATCAAATATGACTTGTACAGAGTCATTTTTGTTCTTTGTGGGACCTTCTCATCCCATAGTAGGTGTCTAACAATACTGTAAAAGTTAGAGCCTTTGGTTACGCTGTTTGTTATTTCTGTCTCAGCTCTGTTATTACTAGCCATTATGCTTCCTAAATAAATGAACTGGTGTACTACTTCAACTTGGTGGTCCTGCATTTTTATGTTGCATTCTGTATTATATCTGCTGATTTTTAATGCTACTGTTTTTGATGGGTTCAATTTCATTCCATAATCATCAAACTTCTTACACCATGCATTCAGATTATTTTGCACTCCCTCCTCTGTTTCATCCCATATTGCCACATCGTCTGCAAACACCAGAGCCTGAAGATCTTTATTACCATTTCCTTTTAGTTCCTTTAAAATGGTATCCATAACTGCTATGAATAGAAGAGGTGATAAGGTGTTGTACTCCTTTGGTTGTATTGAACCATTCAGAGTGACCATCTCCAATTCTGACTCAGCTTTTACAATTAGTATATAGCATTTGGATCTTCCTAATAAGGTACTCCGGTACACCAAGTTTTCTAAGACTTTTCCAAATAGTTGATCTAGGAACATTATCATATGCCTTTTCAAGGTCCATAAACACAATAATTAGGTCTTTTCCTCTTTCCCAGTGTTTCTCTGCCAACATCCTCAAAGCAAATATCAGATCTGTTGTGCTTCTTCCAGTCCTAAATCCATCTTGTTCCTCTTCTAAGATAGGCTCTAGTATATCCCTTACCCTGGCTTCAATGATCTTCTCCATAATTTTAAGGCCGTGTGATAAGAGGGTAATGCCTCTGTAATTTTCACTTTTCCTTCTACTCCCTTTCTTAAAGATAGGAACTATGACCCCTTTTGTCCAATCGTCCGGTATTTCGTTATCCTTCCATATTGTTCTGAGAACTCTATACAGCCACTGTATTCCTGGCAGACCAGCAGCTTTAATCATGTCAGCTGTAATTTCATTAGCTCCTGCTGACTTACCACTTCTCATCCTATGGAGAGCTTGCTCTACTTCTACTATAACCTACACTGGTCAAATGCCCTCTAACATTTCATTTATTTTCTCTGTTGCTGTTTATTCTCTTTTGAATATCTGTACAGATTTTGGAAAAGGATCAAACACTACCCCTGGTAAACTGTTCCACTCATTCACACCCTTCCCAATGAATGAAAATTTACCCCAATCGCTTCTGCTAAAATTCCTTTTAATTTTATACTTGTGGTCAGTTTTGCCGATATAAGTTAATTATTTTCCAACTGAAGCCTCTCACGGATTTCTCCCCATGCTTCTTCTCTTGTATAGGCTCTATATAATCCTATAAGTCTAGTTTTCTCCCTTCTCTTACTTAAAGTTTCCCACCCAAGTTCCTCTAACATTTCTGATACCGTACACTACTTTTTCTCCTGAAATCCCCTGTTACAAATCTTGCTGCTTTTCTCTGCACACTACCTATTTCTTTTATTAGGTATTCTTGGTGAGGATGCCAAATACTGTTTGCATATTCCAATAATGGACGAATCATACTTAAGTAAATTTTTTCTTTTAATTCTTTGTTGCGTTCTTTAAGTAGCCTCATTATGACATGCTTTCCCAACAATGTCATCAACATGACCCTTACAGTGCAAATTACTTTCAAATCTCACACCTAAGTATTTGCACTTGCCAACTTTTGGGATAACTACCTCATCCAAAGCATATTCAGATTCAGTTTTAAAGCTTCTCTTTGTAAATGTTGTAACAGTTGATTTGCCTCCATTAACCTTCATATTGTTTTCTTCAACCCATTGTTGGATACTCTCAAGGTCCCTTTGTAATTCTGAACAATCCTCAATGTTATTTATTTCCCTATGAACAATTATGTCATCTGCATACAATCTTATTTTTGATGTTATATTGTTCTCTAAATCATTTGCATATATTAAGAAAAGTAATGGACCGATTATACTACCCTGTGCAATTCCCTTCCAAACTTTCTCTTTCTGTGATATATTATTTCGGATTTGACTTTCTAAATCCTTGAATTTAGAAATGTTCTTATACAACGTATAACCCTTATGTCCAATCCTATTCCCTCCAATTTCTTTAATAATATTCCATGTTCCACTCTATCAAAGGCTTTGGAAAGATCTATGGCTATGCAATCTAACTGGCGTCCTTAATCCAACTGATCTGATATGTCCTGCTGAAATCCCACCAGTTGTGCCTTTCAAGAAATTTCCTTCTAAATCCATACTGGCTCCTCATGAACCAATTTTTATCATCACATATCCCTCTGATGTACTTTCCTATTAAACTCTCCAGTATTTTACAAACTATACTGGTCAGGCTGATTGGTCTGTAGTTCTCTGGTTTCTTTTTATCACCCTTTCCTTTATAAATTGGTATTATTATAGATTCCTTCCATTCCTTTGGTATTATAGTATTATTTATGACATAGTCAAAGAGAAATTTTAAATAAGGCGCTATGTACCACCCCATTGTCTTTAATACCTCCCAAGTAATTTGATCACTTCCTGCTGCTTTTCTTTGCTGAAGCAGTTGGATTTCTCTGAAAATATCTTCATTTGTGAATGAGAAGGTTCTTGTTTCCCCTATGTGTCTCTCCCTCTCTATCTTCTGTTATGGTTTCCAACTCCTGACAATCTTCTACTCAATCTCTGAATTCCTTACTAAATAGATTTGCTTTCTCATTATCTGTTGAATAGTGCTCACCCCCTTCTCCCACCATTGTAGGAATTTGGATTCCTTTTCCTTTTTTATTCCTAATATATGAATACAGCTTTTCCCATTTCCCTTTGTGATCATTACCCTCTTGAAGTAGGCTACGCCATTCATATAATTCTCTTTTTCTTCCTTTTTCACTCTATTCAGTTCCCTCATTAGCTGTTTTCTAGTTTCTCTATTCTCCCTACCCTCTTTGATTTTCCTGTTTACTATTCTACATTTTCTTTTTAATTGTCTTATTTCCCTTGTATAATAAACAGGGTCTGAGGTCATTTTACCCTTCTTAACAGGTACAAATCTCTTCTCTCCTTCCCAAATGATTCCTTTAAATTTAGCCCAAAGTGTATCCACATTACTCCCTTCACTTATCCAACAACTGAATTGTGATTTAAGGTAAGTCCCAAATTCATCAACTTTAGTTTTTCTGTATAATTTCTTGTGTGACCCTCTTATTAAGCATTTTTGGTATGAGTCCTACATCCATTATTATGGCCTTATGGTCACCTATTCCTTCCAGTACCTCAGCAGTTTTATCATTTCCCAGGGTTTAACCAAGAATACATTTATTAAGTTATTGAGACGAGTCGGTTCTTTTACTACCTGTGTAAACCCTGCCTCCCAAATTAACTTATTTTGGCAGTTTTTGTTCATGGGCTTCACTTGCAGCTCCATCCCATTCAACTTCAGACAAGTTTAGATCTCCCCCAATTATTACCATATCATTATTATTGTTTTTATGAGTATAATCTATTATTTTCTCAAATATTTCCATGTCTCTTTCCTCTCTTCCAGGCCTATATGTTCCTAATATTTCATCCCTTTCATCGGTAAACCATTCATGTGAACAATAAGTTTCCTTCACCAGAATAAACACCCCCCCACCATTCTATCTCCTCGGTCTCTACGATAGACTGTATACCCTTCTGGAAATACTTCTCTATTATCCACCCCTTCTCTCAATCACGATTCCACTCCTATCACCACATCAGTCTCATAAGATTCCTCAATGTACCAAATTTTAATTGTTTATTTCCTACACTCTGACAGTTTACCAAGAGCAATCTCAGACCCCCTTCCTCCCTAAAACTTGTCTCTTGCAGTTGGGTAACATTTGACTCATGAGTTGAGAACTTCTCTGGAACCCAGATCCTTGTACATAGATCTTGATTTAAGGATCTGGGTTTTCTGGCAAGTTTCCCTGTATGTGCCAGTGTAGTGGTATGGGTTTTCTTAAGTGCAGATCTCTGTTGATAATTGTAGCAATTTGTCTACAGAGAGTTGCTTTTCCATTACCATTCAGATGTAACCCATGCCTAGTGAACATTTGCCTGCCAAGATCTAAAGTATCTACTACATAGACATTTCTAAAACTCTTACATAATCTCTTGATTTTTATATTTACATCATGTACAGCTTTGTTCACACACGAGTCCTCTTAAAGGTCATACCTGGGTGGCACATTAATTACAATTACTTTTGAGTCAGGTAGTTTGGAAATCTTACCTCTGAGGGTCGTAATTAGTTCCTCACCTTCATTTGCAGCAATGTCATTTGTACCACTCACAATCACCACATAGGCCTAATTGTCCTTCTTTAACACAGGATCACAACTTGAAAGGACGTCTTCAGTTTTGGCACCTGGTTTTATTAGTCCTAAAACCTCTGTTTTTGGATTCTGCAGCTCATCCTTGATGCCTTCTGCCATACCCTGCCCTTGACTGTCTGTGTAGAGATGAATTTTTGGCGATCTTGATGTCCGGTTGGTTTTCTTCTGTAGCTTACCTCCACTGGATTTAAAATTATTCAGAAAACTTGATGTGTTTTCTTCTGGAACTTGTTGCAATGACTGAAATCTATTTTGGCACTGCAAAGAGTTTTTTCCCGGTTGTAAGTTGCACATAGTTTCTCCCATATGTTTAATATTAGGCCTAAAATGGCTACGTGTCACATCCGTCCATGGCAAACTTTCTTCTCCAATGTCTTCTTTACCTTCCAGTTTCTTTATTCTGTCCTTTAAGCTTTCATTTTAAAGTTTTAGAGCACATAAGTCTTCTTGTAGGACTCCTAAAATCTAAAGTATAGTTTCGCAAGTCTCTCTTTCCTGTTGTTCTGCCTCACCATTGTCTACAAGATTATTATGATTATGTAGGCAACGGCCTCACTATCAGTTTGTTTACACTCGGGACACTGCCACATACTTTCTTCAATATACCTTCTAGGTGGCCCGCCCCTTCCTTGCGGGAAGGGGAATGAAAACTTTTCCCCTGGTCCTTGGTCAGTCCTATTTACAATATTTGCACAACAAAAATGGTACAATTCATCACACTTACGACACAGAATCCCATTTTTAACTACTCTTCTGCTTTTGCCACATTATTCACAACGGATATCACAGACTGACACACAGTAGTCGCCATATTGAAAAAAGTTCAAGATATGGATGTGATAAAAACTAGATCTCTTGGACGAACTGAAGAGGAAGAAAGAAGAAATATGGGAAGAACTGTTGTACTCTACTGATGCGATGACAACGACAGAGTGGACAGATAGCGGTTATGAATTGAGACATTCAGTGCCCCGCTTTGCTGTTCACGGGTTTCATCATAAGTGTTGCCAACGTAAGGCATATCACGTACCAGATCTACAATGTATGTGCTTGTGGTGTGGCGGGAGATGTGATAGATATCATGCCTCACTTTGTCAGGAAAGAAATATGTCCTTGACTGAACTAAGTAAGGAATAATTCATGTGTATATCCTGTAATTATTTTTGGCCATTTGCCGCATCAGACATCATCATCATCATCATCATCATCATCATCATTATTATTATTATAAAACTAGTAACACATAGTACATTAAAATACAATGTTCTATAACATAAAATGTGCACAGTATTCTTGCGGTACACTTTGGAGTTATATTAATGTTGGTAAAGCATTGTGTACCGGTACATTCACAGATATGTTTCTACCAAGCATTCTAGAATGTTCGTAGATGTGAATTGTTTATCTTGTGCATTCATACAGTTGAGAATGTTGGATGATTTACATCGAAATATTGTGGTATGTCATTAGTTTCCTTGGTACCAATCTTGTTATAAGATATTGAATAGGTGCAGATGCTCCCTCCTTGTAGTTGTGTTGTTGGACATGCTAGTAATATATTACTGATAGTACTGTTGACTGGTCGATGTGTACAGTGTGGGAGCACGTCGTGCACAATTCACATGCAGCTATCGAGCTCGGTGAAAGTTCCTTATGGGAATCATCGTAAGTACCTAGGTGTTAATATAAGGAAAGATCTTTATTGGGGTAATCACATAAACAGTACCAGTATTGCAAATAAAGTGTACAGATCTCTGCACATGATTATGAGAATGTTTAGGGGTTGTAGTAAGGCTGTAAAGGAGAGGGCATATAAGTCTCTGGTAAGTTCCCAACTAGAGTATGGTTCCAGTGTATGGGACCCTTACCAGGATTACTTAATTCAAGAATTGGAGAAAATCTAAAGAAAAACAACTCAATTTTTTCTGTTTCTTTTTTTTCCTGACAAAAGAGTAGCATTACAAAAATATTGCAAAGTTTGGTCTGGGAAAATTGAGAGAAAGGAAACGAGCTGCTCAAATAAGCAGTATGTTCCAAGCTGTCAGTGGAGAGATGGTAGGGAACGACATTAGTAGATGAATAAATTTGAGTGGTGTTTTTAAATGTGGGAAATATGAAAATAAAGTTGGGATTCAAGAGGACAAATTGGGGGAAATGTTTGTTTATAGGAAGGGGAGTTAGGGATTGGAATAACTTACCAAGGGAGATGATCTGTAAATACCAGTTTCCTTGAAATCAACAACAGATAAGGAATCTGTCACCTGGGTGACTGCCCTAAAAGCAGATCAGTAGTGATTGATCATTGATTGATCATCAATGATGGTTAGAGGGTTAGATCAAATCATGAATGAATGAGGGAACTGAAGGTGGTAAGAATGGTAGGAGTAGACCAAGCTATGAATATGACGAAGGGATTACAGCAGATGTAGGATGTAGTAGTTAGGTAGGAATTTGAATGTTAGCACAGGATAGGGTGACCTGGAAAACTACATCAAATCAGTATATGGACTGATGACCCAAACAACAAGTGCATATTAATATATATATATATATTTTTTTTTAAAATTGAAGATAGTATGATGGGAAATTTTCGAGGTATTAGGAATTGATGGATAGGCTATACACTAGAGTACCGTTAATCCGAAAGTCCGGTTAATCCGAACTGAAATATTCAATTTTTTAAAAAAATTCTCCTTATTGAAATGAATGAACATATTATAGAATGAAGATTTACTTGCATTTTATTAGTCATATTTTACTAGATTAACTTAACGTAAACATAATTACACATCATAAACCATCAATCACACGTCGATTATCTTTACAATGTCTGTTAGTTTCTTTTGCCGTAGTGATTGGAACCTACTCAAAGATGCAGTGTTAAACCAGCATATTTTATTAATGTAACTGCTAAAGAATGAACATTTCAAACTACAGTATGTACTGTACTGTATTGTAGAAACTATTTTCCTCAGATGATTGAGGCGCTGGCCTTCTGACCCCAACTTGGCAGGTTCGATCCTGGCTCAGTCCGGTGGTATTTGCAGGTGCTTAAATATGTCACCCTCATGTAAGTAGATTTACTCGCACATAAAAGAACTCCTGTGGGAGAAAATCCTGGCACCTAGGAGTCTCCGGTAACCGTAAAAGTAGTTAGTGGGACGTAAAAACAATAACATTAATATTAGAGAATATTTTCCAGTTAATCCGAAAATTTCATAATCCGAACAGACTCTGGTCCCAATTAGTTTGAATTAACGAGATTCTACTACATATATTGTATAAATAAAGGAAGTTCCATTGAAAAAGAAATGTATACTGTATTTACTCGTGTATACCATTCATCCTAATTTTTTTTTTATGGAACTAAGAGAAACAAATAATCCCTGTTTATACTTCACACAGGTTGGCATTCAGGTGTTAATAATAATAATAATAATAATAATAATAATAATAATAATAATAATAATAATAATAATAATAATAATAATTATTATTATTATTATTATTATAATGTTATTGATTTTACGTCCATCTGACTATTTTTACGGCTTTCAGAGACGCCAAAGGGCCGAAATTTTGTCCCGTGGAGTTCTTCTGCCTGACAGAAAATGTATCTACACAAGGTTGGCGTATTTGAGCATCTTCAAATACTACTGAACTGAGCCGGGATTGAACCTGCCAACTTGAACTCTACTGTATGAGCTACTCAGCCCAGCATGTATCACTATGAATGTGATAAGAAGACACTTTGTGACATGCATGCTGGCGCACAGATCAAAATCTACCAGTCTCCAATTCTTTGAATTAAAGACAGGCTAATCAATGAACTTCTTTCTTAAAATTAATTGAATTTTGAATTTGAATTTATTGATGATTTACATGCCACTGAGGCTGAACAGGCTCTTTATATAGCGTCTTCATATAATACAGTACAGGTTTATGAACACACTAACTACATTTTTATAATATTAAAATATTAAATTAAACATTAAACTTAACAAAGAATACAGTTACCAAATCCAATAATATTAAAACATAAATTATATAAGAAGTAAGAAAGTATATCATTAAGCCTATTTATTATTTTAGACTACAAGAATCTAAAGAATATGAAGCTAAAACAGAGAACAATTTTTTTAGAAATATACATATTTCTGATTGTTAGACAAAAGAATACCTGATATCAGCACCTTGTGTACTCCTCCAGGAAGATAGACATTAAGGACTGCTTTAGTTGGATACAGTTAGTGTTATTTGCAAAACGGTGAAGACGTTAAAGATATGGGATGCAGTGCAAACAAAGGACTTGCTAATTTTAGTTTTTGTAAACCTATTATTTCTGTTATATACTAACTCCATAGGTTTAAATGCATTATAAAGGCAGGATGGGGCCTTCAGTTTGAGAATTTTGTGCGTAGCAATGGCTACTGAGATGTTTCACCGTTCATGGAGTTTCAGCCATTGCAGCTATTTTATGTGTTCATTACGCCTGGCATTTGTCACGTTATGAACACCTGTGTTTTGTACACTCTGTACTTTTATGTTCAAAGTTTCAGATAAGTCGTCGTATACGACTGATCCATAGTCAAGACTTTGTACAAGTAGTTTTCGCATGTAAGGTGGTGTACATGACACGTTATGTTTCAAAATATGCATGGATGACACAACTTTTCTGATCACATTTGACGTATGATCAGATCAGGATAGGGTTCTGTCCAAAATTAGTCCTAGATTGTTAACGGTGTCACTATAATGGATATCTGTAGAATTTTTATTGCTGGGAGGGATTTGAGATCAGCAGTTTTCAGGAATTGAACTGCAAGTTATACAAAGGGATACCGCTAGTTAATAACAGAAAAGCAGAAAGCTTGTAGTTGTACGTGATGTCACAGCGACATAGACAGGTGTTATGGTGACGATGAGGTAGGAAGCGACCGTCCCTGGTGTGAAAATAGATAACCACGGAAATTCATATTTAGAACTGCTGACAGTGGGGTTCAAACCTACCATTTCCCGAAAGCAAGCTGACATAGTACTATTATATGATACTTGGTTATTCCCTGGTCTAATGTACTACATGGAAAGTCACAGAATTGGAATGTCTTCAATTTCAATACCGGTATAGGCCCTAACACAATTTGTGCTAGTCGTAAGGTGTAACATCTTCCTAAATTTTTACTTTTCATCTTGACTCAGCTTTTCAGTAAGTTATAGAGAAAAGTTTTAAACTTCGAGTGACTGTATTAGCACGGAAACACGGTAATTGTACCGTGGTCCGAGAATTTTATGTGATGGAGTTTAACTACACAACTGAAGAAGAAAGACAGTTGTTCTTGAAATTACCTACAAATCATGAACAGCCATGCAGAGAACTAAAAGTGGAAAGTTTCCTTAAGCTCCCTGCACAGGGGGACAGTAGTGGTGGCCAGTAGTACTAGCCAGTATTGGCCGCCAATCATTATCCCTCTACTGTCCCTGTGTGCAGGGGTACTTCCGCTTCAACGTCCAGTTGGCTACCTGCTGCCACCAAACTCAAGCATGATTGAGTTTACTGGACCCTAGAGGGCTAGAGAATGCTAGAGAACTATTTTTGTGATTTACTTTTGTACTTACATTCGTTGCGAAATGTGTTCACAATCTGAAGAAGTGAAGACAAAACCTACTGATAGTATAAAATGGAGTGCGGAGAATATTGGTACATTTTTAGAAACTTACATAAACTATGAACTACTATGGAATGTTTGTCATTCTGATTATGCCAACAAGGCGAAGAGGGAGAGTTCAATGATGAAGTTAAAGGGTGAATTAATAGGACTAAGAGTCGCGGTTCCTAACTTGAGCTTTTTGGGAGCCCGTATAAAGGCTATAAAGGCCACGTACAGAGGTGAACTCCTGAAAGTGAATGAATCTAAAAGAAGTGGAGCAGGCACGTACGACGTCTAGTACCGAAACTACCATGGCTCACTGCAGCAGACAGTTTCTTGAGACATGTAGTCATCACGAGGAAGTCCACATCGAATTTGGTAAGTTTGATTTTTAAAAATCCTTATGTAGAAGTATGTTAGGTCAAAACTGTGTGTCAAGGTAAGTAGCTATTCAATTAATTGTCACCTGTCGAGAGGTTAGGTCATATGCATTAAGTTCTTAGTTGCCAAAATAGAAACAGAATCAACAAACATATTTGTAAAAATAAGGAGAAAAGGGATAATAAGAACTATTTAAAAGTTCAATATCTAATTTAATAACCATGGGAAGGGATACGATACGATAAGATAAGATAAGATAAGATACAAGACTATATCAAAAGACTACGGACCCATTGTGTTTTAAAATTTTTTGTAATGTTGTTAGTGTTTTCAACTACCGGTATCAACATTTAAAAATTATTTTGTGATTCACTGAACAATAACACTAGTAAGTCTTTAAGAACATTTTATTTTCACAGAGTTCGTCAATAACAAAGTAGGGCTTAAGTAAATTTGCTGTGCCACTGATTACATGCCAATAGCCTTCACCTGCCAAGACACTCGTCCATCTCCACTGAAGTACTCAGCCAGTTTCTTTCTTGTTTCCAAAGCTCTTTTCGAATATGTGCATGACGAGCGAGTTCCTCTCAATGATGGTAGTTCTGTCCCAGTCGAACACCACTGGCCAGGGTGAAGAACTCCTGTGTCAGTATCTTCATGGTCAACCCATCCTCTTTCAAAGTACGTTACTGGTGACGTTGTTCGCAACCAGTTGTCGAGAGTACGTGTGCATTGTACAATCAGATCTACAGTTTGTAAATCAACTTCGATTTCTTTTTCGTAGATTGTAAATCTTGCTGCGATTAGGCCTATACTAAACGTGTTTTCCACCACTCTGTGTGCACACGATAAATGATAGATGAATATACGTTCCAGTAATGTCAAATTTCTTTTTGAATAGGGCTTCATTAAGTTTGGTGACAAAGGGAACGCGTCATCACCCAAAATGAAGTAGTCCTTAGGAAAATTGAGCCTTCTATTGTCTATAGCTGATTTAAGCGAAGACAACCGGAATACACTTGCGTCATTGGCTCTTCCGTTGGTTCCCACATCTACGTATAGAAATTTACAATCAGCATCTACCAATGCCAAAAGTATAATGCTGTAACCTCCTTTGTAGTTGTAAAACTCAGAGCAACTCCCAGCCGGACGTTTTATGGCCACATGCTTTCCGTCAATAGCACCACAACATAAAGGAAAATTCCATTTTGTTTCAAAATTTCTTTGTATTTCCACCCATTCCTCGAATGTTTGTGGAACCTAAAAAAGAAATATTAGGGTACAATCTAAATTATTTGCAAGTGCATAAAAACACAACAAACATAGAGAGGAGTGAGTCCGGTAAATTACTGGTTGTCTTTTAATTTCAGGTTACAGCAGCTATCAGCCCTAAAGATGATGGGATGGATGAAGAAATTGAACAACAAACTGTTGAAAGTGAACAGAATGTCAACATATACACTGAAGAGGACACGTCACAATCCCCAAATGTGCCTACGTTTCAAACACTTAATAGAAAAAACGGCGTGTAAGGAAATTATCCAAAGTTGAGTGTGTGATTGAAAAACTGCAAAAAATAACTGAGAGTCACCCGTCTACTTCAACCAAAGTCGAGCCCAACGAGGTTGACGTATTTGGCAAATATGTTGCAGCTCAGTTGCGGGACCTTCCCATGAGAAACTGCCTTACTTGCCAGTACGAAATTCAATTCATGTTAACAAAAGATAGATTGAGGTTGTTAGAATCTCCACAACCTTCACATTCTCTGATGTTATCTGGATCCTCATCCTACACGGAAGATTCTGATGATGACTCTAGAATTCCAAACTAATTTATAGCTGAAGGAGATTTTGTTTATAGAAATTTATAATGAAAGGACATTACCTGACAAACAAATTTTGTTTTGTGTACTTTACAATGCATTATAACTAACATTACATTTAATAACAAATTACTCTGCAGAAAATTGATATTTTTGGTTTAAACACCTGTTTTATGGTTAGCATAGTTGTTTGGAGTGACAACCTCTAAAGGATATGCACATTTCTGCACATGTTTACTTTGAACTCACCAGTATATAAACTAAGAATTTGCTACACTTTTTGCAAATGATTATGAAATGATACAAAAGACAGCCCAGTCTTGATTTTTCTACTGCCCTATACTATAAATGAACAAATTAGTACGCAATAACTTGTGAGATCTTACCTTCATATATTCTTGTAATGCTGAAGTTATTGCTGTAAGTACTTCTGGCATAAAACTAGAAATGGTGTTGGCTGGTATTCGAAACATGATTGCTAGAGTTTGGTAACTGTCACCACGAGCTAAAAATCGTAAGGCAACTTCTAGTTTTGGATGGGCAGGAACTACGTTTCTCATTTGCGTATCTGTTTTTGATATTTTATGTTCGATTAAATTAAACAGTTCATTAAATTACCCCACACTCATTTTCATAATTCTCTTGTATTCCAGAGGATCTTCCTCGGCAAGTTCCTGAAGTATTGTAGACGAAGCTGCTAGCTGATCTCTACGACACACCCAGTCTTTAACCCAGCACGCCCAACTCTTGGTTAATATTTCTTGAAGCTCTTCACTTAAAAAATGTACAATATCACTTACAGCCTCATCAACAGCTTCCTCGTACTCTTCATCAACCCCCTCCATATTCTTACACATCCTCTGACAACTGAGAATACACTGACATCCTAGAGAAACACTTCCACCCTTAACCACGTCCACATTAAAACTGGCTACTGGCTGTCACTAGAACATAAAAATAGAAGCTATTACTGTCCTCATGTGTAAGCCTACTGTCCGACCATTTCACTGGCTGCCACTTCTAGCCGCCAGTACTGGCCACCACTACTGTCCCTGTGTGCAGGGGGCTTTAGCTCAAAAATGGTTTCAGTACGAGAAATATTTAAATGGAGTGTCTTGCGAAATGTCACATTTTAAAACTCGTGAACTGAAGTTGTGCCATGAAAATGTGATAGTTTTTTTAATATATATATTTTTTACTTTTGAAAAGTAGGCTATGGTAGTTTTAATGAAGTTAATTTCCTAATATCCCTCTAATTCGCATCTCAATTTTTAAACTTGAATATTTAGGGAAAATTGCGAGATATATGCATGAGTAAATATGACATGTGCACGCGAACACACACAGAAGGTGTACTTAAACTACAGGAGCAAACTTCAGAAGATGATCTTGACTGGAAAAGGAACAAAAAACTTATATGAACATATATACAGAAATGGACGGTGAGTCTACAGTAGAACAATTCGTAGTCTGTAAAGCATTACATTACTATCGCCTCGCAAATTGTTGCAAAAGTTTAGTGATATGGGTAGTGTTGTTTGTGGAAGTACCTTTCTCGGTAAATCCATCCGGCCTCTCGACTATTTCAAAGTGCTTGTCCGTATGTGAATACCATCTCGGTTTATTTCCTTACTACGATCATTCAAAAGTAAAACTGCAGCACGAAAACGCACACGGTAACTGTTGCTATGGCAAAATGACGTCGTGGACAGCAGTACCATCTACCATGGTAAGTATACATTTCTGGAAATAATGTTAATATCAGCTTTTTGTTCCTTTTTCTATCAGGATTAACCTCCTGAAGTTTGTCTTTATAGTATAAGCTCACTGGACAAAAAATTAGTCACTCTAGTGTGCACGCACAGACGGATCGTTAAGCCTGTACAGATAGCTCAGCAAACAAGTCCCGTGCTCAACCGCATGTGCACTGCCTCAGTGTGAGCATAAGGCAGTAGCGATCAGTGAGATATACATGTTTCAAGCGGACAGTGTATGTCAACATGGGTAGATGTAAGGATGTGACTGAGTGGCAAAAAGGAGCAATCATTTTTGGTCGAGCCCATGCGTGAAGTTCCTGGATTTGTTGGTGTTTTGCGGCGGACTGTTCGGCGTGTCTACAAGCAGTGGTGTACTACACATGGCCATGAAACACGACATCAGAATTGTGTCTAATGGGAACTAGATGATTTCTGTAAAATTTGTGTACATTGATATTGAATAGGTGGACCTTTCTTGTTCCCATTAGATTCTCGGTTCAATATGGAATTAACATGAAGTTTTTAAACTTGAACGTTTCTCCATAACTTACCGAAAAGCTGAGTCAAGATGAAAAGTAAAAATTTAGGAAGATGTTACACAAATTGTGTTAGGGCCTATACCGAAATTCGCACCTATTCAATACCATACAATGTTATAAAATAATTTATAACATTTTATTAGTCTTAGGACCAGTTTCGATGCTGGTGTGCATCATCATCAGCCATAAAATTAGAAAAACATAAAATGACAAGGTTACAAAAACAATGCATAAAGTGTAAATTTTGTAAAATTTGTGTACATTGGTATTGAATAGGTGGACCTTTCTTGTTCCCATTAGATTCTCGGTTCAATACGGAATTAACATGAAGTTTTTAAATTTGATCAGAATTGTGGCCGGTAAAAGATCCTGACTGAGACGCGTTTCACGGCTTGTGCATCAAAATCGCTTCCAAATCCAACAAGAATTGCTGCAGTCAGTGAATGAAGGTCCGTGCCAACCTGTTAGTGAGAGAACATTGCGACGGGAACTGCATGCAATGAACATTTGGAGTCGGTCACCTCACAAGAGGCCATTGCTCACACAGACACATAAAGTCTTCAGTGAGCTAGAAATCATTGAACGTTGACAGTAGCTGACTGGCGGAACGTAATGTGTCTGACGAATCACTTTTCTTGCCTATATTCCAATGACGCACGTCGTCGAGTGCACCGAAGGCCAAATAAAGCATTTCATCCTGGATGTGTGCAAGGTCAGGTTCATGTCAGAGGTAGGTCTGTGAAGTTTTGGGGGTGTTTTTCGTATCATGAATTGGGCCAACTTACTGAGGTGACCACTAAGATGAACCAAAATGTTTATTTAAACATTCTGGATGATCAGATGTTGCCTTTCAGTCAACATCTGCATGATGAGTATGCTATTGATACCCCTATTTTTCAAGATGATAACAGCAAAGTTCATAGGGCTGGAAGTATATGTGACTGGTTTTATGAACACTCCCCCACACTATTACATCTCGATTGGCCTGCAAAATCACCGGACTTGAACCCCAATAAAAATCGGTGACACATGTTTGAACAGCGGATAAAATGCCGACATAAGCATCCCAGCAATGTGGTGGAATTGCGCTATCAAATCCTCAGTGAATGGCTTGATCTGGATGCAATGTACTTGCACAACCTCGTGGATTCACTTCCTAACTGAATCCAGGTGGTTATCAAGTCCAAAGGCGGAGTTACACTGTATTAAATTATGCTTGTGATGATTTCTCCAGGGGTGACTTGAACCAGCAATCTTGAAGTCCATAGTCTTTTAGCATTATCACTCAGCTATAATCTCACTTAACAAGTATTTGACCGGACGAGTTGACTGTGCGGTTAGGGGTGCGCATCTATGAGCTTGCACCCGCGAGATAGTAGGTTCGAACCCCACTGTCAGCAGCCCTGAAGATGGTTTTCCATGGTTTCCCATTTTCACACCAGGCAAATGCTGGGGCTGTACCTTAAGTAAGGCCATGGCCGCTTCCTTCCCAGTCCTAGCCCTTTCCTATCCCATCGTCACCATAAGACCTATCTGTGTCAATGCGATGTAAAGCAAGTAGCAAAAAAAACCAAGTAATTGTAAAAAGTCTTATATATAGGCCTGTACAGATACACAGTACATTACCATTATCACAGATAGCATTGTGAAATAATTCGTCTTTACCATGGAAGACGTTGTTGTCATCGTACATGACTGAATTGCTATCAACATCTCTTAGAGAAACTATAAAAAGTACATGAAACCCGAATTATGAGTTTCATTGCCATGACACATTCCTCCTATAAAAAAGGACACCATGTAGCTTATCCACCTACAGCCATATAAATATCAGCAAAAATTGCAAAATCACAGAAGAGGACAAATACAATTTTTTAAGTAGAAATAGTCCGGAACATAAATTAGTGACGTTGGACATCCTGCCTGTCATCGTTCATGAGTCACTGTTGAACATTCTGTATGTATGTGTATGATGGCATACTGTGCTTGTCAAAACTAAGTTGCTATTTTACACAATAATAGTAAAAACCAAGTTCATTGTAACTATTGTTGTTTGTATATTTCTTCTCTTTAAAGAACAGTGAGACCATGAATTAATATCCTGTTTTGTTGATTCCTGTAAACTATGTATGTATGGTGTTGGTTCGCCATTTCCTGGCAGAAAACTACTTCAGGAATGCCGACAGTAGGGATGGAATCCCTGTCTCCCAGTTCCATCTCGATAGCTATGAGATGCACACTACAGCGGTCTCGCTCTATAGATAAATCATATTGTAGTGAAAAAACTTGTTTTCAAACAAAATATCTGTCTGGCATTCCAGGCGACCATGAAGGTCCAGAAGGAAAATCCTTTCATTGGCATTCTTATTTATGTGTTCACCACCCTAGTATGCTTGACATGAGTGACAGGGGTATAAAATCATTTGGAAAGAATGTTTTGCGTATGATATATAATTCCGTGGGCATTAGTAAGTTAACACCCCCATTGCCTACCACCCAAGGACGTCTGACCTCAGTCCCATGGAGCACATCTGGGATGGTCTGGAGAGTGATGTGCGTGCCTTGGTTATTGTTCCACCGGACCTCTGTGCTTTATGGGAGGTTCTGCAGTTGTTGTGTTTCAGGATAGTTTCCCAACATTTCCAGTGTCTTTTTGAACCTGTGTCATTCCATATCGTCACAATCATCAGGGCAAAAGTTGGTCTACGTGCTATCAGCCAGGTGTCATTGATTCAATTCTTCATTAGTATACGTATTAATCAGAGAAGATACTCTCCTTTAGTCTTACCACCACAATTGAGAATCTGCTATGAGACTGTTCGAAATATCAGTTCATACTACACTACCTCCATAACATACATGCTCAGTTAAAGGGTACAATCTCGGGAACTTAATTCTTATGAAGCGGAGTATTTGCTCAAAAATGTTTAGTATATCGGTAATTAATTATACTAAAAACTCACGTTAGAGGCTGCCGAGGCGGTAAATGCATGCTTGGATCGTCCACCTGGAAGGGCATGAGTTTGATTCCCTGCTACAAATTCTAAAATTTAAGAAGCAATATCTCCACTTCTGGAGGAGCACATGGCCCTGAGATTCACTCAGCCTACACCAAAAATGAGTATCAGGTGAACTCCTGAGGGCAAAGGCGGCCGGGCGTAGAGCTAACCACTCTACCCCACCAAGTGCCAATGTTATGGATAGTGGAAGCCTTTACCTTCCAACCTTCTAATGGCCTTCATGGCTTGTGCGGAGATGACTTTGCTTTTAAAATACTAGTACTCATGTTTATTATGTTTGTTTATTCATACCCCCTGCTCTGTAATTCAGTAACCATGGAATGGCTCTTGATGTTGTAAATTATATTTTTTATTGCATACTTTTGTTGTTATTATTATTATTATTATTATTATTATTATTATTATTATTATTATTATTATTATTATTATTATTATTATTATTATTATTATTATTATTATTATTATTATTACATTTTCATTAACATGTAAATAAACTAATATTTAATATAGTAAATTATGCTTATCTCTTTGTATTCATTTACTTCATTGCATATTGTTAATGCTATGACAACATGCCTTCTTTATGATGTAAATATAAAAGTATTTCTTCCCAAATAGATTTGTTATACCTGCACCAATCAGAAAACGGACTAGGGAAGTATCTTTTATTAAGGTAGATAAATGTATAACTGAAGATCCATATACAAGTAAGTGGGTCGCCGTATGGAGAAGTCCAAACTGTGTAATGTGGGACAGTAAGCCTATGTGGTATTACGAATCACAAGAAACCGAGTGAATTGGCTGTGCAACTCGATCACATTGCTGTGAGCTTGCTTTCGGGAGATGTTGGATTCTAATCCCACAGTCAGCATATCTGAAGTTTTCTTCCCTCATGGTTCCCTCATTTTCACTTCAGGCTAACACTGTGGCTATACCTCTATTAAGGCAATGGTTGCTTCCTTTCATTCCAGTCCTAGCCCTCTTTCCTATCCTATTCTTGCCTTACAACCTGTCTTCAGTTAGTGTGATTTAAGCCAATATATATAAAAATCTGGTAATGTTGTTCGACTTATTAGTATCCCTGTACATTTCCTGGGTTTCCCTAATGTGGTAAGCTTGAGATACA
The DNA here is from genome assembly GCF_040414725.1 of Anabrus simplex. Taxonomy (NCBI): domain Eukaryota; kingdom Metazoa; phylum Arthropoda; class Insecta; order Orthoptera; family Tettigoniidae; genus Anabrus; species Anabrus simplex. The sequence continues at coordinate 41,934,857 of NC_090265.1, forward strand.
CCAACTTAAGCTGAAAATATGTTTAATAATGCCCGTCCCTTACTGTTTATTGCAGAAAGAAGAAGAAAACAACATCCAAGCAAAAGGACAGGTAAGTCCTTGAACTTTTGGAAATTGCAATAAATTATACAATCTCTCTCTCTCTCCTTTTACAGTTATAGTAATGCGTACATCAACATAAAGGCAGGGAATGTTTAAAATTAACTGAAGCGAGTGAAGTAGAGAATGTATGACTAGTTCAGATGGTAGAGGTCAGGTTGGTGGGTTTGAGCCCAGTGCTCAAATACGCCAGTCTCGTCTAGTGTACCGGTACATAAAATAACTCTTGCAGGATGAAATTCTGGCACCTCAACATCTATGAAAACCATAGAAGTAGTTGGTTGATGTACGCATTTCTATAACTGTAAAAGGAGAGAGAGAGAGATTGTATAATTTATTGCAATTTCCAAAAGTTCAAGGACTTACCTGTCCTTTTGCTTGGATGTTGTTTTCTTCTTCTTTCTGCAATAAGCAGTAAGGGACGGGCATTATTAAACATATTTTCAGCTTAAGTTCCTCAGTGAGCTTGAAAGTTGACCTAATTTCCGTTCACGTAGCTTGGCACATAACTGCTCCTATATGTTTCCTGGATAAGCTTGAAGAATACAACCAGCCTACAAGCTGAAAATATGCCCAATAATTTCTCTCTTTTACTGGTTATTGAAGAGAGAGGAAAAGGTTCGATCAAAAGAAAGGGAAGACATTAAGTAATTTCCAGAACTTTCGAAAATCACACTGCGAAGGCATATTAAATTGCATTGTTTAAGACATACGGTTATAGTAATCAATTATCAATCATCTGTTGCTCAGGTGGCAGATTCCTTATCAACCTTATCAGCCTTTTCTTAAATGTGTTCAGAGAGCTTGGAAATGTATCGAACATTTCCTTTGTTAAATTATTCCAACCCCTGTCTTATAAATGAATTGACCTCTTGAATTCCAGCTTTCTCGATAATGTGAGATGGACAGCAGGGAATGGCATGATGATAAACGGGGTTAAAAGTCAAGTTGTGAGTTTCACAAATAGGAAAAGTCCTCTAAGTTTTAATTATTGCCTTGATGGGGTGAAAGTTCCTTATGGAGATAACTGTCTAGGTGTTAATATAAGGAAAGATCTTCATTGGGGTAATCATATGAATGGGATTGTAAATAAAAGGTACAGATCTCTGCACATGGTTATGAGGGTATTTAGGGTTTGTAGTAAGGATGTAAAGGAGAGGGCATAGAAGTTTCTTGTAAGACCGCAACTAGAGTATGGTTCCAGTGTATGGGACCCTCACCAGGATTACTTGATTCAAGAACTGGAAAAAACCAAAGAAAAGCAGCTTGATTTGTTCTGGGTGATTTCCGACAAAAGAGTAGCGTAACAAAAATGTTACGAAGTTTGGGCTGGGAAGACTTGGGAGAAAGAAGACGAGCTGCTCGACTAAGTGGTATGTTACATGTTACAAATCTCATGCTTTCGTCCGTATTGAAATGTATTAAAATCAAATAATAATAATACTAGATTATAAAATTCCACCTATTCAATACATAAGAGTTTTTTATTTAAGACATAGTTCTTAAGATATTAGATATAGGGACATGTTACACCCATAATGAGGGCATAATCAGCCTAAAAATCGCATACCTGAAAGAAAGATCAGGATCCTTTTTAAAGCTCTGCTCATACTTATTTGTCTACTAATGTCATTCAACGCCATCTCTCCACTGACAGCTCAGAACATACCACTTAGTCGTGCTGCTCGTCTCCTTACTCCCAAGTCTTCCCAGCCCACAGTTTGCAACATTTTCGTAACACTATTTTTTTATCGGAAATCACCCAGAACAAATTGTAGGTACTGCTTTCCTTTGGATCTTTTCTAGTAGGCCTAGTATTTACAGTCATTGTATCGCTCGTAGAGTATTGAATCACGATGATCGACCCCAATCGGCCTATTTAAACGGATTTGTTTTACGAAGATTCACTCCCATATGCAAGGAACAATGTAAATGCAGCCTGGATGAAGTGGCACCAAGCTACGAGAATATGTTCCATTGTACTTAAAATTACAGATTTACAGAACGGTCTTTCGTCTTGTGACACTGTACGGGACGGAGTGCTGACCACTCACAAAAATATTTACGTTATGTGTGAATTCCTATGTGACGGCGGCAAAGGAAGTGATGGATCGACGCACTGCGGTAGGACATGCGCTTAGTGGGCGTCACTTCAGTTGATGCCAAAGATCACAAAGATTGAAACCGAAGTACAGAAAAGCTGACAAAAGCGCACCCTGCAATTACGCGGGATAAACGGATAAACGGTAGAAGATGGTTTTCCGTGATTTTCCAATATTCGCACCAGGCAAATATCGGGACTGTACCTTAATTAGACCACGTCCTCTACCTTCCCAATCCTAGCCCTTTTCCATCCTTCCATTGCCGGAAACCTTCGATGTGTTAGTGTGACGTTAAACAAGTGGCAAAAAATATATACTTATTACTTATTTACTTTCTCTGGAGCGGGTCCGGCAAGACTTGCAGACCCTAACGTTACGCCACTGAGCATCCGGCCGTACAACAGGGCGATTTGTGCGACGCAGTTCGCAACCGCACTCGACCAGTACGCGAGAAATACAACGGAAGATGTTGGTGGGGCTGTACGGATAAGAACGAGAGGAAAATGCCTCGGAATTTCGATGAAGAACAATTTCAGAATGTTCCTGTGATGAAAGAAGTCCGAACGTCGCGATTTGAATCAGTTAATTCATAATTCCTAGTTTGTCATGTGCGTGTTCATAACTAACTTTCGAAATCTGTTTCTGTTCGGCTTTTAGTGCCGGGAGTGTCCGAGGACAAGTTCGGCTCGCCAGATGCACGTCTTTTGATTTGAGACCCGTAGGCGACCTTCGCGTCGTGATGAAGATGAAATGATGATGATGACGACACATACACCCAGCCCCCGTGCCAGGGAAATTAACCAATTATGGTTAAAATTCCCGACCGGCCCCTGCCGGGAATCGAACCCGGGACCCCTGTGACCAAAGGCCAGCACGCTAACCATTTAGCCATGGAGCCGGACTGTTCGTTGAGAAATCAGGAGTGATGGAACTGTACTTACCGCTAAGCGTCAAAGTGACAGCTACCGCCAAGAATACCACCAACCACACGAGTCTGCACATGACTAGACAATGGCAACTTCTGGACGTAATCTTCTTACTATATTAGAAGTGGGAGTTACGCTACACGGACGTTTTGTTTCTCCTTGGACTTCCTTGTATTGAACATGGGTGCCAAGCGAGTTCTGTTCTAGGGGGCTGTCTTACAGCAGGCAGCCTCAACTCAGTGCCCGATGACGTCATAACAGAGTGCCCTGCCGTCCAATATTCTAATAATAATAATAATAATTATTATTATTATTGTTTTTACGTCCCACTAACTACTTTTACGGTTTTCGGAGACGCCGAGGTGCTTGAATGTAGGGCCGCAGGAGTTCTTTTAGGTGCCAGTAAATCTTCCGACACGAGGCTGACGTATTTAAGCACCTTCAAATACAACCGGACGGAGCCAGGATCGAACCTGCCAAGTTGGGGTCAGAAGGCCAGCACCTCAACCGTCTGAGCCACTCAGCCCGGTCTCAATATTCTGGAGCGGGCGCTGTGCTGACGATGATAGCCGTGCCGGCCCGTTGCATTTGGATAGTTGTTCATACTTGAGCAAGTTGACCTTACAATTCTTCTTCTTCTTTTTCAGCTTTCCTCACACCTGTGGGATGCGGGTGCAAACTGTGTAGTACAGGGTGGATTTGTCTCGGTTTTACGACCGGATGCCCTTCCCGACGCCAACCTTATGTAGAAGGATGTAATCACTATTGCGTGTTTCTGTGGTGGTTGGTAGTGTGGTGTGTTATATGCATATGAAGAGGGGACTGTTGGGACAAACACAAACACACGGTCCCAGAGCCAGAAGAATTAATCAGGCGCGATTCAAATCCCCGACCCGGCCGGGTATCGAACCCGAGACCCTCTCAACCGAGGGCCTCAACGCTGAGTATTCAGCCAAGGAGTCGGACAACAAGTTAATAATAATAATAATAATAATAATAATAATAATAATAATAATAATAATAATAATAATAATAATGTTATTTGTTTTAACGGTTTTCGGAGACGCCGAGGTGCCGGAATTTAGTCCCGCAGGAGTTCTTTTACGTGCCAGTAAATCTACCGACAAGAGGCTGACGTATTTGAGCACCTTCAAATACCACCGGACTGAGCCAGGATCGAACCTGCCAAGTTAGGGTCAGAAGGCCAGCGCCTTAACCGTCTGAGCCACTCAGCCCAGCACAAGTTAACCTTATACTAATACTATACTAATATGTTATCATTTAATATACCGCGCATTCATTTCGAATCTTTCCACCTGGAATACATTTCATCATCATCATCTGTTTACCCTCCAGGTTCGGCTTTTCCCTCGGACTGAGCGAGGGATCCCACCTCTACTGCCTCAAGGGCAGTGTCCTGGAGCTTCAGACTCTTGGTCGGGGGATACAACTGGGGAGTATGACCAGTACCTCGCCCAGGCGGCCTCCCCTGCTATAGTGAACAGGGGCCTAGTAGGGGGATGGGAAGATTGGAAGGGATAGGCAAGGATGAGGGAAGGAAGCGGCCGTGGCCTTAAGATAGGTACCATCCCGGCATTTGCCTGGAGGTGAAGTGGGAAACCACGGAAAACCACTTCGAGGATGGCTGAGGTGGGAATCGAACCCGCCTCTACTCAGTTGACCTCCCGAGGCTGAGTGGACCCCGTTCCAGCCCTCGTACCACTTTTCAAATTTCGTGGCAGAGCCGGGAATCGAACCCGGACCTCCGGGGGTGGCAGCTAATCACGCTAACCACTACACCACAGAGGCGGCTTGGAATACATTTAATGGTTCTTATCAAGAAAAAACAATTTAGTTATCGAGGGGTGAAAATCGTGCTTTTCCTCTGTAAAAATGCCAGACAACGATTTATCGTTGTTTGGTATTTGTGCGTAAAGTGCCAGCAACGGTATATCGTCGTTTGAACAGCTCGCCTTAATAGCTGCATTTAGCAGGATTATGAACGTAGTTTCTAATTTTATCACTACGCGGCTATTTGTTAATTTATTTACGCACATTGGATTTCTGAATTTCATGTGTTCTCTTGTAATGTGACGATTGGCAGTTACGTAACCGTAATTACCTACTGAACTACAACGCAGATACTTTTAAAATAATTGTCTGTGTTTATTCACTTGGATGGCTGCATTGCGGAGGGATGACCGCAGTGGTTTCCAGAGTGGTTTCTCAAAGGCAGTGTTGCTCTAGGCTCAGTAGGTGAAAGGTGGTCAATTATTATGTGGCGAAAATGTCAACACATCTATAGCCACTAACCACCCACGTAAAAGGCATGGGAAAAAAAATGTGTGCGTTAAGGTGTTAAGATGAAGAAAAGATGGGCAACCGTCTCTAACCATTAATCAGAGGAAACATGGATGAGTTCTGGTTCTTCTAAGAATGAAGGTATCGGCAAAAGAAACGGTACGGCCAGAAAGGGCTTTATAATGAAATACTCCCTAGGCCGCGGACTCCTAATACAGTTTTGTTCGGGAGAGAACAAGAGTTGATCAAGAGAGGTCGCAGAGGAAAGTTGACAGTGTCTGACACAAGTGGAACAATGCCAACTCAGCTAAGGGCCCCGTGGTCGCCAATCCACGCTCCCAAGTCGAGAGTCCCTTGCTCTCTTAACGACAGCCAGGGAATACCGTGGATGTATTCTACCGTCCCAACCACAGAGGGTCTCTGCAATAGAAGACAGACAACGAGATATTTTAATCCTCTTCTCTACTGCGTTGTTACCTAAAGCCATGTACATCCTGTTCTAGTCTCTTATAATCGTAATTAATAATGTTATTTGCTTTACGTCCCACTAACTACTTTTTCCGGTTTTCAGAGACGCTGAGGTGCCGGAATTTAGTCCTGCAGGAGTTCTTTTACGTGCCACTAAATATACCGACACGAGGCTGACGTATTTGAGCTCTTTTAAATACCACCGGACTGAGCCAGGATCGAACCTGCCAAGTTAGGGTCAGAAGGCCAGCGCCTCAGCCGTCTGAGCCACTCAGCCCGGCTCTCCGCCGGGAATTGAACCCGGGACCCCAGAGACCAAAGGCCAGCACGCTAACCATTTAGCCATGGAGCCGGACTTTCATTTCTTATAATCAGTCTTGATTTGGCAGAAGAGGGAATGGAACACCAACCAACCAGGCGGAGAACAGTATCTGCGCGCTGTTTGGGCCACGTAGCTATCAGCTCGCATTCAGAAGATAGTGGGTTCGAAGCCCACTGTCCGCAGCCCTGTTCCGTGGTTTCCTCACTTTCAAACCAGGCAAATGACGGGGTGTAGCTTAATTAAGGCCACGTTCGCTTCCTTCCCACTCCTGCTCTTTTCCTATTCCATCTTCGCCATAAGATCTGTCTATCTCAGTATGACGTAATGTAAAAAAAAAACAGCAACAAAAAAGCAGGACAGTGTCTGCTAACTTCAACCACAGCGGGAAACTACACAAATTAAGTGGCGAATGACTCACCAAATGTTTCCTCGTTATGAAACACCTGATGACGCAAGAAATCGGAATTTCCGCGTTGATCCATATACAGCCCCGCTATAGATGAGTCCTCATACAGAACAAATAAGTGTATCAGTTGCGAAAAATATATAATGAGCCTCGTAATTAAGAAGCTTCATAGCGCTCGAGAACCTGATTGCTCGGAACGGACACAAGTAAAAGGGACACAGGAAAGGTACCATACCAGCTGTACAATGAGTGGCTCAGACAGTAAAGCGCTGACCTTCTGGCTTCAAGCTGACGGGTTCGATGCCTGCTCAGTCCGGTGGTATCGGAAGGTGCTCAAATACACGAGCCTTGTGTCAGTAGATTTACCAGTGCGTAAATAATCTCCCGTGGGACAAAATTCTGGTCCCTCGTCGTTTCTGCAAGCCGTAAACCTAGTTAGCAGGACGTAAACTGATTATTATTATTATTATTATTATTATTATTATTATTATTATTATTATTATTATTATTATTATTAAATGGGAATCCCGGGGCCTTGCAAGTTTAATACCGTCAGGGTCGGAAGAGAGCAAGAGTTGACCAAGGGAGGTCGGATAGGAAAGATGAAGTCCAGGAGCCTGACACAAGTAAGTGGAAGCAGCTAGGGGACCTGTGATAGCCAACGCAGTTCCCAAGACGAAAGCCCTTACATTCTTTTTAGTCGCCTCTTACGACAGACAGGAGATGCCGTACATGTTATTCTACGGCCCCCACCCACAGGAAATTGAAAGATTCCACAGGTCTCGCAAACCTAATACCGTCAGGGTCGGAAGAAAACAAGAGCTGATAAAGGAAGGTCGGATAGGGAAAATGAAAACTAGGAGTAAGTGGAAGCAATGCCAGAATCAGCTAGGCGCCTGGTGGTTACCAACCCTCGCTCCGAACTTAAAAGCCTCTGGAGGTTACCCCTCTTAGTAATCTCTAGTGGACCGGGCGAGTTGGCCGTGCGCGTAGAGGCGCGCGGCTGTGAAGCTTGCATCCGGGAGATAGTAGGTTCGAATCCCACTATCGGCAGCCCTGAAAATGGTTTTCCGTGGTTTCCCATTTTCACACCAGGCAAATGCTGTACCTTAATTCAGGCCACGGCCGCTTCCTTCCAACTCCTAGGCCTTTCCTATCCCATCGTCGCCATAAGACCTATCTGTGTCGGTGCGACGTAAAGCCCATAGCAAAAAAAATATCTTGTGGCAGGCAGGGAATACCGTGGATGCATCCTACCGCTGATCAAGGAAGGTCGGGTGGGAAAAATGAAAGATAGGAGTAAGTGAAAGCAATACAGAATCAGCTAGGTGCTTCGTGGTTACCAGCCCTCCGAAGGTGAGAGCCTCTGGGAATTACCCTTCTTACAGTAGTAGTATCTTACCACATACAGGGAATATCATGCATCCTACTGCCCCCACCCAAAGGGGGAAAATTTGTCACCAGTGAGAGATGTTTTACATGCCGACATCTTACAACATGAAGTGCCAAATTCACTTTCTTTCTGCCCTTCAAAGATTCTGTCTACCTCTCCTGCGACCTTGAGATCCGGGAGACTACACTCGGCATCTCATTCACAGAGAGAGCTTAGTTTTCGACTTATATCCCGTGACTTCACAAGGGCACTGCCAGTCTCATAAGCAGGGGTTGGAAGTTGAAGACCTATAAACTGCCTATAAAAGACTTAAAAATATCCCAAAAAAGGTCTTAAAACTGACAAAAACAACGTAAAAATGCAATCCAAATTCATTCAGGATTTTAATTTTCATTGCATATTTACTTACTTAATCCGGTCCTCTTGTTCCATGAGGTGCCGAGGATACGAGAGATCTCAATCAACTCCTATCTCCGGCAATGGCAACGACCTCTCTTTCCCCGCCACGTTGCCATCGGGTTTAGCAGTCCGGTATATCTTCCGTTTTGACTTTTCATGGAAGTTACTTCGGGCAGGTGAGATATGGGCCCACAGTGCATATAGGGCCTGTGCCCCTGCCATGCTGCGACTTCAGGACTGATGGTGTTCCCATTCTCTACACCCTGAGACAAAGATTTTCTTCCTTCAGGGCCTGCAGCTGAAGGTCGGTCATTTAGTCTGGCCTCTCACCCTCGACCTCACCGGCAAGGGTGACCCTGCCAGGAGCCGACGCTCTCACCAGCACCGCTTTTGGGATCACTGGGGCACGCAAGCCTCCCCACCACGTCAAGGTACCAGACCATGGCGCAGGCTAATTACATATTTAATGAAGAAATATGTTTAAAAATACAAAATTCTGGTGGTATGTAATACACAGTGCAAAAATATATGACTGAAATACTTCTCCTTTAAGACAGTACCTATATACACTGACTGACAGAGCAAATGCAACACCAAGAAAGAGTGGTCAGAACTTTATGCCAATTGCAGGGTAGACTGGCGTCACTGAGGTATGCTCATGATGTGAAATGCGCCGCTGTGCTGCGCACGTAGCGAACGATAAATGGGACACGGCGTTGGCGAATGGCCCACTTCGTACCGTGATTTCTCAGCCGACAGTCATTGTAGAACGTGTTGTCGTGTGCCACAGGACACGTGTATAGCTAAGAATGCCAGGCCGCCGTCAACGGAGGCATTTCCAGCAGACAGACGACTTTACGAGGGGTATGGTGATCGGGCTGAGAAGGGCAGGTTGGTCGCTTCGTCAAATCGCAGCCGATACCCATAGGGATGTGTCCACGGTGCAGCGCCTGTGGCGAAGATGGTTGGCGCAGGGACATGTGGCACGTGCGAGGGGTCCAGGCGCAGCCCGAGTGACGTCAGCACGCGAGGATCGGCGCATCCGCCGCCAAGCGGTGGCAGCCCCGCACGCCACGTCAACCGCCATTCTTCAGCATGTGCAAGACACCCTGGCTGTTCCAAGATCGACCAGAACAATTTCCCGTCGATTGGTTGAAGGAGGCCTGCACTCCCGGCGTCCGTTCAGAAGACTACCATTGACTCCACAGCATAGACGTGCACGCCTGGCATGGTGCCGTGCTAGAGCGACTTGGATGAGGGAATGGCGGAACGTCGTGTTCTCCGATGAGTCACGCTTCTGTTCTGTCAGTGATAGTCACCGCAGACGAGTGTGGCGTCGGCGTGGAGAAAGGTCAAATCCGGCAGTAACTGTGGAGCGCCCTACCGCTAGACAACGCGGCATCATGGTTTGGGGCGCTATTGCGTATGATTCCACGTCACCTCTAGTGCGTATTCAAGGCACGTTAAATGCCCACCGCTACGTGCAGCATGTGCTGCGGCCGGTGGCACTCCCGTACCTTCAGGGGCTGCCCAATGCTCTGTTTCAGCAGGATAATGCCCGCCCACACACTGCTCGCATCTCCCAACAGGCTCTACGAGGTGTACAGATGCTTCCGTGGCCAGCGTACTCTCCGGATCTCTCACCAATCGAACACGTGTGGGATCTCATTGGACGCCGTTTGCAAACTCTGCCCCAGCCTCGTACGGACGACCAACTGTGGCAAATGGTTGACAGAGAATGGAGAATCATCCCTCAGGACACCATCCGCACTCTTATTGACTCTGTAACTCGACGTGTTTCTGCGTGCATCGCCGCTCGCGGTGGTCCTACATCCCAATGAGTCGATGCCGTGCGCATTGTGTAACCTGCATATCGGTTTGAAATAAACATCAATTATTCATCCGTGCCGTCTCTGTTTTTCCCCAACTTTCATTCCTTTCGAACCACTCCTCCTTGGTGTTGCATTATCACTGTCAGTCAGTGTATTTTTAGATTAACATAATTTTAAAAAGGCGTGTTTGTTAAAAAAGTATTTGCAGAATTTAGAATGAAATAATTTTTCCACTTAGAATGAATTCAGCGAACCCGCAGTGAGCATCCCGGAGAAAGAAATTTAAGTTAGCATACCTGGAATCATATTTGGCTTAACCGCACTAGAGTTACAGAAATTGGAATTCGAAAACCCAAATACAGTAGAGACAATACGCGACACTCAGCGAGATATCGAGGGACAGCGATTAGAGCTCTCTCTCTAGCGGATGGACCTGAGAACTACTGATTCTGTCATAAGAGCACGTGTATTTGTGTGTGAAGTTTTTGGTGTTATTTATGCGTTTTCAGTGAGTTGACATAATAAAATAGTAGCGTGTGTCATTCCTTGATATCTCCTCTCAACGTGAGGGGAAAGGTATGAGCTGTGTTTGGCTGCAGTAACTATGAAGTAGGGAAGAATGCGCGGTCTTTCTTTCGTTTACCTCGTGACAAGAAAATGTAAGTAATATTGTGTTTGCATATATATTCTTCCAGTGACAAAGAGATTTTTATAGTACTTCATAATTTTCTGACCTGCTCGACCCATATTTTAACTGGCTTAAAATATAATACGCATATTTTATTGTATAGTGCAGCAGTTAACCTTCAATACCGATGTGTTGTTGTAGGTGTGATCTGTGAGTTTTTAAATGTCATAGAAGTGATTTAGATAAGGTGTACAAGCATACGAATTAAGAGGAAAATTGTCCTGCTTTTAAATGTTAATTCATTGCATCATGTGTGTAAGGAATGTGCCGAGATTTTATTTGACAAGTGTTTTAATGTGATGATAAAATGTTTTTTAAATGAGAAAAAAGACAAATCTAACCGTAAAAGTTCAGGCAGGAATGCTAAAGCAAAAAAAAAGTAATGCATAAATGAAAGATCAAGCCATTTGAAACAGTACATTTCACATCTTGTTTATATGTCTAATTTTAGTGTTTAAATAATAACCTTTTAAATAATTCTTCATTCATTTATCCAGAATTGCTTTAGAAACTTCGAAGTTAATATCTCATTAACACTTTCTTTCTAGACGTAATTTATTTATCCATTTTCGTATATGCATTTCCGTTGATATTTGAATTTAGCGCGACTTTTCAGGTTAAGTCACTAGGAGCGCCATCGTCAAATTGTCTCCCATTTTAACAAGGCTAAATCCGTAAGCGTCACGTATTGTCTCTACTGTATTTGGGAAACCTTACCTCAGTTGGCTTTGCAGTATACAGTATAACAATAGTAATCTCCAGGTTCTTTCAGACAGCACGTTGCGAAACATAGGGAAACTTCTCTCCACATCAACGGATAACATATTATGATTCTCATATTTTGGTCCGTATTGAAATGTACAATAAAGTGAAATAAATATGAAAGTTTATTTGTTCCACCTTTTCAATACATAAAAAAAAATAAAAAAAAGAATTACAACTGTAGGGACATGTTTCGCTCTTTAATTAAGAGCATCATCAGCCTATATCTCAAACTGAAAGGTAAATAATCAGGTACCTGATTGTAATTAAATTAAATATAAATGTGAAGATGATGTTACAAATGGTGAGCGAAATGGTTGACAATAGTTTAAAGATAAAAATATGGATAGTCGTAAAAATTTTATACACCCTCCTGAAAGTCCTTGTTTAAATATAGCAAATAGGTGTCCTGTGGAGGTTGAGGGCGTAATAGAAAACTAATAGATCGTAAACAGATTGATTAACACATTAATGAATAAAATGTAGCTGACAATTCCAAATGGTGCATTAATACATTTCTCAATTCAAGTGAGGTCTACGGTAAATTGCTAAGTTGAAACAAGAAGAGTAGTAGAGAAAATTTATCAGTCTTAAATATTTCGAAACGTTGGGAATACCAAATTTCAAACCCCATAAAAAACTAAACACTTGTATATCTTATAGAACATCCAACACTAACCAAAAATTATTCTTCAATCACAACACAATCAACTCTAACAACAATTTATTCACAGGTTCAGGCATATACAGACTCGCATGCACACAATGTGACGCCTCTTACATTGGTCAAACAGGCCGAAGCTTTCAAACTAGGTACTTAGAACATTTTAATCCTATCAAACATAACAAATTCTCAGCTATGGGTTCTCATATGAAAGAAACCGGACATCACTTCACCACTATAGATCAAGACCTCACAATTATTAAAAAAGTAAGTAAAGGAAAATTAATGAATGCATTAGAAAACATCTATATATTTTTAGACCAATACTATAACAAAAATCTAAACCTCAACGATATAGTTGAAATAAAAAACCCACTATACGAAATTTTACCAAAATTACTGCTAACATTAAATTTAAATCAACACAACATTCTAAATAATATTAAATTATTAAATTCCAAATCCCCATTAATTCCAAAAAACACTACTCCTACCCCACCCATACCCATAATTCCACCACATAAACTTAACACCCCTCCCAACCCACCACTTCCACCTCCCACTTTTCACACTGTTACAATATCAGAAGCTCAAAGAACAATTAACAACTTCTGTTTAACTGTATTAACTCATACTTTCTCCTTAATGTTTATTCACTGCCCCACTTTCCCTCATTCCAGCATCGTAATTCGAAAGGAATGCTAATTTATCTCCTCACTAAAGATCGACTTTAGACCGGATCATTTATTTGAATTCCTCTTGGTAATGATGATATCGTATCTCTTTATTTTGTTCTATAAAAAAATCATGTTTGTTCACTGCCACGCTTTCCCTCACTCCTGCACCGTAATTCAATAGGAAGACTAATTTATCTCCACACTAAAGATGGACTTTAAACTAGATCTTTTTTATATGAATTCCTCTTATTACTGATTATCCTTTCTCTTTATTTTATTCTAAGATTTAAACTCATTTTCCCGCTACCCGCCACAGCGAACCGCACATAAACTTAGCACTGATTCAACCCTCTCCGCCTTTAATCTCACTTCATTCTGCAACACTAGCAACTTAAATATCAGTCATTTCATCGCTACCATAGCAACCATTTAATACTATTACAACTGAAAATAAATGAAATTACAAACAATATTTTCTCTTCAACTCTTCTTTAAGCCAACCTATTTCAACATTACTAAAAAGGTAAGCGATCTACACACTTCATTTTCTCTTTAAACTCTCCTTTCTTTAAAATCCTTTCTTTAACACACAATTCTCCTTTTGTTTCAGACTTCAATCCTAATTTCTCTTTCAATTCTACACAAGTTACTCCTTCCAACTACCATTTGACAAGCCACTTACCATCAAGCACCCTTCTTCTCTCGGACTTCTGGAGGACTACAATTTTATTTCTTCACATAATATTATAAACCTCACTTAAAATGGACCACAGAAGCGTCTCTATGCTATAAATATTAAGAATTGGATCTGAACTCCACTCTGATTTATTCCCAACGTTCGAAATATTTAAGACTGATAAATTTTCTCTACTACTCTTCTTCTTTCAACTTAGCAGTTTACCGTAGACCTCACTTGAAGTGAGCAATGTATTAATGCACCATTTGGAATTGTCAGCTACATTTTATTCATTAATATGTTAATCAATCTGTTTACGATCTATTAGTTTTCTATTACGCCTTCAACCTCCACAGAACACCTATTTGCTGTATTTAAACAAGGACTTTCAGGAGGGTGTATAAAATTTTTACGACTATCCATATTTTAATCTTTAAACTATTGTCAACCATTTCGTTGACCATTTGTAACATCATCTTCACATTTATATTTAATTTAATTACAATCAGTTACCTGATTATTTACCTTTCAGTTTGCGATATAGGCTGATGATGCTCTTAATTAAAGAGCGAAACATGCCCCTAGAGTTTTAATTCTTTATTAATTCTTTTATGTATTGAAAAGGTGGAACAAATAAACTTTCATATTTATTTGACTTTACATCAACGGATGTTAAGAGTTCATACTTGAATCAAGTGAGATCTTCCTCTTCAAAAACTCTCAACATTTTCTCCTTTCAATATTTTACTTATCTTCCACATAATTTGATAGCCTTGGATTGCTTAAGCACTAGTTTCATTTTTAATTTCTTTCTTTCTTTCTTTCTTTCTTTCTTTCTTTCTTTCTTTCTTAATCTGTTTACCCTCCAGTGTTGGCTTTTCCCTCGGACTCAGCGAGGGATCCCACCTCTACCGCCTCAAGGCCAGTGTCCTGGAGCGTGAGACATTGGGGAGGATGACCTCGCCGAGGCGGTCTCATCTGCTATGCTGAACAGGGACCTTGCGGGGGGATGGGAAGATTGGAAGGGATAGACAAGGAAGAGGGAGGAAGCGGCCGTGGTCTTAAGTTAGGTACCATTTGCCTGGAGGAGAAGTGGGAAACCACGGAAAACCACTTCCAGGATGGCTGAGGTGGGAATCGAACCCACCTCTACTCAGTTAATCTCCCGAGGCTGAGTGGACTCCGTTCCAGTCCTCGTACCACTTTTCAAATTTCATGGCAGAGCCGGGAATCGAACCCGGGCCTCCGAGGGTGGCAGTTAATCACACTAACCACTACACCACAGAGGCGAACTCATTTTTAAATTTAATTTCATTTTCTCTCTTTTCAGATATGGTTCAAATATATTTACTAAAAAAGGTGTTTAAGGGGGGTGATGGATGAACTAATGATGATTCTAATTGAGAAGGGGCAGTAAAAGTCTAGTCGAAAGAGGGTGACGTTAAAAAACCCGTTAAAAACCTAAAGAAAGGCTGGAAAAAGGACCAATAAAACTCACCATTTTCTGGCCTACAATGACCCAGAATGAACATTATATTATGTTGGGCCTCGTCTTCGGACACCGAAAAAAAGAAAATTCCTTATCCTCCGAGCCCTACTCGGAAGCTATTAACATGTGCGAGGAGGACGTCCTGTACAAGTTAACTTCATGTAACTGAGAACCCATATACAGAACAATGATGTAATAAAAATCGATGTGGTGTTTCGTACAAGGTTACGCGTTTCTTTACGTCACACTGAAGTCCTCACGTACCTCGTTCGCTTCCGTAAAGGTACCTAACTAGTCTCACCCACTTATTATATAGTGTCTGTAGGCAAGAGATCTTCAAGGTCGCTGTCTTGACTAACTCCATTCCAATATGGAGTTACTGTAGGAATTACACCACGCCTTTAAATTTTAAATCGATGAGCGCCAACGTTGTTGTGGACGGACGGTATTCGTAGGAGCAGAGCCTGTGATCTAGCATTTGTGACATCAGACACTGTCGGCTACACTAACAGGAGAGAGATAATCATCGTAAAAAATCGAAGCCATTGCACTAAACCAGTGGTGATGGTTATATTATTATTGTTTTTGCTATTTGCTTTACGTCGCACCGACACAGATAGGTCTTATGGCGACGATGGGATATGAAAGGCCTAGGAATGGGAAGGAAGCGGCCGTGGCCTTAATTGAGGTACATCCCCAGCATTTGCCTGGTGTGAAAATAGGAAACCACGGAAACCATCTTCAGGGCTGCCGACAGTGGGGTTCGAATAATATTATTGTTACCGTAATATTGTGGAACAGAGACGTGTAAGAAGGTGCCGGGGTGAATGGGTGGACAGGGAAATGACCAGAGCACAAGTTAAAGCACTATATTTTTCAAATTTATTTCTTTCCTTTTTCCTTTTTGAAGTTTAAAATGTGATTTGGAATAAATAACAGTTAAATAGAATTGCCAAAGAGCTCGTCAGCGCTGTTAAAAACAGCGGACTGTAAGTCCAAAATCAGGTACAATAGTGGAATTATCCACACAATTTACAAGGGTTGAGCAAAATAGCTCAAAACAGGTGCACTTTTACATGAGCATTTTTGATTCACTCATTTGCATTCTAGGAGACTGTGTTCCAAAAGTTACTACAATCCAGCCTCTCAGAGGCACAAGTTTCTTAGAAAATTATGCCTGATGACCTTTAAATACTGTGTTTACAGTCACTTCTGCTCAACAGTCATTTACACATTTGTCTTTCAGTAATCACAGCGGCAATCAGTGTCCATACTAAATGGCCTTAATGCAAAAATAAAAGGTTTAACATGATCGGCCATGAACAAAAGGCTAGGAGGCGAAACACTTGCACTCCTTTTACAAAACTCTTAAAATCCTAAATGGGCTTATGGCCCGAAGTTGCAGAGGCTAAGCCTATACTACAGAGGGGTGACTAGATGCAAAATATTAAGTACCAAAGCAGTGTGAAGAATTTACAGGTTTAGAAAATCTTAGTCACCCCATACCAAGTTGAATGGGAATTAACAGATGGTGAACACTCCTTATTCCCTTAAGTTACATATTTTCCAGCAGGGAGAAGAACAAAGTCCTCAGACTTGTCGAAAATTTAAACCGTGACTTTAGAACTTTACATTAATAAAAGGAGTTTGAAACCTTCCCCTCAAGTTAACTGCCTGGAGCCATCACATATTAAGAAATTTCTGCCATTACCTTGAGTAGTTGGGCCTTCCGACGATGGCAGGCAGCCCCAGTCTCCTTATTACGCCGCACACACACTAGACCGGAATGATGAATATGACAATACGGCCCTAAAGCGCCCAGCTTTTATAGCATCTCAGAAGGGAAAGTTCCAGAACACTCTTGAGATCGGCAGAATGCCTGTACACACCCCCTAATTTGAATTGGCTAGAGAAATATACACAAAATTCCTGATTGGTTATTAACTTAAGGAAGGAGGAGGCAGTCGGAGTGTTGACAACTTATTACACATGAAAAAACAATCAACAAAAGCCTAAGGTTTACACTCATTGAAAATTCCCTTAAAAATTAATTGTCCGTAATCCCGCCTGTGGGAAAAAACTACCTTTATTCTCGCTACTAAACACCCTTTAATACTTACAATAACAATATGTATATATTTTGATTTAGCAGCGTGCAACGATTCGTAGTTTTTCTTTTTAAAACAACAAAAGATCCCAATCTATTCCCTTGAAGTGCGTTTCTTTGCTTATTTCAAAGCCCTCGAAAACAAATCTAAGGAGTAACAAGAATCAAAAAGGTTACACTAACTGATCTCACACAGCATCCTCCTACCTAAGTCAAATGAATGTTAACATGAATTGACTTACACCTTACTACTTTCATAAAATATAGTCCTGAAACAATTACAAAATGATAAAATTCAATAACATAAACACAAAGAAATATGTTAACTGACACATATCACAAATTTAACCTTTCTGGCTTGTGAATCAGTCGTCCTAGATGAGTTATTTTCACTGCCTGCTTTGAAACTTGAGGACCATCTTCAGGAATAGTAGAAGAGTCACATGCTTCGGCCTCGTGATCATCCTTTATATTTTCTTCACTTGGAACAAAGTCTTTTCTTAGGTGGTTTCGAATTTCCTGGGTATCCTCAGGTGGTTGAAATTCGAGTTCTACTGGGTAGATTCTTTGAACTGGCCTTATAAGCTCGCCTGAAGCAGTGATAACACGAACTACACTAACATTGCCATTCTTTCCCTTAACAAGCTCAACAACTCGTCCCAATGGCCAATCCATTCTTCTAGTGTCATCATTGCCAACCAAAACAATTTCTCCCAGTTTGAGATCATGTGGCTTATCCTTGCTGGCAAAATCACTTCAACTGACCTAAATACTCAGTACGAAATCTTTCTCTAAGATTCTTTTTTCAGCTGATGGCGATACTGCAGCCTTTTCCAAAGATCAGTTGCTTCGAACAGGTCATACACAGGTACTCCTACTTCTTCTATGTCATGTAGAAACATGTTTGGAGTAATAATAATAATAATAATAATAATAATAATAATAATAATAATAATAATAATAATCGTATGGCCTCAGCTACCGTGTGCAGACATTTCAATTTGACGCCATCTGGCTGTCTGCTCGTCAATTTCGACGTTCCGTTTTACTCTAGGCCCCCACTAGATGGCAGACCGAGTAAACCGAAACTCTCTTGGGCGTCTATGGCTGAGATTTAATGAATTTTGTCGGGTAAACACCAAATGTGTCACCAGAGATCTTTTACATGCCGACGTGGAGTGTCGAATGGACTTTTTTCCGCCTTTCAAAAATCCGACTACCTCTGCCGGGTTTGAACCCGCTATCTTGGGATCCGGAGGCCGACACTCTACCGCTGATCCACAGAGGCAGCTATGTTTGGAGTAAGAGCAGCCAGATCTGATGGGTTGTCAGACATAGGTTAATAGCCGAGAATTTATGACGGTTTCGCAGTCACAGAGGATTGTCTGCATCTCTTCATAGTTGATAGATGATCGACCAAGCAATCGACGGAGAAGAGTTTTGAGCATTCCTACTAGTCGTTCCCACCAACCTCCCCACCATGGCGAACCTGGAGGATTAAAACGCCAATCTATCTTCCGCACTGAACTGTACTGTGAGATTGCATTCCAGTCCAGTTTGTGACAGGAGTTCTTAATCCCAACAAAATTTGTTCCTTGTTTGCTGCAGAAACGAATGAAAGCTTGTAGAAAGCTGTCTGTGGATAACGAAGACATCAGTTCCAATCGAACTGCACGGTAAACTCCGCAAGTGAATAAGCAAACCGATGCCTTCTCCGAGGTTCCATCATCGGCTTTGATGTAGAGAGGACCAGCAAAATCAACTCCGGCAATTTCAAAAATTCTTGCGTCACGCACTCTACTCTCAGGTAATGATGAAGGATGAGCTGCCAACCTCTTTGAACTGTGACGTTTACAAATCATGCAGGAGTTAATAACAGCTCTAATTGTTTGTCTACCTCCTAGAATCCAATACTGTTGCCTCAGCATTGACAAACGCATCTGCGTACCAGCATGACAGTTGCTAAGATGGGCGTCCATAATCAGTCGCTGAACGACTGGGTGATCAGCTTTTGGAAGCACAATGGGATGACAAAAGACCCTGACATCATCCCGGTTAGATATCTTGGTCATCAAACGAATCACTCCCTGTTCGTCAACAAATGGAAGTAAGCTCTTTAGTTTGGAATTGAAAACATCTATGAACACTTCCTCCTGCACCCACCGAAAAATCTTCCTTTCTGCCGTGACAAATTCCTCACTTGTCAGGTCACGGTGTATGCGTTGAGCTTTGCTGATGCGACAGTTGGTCAGAAAGCGCAACATCCAGCCTACCATCCTTACAGTTTTCTTGTACTAAGAAAAGTGTCGGTAATACCAATCCTTACTGATGTCTTCTGAATTACTTGATATCAATGAAACGACATTCTTCCTTCTCTCGGAATTTACCTCTTGCTCATTATAAGAAAAAGTAAGTTTGTGGCCAGCAGTCTGGATTTTCTCTCAACCAACTAGGGCCCTTCCACCAACGGCATTGTATCAACTTCTTCACAGAACATCCACGTGATGGAAGATCTGATGGGTTTTCTTTTCCAGGAACATGTCGCCATTCACAACCAAGTGACTTCCCGAATCTCTTTAATCCGGTTCATGACAAAAGCATCCCATGCTTCACTTCGCTGAATCTAAGCGAGAACAGTTGAAGCATTTGTCCAAAAAATTGCCTTAATATCGGGAATGCAATAATCCTGTACAATCGCTGCATATCATCTCATTGCTATTGAAGCTGCTAAACGTTCTAACCTAGGAATGGTCAATTCCTTGCCTGATTTTCCAGTTCGTGCAACTCTTGACTTGGCAGCCACCAAGTGAACACTCACTTCACCCTCTTGCTCGACACGCAGGAATATAGCCGTTGCATATGATGTCTGATAGGCATCTGAAAAAATGTGAAGTGTCCAGGAGTCGTTTGGGCTGTTGCAGTTAGACAACCAACGAGGAATCTTAACTTGAGCTAAAAGAGGAACTTCTTCAAGCCAACTCAAGAATTTCATTTTGATCTCTTCATTGACTTCTTCATCCCATGTCAAACCTTCCCTTCAAGTCTGTTGAAGCAACAATTTTGGTATTAATGCTACACTACATGTGACACCCACCGGATCAAAAATTCTATGGACCGAGCTCGATAGCTACAGTCGCTTAAGTGCGGCCAGTATCCAGTATTCGGGAGATAGTAGGTTCGAAACCCACTGTCGGCAGCCCTGAAAATGGTTTTCCGTGGTTTCCCATTTTCACACCAGGCTGTACCTTTATTAAGGCCACGGCCGCTTCCTTCCAACTCCCAGCCCTTCTCTGTCCCATCGTCGTCATAAGACCTATCTGTGTCGGTGCGACGTAAAGCAACTAACAAAAAAAAATCTATGGGCAGCACTCAAAATAACTTTCTTTGTTATTTTCTCGAAGCTAATCGAAAGAAGGCTATCTATGTTGATTGCTAGGGAATCGTCGGACTTGTTCCACAAGAGTCCTAACACATTGGTAGGTCCGGAAACGTCATTACTTCCGGTCAACTCCCACCCTCGAAGACAAAATTGCCGTTCCCTCATGACACCTGAAGCTACATCAATAAACTGTTTAGCTTGTTTTTCATCGCCCAAACTGGCAAGGCAATTGTCAGCATAGAAGCTATGTGTAAGAAGCTCCACAGATGACTTGGGCCATGGTGACTTCTCTTCCTCACACAGTATTAATGTATTTTCAAGGTGAAGTTTGATGCATGATTCTAAAAGAAAAGGACTTGGAGAGACTCCAAAAATAACACGACAATGTCTGTATGTCTTGAGACTTCCATTTCTGCCTAACCACAAGAATATCAAAAATTTCTGTCTCTCGCGAATGCTGATCTGGAGAAAAGCTCTTCTTATGTCTCCAACAACTCCCACCTTCTTCAGTCGGAAACGTGCCAACACAGAAGGTATTTTCTTAATTAAATTAGGGCCTTTCTCAAGACATTGATTGAGGCTGGGCTGTTTATTTTTAGACGAGGCATCGAGCACGGGGCGCACTGGTGTTGTTGATCCAGGTTTCACAACGTGACGATGAGGCAAATAGTGGCAATAAACATCCATTTCCTGAGGAGGCACCTCTTCTATCACCCCTTCCCTCAGTCAATCATCTAGTACTTCCCGATAAGCATCATAGTAACCTTCAGTCTTCAATCTCTTAACAGTAGACAGCAGTCTCTTCAGTGATAATTGGTAATTATCAGGCATGGTTCTCTTTTTTTTGCTAGTTGCTTTACGTCGCACCGACACAGATAGGTCTTATGTCGACGATGAGATAGGAAAGGCCTAGGAGTTGGAAGGAAGCGGCCGTGGCCTTAGTTAAGGTACAGCCCCAGCATTTGCCTGGTGTGAAAATGGGAAACCACGGAAAACCATCTTCAGAGCTGCCGACAGTGGGGCTCGAACCCACGATCTCCCGGATGCAAGCTCACAGCCGCGTGCCTCTACGTGCACGGCCAACTCGCCCGGTGGCATGGTTCTCAACCCATGGGTGGTGAATATCAAAACGCTCTTTTTTATTGACTGATACTGTATCAAGGAAATGTTGCTGTGTAGTAGAGTCAATCTCAGATCTGCTGAGTTTCTCAGATGGGTCACTAATCCCTAAAGTGATGGTGGCTTCTTTGGTTAACATGCTAGATACCACAATGGCTAGATTCTCATTACTGGGTGTGATGTCAGGAATTTTCCCTGTCAATGTCTAGCCAAGAATTGTCTCCATTGCTACTAGTCCTGAACTCAATTGTACCCGTCTACCAGTCCAAAGTTTGCCAGCAAAATCAGCTCCAACTAAAATCTCAATATCTGCCGAAGAGTCAACATCACTTAACTCTATATTTTGCGAAGCAAGTTCCTGTATCCAAGGGCCATCTAAAACAGGAGCAATTCGTTCGAAGATCTTGCGTTGTCCAAGCACGTCAAAATGGCAATGGTATGATTTGTCCAATTTAGAAAGGTAAAGTGTGATAACATTGTGTTCCACCACTTCCGTGGTAGCTCCTCCAAACAGTGAATGCTGAATTAATTCCTGAGGGCTTGGAACGTACCCCATTTCATCAGTAGTGCTGGCCAATATATATGAGCGATGAGATGCTGAGTCGATCAAAAGTCTCGCCTTACGCATTCGATCATTACCGGTACTTCTGACATAAACTACAAGTGTTTGAATTAAAACATTGCAATGATTTGCTACAGCTGCGAGGGCCTCGTCTTTATTATTATTATTATTATTATTATTATTATTATTATTATTATTATTATTATTATTATTATTATTATTATTATTATGGGTCACTGGCCCAGCAACTTCATCCCCTTTGCTACATCGCTCTTTCTGAACCTGTCCACACATTAATGCAAAATGCCCCTTTCCACAAATGACACATTTGGGACGTTTTACATCTCTTAGTTAGGTGCCCAACTCGCAGACAGCAGAAACATGCCCTATTTTTATCCACTACTTGTCATCTTTCTAATAAAGACAAGTCCTGAGCTTTAATACAATCTTGAGAACTGTGACCAGAAGAACAAAATAGGCATTTCCTCTCCTCTTTAGAGGCGGTGAGCAGCCCTGCAGCAGTGGCAATATTATTTGAAACAACTGTGGATTGCCTAACTGCACCTTTTGCTGTAGGCTTTGTGACTTTCGCTCTAGATTTATCCGCATCCCTGAGACAGAAACCAGCCATTGCCATAGAAATTCTCTGTTCACGTTCGACCTCAGATCTTAAAAAGTCCATGAGTTGTTTCAGCCGAACCTTTTCGGGATGGCTACCTTGTCTTTTGATCGCCGTATTTCTGAAAGTGTGTGTGTTAAGACAGGAGGCGTGGCGCCTCATTCTTCGCCAGGCAGTCCATCAGCCAAGGTAATGCCCAACAGGCTTATTTTTCTGTAGCTACCTCCGCAGACTTACGCGAGGAGAAGGTTTAGATTTCAATTATGTAACCTCCTGTTTTCTAAAATGTAAACCTTTTCGGCTAATGTAAAATTTCATAAATTCTTAAAACTGTAAATCAAGGATAGAGAGTGCGTTACCCTCTTGAGTTCCCCTTCAATTTAATTTGAGGTGACTATGATTTTGTAACCTTTTCTCTTTTCTGTAAAGTGTTAGATTAATCTCCACTCTAGTCACCTCAGTAGCTTGGGATTAGCCTCTGCATCATCGGGCCGAGAGCCCAATTAGGGTTTTTTATTTTTCTAGGAGTGCAAGTGTGTTCGGGCCAGTAATTTAACCTGTTCTTCTTTCCATGGAGGCCCAGTAGTTTGGGTAATAGATACCCCTGTGTACTAATTGTAAGTGTTAGGCCTAGAGAGGCCAGAGATTGTAAGGTTTTGTGTAATGTTGCCTTAAGCGGGCTGTAAGAAATTAGTTAGAGTGGGGGAGCATGTAAGCTCTTTTTCGGTGATTTCTAAATTCTACTGTAATATTGAGGGGTTCCTCTGGAAGGCTTTAAATTTGCTGGACCGGGCGAGTTGGCCGTGCGCGTAGAGGCACGCGGCTGTGAGCTTGCATCCGGGAGATAGTAGGTTCGAATCCCACTATCGGCAGCCCTGAAGATGGTTTTCCGTGGTTTCCCATTTTCACACCAGGCAAATGCTGGGGCTGTACCTTAATTAAGGCCACGGCCGCTTCCTTCCAACTCCTAGGCCTTTCCCATCCCATCGTCGCCATAAGACCTATCTGTGTCGGTGCGACGTAAAGCCCCTAGCAAAAAAGAAAATTTGCTGGAGCAAAGTGCTCTTAATTTGGGATATTCCTGTCCTTGTCTAAACCTTGAAATTTTGCAAATTTTGTAAACTTTATCTTTTAGTTCAGAACTTGTAAATCTGTAGCTTGAAACCCAAAGCTGTTAAATTCCCTATTCTGGGGTGTTCCACCCTTGTAGCAAAATTGGCACTGTACCTGAGATTTTATTATTTTCACTCAGTGAAAAGTTGTTAAGTTTGTGATTTAAAGAGAAATATAACCTATGTTAAAGTTTTAATTCAATCTTTGATATAGTAGATAGACCCATTCTCACCCTCACCTTCCTTCACCTCTTTCTGATCTACGGATAACTCCGTAACATCACCTTTTAAATGCTATTTACAAGACAGTCTAAAGACTCTATTCAAATCCCTGCTGGGAAAAATGTAACTTAGGGAATAAAGAGTGTGCACCCTCTTCTAATTCCCATTCAACTTGGTATGGAAGTGACTATGATTTTCTAAAAGTCTAAATTTCTTCGAAACTTTTTAGAAACTAATATTTTTCGCCATCTAGTCAGCCTCTGTAGTATAGGCTTAGCCTCTGTAACTGAGGGCCATAAGCCCATATATAATTCTTTAAGTGTTTCAAGTGTATTTAAAAAAGAGTGCAAGTATTTCGCCTTCTAGCATTTTGTTTACGACCGATATCTTAAACCTTTACTTTTGACCGCTAAGGGCATTTAGGGTACTTATTGCCTCTGTATAAAGTGTCCTTAATTATGGATGAGTGTTTAATAGACTGTCAAGCTGAAATGACAGTGAACCGTGTTTTCAAGGTTTATCTAGTGTTTGAATAAGAAAATTGTGCCTTGGAGAGGCTAGATTGTAGTAAGTTCTGGAGCTCAGTCTCCTAGAGTGTAAATTGAGTGGGGAAAAGGTGCTCTTAGAAAATAGTGTAACGTTTTGAGCTACAAGCTAATTTTGTAAATTATTGTAACTAAATTTTGACTTTGAGTCAATGTTGTAATCAGAGCTGACGAGATCGCCATTGTCTATTCAACTGTTATTGCTGTGGTTCATGCAGATTATTTATCAAACTTCAAACTCAGAAAAAAAAAAAGAAAGGAGAGAAGTAAAATTTCAAATGTTAGTGTTTTAAATTATGCTCTCATCTTTTGTCTGTCCACCCATTCAAGCCCGCACCTTCTTACACCTCTGCAACCTACTAAAGTACGGTAACAGTTATTATTATTGGCATTCGTATCAGCACACAATTTTTGGTTCAGAACCATTTTTCAGTTTCTAAGGTCCATCATCATTAGCGATTAAAAATTATTTACTACCTCCACTGAATTATGTAATCATTTAGCCTCCCTGGCTCCCTTACTTCAGCGAAGAGACAAAAACTAATTGCATTGAAAATAAACCTAGAATTTTGCAATAACGTTAAACAGTGTTCTAAGTATCTCCAGTTTACAGTACAATAAAACCATAAAAGAAAGGGGTCCCTAGTAAATGTAGCACTGAACATTGATATTTTCTCTACTATGCCTGATACTAGGAAGGAAAATGGTATAAGGTATCTTCGTAGGGAGAACTCCATTTTCCTGTTTCTCGCATGGTTTACAAGTGTATCTCGTACGTAAGAGGCATTCTATACGAACACTTAAAACGCGGCGGCTCTAAAGCCACGTTAACGCTAATTCAATAAATCAACGGGCAGCACGTCGCTGTATCTATATGAGCGTTTTAAACGCCTTGTGTGTCGACGTTGTCCATTTGTTTGGCGTTTTCAGTGCAACTGGATATGTCGGCAACGCTTGTGAATCTATACGGAGCGCTTTCTAGCCACTTTGAACGTGGCGCCCCACTCCTCTTTGCATATCTGTTTGTATTGCCATTGCCTACGTGATATATACAAGGCGTGGAAATGCTGAGCAGCCCATAAATCTGACATCTACCGGTGAGACTACAAACCCCAAGTGTCCCGCTATTATGGTGGAAAATCACCTGTTCTTCAGGCCTTGTATATCACGTAGGCAAAGGCAGTGTACAAGGTCACAGAGCTGTTTAGAGGTGAGCTGTGCCTTCCGGTGGATTTACAGTCCTTACACACGAGCGTTTTCCTGTTGTCGTTGTCGACTGCAAAAATACGCTTCTTTGTCGCCGGCCCGACCACTTCTGTAGTTCATTATGGCTACATTTTGTGCCTAGGCTAGAGTCAAAGTGTGGTCCGGCCAGCTTCACCGCGTATGGAGTAATTTCGATTGGCAAGTGGAACTTCGGTCATTCACACCATGGATTCTGAAGAGGAGGCTGTACTTCTTTTTCTCATAGGATGACGCAGAAAAAAGAGAAAAAACGCGGAGAACGTCGTTACATCCAATAGTAGAAGTCCGGCTACAGTTTGAGTAGTTTCATTCTTTTTATCTCGACCTTTGCAAGCAACCAGATAAGTTTTTTCCAGTTCTTCAGAATGTCTAAAATTTATTTTCTTAAGCTACTATAGGAACTTGCACCAATTATTTCAAACACATATACTTTGATGAAGAAGGCTATATCGATATCGTGATAACTGCCAACGGGAACTTGTCGCGATGTGGCTGACATCCGTGTGAAATGGAAAGTACTGCAGTCGGGCTGTGGTCAGTGGATGGAATCGGCTACAGCTGGCGACAATGGTTCACATGTGGTCGAGAAAGCGTTCTTCTGAAAAAGGGAAATAGTCTTCTCATTGCAGTATATGGTAATAGAAAAGCGGCGACAACATGAACCAGAGGACCTTCTACCCCGACTGACCAGTACTGCCTGGATCTGACAAGGAGACTAGAAGATGTACAGCACATGTCGCTATCCAGTAGGCACGATACGACCAACGAGTGGACGCTACCGGACATCATAAATACGACCTGCTGCATAGTGTGGCGGTATAATCCCATAAGGAAGATATGTTTGTCTTTCAAGCCCCAGAAGGTGTGGGAAGGCCGTTACCGTATGTTGAAATGAAGAAATGACAAGATGCAAGATGAAGGTGGTATATCTGGACCGATTCGCGCCTTACCGAGGAATAGCTCTCGAAGGGGAGCCAGCCCTCTGTCTGTAGCCCCCTTCGGTATTTCATGGAAGGAACTAGTAAGTCGGCTGGGAAATAGTCTTCTCATTGCAGTATATGGTAATAGCAATGCGGCGACAACCGGCCACACACGAACCAGAGGGGCATAGTGACAGCCTCTCCCCTCTATTGTTCTCTTCATCTTGTTTCTCGTGGATCTTCTGGAAGGCGTAACCAGAATGTAATCATTCCAGCCGTACGCCGAAAAGCCTAAAACTTCATCACCGGGCTTATACTGTAAACCAGGATCTCCGCGAACACACAGTCAGTGTACGGTTGTTGGATAGCAGTAGTGCTGGCTGTCGTCAGAATTATTGTGGTGGATGTCCTACCGGGGTCAGTGTCAGAGTATCGTCGTGTTAGACTGTTGTTGGAGTACTGTGTGTGTGTGTATATATGTGTGTGTGTGTGCGCGCGTGCGTGTGTGTGTTGCCGTGGAGTACTGAGTACTGTATGTATACCGAAGTGGAGTCAATGTTTTGAACGGTTGGTGTGAGTAGAGTTGGAGCAGTGCCGATTGTCACTGTTGGATTGTTGCTGTTATGTGATTGCCGTGTAGTTGTCAGTGTTAAGTAGTGAAATAGGTGTGTGAGCGATGGACTTCTCCGGAGTCGAGCGAAGAAACGTTGTACATCGTGATTGTTAACAGACTGTGTGTTCGAACCTGTCCGCGTGCAGCTGTTGTGTGAAATGACTGAACGTGGGAAGCAAAGTAAGGTGAAAGTGAGACCTGTCAATCATGATTATCACCCGCCCATGGCAATACCAGCGAGCCGGACTACCTCCTGTGAAGTGGACAAATACCTAATTTATAAAGAGCCACTTTACATTCTCAAATATAATTATGTGTGTGTGTGTGTGCGCGCGCGCTGAGTGGGTCATCATAAATTACAGGAAATTACATCGACATGACAGACAGTGTTTGCTATTCGTTACACGGAGCATTTTCCTGGCAATTGTAATGTTGTGCTTCACCTTATTGCTTGTGGTCGCTTCCAGGTCGCAGTGAAATACATATCCATTGTAACCATGTTGGATACAGATTCATATGTGAGGTTGGAACGCGGCCATCTATTTATGATGTTCGGTCGAAATATTACAGTAACATACAAATAAAAAACAACAAAAAATAAGTTACAAAATTGTGAGCGACTGCAAAAAATACCTTAACAATGTGAGAGAAGGACAACAGGCAATGGTATGATGGTAAACGGGATGAACAGTCAGGTTGTGAGTTTTACAAAGAGGAAAATGTCCAGTCAGTTTTAATCACTGCATAGATGGGGAGAAAGCTCCTCATGGATCTCATTGTAAGTACTTACGTGTTAATATAAAGAAATACGTTCATTGGGGGTAATTACATAAATGGGATTTTTAACAAAGGTTACATATCTCTTCATAGTGTTATCATGGTATTTAGGGGTTGTAGTACGGACGTAAAGGAGAGGGCATATAAGTCTCTAGTAAGACCAAAATTAGAGTATGGTTCCAACGTATGGGACACTCACCAGAATTATTTGATTCTAGAACTGGAAAAAGCGGAAGAAAAGTAGTTCGATTTGTTCTGAGTGATTTCGGACAAAAGAGTAGCGTTACGAAAATGTTGCCAAGTTATGGCTGGGAAGATTTGGGAGGAAGGAGACAAGCTGCTCGTCCAAGCGGTATGTTCCGAGCTGTCAGTGTAGAGATGGCGTGGATTGACATTAGGAGACGAAGAAGTTTGAGTAGTGTTTTTAAAAGTAGGAAAGGTCAAGATATGAAGATAAAGTTGGAATTCAAGAGGAAAAATTGGGGCAAATATTATTTCCAATGAAAATTTTAATTCTTAGAAGTTTTTAATACACTGTGTTCGATTCTAGAAAGTATTCGCTTCCCCCGTGACTAAGCTAAATCAGAGTTATTTCATTCGCTCAGCTGGACTCATCTGCACATCATCAGATAATTTTGTGATTGGATGTAGACTGAACAGCTGAGATTAGGCAGACGAAAACAACGATGTTCAGGAGAACAACCATTTATATCTTACCTGGTTTGACAGGTACAAATTGAACTGATAATACATTGACAATATGGAAGAACTGATTTCATTAATTACATACGTAAATTCAAATGATATTTTTAAAGATTACGCATTTTACTCTTCAATTTTAATATCTAAAATGATGTTGATGACTTTGCTTACTATAAACCAGCGATTCAGGAAAGGGGTATGGTTAATTACAAGTAGCTGTATAAATAATGAATTATATATCAAATACAGTCATAAATAATGATATAATCTAGGTATTTTCAAGCCCAGAAGATGGTACATACAGGAAAATAACGATTCGCTATGACGATCCAGATGTGGAGAGAATGAGACGGTAAGTGTAGGCTAACTAGCCCTTGGACCAATAACACACAATGCCACAATCTTTATCAAAATAATCTACGTATTCGCAAATTCTTTCATCTTAAGATATTTATAATATGACAACTGTGCTGTTTTAACTAAGAGTCTCATAGAATAAAGATTCAACTGTTATATATATATATTGATTTATGCAATTCTTTCAACTCTCAGTTGAAATAGGTTTTGACATTTGTTATAGCATACCCTAGCATATTAACATATTCTTTTAATATGTACGTTATATATGCCAACGATTAAATTACTGTAGCTTGTAATTTGATTCACGATTAATATGAAACATCTCACCTAACCTTATTTGCTTAATACACGCGTTTTCTTCATCTCGTAACATCGAATGGTTAAGTTGTACCGACCAATTATTCGCCACGGCTGAATGAAGACATTTCATTGAAAAGTACCGTTTTAACGTACTGTAAATCGGTTATACATTTTTTTTTACATTTGATTTTGCTTTACGTCGCACAGAAAGGTATTGCGGCGGCGACGGGATAGGGAAAGTCAATCAATCAATCAATCAATCAATCAATCAATCAATCAATCAATCAATCAATCAATCAATCAATCAATCAATCAATCAATCAATCAATCAATCAATCAATCAATCAATACTGATCTGCATTTAGGGCAGTCGCCCAGGTGGCAGATTCCCTATCTATTGCTTTCCTAGCCTTTTCCGAAATGATTTCAAAGAAATTGGAAATTTATTGAACATCTCCCTTCGTAAGTTATTCCAATCCCTAACTCCCCTTCCTATAAATGAATATTTGCCCCAGTTTGTCCTCTTGAATTCCAACTTTATCTTCATATTGTGATCTTTCCTACTTTTATAAACACCTTTCAAACTTATTCGTCTACTAATGTCATTCCACGCCATCTCTCCGCTGACAGCTCGGAACATACCACTTAGTCGAGCAGCCAGACATTGCAACATTTTTGTAACGTTACTCTTTTGTCGGAAATCACTCAGAACAAATCGAGCTGCTTTTCTTTGGATTTTTTCCAGTTCTTGAATCAGGTAATCCTGGGGAGGGTCCGATACACTGGAACCATACTCTAGTTGGGGTCTTACCAGAGACTTATATGCCCTCTCCTTTACATCCTTACTACAACCCCTAAACACCCTCGTAACCATGTGCAGAGATCGGTACCCTTTATTTACAATCCCATTTATGTGATTACCCCAATGAAGATCTTTCCTTATATTAACATCTAGATACTTATACAATGATCCCCAAAAGGAACCTTCACCCCATCAACGCAGTAATTAAAACTGAGAGGACGTTTCCTATTTGTGAAACTCACAACCTGACTTTTAACCCCGTTTATCAACATACCATTGCCTGCTGTCCATCTCACAACATTTTCGAGGTCACGTTGCAGTTGCTCACAATCTTGTAACTTATTTATCACTCTATAGAGAATAACATCATCCGCAAAAATCCTTACCTCCGATTCCACTCCTTTACTCATATCATTTATATATATAAGAAAACATAAAGGTCCGATAACACTGCCCTGAGGAACTCCCCTCTCAACTATTACAGGGTCAGACAAAACTTCACCTACTCTAACTCTCTGAGATCTATTTTCTAGAAATATAGCAACCCATTCAGTCACTCTTTTGTCTAGCCTAATTGCACTCATTTTTGCCAGTAGTCTCCCATGATCCACCCTATCAAATGCTTTAGACAGGTCAATCGCGATACAGTCCATTTGACCTCCAGAATCCAAGATATCTGCTATATCTTGCTGGAATCCTACAAGTTGAGCTTCAGTGGAATAATCTTTCCTAAAACCGAATTGCCTTCTATCGAACCAGTTATTAATTTCACAAACATGTCTAATATAATCAGAAAGAATGCCTTACCAAAGCTTACATACAATGCATGTCAAACTTACTGGCCTGTAATTTTCAGCTTTATGTCTATCACCCTTTCCTTTATACACAGGGGCTACTATAGCAACTCTCCATTCATCTGGTATAGCTCCTTCGACCAAACAATAATCAAATAAGTACTTCAGATATGGTACTATATCCCAACCCATTGTCTTTAGTATATCCCCAGAAATCTGATCAATTCCAGCTGCTTTTCTAGTTTTCAACTTTTGTATCTTATTGTAAATGTCATTGTTATCATATGTAAATTTTATTACTTCTTTGGCCTTAGTCTCCTCCTCTATCTGGACATTATCCTTGTAACCAAAAATCTTTACATACTGCTGACTGAATACTTCTGCCTTTTGAAGATCTTCACATACACACTCCCCTTGTTCATTAATTATTCCTGGAATGTCCTTCTTGGAACCTATTTCTGCCTTAAAATACCTATACATACCCTTCCATTTTTCACTAAAAGTTGTATGACTGCCAATTATGCTTGCCATCATGTTATCCTTAGCTGCCTTCTATGCTAGATTCAGTTTTCTAGTAAGTTCCTTCAATTTCTCCTTACTTCCACAGCCATTTCTAACTCTATTTCTTTCCAGTCTGCACCTCCTTCTTAGTCTCTTTATTTCTTTATTATAATAGGGTGGGTTTTTACCATTTCTTACCACCCTTAAAGGTACAAACCTGTTTTCGCATTCCTCAACAATTTCTTTAAACCCATCCCAGAGTCTGTTTACATTTTTATTTACCGTTTTCCACCGATCATAGTTACTTTTTAGAAACTGCCTCATGCCTGCTTTATCAGCCATATGGTATTGCCTAACAGTCCTACTTTTAAGACCTTCCTTTCTATCACATTTATTTTTAACTACCACAAAAACAGCTTCATGATCACTAATACCATCTATTACTTCAGTTTCCCTATAGAGCTCATCTGGTTTTATCAGCACAACATCCAGGATATTTTTCCCTCTGGTTGGTTCCATCACTTTCTGAATCAGCTGTCCTTCCCATATTAACTTATTTGCCATTTGTTGGTCATGCTTCCTGTCGTTCGCATTTCCTTCCCAATTGACATCTGGCAAATTCAGATCTCCTGCTACAATCACATTTCTTTCCATGTCGTTTCCCACATAGCTGACTATCCTATCAAATAATTCTGAATCCGCGACAGTGCTACCCTTTCCCGATCTGTACACTCCAAATATATCAAGTTGCCTATTATCTTTAGAAATGAGCCTTACACCTAGAATTTCATGTATCTCATCTTTAACTTTTTCGTAGCTTACAAATTCTTCTTTCACCAAAATGAACACTCCCCCTCCCACCATTCCTATCCTATCTCTACGATACACACTCCAGTGCCGTGAGAAAATTTCTGCATCCATTATATCATTTCTCAGCCATGATTCAACTCCTATTACAATATCTGGTAAATATATATCTATTAAATTACTTAATTCTATTCCTTTCTTTACAATACTTCTACAGGTCAACACTAACAATTTTATGTCATCCCTACTTGATATCCACTTCCCTGTTCCCTTATCACCGCTCCCTAGGCCATCCCGTTTCCCTGAATGTACCTCCCTATTACCCTTCCAAACAAATTTCCTAACTTACATGTACCACTGCGGTTTAAATGAAGGCCATCTGAGCGCAGATCCCTATCTCCTCCTAGGAGTAGGAAGAATGCGACCGTGGCCTTAAAGGTACAGTTCCAACATTTGACTGATGTGAAAGTGGGAAACCACGGAAAAACCATCTTCAGAACTTCCGA
The DNA here is from genome assembly GCF_040414725.1 of Anabrus simplex. Taxonomy (NCBI): domain Eukaryota; kingdom Metazoa; phylum Arthropoda; class Insecta; order Orthoptera; family Tettigoniidae; genus Anabrus; species Anabrus simplex. Next base: position 41,968,053 of record NC_090265.1, read on the forward strand.
CAGTGGGGACTTAATGGGATTCTTGAAAGGTGGACATTCCATGTCGTACGATACCGGCGCGGAAAAGATCTGTGGTGACAGATTTGGCATTACTCGATAAATTTAACAAAATCCCACCCATACGTCGTCCAAGAGAGATCCTTTGCTCTGCCGTCTAGTAGAGTAAAACAAAATACTGAAATTGGTGCGCAGGCAGCGTAGATGCCTGTGGGTACATAGTAGCTATAATAATTTCGTGTGGTTACTGCTAGCTTAGTGCAGCCCTTGTAAGGCAAACCCTCCAGCCATGGTGGACGGCATCTGCTGTGTATGGGAAACTGCGTGTTATCGGAATGGAGGATAGTGTTGCGTGTGTTGCAGGATGTTGGGGACATTACAAACACCCAGTCCCCAAGCCAGGGGAATTATTTAAGGTTAAAATCTCCGATCCGGCCGGGAATTGTACCCGGCGGTCTCTGAACCGAAGGTGACTATGCCGACTATTCAGCCAAGGGGCCGGACGATATAAATTCGTGTCCTCGTCTCGAGGTGGTGCAGCTCATTTCAGGCACACCCCCAATGGAAGTGAGCTGCGTGTACTTTCTTAACCACATACTAACCATACTAACCATACTAACCCTCCTGTCAATCTTAAATTTCTGACATACTGGAATCGAACCGGGACCTCCAAGATTGCAGCCAATATCGCTAGCCTTTACTCTACGGAGGTGGACATATAGTAGCTGAGGTGATATTATTATTATTATTATTATTATTATTATTATTATTATTATTATTATTATTATTATTATTATTATTATTCATACACTTCTCCACAGGAAATATGGGTAGTAATGGGGCACGGGATGCAAAAAGTTGATGTACAGGTATATACAAAACTGTAGATCACGGGATCTTCATTCTTGCGAAAGGAACGATCGCACAATGTTGCATGTTGACAGGAGGACAGAATGTTGCATAATTTTGTAGATGTTCGGTGGAAGACCCAGTTCTCGCAGACTCTTGTGAAGTGTGTGTGGAATGAGGCCGTTGACTGACAGAATCACAGGAACTATTCGTACCAGTTTCATCTTCCAGATCCTCTTTATCTCTTCTGCAAGTTCTTTGTACTTGGAGATTTTTTCACTGTACTTCCTGTCAGTGTTGGTGTCATTGGGGATAGCGATGTCAATAATGAAAGTCGTCCCAGTTTTCTTGTTTACCAGTATGATATCTGGCCTGTTATGGTTGACTGTTTTGTCTGTCATTACAGCAGTGTCCCAATAAAGCTTAATCGACCGTTCTCCAGGAATGGTGTTGGATGGTACTTGTAATAAGGGATACGCTCCTGAATTAATTGGTTTTCCTGAGCAAGTGCCTGGTGTATGATTCCCGAGACATGATTGTGTCGTCTTGTGTATTCTACGGGGGCAAGTACCGGTACTGGGCAGCCCGCAGTGATATGGTTGATGGTCTCGAGATGAACGGAGCATCGTCTGCATTTGTCGGAGAGTACGTTGGTGTCTTTGATGATGTACTTTTTGTAGTTGTTTGTAGCTATTACTTGGTCTTGTATAGCAACTGCAAATCCCTCTGTCTCCCCAAATAAGCGCCCACTTTGTAACCACATACACGACGCATTCTTATCTATGCTCTGTTGGTTTAGATTGCTGTAGTATTTTCCGTGGAGGGTCTTCTCTCACCATGTCCTTTCTTTCACAAGCAGGGATACTTGGTGATTTGTATGTGGGTCAGAGGCATTGTATGGATACAGAACAGTGTACTTGTCAGCAAGTACTACAGCTTTATGGAGAAGGTTGTTTTCTTGCCTTTTATGGAAGTATCTCCGTAGGTTCTTTATCTGATTCAGGAACACGACTTGAAGATCCAGTACTCCTCGGCCTCCCGATTTTCGTGGGAGACTGACCCTTTCCATGCATGAATTGGGATGATGTAATCTATAGGTGGTGAGCAAAGTTCTCATTTTTCTTTGTATGCTGTCTATTTCTGTAGCAGACCATTTCAGAATTCCGAATGAATAAACAAGGGTTGGAATAGCGTACGTGTTTATTGCTTTAATTTTGTTCTTGGCATTTAGATAGCTGCGCAAAATCTGATGCAACCTCGATGTATATTTATTAGTGAGTTCCTGTTTGATTTTGTTGTGCTCCAGAGTTGTATTCTGAGCAAATCCAAGGTACTTGTATGTCTCTGTGTCATTCTCTCAATTAAAGATCCGGTATGGATGGGAGTTTGTGTACCGACCACGTTCAATTGTTAGCAGCTTACATTTCTTTACTCCCAACGTCATTCCCACATCAGATGAGTAAGAGTCTATTATATTCAGCAGGGCGTTCATTTGTGTTTCGTTGTGGGCATACACTTTCAGATAATCCATATAAAACAAATGAGATATTCTGTGTTTCCCATTGTTATATTTAATATCAAATCCAAAACCAGTAGCTTTTAGAAGATATGATAGGGGATTCATTGCAAGGCAAAACCACAGAGGACTTAATGAATCTCCTTGAAATATACTACGTTCAATTTTAATTGTGTCGGACATGATACATTTATTTTCTGTCTTAGTGCAGAGCATTGTCTTCCAATTGTTCATAGTAACTTCAAGAAAATGAATTATGGCAGGACTGATCTTGTATAAATGAAGTACTTCTTTTAACCATGAGTGGGGAACTGAGTCAAATGCTTTCTGATAATCTATATACGCTGTGTACAGGTTCCTTTGTGAGTGTATTGCCTGTTGTGTTACAACGGAGTCTATGATTATTTGTTCTTTGCACCCTAGTGATGACTTTTTGCATCCTTTCTGCTCCTCAGTCAGAATGTTATGGTTGCTGATATGTTTATACATTTCTTCTGTGAGTATGGATGTAAAAAGTTTGTAGATCGTTTGTAGACAAGTTATTGGTCTGTAAGCTGATGGATCTTTAGCATTTCCACCTTCCTTAGGTAGGAGGTATGTAATTCCCGATGTAAGAAATTCAGGACACTCTTCAGGATGATGCATAAGATAAGTGAATTGTTGGGCTATTTTCTTGTGGACGCAAGTGAAATGTTTAAACCAAAAATTTTGTATTTTGTCTGTACCAGGTGCTTTACAACTTTGAGTTCTCCTGACAGCATTACTCACATGGCTTTCTTCTATGGTATCAAAACTCATTTCTGCATAACCATTGTATTTTTCTCTTCCTTAATCCATGTTTTGTTTGTATTGTGGACTGTGTTGGTACACCAAATACGTTTCCAAAAGTCTTCCGTGTCCTGCATAGTTGGAGGTTCTTCTGCCTTAGTTTGCCGATTTTGCTTGAGCGTTCTGTAGAATTGGCCCTCATTCTTGGAGAAAATGTTGTTTTGCATTTCCCTAGCTCGAGACTCTTTGTACCTCCCGAGCCTTGCTGCTTTTGCACACAACTTTTATTTTTGGGTGTCAGTGTATTCTTTGACCTTTTCTCTGTGCTCGGGTTCATTTGTGTGGGTGTTGATTTTCCTGAACACATTCCTCAAGTTTCTGTTAGTTTTCGTTTTGTTACAGAGGTATGCGGAAAGTTGACCAATGGTTTTTCTTAGCTCTTGGATATCACTTTGTAATCGACTTTGCCATGGTGGAATGTATTCTGAATCAGCGTTCTTACAAGAGCTTCTGGAGATGGGTATTAGATTTTGGTTGTTCATCCTAACCACAGTTACTGCTGCGCAATAAACGAGGGTGTTTGTTTCCTCTATGCTACTGGATTCTTCTATATACTGCTGTAGGATGTTATTTACAGTACTTACAAGGTTTTTTTCTCATTGGTGTTCCTCGAATTTTGGGCAGTTTTGGTCTATAGTTCACTTTGAGACCCACGAACTCCGCCATCGCCTCTTTAAACATGTCTTCAGCACGACGTGCTTCATCAGCACCTGAGAAATCACCAGTATCTCTTATTTCCACAGATTTGTCTTCCTGTGGTTCTTTTCTTCCAGAATCATCCTGACGAATTTGAGGCATTGAGATGGAGTTGCCTTCACTGCTCGGCCTCGTAGCTAGAATTTTAGCAGCTTCTTCCTTAAGGTTTTGAATTATTGTGGCAGGAAGTCTGTTGTTGGTTACTATTGCACGTCTTTGGTCTGCAACTCTTTGTTCTGTGACAAAGGAGTACTGGGGGAATTTGTCCACAAACAACCTGTGCATATCTTTCCTGTAGGTTGTAAGGTCTTTCTCTAAGTTCGTAGTTATAAAGTAGGAGCGCATTGTGAATTTATTCATATCATCTGTCCATTTCAAGCGCTGCCTCGGTTTACCTGCCTTGGTGGTCAGCTGAACTTCTGAAACATCTTCGGCAGGAGGAGTAGGTAGCTGTTGAGTTTTCCTAGCTGAATTGTCGGCTGTACAATTTTCGGGTGACCCGACATGTGCCCGCCTGATCAGCATCATGTCACTGGTGGCTTGCCTGCTGTTACGCTCAGCACCAGCTCCAAGCGTGCCCCGACGACCCTCGGGTAGCGTCCTTTTCCGAGGCTCATTTCTATTATTCATTTCCTCCATCAATGATGGGTTGCATTTTATACCTACTGCCAGTATTTTAATGAGGCCGCCCCTAACATGGGGTACAGACGCCTTTCACAGCCGCCTCTAACATGAGGTACAGACGCTGCTAGATGGTTTGTGTTCAGTAAGTTCATCCGCCCTCTCCGCCATTGGGATATATCCTATTCTGCCGTCGAGGCCGTTGACCATATTCGCATTCCCTCAGTTGATCCGCGGGTGCTTATTTGGCTAGGCCTTATTCACACCTGTCCTGCATATCTGCAGGAACTTTCCCTATCAGCCATTGGGACGCGCCGTGTCGGGATTGAGGGCCCCCGCCCCAGTGTCTCGCGTAGAGTTATGCCTAACCCCTACTCAATTCAGGGCTAGACCCCTACGCAAGCTGACAGGGTTATTATTATTATTATTATTATTACTTGTTATTTACACAGACCGTAAAAATGAATGGGTCACTTGAATTTTCAAAGGAAAAAGCATGTTAATTCTGAAATATTTGTTTTATCATTTGCATTGATTATTTTCATGAACAAATTATCCATGTAACTATAAGGGTAGTAATAGCAGACGAGAACATTACTTAGATAATTTTTTCATGAAAATAATCAATGTAAATAAAAAAATAAAGTGTTTCACTATTTAACATGCTTTCAAGTAATCCGTTAATTTTGCCGGTCTGTGAATTATAGATTACCTCCCTATTATCTCAGACTGGCTCATTGACTGAATAGTCAGCGGTGAGGCCTTTCAATTAGAGGGTTGCGGGTTCGTTTCCCAGCCAGGTCGAGGATTTTAATCGCGTGTGATTAATTCCTCTGACTCGGCAACACAGTTCTCACCTGTGACCCCACCAGGATGTGAGGAAAGGAGAGAACGACCTCCTTACTATCTGGAACATTTTCTTCAACACTTTCTTTAATTTGCACTGTTAGGAAACTTTCCAGCATTCATTATGAAAAAAGTATGTTTTTACTTGGGTACTTATATTCTTTTGCTTTTGAGCCCTAATGAATTTACTTTTCTTTCAGAGCTCATCGTAATGACGTGGAGAACATTCCAATCTTCCTTATGGTAGCCTTTTTATTTATCTTCACCAAACCGGATAGGACTCTAGCAAAGAAATTATTTCAGGCCTTCACAGCTACAAGAATATTTCATACGATAGTATATGCTATATATGTTACACCTCAACCAGCCAGGGCCATTTCATTCTTTACTGGTTATATCATAACAGCTTTTATGTTGCTGAAAGTAATACTCTATTGTTACTGATTTTTGTAAATGTTCTTTATAATAAATCAACCAACAGATTCGTCTGTATCGAATATGTGTCTTTTATTTTGTGTTCTTGTCTCTTTAACCCTGTAAGTGCTATGTATTTCCAAATGCCTAAACACCCTAGTGCTGAGTTACTTGTACACAACTTACCCTCATTCTGTATACGGTACATCAAAGTTCAAAGCCAGTTTAACACATTCTTTCTTCAACTATTGGTTTCATACATTGGGTTACTTTTTATACGGATACAAAGGTGTAAAGAATAATATACACGCCCACCTGCAGGAAACAAAAATTTGGCCTCCTCAAAGAAAATGTGTAAAACCAGGCAATAACACATATACATTTTACTGTAGCAGATACAAGCAAAACTTAAACGCAATCTATATCCCTTTAATATTATTGTACAGAGAAATATTGTAAAATTACAGATCTAATTAATGGATTTTTTAAAAAATTAAATATTTTATAGGAATGAAATACAGCATAAATAATGATTTGCTTCTGTTTTTGGTTTTTATATTTTTTTCGAACTTCGTTGTAATCACATTAGATTCTAATGTGAGGTGTTTTCTGGGATGTAAAGCTATTAATGATTTCGCTGACATATTCCATGCTGAGAAGGCTGAGATCACCGAGTCTGTATTGGGCCATATAATTTCGTAGATAGTCCTTTACATGTTCTATTTTTTGAACATTATCGCCCCATGGAAAAAAACAATGGCGCGAAGTGTTATAAACAGCTGAAACTTGAGACTGTGATTGAGTTTTTACTACTAATGAATTTGTAATCAGCTGCAGGTGACTTTCTTTACAGTTCATGTTATGAGAGGTGCGTGTGTGTTAAATACATACAATAATAATAATAATAATAATAATAATAATAATAATAATAATAATAATAATAATAATAATAATAATAATAATAATAATAATAATAATAATAATAGAAATGATAAGCTACAACCTGTTTTCCAGTCATTGACCGGGTCAGGGATGGAATGAATGAAGCCCATATTTGCGGCAAGAGTAGGAATTGTGCCGGCTGCCGAAGCCTGCCGCAGTCCCCTGGGGCAATGGTTAATGACTGACAGATGGATTAAAATTATATTGGAGAGTGTTGTTGGAAGGAGAGATGATAGGGAAAAGCGCAGTACCCGGAGAAAATCCTGTCTCGCCTTCGCTTTGCCCAGTACAAATCTCACATGGAGTGACCGGGATTTGAACCACGGAACCCAGCGGTGAGAGGCCGACGCGCTGCCGCCTGAGCCACAGAGGCTATAATAATAATAATAATAATAATAATAATAATAATAATAATAATAATAATAATAATAATAATAATAATAATAATAATGTCTAGCTAAAAGCAAACAACATGAAAATTCCTCTTACTGACCAATTGTAAAATTAATATTTTTAAATCCATTCAACAAAAACATCGTGATATCACCTTTCTATTACAGAATGACATTCGGGTAAAAATGTTCTTTGTATATTTATTTTCCGGGGGAATTCTTTGCGGGTTCCCTTAAGCCCCGGGCCCGCTCGCATTGCAGGCCTTGCAGGCCCTAACGTTACGCCACTGCACACATATACATGCTCTCCTACCATAGAGATCGTAAATGTAAAGTCAAAGGTCCCATAGAGGGTACATTCTTGCTTCACGTCCGTAGGTTTAACCTCAACGTGTCCGGCTCTATGGCTGAATGGTTAGTGTGCTGGACTGTGGTCACGGGGGTCCCAGGTTCGATTCCCGGCAGGCTCGGGAATTTTAACCATAATTGGTTGATTCCGTTGCCACGGGGGCTGGGTGTATGTGTCGTCTTCAGCATCATTTCATCCTCATCATGACGCACAGGTCGCCTATGGACGTCAAATCAGAAGACCTGCATCTGGCGAGCCGAACTTGTCATCGGACACTCCCGGCACTAAAAGCCATACGCCATTGCATTGCATTTACCTCAAAGTGCCCTACAGGTGACTCCGGGGTGGTGCTAAGAAAGCATCTGCTGGTGGACCTATCTTTTTAAAGATCTCCCAGCAAGATTATTTCGTGGAAATAAGTCTTCTTAGAGCTACCAGAAAAGAAACATCGGACCTTCCATCCGTGTCTTCCAGCTTAACGTAGAAAGCATCAGCAGAGCAAAATGTGTAGAGTTCCATAGGGCCATAGCGATATCACGAGACGGCAAGTCCAGTGGCACCATTTAGGAGGGACAGGGGGTCCAGTTTTACGGCAAGTTGCCCTTCCTACCTCATGACTATCCGAACCAGAGCAAGCCTAACCTCACAGTCGCCATTTTGGAGGGACAGGGCCCAGTCTCACGATCGGCGCAATTTTGGAGGGGCGAAACCTCACAGTCACCATCTTGGGTCCATTTTTATAGTCAGACGCCCTTCCCACCTCACAGACACTATTTTGGACGGGCCTAAACTTACAGGGCCCAGTTTTAAGGCCAGATGCCATCTCCCCCTCACAGACGGCATTTTGGAGGGGCCTAACCTTACAGTTGCCATCTTGGGGACCAGTTTTATGGTCAGATGCCCTTCCCTCCTCACTGGTGCCATTTTTGAGGGACCTAAACATACAGTCGCCATCTGGGGCCCAGTCTTACGGTCAGATACCCTTCCCCCTTTCACAGATGTCATTTTGGAGGGGCCTAACCTCACAGGGCAAAGTTTTACGGTCAGATGCCCTTCTCTCCTCCTTATATGGCTTAGTTTAACCGGTAGATTACCTTCCCCTTCACAGACGGCATTTTGGAGGGGCCAATACTCACAGGGCCTAGTTTAAGGATCAGATTTACTTCTCCCCTCACAGACGCCATTTTGGAGGCGCTTAACCTCACACGGCCTAGTTTTACGGTCAGATGCCCTTCCCTCCACCTCCTCCTCCTCCTCCTTGACAGACCTAATTTTACGGCTAAATGCCCTTCCCCCTTACAGATGCCATTTTGGAGGGGCCTAACCTCATATGGCCTAGTTTTACGGTCAGATACCATTTCCTCCTTCTCACCTGGCTCATTTATACGGGCAGACGGCCTAGTTTTCCTGTGAGAGTTCTGCTTAAGGCTTTACTCCCCCTGTGGGTGGGGGCGGCAGAATAACACCCACGGTATCCCCTGCCTGTCGTAAGAGGCGACTAAAAGGAGACCCAGGGGCTCTGAACTTTGGAGCGTGGGTTGGCGACCACGGGGCCCTTAGCTGAGTTCTGGCATTGCTTCCACTTACTTGTGCCAGGCTCCTTACTGTTATCTATCCTATCCGACCTCTCTTGGTCAACTCTTGTTCTTTTCCGACCCCGACGCTATTAGGTTTGCGAGGGCTAGGGAGTCTTTCATTTTCACGCCCTTCGTGGCCCTTGTCTTCCTTTGACCGATATCTTCATTTTTCGAAGTGTCGGATCCCTTCCTTTTTTCCCCTCTGATTAGTGTTATATAGAGGATGGTTGCCTAGTTGTACTTCCTCTTAAAACAATAATCACCACCACCACCACCTTAAGGCTTTACGTCCCCATCCAACAGACAAAATAACTATGAACAGTGTAATACGCCCACACTGCGAAGAGGATTGGAATGTCTTCAAGGTTTTTTTGGCATACACAATCTAGTAATTAGAAATTGTATACCACTGGATGCTTTCCCTGACGTTAATCTTATCACGGAAGATAATAAGATGAAATGAATGACATGTTGTATATAGGATTGGAATTTATTCAAGGCTTTTTTGGCACACACAATCTAGTATTTAGAAATTGTATACCACTGGATGCCCTTCCTGACGCCCATCTCATCAGGGAATATAATAAGAATATATGTCATGTTATATATAATAGTAGGAAGGGAGAGGGTAAAAAGTCCCTTCTCCTGTCGATTAGCATCGAGAGGTCTGCACAAGGATTTACGTCCCCATCCGATAGACAAATAACCATTATCAGCGTTATATGTCCTTCACTGTGGAGGGGATTGGAAGACTTTTTAGCACATGAGGTACAATCTATTGATTAGAAATTACATACTACTAGCTACGTTACCCTGTTACGCTGAATGGCCTTCCCATCGCAAAACTGTGCAGGTTCAATCCTGTCTCAGCTGTGTGGGTGGAGGGAGGAGAGAGGGACCAGAAATACATTGTGTGCAAGATGGCTGCACGCCTGACAATATTTTTAAAGCATACAACCTATTTATTTAGTGTTTTGAACATACATTGTCTGTTGTTTACTTACCTTGATTCATGAATTAGAAAAATAGATGTATTTTGTAATTAAAAGAAAATATTAGAACATTCAGCATACAATCTCTTGTGGTCTGAACGGAAAAGAACATTTGCATGTGTATTTTTTTAAAGAGACGATAATTGATGCACAATTGAAAGGGAGAGTTAACTCTCATCTACATCAAACCTTACGTGACCGGGAGAGTTGGCCGTGTGGTTAGGGGCACGCAGCTGTGAGCTTGCATCCGGGAGATAGTGGGCTCGAATCCCATTGTCGGCAGCCCTGACGATGGTTTTCCATGGTTTCCCATTTTCACACCAGGCAAATGCTGGGGCTGTACCTTAATTAAGGTCACGGCCACTTCCTTCCAACTTCTAGCCCTTTTCTATCCCATCGTCGCCATAAGACCTATCTGTGTCGGTGCGACGTAAAGCCACTAGCAATAAAAACAAAAAAACTTACGTGTTCAACTCCTTCAAGGGGAGACACCCGGGCTACTAGTCGTAGCAGCTTCGTATCATCACAGAAAGATTATTATTATTATTATTATTATTATTATTATTATTATTATTATTATTATTATTATTATTATTATTATTATTATTATTGAATAAACGGAATCATAATTTTAGTAATTAGCATTACAGTTGATACGCTATCTATGTTGGAAGCCCTCTGGCACTGACATGAGACAGCATCTTCTGCCACAGTGAAGAATTGGAGAGTTAGGTCTAACTATTATTGAACTTGTTTAACGTAATTGAATGCGATTAACTATATCGTGAGAAGAATAACATTTGTCTCACCTTAGATAACGTAATATACACTTTTGAAGAAAAGAAATGGACTAATACGTCTTTTTTGATGATTTTTACCCTTATAGTCAGTACTTAGAGCAGGCAGGGAATACCGTGAAAATATCTCCCACCTGGCAAGGAATCAAACATAGCCACAATTTTTTATTAATTTTGAATAAACGGAACTCATAATTTTAGTAATTAACATTACAATTGACGCGCTAACTGATAGAATGTTGTTGCACACTTCAATCACTTTTATGTCGGTGGTGTTGTGGTGATTATTGTTTTAGAGGAAGTACAATTAGGCAACCATCCTCTATATAACACTAATCAGAAATAAAAAAAACATGGAAGGGGTCCGACACTTCGAAAAATGAAGATATCGGCCAAAGAAAGACAAGGGCCACGAAGGGCGTGAAAATGAAAGACTCCCTAGCCCTCGCGAACCTAATAGCGTCGGGGTCAGAAAAAAACAAGAGTTGACCAAGGGAGGTCGGATAGGATAGGTGAAAGTGAGGAGCCTGGCATAAGTAAGTGGAAGTAATGCCAGGACTCAGCTAAGGGCCCCGTGGTCGCCAACTCACGCTCCAAAGTTCAGAGCTCCTGGGGCCCCTTTTAGTCGCCTCTTACGACAGGCAGGGGATACCGTGGGTGTTATTCTACCGCCCCCACCCACCGGGGGACTTTTAGGTCGCTCTCAAGTTGGGAGCCCCTAGCCTGAAATCGAATCCGGTTACGATACAGGTAAAAATCCCTGACCTGGCCGAAAATTGAACCCGTATTCTCTAGGTAAGAGGCAGGGACGCAACCCCTACACTGTGCTACAGTAATACATATTAAACGCCACATTTTACTGATGTGTAACACATTACACTCCTTAAATATACTTGAACAAGTTTAATTATGAATAAACGTAGATCATATTGAAGTAATTATTCACACACACACTACACTTACCTCAGTCGTAATATAAACTTTGAAGAAAAGAAATGGACTAACACGTCACGTCGTTTTCTTTGATGATTTTAAGAGGTATAGCACGCACGCACACCGCGCTCCCAAGCTGGGAGCCCAAGCTTAGTAAGGAAAGTTTCACGCGCATTTCAGTATGCCAGAATCAGCTAGACATTTGCTGAGAGGTATAGCATACACACACTGTGCTCCCTAGTTGGGAGCCCGCTTTTAGTATCCACTTTCAACATTCAGGTGATACCGTGTTCCATGACTACTACGAAGGTATCGTTAGGAAAGACAGCTGACTGTAAAGCTGAGCATAGTGAGGAAAGTTGCACATCCACCGCACATTGCAGTATGCCAGAATCAGCTAGACATTGCTAGGTTACTACACAACATTTCAGACTTTAGACTTAAAACATTGACATAAAAATAGCATCCTCTGGAAAACGGCGTATTTACAGATGCATTAACGTGATTGATTCTGCGCACACTTCAATCACTTTTAGTACTTAAGTAGCAAATGTACCCGTGCTTCGCTACGGTATTCTACATTGTATACGTATTTCTCCGTAAATTACTGTAAATGCAGTGAGTAAAACCATATTAAATTGCACCTACAAACGGACTTCACCATCAGACGACTCGTTCAGTGTTCTACATGGTTGGTCCTGTGACATTTTCCCGTATCTCCTATATTTATGGGTTAGATTCAGTTATTCATTGAATGGGGATAAAAATTTGGTACAGTTTTCACATAGCCTACTACTTTATTTTTTTGATACTCATGTGACCCTGGAATCATAAAATTATGCGAACATATGGCCACTGGTCATATCAATGTGCCTGCCCAATGTCATGATTGCATCTTTCCTATAAGTGTGCCAAACAATAACATACACGTGTAAAAAATACAACATAAAATTGAACTCAACAAATGCAGTACTATTTAACGAATAAGGGATAGAGATACGACAAAATGTCATAGGCCCAAAGTTGTAGATCTCTCCAAATTGAAACGCGATCTTTTGTGATACGACTTACGGTTTAGCCACCGAAAGGAAGGCCTGCACCGTCGTTAAAATTGCATCCATATTTCGATATTTTCCGGGGCCAAAAGTTATACATTTGTATGGCCTGGAAGATGTATTTCCTCCAAGAAAAGATTGTCCAGGTTTCGGGATTAATAGTCGCATACGTACGGAGTAAGTAAGGAAGAAAGTAATACAGTTGAGAAAGTTGAAATTAACAGAAAATAGGATTACAACTGAGGACGGCGGGATGAGTAGAAATATGTAAATTCTAAGTGAATGTATTGGAAAAAAGATAGAAACACACACAATCACTACTGATCTGCATTTAGGGCAGTCGCCCAGGTGGCAGATTCCCTATCTGTTGTTTTCCTAGCCTTTTCTTGAATGATCGCAAATAAATTGGAAAATTATTGAACATTTCCCCTCAATAAATCATGCTGGTATGGGTTATGGATATAATAAAGCGGTAACAGAGGAGAAATTTAGGCGCAGGGATTATTAGGTAAACAGATAAGAAGATGGGTAATGGTGTTATTATTTAAGCTATTCGAGGACGGTTATAACCTCCAACGATATTCAGCCAATATCCCGCAGAATGTCCGATTGACCCCTCTCTTGCTTTCTACTCAAGGAACAACCACGAATTTACAGGAATTATGACGAAACTGGCAATACGTTACTTCTCTGGTGGCATGCTTCAGAGACTTTGCCATGGTAACCTGTAGGTTCGTTTTCGGTCTGTCGGTCACAAAATGCAGAGCATGATACCCGCGAAAAATAGTAAATTTCTCCGTCATTTGAAGAGTAAGGTAAATTATGAACATAACGAAAGTTGTTTATAATGAAGATGCGTTTCACATACGGTCCACGGAATTTACAGAAAATCAATAGTATACGGTAAAAGAATGGAGGAAAACCGTTCTGTTCAAAGATTTTAATATGATATGCATATCGAAACCTTCCTCGGGATGAGTATAATCTAAATATGAAGTTTGGTTGAGATCTCTCCAGCCGTTTCGCCGTGATCGTGGAACAAACATACAAACAGACACGAAAAATAAAAGCCACGGATTCGGTCTTGAGTTTACCTAAAACGGATAAATATCGGAAAAATTGGCAAAACAAACGAAATTACAGACAGCGGACCCTCTACAACTCTATTTATATAGATAGATAAGCATGGACACGTCTAGCAGTGCAGACCTTTATTTCGAGCTACTACTTTGAAACTGTACGACATATCTACAAACGGACTCCACCATCAGACGCCTCGTTCAGTGTTTTACATGGCTGGTCCCATGACGTCTTCTCGTATCTCCTATATTTATAGTTTGATTAAGTTAGAGTCATTGAATGGGGTGAAAGTTTGTACAGTTTTCACATACTACTTTATATTTTTGATACTCATGTGACAGAATCATAAAATTTGGCTATTACATGGCCACTGGTCATGTTAATATGCGAGCCGAATGTCATGATTCTATCTTTCCTATAAGTGTGCCAAATGATAACATATACGTGTAAAAGTACAAAATTAACTTGAAGTCAAGAAATACAGCTCTATTTCATTCATTCATTCATTCATTCATTCATTCATTCATTCATTCATTCATTCATTTCAATTAATTCCAACGAGCCTGCAGGCTCATACATAGGAATTGTACAGGACATTACATACTGGCGGGCACTTACACATCAAAATATAGTTTGTGTATATAAGATAATTAGTAAACGGTTGAACATATAAACACATACAATATATAAAATATGTACATCAATATGAGGATTACAGAGAATTATTTCTGACTGTATTTACATTAACATAACATGAAAGTTGCAGAGGTACAAGAATGGATTACGGAGTATTTACATTTACATAACATAAGAGTTGCTGAAGTACAAGAATAGATTTCAGATTATTTACAATTACATAACATAAAAGTTGCAGACGTACAGGAATTGATTACAGAGTATTTACAGTATAGGATACATAACACAGAGTTAATACGACAAAAAGTCATAGGACCAAAGTTGTAGATCTCTCCAAAATGAAACGCGATATTTTGTGATATGACTTACGATTTAGCCACCAATTATTCCGAAAGGAAGGTCTGCACCGTCGTTAAAATTGCATCCATATTTCGATATTTTCCGGGGCCGAAAGTTATACATTTACATAGCTTAGAATATTTCCTCAAAGAAAAGACTGTCCAGCTTTCGGGATAAGCACTCGCATCTAAGAAAGCTGACATTGATAGAAAATGGATTATAACTGAGGATAACCGGATGACGACAAATATGTAAATACCAAGTGAATGTATTGGAAAATCAAGTGCCCCTCAATAAATTATGCTGGTGTGAGTTATGGATATAAGAAAGCGGTAACAGAGGAGAGATTTAGGCGCAGGGATTCTTAGGTAAACAGATAAGAAGATGGGTAATGGTGTTATTACTTGAGTTATTCGAGGACGGTTATAATCTCCAACGATATTCCGCCAATATCCCGCAGAATGTCCGATTGACGCCTCTCTTGCCTTCTACCCAAAGAACAACCACGAATTAAAGGCATGATGAGGAAAATGGCAATACGTTACTTCCCTGCTGGCATGCAGTCAGAGACGTTGCCGTGGTAACCTGTAAGTTCGTTGTCGGTCTGTCGGTCACAAAATGCAGAGCATGATACCCCGCAAAAAATAGTTAATTTCTCCGTCATTTGAAGAGTAAGGTAAATTATGAACATAACGAAAGTTGTTTATAATGAAGATGCGTTTCACATACGGTCCACGGAATTTACAGAAAATCAATAGTATAAGAGAAAATGGAGGAAAACCGTTCTGGTTTTCCTATAAACCCCCCGTATATTCAAAGATTTTAATATTATATGCATATCGAAACCTTCCTCGGGATGACTATACTCTAAATATGAAGTTTGGTTGAAATCTATGCAGCCGTTTTGCCGTGATGGTGGAAAAAACAGACAGACAAACAGACGCGAAAAATAAAAACCACCGATTCGGTCTTGAGTTGACCTAAAACGGATAAATATCTGAAAAATTGGCAAAACAAACGAAATTACAGACAGCGGAACCCCTACAACTTTATTTATATAGATTGCTTACGTTGGATTACCATAATATACATACTTACATATGAAAAATGAGGGAATTAAAGGATTAAAATTGTATATGTGAACATCAGCATGTTATCTTAAGCAATTAATACGACTGCAGCTGAAACATTGTGTCTGCCTGCGAGCGCTTGCGAGCACTACCGGAATACGGATGTATCAAATTTCAAGAACACACTTGCACGCACTGCAGCACGCTGATTACATCCTTACCTACAGTACTGGTCGAACACAGAATTATAATACAATAATTAGCAGATACGATTTAAAAGATGTTGGTGTAGGTGTAGGGGTTGCGTTCCTTCCTCTTACCTTGAGGCCTCGGGTTGGTTTCCCAGCCATGCCAGGGATTTTTTACCTGCATCTGAGCGCTGGTTCACGGCCGGGTTCGATTCCTGGCCAGGTCAGAGTTTTTCACGATATCCCCCTGGCTGTTGTAAGTGGTGACTAAAAGGGTATAGTTGAGGACAAAACATGACGGCCTCAGTTCCTGAAAGCGAGCCGGAAGCCAGCAATCACACCCCGCACGCTGCGGAGTTAACGAACTCTATGTGATCCTTGCTTGGTGTGGAGAGGTTGCCAAACCACTTTCTTCCATACTCTCCATGCTCTCTTCTGTCTTTGCCCTTTCTTCGTGTCGAATGCAGTAGACGAGCTGGCAGCTCCGGCTACAGTACACGTAGTAAATCCTATAAGCCGCTAATAGACACCGGGCTGCCGCTGGGGAGTAATGGTGTGAGGCGAGGTCGTCATGTTTTGTCCCCAAGTATAAAAACATCAAAGAAAAGACGAATTAATCCATTTCTTTTCTTCAAAATTTATATTATGTTATCTGAGGTGAGGCAAATACTGGAACTGTACCTTATTCAACCATTCTTCTCACGATATAAATCGCTTTCAATTACGTTAAAAAGTGCAATAATTGTTTAATAGACCAATTCTTCACTGTAGCAGAAGATGCTATTCATGGATTCGATTCCCGGTCAGGTCAGGGATTTTTACCTGCATGTGTGGGCTAGTTTGCGGCCGTGTTCAATTCCTGGCCAGGTTAGAGATTTTTCACAGTATCCCCCTTCCTGTTGTAAGTGGTAACTAAAGGGGTAAAATCATCTAAGAAAAGACGAATTAATCTATTTCTTTTCATCAAAGTTTATATTACATTATCTGAGGTGAGGTAAATGGGGACTGTACCTTATCGAACCATTCTTCTCATGATACAGTTAAATCACATTTAATTACATTAAAAAGTGCAATAACTGTTTAACTGACTAATTCTTCACTGTGACAGATGATTCTACCCACGGGTTCGATTCCCTGCCAGGTCAGGAATTTATTTCACGGTATCCCCCTGCCTATTGTAAATGGTGACTACAAGGGTAAAATCATCAAAGAAAAGACAAATTAATCCATTTTGTTTTTCTTCAAAGTTATATATTAGGTTATCTGAGGTGGGGCAAATGCTGGGACTGTACCTTATTCAACTATTTTTCTCACGATGTAGTTAAATCGCATTCAGTTACGTTAAAAAGTGCAATAATCGTTAACTCTCTAATTCTTTATTGTGTAAAAAGATGCTATTTCATATTAGTGCCAGGGGGTTCCCAACTTGCGAGCGGCTGCTTTTGTAGACAGATAAAAATACTTATCCGCAGTCATCATGTTTTTACTATTAAACAGAATAGGCCCTAAATGATCCGTAATTCATGACTAGAGGCCCAGTGTTAAATTCCCAACAACATACTATCAATTAGCGCATCAATTGTAATGTTAATTAATAAAATTTTGATTCCCGTTTATTCAAGCTTGGGTTTCAATTTCCTAACAACATAGTATCAGCATATCAATTGTAAAATCATAAAATTATGATTTCCGTTTATTCAACATTAATAATATTTTTTGTGGCTATGTTCGATTCCTGGCCAGGTTAGAGATTTGTTTCAGGTCCCCCCTATCTGTCGTAAGCAGTGACTAAAAGGGTAAAAATTATTAATCCATTTCTTTTCTTCAAATGTTCATATTACTTTATCTGAAGTGAGGCAAATGCTGAGACTGTACCTTATTTAACTATTCTTCTCATGATATAGTTAATCGCATTCAATTACCGGTATGTTAAAAGTGCAATAATTGTCAAATCTCCAGTTCTTCACCGTGGCAGAAGATGCTATATCATATCAGTACCAGGAGGCTCCTAACTTAGATAGTTCGTCAATTGTAGTGTTAATTACTAAAATTATGATTCTGTTTATTCAATAATAATAATAATAATAATAATAATAATAATAATAATAATAATAATAATAATAATAATAATTTTTTGTGACTATACGAAGCTGCTACTAGCCCGGGTGTCTCCCCTTGAAGGAGTTGAACACGTAAGGTTTGATGTAGACGAGCGTTAACTCTCCCTTTCAAATGTTCCTCAGTTACCGTCTATCAAAAAATACACATGTAGATGTTCTTTCCTGTTCAGAACACAAGAGATTGTATGCTAACTGTTCAAATCTTTTCTGTTCATTACAAAATACATGTATATTTGTACCGGTAATTTATGAACAAGGTAAGTAAACAACAGACAATGTATGTTCAAAACACTAAATAAATAGGTTGTATGCTTTAAAAACATTGTCAGGCGTGCAGCCATCTTGCACACAATGCATTTCTGGTCCCTCTCTCCTCCCTCCACCCACACAGCTGAGACAGGATTGAACCTGCACAGTTTTGCGATGGGAAGGCCAGCGCCGTCCGAGCCATTCAGCATAACAGGGTAACGTAGGTAGTAGTATACAATTTATAATTAATAGATTGTGTATGCTCGAAAAGCCTTCCAATCCTCTCCGTAGTGAGGGACATATAACGCTGATAATGGTTATTTGTCTGTTGAATGGGGACGTAAATCCTTGTGCAGAACTCTCGATGCTAATCAACAGGAGAAAGTTTTTTACCCTCTCCCTTCCTACTATTAATTATAACATGGCATCCATTTTATCTTATTATCTTCACAACCTATTTATTT
The DNA here is from genome assembly GCF_040414725.1 of Anabrus simplex. Lineage (NCBI taxonomy): Eukaryota > Metazoa > Arthropoda > Insecta > Orthoptera > Tettigoniidae > Anabrus > Anabrus simplex. The sequence continues at coordinate 41,987,003 of NC_090265.1, forward strand.
AGTGTTTTGAACATACATTGTCTGTTGTTTACTTACCTTGCTCATAAATTAGAAATATACATGTATTTTGTAATGAACAGAAAAGATTTGAACAGTTAGCATACAATCTCTTGTGTTCTGAACAGGAAAGAACATCTACATGTGTATTTGACAATTTCTAAATACTAGATTATGTGTTCCAAAAAAGCCTTGAATAAATTCCAATCTATATATATATAAAGTAACTTGTCCTGACTGACTGACTGATTCATCATCGCCGAGACAAAACTACTGGACATAAAGAAATGAAATTTTGAGGATACATTCATAATAAGATGTAGGTGCTCGCTAAGAGAGGATTTTTGGATATTCCGTCCCTAAGGGGGTGAAAAGGGGGGGTGAAAGTTTAAAATGAGTGTATCTATATCTCAAAACGTTAAAGGTTTACAGATATAAAAATTGGTATTTAGAATCTTCCTTAAAAATAAGGAAACACGTATTTTTTTGTTTTCGGAAAATACCAATGGGAGGGGTAAAAAAGAGTGAAATAGTAGTTGAATGCCTTTAATGAGGATACCGGTACTTATATCTCAGAAACTGAACATATTACAGACCTGAAAATTGGTACTTTAGATCTCTTTTAAAAATAAAGAAACACGTATTTTTTTGTTTTTGGAAACTCCAATTAATGGGAGGGTGAAAAGGGGGGTGAATTTTTAAAATTGGTGTATCTATATCTCAAAACTTTGAAAGTTTACAGATGTAAAAATTGGTATTTAGATTCTTCATTAAAAATAAAGAAACACATATTTTTTGTTTTTGGAAAATCCAATTAATGGGGGTGAAAAGGGGGTGAATTTTTAAAATGAGTGTATCTATATCTCAAAACTTCTAAAGTTTATAGATGTAGTAATTTGTATTTAGTATCTCCTTTAAAAATAAAGAAATAAGTATTTTTTTGTTTTCGGAAAATCCCAATAGGAAGGGTGGAAAAGGGTGAAAAAGGGGTTGAATGCCTTTAATGAGGCTACTTATATTTCCGAACCCGAAGATATTACTGACCTGAAATTGGTATTTGGGATCTACTTTACAAATAAAGAAACAGGTATTTTTTGTTTTTGGAAAATCCAAATAATGGGGGGGTGAAAAGGGGGGTGAATTTTTAAAATGAGTGTGTCTACATCTTAAAACTTTAAATGTTTTTAAAGATGGAAAAATTGGTATTTAGAATCTCCTTTAAAAATAAAGGAACACGTATTTTTTTGTTTTCTGTAAATCCCAATAGGAGGGGTTAAAAGGGTGAAGGTTGAATGCCTTTAATGAGGATACATATACCTCAGAAACTGAAGATATTACAGAACTCAACATTTTAATATGGAATCTCCTTTAAAAATAAAGAAACACGTATTTTTTGTTTTTGGAAAATCCAATTAATGGCGGTTAAACAGGAGTGACAAATAGGGGTGAATTTTTTGAAAGACTATATCTACAGAATATCTGAGAAACGTAAAATGTTACAGAGGTAAAACGTAGGTATTTGGAATCTCCTGTAAATGTAAAGAAACATAGGTGATTTGTTTTTGGAAACTCCACTTAAGGGAACTAAAAAGGGGTGAAATTTTAGAATGAGAATTTCTACAGTATATCTCAAAAAACTTAACATGTTACAGAAGTGAAAAATGGTATTTTTATCTCTATTAAAAATAAAGAAACGTGTACTTTTAGTTTTCGGAAATACCACTTGGGTGGAGGGGGTAGTTAATAATGACTGAAAATGGTGTTGAATTATTTTAATTAGGCTACTGATATCTCAAAAATGAAGATGTTACAGACGTGAAATTTGATATTTGGAATCTGCTCTAAAAGTAAAGAAACACGTATTCTCGGAAAATCCAATGAAAGGGGGGGGGGGGGGGTTAAAGAATTGAAAATTTAATTGACTTATTTGTATGAGAATACATAAGCTAATAAAAACTAAAGTTGTTACAGACGTGAAAATTGGTATTTGGATCTCCTTTAAAAACAAAGAAAAATGCGTTTTGGGGGAAACCATCTTGGGGGTGGGGGGGGGGGGGCTGGAGTGAAAAGGAGTTGAATTCCTTTCGTGAGGATAAACTGAAAAAGTTAGAGTCGTGATATTTGGCATTTAGAAGATCCTTTACTATTAAAGAAACAAGTATTTTTTGCTGGAAAATTCACTTGGTTGGGTGGGGAGGGGGAGGAGTGTGAAAGGAAGTGAAAAAAGTGAATTATTTTTATGGGTATACTTATATCTCAAAACTGAAGGTAATAGACGTGACCACATTGGTGTTGGAATCTCCTTTAAACATAAAGAAGCACGCCATCTTTTCATTCCTTTTTGGGGGGTAAATAGACTTAACGGCGGTGGAGTGTCAAGGAGGGGAGACCAATTGATTTTACTGTTCGCAATGTACTTACAAGGAGCCTCCGTTGCTCAGGCGGCCTCTCACAGCTGGGTTGCGTGGTTCAAATCCCGGTCATTCCATGTGACATTCGTGCTGGACAAAACGGAGGCGGGGCAGGTTTTTCTCCGGATACTCCGGTTTTCCCTGTCATCATTCATTCCAGCAACACTGTCCAGTATCAATTCATTTCATTTGTCATTTAATAATCATTGCCCCAGAGAAGTGCGACAGGCTTCGGCAGCCGGAACAATTCCTATTGTCGCCGCTAGACGGGGGCTTTATTCATTCCATTCCTGACCCTGTCGAATGACTGGAAACAGGCTGTAGATTTTCGATGTACTTATTCTGATCATAAACCGATCATTTCTAATCGTTACTGGGTTCGTTTTCAAGAACCATCTTTTCCTTCGGAGAACGTTCTTAGATTACAGTAGATTCTCCTGGCATATAAATAAAAATTTAAACACATTTGAAATAAACGATAGGAAAGAGATTGACCGTCCAATTGTTCACCTCTATAATAAGGTCAATAATGCACGGGAGTATGTCATTCGTATCGCCAGAAATCCCGCACACTTGCCTTGGATCGTCTTCAAATGTGCGGATCCCGCTGGAAACGGGTCCTGGACGGGTAATGACTAAGAATGCAGTCCGGCCGCGGGTTCAGTACCGCCAAGGCACCCAAGAAGACACCACGCCGTATCTCCTGAAGGATTTGATCCATATTAAAAATGCTTATAGGAATAGATGGCAAAGATTTAGGGACCCAACTGACCGGGTGGAATACCTGAACCTAGCCGGGAAGTACGAAATCGATTGCTGGAAAGAAAGATTGAAAAATGGGAGGAAACTTGCCGTAATCTATTAGAAAACGAGTCAGATCGCGAATTCTGGCGGATTCTCGCAGTAAACGAGTCAGATCGCGAATTTCGGCGGATTATATATCTACAACAATAAGCATTCAATTATAAATTTCAGTATAATACCGTAGTGAAGCACGGGTATCTTGCTAGTCCTATATATAACATCATATCTTTGCTGGCAGGACGTAGTGTGTACAGTGCACTATGTCTTCTGATATAGGCTAGAGCAACTTTGTTACTTTCATAGATCTGTCACCGTCTTATCCTTGGCTTTGATAATATGAAAGTGACTGAGGTATGAGCGATGCTAGTAATGCCAATCCTTATGCAGCCAGTCCCTGCTATGAATGGTGTGAAAACGTTGTCATAGGGTCGGTTGGTGTATGCATTTCAGTGGGTTTGGCAGACTGATATGTAATAGAAACTCTGGCTCGGTGAGGAAAGCAACGGGAAACTACCTCACTCCTCATTTCCCTAGTACTCCTCTTCAGTGATGCCTAGGCCATCTATGACAGCTGATGGCAGTGCTGTTGCGGATCCCACCAGCGGAATCACTGACGGACTGAACATACATATATAACATGTCGTTCATTTCATCTCATTATCTTCCCTGATAAGATTGATGTCAGGGAAAGCATCCAGTGGTATACAATTTCTAATTACTAGATTGTATATGCCAAAAAATCCTTGAATATTCCAATCCTCTTCACAGTGTGGGCATATAACACTGTCCATAGTTACTTTATCTGTCGGATGAACACGTAAAGCCTTAAGCAGAACTCTCACAGTAAAACTAGGCCATCTGTCCGTATAACTGAGCCAGATTAGAAGGACAGAAAGGCATCTGACCGTAAAACTAGGCCATATGAGGTTAGGCCCCACCAAAATTTCTTCTGTGAGGGGGGAAGGGCATCTGGCCATAAAACTAAGTCTGATGAGGAGGAGGGAATGGCATCTGACCTAAAACTAGGCCCTGAAAGCAAAATGGCGTCTGTGAGGGGGGAGGTAATCTAACCGTAAAACTAGGCCAGATAAGGACGAGTGAAGGACATCTGACATTAAACTTGGCCCTGTCAACAAAATGGCATCTGTAAGGAGGGAAGGCCATCTACCTGTAAAACTAGGTCCGAGGAGGAGGAGGAGGAGGAGGTGGGAAGGGCATATGACCGTAAAACTAGGCCCTGTGACGTTAAGCACCTCCAAAATGGCGTCTGTGGTGTTAAGCTTGCTCTTGTACGCAAAATCGGCGAATCCCCATAGCCCTGCCCTTCAACTAGGGGTCAATGACCTCGGGTCAGAACCCCCTACATCTACTACTAGGGGTCAATGACCTTGTGGGAAAATGCTGACGTAGCACCCATTCTTTTAGAACATACATTGCTCCACTACTATCAAGCCAACCTTTATTGCAATCTAAAAATAAAGGTTGCTAAAGTAGGGAAGGATTTAAGTTTTTTGAAAAAATGCTTCATGAATAATTTAACCCCTAAATTTCTGAAATTCGATAAGAATACTCATAGGAACACTGCAAAAACTTGGGCAACTCAACTTAAAACCGACAAAATTTGGATTAAAGACAAAATCAAATTTCTCCATAAAAAGAAATCTCTTCTGAATCACAAACTATATGAAACTCATTTAGAAGTTTCCACTCTTCTCTGCCCCCTCGAATGGACATCCTTTCAATTATATGTCACTAATAAACATAATTATATTTTGTTAAAGAAACGAAACAAGCTTGACATGGAATGGAATGTTCTTGCAAAAACAACACATTGCAAAAGTAATATCCCAAACAGCGTTAAACCAAATGATTTTCACCAACCTGTTCTGAACATAAGTAAAATCAATTTCGATGTCGATGATCTCAAAGTGCTGAGCAAGGGACCTAAACACAATTGGTCATTTAATTTCCACCAGAGCTGAATCAGAATTAGCCATTAATAAGTTACTCATAAACATACAAGAAGAGGTCCAATATGAAGTCAAACATAAACTATCTTTTATCCTTAATCAACAACAAACCATTGAAACCAATGCTAAACACATAGCTAACGTCCATATACTAAAGAAAAAAGTAAAAAAAACAAAACAATGACTTAATAATAACAAAACCCGACAAAGGGAACGCTACCGTTATAATGGATAAAAACGACTACATCAATAAAGCACATATGTTTTTTACAGAAAACAACCTCATAAGATCTAAACGTGATCCAACAAGTAAAATACAAAAAGACCTGAAAACCATTATTAAGAACGTTTTGTTTTTGTTTAGAGACCTTGAAAAATCCAAAATGATTGCCATGAATCCGAAGCTTCCCGCAGTGAAAGCGCTACCCAAGATCCATAAAGCCGATGTCCCCATTAGACCCATTATCAATTTCAGAAATGGTCCGACCTATAAAGTATCTCATTTCAGTCACAAATTCCTTAAATCACACTATCATTTTCAAGCCAATATGTCAGTGAAAAATTCCATAGAATTTTGCAGTAGAATGAAGTATTTTAATTTATCCACACACCACACACCTCATTAATTTGATATTATTAACATGTATGCTAATGTGCCCGTTAACAACACTGTACGATTGATTAAGAACAATCTTTCCAAATTCAGTAAATTAAGTATAGGTGAAATAGAAGAATTTATTCAGATTCTGAAATTCACATTGAATAACAATTTCTTCACTTTCATTAATGTTATTTACCAACAGGTAGGTGTCTCCCACAAGTCCAACCCCTTGTCCACGTCATGGGAGATGGGCAACGTCATCAAGTAGGGAATAGCCTGTGGGGGTGAAGTACAGTGGGGACTGTGTGGGCCCAAAGACCGCTACGGTACTGTGAAGGCCCTACAGGAATCCTGAAAAAGATGGCGGCTAACAGGGCTCTGGTGAAGTCACGACAGGCCTAGCAAGCCGGTGATGGATATTAACTCGCATTCAAGGAAATAAGGAACGATAAGCCGGACAGATGTAACAGACGACAACCCTGGCGAGGAACAGGATTACGAATTGACACACTGAATATACAAACATTGACCGGAAAAGTAGAAGAGGTTGTAACCATTGATGGAAAAAAGAAAACTGGATGTACTAGGGCTGGCAGAGACTAACTGGAGGGGTGAGGGTAGGAGAGAGCTGCAGAATAGTTTTTGGTTGTACTGGATAGGAAATGATGAGGGAAAGCGAAATGGAGTAGGAGTGGTAGTAAGAAATGGATTACAGCCTAAGACATATAATTTTGCCAAATTTCAATTTTCTAGCTCGTCTCGCAGATTGTGCCTCAATCTTGCTTTGGGGTAGGTGGGGGTGGGGGTAAAATGTGGACTTTCAGGAAACTAAAGCTAACAAAAATGCAGATGGTCATTATTACACTTGAAACGGATAACTGCACGAAAATTTTGCCAAAATGGTCAATGTACAGACACACGGTCGTTATGATTTTATTCTGATTTTATTCATATAGATTAGGAATTTGCTCCACGTACAACACCTGTTGGGTTATGTCCACTGCGCTTAGCCTGCAAAATTGACTGTCTATGATATCTTCCTTATTAATCCTCCTGTCGAAAAAATGCACATGAGAAAAAATGTTTTAGAAATGGATTTCCACCAAGGTTGATCGATTTCCAGTCAGGTTGGTCTTGTATATATTGTGGGAGGGTAAAAATCACTGTTTCAGTTCACTATAAACCCCCAGTCCATTCTGGGAATTTGAAATGGTATGGACCTTAAAACTTACCTTTGGACATGTGGATACTAAATATGAGCTGAAATATCTCCAGCAGTTTACACGTTATAAGAAGTACGCTTTACACGCACCCGCTCTTGAGTTAAGTCCGGTGGGACTTGTACCGAAAGACGGTCCATTAATGATATCTCCCTTATCAATCCTCGTATTGAAATGATGCACATGAGGAAAAAGGTTTAGAAATTGATTACCATTAAGGCAGGTAGATTTCCATTAAGTTTGGTTGTGTATATTTTGTGGGCGTGAAAATCACGGTTTCGGTTTTGTATAAAGCCCCATCAGTTCAGGGATTTAGAAACAATATTGGCCCTAAAACCTACCCAAGGACAGGTGGATTCTAAATATGAAGTTTGGTAGAAATATGTCCGGTAGTTTTCAAGTTATAGACAAACAGACATACAGACACCAAATGTAAAAAATATGCAGATGGTCATTATTACACCTGAAACACTGTACGTAAATTTCGCCAAAATAGTCAACGTACAGACACATGGTCATTACAATTTTATTTATATAGATGTTACTCAGAGCATTAACTGTTCCTTTATCTCACAAGAATTACAAAAAAGAAATAAACACTATTTACAATATTGCAGAATACAACGGCTTCAATAGAACCTTCTTCAACAGAATCATCAATAGATATAAGAGCAGAATTAAGACTACCCTAGAAAAAGATTCCGCTTCTAAAGAGAAGGTTTCTACTTTCACATTCAATAGTACCTAGGTAGTAGCATTTACCAAATTTCAAATGTCTTCAAAAAACACAACATTAAAATAGTGTTTAGAACCTCCCACACCAACTCCAGACTTATTTTCAATCCACACACTGTCAATAATAATAATAATAATAATAATAATAATAATAATAATAATAATAATAATAATAATAATAATAATAATAATAATAATAATAATAATAATAATAATAATAATTTTTTGCGAGGGAGTGTGGAAAATCTTTCATAAGACGCTTGCGAGGGTCCGCACTCAACAAGTGTGTGGAGATTCTTACCCACTAAAAACCACACTCCCTTTTCCCACGACATTTATCTCCGCCCCGGAAACCGCTCTCGCATTACTTCAGGACGGATGTCGTGCTTAATGCATCTTGTGCTTCATCTTCCTTCTTCTGCTTTACTGTCTGTCATAATCGTCCAGGTCCTCTTTCTTCTGACGCAGAATATTTTCTATGTAGACTGCCACCTGGTCCCAAGATTCTTGACTTCGTAGCATTACTGACACGATCCCTTCTGGCGTCAATTCTCCCTGCATAACTTCTAAGCATCTTCTTTGTGGCAGCCAATGAACACACATAAAGAAAGTATGTAATACGTCATCGATATCACCACAGTAAGTTATATGCACACCGGACTAGTTGCTAGTATCCATGACCTGTCAAGAACTGTGTGAGATAGTAGTTCACTTCACCATGATTTCGGCCACCCCATACGCCCAGAGAAGGTATCAAGTCTTTTCGTCCATTTCCCTCTAGAATCATCTTCCCATCTTGTTTGCCATCGTTGCATTCTGCGACTAAGAGCCAAAGCCTTTGCCCTTTTCCTTCCTAGCTCTTCTTGTGTGAGCCAAATTTCTTGTCTTTTGAAGGCCAACAAGTCAATAGGAGCTACTACTAGAATCGCAGGTTCTGATACTGTGCGATATGCGCAAGCAATTCGTATAGCTGCTCTCCGTTGTACAGCCGCAATTTTTGTCAGATATTTCACATTTTTTAACGATTCAGCCCAAATTTCCGAACCGTATAGCAGTATTGATTGAACAGTCGACAGCAGAAGCCGCCTTTTACTAGATTTCGGCCCCTTGATATTTCCCATGAGTCTAATGTACTCAGTGCAGTCATGGTTTTCGCTGCCTTATCTGTTACCCGTTGGATGTGGTTCCAATATGTAAGCTTAGTATCAAGCGTTACACCAAGATATTGTGTGCTCCTAATTGTTTACGATGGCTATCTGCCCGATCTGCATCGGTACAACAGTATTAATCCTTTTCCTCGTCAGGAGGAAAATTTCCGTTTTATGATCTGCGAGTTCTAACTTGTAATTTGTCATCCATTCTTTGACACGTCACATCACCTGATTCAATTTAAATTGAGCCAGCTCTAGGTTACGGGTTACTATCACAGCAGCCACATCATCAGCATGACCCACAAGTTTTACATCTTCTACAGTGGCGGCTCGTGGCTGTAAAGTACAGTGAAGAGCTATTATCCGTTCGGTTTCGAGCGACAGATTTAGGAACTTCTTTCTTTCTTTCTTAATCTGCTTACCCTCCAGGGTTGGTTTTTCCCTCGGACTCAGCGAGGGATTCCACCTCTACCACCTCAAGGACAGTGTCCTGGAGCTTCAGACTCTGGGTCGGGGGATACAACTGGGGAGGATGACCAGTACCTCGCCCAGGCGGCCTCACCTGCTATGCTGAACAGGGGCCTTCTGGAGGGATGGGAAGATTGGAAGGGATAGACAAGGAAGAGGGAAGGAAGCGGCTGTGGCCTTAAGTTAGGTACCATCCCGGTATTTGCCTGGAGGAGAAGTGGGAAGCCACGGAAAACCACTTCCAGGTTGGCTGAGGTGGGAATCGAGTCCACCTCCACTCAGTTGATCTTCCGAGGCTGAGTGGACCCCGTTCCAGCCCTCGTACCACTTTTCAAATTTCGTGGCAGAGCTGGGAAATGAACCCGGGCCTCCGGGGTGGCAGCTAATCACACTAACCACTACACCACAGAGGAGGACAAGATTTAGGAACTACGTGTTGTTTTTGGTTGTTTTGTACTCGTGCCTCGTACCTGTGACTGGCGGAGGGTCCAGCACGCAACCACGATTTATTGAATTTAATGTTTCGTCATGACCACGAAAAGCTAGTTCTTGCTTACTTAAATAGAGCACTGCATCAATTACCAACTGAAGGAAAAGCCTATTTAAATGTACATTTCACTGAACTGTACAATTACAATATACAGGCTAGCATTTACCTTCAGGACATCAGATATCGTATTTTGGTTTGTTTCCAATGTCTTGAAATCTAGCTGCCGTATTTTATGTTCTGCAGAGTCTGAGTGCTTATGTAAAGAACGTGTTATGTTCAAAAGGGCTGAAAATCCTTCTTTATTCCAAACGTTATTTTTATTGATAAAAGGCAAGCAGGCCCAATAAAACAACTTCTGTAGAGCTGGAGAGGAGCACAACCATGGGAATTCCTTAAACCACAATCGTTTGAAACTAAGATTGTAAGATTTACCAGAATGTTTCACTTCTTTTGTAGCACAAATTTGCAGTGATTCAGAAGGGCGATCAAAATGTAGAACTTCATTCTGATCTTCGTTTCTCCAACATGAAAATGGTGTTTATAATAAAATGCACACTATGTCATAAATATGATACATATTTAAATAAAACAGCACAACACTACGAATGAACCACGATGCGTAAGTACTCGTACTTCACACCGGATGACGCAGGGAAGATGAAACATTCTGCTCTTCCGACAACTTCACTAGCACATTCCACTATGTGGAAAGTACGCGGGTGACGTCACGGTTGTCATGGCAACCGCCAAGGCCAAGTGCTAGGAGGGAGCACTTGGGAGGTAGAGGCAGCTGCTGAATCTCTTGTCTTCACTCAGTCTCACGCGCCGTACTGTGGCCGACAGCCGGCGCTTTCGTGAGTTCCCCTGGTTCTCATCAGGTGATGAGGTGCTCCAAACGCCGTACAATAAAACATTTTCTTTCCGTAAAACCAACAAATGTCATAAGAAAAATAAATTTAAGTAATTCATTATGGTAAAAATAAGTGGTGAAGTGGCACTTCACCTACTTCACCTGAAAAGCCGCCCTTGATCTTCTGGCATCTCCAGCCGTAACAAACCATCATACATGATATTCCAAAGGTGTGGTCCGAGAATTGAGCCTTGCGCTGCACCAGCTGTGAGCCGTTTTCTTCTCTGACCATCTTCCGTGTCGTATAACAATGTACGGTATTTCAAATAGTTATAATAATAATAAGTTCCAGTAATACTGAAGAACAGATTCCCAAAACAGGGAGATAAGAAGTTGTTTAGTGACATCATCTGTGCATATTTATTGTATAAGTGTATATGTTGTAATTATTTCTGTTGTAAATATTTGTACCTATAGTTTTGTAATCAAGAGGGTGACTTCTTGCTTAGGCCGAGTCAGCCCATTATATTACTGGCACAAGCTGAGCCTTACTAAATTGATGTAATAATAATAATAATAATAATAATAATAATAATAATAATAATAATAATAATAATAATAATAATAATAATAATAATAATAATAATAATAATAATAATAAAAGATACTTGAAGTTAAGAGTTTACAAATTAGAGTACCAATCCTGTAATTCCAGCTATGTCAGTCAATCAGGCTGCAATTTTGTCATAAGATATGCTGAACATCGCAACACTCTCAAATATAATAATTTTTCAGCTATGAGTGAGCATCATAAAGAATCCAGTCACGAATATACAACAATAGATAAAGATCATAAGATCTTGCATTATGAGCCAAAAGGCACCTTGCTCAACATTATTGAGAGTATCCACATCAATATAGATCAGTTTAGGAACCTCTCTTATAATTTAAATGAAATCAATGAAAGAAAGTATATTCTACTTGAAACCTTCATTCCATATATTTGTGAGCATTTCTATAATATAAACAAACCCCACCTCCATCTCTCCAACTCACCACTCCTCCCTTCCCCTTTCCCAGTCAAATCAGCACCTCCCTCCCCTTCTACCTTCACTCCTCTCATCCTCGTAAACACAGCTGAACCAGCAACAGACACGATTAGTGAAAGCTGGACCGCTATGTTAAGAAGGCCAGGCCATTCAAGAGGGCAACAATTCAATAAGTAAGTTTAAAGGTCTCTTCACACTTATTTTTTACTTATTAGCTCAAGTTTCTCTCTCTCTCTCTCTCTCTCACACACACACACACACACACACACACACACGCACGCAAGCACGCACGCACGCACGCACACACGCACGCACGCACACACGCACGCACGCACGCACGCACGCACGCACGTACTTTTTCCATTACAGATTTGAAGTTCATTGGCGGTTTCCGCTATGAGTCACATACATTTTACCTGGCATTTGTTTTATTCTCAAACATAGTTTCTCAATTTTTCGCTGCCCTCTTGACTATTCGTGATTGTGACTCAATGAAGACAGACTGTCAATTTAAATTTTAGCATGGTGATTTGTCCTCGTTTTTTAATTGTAACACTCTGCACATCTAGATTAAGAGGTCCACAACCTTGCCATAATAACTTATTGTTTTAATTCCATTATGTCTCATTCATTTTCATTATGTTTTAACATATTCTTTCAGCATCAATTATGTAAACATTTTCAATCTTTTTTCATTGAAGATGGCTCATATGAGTTGAAACATGTATGATTAATATTACTCCAACTAAAGGTGACGATATGTATGTATTGAATAGGAGGATAAATTAAATTTCCTTTGTAAAGCCGTAGGACTCTATAACAGATTTAACTTCTTCTATGAATATTTCTGCTGCTGCCGTGGTTTCTTCTTCTTTGTTGGTCTGCTTTTTCATCATTACAGATGGTATTTGCAGCACTACGTACCCACGTGTGGCATTCTTTAAATCCCATGCGTTGTTCTTCATGAACAACTTGCTGCTGGATGGTCACACGGTCACATTGTAAGTTATTAAGTTATTTTGATGGGAAAAATTGATTTTTTATGACAGTGCATGCTATTGCCCTCAATTTGTCGCAGTGCATTCCACTGTTCTGTATATGCTTTTCCCACAAATATAAATCATTTTTGCTTTTGACACAATGGAACTTTCGTTTCACTGACGAAAACAAAAGCGGGCACTGCTTACCACTTCTCCAATATAGAAAGCTCTTTTTCTTTGAGCATATGTCAGTGTGGACTCAAATCAGCTGTTGGACATTGCAAGTTGCAGGTAGGGTATGGAGTAGTGGCCTCTTGACGAATGAACCTGTCACACGGTGCAGTACCGCATAGCCGAGTGTGCCAATTCAAAAATGTGAATTTTAACGCTTTCTGTAGGTCGCACAAATTAATATCCAAAAGAAGTATTTTAGCCATTGTGTTGTTCTAGGCTCATTTAATGTGTGCAAAAAATTTATGTAAGATCAGCAGTTCCCCAGTACGTGCCCTTACCTTGTAAGTTTTTGTGCCAAGTTTGTTTTTATTGATGCATTAACATGGCTTTCTTTATTCTGGGAAACAGTATATTTCTTTTTTCTTTCTTTTAATGTGTTTTTATAACTATGTATACAGATCAGTATTATAGTGTATGTGTGTAATTCGTGTAATATGTTGTTAAGCTTATGTACATTATAAGACATGGTTTGGAGAAATAGCAGGCTTCATATCTTGAGTCATGCCATGGAAATAAAGGCATAATAATAACAATACTACTTATCGATAGGAGCGCTAATAATATAGATATTTGAGAATTACAATTTAGGCTTTCCCTTAAACTACCATTTCACCCAGTGCGAATAAAATTATTTACAGCCTAGACTATAGTGCTTTATTCCCCAACTTTAAATATCGATTTTTATTAAATTCTGTTCTGCCATTTTCTCGTGGCTTGGCATTGATGTGGACTAAGCAACAAAAGTCTAAATGCATTAATATCTCTGTTATCGTAGCCAGAATGGTAAAACTGTATGAGGCATAAATGATTAGAAATTATATTATCTATAACTGTTGTTATATGGTATATATTGATATGACTATTAATAGCATATACATACCTAATTTTAGGACTTTCCCTAAACTACTAATTATAGTCAGTGTAAAAAATATATTTATAGCCTAGACTGTAGAGCCTTATTTCCTGACTTTACATACCAGTTTTCATTAAATTCTGTTCAGCAATTTTTCTCGTGATGTGTGTGCATACAGACGTGATAGAAAATTAAAAATTGCATTTCCTTCTTATTGTGGAAAAAAACTGGCTAATATTCTGATGGGAACATTGTTTTTTCATCAATGGAACTCGAACTAGCTGACCATGGTATCAGACCTTAAAGACTTGGTGCTTCATGGTCACCAGATGGACAGAGAGGGAGAGAGAGAGATAGATAGAGAGAGAGGGAGGGAGAGAGAGAAAAATTGATTAAAGAAATAATCATCCGTCCTCCAATGGAGATAACCATTTGAATCTGGAATACAATCAGGTTACAATTTCAATAGAATGTAAAAACATCAAAAGTGGAAATTTATAATTGTTAATGCTGTTATTGTCTTCTTTCCTCCTGGAGGGAGGAATGTTAATCACGTTCTCAGGTATAGATGGAAATGAGTGATTTATAGAGTCCCTCAGAATCTGTATTACTATTTTTTTCTATTTCGCAGAATGAAACTTTAAGGTTGATGTCTGACTAGGGATGGTGCCTCTTGCTCTGACTATCCACCAATCAATAGGTATTTTGTACTTTGCTGACAGGTGAGGCAAGCATGGTACATAAATAGCTCATTGCTTTACTATCATGTCATAAATAATAGTGTAATACCAAAAGAATGGAAGGAATCTATAATAATACCAATTTATAAAGGAAAGGGTGATAAAAGGAAACCAGAGAACTACAGACCAATCAGCCTGACCAGTATAGTTTGCAAAATACTGTAGAGTTTAATAGCAAAGTACATCAGAGGGATATGTGATGATAAAAATTGGTTCATGAGGAGCCAGTATGGATTTAAAAAGAAATTTTCTTGTGAGGCACAACTGGTGGGATTTCAGCAGGACATATCAGATCAGTTGGATTCAGGAGGCCAGTTAGATTGCATAGCCATAGATCTTTCCAAAGCCTTTGATAGAGTGGAACATGGAATATTATTAAAGAAAGTGGAGGGAATAGGATTGGACGTAAGGGTTATACGTTGGATAAAAACATTTCTAAATTCAAGGGTTCAGAAAGTCAAAGTAGGAAATAATATATCACAGGAAGAGAAAGTTTGGAAGGGAATCGCACAGGGTAGTATAATCGGTCCGTTGCTTTTCTTAATATACACAAATGATTTAGGGAACAATATAACATCAAAAATAAGATTGTATGCAGATGATATAATTGTATATAGGGAAATAAATAACATTGAGGATTGTTCAGAATTACAAAGGGACCTTGAAATTATCCAACAGTGGGTTAAAGAAAATAATATGAAGGTTAATGGAGGTAAATCAACTGTTACAACATTTACAAACAGGAGCTTTAAAACTGAATTTGAATATACACTGACTGACAGAGCAAATGCAACACCAAGAACGAGTGGTTCGAAAGGGATGAAAGTTGGGGAAAAAACAGAGACGGCACGGACGAATAATTGATGTTTATTTCAAACCGATATGCAGGTTACACAATGCGCACGGCATCGACTCAGTAGGATGTAGGACCACCGCGAGCGGCGATGCACGCAGAAACACGTCGAGGTACAGAGTCAATAAGAGTGCGGATGGTGTCCTGAGGGATGGTTCTCCATTCTCTGTCAACCATTTGCCACAGTTGGTCGTCCGTACGAGGCTGGGGCAGAGTTTGCAAACGGCGTCCAATGAGATCCCACACGTGTTCGATTGGTGAGAGATCCGGAGAGTACGCTGGCCACGGAAGCATCTGTACACCTCGTAGAGCCTGTTGGGAGATGCGAGCAGTGTGTGGGCGGGCATTATCCTGCTGAAACAGAGCATTGGGCAGCCCCTGAAGGTTCGGGAGTGCCACCGGCCGCAGCACATGCTGCACGTAGCGGTGGGCATTTAACGTGCCTTGAATACGCACTAGAGGTGACGTGAAATCATACGCAATAGCGCCCCAAACCATGATGCCGCGTTGTCTAGCGGTAGGGCACTCCACAGTTACTGCCGGATTTGACCTTTCTCCACGCCGACGCCACACTCGTCTGCGGTGACTATCACTGACAGAACAGAAGCGTGACTCATCGGAGAACACGACGTTCCGCCATTCCCTCATCCAAGTCGCTCTAGCCCGGCACCATGTCAGGCGTGCACGTCTATGCTGTGGAGTCAATGGTAGTCTTCTGAGCCGACGCCGAGAGTGCAAGCCTCCTTCAACCAATTGACGGGAAATTGTTCTGGTCGATATTGGAACAGCCAGGGTGTCTTGCACATGCTGAAGAATGGCGGTTGACGTGGCGTGCGGGGCTGCCACCGCTTGGCGGCGGATGCGCCGATCCTCGCGTGCTGACGTCACGGGCTGCGCCTGGACCCCTCGCACGTGCCACATGTCCCTGCGCCAACCATCTTCGCCACAGGCGCTGCACCGTGGACACATCCCTATGGGTATCGGCTGCGATTTGACGAAGCGACCAACCTGCCCTTCTCAGCCCGATCACCATACCCCTCGTAAATTCGTCTGTCTGCTGGAAATGCCTCCGTTGACGGCGGCCTGGCATTCTTAGCTATACACGTGTCCTGTGGCACACGACAACACGTTCTACAATGACTGTCGGCTGAGAAATCATGGTACAAAGTGGGCCATTCGCCAACGCCGTGTCCCATTTATTGTTCGCTACGTGCGCAGCACAGCGGCGCATTTAACATCATGAGCATACCTCAGTGACGTCAGTCTACCCTGCAATTGGCATAAAGTTCTGACCACTCCTTCTTGGTGTTGCATTTGCTCTGTCAGTCAGTGTACTTTGGATGAGGTAGTTATCCCAAAAGATGGCAAGTGCAAATACTTAGGTGTGAGATTTGAAAGTAATTTGCACTGGAAGGGTCATGTTGATGACATTGTTGGGAAAGCATACAGATCATTACATGTCATAATGAGGCTACTTAAAGGATGCAACAAAGAATTAAAAGAAAAAAGTTACTTAAGTATGGTTCATCCATTATTGGAATATGCAAACAGTGTTTGGGATCCTCACCAAGAATACCTAATAAAAGAAATAGATAGTGTGCAGAGGAAAGCAGCAAGATTTGTAACAGGGGATTTCAGGAGAAACAGTAGTGTATCAGAAATGTTAGAGGAAATTGGGTGGGAAACTTTAAGTAAGAGAAGGGAGAAAACTAGACTTATAGGATTATATAGAGCCTATACAGGAGAAGAAGCATGGGGAGAAATCCATGAGAGGCTTCAGTTGGAAAATAAATAACTTATATCGGCAAAACTGACCACAAGTATAAAATTAAGAAGAATTTTAGCAGAAGCAATTGGGGTAAATTCATTCATTGGGAAGGGCGTGAAGGAGTGGAACAGTTTACCAGGGGTAGTGTTTGATCCTTTTCCAAAATCTGTGCAGGTATTCAAGAAGAGAATAAACAGCAACAGGGAAAATAAATGAAATGTTAGAGGGCATTCGACCAGTGCAGGCTATTGTAAATAAAAAATGTGTGTTTAAAAAAAAAAAAATTAATTTCATCCCCTGGTCCATGGAGTTTGGACAGCCAAAGTAGGGGACTGCCTGTAGGGGTGAAGTACAGTGGGGACTTCGAGGGCCCTGGGACCGCTACGGTAGCTGTGAAGGCCCTTCAGGAACTCTGAAAAGTGGTGGCAAAAGGGGGCTCTGGTTAAGACGCAGCTGGTCGTTATGTTACTTAGGTTCCAATATGGGTAAAAAAAAAAAGTAAATAAATGCAATGTAAACTTTAATCTCATACCAGTTGCATAGTATTATTTGAAGTAATTCCAAATACTGTAAATGAGTTGACTATGTTTTTAAGTATAGGAGATATTATAAGTAGAATTTTGTAAACAATATAAATTTATTAAGGATGATCTGTTTGTTTAATATTTAAAAAAAAATTGTTAGCATAAATTGTATATTATTGTATTCTAGAATTTTTTTCTTCTCTTGTTAATTTAAAATTTAGTGCTTAACAATAATGTATTTTAGTGTACCATTTGCCACCGAGGTAGACACCTCATTTGCAAATAAAGAGATTTTGATTTGATTTGATCATTTCTACTGATGGCTGTGATGTCAGCCCTCCAATAGAGTCATCGGTAGAGATGCAGTGAATCAACCTCATGGCCCTCCCATTCACGCCATCTCAAGGCTCGAGCAATCATTGTTCTTACACAGTGGTGGCGATGGTTGCACATTAGCTCAGTGTTGCGGAAAAATCTTAGCACATGTCCAAGAGTTTCTGTCTGTGTTGAATGACCAACCGGGAATTGATCTGACTGCAGTGAGGTTGCATGACATCTTCACTGTGTTTATGTACTCAGAAGAGGACAGAGGTGATTTATGAGCCATCCAGGAGTTTGCTTTCATGTAGTCTGAATATAACACTACTCCCTTTCCTTTATGTGGTAACTGGCACCACGACCAAAAGGTTCAATTTCTCATAACTTCATGTAGTTTTCTTCTGTCAAGCTTTGGGGGGAGACTTTGTTTGTGTATGTCAAGTCTGTGGAGTGCCATTCCTTGTTCTTCAGGCAACTTCCTTACGTACTGTAGATGAAGATCCCAGTGGCGGCGCATGACTTTCGTCACTGGGGGTTCAACAGAAGGAAATATCCCCCCTGAATATCTCCTCTCCCCCCTGTCACCTGTGCCATGACTAAGTTCAGAGAATGAGCATAACGGTGCACATAATGTGCATGCCTAAAATCTTCCCTGATTAGAACTTGCACCCTGAATGGTGACCACTCATTACATTTGCTCCATCGTAACCTTGTGAAATCAACTTATCTCTATTATCCACAACTTCGCTCAAAGAAAATTTTAAATACTCTGCTATTGTCTTAGCATCATGACTAGAGGGTAGAGGAAACCCCAGAATCTTTCAACTGGCTTACCATTGGGAAGAATGATAACAAATTGTGCTGTAGTTGATATATCGGTGGTCTCATCTGCGATTACCGAAATGAAGTGCGCTGTGGTGATTTTTTTTCCCTCACGACAGATTTCATACCTGCACGAAAGCAAATCATTCTGAATGTCTTTCGAGGTGCCTTTGAAAACAGTAGCTTTGAACAGATGGTCTCTTAATGCAACGTCAATTTCAGAATTAAAATTGACGAGGCCTCGAAATATGCCAGGATTCGATGATTCACTTGTTTCGTCATGCCCGCGCAGTGCCATCTCAAATGCGCCACATACTTTACACAGCACATAACGAATTTTTCGTACTTGGTCGTTGTCTCTTTCCACAGACTGCCTGTAAGCACAGTCAAATTACTGACGGTTATCGTGTATTCCCAGGAGATCGAATTGTAACTGGGCAAGCATATGAGATTTAGAACTTCTGTGCTTCTTTATTATTATTTTTTGGGCAGATATCCTATATCTACCACTCCGACTTTGGTCCAAGTCCCTTTGCTTTCATCACTCATGAATCATAAAAAAGGAAAACAAATCAACATGTTAGTAATTTCGCACCCACAGATCCATTCGATTATTTTATACGGTATAAATCCAATCTGAATTTACGCACGATTTCATTACTTTTACTTTTAGGATGCCTCGTTATATCAAGATCAGGCATTGGGCGTCCGGCATCCTTAATCTTAAGTTTACGCTCAAAAGAGAGAGAGAGAGAGAAAGAAAGAAAGGTTGTCTTCTTAAGTGTCATATCACTCTTCAAACTTATTATGTAGCTCCTTACCTTTCCCGGGAACAAAAATTATGGACGCAACTACAGTGCACAAAAATACACACACGGAGAAAATATTGTTACTTCTTTATGTCCTAAAAATTATGTTTTTGAACGGCACAACAGTGCAGAAAAACACTCACACGCTTGTACAGCGTACAATAATATTACGAATTATGATAACTATTGCAAACTGTTGTAAACACTAGCATCACACTTGAAAAACAGAGTAAACTTTATGGATGCATGTTCGCAATGTTGGTAACTTAATTTTAAGAACTCCTGTGGCTAGGCAGTTAGCGTTTTCTTTGGTATTACATTCCCGCTACTCTTTGCCTCGGTGATTTTTAAGTTAATTTTCTCTCCAAAAAGTAATTATTCCAGAGAAGGCAAAATTTGGGAAAATACATCAATTGGAATTTGGCAGTTTAATGTGACTACTGGCAGTAATGATGCTCTTCAGCACTAGCGCTAATTATGTGCACTATTTTCTGTTACGTAGTTGAATTCCTGTAAGGGCAACAGATGGCAGGCACATACCCCAACACGAGGTCAGTCTATCTTGCCCCAACACCCCCCGACAACACTAGAGAGAGTGGCATATTGCGCATGCGTAAACCAAGGATATCTGTTTCTGCGATATCCTGGTCTTGTCTACGTGTCTGCCGATGTCCCCCTGCACCTCGCCGCTCCCTTCACCCAGGTACAGACGGAGAGAGCGCCTTCGAAGGGGGTTCATTCCAGACAAGTATCCAGCCACGGAACGTGCGCAGTTCACATGAAATGAAAGCCAATACGAGTATATTACGGATAGATGGGCTAAGCAAGAGCTTCGAGATTGACAAGGGAGTTATGAATATTAAGTAGTTGAATAAAATTTGATATAAACTGGAGGTTCATTGCTCCATTGCGCTATACCAGAAACCGCCACTGGAAGATCCTGAATATGGAGTAAGTGATTACAAACATTATAATGCAGTATACTGGCTTCCCATTCGGTGCAAATTATTCCCATCCCTCTGACTTTTCTGGCACTATACAACATAGCATTCAGAGTACGGTTATCATCTGGCAGTATCATTATTTCTTTTATAGAACAACTTATATGAGTAATTTTGTCCAGATATTTAACCCTCAAGCACACGCGCCAGATCTTAGGGTGCAGACACACGCGTGGGGGCACTTTTGACCCCACATATAATTGTATTGTAAAATATGAATTACTGTACTAATTGGAGATTATAAGATAGATTATGTACGAATTACTCTTTCTGCAGGGATCCAGCCCGAAAGGTACAAGAGCGGAGAGAGCACAGAAAAGTTATTTGTTCATTTCAGTACGAAATAAAATGACCTGGGGTGGATTCCACCCCATACACGTTTGAGGGTTAAGAAGGGAGTTTGACAGTTGCATCAGAGGGGCACATTGTAGTGGATAGATTAAACCTGATCAAAAATTAGATGTATGGCTTTTCAGGCGTTTGCTCTATTAACCAGCGTTTCGTCTTAGGTCTGACACTAGACTCGTCCGAGTGGGATGTGTCAGACCCTACCCACTGATGCTGGAGTGTATGCAGGTGAACTTATCAGAAGTCTATTTAAGAGGCACGGTCTGATAACTGCATATGGGAGATAAAACTCCACAATGGAATTAATGCCTGCCTAGCAACTTAGAACTGGGAACTTAGAATTTGCATTCAGAATTGCTAGGCGGGCATTAATTCCATTGTGGAGTTTTATCTCCCATATGCAGTTATCAGACTGTGCCTCTTAAATAGGCTTCTGGTAAGTTCACCTGCATACACCCCAGCATCAGTGGGTAGGGTCTGACACATCCCACTCTGACGAGTCTATTGTCAGACCTAAGACAAAACGCTGGTTAATAGAGCAAATGCCTGAAAAGCCATACATCTAATTTTTGATCTGATTTTTGATATGCTCTATTGGTGGAAAAATATCTAATTCCCTCCATGGGAACTTAGAATTTCCATTAGATTAAACCTGGCCAAACTATTTATTAATAATCTTAATCTTTTGCTCTGGTTTTAGAAGTTTGTTTTTATCAGATTTTTAAAGTCAGAAGTTACAGCCTTATTAGTTTATGTCTGTCAAGAGAAATTTTGTTGTTGAAATCAATTTCTAGATCCTAATGGGTGGGTAGGAGATAGGGATCTGCGGTCAGATGGCCTTCACTTAAACCGCAGTGGTACATATAAGTTAGGAAATTTGTTTGGAAGGGTAATAGGGAGTACATTCAGGGAAATGGGGTGGCCTAGGGAGCGGTGATAAGGCAACAGGGAACTGGAAATCAAGTAGGGATGACATAAAAATGTTGGTGTTGAACTGTAGAAGTATTGTAAAGAAAGGAATAGAATTAAGTAATTTAATAGATATATATTTACTAGATATTGTAGTAGGAGTTGAATCATGGCTGAGAAATGATATAATGGATGCAGAAATTTTCTCATGGAACTGGAGTGTGTATCATAGAGATAGGATAGGAATGGTGGGAGGGGGAGTATTCATTCTGGTGAAAGACGAATTTGTAAGCTACGAAAAAGTTAAAGATGAGAAACCTGAAATTCTAGGTGTAAGGCTCATTTCTAAAGATAATAGGCAACTTGATATATTTGGAGTATACAGACCGGGAAAGGGTAGCGCTGACATGGATTCAAAATTATTTGATAAGATAATCAGCTATGTTAGAAACGACATGGAAAAGAATGTGATTGTAGCGGGAGATCTGAATTTACCAGATGTCAATTGGGAAGGAAATGTGAACGACAGGAAGCATGACCAACAAATGGCAAATAAGTTAATATGGGAAGGACAGCTGATTCAGAAAGCGATGGAACCAACCAGAAGGAAAAATATCCTGGATGTGGTGCTGATAAAACCAGATGAGCTCTATAGGGAAACCGAAGTAATAGATGGTATTAGTGATCATGAAGTTGTTTTTGTCGTAGTTAAAAATAAATGTGATAGAAAGGAAGGGCTTAAAAGTAGGACTATTAGGCAGTACCATATGGCTGATAAAGCAGGCATGAGGCAGTTTCTAAAAAGTAACTATGATAAGTGGAAAATGTTAAATAAAAATGTAAACAGACTCTGGGATGGGTTTAAACCAATTGTTGAGGAATGTGAAAACAGGTTTGTACCTTTAAGGGTGGTAAGGAATGGTAAAGACCCACCTTATTATAATAGAGAAATAAAGAGACTAAGAAGGAGCTGCAGACTGGAAAGAAATAAGAGTTAGAAATGGCTGTGGAAGTAAGGAGAAATTGAAGAAACTTACTAAAAAATTGAATCTAGCAAAGAAGGCAGCTAAGGATAACATAATGACAAGCATAATTGACAGTCATACAAATTTTAGTGAAAAATGGAAGGGTGTGTATAGGTATTTTAAGGCAGAAACAGGTTCCAAGAAGGACATTCCAGGAATCATTAATGAACAAGGGGAGTGTGTGTATGTGAGGAACTTCAAAAGGCAGAAGTATTCAGTCAGCAGTATGTAAAGATTTTTGGTTACAAGGATAATGTCCAGATAGAGGAGGAGACTAATGCTAAAGAAGTATTAAAATTTACATATGATAACAATGACATTTACAATAAGATACAAAAGTTGAAAACTAGAAAAGCAGCTGGAATTGATAAGATTTCTGGGGATATACTAAAGACAATGGGTTGGGATATAGTACCATATCTGAAGTATTTATTTGATTATTGTTTGGTCAAAGGAGCTATACCAGATGAATGGAGGGTTGCTGTAGTAGCCACTGTGTATAAAGGAAAGAGTGATAGACGTAAAGCTGAAAATTACCGGCCAGTAAGTTTGACGTGCATTGTATGTAAGCTTTGGGAAAGCATTCTTTCTGATTATATTAGACATGTTTGCGAAATTAATAACTGGTTCGATAGAAGGCAATTCGGTTTTAGGAAAGGTTATTCCACTGAAGCTCAACTTGTAGGATTCCAGCAAGATATAGCAGATATCTTGGATTCAGGAGGTCAAATGGACTGTATCGCGATTGACCTGTCTAAAGCATTTGATAGGGTGGATCATGGGAGACTACTGGCAAAAATCTAGACAAAAGAGTGACTGAATGGGTTGCTATATTTCTAGAAAAAAGATCTCAGAGAATTAGAGTAGGCGAAGCTTTATCTGATCCTGTAATAATTAAGAGGGGAATTCCTCAAGGCAGTATTATTGGACCTTTATGTTTTCTTATATATATATATGATGTGAGTAAAGAAGTGGAATCAGAGGTAAGGCTTTTTGCGGATGATGTTATTCTGTATAGAGTAATAAATAAGTTACAAAATTGTGAGCAACTGCAACGTGACCTTGAAAATGTTGTGAGATGACAGCAGGCAGGTGAATAATAAAACATAGAAGTGTTATTAATATAAATACTTTCAATACGGACCCAAAAATGAATTTTATTACATGTAATAAGTGGTATGTTCCAAGCTGTCAGTGGAGAGATGGCGTGGAATGACATTAGTAGACGAATAAGTTTGAGTGGCGTTTATAAAAGTAGGAAAGATCACAATATGAAGATAAAGTTGGAATTCAGGAGGACAAACTGGGGCAAATATTCATTTATAGGAAGGGGAGTTAGATATTGGAATAACTTACCAAGGGAGATGTTCAATAAATTTCCAATTTCTTTAAAATCATTTAGGAAAAGGCTGGGAAAACAACAGATAGAGAATCTGCCACCTGAGCGACTGCCCTAAATGCAGATCACTACTGATTGATTGATTGATTAATTGAATTTCTAAATACCGGTACTTGATTCGTTCAACTGATTTTTTTTATTAATGGGATTATTGATCCTTCAAATGTAGTGTAGTTTAAGGTTAAAGAGATTTTAACATTGAAATCTGTGTGTCATATTTTTAATTTTTGTTTTCATATTTTGCCATTCTGCCTTTGCTGGCAGGATGTAGTGTTTACAGTGCACTATGTCTTCTGGTATGGGCTAGAATAAATTTGTTACTTTCATTGACCTGTCTCAGTCTCATCCTTGGCGTTGACAATATGAAAGTGACTGAGGTATGAGCGATGCCAGTAATACCATTCCTTATGCAGCCAGTCCCTGTTCTGAATGGTGTGAAAATATCGCTCATAGGGTCGGTTGGTGCATGCATTTCAGTGGGCTTGGCAGACTGATATGCAATAGCAACTTCTGGCTCACCGAGGAAAGCAACGGGAAACCACCTCACTCCTCACTTCCCTAGTATGCCTCTTCAGTGACACCTAGGCTATCTATGACAGCTGTTGGTGGAGCTGTAGAGGATCAAACCAGCCTTCGGGCTGAAAACCCAACATACATTTTGCCATTTTCTTCTTATTGTTCGTTATTGGATTAGGAGTGGTCTTTGCGTGGTAGATGTGGGAAGCTAAAAGAATATTTTACAAGGTAAATAAATAGAATAGATGTTTATATTAATACACTTTAATAATAACATATAAACATGCTAAATATAATATTTATATTTAACAATATCAGGTAGTTCATAAGATATAAACTGTACAGGTTATCCTTACTGGCGATATGTATTCAATGTATGGCACAAAATATACATAAATATATTGTAACTTACTTCTTTGGCAATTATGTGGCTTCTGTGTACATAACTGTAGAGTATAATTATTAATACTGTTTAATAATAACTAAGCCTATAGTTATTGTTATATAAGAAGAGTTTAGTGCAATACTTTTGCTGCTCATATGAACCTCTTTGCAACAGCAAAGAGTAGACAGCATAAGACTATAAAAATTAATAGGCATATGAAATCTTTCACTACAATTATATACACTGAAGTATGATTCATCTACACAATCTTTTTCCTGCCAAATGTTTTCTTTTATCAATGAAATTCAACCATTTCTCAATCTGATATTGCTTTTACACATTATCACAATATTTGACAATTGGAAGTTAATTTTATAGTTGAGTATTGTTATAAATGCTGTTTTTAAACCACTTACATTCTGCATAAATGTGCAAACTATAAAAATTAAATAGTGTAATGTCTGAAATTACTCCTGAAATATGAAGAATATGTATAGTACTGTATAGTTGATAAGTTTTAAAGTTTTTTAGATTAAGAATAGGTATATACCTAGTAACTGGATTGGTTAACCTAAAAGTAAATTTTACAGTTCAATAAATAAAATACATGTGTATACCATATTTGGTTTTCAGTGGAATCAAATATCAATATGTAATAGCACAAATAGATTATTAAATGTATATCCACATATCCACAGTTAAACAGAAAAATGATAAAACAACAACAATGATATTGGTTTTACATCTTACTTTCTACTTTTATGGTTTTCAGAGATGATGAGACCTGGAATTTTCTCCTTCAAGAGTCCATCATCATCATCATCATCATCATCATCATCATCATCATCATCATCATCATCATCATCATCATCATCATCATCATCATCATCATCATCATCATCATCATCGACGACAACGACAACAATAATACAGGAAACAGATATATTTCAATTTTTCTACTCGAGCCTGATCAGCACCATCTAAGCAGGCATTGCTCAAAGATTGTTGTAGACTAAATATAGTTCAGTCATTAAAAGAACGCTTTCAGCCCAATTATATGAGAGATTCAATGCGAAATATCTCTTGGTAGATATAATCTCAAGTCAGATGTTAACATGTCAGCAGATGCTTCACTGTACGGTCTGGGAGCTGCTCTGTTTCAGAAAGTTGATTCAAGGTCACTCATCGATAGAGGAAAGATACACTCAGACTGAGAAGGAAGCCCTTGCCATCACTTGGGCTTGTGAGAAATTTGACACATTCTTACGTGGTCGGACCTTCAAAATCGAGACAGACCATAAGCCACTGGTTCCTCTTCTCTCAACAAAAAACCTGGTGGATATCCCTCCACGAATTCAGCAATTCAAGGTGTGACTTACGAGATACAGTTTCGTCATTGAACACAAACCTGGAAATCAACTTCATATAGCAGATTGCTCATATCGTACACCTATCAACGAGAGCTGGTCAAGAACTATGTCAGCTTAGTTACAGAGAACTATGTACTGGCCTCTCAATTTAAAATGAAGGAAATTGCTGAAGCTCAACAAGACGATGAATGTCGGGAAATTAAGTGTTTATTACGAGAAGGTTGGCCAGAGTTTATGAAGGACATACCAATTGAAATACAACAGTGACATCCTTATCGCCATGAGATGAATGTCATTGGAGGTCTTTTATGCTGAGGCTGTCAGATTATCATTCCCCGCCACATGTGTACTGAAGTTCTTAATCGTATCCACGACTGACATCTTAGTATCGTACTATGTCTGGAGCATGCCAAGTCATCAGTTTTTTGGCCAGGTATCATAGCCGAAGTTAATTGCTTTGTTGAGTGTAGTGATGCTTGTATTAAGTACCAACCTCATCCAACTCATCCAATGATTGCATCGGAAACAACTGTTGGTCCTTGGGTCAAAGCTGATATTGATTTTTTCAAAACTGACCGACACAGATACATTGTTGTTGTAGACTATTATTCATGCTATATTCAACTAGCACATGTTAACACTTTGACAACAAGCAAACTCATCACCAAGTGCAAAATGATTTTTGCTAGGTTTGGCATACCAATGGAAGTCTTCTCCGACTCAGGCAAGCAGTTCATCAGCAATGAATGCAAGAAATTCACCAATGAGTATGAGTTTAAAATCAGCACCAGTAGCCCATATTATCATCAAAGCAATGGGGAGGTAGAGAGAGCTGTTAAAACACTCAAGCAGCTCTTGAACAAGAATCCAGCTGATCCATTTCTGGCACTGTTATCATACCAATCAGCTGCCAATACATCATAGTCCTGCTGAACTATTAATGGGAGAGAAACTGAGAACATGGCTGCCTGCTTTGCCAGCTACGGTACAACCACAGCATATTGACCACTATGAGTTCATACCTTGGGACTCATCCCATTGTCAACGTCAAGCAAGTGACTATGATAAATGTCATCATTCCACTGCAAAGAAGTCATATGAACTTGGTATACAAGCTTCACAGACTGCCAGTCAGAAGGAATGGTGGCTAGTAGATTCTCCTCACTCAGTGTGGAGGCAGAAGAAGGAACACTCCATCGAAATGTAACCATGCTCTGTCCTCTGAGAGAAGGTCCACCTGTAGCCAACCAGCCTCAGAAGTGCCAACTTTCAAAGGTCAAAAATTAGGAGAATTTTTTGTGGTATATCCCTACATTTTATAGCATATCATTGATGACATAACTTTGAGGAATATTTAACACATTATACTACTCAATTACATAATTTCTCTTATTTATTTATTTATTTATAAATATTGAAATACTTAATGAGCTTT
Source organism: Anabrus simplex (assembly GCF_040414725.1). Classification (NCBI taxonomy): domain Eukaryota; kingdom Metazoa; phylum Arthropoda; class Insecta; order Orthoptera; family Tettigoniidae; genus Anabrus; species Anabrus simplex. The sequence continues at coordinate 42,015,038 of NC_090265.1, forward strand.
AGAACATATGATACTTCATTATAACTGCCTTAGGCCTCTTCATAAAGTTCTGAACTAGATTTATGCCCAAAGCACTGGACTTGCTAAACAAGTTTTAAGGTTAATTTATTTCCAGAATTCTTTTTTGGGAAGCTTTGATCTGAACTGAGCTTTTGTCTTTGTAAATAAGCTAAAATATAGTCTCACAGTCAGCATTGCTATGTGGAAATGACAAAATAAAAAGCATTACATTAGAGACTCTGTCATATTTAAGAACACCACCAGCATTAACATCTGCCTTGCCAGTGCCCGCTGAACATCAACTTAAAGAACAAGGAAAAACCTGGGATTTTCAAAAAATACAGGAATATTAAATCTGCTCTCAAAATCAGGAGATCAGCCTCTGCGATCAGGAGAGAGGGAGGAAGAACCAAAAATAGGGAGTCTCCCGCTTAAATGGGGGGAATTGCCATGTCCGCAGCCTGAAAACCAGTGACATCTTTGTTCACTCAACCTGATTTCGACGACACCAGATCCTGTTCGAGATATGGAAGAGCATATCAAAAGCCAGACAAGTTTCAGAAATGTTATTGCACTTATCGGGGAGGTATAGAGTAATTTTTCATTTGGACTGAGGTGTAAATAAAGCAGTGTTAAGATTTAAGGATAAATCCAAGCTATCAAATATAACATACTACAGTTGCAAACTTTGGGCTGGGAAGACTTAGAAGTAAGGAGACAAACCACTAAGAACATTTTGAGCCGTCACTGGAGAGATGGCTTGGAATGACAGTAATAAACAAATATGTTGGAGTGCAGTTTTTGTTTTTAAAAGTAGGAAAGATCATAAAATAGAGATAAAGTTGGAATTCAAGAGGACAAATGGGGACAAATACTTGTTTACAGGAAAAGGAATTGTCGCTTAAGTGCGGCCAGTATCCAGTAATCGGGAGATAGTAGGTTCGAACCCCACTGTCGGCAGCCCTGAAAATGGTTTTCAGTAGTTTCCCATTTTCACACCAGTCAAATGCTGGGGCTGTGCCTTAACTAAGGCCATGGCCACTTCCTTCCCACGCCTAGCCCTTCCCTGTCCCATCGTCGCCAAAAGACCTATCTGTGTCGGTGCGACGTAAAGCAACTAGCAAGGAAAAGGAATTAGGGATTCAAATAATTTATCAAGGGATATGTTTGATAGATTTCAAAGAATCCAATTTCTTTGGAATCATTTAAGAAAAGACTAAGTAAACAACTGGTAGGGAATCTGCCACCTGGGTAACAGTCCTAAATGCAGATAAATGGTGGCTGATGAGGATTTTTTCAAACCAAAACCTTCTTTTTGGTTCAGATTTTACAAATGGTATAATAACATTGGTTTAAGTGGTAATAAAGTCATAACTATTATTGTTTGGAATCTTTTAATGGTTCAATTACTTTAGTGTTTCCATGATAACAGCAGACTCCAGGCTGCAGGTATACTGTTGTTTCACGTCCGTAGGTTAAACCTTAAAAAGCCCTGCACATGACCCCTGGGTAGTGCTAAGGAAGCAACAACATTGGCAAGCTGCTCGACTGAGTGGTATGTTCCAAGCTGTCAGCGGAGAAATGGCGTGGAATGACATTAGTAGACGAAAGTTTGAGTGGCGTCTTTAAAAGTATGAAAAATATGAAGATAAAGTTGGAATACAAGAGGACAAATTGGGGCAAATATTCATTTATAGGAAGGGGAGTTAGAGATTGGAATAACTTACCAAGGGAGATGTTCAATAAATTTCCAATGTCATTGAAATCATTTAAGAAAAGGCTAGGAAAACAACAGATAGGGAATCTGCCACCCTGGCAACTGCTGTAAATGCAGATCAGTATTGATTGATTGATTGATTGATTGGCTGCTGGACCTATCTTCTTAAGATCTCCCAGCAAATATGCAAACTGTACGTAGTAATCCACTCAAAGGCTCTTTTGTTACAGAAGATGAGCTAAGCAAGAGAGGGAATATTTGCGGTTATAGTATTATTGATGCTACCTTTGACAATGTATATGGAATTGCTTCATATGCCCATAACAACTTGGAGCAGGTTGAATTCATCTCATCTAGTGGAATTAATAATATTCATACTGTAACAATAAAACTACAAGATGTAACCATCATAAATATCTACAAACCTCCAGCCATCTCCTGGCCAACCCCAGCTCTTCCAGATGCAAGTCATCCAACTATCTATGCTGGCAACTTCAACAGCCAACATGAAACTTGGAAATATGCAAGAAACAATGATTGCGGCATAGCTTTAGTAAAATGGTCAGAAGACCAAAATGTACATCTTATATTTGATGCCAAAGACAAAGGCACGTTTAGATCTGCTGCTTGGAAGTGAGAGTCCAATCCAGACCTCTGTTTCATCACATGTGACTTTGTAGGCAACCTTCTACCCATGATGAGAGAAGTTATGGGGGAATTCCCAAATAGTGAACACAGACCAATCTTCCTTGAGATGGTTATCTCTGTTCCCTTAATTACATCTTTCCCACGCCCACGCTGGAACTTTAAAAAGGCAAACTGGGCGAAATTCTCTGAAGAGCTGGACAAATGCATCAGATGGATTCCTGCAATCAGCAATAATTATCAGAGATTTGTATGGCTTGTGAAATCTGTAGCCAAAAAGCACATCCCAAGAGGCTACAGGAAAGAATACGTTCCTGGATGGAGTGAACAGAGTGATGCCCTATACATAGATTTTCTTGAAACAAGTGTCCATACGACTGGTGAAGAACTATTATGGAGTATGGATGAAAATTTTAGACAGAAATGGACAGAAAGAGTTAGTAACTTGGATTTCTCTCATTCTAGTAGAGAAGCCTGGAGCCTACCAAGAAAACTTGGAGGAAGCTCAGCAGGAGTTAGAGAAAAGTCAACTATCTCACCAAACAAAATTGCCTCCCATATTGTTTTAACTTCAAGGGTTACTAAAAATAAAAAACATACAAAAACAGTGAAAAAGAACCCAAGGATGCTTAAACGTACCTCTACAACTTCTTCCGAGTAAGCTGAAGCCTTCACGATTGATGAGGTTGATATAGCATTAAAGGACATGAAAGTTGGTAAGGCACCAGATTTTGATGGAATACATCCTGAATTTGTCATAAATATGGGATGGTATGCGAGAAGGTGGTTGACGTGCTTCTTTACCCACATACTTCAGACAGGTATTCTTTCTAAGGAATTTAAGAAGACTAAAATCCTTGCCATATTGAAACCTGGCAAACCAAAAGATATACCACAAAGCTACAGACCAATCACTCTCCTCAGCTGTTGCTGTAAACTCCTTGAAAGACTACTATACAAAAGAATTAGCATTGTAATTAATCAACATATTCCTATTGACCAAGCTGGTTTTAGGCAGAATCGTAGCTGTTGTGATCATCAAGATTGAGATGGTTTGGTCACTTGAAGAGGGTAGCATGAAAATGGTTTGACAAAGATCTGGAGGGAAAGCGACCTAGGGGCAGACCAAGGACACGATAGATCTCTCAAATAGAAGACGATCTGCAAGGAAGAGAAGTGGAATTGAATAAAGTTCAAGAAGAAGTGTACTTGCATAGACATAAGTGAAGAGCACTCTTGCACTGCACCCGGAAAACTGGAGACGGTTAAATGATAATGATGATGATGTTTCCATGAGTTGATTATATGGGCTTATGTAGCATTTGGAAGATGGTTGCCCAGAGACTGAAACTCTTGAATATGTTCTAGGACCGTGGATCATTGCTAAAAAATTTGTGTCATCATTCAGTTAAGATCCCAGGTAAGCACTGCCTTGAGAATGCAAGGCCTTGAAGTGCATGAAGAGGTCATCAGCCTTAGAGCGAACGGCTCAACACATCATGTGGACGTAATTGCCTTCTCCAAAACTTCAAGTTGTGGGTTAATAATTGACCCTACAATCTGTCTTGAAGAGGACATTGAACAAGCAGTGACTGTAGACAATGAAGAGAAGGTTTCTTTTTCTTTTTACAAATTGCTTTATGTCGCACTGACACAGATAGGTCTTATGGCGACAATATGACAGGAAAGGGCTAGGAGTGGGAAGGAAGCAGCCATGGCTTTCATTAAGGTACAGCACCAACATTTGCCTGGTGTGAAAATGGGAAATCATCGAAAACCATCTTCAGGGCTGTCGACAGTGGGATTCGAACCAACTCTTCTGAATACTGGATACTGGCTACACTTAAGCGACTGCAGCTATCGAGCTCGGTATAAAAAGAAGGCAGTACAATATATGATCCAATTATCCCATAGTTCAAGGTGAAGTACAACCTGGAAATTAGATATTTCTTATTTTAAAAGATAGAATATTACCCAAATATCAGAAGTCAGGGGAACTAGACTACTGGTAAAAAGTATTGTTACACCATTCTCATTGCTATGACCTAACAGCCTCCTTATAGCACGTGGTGCTTTTTCAATATCATTAGAGAAGTTGTGCTGCAAATACAGACTACCTACCATCCTTCGATATGGCATTATATTTCCTTAGGAGCCACGTCAGATTTTATTTCACTATCTGAGTGTTCACTCACAAGCCATGTGTCACCTAAATAGAGTTCATTCCTTGAATATTTAAATACTAAACTTAACAATATTATAGGATAAGTTGAGGGTAAGAACACCAGAGGCATGCCGAGATTGGAGAACATCAATCCGACCGACTTATAGCTCTCTCAAAAGCAAGGCTGAAAACAGAGAGACATGGCGAGCTGCTGCCAACCAACCTGCAGGTTGATGACAGAAAAAGAAGAAGTATTTATGTTTTTTTAGGGCTATCTCTGTTAGGAGGCATTTGTGTAATTTCAAAAAATACTCTATAAATGGTTTAGATATTCTCTTAAAGCATCTGTGTCAAAATGATTGAAAGTAACTGCCATTTAACTTTTGTATTAACTGTTATTAGTGTCATTTTCTAACGGTTAAATTGCAAATTCATACAGAAACATAATTTGATTTGTCTTTGCTTCTGAACACCTTCGCTGATAGAAAAAAATAAAATGAATTATAGTCATGAATAATTATTGCTAATTCTTATCATCAATATGCAATGTAAGAAAAATAATTCTTGTATCGCATGTTCAGGTCGCAGCAATGAGAATGGTCTAACAATACATTTTACCAGTAGTCTAGTTTCTCTGACTTCTGATATTTGGACAATATTCTATCTTTAATATAAGAAATGTCAATCTGTTTGCCCTACATTGTGATTATACAGAGGTAAGTGGCCAATTCTAGTGGAGATGGTAAAGGCATATGCAATTCACCTGGGAGGACATGGGGTTCAATTTCCCATCAGAAAGTTGAAAAATTTAGAAATGAGATTTCCACTTCTGAAGGGTACCTGGCCTTGAGGTTCACTTAGTCTACACCTAAAATAGGTTAGTGGGACAAAGCTGCCCACTCTGTTTCACTTAGTGCCAAAGTTACCGATAGTGAAAGACTTTACCTTCCACTTGTATGTATGGATATGGCTTTACTTTGTTTTGCTAGATATGGGGTGAGGTTCTATTGTTTTCCATGTGGTTCACACCCAGGAAAGGATTAGTTTAGCATGAATAATAACAAGAAAGACCATGTTGGTTTTCTGAAAAGATAAAAATGGAATCATGCAACTAGTCCCATGCTGCTCACTACAATCTCTCAATCTCATACTTTAGGTAGACCAATAGCAGGTAGCTGGGCTGATTAGTAAATTTTGTCACAAATCTTACTCAATGTAAACAATATTTATTAACTTGTATAGCAATTCATTATCCAACTGACTCTTCTTGTCCAGCACATGTTAATTTCATCATTGATGATACCTACTCACTAGAAGACACTGTAGGACATTACATCTAATGACCTACCAGTGTGGCGCACGCTCACGGACTCATGGGAACAGTTGGGTTTGAATTGAACCGTTGGCTGTTTTCAAATGATTTTTTTCGTGATTAACCATTTCAGTTCAGAAAATCCATGACCATGTGGCACTCGAGAATCTGCAGGCCATCTGGATGGGCAGCATTCCTCTTGGCAATTCAAGGCTCTAATGGGTTGTTGCAACATAGGTTTATTTTAATTGTAAAATATATCTCTTGCTCAGTTTTACATACAATATATTTCAGAATTGTTTCCCATTAAAGAATATGATACCAAATAATGAAGAATTATGAAGATGAGGATCTCAAGCGATGGTGTACTGATGAATTGCATTATGCATATCTATAGAAGTTGAAGCATTCATATTTTAGTTGCAAGAGCATCTGCCTTTTTTAATTCTTCCTTGGAAATGCTTCGAGAGAATCTATCTTTAAAAAAATGTTATTGTTTACTGATTATAGAGAGAAATGCATAATAATCTGATTTTATTGGTATGACACTTTGTTAAAGGAATTGTATGAAATTTTCAGGGGCAGCAGTGATATGATGAATACTATTTCCATATTCTTATGTAACTCAGTAAAAATTTTCAAAGAGGAAGCTAAAACTATAAACACTACCTAGGAACAACACTGCTCCTTAACTTCTGTTTTCTCTGCCTTCTATTTTTTTTACAATTAGCTTTACGTCGCACCGACACAGATAGGTCTTATGGAAATGGTGGGATAGGAAAGGTCAGTGGGAATGAAACGGCCGTGGCCTTAATTAAGGTACAGCCCCAGCATTTGCCTGGTGTGAAAATGGGAAACCACGGAAAACCATCTTCAGGGCTGCCGACAGTGGGGTTTGAACCCACTATCGCCTGAATGCAAGCTCACAGCTATGTGCCCCTAACGGCACGGCCAACTCACTCAGTTTTTCTCTGCTCTGAGGAGATCTAGCTGTGAATAAAAACAACTTCATTCATATTAAAGAATAAACCACATGGTTTGAGGCAAATAAAACAACTTTCCTTTCCAATGTCCAGCAATAAACTTAATTAGCATCATTGCTATGAGTTGCATCCTCTATTTATACAGATATCCTTTATCTTTCAGAAAAATATATATAAATTACATAGTCAATAAATAGGTTATCTGACAAGATATTATTACAGTATACCTTTAGACATTTTAATTTTAAGTTAGTTTAGAGTATGCTAAATCTACTTATGTTATGGCTATAGAGAACACTTTATTAGCTATAGTATCTTATAATACTACCTGTTTCTCTCTATGAAACCCATAATTGCCTCAGTTAAATTATCATATCATGCCATACTTGATTTTCAAATAGTTTACACACAGAAACAAACTTGTATTAACAATCATTGGTAATGGTTGACTATGTAATAGTATGTACAATGCAGCAGACTTGAATCAGTGCCAGCCAGCACTATGCTCGGTGGGATCTTGAAGCCTAGAAGAAGAGAAGACAAAAATTTGTCATTGGACTAGTTTGAGAGATTCTCTATACAATGTAGACATGGTAGTATCACATACAACTGTAACATCTCACTGTGTACAGTGAAACCTCGATTCTCCGTTTTTCGAGGGACCATGAAAATAAAACGTACAATAGGCTACGGGAAAACGGAAAATCCGGGAATGAATGAAAACCATCAACAATTTGGCTAAACATCACAAAAATGAAATATGTATCATTATAATCTTACAAAACTCCTAAACCAAACCAAACTACAGCCCCAGTGGAACTTTGCCTGCCAAGCGACCGCTGCTCAGCCCGAAGGACTCCAGATTACGAGATGCGCATGGTCAGTGCGACGAATCCTCTCGGCCGATATTCCTGGCTCTGTAGATCGGGGTCGCCATCTCACCATTAGATAGCTCCACAATTAAAGGTAATCACGTAGGCTGAGTGGACCTGGAATCAGACTTATATCCAGGTAAAATTGTCTGACCTGGTCGCAATCGAACTCGGGCCTCTGGGTGAGAGGCGGGCATGTTAGACCACGAAACCGCATTAATTACCGGTACGCGAGTTCAAAATCTCGATACTTTATATTCAGTTTTACAGGGGAATCTTCGTCAGTTTCCCGTGAAAACTTCTTTCAGTTCAGCGACTTTGATTAGGCTAGCCAAACTCTTCGAAAAATCTAATAACGCCAAGCCAAACGACAATCGACCACAAGTAGTTTTTAATTCTCTCATCTAATAAAATAAAGCACATTAGATACGAAAGCACCCAAAATGAATGCGAAATCCGTTCATTTCTTAATCTTTCATTGTAATTTGGTCTCCGGTATACTGTTCGTAGTCAGTTTCTGGAAATCTCGTACCGCGCAAATTAGGCCTACGTCGACTTTTAAAGGTTATGTTGAATTCGAAAACATGGTTTCGAATGTAAGTATCGATTCTTAAAAGTTCTCGAATGCATTATATTCAATTCTGCGCGTCACAAATCCAATCAAATTGGAAAGATAAAAGAAATATCAAAACTTCAGAAACTACGGTTATTCGTGACCTTGAGGTCATCTGCAAAGCGCGCTCGCTGCACATGTCAGTACGAGTTTGAAATTATACCAACCATTTAAAATGTAACGTGCGCAAATAAAACGACTGCGGTTTTTTCTTTTTGGTATTTTAACACGAAAACGAAAAATTCCCAGTCTTACATTAGGACCTAAACAGTAATAGGCAATTCCAAGACCTCCCATGGCTTTCTTTTTTTTAAATGTAAGGTGCAACATCTGTTTTGGTCTCGCCAAACATAATCATGTACGATAATATCAAAAATACTGAATTTGTGTTAAGAAGCAGTTTCGATTCCTGCCTGAAAGCCCAGTTACTCTGCAGTGCCCTGAGCAAAGTGCCAAAAACCTCTTCGGCAGTACGATCGAAAAAAGTAAAAATATAAACATCTAACCCTGGACATAATATGGACGTTTTATAAGTGCGAACATTTGACGAAACTCGTTCCGTCTTCAAGCACAGCTGTCGAAATGCGCCGTGTCTCCTTGCAATTGTTGTCGCCACGCTCTGCTTTATGATTTTCCGAGATTCTCTAAACAATACCACCCGAATGCGATGCTAAGATGGTCCCTTATGCAAGGTAACCGCCGATCGCTTTTCCAGTACCGGTACAGTACTTGCTTTAATTATCGCAGTGACGGGGCGTTAACGCCAAGATCCATAAATATGCCATAGCCGTCCTTTTGTGAGATACAGTGTATTAAAAGACGATTGATCGACGATTTAGCGTTGATGGGACTGGAATTTTTGGACGGTTGATCCGGGAAATCGTTTCTTCGAGGAACGGATAATGCGGGACTTTTACAACGTGATTTAATTACGATGCTCGCGGGACCACGTAATTTGAACGCCTATTCCGGGAAAACGTATTTTCCGGGAACGGATAATCGAGGTTCCACTGTATAAATAAAAGTGTCAACAAACATTGAGAACTTGGAATTTGTGCATCCATTATGAAATCTCTCTGATGGAATACCTGCACTTTTAGCCTCCTATTCATAAGTTTCTATGTTGACTCATTCTGACAGACAAACACGTCTATGGTGCTGACTTATTGTGCCTGCACATATATACCCTCGGATGTATAGCTGGAGATCACGCAGAGCATGTTCAGTGGGGTGTCCAGAGACTTTTGGCTACATAGCATATAGAATGGTACAGAAAACAAGGAGGGGTAGAGTGAGAAATAGACATATGAAAGGAACTAAATGTACAAAAACTAAATGACAAACTGGAACAGAACAAATTGATGATGATGATGATGCTTGTTGTTTAAAGGGGCCTAACATCGAAGGTCATCGGCCCACAGAACAGATAGAGGTGGTTTGGACATGTCAAACAGATGAAAGAAGAAAGACTGCCAAGACAAGTACTGGAAAGACAGATGACAGGCAAGAGAGGATGAGAAAGACCAAGATTATGATGGATTGACTCTGTGAAGAACAGCATAGGACAAGAGAACCTGGACTAGAACATGATGTTGGATGAGGAATGGTGGAGAAACAGGACGAAGTGGGGAGGAACCGCATTTGCCCCCACCTGGTATCAGCTGGAAAAGGGGAAATGATGATGATGATGATGAGTATGTTGTATATATTGTAGACAGAACATTAAACAAAGTGAGCAAAATATATGGAAACAGATGGAGAGAGCTTGGACTTACCATATAAGACTGCATGGATAGAATACACATGTGTACTAGCCTTCTTGTCTGAGCATTAAAGTGTGTGTAAATTAACCTCCTTGAAGATCTACAATATGTTTTTTCTATAGAACCACAAGTTATAGCCTATAAATCCCAATAATTTTTTCCAATAATCTGGAACCTCTACCTACAGTTTTTGATAGGGCCCGATTAGGCCTACTGAGTTTGCACTGTAATCCTGTTTTAAGTATTGGGAAGTAACAAATATAATAGGAGATTGTCCTTTTGTGTTTGCTTTATATTTCTCCCACCATTTACTCCAGTCTGTCATTATGTTTGTGTTCCTTTTGATGTTTCTATCTTTCTTTACTTGATTTAATTTGCACTTGTTTATTATTTATGTTGACCTCTTGGGTTCCTTTAATCTTTCTGTGTTTGTCCTATGTTCCCAGTCTGTATACTTTATGTCTCTGCCTTCTTTCTATGTTTAATTGGCTTTCTTTATTCTTATGCTAGACTTCCCACATCAAAAATAAAGATCTGTTAAGATGGCCCCCCTCAATGAGTATTGAACCTCGCCCTCCTGATGAACCTGAGAAGTAGAAACAAGCATTTTGGGGACAGAGAAGAAATAGATGTAGAAGAACTGGGATCAATGAGGAGAGAACCAATCTGTTTGAAGAAATGGCAGTGTATGAAGATGAGGAGACTGTTCTGATGCTTTTAAAAATTTATAACACCTGCAATGACCTTACTAAAATCTAGTAAATCACAAAAAATCAGCGGTATTGTCCCAGCTGCCATCCTGCAGCAACATTTGGTGTGGTTAGTACTTGGACGGATGACCGCTCAGGTCTAACGCATACCGCCACCACACTTAATAATCTGTGTCAGTCATGCTGTCTGTATTTGTGTATCCATGCAAGGTCCATAAGTTGTTCCTTAATATCACTAACTTTCTAAAACTTCAACTAAACTACACTTTCACTCCAATTTCATTTTTCCTCTCAAACAACTACTTTACATCTTTCTTTACTAATTACTGCTTAATATCAATCACTAGTTTCGCACAACCAAAATAGACTGGATGAGGAGTGAATATTTCACACCGGTGCCAGTAATGAACTAAGACCCCTAAATTTATTAGGCCTAAATTTATTATGGACTTACCCTTTTATGGATTCTTTCTATTCCCACACTGACCTACATTATTATGTGTTCCTTTCGGTGTCCCCATCTTTTTATACATGATATAATCATATCTTATGTAAATATAACTTAATACAAATTATACAAAATTTACCTTGGGGCACCTGGTTTATGTCATGTGACAACAACAGCCTTGTAAACACAAGGTCCTCCTGCTCCCTCGAGGAGGGCAGGCCAGAGATAGGTGCGGATTTGGTCACTCTCGGGGTTCGACGTGTGAAACCGCACATGGACATCCTTCCGGATCACCCTCTGTTCGTATTCAAGCACGTAAGGTGGAGACTGTAATAGATGAGACATTTTTAACAATACTGTAAAAATATTAGAAGGTAGTGTATATATTTTTAGTTGTTACTTAGTATTATTTTATTTATATATTATCTATTACATTTTGTTAAAGTTGATCATAATGTGTTCATCCAAAGTAAGGTGTGTTAGTCAACAATATTCAGCTTTCCTTTTTGAAACTAAGTAGTCTAAAACTAAATTTTCTAATTAGTAGACCGGCAGCCAAGGAGGTATATAAATAATAAATTTCCAAATTCTTTACAACTGTTTAAGAAAAGACTAGGTAAACAACATATTGGGAATCTGCTGCCTGGGTGACTACTCTAAATGCAGATCAGTGGTGATTGATTGATTTATGCAGAACAAAGAAAATATTTGGAGATGAAAACTTAAAGCATACATTCTTCTTCAACATGAAAATTACAACCAGTGCTAGTGGTTTAACATCGCACCAACTCAGACAGGTTTAAAAAAAAAAAGTGTGTTACTATTTGCTCTATGTCGCACTGACACGGACAGGTTTTATCGTGACAATGGAATAGGAAAGGGCTAGGAGTTGAAAGGAAGCAACCATGGCCTTAATTAACGTACAGCCCCAGCCAGCATTTTCGTGGTGTGAAAATGGGACTCACAGAAAAACATCTTCAGGGCTGCCGACAGTGGGGTTTGAACCCACTATCTCCCAAATGCAAGCTGATAACCATTTGCTTAGTCAGACAGGTTTCTTGGTAATAATGGGACTGGGAAGGTAGTGACAATGACCTTAATTAAGGTTCAACACCAGCATCTGCCTGGTATGAAATTGGTGAAACCATGGCAAATTATTTTCAGGGCTACCAGCAGTTGAGTTTGAACCCACTATCTCTTGAATTCAAGCTCATAGTTATACGGCCTGAACTGTGTAGCCAACTCACTAATTACATATCTTTATTCACTGACGAATTAGTGATACCTCGCTAGTTGCGTTTAGCACCCCCTTTCACTATGATGATGATGGAAATGCGGTGTAACAGGGACTCCACCAGATACTGGAAGTGTGAGAAATCATAATGTTCCATGACTGCTGCGCAGCCTCCTGTAATACACAGAGATTGTTCAGAGCAGGGTCAATGGCACACGTCTCTCCCTCAACAGCATCCTAAATGTGCTCAATAGGATTGTGGTTGGATGTCCTTATGGACCAAGGCAAGTATGGAGTGTCCATGGAGTGTTCATCAAACCAATCAACCATAATTTGGGAGCGAATGGACAGTGCATTGTCTTACTGCACCTACAGGTTTCATGCAACGTGCTGGAGGTGAGCAAATGGGTAGATATAATCTGTTAGTAGGTTCCTCTATCATTCATTAGTGAGGGACGTTGTCAGATATAGATGTACCAGGGGTCCCATTTCATCCCACATGAACAGTCCCCATATGATGAAATAACCACCTCCATCCTGAACTGTACTCTGCTGACAAGAGAATCCATTGCCTCGAGTGCTTGGTGATGCACTTCTACCCTGCCGATCACAGCACCATTTTGGCAAAATGGCAGCTATCTCTAATTCAATTGTTCATCAGTGTATATTTCATATACAACCTGTGACAATAAAGTTTGGTGAATAGTCCTGTACTATCAACATAGATGAACAATGCACGCCAGTGACCTTACTGTCCTTCGAAATAGTCCCCTCCCATAACTATGCACTGCTTAGATCGGCAATACATGTCCTGGATACTTTGCAGGAAGGCTTCCTTTGGGATGGTGTTCAAAAGCCTCGTCATGTTCCGTTGGATGTCAGGAATATTGTCAAATCTCTTTCCTTTCAAAGCAAGTTTGAGTCGTGGGAACAGGAAGAAGTCTGGAGGACTGAGATCTGATGAGGGGATCCCGGAGAACGCCATCCCATTCTTTGCCGTTTCATTTTAGGGTTGTACCTGAGACACCACATTTTGTCCTCAGTGACAATACAGTTCAAGAAATTTGGTGTCGCATCCGCCGTCTTGACAAAATCCTGTGAAGCCTCTAAACGGGCCTGCTTCTGATTGTCAGTCAAGTGATGCGGCACAAGACGAGAACACATTTTCCTCTTCCCTAACTTTTGGGTAACGATTTGTCACACAGGTTCATGGTTAATCTGCATTTCATCCACTATCATGCGCACAGTTAAACACCAATCGTTCGTGATTAATGTCCTCAACTTCTCAATGTTTTTGTCACTGACATTCGCCGGTCTTCCGCTACGGGGGTTGTCAGAAACACTTTCCCGGCCTCCTCGAAAACGGATGAACAACTCATACACACACTTCAAGGACAGTGCTTGATCTTCATAAACACGTACCAGCATCGCATACGTTTCTTTTGTTGTCTTGCCAAGCTTAAAACAAAACTGTACATTGATCTTTTGGCCGTTCATGTTCCTGTTCGCAGTTCAGAACCAACGCACTAAACACACACTGTGTCAAACAGGTCTTACACGGCACACATATGATGCTCAACTGAACAATGTTGGGAGCAGGTGGTCAAAACCTGCTGCTACACAGGTGCAGCATTGTGTGTTGCCAGTGTTGCCGGATCAACCGTTCTTACTTTATTCACAGCACTTTATTGTCACAGGTTGTATATTGTATCAGGAACACCGCTACGAGAGAAGTTCGAAGTATGTTTGTTGAACTTCGCGCGAGATGGAAGGTAGGCAGCCCGCCGAACGCAGTGACGTACCCAGCGAGTGACGTGGCCGCCGTAAGCCAGCTATCCGCTACCATATATGGTAATGATCCAGCTCGTCCTCAAAAGTACATTTTTGAGCTAATTTATCGCTATTTTGACACTGCCATCTTAAAGGCCCTTACAATAGACATCATCTCTTCAGATTTCAAGAAAATCCACCGAGTATTATAGAAGTTATAAGGGTAGACAGTACCCGAGTTCTAGACATTTCCATGCGAACGTGTATAAAAGGAAGACAACCCGACCTACGAATTCAGTGTGTGTCTGTCACTCCGCCGTCTCTGTGACACGGGTGACAAGAGAAGTCTTGTGTGTGTGTCGAACTTCTAGTCGACAGTCTGCGAAATCCAAGTTCGGTATTTTTTCTAAGTGTTGTATCAAGACTTTGTCATATTCTTGAAGTGCCTGAATGGGACTTTGTTTTCTGCGGACATCGTATTGGAACTTTGTCATATTGAAGCATTGGGACTTTGTTTTTTTCGTGTGTCGTGATTGGACTTTGATATTTTCTTAAAGTGCCATATAAGAACTTTGTTTTTTTCTGAAGCGTCTCATTGGAACTTAGTTATTTTCGCCAAGTGTCGCGATAAGACTTTATCATTTCTCAAGGCGACATACTGGAACATTGTCATCGAAACTTTATTTTCTTCGAGTGTCGTGTTGGGACTTTAATATTTCGACACGTTGGAACTTTATTTTCTTCGAGTGTCGTGTTGGGACTTTAACATTTCGGCACATTGGAACTTTGTTATTTCTACACATTGGAACTTTGTTTTATTCTTAAGTGCCACATAAGAACTTACTTATTCGACGACGATTGAATTTTCACGTGTGTTGTGTATCGCATTGAACTTACGCGAACTTATATTTTTGAATCAATTTCTGGAACATTGAACTTAGGGGACATTAAACATTACGTTTAATTGTGAAATATGCAATGCTTTCCAGGTGCTGCACAGGGACTTATGTTTTGATTCTTAAAGACTGTGACAATTCGGAATACGCATATCGCATTTCCATAAAGCCTAGAACTTTCCAGTATTTTGAGTGTTCCATAATTTATGAAGTCAGACTTTTTCTTTCAAATATTATTTTTCTTTAATAGCTATTCACTTCGCTTATTAATGCAACAGGACAGTTTCCGAGTGCTACTTATTCAGTTCATTGCCAATATGTTTTAAACCTTCAGAACTATGCATTTAGGACTGCAGTAACAGTAATCCTCTAGAACATCCTGACTTACAGTGAGCTTGCCTTATGAACTTGCATTTCTACCAGTACTTGTTCTTCGAGTGATTATTCTAGAACGTTTTTGCAGTAATCATAATTAAAAGGTCATATCTGTTCAGACAGTGCCCTGAATGTGTGGAGTGCCGTACAGGAAATTCAGGTGTGAATTACGTCTCGAATCGAACCCAGGAACGCGTACCAATCTTCGAGACATTCCAGAACGTCGGGACATTCCAGAACGTCGAGACACTTCCAGAACCTCCAGACGTTCCAGAACTCCTCATCCGAGCAGGTGTGGTCCCTGCCCAGTCGATGTCCAGCACCATCCCAGGACTTGGAGGTACCAACCAGCCACGACATTTCCACGCTGCTGTATGAAGGTGATACGAACTTGCTTTTGATGATCAATAAACTCAATTTATCAAAATAATCTCTCAATTTGATAATTATACCTCTCTCTGTACCAGCTCCAATGATAAAGCCACAACCGAGATTAAGAGTCATGCTCGTTCATTTAATATCAAGCGCCTTAAAGATATGAACACATTTTTACGGGTACAATATACAGGATTATTCAGCTAAAATATCCACTTCAAATAATTTGAGATCTGTTAAAGACTTACTGTTTTTCACTTTTAGTAATGTTACTGAGATGCTCATAATAGAACTTGCGGTATTCCCTAGGATGTCAATATCTAGTGAGATAATGGTACTAACTTTTCTTAAATAGAACTACACTGTTTTCTACACCAAGCCTTGCACTTTACAGATATGACAAATTCAGAACTGTGTTTAAAAAAAAATCAGACTAGTACTTCTCAAGAAAATGGAATGTGTTCAAACATGCTTTATTTGCCAGCCATAGACTGCTCTGTTCAACTGAATTACAGACAAGGTGGAAAGAAGGCATGCTGTGTACAGACATGAGCTGTTGATGTATTCGAGTTCTTTCACCTTCTGCCAGCTAAGTAATCGCTCTATTGCACCCATAAATATACTGTTGTGATGAAATATTTATTGCAGCAAATAGCTATACATAAAATACAAAACAAAACAGTCAAACCTCCGTACAGAACTTTGTTTAAAATTCCGTTTTCAATTTGCACTTCAAAACATGGTACTTTTCACAGAGTTCACCACATTTTCTGCATTTACCATCACTCTAGGGAACATGAAAACACTTTGTTAAGCATAGTTTGTGATGAAACCCATGGACTGAGAGCCTAGTTACTAAATGTCTTAGTTTGTAACCTCCCTTTGTCCACTCCTGGTTAGTCACTGCATCATTCAGGTATAACTCCTCCCATATGTAGCCCTTCTTTCACTGAAGTTCATTCATGAGGTCCTTATATGACAGAGTGGCTGCAAGCAAAAACTTCAGACGCAATTTTTCCACCAATACAACTCTCTCGTTAGTACATAAACAAGCCGCGAGGGAGTGTACTTAGATAAGCAAAGTGCTCTCTTTAGAAAAGACGATTTTGGACCCTCTATACTTTCATTAGTGCCTTGTTAAGATGCAATCATATATTTTCCTGACCATATGTCATTACCGGGCTGATTTTTAAATGAAACAATTCTATGGCTGTCTTTAGAGACAAGCTGCTTAGATGTTGAATGTCACTTATTGCTTTAGTAGCAGCATTTAACTGTTTCTTAACATGCAGAGTAAACAAGTTTCCAAGTGACTGGAATGTGACTCCGAAGTATCTAAAGTGCATTTCTGACTTCAAATGCCTGTCGTCAAAGTAAAAGGATCCACGTTTGCCTCCTCTTCTGAAACTCATAGAAACAGTCTTTTCTTAATTTATTCTTAACTAGCAAATGTATCTGTGCTTCGCTACGGTATTCTACATTGTATATGGATAGCAAAATAAATGACTGTACATGCAGTGAACACATTTTTTAAAAATTGCATGTCTCTTAGCGTTATCCAGAAACAGCAGGAGGAGGTTCTCATATGTTGTTTCCAATGTACAGTGCGAGTTCCAGAGTTGTGATGATAACGGCAGGCTCACTTGCCTACTGCCATTCACAATTGAGTAGGGAAGTTTTAATTATAATGGCAGGCCACATTACCTACTGCTCGGTCACAATCGATTTGGTGAGTTTTAGTTAAAATGGCATGTATGGTTATGGTTATCTATAAAGAAGAAAATCAAATGATGCCTACATATTAGTGACTGATGTAAAGAAAGACCTTACCTGGTTGACGAGACACCAAGCAAGCCGTACAGCATCCTTGACGTACTGCACCAGACCTGGACAGCTCTTGAGGCAAGGGTAGTCGTAGAGTGTTGCCCAAATCTGGGAGCACACCTCCTGCACATAGTCACAGTATTATTATTGTGGAACAGTTACATTACCAGATATCTTCAGTCAAGGGGTAACCTGTGAAATATGGACATTTGGAAGAATTTTAGGGAGGAGAAGGACTGTAGGTAAAGTGTTGTATGATTTCTTCACAGATACCTTACTTGGCTCAGAGCTCCATTTATTAAATCATAAACAAGATTTTGAATTGTGTTGCTTGCATGATAATTTTTAACTAACAAGAACTAAGAAGACACTGAGTATAGAAACCAAGCTTAGAAACTATAATACAGTTGTTAAACCAGAACAATTTTGGCTTTGCAAACTTTGACTATGAGTAGACAGGGACATGTAGGATATCACCAAATATTTTAGGCAACAGATGGGTTAAAAGGCAGGTAGAACTTTTTTTTTCTTTTTGCTAGTTACTTTATGCCGCACCGACACAGATAGATCTTATGGCGACGATGGAACAGGGAAGGGCTAGGAGTGGGAAGGAAGAGGCCATGGCCTTAATTAAGGTACAGCCTTGTTTTGCCTGGTGTGGAAATGGGAAACCATGGAAAACCATTTTCAGGGCTGCCGACAGTGGGGTTCGAACCTACTATCTCCCAAATACTGGATACGGGCCGCACTTAAGTGACTGCAGCTATCGAGCTCGGTGCAGGTACAACTGAGATTAATGAGGAACTAATGATATTGGAATTCTATGAAACCAAAGGTGACAAAGTTGTGATTTAATGTAAAACAAAAGCTGAAGGTTTCCACCTATTCAATACTATTTATTGTAACCTTAAAAAAATTACATATATTCTGTTCACACTTGTTTCAGCTGAACTGAATTGAAGAAGATTCTTCAAGTACTATAATTTTAAGTGTTTCACCTGCTCTTCTGTGAAGTGCCTTCGATGAATTGGAAGAAAACTGAGAACTTACACAAAATGTGTGATGATGACAAGTATTTAACATCCAAATCTTTACTTGTCTTGCACTGAAAATCAACAACACATGCTTGCTTCATACATTTTTCTATAATTCATGTCTTACCTTAGCTTGATTGATTTTGACTGATGTTGGTCTCCAGCAAGACCGGGACTAGTTTCATCAAATATTTGTAACATTTTTTAAGGTTACAATACAGTACTGAATGGGTGGAAACCTTCAGCTTTTGTTTTACATTATATTGCTCTTCTATATGGAATAATATGAAATTTATTACCTATGAAGCTGTGATTTTTCGAAGAATATGCAAAAAATCTGAGACAGATCGAAATCCCAGAAATAAAATCAAAGACAGGGATGAATTACATGGATGATCAAAATCTATCAGGGATTTTAAGGGGAACTAAATTTGCTGAGTGTTGGAAAACTATGTTTAGAAGTTACACCGGTGACCCGAATGGATAATAACTAAAGACAGCATCGGGTCACCAGTGGGCCAATACAATGTAAAATTAAGTCATCAAAATTCACTGCCACAGGGAACGTGTTAAAAAATGGTCTTGCCATTTCAACAACCTGGAAAAGTTGTCTTGGTTGACAATAAAGGACTGCAGATTATGAGGTATCATGTGGTTGGCACGGCAAATCCTCTCAGCCATTATTCTTGGCTTTCTAGACCAGAGATAAAGAAAAATAGTGATCTCAAAATTTGTTTCGATTAATAATGAGTGGAAATGTTTAGCCATTTTGAATACATTCCTCAGAAACCTCTTACTGAGGGTTCTTTTGCCTTCCTGGGGCAAATATCCCTGTAGAATGAATTATCTAATAAATAACCTTTGTATAGAAACCAGGTCTCAACTGAAGAATGAAATGATGAAGGTAATGCTTGTACTAAAATCTAATTTTGGTCTAATCTATGACAAGTTTTATGAACAGAATAACAGGGACTCATAGGTATTAAAGAAAATATACTATGCAGAGAAAATACAACAGTGATTACATTAAATGAAGCTGGACTAAATATATTCTAGCAAAATATCATCTTTTTTTAATACTATGTAGCAGTTTAAAGATTTGAAATATCCAAATATAAAAGAAACAATTATTATGTCAATACATTTGTGCAATAATGTATAGTAAATATGTAATAAAACATTTAGCACTTTATTTAGCCATTGCAACGGCTAAGTATGCAAGTATACTTATTCATCGTCATCATCCTCCTCCTCTTTTCCCCCTATCCAGCTCCTGACAGGTTGGGGCATTTATGGGACTTCTCCATCTTCCTCTCTCCTTCCACATCCCTCTTCCATCATTATGTTCCAGTCCTTTTTATTGAATCAATCCACCTTGTTCTAGGTCTCTCTCTCTCTCTCACTCTCTTTCCCTCGGACTTCATCTCCATCATCTGTTTTGGTATTCTTTCCTCCTCCATCCTACTTATGTCCAAACTACAAAATATAAATTTCATGTTTCCATATTGACGGCCAAACTAATAATCTTTAAATCACTACAAAAAAATGATTTATTACTGAACAGTATTTTCCTTATTCAATACGCTATGGTTAATGTGAATTTAAAAAGCATAAATTTCACATTTTTCACTTCTATACATGTTTGATCCTAATTGGATCATCTTCAGTAGATTGCTAAAAACTGACGTATAAATATTATAGTTAAAAACATTTAAAACTGAAGCAAGAATGATGTTATGAATGTTAAAATGTTCTTATTACAAAAAAGTTCAGGCTCTTATAAGGTCGTGTTGAAATCTTCAGTGTGCACAGTTATCCACTCATTCTAATATCCTCTTGATGTTACATTAGTTAAAAGTCTGCTAATTGGGATAGGTGGTATCTGATTATTAATTGATATTTTGTGATTTTGTTTGCTGCTATTAAGGATTACCGAAATTGCACATGTCTCGGTGGTATGATTGCCTGCAATTGGAAAGTTAAAGTTAATTGAATGCCAAAGAAACACAAAAAGTGTAGCCTCAGTGTTTGTGAGTAATAAAGTTGTGACTAACCATCTTTGCCCAGTTGAATGATGTGTTTACATGAGTGGTTTTGTACATACTAACCAGGTTTATCATATGATGTAGGCTCAAGATCTTGATGAGGAGTGGCAGAAAAGAAGGGGACTGAACTTGACACGATTGGTAAAGGAACTGTAGGCGGAGCAGGTGAAGTTATCATTGGTTGAGGGTGGGACCTTTCATTATAGGATGCAAATCTACAAAGAAGTGAAATTAAAGTTTCAAAAGTTAAAAAGTTTCAAATAAAGAATCCAATTTTTCATTAGTTTCATTTAAACTGTATTCAGGGTTTAAAAAAAAAAAAAACCTATTTGTTCGGGGCGTCAACCTAGAAAGATCTTTTGCCCCTACTTGCATCATATGTGAGGGACCTGCATGTATTTTGTAAATGGTGGAAGTAAATAAAATAAATTTCGTGTGGCTATTTCTAGCCGAGTGCAGCCCTTGTAAGGCAGACCCTCTGATGAGGGTGGGCGGCATCTGCCATGTGTAGGTAACTGCGTGTTATTGTGGTGGAGGATAGTGTTATGTGTGGTGTGTAAGTTGCAGGGATGTTGGGGACAGCACAAACACCCAGCCCCCGGGCCATTGGAATTAACCAATGAAGGTTAAAATCCCCGACCCGGCCGGGAATCGAACCCGGGACCCTCTGAACCGAAGGCCAGTACGCTGACCATTCAGCCAACGAGTCGGACAATGGTGGAAGTGTAAAGTGTTGAATGTGAGGAAAGGAATGTTAAGGATGACACAAACACCCAGTTCCCAGGCCAGGGATATTAACCATTTACAATTAAAAATTCCTGACCCAGCCTGGAATCAAACCTGGGGCCGCTGGGTGACAGGCAGACACGTTTCCCCCTACACCACGGGGCCAGACTGTTCAGGTTTAGTATATTGATCAATGTGGATATGTATGTTCTCTAAGATATAGAAGTGACAAATGTGAAATTTAAGTTTTTAAAATTCACAATATCCATAATGTATTGAGTAAGGAGTATACTGTTCAATAATAAATCATTGTTATAGTGATTTAAAGATATTATGTTCAAACAATCTTAGTTTAGTCCTATTAATTCTCTCATTTAGGTTTTCTGTTACGACTTCCTTTCTAAGATCTTTGTTTCTCACTCTGTCTTTCCTTGTCCTTGTCTTTCCTATCTTCCTTCTTAGGTATGTCAGTTAAGGATAATTATGCTACCTTATGTGACAACTGTTTGACCGAGGGTCAAGCAGCCATTACCACACGTAACACCCTAAGGGGGGCAGCAGCAGCTACGGACGGAGGCCAGGTGAAGCTTTTGTGTAGAAAATGACACATAAATTCACCAGAAAGGAGGATCAGCGATTAAGATGGCAGAAGAGGACCCCAGTCCCAATGACAGATAAAACAGAAGAATTTTCTCCTGTCAGCAATGCCTGTAGTTTAGTGAAATGGTTGCAAAATGTGCCTGTACTCCTGTGGAGTGGCCTAAAGTTACACCTGGCAAGTAGGTACAAAATGCCTCTGGAAGTGGCGACCCCATTGAAATAATAGCCTAAATATGAGTACGGTACTTCTAAACTATGCAAGTATACTTATTTTATTTTGATAATTTAAAAATTCTCTCACAATACTTAATATTCATATTAAGGAAGAGAAGGAATGAAGTGAGTAAGAACACCAGTTGATTCTCATTTATATCCTGCCCAAAGCACTGCATGCATGAGCAGCGATTTCCAGTTATCGCTTAGGTTCTAGCTCCAGCTGTGATGGGCTGTAGTGGAGAGAACACTATAAGATTATTTCTATTAATGGCAGACATATGTAACAGCACAGAGGAGAGGCTGGTGACTTGGGAATTACAGCACATTCCTTGAGACTTGCTGACTGTAAAATAGACATATCACTAGTAAACGAACAATGATTTGAGCATTTTGTTTGGTTGAGAAAGGAGACGTATGGTTGTTAATTTACCTTAATACTATTCAATATCTGCGGTTATGACCTGTTGCACAGAAAGGGACCCAAATTCAGCAATAGAAATTTTACAGCAGAGCTGAACAAAAGAATCTGGGTTGCAAAAATTGCATTTTTAATGTTTTGAGTTCATGCACTACCTATGGGTCTCAAATACTTATAAAGTTGTTTTGTTTTCACATTTACATCAATAAAGATGTTTATAAGGTCACAAATACTTTTAAGAGGCGGAACATTACGATCTCATCCAGAATGGATAACAGAAGCGCAGAAGTATTACAGCCCTACTCCAAGTCAGGAGTGTATAAGTTTTGATGACTGCAGGTATGTTGGGCAAACTGGGTGTAGTTTCAGGGTTAGAGATACTGAACATCTTAATGCTGTGAAATATAATAGATTCTCAGCTGTAGGCCAGCATGTCTATGATCTTAAACACAAGTTCACGGACATAGAGCAAGACCTTGAGATTATGGAGACACTAAACAACGGGCCTTTGCTTGACATTACAGAGGCGTGCTTCAGACACTTAGATCAGTATTTTAATGCTAATCTTAATCTAAATGAAATTTCTGAAACACCTAGAGTTCTATTTGATTTTTGATAATATTGTTTACAAATATAAGATTTCCAAGAAATATTACTGTTCTTCGGGCTTTGCATAATAGTTTTTCATATTATTCTTTTCGTCCAAAATGTCCCTCGGACCCCTCCTTCACTATCGCTCCATAGGCGATTCTCCCTGCTAACCCCTACTGCCCCTCTTCGACACGTTTCTACTTTATGCACATGACACAAGCAAGCCATCACTCACTGTACTACAGCCGCCACGTTAGATCTACGGCTGTTTGAGATGAGTCCTACAAATAAACTTAACAATTGCCTTCCTTCGTTAATTTTGGGTTTTTCATCATTTGCAGGTTTCCGATATTGAACTGAGAAACTTAGTCCATGTTAACATCTTCGGGACACATTTGTACATTTCCACCTTATCAGGTTACACACAACAGCACTGCCAAGCATAGTAAGCATTCTGCTACAGGAATCAAGTTTTAGAGGATGGCACATTTTAATACATAAAATTATAAACAAATGCAAGCACAATGATGTTTTGGTGTAATTTAGTTTTATGAATGTAATATAAGTCTGAACTGAACAATTTAGTGTTTTAACACCAACAAATTTGAATGTATACAGTTTTAACTCATTCAGTATATTCAACCTTGAAGGCTAGTGCTACTGAACTGACACACAAGGTGTTAAAAATAAAAGGTATAATTTAAGCAATACCAAGTAAACAAGAAACAAGACTGAACTCAGTACCCCAAGATGAAAAACTTTGAACGCACACAAACCTTATTTCTTTTTATTCAGGTTGTTTTTAATAGTGACATTTGACCCACAAGTTTGTGAACTTGTAGAAATATGAGACAATAACTTTGTATTTTATCTAAATATATTTTATCTAAATATATATTTTAATGTAAGGTCTATAGGAGTTAGTTGTACAAGAATGTTGATGCATATTTTATATTAATTGCCAGTTTTTCATGACTTTCATGCAGCTGATGATGGCGCTAAAGAAACGACAAAACCAGTACTGCTGAATAAAGTTAATATGTTGTAATACATTCAGGCAACATTAGTTTTTTATTGAATAGGTGGAACCTCTAAAAACTTCATAAGTATTTGTGATCTTGGTTCAATACGGATAAAATAGAAGATGAAATTTCTTATGCTAAATAAACCTATGGGTCTGCTCAACAAACTAAGGTACAAAACAGTTCAATTGTTTTGCACTAGATGTCATGAAAATTTGGTACAATTAGCAAGAAAATAAGTGAGATCCTTAATTGAATTTTTCTTAAAATATCATTTTCTTAATGGCAACAGGCAAATTATCTATGTATTGCATCTAGAAGCATTATTTTAAATCTTCAGTATCTTATGCCAATTTTAGAATCACAAAAATCTCTAAACTAAAAAATCCTACTTTAGGTCCCTTTCAGCACAATGGGTCATAATTGCTTAGTTGTACATGTTCTGAGATTTATGACAAAGACTCCAGAATATGTAAGGTGACCAGATATTCTATTTTATTAAGTTATGTTCCTCTGTTCTAAGGCTTTTATAAGGGCACTATGGCAGATGATATTGTTTTTCATAAAACATGGCCAAACTGTTGAGAGAAGAACGTAATATCTCACCCTTTCTGTCTTCCTCTCAATCATCACCATCATCTGGTTTGCTTGCAGTTTTGAAGTTTGAAGAATAAAATGTAAGGTTTGCTGACATGAGAAGTACAAGGGAAGGATAAAAATGTTCTCTTTTTCCCTATCTCCATTCTTGCCTTAAAAGGACTGATGGATCTGTACATACTGACAAGAAGAATATAAGAATATTTTAAATATTGTACAGTATTTCATTTGTATGGATTAGTTGCCTTAAACAGTGGTCTTGCCATTTCAACGACCTGGAAAAATTGTCTTGGTTGACAATGAAGGGCATCCCAATTTGAGACCATGTGCTTTTTAATAAACGCAGCGGTGTTGCGATTGATAACAATGGACTTTTTGACCAAATGAACTGCTTGAACTACTGAAGGCAAAGAAAAAGAAATAGCAATCTCAAAATTTGTTTCAATCAATAATGGGTGGAAATATTTAGCCATTTTGAATACATACACATTCCTCAGAAACCTCTTACTGAAGGTTCTTTTGTCTTCATGGGACGAATAACTTTCATACAGAAACAAATTCTAAATGAAGAGTGAAGTGGTGAAGGTAATGCTTGCACTAAAATGTAACTTATGACAAGTTTTATGAATAGAATAATGGGAACTTGTATGTATTAAAGAAAATACACTTTGAAGAGAAAATGCAATAGTGATTGCATTAAATGAAGCTGGACTAAATACATTCTTGCAAAATATCAACTGTGTTTATACTGTGTAGCAGTTTAAAAATATGAAATATCCAAAGATAAGAAAGCGTGTATAGTAAAATATTTAGTACTTTATTTAGCCGTCCAACTACAAGGTACTTACGGTAGTGTACCACTATGGCCTCTCAGAAATCTGGTCACCTTAAGAATATTTCTTAACATCCCCTTCTCCATTACTGAATGAATTAGATTGATTGCATAGAAAAGCTAACATTATTTAGACTCTTCACAGTGTGGTTATAAAAATATATACGATATAAGCAAAAATGATGTATTTGAAGGAAGAGGAAATCTAGACTGAAGACACTTGTAGATCTGAATTATTAAAGGTGTTTTGTTTAGAACTGAGTAATTCAAAGTACAATATGAACCTGAGTTTCCATATATTTATCTGATGTCATTTATAGGTACTAAATATTGTCACTTACCTCAACACTTTTGGTGAGGTCAAAACTCTCAACAGTTCTCCTGAGGTAGACACAAACACTTCTTTCCAGCTCTGCCGTTATGGGATCAATGGGCGGATGTGGACAGCCTGGCGGGGGTGGAGCTGGGATGTGCAAGATGCGACGGACATGGTCCTTCTTGAGGTGCAGTAGCGACTGTGCGGATCGGAACGCCAACTGCTCGCAAGGCAATGTTCACGTGCATGTACACACAACTTATTTACAGGCCGATAGGAGAGATATAGACAAGACTGTACAATGTGACAGAGACAGGAAGAGGGGAAGAACTGAAGAACTTTATGTATATAATGCACATGAAATATTTATTACAGGTTGTAAGTAATTATGTCCAGCGCCTTGTCTTGTGTTATAGTGTCAATCATAACAATGATGGTGGAGTGGTGTTAGTATGCCCCAACTAGAAATAATAAAATAATGGCATGTGACTTCTAAAGAGGCTTGGTCCTGGTCTTTCAAGTTGTTGTTGGTGAGAATGGGGTTCTACCTAAGATGAATTCTATTACTGAAGGCACCTAGTTTCCCTGAGCCACAGAAATTAACCAATGAAAGTTAAAGTCCAAAACCTGGCAAGAAATTGAACCTGGGACCCCTTGGACAAACGGCCAGCATGCTAACCATTTAGCCATGGAGCCGGACAAACTGAAGGTGGGATGGGTAGTTCGAATCATGAATGAAGAGATACTGAATTAAATTGATGAGAGGAGAATGATAAGGCAAAATTTATTACAATTGATTAATTTAATCTTATTCCAATATCCGTGTTGACAACATATCCAATTTTCAAGTGAAAAGATCCACCTATTCAACACTGTTTTATATCATACATTTAATTTTGTATTACTTTTGTGGAAAACATGTTTCATCTCCCATGAGACATCTTCAGTTCCTTAAAAGACCCAGCATAAAATTACAGGGATAACACTTAAAATTATTTTTACAGACATACTTTTCAAAATGGTTAGTCTTTTGGCTTGAACACTTTATGCTAGGTCTTTTAAAGAACTGAAGATGTCTCCATAGGAAATGAAATATGTATTCTGAAAAGAAAAAAAAAAAGTATGCTATAAAAAAAAAGCATTGAATAGGTAGACCTTTTTACTTGAAAATTGGCAAAATTTGACCAGAAAAAGAGAAAGAATAGTAGAACACATCTTAAAGACATCCAGGACTTGTTCAGTTGTTTTATGAGCGAAGTGCAGGCAGTAAGAATGGTAGGGATAGACCTGGGCATGAATAGGATAAACAGGTTAGAGGAGATGTTGGATGTAGTAGTTACACAGAAATGAAAAGGTTAACACAGGATAGTCTGCATCAAAACCAGTCTATGGACTGATGACCCAAAAAACAACAAGAGTGTAAGAAGAGCCACACTTTAATGTCTAGCCAATAGATCTACAGTATATCCAATCTTCTATTCTTCATCATATCCAATAACTCCTTATCATCATCATCATCATCATCATCATCATATGCAGTTTCCAGCTGTTGGCCAGGTCTGCTTAATGACCTCTGATAACTCAAGTAATTTGATTCCATCTTCTTTCCATTCTTATGCAACAGAACTACTCTAAATCCCAGAGAGTGTGAGATGTGGTAAGATGAGAAAGGGGGACAGAAGGTCTAAAATATATATCCCAGAAAGTCAGAAAATGTAAAAATCAGTTTCATTGGAACCTACTGAGGGCAAATATTGACCGCCTCCATAGCGCAATGGTTAGCCTCCATGCCTCAGCTGATAAAATGAGGGTCTACAATCAACCATTAGTTGCCTCAAATTCTCTAATATTAAAAAGGAATTTTTCTAGGCTACAACTGTAGTAAGTCCTATTCAGAGTTCCTTTAAAAGTTTCTGTGGATGTGTTCAATCAGGATGACTATGATGTAGTATAGAGGATGCACTGCCAAAGTGGTCATCTTATAATCTGAGTGTCCTGGGTTCGAATCTTGGTACTTTCAGTGCAATTTTCACTAGGGCACTCGGACTTAAAACCCCCAAACTCCAAAATTGAGCCTGGGTGGTCCATCAATCCCATACAAACATCAGTAATGATCAATAAAGAGAAAATATATTCAAGCAGAAGAATTACTAGAATGAAAGTGACTGGAGAAATTGGAGATCCTGGAAAAGACCCATCTCACTTTATT
This sequence comes from Anabrus simplex, assembly GCF_040414725.1. Classification (NCBI taxonomy): domain Eukaryota; kingdom Metazoa; phylum Arthropoda; class Insecta; order Orthoptera; family Tettigoniidae; genus Anabrus; species Anabrus simplex. The sequence continues at coordinate 42,043,345 of NC_090265.1, forward strand.
TTCTCCATTTTATTTTTACAATTTCCTTTATGTTACACCTAGGGCTAGGAGTGGGAAGGAAGTGGACATGGTCTTAATTAAGGTACAGCACTGGCATTTGCTTGGTGTGAAAATGGGAGGGTTGCCGACAGTGGGTTTCAAACCCACTATCTCCAAAATGCAAGAACAAATTTCCCACTCTCAAATAGAGTTGTACTCAGGATACAGTAGTAAAACCTAATTTTGGAACTTCTCATAAGCCAATACACATAAATCTTGAAATCTTACACAACTAACAGGGATGTCCTTCTTTATAGAACGGAACATTCAATATGACTCTTACTATATTGTTTTGATACAGACTTGGGAAATTTTATGGAAGATTGGAAAAATTACATTTTCTTTAGTTATACTCTAATTTAGAAAAGAAGAGTGTTGTCAGAAGCACCCCTTTCTCAATGTACTGGATTTGAATTGCTTAATATCTTATATTTTAAATGCTATGAATGTTCTGCAGAGTAATATGAACTTATGAGAAAAGAATATGGACAATCTAAATGTAAAAAAAAAAAAAACATTTAAGCTCTTTAAGTCTTCAGGCTTTTTCAATCGTGAAATTACCAGTATTTTTCCCCAGTGTAAATGTAGTTAAACAGAGTATCTTATTGAGCAAAAGCAAATGAAATGATTGAAATTAATATAATTATTTAGAATGCAGAAAAGATTGATGAATTTGAATGTATGTACTGAAGTTTATTCATTCATAAGATCACAGAACAATGCATTGACCATAATGATTACACATGACAAAGCTGGTAGGTACCTCGTATTTTGCATAAAAGTAGTAATACATTTCTTCAGTTTGTCATGCTGTTATTTCTGAGGTAACTGAAGTACCGGTATCCATGACTTATTTTGGATTTTGGCAATGGTTTTAAGGCTGGATGCCTCCCTAATACCTCATGGCTATTCAGGGTGAAATTCTGCCCTAGGATCCTTGGATGTTGGGTGGATAACTAACTAGCAGCTAATCCACCGTGCTTATCATGCTCCTCTCCTGATTTTTATTTGTTGTATATTCTAGTTCACCATTTTTGGTCAAACCACTGGTTCTTGTAAACCAGTTATTCATCTCACATACTGTTATTGCCTGTAATAAATATTTCCTGTACACTGTTCACTGATTTTATGTGGTATACAGTGCAGATTGGTACAATATGAAATTTGCAGCATTCCATGTCACTTCCTTCAGTCTACCTTATGTGTGAAACACAAAAGTGATGGTGTGGAATATCTCCTAAAGGGAGCAAATTTGCTTCAGTAGAAACAGTGAATGTGTTTAGATCATTAGCAGGACAGTAATACAGTAGAATAATTCAGAGATATTAAAAAAAAGCAAAAACAATAAAGCTTTCCAGAATTAATCTTCTTCTCTCTAATAAGACAGAGTTAAGTTATACATATACCCCTGCGCATAAATACAGTGAAACCTTGTTAGTGCCGGATAAACAAAGGAAAAGTGAAGAAACATAAGACTAAGATACGTCCTATTATATGTTCCTCTCTCTCTCTCTCTCTCTCTGACTTGATTCGACACTTGTTCGTTACTTTCCTATACTTGGGATCCTTTTATTCCTTTGTGTTTGTCGTGTACTCCTAATCTTTTACCTCCTATTAGATATGTTTGTTTCTATTGGAATACTGACATGGAGACTGGAGGTAAGGACAAGAGGAATACTCCTCGAATTTCATTTTGTACTGATCTTATGGTTACCAACCCCCATCAAAATGGCATCTTCCATGTTAAGTGAGTTATTGAAACATCCTTAAAATATATAAATGGAAGTTGCAATCCCTCTCAACCGCATGAACCATTAAAATGGAATAACCCTTGAATTCACTCACCTCTTAACCTTGTATTTGTTATTTTGATAGGAAAAGAAAATTACTCAAAGCAGCTTAATATTACTTTACCTTATATAATACAGAATACTTACCTTGAGAGATCAATATAAAAATAATAATGGGTGTTATCTGAGTTAATAGCTGAGGTGTAAAAACAATTCACAACAATTCATCCCTGATTATTTTTCTAGTTAGAAATAAGAGAGATATTGTCTGGAGAAGCACCAGTGGCGTATGCTGGGATCAAGACTTGGGCTACCACTAGACTTTGGTTACCCCTTTTCAATGGTTGGTTTAGTGAATGTCAAGCCCTAAGCGTTCTGAGCTAGAGCCAATAGCCAACGGAGAAGCCTGTTGTATTGTGAAGGTTGCTTCACAAGCTACTGAGCAAATTAAAATCTGGCTTTGTGGTGAAATGGATAGAATGCTTGCCTTTGGTCCGATGGGCCCAGTTCAATTCTCAGAATCAACCCATTTGTACTCTTTAATTCCGCTGGCTTGGAAACTGGGTGTTTATCACGTCTTCGCCATTTATGTTATCCTCATTAGGTCACCACCAAACCTATACAGATGCCATGCACCATTATTATTATTATTATTATTATTATTATTATTATTATTATTATTATTATTATTATTAAATTTCTTAAGTTTACAGCATTGCCAGCAGTGGTAGCCATCGTTCACTGGTATGTTAGCTTCCTTCTCGGGAGATTAGTGGTGGTTTCTGACCCATGATCACAGGTTCGATTCCAACCAACCAAAGAGAACATTAAACCTGAAAGATTGCATTTCATTTTAGCAGATCTACCTATAAAAAGAAAACTGTATTACTCCTATAACAGTAGGCATGCAGTGTCTTTCTACAAGGATGTAGGAGCAAAAGGGAGTGAATGCCAGAACTCTGTTATCTGAGTATGAGGTAAGGAAGTATGTACGATGAGGAATGCATGTGTCAATTCGGAAACTTCCTGAGAACTTCGAGTCTTGAGCTATTTCTCCGTTAGCAGTGGCGATCTGACAGACTGAAGCTTGCTTGTTGTTGATGCTTGTTGTTTAAAGGGGCCTAACAATGAGGTCATCGGCCCAAGCCACAGACCGAAGCCTAGCACACCTATTCCCCCCGGTCCCCGCTCCTATCGGGCGTTCAGCTGCAAGCCTTGCGAGGTGAGTGCCTGGGCTGCGATATCTCTCTCCGATGCCTTGCACTCTGAAATACGAGCGTTTTATCTCATTTCATTCAAGATTTTTAAAGGGAACAATGTGCCAGATGCTTACATTACAATGTGCTCTAGATTTCCATCATTCTCATTTGAGGTTAGGGCTTCACCGATAGCCTTGGTAGCCCTCAGTATATGCCACTGAGAAGCACATGCGTTTTTCTTTCTACAGAAATGGTAGTTAACACTCCAAGCTTCAGAGAATGTTTGACCAGATGGAAATAGAAGTGAGCATAGGATAAAGAGCAAGAGAAACTTATTCTTCTACAAACCTGGCAATCTACAAAAATAGTTTATGGCACAAGTGAGGACTCCTGTTTATCAAAATTACTTGAGAAAATCAACCACTCAGAAAAATAAATTGTTTAAATTTTACAGAATATACTGTAAGAGTAATGAATATAATAGGAGGAACTGAAGTACTGACTACAAGAAGATGGTATAAAAATGTACTGCCTGATTCACTTCTGACATGTTATTTCGAGGCATATCACTGGATGTTCGGAATTTCATTTTTGTGAGATTTTTAAAATTAACTGATTAAGAGAAGTTGTGATTTTTACTTTGACCGACTGAGAGTGCAGTGAGTGTATGCAAGTATTCTTCAGTATCAACACTGTCAATGAGAAACTGCAGGAGAGATAACTAACTCCATTAGTACAGGCATGTCAAAATGAAGATCATCTTGTACAAAAAACTCTTGCCATTGCTGAACTAATGCACAAGAGCAATATGGTGGCAAACAAGTGAAGCCACCTTGAGGAAGTAAGATTTCCCATTGTCCCATATACAGAAGCATCGGGAATACTCTCTCTTATCAGAAGAGTGATGCATGGGAGTGTCCACACTTTGAGATCATACAAATCCAGTGAAAAGAACAAGGTTGAGAGAAGCTCGAGGAAGAAATTCACTCCAGATAGAGGATGTAACCTGACAGCTTGATGCTAGAATTCAAACCAAGGGCACCAGGAAAATGGTCTTCCAGTTATGTTATGCATTTGAGTATTTTTGATACATGTTTAGAATGGAATGCCACATGATAACTGACATAATTTGGACCAATAGGATATAAATCTTTCAATTCAAGAAAAAGAAAAAAAAAATTGCAAGAAAGCCTTTCAAAAACTGAACAGTCCATACTTCATGAGTAGAAAGGTACTATAAAGTACTCTGTTGTGTTTCATGATTGACCAATTTGTTACGTGTTTCATACATTATGAACAGGGTTGTTTAATTATAAACTCTAGTAAGCTCTTCAAAGCAAGTTTCAGATGTCCTCTAGACATCATGTTATTCCTATACCATGTTATAATCATAAGTAAGGAAAAGAGATTATATGGTTATTTTGAATTATGGTTGAACAAGTGTTAGATAGATCAGCAGATATTTGAATTTGGTGCAACCATTTTTTGGTAATATCTTAAGCCATCTCTTTTCAGATTCGTCTCAGTTAATTTGTAACGGTTATGTTCTTCAGTCTACCGGAACTAATTTTGATTAATAAATGTATAAACTATTTGAAAAAGAAAACATATGGTAACAGTATTATACTTGAAAACAAAAGCCCGCTTGGTGGCCATGATCGTTAAGGTACTGAAGAACAGTGTGACATCGTGGTTAGCTAGTTCGAGTCCTGTTGGTCGAAAAAATTTTCACTATCAGAATGTTGGTCAGCAGGGTAGGGGAGGTGGTGGTATACAATTTCTAATCAGTAGATTGCCTGCCAAACCTCTCCGCAATGCTCATATGAAGTGAGGGCATACGATGCTGTTGGTGGTGATTTGTCCATTGGATGGAGACGTTAAGCCTTGAGCAGACCCCTTGGTGCGATTCGTTAGGAGTAGGCTATGTGCCAGCACTGGGCTTCATCCTCTCCCTTTCTACTGTCATATATCATGACATTCATTTCATCTCGCTGACTCCTTTGATGAGGTTGACGTTGGGAAGGGCATCCGGTCATAAAAAACCTGCCATGACAGATTCATCTCACCTCGTACCCGACCCCGTAGAGAAATGGGACAAGGGTTGGACAAACAAACATTATACTTTAAAACGAAACAACTTAATTAAAATAAATCTGTTGATAAAATCACACTCAAATATATGTTCATTTCTGTTTAGTACCTACTTAGGAACTTGAAATGTGGAACTTGTCCTGCTTTGCCTCCAATCCAGCTCTGGGATTGATTCCCTGCTAGTTCAATGATTTTAATTTTGAACTGAGGGCTGGAATGGGGTTAACTTACCCTGTTAACTCACCTCATATCACAAGAATATTGCTCCCTTTGAAGTTGATGCATTTGGGACTACTTATAAACAATTCTGCGGATTTGTCTAATATGAGAGGTAGCAGACTCGTTCTTGGAAACCCAGCAATATAGTCGAGCATGTCATTGTAAAGACCACACGACACTCCATCTGAATGTGCAGCAGTCATGTTGAGAGATTAAGTTGACTTACATGCACCAGATGTTTATTATTTTATCATTACAATCTATATTCCTATGTAATGGACCTAACATTTAACGCTCTTTCCGCTTGCTAAGATATTAACTGAAATATTCGAAAGAAGTGGAACGATTTAATTCATTGAATAACCATATTATCTCCTTGTCCTCAGTACCTTTCTCTTACAATAACATTTTACAACATAAAAGCTCTACAAAGGCAACATGCTATTCAGCAAAATCAGGTCTGTTAGTGCATATTATATTCAGAGGCAGTTAAATGAATTAGTGAGTGTTACTGATATACATTTCCATAGGATAATTACAAAACAATATGGAGAAAGGAAGATATCTGTTTTAATTAGAAATTCAAATAAGTTACATTTATACATATCTATACAAATCTACAAGTGTGAAAAAAGATGAAGAACAGCGGAACATGAAAAAACTTAGGAAGGAAATGAAAAAAAAGTATTAACGTCATTTCCACACTTTAAGTTTTCTGGATTCAGAATGATCAAACAATCCAGCTACGAAAACAGTACAAACTAGGATTATAACAGAAGTAGCCATTGTTTGGTATTCTTCATGGTCTTTGCAAATGTTCATAATAACAATAACTGATTTTAAAAACACTGATTGAATGGAAGACTTTCTGCACCAAAGTAATAAAAAAGACTTTTCAGGTACCTATGCAGAATTAAGATACCACAATATTCAGTTCTGAACATGGCTGCATGAGATATACAATATTGGTACATTTGTACAACATAGCCAGCCAGCTGGAGTGGACTTTGAGCAATGCTGATATGTAAGCTAGGCTGGGTGCAAAACCTTCCTGTTGGTAATGCGGTCAGAATCCATTGCAAGCAATGATAATTTTAAAGATTTATTTTCATAATAATAATTGCCGACCAAGCAAGTGGCTGTGTGGCTTGGGTCACATAACTATCAGCTTGCACTCGGGCGATAGTGGGTTTGAATCCCACTGATGGCAGCCCTGAAAATGGAGTTCCATGGTTTATAATTTTCACACCAGGCAAATGTTGGGGCTGCACATTATTAAGGACATGGTCTTTTCCTTCCCACTTCTAGGCCTTTCCTATCCCATTGTTGCCATAAGACCTATCTGTGTCGGTGCGACATAAGTCAGATTCTAGAAAATAAAAGAATAAGTACTTGCCGAAATCTTCTAAGTTTTGCTTGCATAGATGCTGGCATGCATAATCATTGAGGACAGGTGTAATTTAATGATAAGAGGGATGGAAGTTGCAGTCCACCAGTTGGAGTCGATGAAATATAGCTGCAGCTTTCCCAATACAAGTGTGTACTTTGGTCTCTGTACCACCACTGTGTATGACGATCTGCCAAAGTAAGTGGATTTATGGGCCATTGCCAGCCAAGTGTTTCCAACGTTAATACCATATTGGTTCGCATGCCGCCAGCCCTATTTCTTGATTTTATCAGGGCTGATACATAGGACAATCATGTTGGCTGTATTATCAAAGACTGTGGTGATTGTCTGGAGCTGAGTAATGTTCAATTCAATATTATTTTGATACTTGTAAATATCTGTACTATCTTCACATATTGTACTTTAAATTGTGAAAATGACTTCACAATAAGAACATGCTTGTTATTTGTTAGACATTTGTGTTAAATGGAAATTCAAAGAAGGTCTAATAGAATACAGTACCACTAAGAAAGGTCCCAAAGCATGACAGGTAAGAAAAGACAAGATGAGCTTGAAAGTACAGACTCCAGAAGAAACGATGCTGTGAGACGACTCACCACAATCACTGAAAACAAAATTTTAGACTTAAGTTCGTCTGCATCCTTGAGAGGCGGCAGGTTGTCGAGGGCATCCAACGTGTCGACTCGTGCTGTTGCGTACAGGTTGCTGTAACAACGGACCAGTCGCTCGTTCGTCATGCCACCTTGCTCGTTGTTGCACGGCGTCGCAGTTGTTGCAGCTAGTCTGAAAGCAGCCAGTACAGGTCACATCCAGAACTTGATAGGCTGTAACTTTCCAGAGTATTATACTCCCAATAACAGGAATCTCATGTCAGTGTTAAAGTTCCTCTGATATCAAAATTAAACTAACCTTGAAGGAAGAATATAAAATAAACTGTATTTTATTTCTAAAATACAGTAGATAGATAGACCTGGTAAGCACATTAAAAAAACTGATTATTGATCACATGGTATTCAGTCTTCTTTACCATTGACATACTATATTCCAAAGGTATCAGCCCAGGGATCTCCTAAAACAAACAGTGATAGGAAAGATACAAAATAAAAGTAACTGCACAGAATTGCAGTTACCTGAGAAATATTTTACTCAATTAAAATAAAAAATTACTTTTTCAACAAGTGATTTGTAAAATTACAATTACTTCACAGAACGTCAGTCTTTAAGAAATCACTGACATCTTTTTCACATTAGACAGAAATAATACCAAAGTTTGCAAGGAAAAATATATTATTTTATTTGGTGTACTTTAGCATAGATAGAGACTATCATCACTGAGATTTTCAAAATCATTGCTCCCAAACAAAGCTTGCATTTCACACTCATGTTCTTATTATTTTTGGACAAATTAATTCAAAATATTTATCCAGATAGGTAAATGGAAATTCGTTAATGATTTCACTGTCACAGAACTACTTTTTAATGCATTGACTCAGCACTCCAGAGAGTGTAATCTGGTGAACTTGTGACATGCAGTTTGATACTACGATTTTAATCAAGGATATTCTAATAATTTTATGTTAGACAAACACCTACATTGATATCCTCTTTTTACAATTTGTAAGAACAATCAGGATCCTAATTATTCACCTTACAGGTTTGAGTTTGAGGCTGATGATGTCCTTAATATGGACGAAACATGTTCCTTGTAACTTTTTATGATAAGATTTAATTCTTAATTTACTAGATCTCTTTGTATTGAATAGGTGGATATTAAAAATAACACTTGTAACATACTTTGTATTTAAGTGGTATGTTCCGAGCTGTTAGCGGAGAGATGGCATGCAATGACATTTGTAGACAAATAAGTTTTAGTGGCGTCTTTAAAAGTAGGAAAGATCAAAATATGAAGATAAAGTTGGAATTCAAGAGGACAAATTGGGGCAAATATTCATTTTTAGGAAAGGGAGTTAGGGAATGGAATAACTAAGGGAGATGTTAAATAAATTTCCAATTTCTTTGAAATCATTTAAGAAAAGGCTAGGAAAACAACAGATAGGGAATCTTCCACCTGGGCGACTGCCCTAAATGCAGATCAGTATTGATTGATTGTTCTGCCGTTAAACAGGTGTGTGCCCAATATAATGTTGGTGATTCTACTGTGCAGGATATTTTATGCAACAAAAGACAAACTTCTATCATTTGCTTGTTCCTTCAATGCAAACAGTGGTATGGCAAATCAAAAAACTATGCAAAATCTACGTTTGAAGAGTTGACAAATGCATGTTGGAGTGGTTTTCATAGAAGCGAGCTCAAAGGACTCCAGAATCGGGACCGATCTGTATGACTAAAGTGAAGTTTTTCACAATACAGTAATACTGTAATTATTATTGTTGTATGGTCCACCTTTTTCAATACTATATTATGCAATATTATTGAATTACATTACTAAACTAGGGACTAGTTTTGGCCTTGGTTGGCCATCTTCAGCCTTAATGTAATACATCTAATAACGAAATAAATGTAAAAACACACAATTGACATGAAAACTAATCTACAAACACACAATTAACATTAAAATCTGGGATGAACTAAATGTAAAATCTGAAAAATAAATTAGGCTCTAAATTCTTAGCATCTGGAGAATGCTCATGATCCAGACTCTTTTTTGTATTGATATTCATAGAATTGTTAGTTCCATCACTGCTAATCATTAAAATTTTCATCGCAAAATGGGAACTGGTAAATGTTGATTCTGTAGTCAGATCATTAATCACCAAATCTACTTGAGTGATGTTAGCAGTATGCAAGCCACTGGATGCCACTGTAAATAACCACCAGCTGACGCAATATGCTAGATGGTGTTTCCACATCAAAATAAAATGAAATGTTCCCGTAGTGCTTGTTAAAACCATGCTGAAATGCTGTTGCACATTTTCAGGATGGCACATGAAGATATGGTTAAAACTGACACATTCTTAATTTGTGGCTGGTATAGATTCGCAATTCATTGCGATGTCCATGAAGTTAACCTGAATAAATATAGATAAAATTAGATAAAATTAATGAATAGAAGGAAAGAGAGAGCGTGTTAGTCACATGGCATAGGTTATATGGGACTTGCCTCTTGTTGCAGCATGTGGTGCATGGTGTATTGTTGTGTGCCTCATACTGATGGTTGTGAGATTCAAAGGAAAAGGAAGGGGCAGGGCAAAGGGGCAAAGGAAGAGGTCAGATAAAGGAGAGATGGGTAGAGGGGAATGGTGAGAGAATTAAGGCGGGGCCGAAGGATGTGGGAAAAGGGATGGCTGCTGAGGAAAGGTGATGTGAATATTATGAAAAACTGAATTACGACTTGTTGGTTTGACGTTTCTAAAAATGGGAATCAGAAGGTCAAATGGGTTATTTAGCTTCTCTGAAATGTCATTAAGATTATGATTTGGGTTAAAATATTGATCTATATGTATAAAGCAGCTTTCAGTAATGTTAAGGATGGGTCCTTTGTTGATGATTTTGGGGAGAATTTTTATATCTTGTTTTATTTCTGTGAATTTGTGATTATAGTCATGCATATGCTGTCCTACAGCTGAAAATTGATTGTACTTCAGGGCATTGACGTGTTCCGAGTACCTTATATTAAAATTCCTCCCGATCTGTCCGATGTAAGAAGAATTACAACTGTTGCAAATAATCCTGTATACTCCTGATTTTGAAAAACTATTGAACTTGTTTATGGATGTGGCATTATATAAGATTTGTGCATTCCTATTGTTGGTTTTGAAAACTACTTTTACATCGTGCTTTTTAAAAATGTTGGTGACTTTGTAAATTTGTTCGTTGAACGTAAAGATAGAAATGGAGGAGTTGTTTTGTTTATCTTTTTTCAAAGTGGTAGAGGAGCGATATTTATATTTATTGATTATTTTTTCAATGAAGAAACTGTTGTATCCATTAGATTTAGTTCATGGTGTTCAACTCATTTTTGAGGTCTCTTTTAGACATTGGAACATTGAAGGCTCGATTCACCATGCTGTTATACGCTGCTCATTTGTGAATTTGGGGGTGTGCAGAATCTTGACGGATTGTAATGACTGCTTGGGTGGGTTTTCTGAAAATCTTATATCTTAAGAATTGGGTGCCTGATAAAAATCAATTTTCTGTTCAATTTCGGATTGAAGTGCTAATTTTATATGCAGGTCAGTGTTACAAGTGCACTAGGAAAGTTTTGCAATATGCAAAAGCAGTTGGCTGGACACCCCTGTTATGGTGAGGGATGAAAAGAGGGGTGAAAACTGGTCTAGAAGACAGCAAGGTGCGACTTTCACACCAGTTGTTACCAAGCAGTGGGATTGAAAGCAAGTTAAGATGTCAGTGTGGTCTAAAGGTGAATATCGCGGAATTATCCACTACAATTTTGCTCGTGGATTAACTGTTGACCAGTGCCTGGAGGAAATGACTCCTGTGCTGGGGAAAGACTGTCCACATCGGACAACAATTTTCCGCTGGTACAAAGAGTTCCAGAGGGGAAATTTTGGGGTTGAAGACGATCTTCGTTCTGGACGACCGTCTGAATCAGTGACTGAGGAAAACATTGAAGCTGTGAGGAAAATGTTGCAGCAAGAGAGCCGGTTGACATATCAGCAGGTAGAAGAGACCCACCACATCCCTGCATCAGCTATTCATTCAATTCTACACGACCATCTCCATGTTAGAAAGGTTTGTTCACTTTGGGTGCCCCATTCACTTTCAGAGGAACAAAGGGCACATCGAGTGAAATGGTGCCAAAAAATGCCAAAACAGTTTGAAAATGGGACTTCACGTAATGTCAATAGCACCGTTACAGGTGGCTTTATTATTACGATGTCCCAACAAAATTCCAGAACAAGGTGTGGCTGTTTGAAGATAAGGGTACTCCTGTGACTGTGCGAAAGTCAAGTTCAGTGAAGAAAAGGATGATTGCAGTATTCTCCACTAAACGGGGCATCCGACTCGGGTTATGTTAGAAACACAAAGGACAGTTACTGCGAAGTGGTACAGTGAGACTTGTCTGCCTCAGGTCATCCAGGCTCTCAAGCAGCTCCGTCCAAGGTCACGGCTCAACACTTGGCTCTTGCATCACAACAATGCTCCAGCACATTGTGCTAATGTAACAATGGATTTTCTTGCCAGATCAGGGGTGACTGTGCTTGATCACCCTCCATACAGTCCTGATCTTGCAACATGTGACTTCGCACTCTTCCCAGAAGTGAAGATGAAGCTGAAAGGGTGGTGTTTTGTATCTGACGAGGAGCTTCTGGCAGCATTGGATCAAGAGTGTGAAAATGTAACCGAGGAAAAATGGCAGAGTTGGTTCAGTGACTGGTTTTGATATATGGAGAAGTGTGGTGTGGTGGTGGAAATTATTCTCAAAAAGTCTAAAGCATTCACTCACACTGCAAAACTTTCCTAGTGACATTTGTGGTTAAATTAATGAGGGTGGTAGCAGTGTCTGTGATGCTCTCATCCATAATTACTATGGTGTCATCTACATATCTTGTCCAGAAAAGGATGTTGTCAAAGTTATTATTATTATTATTATTATTATTATTATTATTATTATTATTATTATTATTATTATTATTATTATTATTATTATTATTATCAATTTTGGTGTGTTCCACAAAATTCAAGTAAATCTCAGCTAAGATATCCGAGGCCGGCGATCCCATAGCCAATCCTTCTTGTTGATAAATAACATTATCAGGTTTAACCATATCTTCACGTGCCGTCTTGACAATGTCTAACAGCATTTCAAAATGATTTTAACAAGCACTACGGGAACATTTTATTTTGATGTAGAAACACCATCAGCAGTTCTGCGTCGGCTGGTGGTTATTTACAGTGGCATCCAGTGGCTTGCATACTGCTAACACCACTCAAGTAGATTTGGTGATTAATGATCTGACTACAGAATCAACATTTACCAGTTTCCATTTTGCGATGGAGATTTTAATGATTAGCAGTGATGGAACTAAATTCTATGAATATCAATGCAAGAAAGAATCTGGATGATGAACATATTCCAGATGGTAAGAATTTAGAGCCTAATTTATTTTTCAGATTTTACATTTAGTTCATCCCAGATTTTAATGTTAATTGTGTGTTTGTAGATTAGTTTTCATGTCAAGTGTGTGTTTTTACATTTGTTTAGTTATTAGATGTATTACATTAAGGCTGAAGATGGCCAACCAAGGCCGAAACTAGTCCCTAGTTTAGTAATGTAATTCAATAATATTGCATAATATAGTAATGAAAAAGGTGGACCATACAGCATTAATTTAATAATTATTATTGTGATCACAATTCAATATGGATCCAAACCATGTTTATATCCTATGACGAAGTTTTTCTTTGAAGCTCTTGGGATGGAGAGTGATTTTGATGCATCATCCAGATGGTTTACATGCTTTAAACAGTGACATGGGCTTGATCCCAGAACAAATTTACAATGCGAATGAGTCTGGCTATATTGGAAATGCCTACCAACCCAAGGATGCTCAAGTTTGCTTGGATGAACAGTGAGATTTTTAAACTGTGGTTTGACAATAACTTCTTCCCCAAAGTTCGTAAACATTTAAAGTCAAATGGACTCTCAGAAAAGGCCGTTCTTTTGATAGATAATGCACCCATGCACCCAAATCAATCCATTTTAAAATCAGCAGATGGCAACATTTATGCAAAATTTTTGCCTCCCAGTATCACTGCAATAATCCAGCCTATGAACCAGGGCATAATATCTGCACTTAAAAAAATTATTGGTTATCTCTTCTTCAAAAGAGCATTGAAGAGGGCAATGATCTCAAAACTTTTTGGAAAGAATTTACAATTCTTGATGCTATTTATGAGATTCATTCAGCTTGAGAAGAATCAAAACCATTGACAATTGTGCGGTCTTGGGAAAAAATCATCCCAGATATTTCTGAAGGCGATGGATTTCTCGGATTTGATGAAGCCAATACAGTTTGTACAGTGACTGAAGCCGTAAAACTGTCCCAAGTGGAGAGGAAGTTGACGAAGACAATATTTGTCAGTGGTTCAATTGTGACCAGAATGACCAAGGCTATAAAAAGAGCTGACAGACGAACAGATTGTTGACAAAGTAGAGGGCAACAAGGGAGCGGGAAGTGAAAGTGATGAGGAGGGGGCTGCTTGTGCCAGACAAGCACAACAAACAGTTACTCATGGGGCTGCCTTGGCAAATGTCGAGTCATTGCTGGAGTATATCGAGGGCCAGAATGAATCCTCTCATCGCCAAAAACTTGTTTTGAGAAACTTGAGAAGCAAAATAAAGAAAAAGTGTTTCTTGGCACAAAAGCAGAAAACCATGACCGATTATTCTCAGGAACAGTAAAGTTAGGTAGTCTGAATATATTTCTTTGCCTCATTAGTTTCAATGAAAAGTGCTGTGTATTTTTCCATTTATTAATTGTGCTGAGTGCTACTTTTACTGCAGTGTATTGGGTAAGTTAATGAAAAACAATACAGTAGTATCATTATCATTTTAACTGTACTTTCAGTGTGCCTGTTCTGTTTTTAAATTTTTGTGGGTTAATTGCAATTTTACTTCTCTGGCAAGCCTTAACCCTACATTATCCCTGTTAATCGAGAACTGAGTGTAGTATCTGTAATGGGTTCTAGCTGTAATGGGTTCTAAGTGCACACACTGGCACCTTTACATAGTCTGTTAGAGATGTACGGACAACAGGCTAAACAAATGACTCATGTTCTTGTTGCTTCAGTCTGGTGGTCGCTAAACAAGCTGTTACTTTGGGGAACTGGACTTTTTCTATAATTGAACAGTTACATGCTTTTCCCTCAACACTGTTTCTGCTTTGGACAATGTGGCTATCTGACATTCGGCACCCTGTCCAGCTCCACGGCTAAATGGTTAGCAGACTGGCCTTGATAGCACGCTGATCTTTGGTTCAGGGGGTCCCAAGTTTGATTCCTGGTAGGGTCAGGGAATTAACTTTCATTAGTTAATTCCTATGGCTTGGGGGCTGGGTGTTTGTGACATCTTCAGCATTAGATTTCATCTTAGATAGGGCCCCATCCTCAGAGATGTGCAGGTTGCCTACATGGCATCAAATCAAATGACCTGCACCAGGCCTCTCTTTAGCCCCCATACCATTATTATTATTATTATTATTATTATTATTATTATTATTATTATTATTATTATTATTATTATTATTATTATTATTATTATTCAACACCTTGTCTCATAGAGTGAATAGCCACTGTCAGCGTGGCAAACTGCAGAGATGAAGACTTACAGGATAATTAAATATTTCATGAACAGCTTACTGATAGTTTATCTGCTGTTCCGAGTGACTATGAAAGTGTAGACAATCATGATTCAGTGGACAGCAATTTCAGCTGTGGGCCATTTACTTCAAGTGGTACATGCAGGATTCTGTGTATGGTGTTAACACATTCACTTCTATCTCCCTCCACAGGTATTTAATCATGCAACCCAGCAATTTTTAGATGCACCCCTGACTCCTTAGGTAACATGTAAGACACAGATTTAACTTAGTATCACTCCTATACTATGTATGTGCAACCCTTGTCCCATTCCTCTATGGGGTCCAGTATAAAGTGACATGAATCTTCGTAGCGAGTTTCTATGACCCTTCGTGATGTCAACCTCATCAGAGGAGTTAATGAGATGAGATGAAATGAATGACGTGATATATAATAGTAGGAAGGGAGAACCCGGTGCCGGCACCTAGCCTACTCCTGCCAAATAGCACCATGGGGCCTGCTCAACGCACAGCTCCATCCGATGGATGAATCAGCATCAGCAGCATCATGTGCCCTCACTCCATACGAGCCCTGTGGAGAGGTTTGAATTAAATCCAGGCTTTTGGCATGAAATCTACTTGTTAGAAATTGTATACCGCCACCTCCCCTACCCTGCCAGCCAACATTCTGATGGTGACATTTTTTCAACCAATTGAACTCTAACTGGCTAACCACAGTGTAAGACTATATAGATTTCAATGCCTTAACATCTTACTTATGTGACTAAATAATGCCAAGGGCATTCCTGAGGTAGTAGACCATTTCCTATGGGTACAATACTCTTCAGATTCTTATGGACCAAGTCATACCAGTATTAAAGGAAAGACCATTCAGTAAGTTTGATTAATTCATCTCAAGTAATATAAACATTCAACATTTTGTTCAAGCTTGCATCTTTTGGTAGATATGCTCCTCTCAGCTGGTCTGCAGCATGAGAACCAAAAATGAGCAATCCAGTCATCAGTGTGTTAAGTTGGAGATACAGTATTTAATATTTATACTTAAGATTTTATGTGAACAAAGAAGCTACCTTTTATCTTTGTGATGTTTGATTTAATGTCTGATGGTTTCATTCTTGAGGCTCTAAACTTCAAGTCTAGTTCTGCAAATAAAATCAGCTGAAACTCATTTTTAGAAAATAGAACTCAGAGAATTAGAGTAGGTGATGTGTTAACTGATCCTGTAATAATTAAGACTTCGGGGGGTACCCACACAGCAATATAATTGGCCCTTCATGTTTTCTTATATATATAAATGATATGAGTAAAGAACTGGAATTACAGATAACGCTATTTTGAGGCAACGTTATACTTTATAGAGAAGTAACTGAGTAGCAGGATTGTGAGCGACTGCAGGGGGACTTAGACAATGTTGTGAGATGGACAGCAGATAATGGTATGATAGTAAATGGGATGAAAATCAAATTGTAAGTTTCACCAGGAGGAAAAGTCCTCTCAATCATGGGGAACAATGTAAATACCTACGAGTTAATATAAAGAATAATCTTTATTGGGGTACCGGTAATCATATTGACGAGGTTGTTAATAAATGTTACAGATCTCGTTACATGGCTATGCCAGTATTTAAGGGTTGTAGGAAGGATGTAAAGGAGAGGGCATATAAGTCACAAGTAAGACCCCAATTAGAGTATGCTTCCAGTGTATGGGACCCACATCACGATTACTTGATACAAGAACTGGAAAAGATCCAAAGGAAAGCAGCATGATTTGTTCTGGGTGATTTTCGACAAAGGAATATTGTTATGAAAATGTTGCAAACTTTGGACTGGGACAACCATGTAGTATGTTACACGTGATAAAAAACATTTTTGAATCCGTATTGAAAGTATTTGCATTAAATAAAACTAGTTTATTTTTATTGTTTACCCAATACAATTGTATTGATATAAAGATAATAATGAACCCCTAATTGTATATATAATTGTATTCAATACAATTCAATACAATTGAATAGGTGGGTAAACAATAAAAACAAACGAGTTTCATTTAATTAGTATGTTTTGAGCTGTCAGTGGAGAGATGACGTGAAACGACACTCGTTTGACAAATATACTTGAGCGGAGCTTTCTAAATGTAGGAAAGATCATAATATGAAGATAAAGTTGGAATTCAAGAGGACAAATTGGAGCAAATATTCATTTATATGACAAAGAGTAAGGGACTGGAATAAATTATCAAGAGAAATGTTTGATAAATTTCCAAGTTCTTTAAAAATGTTTAAGACAGAGCCAAGAAGTCTGCCATCTGGGCGACAACTCTAAATGCAGGTCATTGATGATTGAAACTGGTTGTTGATTGAAAATGTACTGAAATATTTTAATAACTTTAGGATTAGGTAAGTCAAATATTGCATATGTTCTGTGGGTCCCGTAAGAGCTTGATGTGTACTCAACTTTTGAATATAGCTGTATAGAATTAGGGGTACATTATTGTCTTTATATCTATAATATTACTCCTGAAACAAACAGCTAACATAGCTTTAGATTCACCATTGTTAATCATTTTAGAATATGAAATTCTGACTAGTGATGAACAGAAACTTATTAGAAAGTTATGGAGCTACCTTTCCTTGAGTGCACGTTCAGACTCCAGAAGAACTTGAACCCTGGTGTTGACTCTACTTAGCTCTGCCCTCTGGTTCTCCATTTCTGATCGCAAAGCTGCCACTTCTTGATCACTGCTGGGGGGTAACACTTGAAGAGAGGCTCGTGCTTGACAGTTTTGACAACAGGCCACAGTTCCACAAGATGAACTTGAAGCTGAAAAAATATTAGTATTGTTGAAGAAATTTTTAA
Organism: Anabrus simplex; assembly: GCF_040414725.1. Taxonomy (NCBI): domain Eukaryota; kingdom Metazoa; phylum Arthropoda; class Insecta; order Orthoptera; family Tettigoniidae; genus Anabrus; species Anabrus simplex. The sequence goes on from NC_090265.1 coordinate 42,061,249, forward strand.
TTTTCTTTATTCAATGGGATGTTATATAACTGTTAAATCTTTTTGCAAAATACATATTGAAATTAATTCAATAAATAGGAAATATGTTAACTCATAAAAAAATCACAATAGAAGAAAAGAAAATCAAAATTGTTGACAAATTTAAATATTTAGGAGAAAAATAACATATAACTTCAATGAAAAGCCAACATAGCACAATAAAATAAATAAACTGACCAGAGCACAATATATCACCAAGAACACATACAATTTATTTATTTCATATCAGAGTGTTGAAAAACTTTAAATATACACATACAATGAAAAGGCCTCTCAGCAGCTAAAAAAATAAAACACTATAAAACAGTTACACAACATATGCAAGTGCAAGATCTTGTTGAAAAACACTTTCGCATCTGGAGAGAGTTTTTGTACCTACCCTTCTTTGAAGGACTTCTATGCACTGGTCACTGTCTGTCATACCCTTAATGAGGACTAAAGGTCCTGGCCCCTTGTAGATAAACTATCCCCAGAACATCACTTTCGGAGGATGTTTAGGTGCTTGTTAAATATGGGCTGGTGACACTTTCCCTGATGTTTTTTTACACACATAAGGAACACTCTGAAAATATGACCTTCTTCCAATCTTTCACAGATCAGTCTTTATGCAGTTCAGCCCATATCAATAGCTTATCGCACATAGCATCCATCAGAAGCTGTTTCTTTACCAGTCTATGCTTTCTTCTTCCTGCCTCTAACAGTCTGAAGTGAACAAGTCACCTACTCTGACTTAAATCTCGGTTTAGATCAACATCTGAAAACTTGGGGTTTATTTTACTCTTCCTAATGAGTAAATGGTCTTCTTTTTGTGTAGTCATGCATTTCTGACCTTCAGCAATAAAAAGGACCCAGTTTCTCAGTACTGCTTCAAAAGTGAACTTACTGTAGTCATACTAGCACCACATTATGAAGCAATTTGTCTTTGTGTCACAGAGGTATGCTCAGCTAATGGCACAATTTTTAACCGTTTCCACGTATCCTTTATTGATTTGCAGTACAAAAGCATGACATGGTTCTGAAAATGTATACAACCTTACTCGGAGACATTCAACTAACAACTACTGCATTACCAAAGACATACAAAAATGCCCAATAATACCGCCATACACCTATAATGCAGTTAGCTTGAAAGCAGAAACAGTATTCAGCGGGAACGCATGATTCTGCCAACGTTATTTATAAATAGTTGTAGAAATGACTGTGTTTGGAATAATTTGCACACTACTGTCTATTGTTGCTCCTGGCACAAATAAAATAAAGTCTCACAGCTGCTGGAAAGCTAACAAGACGATCAAGGTCTTGCAGGTACTCAATAGGTTCAAGTCCGGGAAATAAGAGAAATTGGGAAGTACTTACAAGTTGTGCTCTTCCAATCAGTGTTGAACATTTCTAGCCACGAGACATGCCCCATTGTCTTACTGGAAGACTGCATTAGCATAAATGGGTTCGTGTGATCCACAAGCATGGATTCATTACCAATTAGTAATGTGACTTGTGTGTCACAGGAATTAATTTTTAAGATTACTTTAGCTATATATTGTTTTTGTTTTAATTTGTATTTTTAACGTGAAAGTAACAATTGTTGTGAACATTGTAATTGGGACTCATGACCTGTTATGTTCACAATAAATAAATAAATAAATAAATAAATAAATAAATAAATAAATAAATAAATAAATAAATAAATAAATAAATAAATAAATAAATAAATAAATAAATAAATAAATAAATAAATAAATAAATAAATAAATAAATAAATAAATAAATAAATTCCTTTTCTTGCTTTTGTGTTTGCCCTGTGTTCCTAGTCTTTTATCATCTGTAGTCTTCTTTACCTCTTCTGTTTCTACCCTTTATCTGTATTTTTCTGTCTTCCTTCTTATCCCACATTTCCTGCATCATGACTGAAGATTCATCAAGATCTGTTGATGCCTGCCCTCTTGAAAAAGTACAATTTATGAATCTCATGTTTTTCATTCCATATTGACTTTATATGTCACATGAATATTCCTTGAAAGGAAAAAATCGAGGTTCTACCTTATTCAGTTCATTTCAAATCTTTAAACCATTAAATCTATAAAAGCAAGTAAAAGATTTGGTACATGTTCTGGGTATAATTGTTGGTCTTCTTCAGCTGTGAAAATTACTAAATATAGGCCCCTATACATATGATTGATGAAAAACATAACTGAAATGATGATCACCACCACCACCACCACCACCACCACCACCACCACCACCACCACCACCACCACCACCACCACCACCACCACCACCACCACCACCACCACCACCACCATCATCATCATTATCATAATCTGGAGCAGTTTCCAACCATAGGCTGGGTCTGCTTGGAGCATAAGCCACTCCATCGTTTTCTGTCCATCCACCATTTCTCTTCTCTCACTGTTGCCCAGTTCCCTCCTCTTGCCTCAATACTTTTCTTTACACCTTTCAGCCATCTGTCCCTCAGTCTTCCTCTAGATCTCCTTCCCTTCAACTCCATTTCTAGCATCCTTCTTGGTATCCTCTCTTCTCCCATTCTCTTAACACGTCCATACCACTGCAACTTTGATTTTTCAATCTTTTCTGTAGGGGTACCTCATTTACCATTTCTCATACTCTCTCATTTCTTACTCTGTTCATTCTCGTTAAACCTACTTGACACCTTTGAAACTTTATTTCCACTGCTTGTATTCTACTTTTATCCCTCTCCTTCATCACCCATGTTTCTGATACAAACGTCAAAATTGGCATAAAATAAGTGTTGTAGATAATTCTTTTATATTTCTGTGGTACATCCCTGTTCCATATCAATCCTCCCACACCCTTAAAGAATCCACTTGCACACCTTTCTCTTTCATTGATTTCCAGCCTGTTTCCTCCATTTTCTCCAACTGCACTTCTCAGATATTTAAAGCTTTCAGCTCTTTTCAACTGCTCCCCTCCTTATGTCATGCCACTGTATGTTCGGTTATTGTTTCGTGTTGTTAACAACATTTCACTCTTTTGGGCTGAGAACTTCATTCCACAAGATAACACAACTTCCTACCATACATTTAGCTGTTCCTGCACTTCACTCTCACTGCTTCCCCACAACACTGCTTTCATTCTTCTCTCCCCAGTGGTCTGTACTACCTTCTATATTACATCATCATCACCACTATAAATAGTAGAGGTGAGAGGACACTTCCTTGCTTTACATTACATTCCACACTATCCGCATCAGCCACTGTGTACCCGCTTCCCCTGCAGCTCTTATCTTTCCCAGTTTCATCCTCTTCACAGCGTCCTTCACTTCTGTCCAGGTTAACTCCTCCATTTTCTCCTCACACTTGTCTTCAATTTCCTCAATATGATCTTCTTCATTTAATCCAACCACATTCAGGAGGCCCTCAAAATATTCCTTCCAAATTAGTTTAATTTCTTCCTTTTTCTCCACTAGGTTACCATTTTTATCCTCTATTCTCTCCACTTCACTCTGCCTACCCTTCCTTTTATTTCTCACCGTTCCATACAATACTTTCTGATGCCTTTGCTATCTTTCTCCATCATCTATGTCCACTTCTACATCCACTTTCTCCTCTCCTCTGTAACCAGTTTTTAGCTTCCATCTGTTTGTCTTATCTTGTCTCTGGTGTTCTTTATTGGAACCATGCCCGAAACACCAAATATTATGGTCAAAACATGTACTAAACTTTGTTAAATATGTTAAAAAATGGGCAAACATCTCTAAAATAATTGTCACATTATAAACTATTCTTCTAAGACTGAAGTTCCATGTGAATATCCGCCAATTTGAATCGCACACCCAGAAGCAACAAAGTAACCTCATTTTCTCGAAAAGAAAAGTTTTCTCCACCAATTGAATTGTGCCATCGCTCTTTGTATAACATGAAGAGCATCCCTGATTTTTTTGTTGGTGTAATTTAGAAACACCCTGTATAATGGTGAAACATGCCAAAAAGTCTGTTTGGTGGTTCTCAAGATCCACTCTCACAAACACCAGGAACTTAATTTTATAATAAGTATATATTTGTAAATTTCAAGAAGCTACATGATATGATAACAAGAAAAAGACTTTGACCATACTATGGGATTATGGCACCTATGCTAAAAATCAGGCTGCATGAAAAATGATAGTAAAAAATGAGATCTTGATTTAAAGTAATAACTGGAATCAGGTCCCTAATCTTTTCCCATTTTATTGTTCTTAATTTACATGCTTAATTTACCGAATGGTATAACCTGGTAAGGTTCTGTGGTGTTTAAGAATTTCAATATCTTAAGCTAATAAGGATGCTATGATGAAATGAGTCAGGTTGGTGTTGAGTGAAAACTTACCTGCAGAATTTAGTTTATGGAGTTCCTTCTTATGTTTCAGTTGACGTGGTCGCATGGGTGCACTGTGACCAGACGAAGCAGTAGACAGTGCATCGTGGTTGACCTTGGTATCATCAGCACCTTGTCCAAGTGAACTGGGCGGACTTTCAGAGCCTGAGTGTAAGGTACGATGAGAATCTGAACTCACTCCCGATGATGAACTCAGCTGGTGGCTCAACAGTACTGATGCTCTGGCACTTGATTTACTGCTGGAGCGAACTGAAACGCACCAAAAGACCTCTGTAATAATTTTATTATTTTTCCAAGAAACAAATCAAATCATCGTAACATCTCCATATAAAGGAGAACAATAAAACTTTGATTTCCACCTATTCAATACTATCAATAGTATCCTGCAACATCTCCATATGCCGCGGCGTAGGTTAAAGAAAACTCAAAAATGTCATACGGTGTTAAGTATAACCTTATATCTATATATATATAAAATAACTTGTCCTGACTGACTGACTGATTCATCATCAAAAAAATATTAATGTTTATTTATTCCACCTATTCAATACATAAAAAGTGATTTTAACTAAGAATTAAAATCTGTGAATAAAATTACAGGGACATGTTTTGCCCTTTATTTAAGGGCATCTTCAGCCTTAATCTCAATCTGAAAGACAAAAAATCAGGATCCTCATTGTTCTTAATTGTGGCTGGTTTAAAGAAAATTATAAATTAAAAATGAATGTGAGGATGATGTAGGAAATATGCTTTATTTTAAAAAAAACAACCACAATTAAGAACAATCAGGATCCTGATTTTTTATCTTTCAGATTGAGATTAAGGCTGAATATGCCCTTAAATAAAGGGCAAAACATGTCCCTGTAATTTTATTCACAGATTTTAATTCTTAGTTAAAATCACTTTTTATGTATTGAATAGGTGGAATAAATAAACATTAATATTTCTTTGACTTTATTGTACAATTCAATACGGACCAAAATATGAGAATTATAACATGTAATGATTCATCATCACCGAGCCAAAACTTCTAGACATAAAAAAATGAAATTTTGGGGATACATTCATATTAACATGTAAGTGCTCACTAAGGGAGGATTTTTGGATATCCCGTCACTAAGGGGGTGAAAAGGGGGGTGAATATTTAAAATGAGGATATCTATATCTCATAAACTTGAAAGTTTACAGATGTAAAAATTGGTATGTGGAATCTCCTTTAAAAATAAAGAAACACGTATTCTTTTGTTTTAGGAAAATCCCATTAAGGGGGGTGAAAAATGGGGGAAAATGGGTTGAACACCTTTTATGAGAAGACTTATATCTCAAAAACTGAAGATGTTACAGGCATGAAAATTGAAATTTGGAATCTCCTTTAAAAATAAAGAAACACATATTTTTGTGTTTTTGGACAATCCGATGAAATTGGTATTTGGAATCTCCTTTAAAAATAAGGAAACACGTATTCCTTGGTTTTTGGAAAAGACCCTTAACGCGGGAGGGGGTGTGTGTGTGTGTGAAAGAATTGAAAAATTAGTTGAATTATTTGTATGAGAATGTACGTATACATACCAAAAAATCTAAAGATGTTAAAAACATGAAAACTGGTATTTGGAATCTGCTTTAACAATAACGATAAAAGCAAATACACATTTACAGGGGAGGGCGGGATCAACTTGGTAGAGGGGGTGATGAAAATGGAGATGAATTCCTTTTACAAGGATATATATATATATAAAAAACTGAAGATGTTACAGAAGCGATAATTGGTATTTGGAAGCTCTTTAAAAGAAACAAGTACTGTATGTTTTTGGAAAATTCACTTGAGTGGGGAGTGTGAAAGGAAGTAAAAAATTGAACACTTTTTATTGAGAAACTTATATTCTCAAACTGAAGATTACAGATGTGGAAATAGGTATTCGGAATCTCCTTTAAAATAAAGAAATACGCTTTCCTGGGTTGGGGGAAACCAACTTAACGGACGGGGGTGAAGTGATAGAGGAGTTGAATTCTTTTCAAGAGGATACTTATATCTCAAAAACTGAAGATGTTATAGACATGAAAATTTGCATTTGGAATTATCTTTCAAACAAACGAAACACGTAATCTTTTATCTTTGGGAAATCCACTTAAGGGGGATGAATTATTTGAAAAATGATTTTAATACCTTGTATGAGGATACTTATATATAAAAAACTAAAGATGTTACAGACATGAAAATTTGTATTTGGAATCTCCTTTAAAAATAAAGAAACCTGCATTTTTGGGGTGGGGGGAATCAACTTGGGGGCGGGGGCAGTGAAAAAGGAGTTTAATTCCTTTCTATGAGGATACATATATCTCAAAACCGAAGAGGTTACAGTCATGTAAACAAAGAAACACGTTTTTTTGGTTTTCAGAAAATTCACTTAAGGGGATGGTGAAAGGAAGTGAAAAATATTAATTTTTATGGAGAAACTTATATCTCAAGAACTTAAGGTTGCACACATGAAAATTTTACTTGGAATCACTTTAAAAAATATAGTAACACTCATTTTTGGTGGGGGGGATCAACTGAACGGTTTGGGATGAAAAAGGAGTTGAATTTTTTTATGAGGATACTCAAAACCTCAAAAACTGAAGATGTTAGAGGCATGAACATTCATATTTGGAATATTCTTTCAAAGTAAAGAAACACGTGTTCTTTTGCTATGGAAGTCCACTTGAGGGGGTGAATGAATTGAAAAATTAGTTGAATTCCTTGTGTGAGGATACTTATATCTAAAAAAATTAAAAATATTGTTAAAGACATGAACATTTGTATTTGGAATCTCATTTAGAAATAAAGAAGCATGCACTTTTGGGGAGGGGGAATCAACTTAATGGGTAGGAAGGAGGGTGTAAAAGGAGTTTTTTTTTTTTTTGCTATTGGTTTTACGTCGCACTGACACAGATATGTCTTATGGCGACGATGGGACAGGAAAGGGCTGGAAGTGGGAAGGAAGCGGCCGTGGCCTTAATTAAGGTACAGCCCCAGCATTTGCCTGGTGTGAAAATGGGAAACCACGGAAAACCATCTTCAGGGCTGCCAGCAGTGGGGCTCGAACCCACTATCTCCCGAATACTGGATACTGACCGCACTTAAACGACTGCAGCTATCGAGCTCAGTAAAAAGGAGTTCAATTACTTTCATGAGTATAATTATATCTCAAAAACTGAAGATGTTACAGACGTGAAAATTAGTATTTGGAATCTCCTTTAAAAATAAAGAAACACGCATTTGCTTTTCGGCATATCGATGTAAGGGGCGTGGGGTTGAAAATAAGTAATTAAAGAGTTGAAATACTGTATCTTAAAAACTGAAGCTGTTACAGACATGAAAGTTGGTATTTTGAATTTCCTTTTAAAATAAAGAAACACACACTTTTTGTTTTCGGAAAGTCCACTTAAGGCGGGAGAAGGGTGGAAATAAGTGAAGCAGAAGAAGAAGTTGAATTATTCTTATGAGTATACATTTATCTCAAAAACTGAAGGTGTTACAGACGTACAGGCATGAAAACTGGTATTTGAATATCCTTTAAAAATAATGAAAAAGTATTCTTTTGCTTTGAAATATCCAATCGAGGGACTGAAAAGAATTGGAAAAGCGGGTGCATTTTAAAAATGAGTACCGGTATATCTACATTATAAGTCGTCCGGCTCCATGGCTAAATGGTTGGCGTGCTGGCCTTTGGTCACAGGGGTCCCGGGTTTGATTACCGGCAGGGTCGGGAATTTTAACCATTATTGGTTAATTTCCCTGGCACGGGGGCTGGGTGTATGTGTTGTTTTCATCATCATTTCATCCTCATCATGACGCACAGGTAGCCTACGGGCGCCAAATCAAAAGACCTGCACCTGGCAAGCCGAACCCGCCCTGGGATCTCCCGGCACCAAAAGCCATACGCCATTTCATTTTACATTATATGTCAAAAACTTAACATGCTAGAGACAAGAAACTTGGTATTTGGAAAATCCTTTAAAAATACAGGAACCTGTACCTTTTTCTTTTGAGAGAGGGCACTTGCAGTATTTATGTGTAATTTGGTCACATTGTATAAAGTCTTCCCTAAATGAACTAATGGTGAAACAGAACAGGGCAATAAGGAACATATTTAACTTACCATTATACACCCCAGTAAAAGAACTATACACTCAGACCAAAATTCCCCCTCTCAGCATAATTACAGAGCTTAATTCTGTCTTACTAATGTATAAAATAAAAAGAAACATAATATTTTACAACACTACTTTAATAACCAATTCAGACAACCACAGGTATCAAACTAGACATGCAGATGACTTGGCCTTGTATCACATCCACTCTTCAAAATATGGGAAGAACAGTTGTAAATTCTCAGCAATTCAAGCATACAACAAACTTCCTGCTGACGTAAACAGAAAACAAACTGTTCTCTAGCCCCAGCATTCGGTTCTGCATTCCAGTGGTTTATGGGGTCAAAATGTAAGTACGTCTGGCAGGAAAACATTACGCGGCAACGGATATTGTAATTACAATCCTGTTTACTTCAAGAATGCTTTAGAAGAGAATAATAAAGGCACAATAACAATAAACGGGGAAGTTTATCCTGACAGGGAGGGGAAAGACAGTTCCCATTTTCAATGACAAATAGACGGATATCAGTTGACATGGACGTTACACATTTAAGAACTTGATTGACGGCCAAGATATTTTCTAATTTAGAAGACAGTGTTCTTTGAGACAGTCTATAAGATTGCTTCTTTTCTGCCCTCTTTTTCTCTCCATACAATTGGGCTTTATGATTTTCGTACCTTTTATTTATGATCTTTTGTACCATTACAAATATTTTTGCAATGCAACATGTAATTTGTAATATCATACAGTGCTTGTATGCTCAGGCTAAATAAAATAGTTTCTTCTTTGGGGAAAATGTGAATTTGATGACTATACATCTGTTTCACCACAAATCGTTTTAATTTGTTTGCGATTGTTGATACTGAGCATTCACAGCAGCCGAAGTAACACTACATCAAAGAAAACTTTGTTTCTTGAGTTATTTTTATGGCGGCCGAAGTTACCCCAAAACATGGGGTAACTCCAGCCACTCATTCGATAATCATAATTCATTACTGAATAACTAGAATTATGTTCATATTTAAAAATGAAGAACAAACATGGCTGAATTTACATTAATTTTTTCAGAAAATTAGAGGGAATATTTCATATTTTAATTTAATTTTAAAAATATTTACGGTACTGTTGATTGCAACTGAGAGCTCACTGCATTAGCTTTACTGCACCTTGATTCAATCTCACTTACTATATTATCATCCTGGGAGAACACACAAATTATCTACCTGTTCCAGCTTTGTATTACCAATCTGACATTCAATTCTGTTGAATTTCTTACCTACTGATATCAATTTAGTCTTAGAAAGGCTAATTTTCTTAATCATAATCATCAAACCTATTTTCAATTTCCAAGATATTAGACTGCAGGCTTTCAGCACAATTTGCCATTAAGACCAAGTTGTCCGCATAGGCGAGACAAGTGCAGTTACTCCTTTTATCCAATCAGAAGGTACCTTATTAATACTCCTTGCTAATCTTATTACTCTATGAAGCCATTTCATCCCTGCCTTCCCACTATAATTCACCATTTCATGTCTAATTTAATCTATTCCTGCTGCTTGATGACAATGGTGTTTATCATCTTTTCCACTTCCTCACACATAATTTCACCACATCATAGTCCTCCTCCCCATGAGCTTAATTGTATGCAATGTCACCAGGAAGATTTCCTTTTATGTTGAGAAGTATTTCTTCCACCTGTTCCATGATTTCCTGGGATCTATAATAAGTTCACTTGGTTTACCCAAAACATTATTCATTTCTTTTTTTCCCCTACCTTTTTAAGATTCTTCATTATTGTCCAGAAAGGTTTCCCTGCTGCTTGAGCTATCCTTTCCAGGTTATTACCAAAATCTTCCTACGACTTCTCCTTGGATTCAACAACTACTTGTTTCACTCTGTCTCTTTCCTCTACATACAGTACAATTTCCTTTCTGCATCAGTCATTGTTTGGAGCTATTTTTGATATGCCTTCCTTTTACATTTTCCAGCTGCTCTTACTTTGGCATTCCACCAAGGTTCTCTTTCTCTCATCATTACATACAGTTGTTCCTAGGCATTCACTTGCTGGTTCTACTACAGCATCCCTGTATGCAACCCATTATCTTTCTATATCCTGTACCTGCTTACTGTCTATTGTTTGGAACTTTTCACTATTCATATCCATGTATTTCTGTCTAATTTCCTTGTCCTGGAGATTTTCTACCCTTATTCGTCTGCAGATAGATTTCATTTTTCTATCCTAGGCCTAGGGATACTTAGTTCACTACAGATCAGATAGTGGTCTGTATCATCAAAAAATCCCTGGAATACTCACACATTCCTAACAGATTTCCTGAATTCAAAGTCGGTTGAGATATGGGTGAGATATGGGTTGAGATATGGATGAGTCTATTATGGATCTGGTAGCCCTACTCTCCCATGTATAGTGGTGAATAGCTTTATGCTTGAAGATGTGTAGTGGTGAGTAGCTTTATGACTGAAGAATGTATTTGTATCTGCTAATCTCCTACTAGCACAGAAATCCAGCAAACACTTCCCATTTCCATTAGCTTCCATATCTTTCCCACATTTTGTATCCTTCAGTTCAATTTCCAACTCTCATATTGAAATCGACAATTAGCACTATCCTATCCTTGGTGTTGACCCTGACTATGATGTCACTCAATGATTCATAAAACTTATCAACTTCATCCTCATCTGCACCCTCACATGGTGAATACACCGAGAGAATTCTCATCCTAATTCCTCCAGCTGCCTAATCTACCACATCATTTGCTCATTTACGTGCCTAACAGAAACTATATTGTGCGCAGTAGTATTCCTGATGAACAGTCCTACCTGACACTCTGCTCTTCCCTTTTTCACACCCATCAAGTCTTCCTCTTCATCCTGATACATTTCTGCTTTTGCAGGTTGTTCACGGAGCCTCTTCCAATCTTCTCTTTTTTCCCCCATATTCTATCGTTCATCACTGTCTGCCAATGTAGTCCTCCCTGATTTATGTCATCCTCCACCTGATCCCTCCTTCTTGTTCATGGTCTTCCAATTGGTCTTCTTCCAGATTCTGTCCATTCCAGAGCTCTTCTTGGTAATCTTTCTTGTCCCATTCTTTTGACGTGGCCGAACCATTTCAGCCTATTTCTCTCCATAGTTTCTTTTATAGGGTTGATCTGTAGCATGTTTCGTATGGTTTAATTTTTTATCTTGCCCCTCCTTGTTTTACCCAAGATCCCTCGCAGAAAGTGAATCTCTGTCGCTTGTAATCTACTCCTTTTTTTTTTTTTTGTCCAAGAACAACATTCTGATCCATAGGTCAATATTGGCAAATAATATGATTTATATATCTTGATTTTTGCTTTGGTAGGTACTTTCAAATTTCTAATTATGTGTGATATACAGTCATAAAATGTTCAGCAATTTCCTACCCTCTCCAAAATTTCTTCCTTGATGTTTCCTTTCCCAGTTAGCTTACTTGCTAGGTATTTAAAAACATCTACTTCTTTAAGAATTTTTCCATTACACCTAACATCCTTAATTTTCTTTGTTTTCTCTACTGATTTTCATTACCTCACTTTTCGTTAAACTTATTTCCATGTCTGCTTCTTCAATTGCCCGCTGCCAGGTGTTTAGTTGTTCTTCCAATTTTTGTTCATTTTCTTTCCATATCATTACATCATCTGCATATGCTATGACTTTCATATCATTTGTTGTTGATCCTTGGCGAACTTTCTTCATAATGTTGTCCATCACTACATTAAAGAGCACTGGTGAAAGTACACTTTCTTGTCGAACTCCTCTGTCTGTTCTAAACCATTCTGATTTTTTGCCATCTATTATAACAGAGTTCAGACATTTGTTATACATGTTTCTAATTCTGAATTGCATTTCTCTTGACAATTCCATTCTATTCAGCTCTTGCCATATCTCTTCTCTTCTAACTGTGTCATAAGCCTTTTGTATATCAATGAATGCAACTGTGATGTCTTTCCAAAATTCCCATTTCTTTTCTACTATTTGTCTAGCTGTAAATATGGCATCAGTAGTTGATCTTTCAGGTCTAAATCATTGTTGTTCTTCTCTTAATTGTGAATGTATCTTGTTCTTGAATTTTTTGTAAGAATATCTTTTCATAAATCTTCATGCAATGACACTAATGCTATTCCTCTGTAGTTCTCACAAAGTGCCTTGTTACCTTTTTTTAAAATAGGTACAATAATTGCCCTTGTCCAATCATCAGGAATCTCTCTGTCAGTCCATACTATTTTCATTATTCTATACAGCCACTGCATTCCAATAGGTCCTGCAACTTTAATCATTTCCACTGTGATCAAAATCAAATCAAAATCTCTTTATTTGCAAATGAGGTGTCTACCTCAGTGGTAAATGGTACACTAAAATACATTATTGTCAAGCACTAAATTTTAAATTAACAAGAGAAGAAGAAAATTTTCCTAGAATATAATTTTATACAATTTATGCTAACAATTTTTCTATTAAACACACAGCTCATCCTTAATAAATTTATGTCGTTTACAAAATTCTACTTATAATATCTCCTTTACCGGTACTTACAAACATAGTCAACTCATATATAGTATGTGGAATTACTTCAAATAATACTATACAACTGGTAGAAGATTAAAATTTACATTGCATTTATTTATTTATTTATTTATTTTTTACCCATTTTGGAATCTAAGTAGCATAACGACCTGCCGTGTCTTAACCAGAGTCCCTTTTGCCACCACTTTTCAGAGTTCCTGAAGGGCCTTCACAGCTCCTGTGGCAGTCCCAGGGCCCTCAAAGTCCCCACTGTACTTCACCCCTACAGGCAGTCCCCTACTTCGGCTGTCCAAACTCCATAGACCAGGGGATGGAATTAATTTATTCACACACATTTTTTATTTACAATAACCTTCACTGGTCAAATGCCCTCTAACATTTAATTTATTTTTTCTGTTGCTGTTTATTCTCTTCTTGAATATCTGTACAGATTTCGGAGCTTTACCATTTTTCTTTTCTAATACAGCTTTTCCTACATACGACACTTGTAGATCTTCTCTTTCTATTTCATCTGATTGTTTATTCATCCCTTCCACTGTAATGGTGATATTTTATCTTCATCTATTTCTGGATGCATTTGTTTCATTTTGTCAATCATGGAAGTGTTCTTTCCATACTTTCAAAACTTCTTTTTCTTCCCACACAGGTTTTCCATCTTTGTTGATGACTTTTGATATATTTTCTTTTTTCTTCCTTCTGTTACCTAATATACGGTATAATATTTTCTTGTCATTCTTATAATTCTCTTCTATCTCCTTTGTAAATTTTTCCCAGGACATCTTTTTATCCAATGCTATCATTTTCCTTGCTGTTCTGTTTAGTCATTTCCATTTGTCTCTATTATGTTCCGTTCTGTTTCTGAACCATTCTCTCCATGCATTATTCTTCTTCTTGACTGCATCTGCAATTCTCTCATTCCACCATGGAGTATCTTGTGTCTGATACCCATCAAGTACACTTTATAATCTCCTGTATTTTCCTTGTTATCTCCTCTAACACATCCAGATGCATCCTCTTTGCTGACTCAACCAGTTCTACTTTCTTTCTTCCATAAGCCCCATTAATATTGAAAGCTCCCCATCGAATTTCATTTAATTCGCCAAGTTGTTTCCTTGCCTGTCAAATGGGAGTGGGACTCCATTACTCCCGTATGACCGGACGAGTTGGCCATGCGGTTAGGGCCACGCAGCTGTGAGTTTGCATCCAGGATATAGTGGGCGCGAGCCCCACTGTCAGCAGCCCTGAAGATGAATTTCTGTGGTTTCCCATTTTCACGCCTGGCAAATGCGGGGGGCTGTACCTTAAAGCCATGGCCGCTTCCTTTCCACTCCTAAGCCTTTCCTATATCATCGCCACCATAAGACTTATCTGTGTCCATGTGACGTAAAGACAAATTGTAAAAAAAAAAAAAAAACAACCCTCCCATTCGTTTGAGGCTTGCTTATAACATTCTGAGTGTGATTGATGAAAATTCTGTGGAGCAGGATGCTACCCTTACTGACATATAGTCCAAGTGAGGATCTCTCCTCTAACGGGTTAGGGACCAATGGTGGATTGTATAGTCCTAGCCACAAGGAGGGCCATGACTCAGAATATGTCCAAGATGCCCACTCCCATTCCATAGCAACTGGTATCCCGACCCTCAGGGCCACTTACTAGGCCACTCAGATGTTGCCCATGGTTCACAAACTAGGACATGACTACAGTAGGCCTTACCCACTCCATGAACCATCGATAATATCTTTAATTTTTTTGTTCTGATTTCATTTGAATGGTCACTACGCATTGAGGTGGATGAGTCATCTGCCAGATGTTACCTGGATTCAAAGCTGAGATGGGCTGAATAAGAGCATGGATGGACAACAACATCACTCCACCACTGACAGACTCTTTTTTTTTTCTCACAATATTAGAATTAATTTGTTGTTACACGTATATATGTCAGTTTACTTGAGTATAATTTGTAGTTTTTAGAGAGCATAAATTTATATTGATACAAAACTGTATCCATTGGCATGTAAGATATTTTGAGATGTATGCAGTTTTATTATTGGAGTAAGCTCATTAGTTTGTATGAAGAATATTGAAGGCTATTGCACTTGTTGTTTAATGCCAAATAAATGATTCAATGATTCAATGATATTCTTCATTCTTACATGTTAAAATTGACACCAAGTGATTTTTTAAAACTCGTATTAGCGACAGAAATAAATATAGTATTTTGCCATTATTGCCTCTATTTGTAATGAGAAGGCATTCAGTCAGCAATATGTAAAGGTAGTTATATATGAAGATAATGCCATGATAGAGGAGGTAACAAATAATGGCAAAATACTGAAATTTACCTATAAGAACAAAGACATTTATAAAAAGATACAAAAGTTGAAAGCTGGAAAGGCAGCTGGTGTTGATAAGATTTCTGGGGATATATTAAGGGCTATGGGTTGGGATATAGTGCCATATTTGAAATACTTATTACTGTTTGCATGAAGGAGCTATACCAAATGAATGGAGAGTTGCAATAGTAACCCCAGTGTACGAAGGAAAGGGTGATAAACATAAAGCAGAAAATTACAGGCCAGTCAGCTTGACATGCGTAGTTTTAAGCTCTGGGAAAGCATTCTTTCTGATTATATCAGAGACGTTTGTGAAAATATGAACTGGTTTGATAGAAGGCAGTTCAGGTTTAGGAAAGGTTATTCCACTGAAGCTCAACTTGTAGGATTCCAGCAAGATAAACAGATATTTTAGATTCAGAAGGTCAAATGGACTGTATCTTTATTGACCTATCCAAGGCTTTTGATAGGGTAGATCATGGGAGATTACTGACAAAAATGAGGGCAACTGGACTGGACAAAAGAGTGGTTGAATAGGTGGCTATATTTCTAGAAAACAGAACTCAGATAATTAGAGCAGGTGAAGAGTTATCTGTAATGTTTAAGAGGGGGAGGGGGGTCCTGCAGGGCAGTAACATAGGACCCTTATGTTTTCTTATAAATATATTCAAGTAGCAGGTAGGAACCCTCTTCGGAGGCAGCCCTACCCAGGGAGTGGATCTCCTGCCTATGTGAGTCCCAGAGCACACTGACCCGGTGTGTACTATCTGGTAAGGGTCCCAGCTTAGGGTTATTAGTGAAGACCTCAACGGTATCTGTGGCAGAGAAGGTGCACTGCATTATGGTGGAGATGGCAGAAGAGGCAGCGCTGGACTCGGGGATCATTAAGAGTAAAATCTAAAAAGGCCAGTGGCTTTGGGCAGATGAGGCTCTTTAGGAGGGCCGATGGTCCTTCAGTAGAGGAAACGCTACTGAAACACCATTACTCAACGGATTACTCCGTACAGTGAGTGAAGTGGAAGAGAAAATGTCAGGTGGACTGGCTATGAAAGTGCCACTCGGTTTTTCTCGAGTCAGCGGCAGTCCGCTGCAGTTTCAGTATTTGACACTACATGTCTCATGCATATGTGCCGTGGTGAAGGATTCCGAAATCATAGTGTGTAGGTCACTTCCTGGCAAGCTGTGATCCACCTTAAACAAATCCACACCAGTGGCACTTTCTTCAGCTCTCACTTTTCACTCCAAGTCCAACGGCGATGGGATAAGGACGGTGGAGGCAGGCTCTCGGGTGAAATTGGAAAACTTCAGTTTGGATTTGCATGTTGGCAGCTGGTGTGTGATGGTCGTCTTTCTACAAATTGTGACTACTTGGGAATTCAGTCCTGTACCTGTGTTTGGGCAAGCCTATTTAGGATCACCACTACCCATCCATAAATGGCGAAGGCCCTACAAAATTGGGCTAAACATCGGAAGTCACACTTTTGTCTGGCCGGATGACCGCACCCAGTATGTCACCCCATATGTGGTCGAAACAATCAAGGAAAACAATTTATACTTGCAACATCGAATGTTCGAACACTGCTTGACACAAAAGAGAGTGACAGACCTGAAAGGAGAACAGTTCTTGTTGGCAACAAGCTTTCTAGATTGAATATTGATGTAGCTGCCTTGACTGAAACAAGATTATACAGTGAAGGTAAAGTTCTTGAATCCAGTTCAGGATATACCATCTTTTGGAAGGGTATTGAATAGGAGGATACTTTCATTTTTCGCCATTGTAAAGTGAAAACCGTCAATACGGAATGATTCTAATATCTTGTAATAACCTAAGGAGGATGGAGAGTGTCATATTCTTGGTGTTGGATTTGCCATGAAGACAAATATAGTTGCTAATCACCAACTTGTCCCAACTGCAGTTACAGAAAGACTTATGATTCTCCTCATACCCCTTTCCAGAAATAGTTACATGACTGTCATATCTGCTTATGCTCCCACATTAATGCTGATGAAGATGATGAAAACCAGTTCTATAACTTGCTTTCCACAACCATCTCCCACGTACCAACTAAAGATAAGCTCTTCCTACTAGGTGACTTCAATGGTTAGAGTTAGGAAAGATAATCTGCTATGGGAAAATGTGATGGGCAAGCAAGGACTTGGTAGCTGCTATTTTGCTTTATGTTGCACCGACACAGATAGGTCTTGTGGCGATGATGGGATAGGAAAGGCCTAGGAATAGGAAGGAAGCAGCTGTGGCCTTAAGTAAGGAACAGCCCCAGCGTTTGCCTGGTGTGAAAATGGGAAACCACGGAAAACCATCTTCAGGGCTGCCGACAGTGGGATTCGAACCCACTATCTCTCGGATGCGAGTTCACAGCTGCGCGCCCCTAACTGCATGGCCAACTCACCCGGTGTCGGTAGCTGCAATGCCAATGTACCGAACATGAACTTTTCATAACTAATATGCAGTTTCACCTATCTAATCGCTTCAAGACCACATGGATGCACCCTCGCTCTAAGCATTGACACATCCTTGATTACATCATCACTCGATACGACAGAAAGGATGTCCTTATCACCAGGACAGCTAGAAATGTTGATGATTGCTGGACGGATCACAAGTTGCTATTATCTCATCTTACAATCAGTCTTTGCCGTAAACCACCCAGGCAGAAGTTTGATACGTCTAAACTTCGAGATGGACCCACTGCCATGAATTTCCATAACATAATCTCCAACATGCTGGTAAGTGCTCCAGTCACCACAAACAATATTGAGCAGGAATGGCCTACATTGCAGAAAGTAATCATAGAATGAGCTAAGAAAACCACTGCTTTTAGTTAAAATGTAAGACAAGACTGGTTTGATGACAACAACAAAGAGATTTTGTATGTCATCAATGCTAAATGAGAAGCCCATCTTATCCCTTCTTCAAGATCCATCTTCAGATGCAAAGCAAGCACACTTTCTCAAACTCAAGCATAAATGTCAGGAGCAAATAATAGAGATAAAGAACAACTGGTGGCAGCAGAAAGCTCAGGAACTGCAAAGTATGTCTGATGCCCAAGTCCTCCATAACTTCTATGCAGGAATAAAGGAGTTATATGGCCCAACTCGCTCCTCATCCAGGACACTGAAAGCTGCTGATAATGCTAATTGATAGTCAAGAAATCCTTGAACGTTGGAAAGAAAATTTCTCCTCTTCTCAATCAGAGTTCAAATGCTGCTGAAGACTTTCTCTCTCTATGATGTGCCTTTACATCCCCACCAATCATGGATGGCTCTTACACCAGCATTCAAGGAATTCAATGCCGCTTTCAGTAAACTGAAACCTGGCAAGGCTCCTGGCCCAGATAACATTCCTCTGGAACTGATTCAAAGTGGAGGCCTACCTCTAAACACCAAACTTCATACTCTTATCGTATTAATATGGGAAACCTGCAAAGTACCTGGTGACCTTAAGAATGCCACTATCGTTACTCTTTTCAAAAGAAAAAAGTGATCGTAATGTTTGTGGCAACTATCACAGTATATCATTGCTATCTATAGCAGGTAAAATTCTTGCTAGAATTTTGCTCAATCACCTGCAGATTATTTCTGAGAGGATCCTACCCGAGTCAGTGTGGTTTTTGAACGTCCAGAGGCACAACAGTTATGATCTTCTGTGCAAGGCAAATCCAGGAAAAATGCAGAGATCAGTAGACTCCTTTATACCTAGTGATCTATGATCTGGAAAAGGCTTTCAAATCAGTCCTGAGACCAGTTATGTGGACAGTACTGAAACACTTTGGCTGTCCACAGCATTTTTTAGATATAGTCAAGGCTCTTCATGATAACACATCTGGGCAAGTCATTCATCAAATTATTATCTCTGATCCATTTCCAATTACTCATGAATTGAAACAAGGATGTGTGCTTGCTCCAACACTCTTCGCACTTTATCCAGCTGCCATGCTATATGGAACATTTACAGAGAACCAAGGTGTAAAGGTCAGATATCGCTTTGATGGGGGGGGTGTACAATCTGGCTAGACTTCACACCCAAAAGCTTACTAAGATTTCCTCCGTTACAGAATTGCAGTATACAGATGATGCTGTCGCACATGTTCTCACACCTGAGGGGCTGCAACAGTCAGTCAATTATTTCACGAGTGCTTGCAATCGTTTTGGTCTCTCCATTAATGTTCAGAAAACCAAAGTACTCTCACAGCCTGCACCTGGATTGAACCTCCCACCTTTCAAAATCTCCATTGCAGATACTCCACTGGAGCAGGTTGGCCACTTTTTATATCTAGGGAGTATCCTCTCAACAAATGCTAACTGCTCACAGGATGTTGATAGGAGAATTGGTGCTGCCCACTCAGCACTTAGACATTCATCCCATCGTGTCTTCATGAATAAGGACCTTACAATGCATACCAAGATCATGGTTTACCATGTAGTTGTCATATCAACACTGGTTTACCATTGTGAAACGTGGACCCCCTACCATGAGGATTTCAGAAAGATAGAGCGCTTCCATCTTGAACAACAAATGGGAGGACCGGTTCACTAACCTTGCAGTTCTTGAGAAAGCACATACTATAAGCATTGAGGTTATTATCATTGACTACCGTTTCAGATGGATAGGGCAAGTCCATTGCATGAGTGAAACCAAGCTTCCTCATCAACTTCTGTATGGTGAACTCCGTTCTGGCACAAGACCTCATGGAGTCCCTTTGAGGCATTTCAAGGATCAGCTGAAGTATACTATGAAAGGAGCTTGAATTAACACTCAATCTTGGGATACGCTGGCTGAGATTGTACACTTTGGCACTGCACTGTTTCTTCATCAGTCTCAGTGTTTGAAGAGGAATGACAGCAACATGAAGAGGATAAACGACAAGCACGAAAGCGCCATCAAGCTCAGTTCCTCCAACCATTTCATGTGATCCGTGTGGACTTACGTTTCATGCCAAGATGGGGCTACTAAGTCATATGAAACATATTCACAAAGCTATGTGAGTGTGAAAATGTAAACTGCTGAAGAATATTGTTCACTCGGATACGAGTTGCAGCCACCAACGACGACAATATAAACAATATGAGTAAAGATTTGGAATCGCACATAAGGATGATAAGTCATGTTGTAAGTTTCACCAAGAGGAAAAGTCCTCTCAGTTTTAATTATTGTGTTGATGGGAAGATAATATCTTATAGGGAACAATGTAAGTACCTAGGTGTTAATATGAGGAATGATCTTCATTCGGGTAATCATATTAATGAGGTACAGTAGTTAAAAAAAGGTTCCAGATCTCTTCACATGGTTATGAGAGTATTTAGGGGTTGTAGCAAGGATGTAAAGGAGAGGGTGTATAAGTCTCTGGTAAGACTGCAGTTGGAGTATGGCTCCAGTGTATGGGACCCTTATCATGACTACTTGATATGAGAACTAACAAAAATTCAAAGGAAAGCAGCTCGATTTATATTGGGTGATTTCCAACAAAGGAGTAGTGTTACTAAAATGTTGCAAAGTTTGGGCTGGGTCAGTGGTGAGTTGGTGTGGAATGACATAAGTAGAAGAATACGCTTGAGCAGAGCTTTTAAAAGTAAGAAATATGAAGATAAAGCTGGAATTCAAGAGGACAAATATTCTTTGATAGGACGAGGAGTAAGGGATTGGAAAAAAATTATCAAGGGAAATGTTTGGTAAATTTCCAAGTTCATTGAAAATATTTTTGAGAAAAAGCTAGGTATACAATTTTAAATAAATGTAAATATGAGGTAAACAGCTGATAGGGAATTTGCTACCAGGGTGACCGCCCTAAATGAAGATCACTGATTGATTGATCGATTGATTGATTGATTGCCTGATTGATTGATTGCTTGCTTGCTTGCTTGCTTGCTTGCTTGCTTGCTTGCTTGATTGATTGATTGATTGATTTAATGTAACAATCTGGGACGTTTGCAATGAATTTGTCTCCGTATCATTAATGTAAGCTGGCAACACAGTTACTTTTACCTACCAGAACGCAAGCACAAAATGTTAAAATTGCTAACTTTTCTAGTGTTTATTTTGTGTAGGTACCGGTACCGTATGTATGAACAGCGTCGTTAAATTACTTTTGTGTATAAATATATAGGTTGCAGCAGATATCCTTTCCAAATGTATCCGGTACGAGTAGTATGTGTGTAAAGTAGCCTTGAAGTTGAAGATGCCGGTATGGCATTTTGTAAACTTCATTTTAGCGACTACGGTTCGGACATCGTAATCAAGTGCTTGTGCGCGCGCGAATGTTGGCAATTCTATGGTTATCTATTCCTATGTGAGGCAAACTCGTACCGGTATTACTTTCAAAGTTTCAGTACTATTATTGTTAGTTCATTTGAATGTGTTGTTCGAGGTTTTGATGAGTAAGCCCTATATATGCTTTCTTCACTTTTATTTCCTAGAATAAGTTACCGTAACTTAGGCCTAGTTGTTAATTTGTTCAGTAGAGCCTACGGGTACCTTTCTTGAAACTGGAATTTTAAGAAAAAGGCATGTGGATTAAAGTACATACATTATTTTCTCAATTTACAACTTCATTTCAATTTGATAGGTATTTCATTAAAGAACGGTCTTGTACCCAATAGAACAGTTAAATAATATCGTGTACCGGTAACTTACTGCATACCGGTAGGCAAATACGGTAGCTTCATTCATTCATTTATTTCAATTAATTCCAACGCTCCTGCAGGCTCATACATAGGAATTGTACAGGACATTACATACTGGTGGGCACTTACATACCGGTATCAACTTGTACTTGCAACTTTGAAATATTTGTTTACAAATTTTGAATTTTCTGGCACTGCCTGTACAGTAATCACCAGCCGCCACTGATTGTTATAATTACATTCACGTATAGGAGAACATTCATTGTACGACATATGGTTAGAACAGGTATACAAGGTACCGGTACCCGGTACTACGTTTTCTCACCAGTGTGATTCATCAATGGTGGTTTGTTACAAACTAGACTGGATCAAAAGTACCGTAGATACCGTACTACCGGTAGTTGTGAGATATTAGTAATATTAGATTCACTAATGAAAAGGGAAATAACTTCTGCTAGTTTGATGTTTGATTTGTATGCCAGGCAAGAAACTCGTTGGCATTGCATTTGTAGGTCTAAATGAATTAGGTTTCTAATAAACTTGTCCTTCGGAACTTCATAGTTGGAGCCAAGATCATTGGGGTAAAACATGATTTAAAATACCTACTAGTATGCCTACTTCCTTTCCACATGTTTGATTCGAGCACTTTTGTTCGAAACAAATGATCACAAGAACGTGCCTGTTTACTTCCAAATTCCAGCTGGTTATTGCGGCTTCATTCGGACGCTGTCTCCTTTTACAATCTTCAGAACCATTATTCCACATTTACCGACATTTACGATCTCTTTGGCGACACGAAATGCGCTATTCGTCTGTTCAGAGCAGACCAAGTATTTTTTTTTAATAGTAACAGTAGTTCGAGTAGAAATATGCTGTCTTCAGGTTATATAATTGGACTGCTTGCTAATTCAGAGTCTGAGGATAATTTGGTTGACTTTTCGAGTAGTTCAAGCGCAAATGACATGTCGTAAAACAGCGGAGAAAGCGGGAGTGAGCAACAATATACTGTATATCGGAGCCTCCCGCCAAGAAAGGTTAGAACAGCCGTTTCATTTCCTTGCGACAATAGGAAGGTATTTATTCCTGCAGTGTGTGAGGAAGACCATACAATGGTATTTAAAAAAAGTCTGTTCTTCCATATCTTAGACTTCTCTTATCTCTTTACTGAATATCCGTGTCTATGAAGACTGGCAAAAATGAATCACTGGGAACTTTTCAGTTGGTAGTAATCAGGGAGCTCTTCCAAAAAATATATTTTATTCTACATTCTGCACGCTCTCAAATTCATAAAATATTTCTCATTTATAATACTCTATAATTAGCCTCCGTGGTTCAGACGGCAGCGCGCCGGCCTCTCACCGCTGGATACCGTGGTTCAAATTCCGGTCACTCTATGTGAGATTTGTGCTGGACAAAGCGGAGGCGGGACAGGTTTATCTCCGGGTACTCCGGTTTTCCCTGTCATATTTCATTCCAGTAACACTCTCCATTAACATTTCATTTCATCTATCAGTAATTTATCATTGCCCCAGAGGAGTGCGACAGGCTTCGGCAGACGGCACATTTCCTATCCTCGCCGCTAGATGGGGGTTTCATTAATTCCATTCCTGATTCGGTCTAATGACTGGAAACAGGTCGTGGATTTTCATTTTCAATACTCTATAATTGTGAAGCCTGCCCCTGTTTCGATTCCCGGCCAGGCGAGGGATTTTTACTCAGCCCACGTGATTTCAGTTGAAATAGCGGTGAAATAGCGGCCCCGGTCTAGGAAACCAAGAATAACGGCCGAGAGGATCCGTCGTGCCGACCACATGACACGTCGCAATCTGCAGACCTTCGGGATGAGCAGTGGTTGTTTAGTAGACCATGGCTCTTCGAGGTTATTGAGCCATGGGGTTTGGTTTGGTCTGGATTGTTCATGGCATTCGATAGCATTCAACTACTGTGAACAGACACTGAGTTTACTGATTTCTTATCGAAAAGTAATTTGTAGTTGTAATTGAGTAAAACTTTTCTCAGGTACTGGTATTTATAATTCAGCTCAGTTACTTTTCCCATCACTGTTGTAACCTTGGTACTTACAGAAATAGAGTGGTTAGTTCTATGACCAGTTATCATTCCCCCTCTGGTCCGGCTCCATGGCCAAATTGGTTAACGTGATGGTCTTTGGTGCAAAGGATCCCGGGTTCGATTCCAGCCGGTTAATTCATTGGTTAATTCCAACGACTCGGAGGCTTCGGCCTTCTTCAGTATTATATTTCACCATGGAGAGGGCCTTCTTCAGTATTATATTTCACCATGGAGAGGGCCCAATCCTCACAGACACGCAGGTCACCTATACGGCGTCAAATGGAAAGACCTACACCAGGTCTCTTCGGAGGCCATACGTCATTATTATTATTATTATTATTATTATTATTATTATTATTATTATTATTATTATTATTATTATTCATTGAAATTATCCTAAACCTATTGATACTTAGTGCATTGAAGATAGATGGTCTATATGATCGAAAAGTCCCCGGAATACTTGTATATTCCTAATACATCATGGTTATTAGAGCTATAAAAGTTTATGTTACGTGACCATTTACCGCGACTTTCACTTTTGAATCCCCCATGTCAAGTACCTAAGATGACCAGCTTCAAATATGAAAAATAGGGACAGGAACGCTAGAAATGAGGATCATTAACAATGTTGAGGGACACATTTACCTGTAGAATATTAGTCAAATTACCACAACTTAATTACAGCAATGGTCCGGCTCCTTGCTGAATGGTCAGCGCAGTGGTTTCGGTTCGGAAGGTCCGGGTTCGGTTACCGGATGGATCGGAGATTTTAACCTTACTGGTTAATTCCCTTGGCTCGGGAAATGGATGTGTATGTTGTCTCCAACATCCCTGCAACTCATACATAACACATAACACCAGGAGCGATGCATGGCACCGCAATGTTGCAGTGTTCCATAACTCCCAGTAATTTTACACTTCATTTAGCGCCTTTTCTTATAATGCTTTAGTTTAATAAACCTAGCATATATTCTTAATATGTTAAAATCAACCATCTCTGGTCGTTCGACCTATTAATGCTTCGAAATGGATCAAAAACGCTGCCTGTTTCAAATCAAACTCAGGGGTTTGCTTTCCTACGGCAACTCCCAAGCGGACAGCGCGAAGCAAAGTGGTTTCAGCAGAGACGATCCTGTATAGCATATCGGCGGTTGTAGAGTGGGCTTCAGCCTACAGGTGGCCACGGCTAGTCCATGGATTGACGGCTCTGCACTCCGACCGACCAACCGGGCATCAGAGGAGGGGTAGCCGTGGCTTTACGCCTCTGCATTCGAGAGACGGTCCCCACCGTCGGGCCCCAGGGGCTCTGAACTTTGGAGCGTGGGTTGGCGACCACGGGGCCCTCAGCTGAGTTTTGGCATTGCTTCCACTTACTTGTGACAGGCTCCTCACTTTCATTTATCCTATCCGACCTCCCTTGGTCAACTCTTGTTCTTTTTCGACCCCGACGCTATTAGGTTTGCGAGGGCTAGGGAGTCTTTCATTTTCACGCCCTTCGTGGCCCTTATCTTACTTTGGCCGATATCTTCATTTTTCGAAGTGTCGGATCCCTTCCATTTTTCCTCTGATTAGTGTTATATAGAGGATGGTTGCCCAGTTGTACTTCCTCTTAAAACAATAATCACCACCACCACCACCCCACCGTCGGCTGTCCTGAAAATGATTTTCCGTGGTTTTCCATTCTTCTGCACTAAGGCAGTACAGGCCACGGCCGCCAACCCCCTCAACTTTTCCGAATATCTTCCTGGCCTGAGAGACGGCGTTAGAATAGAATGTCTTGCCATTAAACAGTATACATTGTAATAGACAAAAGTTCATAAATCCATAAAATATATGCTCTTAAATCGTGACTATACATATACCGACTATTAAACATCGTTCATTCCCTTGTAATATATAAATGGAGTGATAGCGTGGAACGTCATTAGTAGACGAATAAGTTGGAGTGGTGTCCTTACTAACTATTTTATGCTGTCTCAATAAGAAATATATCTACATATTTATGTATTTGCACACATCAATCAATCAATCAATCAATCAATCAATCAATCAATCAATCAATCAATCAATCAATCAATCAATCAATCAATCAATCAATCAATCAATCAATCAATCAATCAATCAATCAATCAATCAATCAATGGAGTGATAGCGTGGAACGACATTAGTAGACGAATAACTTGGAGTGGTGTCCTTAGTAGGAAAGATCACAATATGAAGATAAAGCTGGAATTCAAGAGGAAAAATTGGGGCAAATATTCGTTAATGGGAAAGGAAGTTAGGGATTGGAACAACTTACCAAGGGAGTTGTTCAATAAATATCCAATTTCTTTGAAATCATTTAAGAACAGGCTAGGAAAACAACAGATAGGGAATCTGCCACATGGCCGGCGACTGTCCTAAATGCAGATCAGTATTGATTGGAGTAGTGAAGAAGTCATTTTGCAGTTGCTCACAATACAGTATTGTAACTTATTTATTGCTCTATACAAGGCAACGGCCGTTGCCGTGTTGAAACACCGGATCCCGTGAGATGTCCGAAGTTAAGCAACATTGGGCGTGGTCAAGATTTGGATGGGTTGTCGCGCGCTGTTGGTAAGGGAATGGGGGAGCGGAAAGGAACTGGCCACCCTACCGCACGTAAACTCCGGCTCAGGCACACCTCTGAGGAGGTTCGGCCCTGCCTTCGGGCAGAGTACACCCTTACCTCACCTGTACAGAATTACATCATGTGCAAAAAGCCTTATCTCTGATTCCACTTCTTTAGTCATATCATTTATATATGTAAGAACACACAAAGGTAATACTGCCTGGAGGAATTCCCCTCTTAATTATTACAGGGTCAGATAAAGCTTCGCCTACTCTAATTCTCTGAGATCTATTTTCTAGAAATATAGCAACCCATTCAGTCACTCTTTTGTCTAGTCCAACTGCACTCATTTTTGCGAGTAGTCTCCCATGATCCACCCTAACAAATGTTTTAGACAGGTCAATCGCGATACAGTCCATTTTACCTCCTGAATCCAAGATATCTGCTATATCTTGTTGGAATCCTACAAGTTGAGCTTTAGTGGAATAACCTTTCCTAAGCCCGAACTGCCTTCTATCGAACCAGTTATTAATTTCGCAAACATGTCTAATATAATCAGAAAGAATGCCTTCACAAAGCTTACATGCAACGCATGTCAAACTTACTGGCCTGTAATTTTCAGCTTTATGTCTATCACCCTTCCCTTTATACACAGGGGCTGCTATAGCAACTCTCCATTCATTTGGTTTTGATCCTTCATGCAAACAATAATCAAAGAAGTACTTCAAATACGGTACTATATCCCAACCCATTGTCTTTAGTATATCCCCAGAATGGAGGGGTGCACCAATATTTCTTCAAATTCCTGTATACTGTACATGCTGTTTCCCATCAAACAGCTTTTTAGAGTCTTTTAAAAGGATTTCACGGACATATCTCTTAATTCTAATAGGGAGCTTGTTAAAGAGTGTCGTTCCTGTGTAGTTACGGTATTTTTGCGTTTTCTTTAATTTTTTTTCTGTTACGAACTGCTTTACGTCGCACCGATACAGATAGGTCTTATAGCGACGATGGGATAGGAAACCACGGAAAACCATCTTCAGTGCTGCTGACAGTGGGGTTCGAACCCACTATTTCCCGAATACTGGATACTGGCCGCACTTAAGCGGCTGCAGCTACCCAGCTCGGTTTTTTAAAATCTAATGTGAGGGTTGTCTATATCATTCCTTCTTCTTGTATTATGTTGATATACCGCCTTCCCTAATGGTCAATAATCAGGTTTTCTTTGACGTCCATTATTAATTGGTAAGGGTATGCTGAAGGACGAGTCATTAATTCCATTTACCGTCTAGGAGGTCCGCCGTCCCCTTCAGAGACGGAATAAAAACGTTTCAGTAGTAGTATAGTAATGTATAGCATCAGATACATAGCATACTCGCCAGTATTGGTCCTTGGATGTTCACAGGACTAGCAAACCCCCTATTGAGAAACAATACAAAAGTCCTTGTTAGATTGCATCAGTTTTCTGAGATGACTTCATGCCTGCTTTCTCTCCTGTCGCAGCGGTTATTTCTTTTCCATACCGGTCCACTCACAATATTATCAACATTTTGCATCAATGAAAAACAGTAGGGCAAATTGTCAATTCAAGTGAGGTAGTTATACTGTATAATTAGCCTCTTATTTCGTGTGTTCTGATTGCCGGATATATTTCAGTTATATGTTTGCTGTTAGGATGATTATAGAGATATACTGGGAGAAAGGAAGAGATATAATCTGTGTCTTCTTGGATCTCGAAAAGGCTTATGCCAGCATGCCTAGGGATAAGATCTGGGATTGTCTATCAAGAAAAATCGTTACAGACTGTCGTATCAGAAAAGTGAAAATGCTGTATACCCATTGTCAGAGCTGTGTCTGAATAGGGAGCGGATATTCAGATTGGTTTGTTACTTCCACGGCCGACTGGATTCCTCGCTGCGCTCCTTGAGCGACGCATCAAGTCGGCCGTGGTTACTTCTTAGGGAGTGCAACAAGGCACTGCATTGTCACCACTGCTATTAATCTCTGTAATGGACGAAATCATAAAGAGGGTAAAACAACAGTGTGTCGGTACTGATTTCAAGGCACTGGCTTTCGCAGACGATGTGGTGATTTGGAGTTGCACAGAGGATGAAGTACAACAGAAACTAGATGACTGGAACAACCAATTTAAGGAGTTTGGCCTAAAAATTAACCCTACTAAGACGGTAGCCATGAAGGTTAGCAGGCAAAGAAGAAGTATGAATATTATGCTGGATAAAAAGAAGTTAGCAGAAGTTGATCAGTTCCAATACCTTGATAGCACTGTAACTCGAGATGGCCATTGCTCAGATGAAATCACCAATAGGATTCAAAAAGGAGCTATTTGTACCATCAAATCAGGAACAATCAATCACTCAATACTGATCTGCATTTAGGGCATTCGCCCAGGTGGCAGATTCCCTATCTGTTGTTTTCCTAGCCTTTTCTTAAATAATTGTAAAGAAATTGGAAATTTATTGAACATCTCCCTTGGTAAGTTATTTCAATCCCTAACTTCCCTTCCTATAAATGGATGTTTGCCCCAATTGTCCTCTTGAATTTCAGCTTTATCTTCGTATTGTGATCTTTCCTACTTTTAAAGACGCCACTCAAAATTATTTGTCTACTAATGTCATTCTACGCCATTTCTCCGCTGACAGCTCGGAACATACCACTTAGACGAGCAGCTCGTCTTCTTTTCCCCAGTTTTTCCCAGCCCAAACTTTGCAACATTTTTGTAAGGCTATTCTTTTGTCGGAAATCACCCTTCCCTGGGATAGCCAAATTCCTTTAATATCTAAAAAAACTTTGTATCAGTCCTACTTTGTACCAATAACAACACACGGTCTGGAAACTTGCACCATCAACAGAAGGAATAACAGCAGACTCCAGGCTGCAGAATTGAAATTCCCGAGATCAATGCTGCAAGAAAACGAGACAAGATTAGATTCGGAATGAAAAGGCCCGCGAAGACATCCAGGTGAAACCACTCAACGAAATTCTAGCAACATCAATATTGAGATGGTTTGGTCACTTAAGAGGATGGACCTGAAGAGGGTAGCACGAAAATGGTTTTACAAAGATCTTGAGGGGAAGCGACCAAGGACACGTTGGATCTCCCAGATAAAAGATTATCTGCAAGGAAGAGGAGTGGAATTGTGTAAAGTTGAAGAAGAAGAAGAAGAAGTAGTGTACTTGCATAGACATAAGTGAAAAGCGCTCTTGCACCGCACCCGGGACACTGGAGACGGTTAAATGATGGTGATGATGATGATTTCAGTTAAAATAGGAATTGCTTAACGATAATAGCGTTTCTTATTATTTCTGTAAGCTTCTCATATAAAAATGTGACAATGAAAATATTGGTGCAACACCCAGCTTCAGATACCATCAGCCTTCCCTACATAATACTATCCCTCACCCCAGTTACAAGCAGTTTCCTATACATGGCAGATGCCACCCACCTTCGTCGGAAGGTCTGCCTTACAAGGGCTGCAATAAGCTAGAAATGACCACACGAAATTATTATTAAAACAAGTACCTGCAGTTCTTTCTCGTTCTTTTTTCCACATGACCACATTTTAGATATTTATTTGTACTTCTTGCTTCTGTTAGGACATTCTAAAATGTTTTTATCTTTTAAATATTCTGTAATACACCTAACTAAACAAATTTGTTACATACTAAATTACAGGTTTGATCCAACTATTCAATACTATTTAACAGTGTTTTATTTAGAACACGTTTCGGTCTTATTTTAGACCATCTTAACACTGTATCAAAAAATCTTTACATCCCAAACATAAATTTATTTTCATCTGAAGTTCAGCTCTACTAACGTCACACCAAAAGCATGCTTGGCTGAAGATATTCTCTCCAAAATAGACTTAATGAAGGGACTGAGAATAAGAACTGTATGAGTTTAGATCAATTTCCATCAGTTTATTACCCTACAGGTAAAGAGTTTGTTACTATCAACTACTCTTTTAGACATGAATCTCTGTTGTTGTTTCTATCCGGCTCCATAGCTAAATGGTTAGCGTTCTGGCCTTTGGTCCAAGAGGCCCCGGATTCGATACCCGACCGGGTCGGGGATGTTAACCTTCAATGGTTAATTCCAATGGTTCGGGGACTGTGTGTTTGTGCCGTTTCCAACATTAGCATCCTTCACAGGCAGGGGGTCAGGTCGCCTATACGGCGTAAACTCGAAAGACTTGCGCCAGGCCTCTTCGGAGGCCACACGCCATTCTTGTTGTTGTTGTTTCTCATAATTATGTTGATAGATTTTTAATGGACACAAATTCTTTATAATAATTCATCAACATCAATTTGTCTAATTCTAAATCTTGACTGAGAAATGTCCTAGCACATTTTTTATAATTGCAGTTGCTTTTGTCTTTGCTAAAGAATTTCTTTTAGCTACTTACGTGTCTGAAATAATACGGGCACTAATTTTGAATCAGATCAAAATATATGTAGATCTGATATTCAGGTGAAACTGAATTACTGTCTGAAATGTAATTTTTAAAAAATAAACAACAATATTTTCGAATTTGCTAGAAGCAAGAAGTACATATTAATTTTGTAAACAGTAAAAATGCAAACTCGTGTCCTCATCCCGAGGTGGTGCAGCTCTTTTCAGGCACACCCCCATTGGAGGTGAGCTGGATGTACCATTTCAACCACATACCAGCCCTCCTGCCATTCTTAAATTTCTGGCAGTACCGGAAATCGAACCCGGGGCCCCGATGACGGCAGCTAATAACACTAACCGTTACGCTACGGAAGCGGACTTGTAAACAGTAACAAATATGTTAAGTGCTGCGTGAACAAGAAAGAGAAGGAACCTATATATTTAACACACTAGGCTGATTTTTTTAAACATCGGTTTTGAGAGAACGGCTGAACCGATTGACATCGTAAAGCATTCTGACGAAAGCTCTTGACCCATAGATTTGCAAAGCGGATTTAAAACCATAAATATTTCTTGCCGTATATTTGTAAATTATTAAAGAAAATGTAGCATTCTGATTCGCCAAAACGTTCACCAGTACTTAAAGGGCATCTAGCCTTTCGTAGCACTTAGGTTTTCGATACGAGAGAGGAGGTGGGCCATTTATGGATATTGTCTATATTGTATATATTGTATACCATGTATTTTGTGAAGTTCTCAATAAACGGGGTTTAGTGGGGGTTTTTCTTTCTCGGGGTGGGATGCGGGTCTCTCGCTGGGGTGCCTCTTGTGGTTGCGTTTCCCCTGCGCCAGTCATTCTCATGCTGTTCCTTCCTCTTCCTGGCATGTACGATACATGCCTTCCCATGTTGTATTTTCACTTGTGTTATTTATATTCTACGGCTGAAGAGCTCCGTTGCTGAGCTGATGGCCCGCTTTCCCCCATATGGGGAAAGAATGAACATAACTTACTATAGCATAGCATAGAGGAGGTGGAAGTGGGCAAGCACGCATGCGCTGTCTTCCTGATCAGCTGTTTCAGTCTGCGTTGTTTTGCAGTTGCAGAGAGTCGCTTAGTCGAGAAGAAGTTATTCGGCGCAATGTTTTCCCTATATTCGCTAGCTTTAAATGATGTCGGAGAATTGTAAAATTCCTTTTTTTTTTTCCGTGTCGTTATTTTGACACTAAGGCTGTGAAGTTCTTCCAGTCCGGTAGTAAGGAAAGCGAGTCAATCCTCCGTGTCATAATTTACTGCCATGGAAATCCGAAGGATTGTACCTTTACTATGAGCAAACTGTAATGTGCCTATTTTCAAATCTGATTTGGCTGATATTGGGTTCATAGCAAGCCAGGAGCAACTTTCAATTATATTAATGAAATCCTTGACGTGCCCCAACAAAACAACACAAACGTCAAGAATGCATTTTTCATCGATGGTCTCTTGAACACTGAAAAACGTATACGCTGAATTCAAAAGGGCTTTAGTTTAGGGCTTCCTGTTTTATTAGTAGCGTGGACAGGAATAGCCACTGTCGATCAGTGCATTGTACATTCAAATTAGGCAGAGATCTATAATCCCTCGAGATGATTTAATTCCTTCAGATAAAACACTTCCATTTTTTTCAAGTGACACCAATTTCCAATTCGCTTGGAATTTTGTGTCAAGATCAATAAAGCTCAAGGGGAAACACGCGGGCAGGTTTCAGCCATGGCATATGTTGCAATGTCAAGAGTGCGAACCATTGACGTCCTTAAATTGCAATACTGCCAAAAAGTAATTGTACAAATAATGTCTTATATAATATACCACCGCCGTCTCAATCGCCGTCTCAATCCTGTATACTGCCTGTTCTATCCTATGCGGTCAACATGCTTCTCAGCGTGAGCTCTTAGTGACACGAACCTCCGCTAGGGGCGCCAGCTAACGCATCCAACTTATCTCCGTACCCACGTTATTCTGTTCCAGTGCGTTTACATCGAGCATTTATTTGTGTGTCTCTGGTTGTAAAATGATTAATTGTTGTGTCCCTGTCTATATATCAAAGCAGGAAATCCAAATTCTTCAGGTGTGAGGATTCCTGTTATTCCCCCAAGTAAAGAACTTCGGAAAAATAGGCTTAACGCTATATCAAGACAAGGATAAACCAAGCGTAATCAATATTCCATCTGATTATTCTCATGTTTGTAGCCAGAAGTTTAGAGATAAAAGATAAAACTAAAATAAAAATATATTGAAGTCAGAGAGCGTGCCTAGTCGGTCTTCGAATTATCCCCATTAGCTCCACGAAAGACCAGACAGCGACAAGATATTTCTTCGGAAGAAATCTGTGATGAAACAAGCTCTTCAACTGCAGGAAATACATTGGATGACGAGTACGAAATTCATTTGAACAACAATGTATCAATCCAAGTCAATATTCCAACGAGTAGAATGACAACAGTGATCACAAAATCAGACATTAAGAGGCTCCGATCAAAAATTGTGAGACTTTCGATAACAACTGATCACTAACCATAATGAAGTTGAAAAGACTACAGAGACAATTCGAAGACAACCCAGAAATTAATCGTCTGAACAAAATAAAGGAAGCAGCCAAATATAAAGGAAAAACGACAGTTTTTTTATTCATATCCATAATTTTCGCAAGACAAAATCAGGGCAGTCAGAACAAATCACGCGGTACTATGTAGCGTGGGGAATATGGCAGTACTCCTGGTCTACTGTCAGCTCCGTCACAAAGAACTCTGGACAGGTAGCCTAAGTGGAAAATGTTGTTAGTGTTTGTCGGGATTTCCTAATTAGCGAAGGAAAGACTTAGAGCTGAATGTAAAACTCTCAGACCAACAGAGAAATGTGTAACAGTGAGGGCCAAATAGGTACGGCTCCTCTGCGACCGAACCAGTGACAAGTTCGTTTGCGTGGTCAATGCTGAATGCATATGCGGCACAGATATTGCAAAATCTCCTGCTCTCGCGAATACACTGTTGTGTTTTCTTTTACTCTGACTTTCAAAAAAGTTATCTAGTCCTGCTGCCTACTTCCTCGTTAAAGGCTTAGAAGTCTCCGATCTATCCCTTTTATTTCAGAAATGATTACTGTACTGCCTTTCAGCAAAACAATCCAGATTGTATGCATTTCTATTTACCAGCAGATAAAATACTTACAATGGTTGAATGATGATTTCATCGAGTACGTTAAAATAATTCACTTGGAATCAAAACTGAAGTGTCTGACTAATGAGACGGCAGATACTGTCTCGCTACCTGTGAAATCTATGGTGGAATGTGTCTCTTATCTGTTGCAAAATCGGTTATTTTATGTTCTCATTAGATGATTTTCTGGAGACGCAATACAAGCTCTATCAGTGAGATTGGGTGAAGGATTTAATTACATGACGAACGCACGCACTGCATTTTGTGCTTTAAAACGTATCCTGAAATCTGGTCATGAACAAAGGGTCAGCGAATTAGTGATATAATTTTTTTTGCGTCCACTGCTGGTAAATAATAGAAATAAAGGACTGAAAAGGTGCTCCGTTACTCGTGTCGAGAAAATTCTGAAATTTGTATGTACCATGCAGCATGGGATAATCCTAATACCGTATATCTACTGTAACTGGTAAGATTGTACACATTTTACGTTTCTGTATCTTAAGCCAAGCTCAAATGTGAAATGTTAGTTTCTGTATGTGCATTATCTTGTCAACTAGTAACATGTTAAGGATTATTTTTCATTTTATATTGGTGTTACGGACCAACTCACATTTAACCAACATGTGCTCTGGGTGCGATAAGTGCTGCCGTCTGCAATGTCACTGTAAACGCAATTCTCGCGACACAGAGCAGGCAGTATAATGAGACTGAGACAGGAGATTGAGACGGCGGATATATACATCCTTCACTAAATATTTACCCCATTGACTACCATGTTCTGACGGGTTTTGGCTAGTTAAAGGTAATCATTTTAATTAATTGTGATAGGCTTCAGTCATTTAAAAGGCTGAAACATCGTTTTTCTGGGCAGGGTAAATGGAGGTACAGGTGATACAGGTAAGTTCGTGATAAATCTTTGAATAACTATTATGTGTCCGCTAGAGCGATAAAGGCCAATGCAAGTAGCTAGAGATATCTGTTGAGAACTCAGGGAACTAGTAGTAATGCGTAGTCTGCAGTAGGGAACTTCACCTGTATCACTTTACGCTGCATCTGGCAGCATTCGAACTGACACTATGGTTTTGTTCCCGGGGGTAAACCGGCTATTCTTGACGTAAAAAACTCTTTCTTTCTGGTCCGGCGTTAGGCGTATACTAGCGCCGAAAAACATGTCGCAACGCTGATATCTCCGTTTCTATTAATGATATCGCCATTATAATTGTATCGTCGCAAAGAAGAACTCTTAAACTGCAATTTGACACACACACAAAACAAAGAAACCGTGATGTCACCCGTTAAAACAAGATGGTCGGGGTACCACGCTCGAGGGCAATCGATATAACTCCGAAACCATCAGTCCGATTTGGAAAAACAAAGTACAGTACCATCTGGAAGCCTATATAATTTATTTATTTAATATGTTTATCTTTCTATTTGACTCCCGTAGGTGACCTGCGCGCAGTGATGGGGATGAAATTATGAAGACGACACATACACCCAGCCCTCGTGCCAGAGAAATTAGCAAATGATAGTTAAAATTCCCGACCCTGCCGGGAATCAAACTCGGGACCCCCGTGACCAAAGGCCAGCACGCTAATCATTTAGCCATGGAGCCAGACGGAACCTACGGAAAACCCCCTCTACTCAGTTGACCTCTCGAGTCCGAGTGGAACCCCTTCCACCTCTCGTACCACTTTTCAAATTTCGTGGCAGAATCGGGAATCGAACCGGGGAATCCGGGAGCTAATTAAACTGTCCACTACACCAGAATGGCGGACAAGCCTATATAATACAGTAGGCCTACTTATTCTTTATTTAATCCGTTTACCCTCCAGGGTTAGCTTTTCCCTCCGCACTCAGCGAGGGATTCCAACTTTACCGCCTCAATGGCAGTGTCCTGGAGCGTGAGACATTTGGTCGGTGATAAATCTGGGGTGGAGGACCAGTACCTCACCCAGGTGGCCTCACCTACTATATTGAACATGGGCATTGTAGGCAAATGGGAAGATTGGAAGGGATGGACAACGAAGAGGGAAGGAAGCGGCCGTGGCCTTAATTTAAGTACCATCCCGGCATTTGCCTGAAGAAGGACACAACAGAAAACCACTTCAAGGATGGCTGGTGGGAAGTGAATCCCCTCTACTCAGTCGACTTCTCGAGGTTCAGTGGACTTCGTTCCAGCCCTCGTACCGCTTTTCAAATTTTGTGGCAGAGCCGGGAATCGAACCGGGGACTCCGGGAGTGGCAGCTAATCACATTGACCACTACATCACGGAGGCGGACGAGCCTATAGGCTATAACACAGTAGGCCTTTTTATTATTTATTTAATCTGCTTACCCTCCAGGGTTAGTTTTTTCTCCAGGCTCAGCGAGGGATCCCACCTCTACCGCCTCAAGGGCAGTGTTCTGGAGCGTGAGACATTTAGTCTACGTGGATAAAACTGGGGAGGAGGACCAGTACCTCACCGAGGCGGCCTCACCTGCTATGCTGAACAGGGGCCTTGTGGGGGGATGGCGGCATTGAAAGGGATAGACAAGGAGGAAGGAAGGAAGGAAGGAAGGAAGGAAGGAAGGAAGGAAGGAAGGAAGGAAGGAAGGAAGGAAGGAAGGAAGGAAGGTAGCACCCGTGGTCTAGTTAGCTAATCACACTAACTACTACTACACAGAGGCGGATACGCCTATATAATACCCTACAAGTAGAGTGAAAAATCGTTTGAAAAAATATATTTTGTGAAATTTTCGTCAAATTTTCATAATGTCCAACTGTAAACCACAACACAACAAGTGAGAACGTCCGATTACTTCCAGTATTTTGAACAAAATGAGATCGTAAACAGCTCTGCAGACCAAAATCGAGCGCACAGTGATCAAAATAAGATCATCAGCGCAAGAAGAAAGTTTCACAATTAAATTAATTTATTCTTTATAATGTTTACCTTTTACTCATTCCTCGTACTATATTCACAATGAAGGAAAGTTTCTCGCTGAGAAATCAACATCAAATACAAAAACACTGTGGGATTTCAGCCAGTGTCACTGTAGCCTACTTGCTGTGGTGCGATCCTGTAAATTTGGAGCTCAGTGTTTCAATCCCTGCCATTTTTCTTTGATTGGCGCTCTCAAGCCGGTCTTCAGTTACGTGCACCTCGCAAAGCCCATCTGAATTCGCCCGCGAAGCGATCTTCAGCAGCCGATAAAATGACAACGCCCTGATATATCGAATTACTTTTTTTTCAAATTATTTATCAGTTTGACCAACTCCCTAACGCTCATACACCCGGTTCACTTTGTTTCCGACCACCCTGTATTTCAGCTTCGATGTGGACTACGTATATTGGAGCTGATAAGAACATGACATACATGAAAGTGTTGGTGGTATAATATTTTAACAGTAGAGGAGGAAGTCCAAATATCGGCTAGGGTCTAAATATGGGCTAGGGGACGCTACTGTTTTGGTGGGTGTTGTGGCCTAGTAGGAATAACGTGTGAAACCATTACTCTGGGACAAAGAAGATAGTACAGAGAAGCTGTTGGTTGCTAGTGATCAAGTAGTTCAGACGCATTTCAATTCTGAACAAAATGAGACCGTGAACAGCTCTGCAGACCAAAATCGAGTGCACAGCGATCAAAATAAGATTTCGATTGTTTCATCATAATTAATATTTTTGCTGATGCGTACAAGGTGACCCAAAAGTCCGTTAACATTCGACGAGGCAATACTTCATGGAATATTGGAGATAGAGAGATGATAATTGACACACATGATTGGCATGACATGGGGTTTCATTGACAGCAAAATAAAGTACACAAAATGACCAACAAATGGCGCTTCATACGGTACACAAGCAATAATTGACATAACAGTCGTGGTTTAGCAAGGACGATGTTTTATTAATACATGCTCAACACGTCGGCCGTCATTCATCAACAATACCTGTAGT
Organism: Anabrus simplex; assembly: GCF_040414725.1. Lineage (NCBI taxonomy): Eukaryota > Metazoa > Arthropoda > Insecta > Orthoptera > Tettigoniidae > Anabrus > Anabrus simplex. The sequence goes on from NC_090265.1 coordinate 42,099,521, forward strand.
CGAGGGACAATGTTGTGAACAGCACTGTACACCATAACCACAGGTATGGTGACAAATTGTCGTCAGATGTTGCCTTTTAGCATCCCTAATGAGATCGGACGATCGCGGTAGACCTGCGATTTCAGGTAACCCCTCAACAAATAATCACACGGATTGAGGTCGGGGGACCGGGAAGGCCAAACATGACGTGCCGCATTTGCAGACCCATCTCACGCCCTCTCTCACGACAGCTCCTTTTATACCGTACACGGGTCTCATGCTGCATCACTGATGTGTTGCCGTCCAGCGCCATCTGTTGGCCTGTTTGTGGACTCGTTGTTGGCGTCAATAAAACCCCTTGTCTCTCAAACGTGTGGTCATTTGTACCTGACGTGTTGCTGTCCACTGCCATCTGTTGGTCATTTTGTGTCAATAAAACCCTATGTCATACCCATCATGTGTGTCAATTATCATCTCTCTACCTCCAATATTCCATGAAGTATTGCCTTGTCAAATGTTAACGGACTTGTGGGTCAATTTGTATATTGCCTTTCATGTGGATTTATCTGTTGAAGTAAGTGCTCTTTTGAAGGTTACATCACATACCAGATTCAGTAATATACCGAGTTGAGCATTCACGCTCCCCACCCTGTACCGACCCCCTTTCACCTCTTGCCCCCTCTCCTAGCCCCTCACCAGCCCCGCCACCCCACGCCGCCTACCAACCAGCTCCACAACCGAACTTCATACTATCGCTCCTCCCGACACTAGATCTCCTTCGCCTACTGCCACTTCCACCAATATCACCACAACCTTATAATACCTTCTATCCCAACACTACCCAACTCCTTACTCCACCTTCATACCGCACCCACCCATTATCCCAGCTCAATATATGTAATACTCTTATGTCACACTATGTAACAACCTGTACAAGATGCGCGCCCGAGATACGTAGCTATAAATAAAATTCTTCTCTCCTCTCTCTCTGGTGTCTGTAGGGGTTCGCTTGTGCGGGTTGCTTCGCGGGTCCTCCCTGGGTTCCGGCTTGTTGTCACGGTCTCCCTGCGCCTTTTCAATTACTATCTAGTACGACTAATGGCAATCAGTGCAATTGGACTAGATAAAAGAGTGACTGAATGGGTTGCTATATTTCTAGAAAATAGATCTCAGAGAAAAGTAGGCGAAGCTTTATCTGACCTGTAATAATTAAGAGGGGAATTCCTCAAGGCAGTATTATTGGAGCTTTATATTTTCTTATACTGTATATTTAAATAATATGAGTAAATAAGAGGAATCATAGGTAAGGCTTTTTGCGGATGATGTTATTCTGTATAGAGTAATAAATAAGTTACAAGATTGTGAGCAAGTGTAACATGACCTCGATAATGTTGTGAGATGGACAGTACGCAATGGTATGATAATAAACAGGGTTAAAAGTCAGGTTGTGAGTTTCACAAATAGGAAAAGTCCTCGGAGCTTTAATTACTGCGTTGATGGGGTGAAAGTTCCTTTTGGGGATCATTGTAAGTATCTAGGTGTTAATATAAGGAAAGATCTTCATTTGGGTAATCACATAAATGGGATTATAAATAGAGGGTACAGATCTCTGCACATGGTTATGAGGGTGCTTAGGGGTTGTAGTAAGAATGTAAAGGAGAGGGCTTATAAGTCTCTGGTAAGACCCCAACTAGAGTATGATTCCAGTGTATGGGACCATCACAAGGATTACTTGATTCAAGAACTGGAAAAAATCCAAATAAAAGCAGCTCGATTTTTTCTGGGTTATTTCCGACAAGGGAGTAGCGTTAGAAAAATGTTGCATAGTTTGGGCTGGGAAGAAGTGGGAGAAAGAAGACGAGCTGCTCGACTAAGTGGTATGTTCCGAGCTGTCAGTGGAGAGATGGCGTGGAATGACATTAGTAGACGAATAAGTTTGAGTGGCGTCTTTAAAAGTAGGAAAGATCACAATATGACGATAAAGTTGGAATTCAAGAGGACAAATTGGGGCAAGTATTCATTTATAGGAAGGGGAGTTAGGGACTGGAACAAATTACCAAGGGAGATGTTCAATAAATTTCCAATTTCTTTTAAATCATTTAAGAAAAGGCTAGGAAAACAACATATAGGGTATCTGCCACCTGGGCGACTGCCCTAAATGCAGATCAGTATTGATTGATTGATTGATTGAAGGGATAATATTTTTGGAACCATGAAACAATCTGTGATTACTACCGTTACGCGATGAACACCATATGTCGACTTTACTTGCGATTAGTACTACTACATGTGCCTGGTTGTGGTCCTTCTTAGAGCAATAATCACTATTACCTGAGGAACTCCAGCTAGGTCTGTGATTAGTGCCATCGGGGGAGGATGACTACGGGAGTAGTACCATTATATGAAGAACGCCATGCCTGTGGGTGGTGCCATAATGTGTGATACACTATGGGTCTGCATTGCTTATGATTAGTAGGCCTACCACTATGTGAGCAACACCATGAGTATACGTAGCCTGTGATTAGTACCACTATATGAGGAGCACCATGGATCTAGCCGGCGCTTGTGTTTAGTACATTTCTGTGAGGAACACCTTGGGTCTACCCTTATGTGAGGATCTTCATGGGTCTGCGTTGCTTGTGAGTAGTGACCTTATGTGAGGAATACCATGGGTCTGTGTTGTCTACGAGTAGTGCATTTACGTGTGACATACCCTGGGTCTACAGTACATTATCTGTGATTACTACTACCATGCGAGGAACACCATAATTCTTTGTTACCTGTAATTGGTACTACTATAGGAGAAACATCATGGTTCTGCTTTACCAGTGATTAGTACTACAATGAGGGGCCGGTGACCTGGATTTTGGACTCCTTTGGTCAAGAAGCATCATCCGAGAAAACACTATCTGTATCATAAATTCTGACATACACTCATATAACACTCGAGGAGCGGAGGGAGTCCATACAGAATTAAAACTAGTAAGTATGGTTGTAACTCCTTATGGCACTACTCTGTGAAGGTGTACAATGCTCTCCCTAAACATATACAACAGGCAACAACAATTTCAACATTTAAACAAAAAATAAATAATCTATGGACAAAAGAAAACGGGCAGTAAATCTTACAAACCAAGTAATGTAGAGTGGTCTTATGTATTTGTAAGGGTTTCCTCTTCTCTTAGACTGTAACGTATTTAGAAATAAGGTATTATTGTTTTGTAAATACAGGGCAATTCAAAATGATGGACCCGATTTCATAAATTTATTCTATGAAATCTAATGAACAAATCATACTGTGAGATATGCGCAAAGAAAGGCAAACTCTCAAAGTTTAGTTCGGTTTAGATTTCATCCCACGTGGTTTCATTTTCAGCCGTTACGGGCGCGCAGGAAGCGAGTAAAGAAAATGGCTGCGGCTGGAGAGCAGAAGTCGTTCTGTGTGCTTGATTACCATGTAAACAAGTCTGTGATTAGTGTTCAACGGCATTTCCCTACCAGATATGGAAGAGACCCACCTACTGGAAAAGCCATTCGTGCGTGGTACGCAAAATTCAGAGACACGGGCTGCATCTGTAAGCGCAAGTCGACCGGGGAAGAGACAGTGGAACGTGTTCGCACCACTTTCGTGCGGAGTCCGCAGAAGTCCACCTACCGGGCAGCGAGGCAACTTGAACTTCTACACGCAACTGCTTGGCGCATTCTGCGGAAACGTTTACGAATGAAACCCTACCGCTTGCAACTGGTGCAGGCCTTAAAACACACTGATTATGCTGCTCGAGCGTCCTTCTGTGCTGATTTTCTCGCATTAATGGAAGAGGATGGGTTCTCCGAAAGGGTAATTTTTAGTGATGAAGCGACTTTTCAGCTTTCCGGGACTGTGAATAGGCACAACGTAAGGATCATCCACTAAAACTGGACGACCTTCGTGCCTGCATCTCAGCAGCCATCGCAGAGATTGACCGCAACACACTACACAAGGTTTGGCAGGAGATAGACTATCGGCTTGATGTATGTCGTATTCTTTGAGGTGCTAACATAGAACACTTGTGATATGACTGAAAAACTTTGAGAGTTTACCGTTCTTAGCACATGTCTCACATTACGATATGTTTAGAATAAATTTATGAAACCGGGTCCATCATTGTGAATTGTCCTGTATTGTGTAAACTCTGCCAATATTTAATCCTTGTATTGCACCGTTAAGAGCCTCGGCTCAGGTGCCTTTTCTTGAATAAATAAAAAAAAGGCATTGTGAATCGTATCCACTGATTGTTCTGGATTCAGGGTCATTTTTCCTCATCATTCGTTTTAGGTTCTAGTCTGTGGACACATTTTGAAGTTTTAATTGTCGTTTAATTTCGTTGCACCTCGTATCATTAGGGGCGGATGACATATGCCGCTTTAAACAACAATCATCATCACATCATCATCATCATTATCATCATCTTTTGTTTCTCACTTGCACTATCATCTCGTTCTCCAAAACAGAAAATGCAGGTAGAGGGAAAAAGAAAAGGGAATACATGCTCAGAATAAAAAAAAAGGAACAAATGTTGCCTCTCACTGGAAAATTTCAAATACTGTATACGGTACTGACTAGTGGACATTTCATCACCCTACGTGTGCCTTTCTAGAAGTGGAAATCTTTGTCAGTTTCCTGTCAGAGAATCAAAGCCGTGTCCTTTCACGTGAATCAAATGTGTCTACCTATACCACATTGGCTATGCAGCCACGAATTTGACTTCAAATCGTCACGTGACATAAAGTAAACTCCCTTATTATGCTGAGAAATGTTGTCATATGCAAATGAAAATTTAAACAAAGGCTTTGACTTCTCTTTTAATGGTTGAGTTTCGATGAGATATTGCTCCAAACTGATCATTGATACTCACCAGACCGAGAGAGGAAGTTGTAGCGCGCTCTCTTGGTGACGTAAGGAGAATTACCAGACATCATGATAGCCGAGTCTGAGTCTGAATGGTATCCAGAGATGTCACTTGAATCTTCGTCGTCCTCCGCTACTTCCTTCATCAAGTCCAGCACCTGAAATAAATCGAGAGAAACGACTTTCTGAAAATGCTCTTTTGATTTTCATCTAATGAGGGATGAAGGGACAGTGAAGAGAAATCTGCAACTATCCAATATTGTATAAATTTTATTCTGCAATGTACAGGTATCGCAGGGTATATTATAATACATATCCATTGTGAGTGACAATGTTGGTATAGCTCTATTGATTTACAGACATACTGGTCTCATTCACTTGAGATTCAAATCCAAAAAAACTGGGCCACTGCAATCAGCAATTCAGTTTTATTGATACAAGTCGATTATTTTTAGATAATCCCACTTCAATAACTAACAAATAGCTATTATGTTTTTGATAACAATTTATATTTTAAAACCAAGTAAGTCATCTGTGCATAATATCGAGTTCGGTTGAGAGCTATGCTGGAACATACGCATATGCATACATAATCTCGGTCATTTTTGACATTATCGTTTTCACCCCTTCTTAACCCCCATGCCGATGGACTTAAATGTAATTCGGAGTGGCACTATTCATCTCAGCGACTCCAAAAACTGTAGATTCAACACTCTGTAGGTCGTTTTCGATTATTTACATGCCACTCCCTCCCTACTCTACTCCTAGGGGTGTTTTGTGCGTCTTACTACAACGGTATTTCTCTCTAGATAAAGTTAAGTCATATGTGTACCAAGTTTGATTGAAATTGCAGCTTTACCGATAGTCGCCGATATTTCTACGTGAAGATATTGCTCCTTAACTGTATGCAACCCGCTAAGTAAAATATGTATTGCGGGCTAGACTGAGCCTTCGCCTGCAGTTATTGGAGTGATCATTTAATGATTCGATGTTATAATTACTCAAAGTTGAGTGAACGTGGAGACCTATCAGTGCTTCATGATTCACCGGCATGTAATTCCGGAGGGAATAAATAAATGAATCAGATCGGTCCAGTAGGACGGACGGACGGACTGGACAAAGCTGCTTTTAGTTAACTCTTTTAATGAAAATCCACAGCCTGTTTCCAGTCATTTGATCGGGTCAGGAATGGATTAAATGAAACCCTCATCTAGCGGCGAAGATAGGAATTGTGCCGGTTGCCGAAGCTTGTCGCACTCTTCTGGGGGCAATGATTAATGACTGACAGGTGAAATGATATTTGAGAGTGTTGCTGGGATGAAAGATGACAGGGAAAACCGTAGTACCCGGAGAGAAATACGTCTCACCTCCGTGTTGTTTAGTACAAATCTCACATGGAGTGTCCGGGCTTTGAACCACGGAACCTAGTGGTGAGAGGCTGGCGGGCGCGAGGTTTAAACTCTCTTCATATATACTAGATAATATTTAAAGGCAACAACTCCAATCAATAAATAAACCCCATGCCCTGCCAAGCGACCGCTGTTCAGCCCGAAGGCCTGCAGATTACGAGGTGTCGTGTGGCCAGCACGACGAATCCTCTCCGCTGTTATTCTTGGCTTTCTAGACCGACGCACTGTCTCACCGTCAGACAGCTCCTCAATTGCAATCAGGTAGGCTGAGCGGTCCTCGAATCAGCCCTCAAATTCAGGTATAAATCCCTAACCAGGCCTGGAATCGAACTCGGGGTCTCCGGGTAAGAGGCAGGCACGCTACCCCTACAACACGGGGCCGGCGACAACTCATATGGCTAAATTAATACAGTCATTCATTTCATGGGGAGGAGGGTGAAGTCTCCATAGGAAGAAAAATGAAGCGGGGACTGAATGATTGGGCATACTTTCCTACCAGGAGATGTGCTTTTACATCAGAAGCTAATGGACACGTTCGCTATGTGGTTCGAGTCGTTAGCTGTGAGCTTACATTCGAGAGATAGTGGGTTCGAATCTCTCTGTCGACAGCCCTTGCCAATATTAGCCCTTTCCTATCGTAGCGCCGTCAAAACCTTCTGTGTTAGCGCGATGCTATACCACAAAAAATAACTAACCCCATGCCACTACAGCCCTGAAGGGCCTTGGCCTACCAAGCAACCGCTGCTCAGCCCGAAGGTCTGCAGATTACGAGGTCTCGTGTGGTCAGCACGACGGGTCCTCTCGGCCGTTATTCTTGGCTTTCTAGACCGGGGTCGCTATCTCACTGTCAGATAGCTCCTCAATTCTAATCACGTAGTCTGGGTGGACCTTGAACCAGCCGTCAGATCCAGTTAAAAATCCCTGACCTGGCCGGAAAGTGAACCCGGGGTCTCCAGGTAAGAGGCAGGCACGCTACCCCTACACCTATCTGCATCTAACGAATTGTTTTAGACAGACATCTGTATGGAATTTGGGGTCAAGTGTAGGATTCAGTGCACGGAAAGCGGGGAAGTGACTCAGACCCTATGCTAGTTGCTTTACGTCGCACCGACACAGATAGGTCTTATGGCGACGATGGGACAGGAAAGGGCTAGGAGTGGGAAGGAAGCGGCCGTGGCCTTAATTAAGGTACAGCCCAGCATTTGCCTGGTATGAAAATGGGAAACCACGGAAAACCATTTTCAGGTCTGCCGACAGTGGGGTTCGAACCAGTGGCGGTGGGCCCTTAGGGGCACAGGGGCACGTGCCCTGTCAAGTTTTTGCACTCAGAATTTCAGGAAATAATTTATAATTTAGTTGGGCTACAGCCGAACAACAGAATTATTTCTACAAATATTATCACGACAAAATGTTATATTCTTAACTGGATTACGGATTTTGGTAGGTATTTAAAACAACCATGTCTTTAAGCACGAAGAGAGGATACCTTTTGTACTCGTATTTAAAGAGACAAGCTGTTGCTGTCAGTGCGACAATAATGACTGCAGTAGTCTTGCGAAGCGAGTGGCAGGCGAAATGTGCAGCTCTGGGCACTAGACCGTCTTGTGCCCAAACGACGCGCCTGCGCATTAGAACACAGTATTTGAAGATGGTGAAAGTCCATGACAGCTGTGGGCTTGTGTGGGTGAGCGGGCGACGGGGAGTACTTCTGGTTGGGCACTCAGATCCTTGAGGCCTTCTGCAGCGCATGCGCATAGAGCAAATAACAGATCACGAGAAATATCCGCGCTTTACAAACATCAGTGTAGCCAATTCACCAATTCTGTAACTACAGTAAATCCAATAATATTTTAGTCTTGTTTATTTAAAAATGCGTTCATATCGCTCATGCAGGGATTTAGTTGCTTTCAGATGTTTTCATTATTAAAATAAGTTATCTTAAATGAGGTTACCGTGTTTCTAATAGGCCATTTAGCAGCTGCCAACCTTATTCGGGTATCAAGTTTTGGAGAATTTTGTACTCTCTTTCCGGAAAAAATTCCGCGTCAACCGTAATTAAGTACCCGAAAGTGAACAAAGCCAGGCTCAGGACCGAACTTGAAGTGTTATATTCCAGGGTAGACGTCCGTGCGGCAGATGGTGCTGCGGCGCTTTTGCAACTTTTCCTGCGCAACAATATGCAAGACACTTTCAATGAATGCGTTAGGTTACTGAGCATCATTGTTACAAACCCGATGTCGACAGTGGAAAGTAAAAAGTTTTTCTCTACTCTAAATCGAATAAAGACCTTCTTGAGGAATACGATGAGCCAAGACAGACTAACGGCCCTGGCGATGCTTTCAATTGAAAGTAAAATGGTAGCCTACGTTCGATTCCCGACTTCAACCAGCGAGTTATCGAAATATTTGCTCAAGCAAAGGATCGAAGAATAGACTTCATCTAAAAATGAGAAGGTTAGTATATTCATTATTACTTGACTTGTAGGGGAACAGGTTATAAACGAAATGTGGATCAGCTTATCCCCTGCCATTTAGCTCAGTGAAATAACACTTGACCGGAAATGGAGAGGTCACGGGTTCGTTTCCTTTGACCCCACCTTTCACTGTCTTTTTCCTTGGTGTTAATATCTAACTGGAACCAACTGTAAACGGAATAAGCTGATTTACAAGTCAGTTGTTAGTGTATTTATTCACATGCGCATTATTGTTATATTTTGCAACCGATACCTTAAATATCTACTTGACTGTCCATATTATTTTATAAGTTGTGCCCCGCCGGATAATTTGGCCACGGGCCGCCACTGGTTCGAACCCCTATGAAACTACCACGAGTGAAATAATGAGTTCTCTAGAGTAGGATGAGATTAGGTCTCTTTGATAAAGGAACATTCTGTAGGTCTCTCAGTCAAGGCTATCCATCAGTACTTCACATCACAGCTTGCACGGTTGCAAGGTAACATCGCGTCACACAGTTTGTATCGGTAATTTCGTGACGCAAATGTTCAGGTCACCCCAGCCATAAGGCAAATCAATTTGGGCTCGCTGTCTAGTTGAGCCTCTTCATATTAGCTAGCAATATTGTTAGGAATTAAAGAGCCTCTGTGGCTGACGCGGCAGCGCGCCGGCCTTTCACCGCTGGGTTCCGTTGTTCAAATCCCGCTCACTCCATGTGAGATTTGTGCTGGACAAAGCGGAGGCGGGATAGGTTTTTCTCCGAATACTCCGGCTTTCCCTGTCTCCAATAAAATTTCATTTCATCTGTCGTTCATAATCATTGCCTCAGAGGAGTGCGACAGGCTTCGGCAGCCGGCACAATTCCTATCCTCGCCGCTAGATGGGGACTTCATTCATTCCATTCGTGACCTGGTCGAATGACTGGAAACAGGTTGTGGATTTTCATTGTTAGCAACTACTGTGAGATGCCTGTCTTTAAGAGGCCTAGCATGAACAATTTACCAAGGGAGATATTCGACAAATTACCAAATTCTTAGAAATCATTTAAGAAATGTCCACATAAACAACTGATATCGAATCTGTCACTTGGGCGGCAGTCCTAAATGCAGATCAGTGGTGACAGATTGATGTCCGATAAAGATAATTGTAAAAACACATGAAAATGTAACCGAAATGGAAATGTACAAAATTGGAAAATCAATAAAGCACTTAGCCAAGAGGTCGGGACCCCCTCGCAACTCCTTCACCAATGCAAACCTCTTTCCCCCTCTTCCAACTCCAGAAATCCTCCAAACCCCGCCAAATCTCCTGGCCAGAGAAAAGGCCTTATCTTCTAGGTGGGCCCCTAGGTCCTAGGTTGATGTCCTCGGCCCATTTCTATATTTCGCTTCTGTCTTGCTTCTATGATCAATCGTATCAGGCTATATTTTCCATTTGTAAAGAAGTGATCGACATAGGTTGCTTTCCTGCCTTAGCGAGAGAGAAGACTTTTCCATGTTTTCCCGGCTCGACTATTGTTGATGTCGTGGCCTACTCATGGGATCCTCAACATTCTACAAGACATCTACATTTCAAAGGACTGTCGTGTCTACATTTCGACACCTTAAAGGTCTGCTCACACCAATACGGGAGCAACAGCGAAACATACAATCTCGCGGTCGCTGCGAAGTTTGTCTTCACACCGGAGCGGCAAACAGTAGCTGAGATGGATGCGTTTGAAGACGAAGTGTTTCTGCTTCTAGCAGTTGCTGAAGATGATGACGACAGGTTCGTATTATTATTATTATTATTATTATTATTATTATTATTATTATTATTATTATTATTATTATTATTATTATTACTATTATTATTGTACCGGGCGGTACACCTCCACGCCGCTAATTCAAACTTTGCGCCAGTTGAAACTCCTCTGCTGGAGGAAGTCTGAACTTTATCTACTGTGTTAATTTTCAAGTTTCTCAGAAGATGTCACTACTTGGAAATTTTGGAGTTTCTGAACCGGGTCGTTTTCGATGTATTTTGTTTTACCTGTAGTAAGAAGTGTGAACTTTCTCTTCTAGAGGACACTACTGAAGAACTACAATGGTGCACCCTAGTGCGAAGTGAAAGAACTGTTTTTTGGAGAAATTTTTATTTCAAAAGTTTGTTTCTCGTTAAATTTCTTTCTGTTATTGTTTAAGTTGGCTGTATAACCCTTTCTTTCCCCTTGTTTTGAATTTAGCCAATCCCGAATTTCTTTAATTAATTTATAACCAATCAGGTGTATCTTCCCCAGAGGGGATATATTGCTTAACCCTAGCCAATAAAGTTTTTGTGGGCGGGTGTTCTCATTTCCGAAACGCCTCGAACTTTCCACGAGAGTATATAAACTGCTGATTTTCGGGTCTCTGCGCCACTTCAGTACCATCTTTCAGTGTGTAAAGTACATAGCAGGGGGCGGGAAGCGCCTCTTTCTTCGGCCAGCAGTTCAACAACAAGGTAATGGCCGTTTAATAACTTCTTTTCTTGCTAGCTCAGCAGTTTAACTCTCGGGGCGGGTCCGAAGCTTTTCACCATGTAACTTTTCCCTAAAATGTAAAGACTCTTAGTATCTATTCTCTTTTAAAGCTACATATTGGGATAGAGAGTGCTTAACCCTCTCGAGCTCCCACTCATATTGTTTTGAGGTGAACTTATTTTTCACAACCGATTCTTCCTTAACGTAATGTAAATTAGTTTCTTTCTAAAGTCACCTCGTTAGTATGGGATTAGCCCTTGCATTAGCGGCCTAGAGCCAGTTTAGGTTTTAAACAAAGGTATTAGGAGTGCAGATAGCCTCCTCTCAAATTGTTATTTTGGAGGTCATGTAATTAACCTTTTTCTCACTTAAGAGACCTCAGTAGGTTGGGTATTTTACCCCCGTGTCTATGTCATTAGAGGACAACTTGAAGGTGGAGTTTGGTGTGGCTTTTGATAGGCTTAAAGTTGAGAGCGAGTGGCTCTTTCTTGAAAATTGAGTATGTATGCCTCGAGGAGGCTTTTCTGTGTAATTTAGAGCAAGGGCTCCTGGGCATGAATGGGGTTTTCTGCCCCTCTGTTAAATCTTGTTTTGGGGTAAAGTTGGGCTAGTTGCCCAAGAATTGTGAGTTCGGGGCTCGAAGCCCAAATCCTGTAAATACTGTAATTGTACTTTTGTTGCCTTGCTACTCTGTACCTGCCATTCTTGTTATTTCTGAATTTTGAAAAGAAAATATAACCTTGTTAAATTTTAAATTAACTTTAATTTCGTAGCCTGAGACCTGTTCACCCCCGCACCTTCTTTCACCTCTGCTGTTCCACAGATACCTCGGAACAATTATTATTATTATTATTATTATTATTATTATTATTATTATTATTATTATTATTATTATTATTATTATTATTATTATTATTATTTACTACTATTTTCTTCATCTTATCCCAGGTAATTCTCGGGTTACTGGAGCCACCTAGGCTCATTTTGATTTTAGGCCTGATGCCCTTCCTCACGCCACCTGATTTTTGAGATGAAAGTCACTACCCGGGATACGAGCATTCCGGATGGAAGGTTAGCAACTAAGCCACTAAGCTAATCAGTTCCCCTTCGTATTATTTATCAACAGTAGTACAATATTACGATGGAGCGCTAGATAGCTCAGTGACTTAGCTGACACGGTGAAGGTTTTCATTCCACCCTGAAGGGGTGGGGCGGGCCTCCTAGAGAATTACGCCCTCTCTCCGGCCAAGGGATGCGGGCGGGTTGGGAAGATCAGATGTGATGGAGGAAGGAGGTGTCAAGTAGAAAGACCTGAACCGAGCTCGATAGCTGCAGTCGCTTAAGTGCACCCAGTATCCAGTATTCGGGAGACAGTGGGTTCGAACCCCACTGTCGGCAGCCCTGAAGATCGTTTTCCGTGGTTTCCCATTTTCACACCGGGCAAATGATGGGGCTGTACCTCAAACAAGGCCACGGCCGCTTCCTTCCCAGTCCTAGCCCTTTCTTGTCACATCGTCGCCATAAGACATCTGTGTCGGTGCGACGTAAAGCCAATAGCAAGAAAAAAAAGAAAGACCTGCACTATGCACATGTCCTCCATCAGGACAAAGAATGATTCCATAATTAAGTGGGATAAGCTGAAGTGCTAATCGTATCATTAATTTAATGCAGTGTTTAAGTTAGATTTACCCCATTGTACAAGGAAATGTTCGTCCCCTTGAAAGGTAGATTTACTTGTCTATGATGACCCGATGTTTAAACAATGTCCCACCGCCTTCTTTTTTGAGGTCAGCACCAATTGTTGTGAGATGGACAGCAGACAATGGTGTGATGGCAAATGGGATGAAAAGTCAGATTGTAAGTTTCACCAAGAGGAAGAGCCCTCTGTTTTAATTACTGTGTTGATGGGGTGATAATAGTACCTCATGGAGATCACTGTAAGTACCTAGGTGTTAATATAAGGAATGATCTTCATTGTTACCGAACGAATTGGCCGTGCACATAGGGGCGCGCAGCTGTGAGCTTACGTTCGGGAGGTAGAAATAGAAATAGAATAGAAATATATTTATTTAAAGTTAATTACAAGTAGGACCAGAGGTACCTTTGGCTGTAATTAACTGCCACTTTAACTTAAATGTACCAACTAATATATACTGAACCCGAGTGACATAGGTCCATAGTCAGTCATGATTTGATTGATAAAATAATATATGGTACATTTATTGAAATACAGAAAACTTATTCCGTACAAGCTGTGTTGAAATAGTAAGTTGGGTACGCGACGGACTGGAGCCGTGAGGCTTAGCCTGGCACAACAGAATTTAGCTGCTTCACAGCAGGGGAGTCCATTAGTTTGGCGACCAGGAAAAATACAAGTCCACAAATAAGTCTTGGTCAGAAAGAGAAGAGGGTAGTTTGAGACAATGAAAGCTTGCAACACGTGCAGTGCGCTGGGATATTTTGGGCGAACGGAAACTTCCGCGACGTCATGAATTCGAGGAAAGGTTGAATGGAAAAGTACAGCGGTTTCGACGACATTCGCTAGCCTAGGTTCGTGCAGGTGGAAACTTAAATCACGTGACCACTTGTAGGCCAATCACAAAAGGTTGATGGAAGACTCAGGGATACCATCTTGAGAGAAGGTGGATGAGACACCAATGTAACTTCGAAAGTAATCAGTAATAAATTATTGTGAGTACACGGATCAATGTAATTAGATGTCACGCATGGAAAAATAATCGATAATTATGGGCAAATTAAATAAAGTGAAGGCTGGATTTCTTGGAAACCAGACAGCTTGAATGTCATTGGCTGGACGAAAACCACGTTGTAAAGGACGCTTCCAAAGGCGCGAAATGTGAGGAGCTAAATCCACCCGTATCTCCTAAATCTATGATCGTCAGGAGTTCATATTTAATCCAGCAAATATGCTAGCGGAGTGGATTATTTTGATATAAATTATAACGTCCAATTCGGAATGCAAATGCCGATATTAAAAATCCACCCCCTCCATCATGGATATGACGTCAGATAATGCGCTAGGGAAAGCTGCGTCAATATATACGAGTGCATAGAACACTCATTACCCCAGCCTTACCAGTCTTAGCAGTCTTAGCAGTTGTGCTAGTCTCGCTTGATTTGAAATTGTACTTCGAAGCTGAACGACTGTCCGCAGCTGAATTCAAATTTGTCGTGCTTACAGTAATTCAACATGTATTGGTGCGAGCATCCGCCGGTACTTATAAAATGTGACCGCGCTCGAAAACCGTGAACTGAAAGTAGTTAACTTAGGACAGTGTGTGCCAGTTACAAATATCGTAGTAAAGTTAATTAATTGCATTGCAAGAGTGACTAATATAAAATTCAACTGTACAGCATTAAGTGCAAGAATAGAATACTGTGTGACGAACAGTAACTGGGAAATAATAGCCTGTACTTAGGAGGATCGAACCGCTATCATGAACACTTCAAGTGGGAAACCTGCGTCGGGCGTATCGCGTCGGACAACATAAAACGTGCCGGGCAAATAATTCGACACCTCGTCGTACGTGTCCATGTCCTTTGTGCGGTAAATGGACGAAGCTTAAAACAGTGTAATATAATAAATCTTGGGTCTAGGGTATTAATTTGTTTTGTAAAAGTCAACTTTTCAGTGTTAACATTGTCAATGGTGAAGTGGTGTGATAGTTAAGGTATTAGTGTAAAAATGTTAATGTGCCAGGAAATCATTTGTGGAACTACGCCATCAAGAATGGGCGAGTAGAACGGAAGAATGGGGCCGTGTTGGTCCCTCGTCTGCCAAGCTGCAATGGATTACCAATAACTAAGATGAGTACCAACATGCAAATAATATTTGGGAAATGTTAGCGTGATTGGGAAAATGGGAATAATTTGATTAGACTTGGTTACCTTCTGTAAAAAGATGGGTCGCTTAACGATCCCATCCTAAATTTGTAGCACGGACAGGATTTAGTAATAATAACTTAAATAATCGGGTCTTTTTTATGTATTCAGTTTGTTGTAGATGTAAATTTTGTAGATATAGGGTAGTACGTTAAGTCATGCATGCATTCATATTTCTTGGTAGTCAAGAATATTTTTACATTTGAATTTGTTATCAAAGTCTAATAGACCCGGTCTGTGCTTTTCTGTTAGTCATTTGACGAGTTATGTAATGACGTTGAAGGAAAGTCCAGCCTTGTCATGCCAGCTGTGTTTTGTTGTTGATCAGTATGTTCATATTTTCAAAGTGAAGTTGTTAAATTTGTGAGAAGCGATATTAATAATAATAATAATTCATGAGATATTGGAATTTTAGTGAGCAGTGCGCAATAATAAAATTTAAGTGATAAGATGTTGAGTTTATCGGGAATCATTTAATGACGGGATGTCGTTTTTAATTCGGAATTAAAGTGTGTGGTAATTTAATGTGATCAATTAATAATATTGAAATTTAATGTCGGTGCTAATAATCCGTACATGTTAATGAACGTGTGGTTTAAATTACGGTCCAATATTTTTTTACGAATAAATGTCGTGTCTTAAATTTGCAATTTATTAGCCGGAACACGTAGGACTAATATTACGAAACCATGATTGTCAAATTTTGGTAAATATAATTTCAAAATGTTACGATTATTTGTGGAGAACGAATTAAGGCGTAGATCAAAATGAGATAGAAAAAATGTTAAAGAATCTGCAGTCAGATAATAAAAGGTCGTACGATGTCGGAAGTGGAATAAATAAGTCAGGTGATAATTCTGTGAGAAATAAATGAATCAAGGAATCTTGAGATAGAAAGGGATATAAATTCCGTATGAGAAACACTTAGCATATTGAAATGAGTGTAAAATGTACGGGCAGTGTCACAGAGAAATACTGAGTTATGTAGCGGGTAGAATTCGAACCCGTGACAGCATGTACGAAATAAATAGACTGCACCGCTATTCGTCGAGATACTACGGATCTAAGGATAATGAGAGTTCCGATTCCACATAAATGATCGTATATTGTAATCATTGTAATGACGAGTGATGACAATCATGATGGCGTGATGATAATAATAAATATTGCAGATAAAGGATTGGACCGCCTTAATTAAATGAGCATTGATAAAGATGTTAAACGGGAATCTAAAAGATAATGTGCAACCGATAATAATAGTAACAATGTTAGGACGATGGTAAATCATCGCGGTAAGATTAATAATAATTGTCATAATGATAATAGTAATGATGTCGTTGGTTGATCAGTAAAATAATTGTAATCGCGACCGATATCTTAATATATTTTGGCGGAAGTGACCGGTTCAGTAATAATAATAATATCTTGAGTCACCTATTCATTAATAATAATAATAATAACCACAAGAGGGATATAATCATAATAATAACAGTAATAACCATTTGTGTTTGCGTCCCGCATAATAATGACGATAATCAAACGTGACAGTGCCAGGAACCGTTGAATAATAATAATAATAATAATAATAATAATAATAATAATAATAATAATAATAATAATAATAATAATAATAATAATAATAATAATAATAATTTCAAGGATGATAATTTCGTGGATAAATAAATATTCTGACGATAGTGGATTAAATAATTGGTGACAACATCCCTCTATTCGAGTAGTTTGAATAATAAGAATAATAAATATAATAGTCATTTTGTTACCTCGTTATCGTACGGTTTCCGCACGGAACAGGTTACAGTAATATTTTGTGGGTTTGTTTACTTCGCTTGCGATGCGAGGGGAGGTCTTCGGCATGGTATTTCCCACCGCTTCTCGTTATCTCATCTGTAGCAGTAGTCTACTGGGGCTACTTTGTAACATTTCAGATCATGTGTAAATAAAATATAAATGTTAATTCGGTGGTATGGAATCAGCTGGACATCGTAAGAGAGGAACTGCCCGTGTAATCCATTTTCGTAATTCACGAGAAACATTACCCAGTCCGAGTACCGGTCTCGGAAAAGTGTAAATAGCCGGGGTACGTCATCTTGGTTAAATGGAGAAGCCGACCGTAACATGGGTTATGCTCGGGCTCCCGATAGAAGGAAGCTATTTCCTTGAACAACGGTTCGATTCAAATGTAATCGATCCATAAGTTATACCCCATTTGTAATTTCTTTCAGGAGCAACCCAGCCATATATTGATACCACTTGCGGTATAGCAAGTGATTTGTTTATGTAACGTGTGTGAAAATTTAAATATCATTGCCAAATGTATCAAAGTTTCGTACGTCGGATGGCGTATTAAACCGCTCTTCTAGCCATTATTTCAAAGGAAACCATTCTCAATCTTTTCATTGTAGTTAGATGATACCCTTTTTAAAGTTAACTGTCACTTCCTAGTCCTATCATGGTGTCCTTAAATTCAAGTTTACAATCGAGCTTTCCCCATTTTAATTTTAATTGCTCCGTTCATTCCCGTGTTCTCTTATGCCTCTATATTTATATATTTGTGGACTTAAATAATGAACCGACACCCCTGAGATTAATGCTAGTCTGGGACTCGGGAGGTGGACGGGTGCAATACCATCTAACAAAACGAATAAATAAAAAGCGTAAGATACATTTTCCTACTGGGGATATAAGAATAAGATTACAAACTAAACATCTAAGAAATTACAGTAATACTTTTATCATTTCATAAACATAGAATATACTAACAAGGAAGAGAAGACATAAGAGAAATCTAAGAATTGTAATGCCGAGGATGAATTAAGAATACGAATAAAACAGTGGGTTCCAACTCCACTATCGACAGCGCTGAAGATGGTTTCTTCATGGTTTCCCATTTTCACACCAGGCAAATGCTAGGGCTGTACCTTAATTAAGGCCACGGTCGCTTCCTTCCCACGGCCGGCCCTTTCCTATTCCCAGCGTAATTATAAGACCTATCTGCCTCGGTGCGACGTAAAACAACTTGTAAGCAAATTTGATCTGCATTTAGGGCAGTCGCCCAGGTGGCAGATTCCCTATCTGTTGTTTTCCTAGCCTTTTCTTAAATGATTTCAAAGAATTTGGAAATTTACTGAACATCTCCCTTGGTAAGTTATTCCAATCCCTGACTCCCCTTCCTATAAACGAATATTTGCTCCCGTTTGTCCTCTTGTATTCCAACTTTGTCTTCATATTGTGATCTTTCCTACTTTTAAAGACGCCATTCAAACTTATTCGTCTACTAATGTTATTCCACGCCATCTCTCCGCTGACAGCTCGGAACATACCACTTAGTCAAGCAGCTCGTTTCCTTTCTCCAAAGTCTTCCCAACCCAAACTTTGCAACACTTTTGTAACGTTACTCTTTTGTCGGCAATCACCCAGAACAAATGGAGCTTACGTCTCTGGTAAAATCCCAATTAGAGTATGGTTCAAGTGTATGAGATCCACACGAGGATTACTTGATACGAGAACTGATAACGATCCAAAGGAAAACAGCACGATTTGTTCTTGGTGATTCCCGACAAAAGAGAAGTGTTAGAAAAATGTTGCAAACGTTGGGCTGGGAAGACTCTGGAGTACGGAGACGAGCTGTTCGGCTGAGTGGTATGTTCTGAGCAGTCAGCGAAGAAGTGGTGTAGAATGGCACTAGTAGACGAATAAGCTTCAGTGGAGGTTTTAAAAGTAGGAGAGATCATAATATGAAGATAAAATTGTGTAGATGGAGTGGTAGTACGTCATGGGGATGAGTGTAAGTACATGGGTGTTAATATAAGGAAGTATCTTCATTGGGGTTATCACATTAACGAGGTTGTAAAGAAAGGTTACAGATCACTTCACGTGGTTATGAGGGTATTCAGGGGTTATAGTAAGGATGTGAAGGAGAGGGCGTACAAGTCTCTGGTAAGACCCCAGTCAGAGTATGGTTCCTGTGTATGCGACCGACACCAGGACTACTTGATACGAGATCCAAAGGAAAGCAGCACGATTTGTTCTGGGGGGTTTCCGACAAAGGATTAGTGTTACGAAAATGTTGCGAACTTTGGACTGGGAAGACTTGAGAGTAAGGAGACGAGCTGCTCGACTAAGCGGTATGTTCCGAGTTGTCAGTGGAGAAATGGCGTGGAATGACATTAGTGGGCGAATAAAGATGAGTGGAACTTTTAAAAGTAGGAGAGATCATAATATCATAATAAACCTGGAAGTCAAGAGGACGAATTGGGACAAATATTCATTTATAGGACATGGAGCAAGGGACTGGAAATGGTTGATCAATTTCCAAGTTCTTTGATAACATTGAAGAAAAGGAATCTGCCACCTGGGCGAGAGCAGTAAGTGCAGATCATTGATGATTGATTGGATTCAATTTACTTTACGAGAAAGACTTGTGTGATTCTGCTCTAGCAAGGAGACTGGTGCTACAACTCCTGTTTTTGTGAAGCACGTCGCGCTGCTGGCTGTTATAATCCTAACCTTCGTACGACCTTCTCAAGATCGGGCTCTGAGAGAAGATGTCCGGAAGCTTATTGTCTCACAGCACCGAGAAAGTAAGTGGTCGAGCATGAAGATGAGAACAATAGCTTTTTCTCACTTTACTGGCCATCTGTGGCATCTACCGCTGAAGGTTATGCAATGTACGAGATATCATTCGGTGTTTAGGATCTCACACAAGCAGGAATCCAGCGCGCACTTTTGGGAATTCCGGGTGAACAGATCTATAGTGCGAGATGTCGGATCGGTGTTTTAAGATCTGATATTCTGCAATACGTCAGGCTTATTTCAGGTGAGCATTCCTACCCGAAATATACCGGGATTCGAACTTCTGCCGTACGATTGGAAAGCCAGTAGCTAAACCTCTGTGATAATCTCTTCCACGTAAGTTTTATATATCTATCTACGTCCAACCCTTATTCCATTTCTGTACGGCAGAGTGCATGCACCGGTGCATTGCGCAGCGCAAAGTGGAAAAGACGACTTGGCAATGTTGACCAGAGTGCACAACCCACTCCTGGATTTTAAGCAATAGCGGTGTCTCTCTCTTTCCTTACTCCTGTCTCGCTCGCTCCTCCTGTCTCCCCCTTCCTCACTTGCTCTGCAGCGCTCTACCATCCGAGCCGAATTGAGTCGAGCTAAGCCAAGATTAGCCGAGACAAAACGCTGGTCCGAACTGAGCCGGGCTCGGCGCAAAGAACCTCTGCGCCTCGGTTTGCACGCGAGAGATTTTGGACTTTTGAGAGGGTCTGCTGTACGGGATCGGGTATGAAGTGAAATGAATCTTTGTACCAAGTTTTACGACCAGATGCCCTTCCTGACTGGGGATGCCGTATGTCCTCTTTTTTCGCGGACATATACTCTTTTTAACAGTACGATAAACGCCCGCCCGAATTTTCGAATAACTTGAAAAACGTCCTCATTTTGGGATTTTAAAATGATTTAAACTGCACGCGGTGTTATCAACTTCACGGCCACATTTAAATAGGCAGCACTTTTTGTTCAATGTTTGCTTCCGTTTTCTTTCTAGTTCATCGTTGTTTAGAGGTTGTGTCTCTGCATAAATTGAGTTTTGAAAGTTTTATTAAGTATTATTTTGCTGTAAATACGATTTTTTTTGGCATTCCAAGTCATAATGCAAACACAGAGTGAATATTTTCATTGTTTAATTCACAGTGGACCAAGGACATAAACAGGTTCACAACTGAGACTCTGAAAGGTGTAGTGTTTTTGCAGTATAACTTCAAACATTTCAGTTGCATCCAGTTTCACCACTATTGTTGGAGAACAAATAACGTTTACAGAAGATTTCGTCTTCAGAAAACTACGAATGGAACAAGAAAAAAAAAAAAAAAGCATTAATGACAAAGGTGCTAGAGCAATGGTCTGTGATTTTACATTAAGTAAAGTCACATTAATATACATGAAGCAGACGCGTCGTGACATTGTCTCACCTGTTTTGCTACGACCACGATTTATACCAAATAAAGTACGTACATAACTAAGGAAATAATAATAATAATAATAATAATAATAATAATAATAATAATAATAATAATAATAATAATAGACGTAAAGAACTTCATAGCCACATCTCACAATAATAATAGAGCTCGATATTTTACCCATGGGTTAGATAAGTGTTTCCAAGTTATACTAGTCCATTACACTTGCATCAACGGTAACTCCGCCTCGCAGGCCGAGAGATTTGTTACGGGGAAGGAGATGCTCGGAGATGGTGACGGGGTTGGGGCCCGTAGCCTATTCTAGGAACTATCCCGGTATTCGTCTTAGTGCAGGAGAATGGAATCCACGGAAAACCACTCTGCTACCGCCGACCGAATAAATAAACCTGGAGATGTTAGTGTAAAATGGGAACTACACATCTTTCCGCCTTCCTATGTAGGACGACGCTAATGTGTTGCGACAAGAATTATCATACTTAGCACAGACAGATCGGTGTCACCAACATCTTGTAGACACTGTGGGTTAAACTCGGTTAAAGTCTCAAAGTTTTAGTACCGTACTGAATATTGAAACTTAGATAAAAGTTAACGCAACTTTAAGGCTTTTAAGTCTGTTGAAGACATTTATTTTATTCGTATCAAAAGCAATACATCATATAAATTATTGGTTAAGAAAGAGAAACAATAATTAGCTAACTGGTAAAACACACTAGAGGTACATTCAAAGTAATGGTTATATCATATTATATCGGACCAGAATTTGGCGAGATCTCGACCATTTGGTGTAGCCTTCTCTAAATCTTGCATGGTGCAAACGAGAGGGCAGGAGTTGCAATGAAGGAGGTGCGCCATGGTTTGTTCTTCTCCGCAGGCACAGAGGGTTGACTCTTCAGATAGATCCCACTTCTTCATATTGATCTTAGATCGACTAACCCCAGACCGCAGCCTGTTCAGACTCTTCCATGTAGACCACGATTCTTCATAACCGGCTGGAAGAGTTTCAGATGGATCCATCCATCCACTGAGATGAAGGTCTCTGGATCTCCAGGAAGTTAGTCTTTATGATTGAGGTGACTCCGAAAGGCACTCAGTAGAATGTAGAAAACTTCTTCTGGATTTCAATCGTTCTTGAGCAGGTTGATGGTCATGTAATGGATGTGTTTAGATTTTTTTCATCACATTCAGTATCTTCCCATGATGTTTGGCCACTCAGTGTATATGTACGATATTGTTTACGTAGCGTAAACTTGGCAGTGATTGAGAGTTTCTTTCAAACACTGCATATGGAGGTACTCGTAATTTAATAAAGTGACGCCTGAATACTACTACAATCATAATTTGTTAATACTTGTTCGTATTATCATCAACTCTCAATCAATATTGTATATATACACACGCATGGTTTAAAGTGATTTGATAGAATCCGAGGATGTTCTTGTAGAACGAAGCATTTAATTCATTGTTTAATAATGTGTTTTTACAGGTATGTTATAGTGTTACTAGCTAAACCTGGCCACGCTACGCTGTGGCTCTGTCTGATATGAAATGAATGGGTATGTAAATGCATGTATTCTAGCGAATATGCGATCAATCGCACTTTTGAACATCCGAATTAAATATTGTCGTGTAAATTTTTTTGCAACGAATCAACAACAACAATATGCCTTCTCATTCCAGTAGAGATTTGGCAGCGTGCATTCAAGATCTCAGACACCATCCGGAAGAGGAGAGCCATGTTCTTTGGACACATCTACAGTATGGACCCGGGAAGACTGACCAACCAGATAGTAAGGTTTTTTGAGACCAGGAAAACTGTGGTACGCTGGCATCAGGAAGTAAAGAAGGACCTGACAGAAATGGGAATACAAGGATCGGAAATAAGGAACAGGGAAACTTACAAGTCGAAAATAAACACAAAGAATTTCCAAGCAAACGTTAGTTTGCGGACTCAAACACCACCATGGACAGAAGAGAGAAGAAAGTTGCAGAGTGAAAGAATGAAGGATTACTGGGCGCATATCAAAGCCCAGAAGCATCTGAAATCGAATTGACGTGGTCCACAGTTGGCCAAAACGAAAGAAAGAAGATATAGCCTAAGTCTTTGTCGCCTAGCGACAATCTGTCCATAAGGTCGATCCAATCTTTGTAATTAAATTAATTCCATAAAATTGCTTATTATAAAAACTACCAATCCGATTTCGTTCAATCCACTTCCCAAACATGCTCGTCTTTGAATGCAACGTTGTATCAAAAGTTCACGTCAATCGACCGACTACTTTTAAAGTTTTGCGATCACAAACATACGCAGGCTGAATTTTTAAAGATAATTCGTACCTTTGACAGACTAAAAAACCTTAAAGTTCAGGGAACTAGATCGACACTGGAAAATATGGCTTCCTTTCCTAATAAATTAATGTATCGAACCATCTCGTTGCAGACGACTTTATTTGCATAGGAGTAGTGATGAAAGCCGAAAAAGTACTACTGGCATTCCCCTGGTAACAGATCCTCAATTGTGGTGAGCCCAGTCACTAGGGTGAGAGCTGGGTCAGTAAGTGAGTAATGTGGGTCAGGGAAGCATCACGAATGTGGTTTTACGAGTGGAAATGATATCGGCTGCACTGATTAGAGACTGCACCAGAACTTGTTCGTGGCAGTGACTGTAATGTGTGGTCCAGCAAGGAGCCAAGTAGTCCCTTCCGGTAGACATGTGCCTTGGGATACTATTAACTTGCCCTGAATTCCTCACACAACGATTGCTCCTTGATAAAAAGTCATATATACTTTTTAGAAAGGTCACGAGTTCTGTCCCTCAATTAGCCGTTCTGGTTTGATTCCCAATTTGTGGCACAGCCCTTTATTTTCCATTCCTAACTAGTAGCTGACAGTGTAGGCGTAACGAGCCGCCTGCAGAAAACAAAATAGAGCTCCCTCAAAGAGACTGTATACAACTTATGAATAACACAGTCATACAACATTGTGCGAATTACTTAAAAATTCGAAAGTTAGAAAACATCACATCGTACAAGATGCAACTGACATTAAGTAACCGAAAGGAGAGTTCGATCAAAACTGACTGATCGTTAATACACCAAATTCTTATTGTCTTTAGGAACTTAAATCAACTCATTGTCGAACAAATGCACCAAAAATGTTGTATTAATGAAGTACTGCTTATGTGTATAACCAATTATTAGAAGACCACATAGGCCTACAGGATCACGGCCGCTTCCCTCCCTTTTCCTTGTCAATCCCTTTCGATCTTCCTTCCCCCTAAAAGGCCCCTGTTCAGCATGGCAGGTGACCAGTAACTCCTGGACGAGGTACTGGTCTTCTTCCACAGTTGTACCCTCTCGACTCAGTCTCACGCTCCAGGACACTGCCCTTGAGGCGGTAGAGGTAGGATCCCTCGCTGAGTCCGAGGGAAAAACCAACCCTGGAGGGTAAACTGTTTAAGGAAAGAAAGAAAGAAAGAAAGAAAGAAAGAAAGAAAGAAAGAAAGAAAGAAAGAAAGAACATAGAGGATTGGAATATAAAGGGTTTTATACTTCTTAATAATATTCATCAGTTCATAAAAACAGTAATAAATTAAAAAGTTGATTTGATAGAATATGATAGGGTTCTTTCAAGAATGAAGCGTGTCATTTTATTTTCAATTAAATTGTATCTTTTCAGGTATAATCTGTTGTTAAATGTTTTCTTTTTCAGGATTTTAATATTTTATTAGTAAATCTGGTAAACTAGACATTAAGAAAAGGCGATTTTCTATTTCGAGCGTGAGATTATGGTGCCAGTTTCCATTGTTGTCATTATTTGTTTCTGACTTAGCGTAGCTCTTTGTGATAAGAGTTCACCGCTCATTCACGGCTGTGCTAGACGAACAACATCAACAACAACAACAACAACAACAACAACACAAGTTATTTTTACATTGCACAGACACAAAGAGGTCTTATGGCGACGATGGGATAGGAAAGGGCTAGGAGTGAAAAGGAAGCGGCCGCGGCCTTAATTAATGCACAGTCCCAGTATTTGCCCGGTGTGAAAATGGGAAACCACGGAAAACAATAGGTCCTAACAATATTATTATTGTTGTTTTCCGTGGTTTCCTATTTTCACACCAGGCAAATACTGGAGCTGTAATAATAATATTTTCTTCTTCTACAACTTGTCCCACATCTGTGGGGTCGCGGGTGCGAACTGTTTTGCACATGTGGATTTGGCCCTATTTTACGGCCGGTTACCCTTCCTAACGCTAACCCTATATGGAGGGATGTAATCGCTGTTGCGTGTTTCTGTAGCAGTTGGTAGTGTAGTGTGTTGTTTGAATATGAAGAGGAAAGTGTTTGGACAAACACAAACACGCAGTCACCGAGCTAGAATATTTTTTGTTTGTAATTTGCTTTACGTCTCACCGACACAGTTAGGTCTTATAGCTATGATGGGATAGGAAAGGTCTAGGAATGGGATGGAAGCGTTCGTGGCCTTAATTAAGGTAGAGTCCCAGCATTTGCCTGGTGAGCAAATGGGAAACCACGGAAAAACATCTTCAGGGCTGCCGACAGTGGGGCTCGAAAACACTATCTCCCGGTTGCAAGCACACAGCTGCGCGCCCCTAACTGCCAGCTAGATGCAACCACCTCTACTTGTGAATTGTAAAAAGAGGTCCTTTTTGACCCATTCTACAAAAACATCGTGGTATCACCTTTCCCGTGCAGAGTGGCATTCGGGTAAAATTAATTAATTAATTAATACTCACTCATTCATTTATGGAAAGTGTGTGGAGCTCCTTAAGCTCCTGGCCCGCCTGCAATGCAGGTCTTGCAAGCCCCAACGTTACGCCACTGAGCTGACGACATGCAACTCGTAGAAATACCCTATTTAGTGATCTGTTAGTAATAGACTCGAAATTGCTGGCTTTAAAGGAATGTCATAACTTGAAATACAATAAAACACTCATTAACTGAAATCTCCATTAAACTGAGCGAGCTGGCAACGCGTTTTGGGTCATGTAGCTGTGAGCTTGTTTTCGGGAGATGGTTGGTTCGAATCCCATTGTCGGCAGTCCTAAAGGCGGATTTGCGTGCTTTCCCATGTTACACCTTAATCACACCTTAATTAAAGCCACGGTGACTTCCTTCTCTGTCCTTATTCCATCGCCATCTTAAGACCTACAGTATCTGAGTCAGTGTCATGAAAAACAAACATCAGACCCCATTAACCGAAATACCGTTTAACCGAAATGACCAGCTGCCTTAAAAAGTATAATATTTGTTGCCGCCTCTGTGGTCTAGTAGTTAGTGTGATTACCTGCCATCTACAGGGGCCTTGGTTTGATTATCGGCGGTGCCACAAAATTTCAAACGTGGTACGAGGACGCCGGGAAATTTCCAAATACCACTTCCTTTTTTTTCCTAGTTGTTTTATGTCGCACCGACACAGATAGGTCTTACGGCGACGATGGGACAGGAAAGAGCTAGGAGTGGGAAGGAAGCGGCCGTGGCCTTAATTAAGGTACAGCCCCAGCATTTGCCTGGTGTGAAAATGGGAAACCACGGAAAACCATTTTCAGGGCTGCCGACAGTGGGGTTCGAACCTACTATCTGCCGAATACTGGATACAGCCGCGTTTAAGCGACTGCAGCTATCGAGCTCGGTATACCACTTCTCAAAAAAAAAAAGAAAGAAATCAAACAAGGAAACAAAACAAACAAAACAGTTGAAGTTGTATACAATTTCTAATCACTAGATTGCGTGTCAAAAGCCTGGATTCAATTCCGAACTTCTTCACAATGTCCATATGGAGTGAGGGCATGTGCCATTGCTGATGGCGGCTCGTCCGTCGGATGGAGGGATGAGCAGAACCCTTGGTGTTTCTTGAAAGAAATGCGCCATTTGCCGACAGAGGGTTTCATCTTCTCCCTACCTCATTTATTCATCATCTCACACCTAGACGAGAAAGTCGCTCATGGGCGTCAAAGCGAAAGATGGACTAGGGAACCGAAGATGTCATCGGACACTCCCGGTACAAAAATCTATACGATAAATAAATAAATAAATAAATAAATAAATAAATAAATAAATAAATAAATAAATAAATAAATAAATAAATAAATAAATAAATAAATAAATAAATAAATAAATAAATAAATAAATAACTTCCTAGTGGTTTATTGCAAGTTGCTTTACGTCGCACCGACACAGGCAGGTCTTATGGCGACGATGGGACAGGAAGGGGCTATCAGTGCGAAGGAAACGGCCATGGCCTTAATTAGGTACATCCCCAGCATTTTCCTGGTGTGAAAATGGGAAACCACGGAAAACCATCTTCAAGGCTGCCGACAGTGGGGCTCGAACCCACTATCTCCCGATTACTGGATACTGGCCGCAATTAAGCGAGTGCGGCTATCGAGCTCGGTACATCTTATTGAAGGTTTTCAGACAACCTTGGATGGGAAAGGTCTAGGAGTGGGAAAGAAGCGGTCGTGACCTTAAATAAGGTACAGCCCCAACATTTACCCGGTATGAGAATGGGAAACCACAGACCCATCTTCAGGGCTGTCGACGGTGGGACTCGACTCCACAATCTCCTGAATGCAAGCTCACAGCTACGCGACCCTAACTGCACGGCCAATTCGCTCGGTTAAATAAAAATAAATAAATAAATAAATAAATAAATAAATAAATAAATAAATAAATAAATAAATAAATAAATAAATAAATAAATAAATAAATAAATAAATAATAGTGTTTCAGAAAGTGAATGTTTTGAAAGTATTCTGTAACTCAGATTGGCATTAATACACAGCAGGGGGCTGTCGTCACAACTCGGACGAAGAATGTGCTGGTTTGCTTAGACCCTAGACACTACCAAGTTCCCCCCTGTGGGTGGGGGTGATAGAATAACACCGACGGTGTCCCCTGCCCGTCGTAAGAGGCGACTAAAAGGGGCCTCATGGGCTCTGAACTTGGGAGCGTGGGTTGGCGACCGCGAGACCCTTAGCTGAATCCTGGAATTGATTCCACTTACTTGTGCCAGGCTCCTCACTTTCATCTATCCTTTCAGACCTCCCTTGGTCAACTCTTGTTCTTTTCCAACTCTTGAGAGTATTAGAGCATTCGAGGCTTAGGGAGTTTTTCATTTTCACGTCCTTCGTCGCCCTGGCGGATTTTTTGAAGTGTCGGTCCGCTTCCATTTTTTCTCTCTGATTAGTGTTATATAGAAAATGGTTGCCCAGTTGTACTTCCTCTTAAAACAATAACCACCACCACCACCACCACCACCACCACCACCACCTTCTTATCCAAATTTTTTTCAACATTAATTTCGTCCCATTTCAACTAATTTTGACGTCAGGTAGGGCATCCGGCTATAAAAATCGTGCCATAAAATCATCTGACCTTATCCCTAACCCCGTATCAGAAAATTGTACTAAGGGATAGACATACTAGTTAATTCCTCTGACTTGGTGATTGGGTGTTTTTCTCAGTATGCCCTCGTCATATACAGCACTTGACTGAGATACACAATATTGAATACATTCCTCCACACAGGGTGGGTGGCAGGAGGGGCACCCGACCGTAAAGCAGGCCAAGGTCACAACATGTTAGATCCCACCAAAGTGAGGGAAAAGCGGTAGGCGGAAAAGTAGCCCAGATAACGGGGTCTTTTTCTGAAATTTTGTAAAAGGAAGAAAATATCTCACTAGTTATAATAGCTATTGTTCAATATTTAAAACATATGCGGGCACTACATAAAATCATAAATTATTATAGCTGGTGATATTCATCTTCCCAGGTTTTACGCCATTGAATTAAAATGTAGTTAGTAAGGTGGCATGGTGCCAGATATTGATATGCACCCGACGGTAGGACCGAAGACAGCACACAGATTGATGTGAAAGCTTACTCAATTGGAGCCCGAAAGCCGGTTTGATTAGAAAGTTGAGTACGAACCAATTAACTGTAACATGGAAAAGGATCCCGTGTAATCAAGGTGAGAGTCCTTCTGGCACACTTCACCTTCACCTCTTTCATTTCAAGCTCTCCTTTAAGTTATGCTTTGATATCGTGATCACAGCCAAGATAATAAGCAAGCAGAAAATCCGTGATCAAAATGACGGCAGTTGCCCTAGAGAGAAGGGTGACTGAATATAACTCAGAGAATTAGAGTATGTGAAACATTATCTGATCCTGTAAAGATTAAGACGGGAGTTCCTTAAGGCAATGCTATTGGACCTTAATATTTTCATATATACCTATATAAATGGTATGAGTAAAGAATTGGAGTTTGCATCCGGGAGATAGTGGGTTCGAACCCCACTGTCGTCAGCCCTGAAGATGGTTTTCCGTGATTTCCCATTTTTACACCAGGCAAATGTACCTTAATTAAGGCCACGGCGCTTCCTTCTCACTCCTAGATCTTTCCTATCCCATCGTTGCCATAAGACCTATCTGTGTTGTTGTCACTTAGAGCCAATTGTAATACAAAAATAAAAGTAAAGAACTGGAATAGTAAAAAAAGTTTTTTGCGCATGATGTTATACTGTATAAATAATAAGTTAGAGAATTGAGAGCGGCAGTAAAAATACTTGATAAAGTTGTTGGATGGACAGCAGATGAATCATTGGTTAAATTTCTGGTAAACTTAGTGAAAAGTCAGGTTGTAAAATTCACCAAAAGGAGAAATCCCCTCAGTTTTGATTACTGAGTTGATGGGGTGAAAGTACCTCATAGGAACCAATGTAAGTACCGGTACCCAAGTCTTAATATAAGGAAATATCTCCATTGGGGTGATCACATTGACGAGGTGGTAAATAAAGGCATGTCTCTTCATATGGTTATGGGGGTATTTGGGGTTTGTAATAAGGATTTTCAATGTCCGGCCCCGCGGTGTAGGGGGTAACGCGTTCGCCTGTCACGCGGCGGCCTCGGGTTCGATTCCCGGTTGGGTCAGGGTTTTTAATTGTAAATGATTAATATCCCTGGCCTGGGGACTGGGTGTTTGTATCGTCTTTAACGTTCCTTTCCTCACATTCAACAACCTACACTTCCTACATTCCAATTACACGCAGGTTCATATCCCATGGTGCAAGTAGGGGCAAAATATCTCTATAGGTCGACGCCCCGAACAAATAGCATAGTACAAAAAAAAAAAAAAAAAAGATTTTGAGTAGTATTATACCAGGTGACCCGTCAGCGCCGTACTTTCCACTTTAAGTATCCCACATGCACTAACGAAGAATGGGATGCCTAATAACTGATTTTCAAAGAGGCATTACGTCTTGCGTCATGGTTCTCAGCGCTACCCGTTTAATGCGCCCCCTTGCGTTAGTAAGCCTCGTTTTCGAAGCTCAGTAGTAGACTGGTATTTGGTACAGTTGCTGTCAACATATCGACAATGGCTGATGTGTGCAGAAACGGCGAATACACATGCATAATTTGAATGTCGGAATGCAGCCGACGCTCGCAGACGATTTGGAGTTTCGAAATGGCCACCTATCTTCTATAGATGTATTTTACTGATAGAACTGCAATTAAGAACTAGTGGATCGTTTAACGCACATGCTTCATGGAAGTAATATTTTTGTACAGTGGAATGTCTGTACGTGTGTGTAAATTAATGAGTAATTAAGCTTTATGTTCTGAATCTTTGGCGTGCTTATAAATGTGCCATGTTACAGAATATGTGTCGTTAAATTACTGCTACTGTATTTTGTTTCATATCCGAAATGCAGCATGTTGTAGCGCTCCTTTGTAAACCAGCGATTAGGCATCCCATTCATCATTGGTGCATGGGGGACACGTCTAATAAGTACGGGGCTGGAGGCCCACCTGGTATGTATTTTTTATTAGCCTGTAGATAGCACCACTTCCTTTTGGTTTGTTGCGCTTCTCTCTGGCGCTGACAGACTGGTCTCTGGAACGTCCCCTGATAGCTACAATGCATGGGTGTTAGTTTTTTCTGTAAGGGGAGTTCTAGACATGATAGACATGTTTTTGTTTTGCTTGTGGTTAGCGGCAGCCGGCCCCGTGTTGTAGGGGTAGCGTACCTGCCTCTTACCCGGAGGCCCTGGGTTCGATTCCCGGCCAGGTCAGGGATTTTTACTTGGACCTGAGGGTTGGTTCGAGGTCCAGTCAACCTACGTGATTAGAATTGAGGAGCTATCTGACGGTGGAATAGCGGCCCCGGTCTAGAAAGCCAAGAATAACGACCGAGAGGATTTTTCGTGCTGACCACACGACACCTCGTAATCTGCAGGCCTTCGGGCTGAGCAGCGGTCGCTTGGTAGGCCAAGGCCCTTCAAGGGCTGTAGTGCCATGGAGTTTGGTTTGGTTTTGTGGTTAGCGGCAGCGTAGTCCTGCACCAATGTATTTAATTACATTATATATTAATTGTTAAAGCCTCCGTGGCTCAGGCGGCAGCGCGCCAGCCTCCCACCGCTGGATACCGTGGTTCATATCCCGCTCACTCCGTGTGAGATTTGTGCTGGACAAAGCGGAGGCGAGACAGGTTTTTCTCCGGTCACTCCGGTTTTCCCTCTCATCCTTGATCCCAGCAACACACTTCATTAACATTTCATCTGTCAGACATTTATCACGCCCCCAGAAGAGTGCGACAGGCTTCGGCAACCGGCACATTTCCTATCCTCGCCGCTAGATGGGGGCTTCATTAATTCTATCCCTGGCCCGGTTGAATGACTGGAAACAGGCTGTGGATTTTCATTTCATTAATTGTTCACATGACAAAGTATATTGCAATGTACATGACCGATTTATCGCTTTATGCATCCCGTGATCAAACCAGCCTCATGGCAATACAGTGCACTATCGTAATTTAATCAACTTTATTCAGATGCAAATGAGAGGGCATATAAGTCACTGGCAAGACCACAGTTAGAGTATGGTTCTATTGTATGGGACCATCGTCAGGATTAATTCATTAGATAACTGGAAAATAACAAAGAAAAGTAGCACGTTTTGTTAAAGGTGATTTCCGACAAAAGAGTAGTGTTGCGAAAATGGGCTGGGAAGACTTGGGGACAAGGAGACGAGCTACTCGAATAAGCGGTATTTTCCTAGCTGGCAGCAGAGGGAAGACTTGAAGTAGAATCTATTTTAATTAAGCTGTTCATTTTTCAACACCAAAAATGAGTACCAGGTTAATTCTTGGGGGCAAAGGCGGCCGGGCGTAGAGCTAACCACTCTACCCCATCAAGTGCCGAGGTTAACAATGGTGGAAGCCTTTACCTTCCACTCCTCCAAGGGCCTTCATGGCCTGTATGGAGGTAACTTTACTTTGCTTTTGTTCATTTTTCAAGTACTCTTACCATATGTTTTCTTTTCAGGTAGTTTATTTATTACTCAGAATTAGTTTCGGCAGACTGCAGAACCAAACTCAGTCTAAACTGAAAATAGAGTGCTTTTGATATTACAAAAAAAGAGAGAACCATTTAGGCATTAAAAATCTGATTTAAGGCACCTTAAACAGGCATATCACGTACAGCTGAGGACGAAAAGGAGACTAAACCACACGAACGACTTATTAAAAGAGAGGTGTGGTATGAGAATAAACAAAAAGAAGACCACAAAAACCTGTACAAGAGATGACCTGCCAACGTGTTGATAGATGGAAAGAAATATATGAAGCACAGGAAGTGAAATATCTTGGAAGTCTGATTACACCTGATCGAAAACGTGCGAGAGATATAAACAACCGAATTACGCAGGGGAAGGAAGCCTAAAAAAAGCAAAAACAACAACGAGAGAGTGAGTACAGATTTTTTGGTTTTTCCCCTCTTAGTAGCCTCTTACGACATCCATGTAATACAGATAATGCATCCTTTTACTCCACCCATAGGGGAGATAAAGATAAATCAAGAAAAAAATGAGTGTTTCGAAAAAACAATGGCAAGACCGATGAATTGTGAGGAAATGAAAAACATTCTAAACCTCCTAAATGTATTATTATTATTAATAATGTTAAAAGTTTTACGTCCCACTATTTCCTTTGTTATGGTTCTCGGAGACGCCAAGGTGCCGGAAATTAATCTCGCAGGCATTCTTTTACGTGCCAGTAAATCTATCGACACGAGGCTGACGTATTTGAGCACCTTCAAATACCAACGGACTGAGTCAGAATCAAACCTGTCAATTTGGGGCCAGAAGACCAGCCCCTCAACCGTCTAAGACACTCAGCCCGGCATTATTATTATTATTATTATTATTATTATTATTATTATTATTATTATTATTATTATTATTATTATTGTTATTCATTCCTTGTTTTGTTCGGCCAACCAAGGACCACGTCATTTCAACTGTTTCCCTTGAGCTTTAATGTTGGTCCAGTATTCCTTCATTCGTATACGGTGTTCGCCCTTTCGTCCATGCCTTTCCAGTTTTCATCTTCGGCTTTGGTTGGAAGCTCTGATGTTCTTGGAGCTTTTTCTTAAGTGGGACACGCTCCTGGATATCTTCAAACGAGATCCCAGTCTCCTTCAGATCTTTCTGTACCTCACTGAACCATGGCCCCTTTGCCTTTTTCTCTTGGAGGAAAGGTGAAATGCGGTTGGTTAACCGTGTTGAATTCATTCGGGCCATGTGTCCATAAAAAGTAGTCCTCCTTTTTCGCATCACATCAGTTATTTTCTCCACATGCGAGTACAACTCCTGGTTGTACCGTCTCCGAAACTCGCCGTTGTCTTTGACCGGACCTAAGATTTTTCTCAAAATCTTTCTTTCCTTGGCGTCCAATTTCTCCATCATGCCTTTTTTGTTCACGGCGAGACATTCCGCTGCATATAGAGCCTCTGGCCGAATGCCAGTACAATAGTGTTTGATTTTTGCATTCAGAGATATAGATCATTCGTTATAGACATTTTTAGTCAGATGGTAAGCCATTTCCATTTTATTCATGCGTGAAGAAAAGGCTTCTTTTTCGGACAAGTTAGGTTCTATCCATTCATTATTGTAATCTATCAGGTTCATGTCCGTATTGATACTTAGTATCTATAATCACAAAGAATGGGTACTGTCCACCTAATCAATACTTTATTATATCTTGTTACTAAACAGTACCGGTTTCGACCTTCACAGAGGTCATCTTCAGCTGGTCATAAGATCTAAAGTTAACTTAAAATAATTTTCAAAACATTACTAAATCTAATGAAGAATGTCACATGATGTGAGTGATAAGATTAATATATACAACATATAAAATATACAATGATATGATGTATCTTCTGGTTTAAAAACAAGCGTCTAAATTCTATGACATGTATGTGTTACATAAATTTCTAGTGTACTGGTACTGTTTGTGAGTGGTAGATAATTTGGTGAAATACAATTTCAACAAGTAAAATGTTTATGGCGTTCTTGAAGTACACTTTGAAGTTCAGTTCATGTTGGTAAATCGTTCTATACATTCATTGGTATGTTTATACTAAACATTCTGGAACATTCTATGATATAGATGTGATAAAATTTATCAAATAATACATTAAAATACGAAAAAATGTTCACATGATTCTTGCGATACGTTTGGAATTATATTAATTTTGTACATTCACAGATATGTTTGTACCAAGCATTCTAGAATATTCAACTATGTATGTTGTTTTTCTTTTAAGTTCATATGATTAAGAATGTTGAATAATGAACACGAAAATATTATGGTGTATCATTAGTTTTCTTGGTACTAATCTCGTTAAAAGATATTGAGTAGGTGCAGATGCTCCCTCTTTGTAGTTGTAATTTTGTTGTTGGACATTCAGTAATATAATCCTGTTGACTGGTCGAATGTGTACTGTTAGGGAGCACGTCGTGTACTGTGATCAAGATACTTACATTTTTCAACTCGCTTAACTTTTCCGTGAGTCCCTTCTAGCTCACTTGGCGCCAGTTTGATGTTTGTAATGAATTTCGTTTTCTCAAAGGAGATTTGGAGGCCCGCCTTTGCAGCTTGTGTTTGAAGCTGGTTGATCTGCTTCTTGGCCACATCCAAGGAATCAGCTAAAACCGCGAGATTGTCTGCAAATGCTAGACAGTCAATTGAAAGGTTCTTGTTCTTGTGGCCCAGCCTGACTCCGCTTTCGACATATTCATAACTCATTTCTCTGCGCCATTCACGGATCACTTTCTCAAGTACGCAGTTGAACAACAGAGGTGAGAGACCATCTCCCTGCCTAACTCCTGTCCGTATTTCAAAAGCATCTGAAATCTCTCCTCTAAACTTCACTTTTGAGATGGTGTTTGTGAGAGTCTGTTGGATGATCACTCTTGTTTTACCGTCCAAGCCAAATTCCTTATTATTATTATTATTATTATTATTATTATTATTATTATTATTATTATTATTATTATTATTATTATTATTATTATTATTATCATCATCCAGCCGCGTAATGTAGAGATATTGTAACAGTGTAACATATTACTGTTTTCTCATGCTATTATTTATCTTCTCTTCATTAAATCAGTAAGTAGTAAATAAGTAATTTTGGAATTTACAAGAAGGAATCCATATAATACTATAGAAACTCGTGGAACAAATAAAGACTAGCTTTTTTTTATTAACCTTCCAGGCTTTAGTTTCTTCCCGAGGACAGAAAGTCATTTTATTGAAATCTACCTCCATTAAGGACTCAAAAATGAGGATCGATTTTAATTAAATTATTTACGGCTACTTGATTGAATGGTCAGCTTAGTGGTTTTCGGGCAGAGGGCCTCGTGTTCAATTCCCGGCCGGGTCTGAGATTTTAACCTTCATTATGGTTCTTTCCCTTGGCTCGGGGATTGGATATTTGTACTGTCGCCAACATACCTGCAATTCATACACCACACACAACACTATCCTCCAACACAATAACGTGCAGTTTCCTACACACCACAGATTTCTTCCACCCTCGCTGGAGGGTCTGCCTTACAAGCGTCGCCTGGATAGCAATAGCCATACGAAATTATATAATGAAACTCTTTGTATCTTTACAGTAAATATTGCCCGTGGCTTCCCGCACGTATGTTGAGGAATTCTTCATAAATTCACTGCAATGAAGCTAAACCGATGAATGAGATGCAGCTGTGCGGATTGCCTTCAAACGTGCCCAGCTGCTCTGTCGAATGAACACACTTCCACCTATCCGCATACTAGTTATTGACTGATTTATTTACCAAGTGTTTTTGGAGGCGATATCTCGAAAACTATTAATTCGAAATACTTCCCACGTAAGATCGAATTTGTCTCAGATATTCCCAATAATCATGGGAAGGTTTTATTGTTCTGTGAACTGTAAAGGCGGATACCATAAAAGCCATCCTGGTTAGAAACGCTGATTACAGAAATTATAATAGACATATGCTTCCGGTCAAATATTTGTAACCGGGTGAGTTGGCCGTACTGTTAGGGGTGTGCAGCTGTGAGCTTGCGTCCGGGAGATAGTGGGTTCGAGCCCCACTGTCGTCAGCACTGAAGATGGTTTTCCGTGGTTTCCCATTTTCACATCAGGCAAATGCTGGGGCTGTATCTTAATTAAGACCACGATTGATTCCTTCCCATCCCCCAGGCCTCTTCTATCCCATCGTCGCTATAAGACCTACCTGTGTCGGTGCGACGTAAAGCAAGCTGTAAAAAAATAATAATGTAGGTTTAGCTAAGATCTAAAATAATTTTATTGCTGTTGTGAATAAGCTAATTCAGAGAAAACTATTTTTAGGGCTAGGGATGAAGAGATTCTAACCCACCACCTCCCGATCCCAAGCTTACAGCTATTCACTGCCGGTGCCGTACTACCAAGAGCTTTCCCTGTCAGCTGGTGAAATTACTTTCTTCTACTGAAGAGTGACAAGAAGGCAGAGACTCCTGAAGCGTAAGGACAATGATGTCATAAAGCACTGCAGGGAACATTTACGTTCTCCTCTCCCAGTACAGGACTGGCCAGGTAGGATGAGAAAGTGAAGATCTTCAGAGAGTCTTTTTGTCTGTCACGTCGTATTTGCTAATTATAACCGTTAGTGTTAATAGGGAGCCTTCTCTACTAAGGAAAGTGGTAGGTGCCAAGAGTTAATGAAATAGTGAAATACACGACCCGCAGCGTTTCACACTATAATGTCTCTAGTGGTAAGATTAAAGAAAAGATACCGGACGAGACTTTTCTCTATTAG
Source organism: Anabrus simplex (assembly GCF_040414725.1). NCBI lineage: Eukaryota > Metazoa > Arthropoda > Insecta > Orthoptera > Tettigoniidae > Anabrus > Anabrus simplex. The sequence goes on from NC_090265.1 coordinate 42,136,824, forward strand.
CAGAACGCACGGAAGTGACTGGGGCGATGATAAGAAGCCAAAAATGATGGTCCACTTCACTACTACTCTCTGTTAATTACAGTTTACCAGAGTTGGAGAAGAACGCGCACCGTGTTAAGTTGCCTCTAGCAAGCGAAACAGATCTACTCAACGTTGCAGCAACATACAGCTGTATTCCAGACGGCGACCAGTCGTAAGACATAGCTACACCTTTGCTAGGTAACACTGTCTGACCATCCATCCATACCTTACACGACAGCCTGCACGGTTGCTAGGTAACACTGTCTGACCATCCATCCATACCTTACACCACAGCCTGCACGGTTGCTAGATAACACTGTCTGACCATCCATCCATACCTTACACCACAGCCTGCACGGTTGCTAGATAACACTGTCTGACCATCCATCCATACCTTACACCATAGTCTGTACGGTTGCGAGGTAACACTGTCTGACCATCCTTTCATACCTTACACCAGAGCCTGCACGGTTGCTAGGTAACACTGTCTGACAGTCCATCCATACCTTACACCACAGCCTGCACGGTTGCTAGGTAACACTGTCTGACCATCCATCCATACCTTACACGACAGCCTGCACGGTTGCTAGGTAACACTGTCTGACCATCCATCCATACCTTACACCACAGCCTGCACGGTTGCTAGATAACACTGTCTGACAGTCCATCCATACCTTACACCAGAGCCTGCACGGTTGCTAGGTAACACTGTCTGACCATCCATCCATACCTTACACGACAGCCTGCACGGTTGCTAGGTAACACTGTCTGACCATCCATCCATACCTTACACGACAGCCTGCACGGTTGCTAGGTAACACTGTCTGACCATCCATCCATACCTTACACCACAGCCTGCACGGTTGCTAGATAACACTGTCTGACCATCCATGCATACCTTACATCACAGCCTGCACGGTTGCTAGGTAACACTGTCTGACCATGCATACCTTACACGACAGCCTGCACGGTTGCTAGGTAACACTGCCTGACAATCCATCCATACCTTACACCACAGCCTGCACGGTTGCTAGATAACACTGTCTGACCATCCATCCATACCTTACACGACAGCCTGCACGGTTGCTAGGTAACACTGTCTGACCATCCATGCATACCTTACATCACAGCCTGCACGGTTGCTAGGTAACACTGTCTGACCATCCATGCATACCTTACATCACAGCCTGCACGGTTGCTAGGTAACACTGTCTGACCATCCATGCATACCTTACATCACAGCCTGCACGGTTGCTAGGTAACACTGTCTGACCATCCATGCATACCTTACATCACAGCCTGCACGGTTGCTAGGTAACACTGTCTGACCATCCATCCATACCTTACATCACAGCCTGCACGGTTGCTAGATAACACTGTCTGACCATCCATGCATACCTTACATCACAGCCTGCACTGTTGCTAGGTAACACTGTCTGACCATCCATCCATACCTTACATCACAGCCTGCACGGTTGCTAGGTAACACTGTCTGACCATCCATGCATACCTTACATCACAGCCTGCACGGTTGCTAGGTTATTTATTATTTATTTATCGTATGATGTACACAGAAAGATTATATAAATAAGTATGCAAATAAGTACACAATGTATACAAACAGAAGCCTATAGTTCCAAATCAAGTCCATTGATCCATTTTAAGGCCTCCTCAGTTGCGTTATGAATGTCCTCCAAAGGACCTTGAAATGCTCTCTGTGGACACTCGACAATTACATGGTAGATGGTCTGTGAGGTAGCTCCACAATCACACCCAGGAGACTTCTGCCAGCCCCATTTATAAAGAGTATAGCCGCATCTTCCTTGATTGACTCTAATCCTGTTTATAGTCCTCCATTGACGTCTGGGTAGATGGAATCCGGGAGGTTGAACATGAGGTAGGGTCACAAGATGTTGATTGGGAACAGAAGACTGTTGCCATTGATGTAACCAGGCGTTCGTGATGGAGAACCCAGATTCTTCCAGTGTAAGTGCAGCACGCCAGGATGGAGATCTAGACTTAAGTCGTGGAGGGGCAAATTGATTAATATCTTGATGAACGGGGAGGTTGGAGTCCTGGTTGATCTTCTTCCACAATTTTAGAAGAGCTTCAGACCTTCTTAAGCAAGGCGGTGGAATATTGCTGAGTGCAGGCAGCCAGGCCACGTTTGTAGAGCGAATGCAACCAGTTATAATGCGCATTGCTTGATTTAGTTGAGCATCTATCTTCGCAGTATGAGCACTGTTCAGCCAAGTTGAAGCACAGTATTCGGCAACTGAATAGCAAAGGGCTAGAGCAGTAGATCTCAACACTTGGTTGTTTGCGCCCCAAGAGGTGCCGGCTAATTTTTGAAGGATATTATTCCGACTTTTAATCTTGGCGGCTGTGTTGTTAATATGATGCTTATATGTTAGGGATCTGTCTAATGTGACTCCTAAATATTTTGGGAAGGGACAATGCTGTAAGGATTGATTTCTGATTGTTATTGAAGGCTTGTAGTTGGCAAATTTATTTCTGAGATGGAACACAGATACAACAGTCTTTTGGAGGTTTGGACGAAGACACCATTTTTGGAAATATGTGTCTAGCTTTTTTAGATCTGCTATAAGTATTTGTTCAGCTTCTGGAAAGCTTGGTGTTTGACTAACCAGTAGTATATCATCTGCGTAAATAAATTTCCTGGACTTAGTTGCTGGTAAGTCAGCAGTATAGAGGTTGAAAAGTAAGGGTGCCAGAACAGATCCTTGTGGAAGTCCATCATTCAGTTTGTAAATTTTGCTTACTGCATCATCCGAGAAGATCTGAAAGTTTCTGTTGCTAATCATATTGCCAATGAGATTTGTAAGCTTGACACAGGGGATGGCAGAGATAAGTTTTAGCAGAAGCCCTTCTCGCCAAACAGTATCATAGGCTGCTGATAAGTCTAAGAAGACAGCCATACTAATCTTCCGATTCTCAAATCCATTTTCAATATGAGAAGTCAAAGCAAAAATTTGGTCATCGCAATTTCTTCCAGGTCTGAAGCCAGCTTGTTCTGTGGGAAGGAGATTATTGATGGTTTCTGAAATCCTATTGTATATTAGTCTTTCCAGGAGCTTTAGAGTAACACTTAGCAGTGCAATGGGTCTGTAGCTTTCCACTCTCAGAGGGTCCTTGTTGGGTTTCAAGATCGATATTACTTTGGTCTTCTTGAATAATGAAGGAAGGTTACCTGTCTCCAAAATATTGGAGAAGAATTTGGTGAGCCAAGAGATTGTTGCAGGTCCAAGATGTTGTAGGAATTCTGGGTAGATGCCGTCTATACCGGCTGCTTTCCCGGATTTTATGTTCTTTATGCCTTCTAGGGTTTCCTCTCTTGAGAAAGGGCAAGAGAATTGGGATGATTGTTGTTTTGCTAATTGCTTTTTATGTTTCAGTGCTGACCGGATTTCCCTTACAACTTGTTTATCTCTATTGATCTTTGAGATAGAGATCATGTGTTTGGCTAGATCGTTTATGTTAACACTCAGCTTCTGTCCACCAGCTGGCTTTGATGAGTCAAGCTTTCTAATGAGAGACCAGGCCTTTCTACTTGAGTGGGTAAAATCAAGAGATGACACAGTGTCGATCCAGATTTGTTTTCTATTGTCATTCAGTGATTGAATAAGTTTTGTGGCTGTTTCATTGTTGCCATTTTCCTCAAATTCTTTAAGAAGGCTCTCGCTCTCTGCAGTCCATCCAGGAATATATTCTTTACGGCATCCTCTTGGAATGCAGCGCCGAGCAGCACCTTTTATAACTCCAACAAATCTGTCATAATTATTAAAGGTTGGCTTAATCCATCTTATATTTGCATCAGTTTGTTCTGTAAATTTTTTCCAATTGGTTGCTAGGTAACACTGTCTGACCATCCATACCTTACACGACAGGCTGCACGGTTGCTAGGTAACACTGTCTGACCATCCATACCTTACACGACAGCCTGCACAGTTGCTAGATAACACTGTCTGACCATCCATGCATACCTTACATCACAGCCTGCACGGTTGCAAGGTAACACTTCCGCCACACATTTCGTTGCACAAATTTTCGGATGACCCTCCAACTCTAAAACATATTTATGTCAAAATGTTCTTAACCAAATCATCTCCACACAGGCCTGAAGGAGGGGCGTGATAGCTAAGTGACATTGTCTTTGACGTCTCACCTAGCTGGCCAAGGTTCGAATACTGACCAATGTTTGTGAGATTTTTGAAATTAAACGGTGGTCGTGATTCAACGTATAAATTAGGGCAGCACACTCAAACTGAGCGTTTGTGGGCTAACGAGCCCTGGCGCTGTCCCGTGTCTGCCCAGGACTGATCTTCCCGTTGCTGGCCGGTGGTGATGTACACTAAGAACGCACGCGCCTTACTAAGTTTACCAGTGAAAGACAGGTAAAAAGCCCGGTCACACAACCATTTTTCATTTTCTAGCTGTTCATACCCATATCCAATATTGTTTCAAAATTAACTTATGAAGATAAAGTTGGAATTCGGTCAAATATTCATTTATAGGACGAGGAGTAGGTTATTGAAGGAATTTATCAAGAGAAATGCTCGATAAATTTCCAAACGTTTTGGAAAAGGTTAGGTATGAAATGGCGTACGGATTTTGGTGCCGGGAGTGTCCGAGGACAAGTTCGGCTCGCCAAATGCAGGTCTTTTGTGATTTTACACCCATAGGCGACCTGCGCGTGGCGATAAGGATGAAATGATGATAATAATAATTTCGTGTGGCTATTTCTAGCAGAGCGCATCCCTTGTAAGGCAGACTCTCCGATGAGGGTGGGCGGCATCTGACATGTGCAGGTAACTGCGTGTTACTCTGGTGGAGGATAGTGTTATGTGTGGTGTGTGAGTTGCAGGGAACATGGGGACAGCACAAACACCCAGCCCCCGGGCCATTGGAATTAACCAATGAAGGTTGAAATCCTCTACCCGGCCGGGAATGGAACCCGGGACCCTCTAAACCGAAGGCCAATACGCTGACCATTCAGCCAACGAGTCGGACAAAATGATGATGAAGACGTCACATACACCCAGCCCCCGTGCCAGCGAAATTAACCTATTATGGTTAAAATTCCCAACCCTGCCGGGAATCGAACCCGGGACCCCTGCGACCAAAGGCCAGCGCGCTAACCATTTAGCCATGGAGCCGGACAAAGGTTAGGTAAACAATTGATACGGAATCTGGCACCTGTGCGACGGCCCTAAGTGCAGATCATTGATAACTGATTGATTGATTGATTGACTGATTGATTAATTGATGGAAATTCGAAACCTTTGCAAACCTTTGTACCTGCTGAGCAATCTGTTATCTGCGTGTAAAATGAGATTGAGTGTTCCTTCCTCAAGGTTGAAATTGGAAAATCGACTTTACAGTGATTTACCTTGAATTGGTAAGGTAAGGGTTATTCTGCCCGAAGGCACGTCCGAACTTCCGTAGAGGTGTTCCTGAGCCGGAGTTTACGTGCGGTAGGGTGGCCAGTTCCTTTCCGCTCCTCCATTCCCTTACCCCCACCAACAGCGCGTGGCAACCCATCCAACTCCTGACCACGCCCAATGTTGCTTAACTTCGGAGATCTCACGAGATCCAGTGTTTCAACACGGCCGCTGGCTACCTTGATTTGAATTGACCACATTAAATGCAATGCCTCATGAATATTTGATTCTATTACCTGTAAAAAGCTTCCGTAAAACTACTCCAGGAAGTCCTTCCTTGAAGCTCACATTTTCAAGAAGCATGTTTTACAAGAATTAGAAACTGTGCCGTGTCAGTGACATTGGCCGATTTTTCCAACTATAGTGAGAAAGCACGCAATTGAATACATCTCTCAAAAGCTGTTCACTTACATTTTCACTCATTTTTTTCCATTAGTTATACGACCATATTTCTGAATATTTAGATCAAGCAGCTTTGATCTCATTTCTTATATTTAAATCTCTCAAAGAGATGATCACTGAGTTCAAGAAAATATTTAATGGTATGCATTTTTAAACTATAAAACTGCTCACTTCTAAGCTTGAAGGAACAATGAGAGCGTGATTTTTGCTTGCATGAGTTGTTCAATTTATATTTTCGATTTTTAAGTTCTTTGACACTGAGTTTATGAATTTCCCTTTCGGATGGAAAATCACCGTCATTTTTACTACGATGAATAACACGAAGAGCACTATAATGACTTTCTCTGGCAAGGATAGTGAAACGCTACAAATTAAACAACATATTTTGTGATAAGTGATAAGTTTTTCTTATTTCTTGCACTCATGTTCACAGTATTGAAAATATAATAAATTATAAATGAAAAATTAATAATAAAATACTAAGGTAAAATAACATTAGTAGGCGCAAATAGTGCGGCCTGAGCTACGCAAATAAACCTTGGTTATTGTTAGTGTGATTATCCGCAGATCATGATTCAACCTACTTGTTGGACAATACATTAGGCACAAGACAGTAAAATATGGCATTCTCTCACTCACACGAAGCAACCTACTGTACCTATCATGAGCTTGCATCCGGGAGATAGTGGGTTCGAACCCCACTGTTGGCAGCCCTGAAGATGGTTTTTGCATGGTTTCCCATTTTCACCTTAATTAAGGCCACGGCCGCTTCCTTCCCATTCCTAGGCCTTCCATATCCCATCGTCACCATAAGACCTGTCTGTGTCGGTGCAACGTAAAAAAACAAAAAACTGTACCTATCGCGCTGCGGAGGAAGAAGTTCCAGGGACATATTAACATTCTTTTGTTTAAGGTAAAATACACACTGATCAAAAATTGTCGATCCTTGACTTCTTCCGGACAAACGCGATCGACGCGTCGGACATGCCTGATATATGTGCATGGTGCAAAAAACTGTTGTGGCTTTACCACGTATTCGAGTGTAAAGGAGTGGAAAGGCTTTTATCACCCAAAGCTTGACCAATGATCGATCCCGTAGTTCAAATGGAAACACTTAACAGGTTATCACCCTCCACGGCTGGAAAACACTTGTATTTTGTCGCGATGTGCAGCCACGAAAAAAATCCACAGGCAAGCAACTCAATGTTGAAAACATTTTAGGAAAATCAAATATAATAACTTATGAGAATATATTATTTATTTATTTCTAAAATTTACAACCCTTTTCTTAATCGTTATTTGGACGATTAGATTAGCAGTTTAATTTTTCTACCACTACAAGCGCTAATGTGTTAATACATTGTTTCACTTAAGCACCACTACGAGCGCTAATGTGTTAATACATTGTTTCACTTAAGCACCACTACGAGCGCTAATGTGTTAATACATTGTTTCACTTAAGCCGCACTACGAGCGCTAATGTGTTAATGCATTGTTTCACTTAAGCACCACTACGAGCGCTAGTGAGTTAATGCATTGTTTCACTTAAGCACCACTACGATCGCTAATGTGTTAATGCATTGTTTCACTTAAGCACCACTACAAGCGCTAATGTGAGTCAATGCAGAGTATCATTTAAGCCCTTATAACTACATTCGGTGTGAACACTTTAAAAAAATGAGGGTATTGAACCAAGGAACACATTACAGAAATAATTATGTAAATAAGTTGATTTGGCTGGGATTTTAATAAAAAAAATAAGTAAAGGAACGAATTTAGGCTGTTTTACCAAAACTGCATTTAGCCCGGAAGTGATTTTCGATTTTTTTAAGTTTTATAGAGCCATCCAACACTCACTATTGAAACCTATTTGGGCCCTTTAGCCCTTCAAATTTCGGCACAATTGAGGATATTGATTAATGTGACGTTTTACGTAGTACGAGGACCCCTACTTTGTCTGCTTAGAGATGTTTTCAATATTAAAACCGCACCGCTACCTCGAAATGCAGTGATGGTGACGGATCTTGTGAATACCATGGACTGCCAGGAGAAGAATTGATTCCGTCATGCAGGAAATAAAGGTGGAAAACCATCTGTATAACCTCAAGGAACAGAATATTACAATTCTTTGGCCACATTATGAGAAGGAAATATGCAAAAGCAAAGCAAAGTCACCTCCGTACAGGCCATGAAGGCCCTTGGACTTTTCCCCATTGTTAACCTCGGCACGTGATGGGGTAGAGTTGTTAGCTCTACGCCCGGCCGCCTTTGCCCCCAGGAATTAACCTGGTACTCATTTTTGGTGTAGGCTGAGTGAACCTCAGGGCCATATGCACCTCCAAAAGTGAAAATCTCGTTTCTTAAATTTTACGACTTCCTGACGGGGATTCAAACCCACGTCCTTCCGGGCGAACCGAGCACGCCTTTACTGCCTCGGCCAGGCAGCCCCTGAAGGAAAAATGACAACCTGGAAAATTTAATTCCAATAAAATGCAAGACAGAAATTTTACGTGGACGAACCGTAAAAATATGGGTCGACCAGATAAATGATATTATTGGGATTCCCCTTGATAAGCGGAAAATCGTTAGGAATGGCACCAACTCGCCAATACTTCAACTAAGATCTTGGATGACAATATCCAGACACTAATGAACTGAGTGTACCTTCTTGGGCTCTCGGCGGAAAGAGAAATATAAAGCTCCTATCATATTTTCAAATGTTTAATACTGTCCTGAATGGTCAGCGTACTGGCCTTCGGTTCAGAGGGTCCCGGGTTCGATTCCCGGCCGGGTCGAGGATTTTAACATTCGTTGGTTAATTCCAATGGCCCGGGGGCTGGGTGTTTGTGCTGTCCCCAACATCCCTGCAACTCACACACCACACATAACACTATCCTCCACCACAATAACACGCAGTTATCTACACATGGCAGATGCCGCCCACCCTCATCGGAGGGTCTGTCTTACAAGGGCTGCACTCGGATAGAAATAGCCACACGAAATTTTAATGTTTAATAATAATAATAATAATAATAATAATAATAATAAAATTATGCAGAGGAAAACTATCGAAAGACTGTCTAGAATTTGCGGACGTCCTAGCAATTGTAACTCGAGACATTTCAACAGCCCAAAGTCAGATTGAACTTCTGAAATAAATTGCGGAAAAAGTCGGCCTTCAGATATCTTTTTAAAGTACAGAATACATGATCTGCAACAAACAGGCACCAAAATTCATGGAGATAAAATATAGCAAAATTAAACGAGTATCACAATTTAAGTATCTTGGTAAAACAATTTAGAAAATTGGGCTCGAAACAAAAGCCAATGAAATTAGATATCAAAAGATGGAAACTGCAAATCGACTAACCCAAAATATCTGTGATGTTATCTCCAAGCACAAAAAAACTAAGACATTACAATACAATCATTAAATAATGTCTTTATGGATCAGACAAGCTAATTTTGAACAGGAAAGCAGACGTTGTAAACACTGAGAAAAAGGAACGCAAAATCATAAAAAATGTTCTAGGCCAAAAATTCACCGACGGATAATACCAACATAAGGCAGACAGGAAATCAAACAATACACAAATATTCAAAACGATTGAGTTTATTCAAATATGTTTTTCAGAAATAGTTTTGTGATAAAAGTTGTCCTCTTCCAGGGTAACTTCGGCTATGCCAAGAACATACAGGTATTGTAATCACAATCCTGTTTACTTCAAGAATGCTTTAGAAGAGATAAATAAAAGCACAACAACAGTTCAGTAGGCATCTGAGAAGAAAGAGGAAGTTTATCCAGACAAGGAGGGGAAAGACGGTTCCCATTTTCAATGATAAATGTACCTGAATACAGACTATGTTGCTGCATAGACAGTTATCAGTTGACGTGGATAATACACATTTAAGAACTTGATTGATGGCCCAGATATTTTCTAATTTAGAAGGCAGAGTATTATGAGGACAGTCTACAAGATTGCTTCCTTTTCAACCTTCTTCTCTCCTTTCAATTGGACTTGATGATTTTCGTACCATTTATTTATTACCTTTTGTACCATTTCACATAGTTATGCTATGCAACATGTAATTTGTAATATCATACAATACTTGTATTCTTAGGCTAAATAAAACAGTTTCTTCTTTGGAGAAGCGAGCCTCCGTGGCTCAGAAGTCAGCGGGTCGGCCTCTCACCGCTGGATACCGTGGTTCAAATCCCGGTCACTCCATGTGAGATTTGTGCTGGACAAAGCGGAGGCAGGACAGGTTTTTCTCCGGGTACTCCGGTTTTCCCTGCCATCTTTCATTCCAGCAACACTCTCCATCATCATTTCATAGCATTTATCACTCATTAATAAATCACCTTGGGAGTGGCGACCCCATTGTAATAACAGCCTATATATGTTTCATTCATCACATCCCTGACCCGGTCAATGCCTGGAAAACAGGTTGTAGGTTTTCATTTTTCATTTTCTTCTTTGGAGAAAAATGTGAATTGTTAGGAAATACCCTGTAAATTTGATCACTACATCTGTTTCACCACAAATTGTTTTAATTTGTTTGTGATTATTGATACTGGGGCATTCTGCAGGTTTTTAAAAAACCGTCACAGTGGCCAAAGTAACACTAAGTCGAAGAAAACTTCATTTCTTGAGTTATTTATATGGTGGCCGAAGTTACGGTACCTAAAACATGGGGTAACTCCGTCCACCCTTTCGATAATCATAATTCATTACTGAATAACAATTAGAATTACATTCATATTTAAAAATGAAGATCAAACATGATAGAACTTATATATTTCAGAAAATTAGAGGGAATATTTCACATTTAAATTTTTACAGTAATAGTTTAGAAAGCATAAAGTGAGGATTCAAAGTGTAACACATCTAACATCTGAACAAACTTTCTTATTACAGACTATAACTGGTTATAAACTTAATTTTATCCGTATTGGCAATTGATCTCTTACATTAATACCAAAACAGCATTTCATAGTGACATTAGAAAACGCAGGCTAAGATTCTATGGACATATTAAAAGAATGCATCCAGACAGACTTACCAAACAAATAGTCGAATTCTATGAAAACAGGAGGGAAGCTAAAACGGACGCAATGAAATGGACTGGTGAAATGAAAACAGATTTGAAACAGGCAGAAATTACACCAGCAGATGACCAAGATAGGGTAATCTTCAGATTCAAAATTCACAAATGGCAAGTTGACCAAGAGGAAAGACCAAAGAAGACTGGAACAATCTGGTCTAAAGACAGAAAAGAAGCCCACAGTAAAAGAATGAAAGAAATATCGACATAAAGGAAGGTGCTACTAAGTACGTTGATAAGTACTTTGCGTAGTCTTAATGGGCTTATTCGCATATAATAATAATAATAATAATAATAATAATAATAATAATAATAATAATAATAATAATAATAATAATAATAACCACAGGAACATTATTGAAACGGATAGAGTCGTTTATTTCATTGGAATATGTCGAAAAGCTTAAAAACTATGGGCGTGAAAAAATTCGTCCGGAATTCGGTCGGTTTCCTGAGATGGCGTGCAAGTGCTGGAATCAAGTTTAGATGTATTCACGCCAACATCTTCTGTCCATTTAAGTGTAATACTAGCAAGATACCGTGCTTCAAATCCCGGTCACTCCATGTGAGATTTGTGCTGGACAAAGCGGAGGTGGGACAGGTTTTTCTCCGGGTACTCCGGTTTTCCCTGTTATCTTTCATTCCAGCAACACTCTCCATTCTCATTTCATAACATCTATCACTCATTAATAAATCACTTTGGGAGTGGCGACCCCATCGTACTAATAGCCTATATCTGCATCATTCATTACATCCCTGACCCGGTTATTGACTGGAAAACAGGTGATAGGTTTTCATTTTCATCTTCACTAGCAAGATACCCGTGCTTCGCAACGGTTTTAAACTGAAGGTTATTATACAAAGTTTTACATTTTGCAGAGTCTACTGTCAGCTGAGCCTGTAAAACACGCCCTCAGTTCGTTTATCAAACGGTATAAGGAGAATGATTATTTATTTTCTGATCTAACACTCATTTGAAACAGCTGAATATTTTTGAACCCCATCTTATTTAACATCTTGGATGTAAAAGCGACCAACTTGTGAAATTTTGATTTTCTACGTCGAACAGTAGTAGAGAAATTAATACTTTATTAAGGGGTGAATGTTTTTAAATATTTATTAAGATCTAGGATATAGAAGATCACCCTTCATAAAAAAATAAGTTCATGTCTGAAACTGTTTCGGAAGAATGGACATTGTGTTTTGGAGAGTCAACCACTATCTAAACCCCTCAGGGGAGAAGTATTTTGCGATATTTTACACCTAGGACGTAAAAGAAGACCCTTCTCGTGAAATTACAACTTTATACGTCAAACGTTTTTGGAGGGATAAATAATTTTGTTTTAAGAGCTAACCTCATTTAACACTTTAAGGGTGGAACGTTAAAAAATACTTCTTATTTCACACATAGGATTTAAAATATATACCGCTATTTGGAATTTTGTCTTCGTACATTAAACCGTTTGGGAGGAAGGAATAAATATATTTATTTTCGAATCTTAACCCCCATTTGGGCGGTTAAATGTGTTTTAAACCTTCTGTTATTTAACACCTATGATGTCATTTGAAATTTCAAGTTCGTAATTCAAACGGTTTCATATGACTGTCACCATTCCTCATCCCATGAGTCAAAGCGCCCTTAGGGATGTATTGTTTTAGGTTCACTTCTTATCTGTATACTCATAAAAAAGAATTAAACTCCTTTTACAACCCCCCTTAAGTTGATTACACCCTCCCATGTTACAAAATACGCGTGTCTTTATATTAAAAGGAGATTCCAAATACCAATTTTCTCGTCCGTAACATTCTTCGTTTTCGAGTTATAAGTATTCTAAAAATATCAACTCATTTTTCAATTCATTTATCCCCCTCCCTCAATTGAATTTTCCGAAAACAAAAGAATACGTTCTTTTTCATTTTTAAAGGAGATTCCAAATAAAAATGCTCATCTCTGTAACATCTTCAGTTTTTGAAATATAAGTATCCTCACAAAAATAATTCAGCGCTTTCCTCAGTCCTTTCTACGACTCCCATCTATTAGGTGTTTTTTCTGAAACAAAAAATACGTATTTACTGTATTTTAGAAAGAGATTTAAAATACGAATTTTCACTTCTGTAATATGTTACGTTTTTGAGTTATACTACAGATATGCTCATTTTAAAAAATCACACCCTTTAACACTTTCCCGTAAGTGGACTTTCAGAAAACTAATTATGCCTGTTCCTTTACTTTTACAGGAGATTCCAAATACCAATTTTAACGGCTGTAACATCTTCAGTACTTGATATACTGTATAAGCATCCTCATAAAAATAATTCAACACTTTCTTCATTCCTTTTTACCCACCCCACCCCCTTAAGTGGATTTTCCGAAAATTTTATATTTAAAGGAGATACCAAATACAAATTCTCATGTCTGTACCATCTTAAGTTTTTGAGATATAAGTATCCTCATAAAATAATTCAACCCTTTTTTCAGACCTTTTTAAACCCCCTTCAAGTACATTTACTGAAAACAAAAATTACGTGTTCAATTTTAAAGGAGATTACAAAAACCAATTTTCACGCCTGTATAATACCTCAGTTTTGGAGATACCAGTATTTTTTGAGGTGAACTGTAGATATGCTCATTTTAAAAATTCACCCCTTTTTGTCACTCCTGTTTACCTTCTTTTACGTAGATTTTCCAAAAAAAAAAGTGTTTCTTCATTTTAAAAGGAGATTCCAAATACCAATTTTCACGTCTTAAAACTGTTAATCTTTTGAGATATACTGTAGATACACTCATTTTAAAAATTCACCCCCTTTCACCCCCTCAGTGACGGAATATACAAAAATCCTCCGTTTATGTATCCTCGAAATTTCATTTTTTTATGTCCAGTAGTTTTGGCTCGGCGATGTAGTCAGTCAGTCAGTCAGTCAGTCAGTCAGTCAGTCAGTCAGTCAGATTTTACAGCTCTCGAAGTTATTTATGAGTAATATTTTACGGCGCCCGAAATAAAATGTAAAAGTGCTAGAATAGGCTTACCTTCCAAGATTCTATTTACGTTGTAACAGCTTTGGTGCACAGAAGCTTTATCAACAATGTGTTGGTCAGAAGCTCGCAATGAAGGATGCATCGAGTTACGTTAATGTTAATACAATAAACGTGAATAATTCATAGCTTAGCACTGAAATAAAGCGTACTTTAATGACAATCTTTATTTATCCGGGGCTTTTCAACTTTGTTCTAAATTCTCTCCTCATTGCACTTTATAAGATGGTTTATATCAAATTATATTAGAGGTATGTAATACGTAGCGGAACTATGTTAAACACTAAATTTTTTGTAGTCTGTCTATTTTGAAAAAGGAAGTATGCGAGAGGTCAGGGTTATGCTAAAGAGTGTTGAGTTACCTTGGTGTTGAATCTTGTTCAACAATTTGATTCCTAATTTAGGGCAGTTCCCTTGTTATGTTTTAATTCCTGGGGACTAAAGCTCACGTTTTGTGGTATTCATCAACAAACTAAGACTGTGTAGCATATTTGAGTTACCGTATGTGAATTGCGACGTACTCAACTATAAGATCGACCTTCTGCAATCACCATCACGAGATGGTTCACTCTTTACAATGCAGTTACATTTTAACTTCAGTTCTAAATTGACGGGCATCATATCTTAACGGCGATCTCACTCTACAGCAGCTCATTATTAAAGGTAAGTATTACTGATAGGGACATAAAAGAAATACCCTTTCCGCACATGACTGGCTGGAAAGAGTACAACAGCTTTTATGAAACGCTTCAAGCAATACCAGGTAATGCTAATACTCATTTAACCCTGGGAAAAGTCATAAGGAAGTACAAGATGAACCAAAAGTTAGGAGACAGCATTATCATAGGAAAGGTTGGTGTGTTGGAAGTCCACATTGACCACATAAAGGTCTTTGGGGGGGAGGGGGGCCGCCGTCTTAGAATGCGCTATCTTGAACACAAGATACGTTTTTAAAATGGAACGATAATAATTTCGTGTGGCTAATTATAGCCGAGTGCAGTCCTTATAAGGCAGACCCTCCGGTGAGGGTGGGCGGCATCTGCTATGTGTAGGTAACTGCATGTTATTGTGGTGGAGGATAGTGTTATGTGTGGTGTGTGCGTTGCAGGGCTGTTGGGGACAGCACAAACACCCAGGCCCCGGACCATTGGAATTAATCAATAGAGGATAAAATCCCCGGTCCGACCGGTAATCGAACCCGGCACCCTCTGAGCCGAAGTCAGTACGCTCACCATTCAGCCAACCAGTCGGATAATGGAACGATAGGCATGCGACAAATCATTTGCACTTGTTTCTTGAGGAGTTCAATGCCACAAACCGTTATGTTCCGTTGTGAACCGCTTTCTACTACTACTACTACTACTACTACTACTACCGTGACTGGGTGAAAAGAGTGTTCATTCGTTCATTCATTCATGCACGAAAGCAATCATGAACTCATGCATCCACCAATTCATTTAGGCAGTCATTCATTCCAAACCAGACCCTATGGCACAACAGCCCCGAAGGGCCATGGCCTATCAAGCGACCGCTGCTCAGCCCGAAGGCCTACAGATTACGAGGTGTCGTGTGGTCAGCACGACGCATCCTCTCGGCCGTTATTCTTGGCTTTCAAGACCGGGGTCGCTATCTCACCGTTAGATAGCTCCTTAATTGTAATCACGTAGGCTGAGTGGACCTCGAACCAGCCCTCAGATCCAGCTAAAAATCCCTGACCTGGCCGGGAATCGAACCCAGGACCTCCGGGTGAGAGGCAGGCACGTTACCCCTATACCGGAGGGCCGGCTATTCATTCAGTTCATTGAAATGTATGTTTTAATTGTAGGATTCCGTTAATGTATGTGTAACACATGCAATAAATTCTATTCTACTACTACTAAAAATGTGTTCACTTCTCCCCTGAAGGGGGAGGCGGGCCTCCTAGACGGTGTCGCCGTCTCTTAGATGATATTTATATCGGAGAAGGAGATGTGCGAAGAAGGTGAGAGGGGTGGCGGCCGTGGCCTGTACTAGGAACTGTCCCGGCATTCGCCTTAGTGCAGGAGAATGGAAAACCACGGAAAACCTTTCTTAGCTCAGCCGACGGTGCTGACCAGCTCCTGCCCGTCTCCCGAATACAGACGGTAGAGCCGCAGCTACAGCTCTTCTGCTCGTTTGACCGGTTGGAGTGCAGAGCTGTCGGACCACGGACCAGCCATGGCCACTTGTGGAGCGAGACCCACTCAGCATCCACCGACCACAAGCCATTTTGTAATTATGGTCTGTTTTATCTTTGCAGGTATCACCCACTGAATAATGGTGCTGACTACCGAAGAACGTCCGAAGATCATCCTCACGTGTGCTAATCTGAGCTCACAAGTGGTAGCTGCACCGTCTCTCGGAATCTGCTGAGTAGTTTGCCCATACCATTGCGGGAAATGGGCTTCCTATCGGGATGTCATGTATTAAACTCTGCAGCCGCCACACGTGAGCTCTGATTTTCACATATGGGGTTAAACTCCACATCCTCTTCTGTCGTCAGCACAATTATTCAGTCGGTGATATCTACAACGATAAAACAGAATATACAGGGTGTTTCAAAAACATGACATAATTTCAGAGTTGGATTCCTCACACACAGAGAAGGGTTTTTAAAATATAAGCATCGGTTCAAAAATTCGTACTTTCCGAGATATCAGACACTGTCGCGGGCAAAAACCTCGGTCATGTGGACTAGCTTGCATGTACTGATGTACTTCGGTCATTACTTTACAAGAGGAGTTCAAAATACCCGTCTCCTGCCTTACTACAGGCTTATACTCGTCGTTGCATGGTGTTACGAACACGCTCGAATATACCCGGTAGCGTAGATATTATTTGAAAGGACCTTACAATTCTGCCATGAAGCGTTGCTTCATCCTCCAAAGCAGTTGCGTACATAAAAGATTTGTCGTATCCCCACGGAAAAATGTCCAGCGAGTTCAAATCAGGTGATCGTGAAGGCCGTGAAAGTACGCATTTCCGGACCCACGTTTATATACCCTTTCTTTCTTCTCTCTATGAGAGGAATCCATCCCTGAAATCATGCCGTGTATTTTTCAAACACTCTGCATAGGAGACGCTTCATGATAGAAGAATCTGTTTGCGGCATTGAACGCATTGATAAGAAACAAGTTGAAATGATGTGTCACATGCCTCTTTAAATTAAAAGAATTTAAGTTGAGTTCAAGAAAACGGATTCCAAGACAGCGGCCGGAGTGGTTTTGTTCTTGGTTTGTCCCATCCCCCAAACATCATATGTGACCAATATGGACTTCCAACACACCAGCCCTTCCTATGACAATGCTGTCACCTGACTTTTGGCTCATTCTGTACGTATGATATTTGTTGTTGTTGTTTGAGTCATCAGTCTATAGACTGGTTTGATGCAGCTCTCCATGCCACCCTATCCTGTGCTAAACTTTTCATTTCTACGTAACTATTGCATCCTACATCTGCTGTAATCTGCTTGTCATATTCATACCTTGGTCTACACCTACCGTTCTTACCACCTACACTTCCTTCAAAAACCAACTGAACAAGTCCTGGGTGTCTTAAGATGTGTCCTATTATTCTATCTCTTCTTCTCGTCAAATTTAGCCAAATCGATCTCCTCTCACCAATTCGATTCAGTATCTCTTCATTCGTGATTCGATCTATCCATCTCACCTTCAGCATTCTTCTGTAACACCACATTTCAAAAGCTTCTATTCTCTTTCTTTCTGAGCTAGCGATCGTCCATGTTTCACTTCCATACAATGCCACGCTCCACACGAAAGTCTTCAAAAACATCTTTCTAATTCCGATATCAATGTTTGAAGTGAGCAAATTTCTTTTCTTAAGAAAGCTATTCCTTGTTTGTGCTAGTCTGCATTTTATGTCCTCCTTACTTCTGCCATCGTTAGTTATTTTACTATCCAAGTAACCGTTTGCTAAATGGTTCTCATTTGCTCTCTAAGCCTATTCGTAAAACATAAGTCGTCAATGGTTGACAATTATAATTAGGGGTGCAATAGGGAAATAGAACTTCATACATTGTGGATTCGATTACCGAAACTCTGACCTCGTGCTATCAGAATGCGGTTTCTGATTGTCTTTCTATGAATGTTAACTGTATGGTTATCAGTAGAGGAAACAAGTTTCTTCAATGTCCGAAAACAAAAAATTCCTAAAATGTATTGAACCCATAATTCTAAAGTTCAAAGGTTCAGTATAATCATGCAAAGTTTAGATATCGTCGCTGCGCTGCCTAAACTGCGAATGTGACAATGCTCTTCCTATACATTATTTGTCTTAAGACTGGCCACGGCTCCCAGCTGCATATTGACATACAGTCCATTAGAATAATTTTCGTTGAGTTCATTTTCCTATGGGTGTGTGTAAAGGAAAATGTATAACATCGTAGCGAAGCACGGGTACACTTGCTAGTTAAAATATAAAATTTAAACCTATGCAGTACTATATCATTTAATCTTGTCTGTCTGTCTGTCTGTTAGGTCATCAGCCCAGAGGCTGGTTGGATCCTCAAATAGCACCACCAAAGGTTATGCGGTTATAAGGAAACCCCAAAAACCAATGGCAGCACCAAAATGAGGCGTACTGGGCAAGATGAGGAGTGAGGTAGTTTGCCATTGCTTTCCTCACTGGGTCAGAAAGTACTATTGCAGCACGACTGACCCTATGAGCAGCACCTTTCATAACACTCAGATGCACTAGTGATGCTCTGAATATCATTACTCAGCACCACCCATACCCCAGCAACTTCCATATTGTCACAGCCATGGATATTGACTGGGACTTCGGTGGAAGCTACACTTTACTCTGGCCTGTGCCAAGAGATGGATGCAAAAGTACTGGTATCCATCAAGAAATGACAGCAGGCAGATATTTAATCTTATAGGTAACTTAATTAACATATTATATTCCAGTGCTTACAATGGTTCCAAGAACCGAAACATGTACATTTAAAAATATAATATGTTAATCAAGTAATCTATAATATCATTGAATAGGTTGACATTTTGTATTTTAATTTAGATATTACAATAAATACGGACCTTGAAATATGAATGTCATTTCTTGTAATAATTTTAAATACGTTATAAAGTGTTCTACTTTTGAATTCGCTGTGCTAGATTTTCTAAAAAATCACCTGTATTTGATATTTTCTGTGATATTAAGAATTTATAACTCCCCATCAAGAAATTGGACGTGGCTTTCCATTTTAACAATAGGAAAATGCTGGGGCTGTACCTTAATTAAGGTTACGGCCGGTTCCTTCCAATTCCTAGGCCTTTCCTATCCCATCGTCGCCATAAGACCTATCTGAATCCGTGTGACGTAAAGCCAATTTAAAAAAGAGTTGGAATGTTTAGTGTTCCGGGGATACCGTGGAACGCAGAGGTGAAAGAAGGTGCGAGCATGAATGGGTGGATATACAGTATAAAAGACGGAAGATCAATTTAAAACTTTAAATTTTATATTTCGTATATCTTTTGTTTCTCTTCAGATTTTAAACAGGGTTAGAAAATAACAGTTAATCAGGTACAGGTGTTTAGCTCGTGAGCTTGAGTAACAATTTTAGAGAGGTCTAGAATAATCAGATAACAATAATTTAACAATATGAGCTTTGCGTCTTTACTCTACACACTTACTTCCACCGGGCGGGTTGGCCGTGCGCGTTGAGGCGCGCGGCTGTGAGCTTACATCCGGGAGATAGTAGGTTCGAATCCCACTATCGGCAGCCCTGAAGATGGTTTTCGGTGGTTTCCCATTTTCACACCAGGCAAATGCTGGGGCTGTACCTTAATTAAGGCCACGGCCGTTTCCTTCCAACTCCTAGGCCTTTCCTATCCCATCGTCGCCATAAGACCTATCTGTGTCGGAGCGACGTAAAGCCCCTAGCAAAAAAAAAAAAACCACTTACTTCCTAGGAGACTATTCTCCAAAACTACAAGTTCCAGGCCTACCTACATTTAACAAAACCAAGCAGTAAACACTGTCTTATATACTCAACGCTCGGATCTACCTTAAAAGCAAAAGAATGAAATTGTCTTTAACAGAGGTACCAAGTACCCATACTACGTGTCCTTTGGTAAAAAGGAAAGGTTAAAGTTACTGCCCGAAAATCTAAAGGTTAGGAAGCGAACACTTGCACTCCTTGAAATTCACATGAAAATACTTAAAACCCTATGTGGGCTCATGGCCCGACGCTACAGAGGCTACGCCTATATCAATAACAAGTTGAGGGGGAATACAAGAGGGTTCCCCACTTTTTATTCCCTAAGTTTGGGTAAGTTATTTAGACTTGTTTGAGATTTATATTCAGAAATAAAAGTTACATTGCGAAAGAAATTTGAAACATTCCCCTCGAGCTAGCTTTCAAAGACTATTACATTGTTAAAGAGAATCTGCCATTACCTTGAGCTGGTGGACCTCCAGAAGATGGATGAGGGAACCGTTCCCCCTGCCTGCGCTACGAACACACTCTAAACCTCTTGACTGGAGCGATCACGAAGACAACATGGCCCGAAATGTCCCAGCTTTTATACCGGAGAGGAAGGTTCCAGATATCTCTCGGCCTAGGCCATGACACTCCAACAATTCCTATTGGTTAATTCAATAAAAATAAACAATTTCTGATCTGTTACTGTAATATACAAAATTTCTAATTGGCTACCATATTAAGTTGGCGGGAAGAGATAGAAGCGTTTATAACTTTAGAACACCAAAAACAATCAATACACAATCCAGTTTAGAAAACCTTGACACACAAAATTACTTCAAAATTTAATTGTTCATTCTTGCACCAGAGGGCCCATCTAAGTTGATAATAGAGACATCTGTCGAAAAATGTCCAAACTTTTTGTATCAAACAGTTTCACGACCGAGTTCTAGATGGCCTTGTCAAAGGCGCTTAATTTATATGCACAGGGCGGGTGTGCCTGCTGTACATCCAGGAAGACACGCGGACATAAAGTTCACTCTGTCTACACTGGAAGTGAATACCAGGTTAATTCAGGGCATAGCGCTTATCACTCCATATCCGGTTATCCTGGTATCCGTTTCGTCCTCTCAGCACGAGGAGCCAATCAATCCAAAAACCGTTCCGGTTTAATTCGTAAATAATAATAATAATAATAATAATAATAATAATAATAATAATAATAATAATAATAATAATAATAATAATAATAATAATAATAATAATAATAATAATAATAATAATAATAATAATAATAATAATAATAATAATAATCTACCACTTTTCTCATACTTGTGGGGTCGCGTGTGGGAACTGTGTCGGACCTGTGGATTTGGCCCTGGTTTACGGCCAGATGCCCTTCCTGACGCAAATTCTATATGGAGGGATGTAATCACTATTGCGTATTTCTATGTCGGTTGGTAGTATAGTATGTTGTCTCAATGTGATGATGAAATTGTTGGGACAAACACAAACTCCCAGTCTCCGAGCCAGAAGAATTAATCGATTAAATCCCGCGACCCAGCCGGGAATCGAACCTTGAACACTCCGAACCGAAAGACTCAAAGCTGACCATTCAAACAAGGAGTTGGACAACAACAACAACAACAATAGTAATAATAATAATAATAATAATAATAATAATAACAATAATAATGTCCAGCTCCATGGCTAAGTGGTTAGTGTGCTGGCCTTTGGTCACAGGGGTCCCGGGTTCGATTCCTGGCAGAGTTGGGAATTTTAACCTTAATTGGTTAATTTCGCTGGCACGGGGGCTGGGTGTATGTGTCGTCTTCATCATCATTTCATCCTCATCACGACGCGCAGGTCGCCTACAGGAGTAAAATCAAAAGACCTTCACCCGGTGAGCCGAACTTGTCCTCGGACACTCCCGGCACTAAAAGCCATACGCCATTTCATTTCATTTCATAATAATAATCCTGATCTTAACATCAGATACTAGTAACAATAGAAGTAATAATCAACAACAATATCATCAAAAATAGATAAGAGTAACTGCTATCTATGAGGAAATCCGATAAACAAACAGAACAATAATAAGAAAACAAAAATACAAAACAACCATCAATAACAATGACCATCACTAACAGTGATTAGTGGCGATGGTGTTCCTTTCCAAGTCGAACTAGAGCTTTAAAAAAAAAAAAAAAAAGTCCACGGCGCAACAGCCCCGAGGGGCCTACCAAGCGACCGCTGCTCAGCCCGAAGGCCTGCAGATCGTGTTGTCAGCACGACGAATCCTCTCGGCCGTTATTCTTGGCTTTCTAGACCGAGGCCGCTATCTCAACGTCAGATAGCTCCTTAATTGTAATCACGTAGGCTGAGTGGACCTCAAACCAGCCCTCAGATTCAGGCAAAATACCCTGACCTGGCCAGGAATCGAACCCGGGGCCTCCAGGTAAGAGGCAGGCACGCTACCCCTACACCGCGGGGCCGGCTTTAAGTTTAAAGAACGACAAAAAAGAATATAGCAAAAGGCCTTGGTTATTTAAGAAAAAGTGAAATATAAGTGATTCCGTCTCCTTAACGGGTGGGGTGACGTGTGGAGAAAGCTCTTCCCTCCGGCTATCGGCCAGGGTGTAACGCTTTTTTTTCTTTCTGATGACGTCTCATATGAAAGTCCCAGGTCTTTGCTAGTAATAAATACCTACCGCTCACCTGACCTCTACTACACGCGAACCAGTGCTGACAAAGAACAAGAGCAAAATAACTATTGATATTTCTCTCTGACCCCATCTTTTTCCCTGGCTCGTCTGTTCCTCATTACTTGGTGTAGTTCATTCGGTAGTGGTACAATCTCATTTCCTGTCCATTCACCAAGCATGTGAATTGTATACACTACCTTGTTCCAGGTCACAGGTCAAAATCCAAGGTGGTGTATTTGATTCCGGCTTAATCCGCTGGCATTTAAAAGTGCTCAATGTTTCAACGCGGTCAATTTTTCTTTCTCATCAGGTAACAAACAGAAATTAAAAACCATGACTTACTGAGAGTAGGATTTTATCACAACTTTCTTTTCACTTTTGTCATAGAACAGGTGGTAAAGGAAATCAAAGAGAAATTTGGAAACGGAATCACAATCCAAGGAGACGAAATTAAAACTCTGAGATTTACCGTTGATATTGTCATTTTACCCGAGTTTCCAGAAGATCTGTACAAATTGTTGAGTGGTATGGATATAGTCTTGGAGAAGGAGTATAAATCTTAAACAAAAGTAATGGAGAGCAACGGCCGTAGCCGTGTTGAAACACCGGATCCCGTGAGATCTCCGAAGTTAAACAACATTGGGCGTGGTCAAGATTTGGATGGGTTGCCACGCGCTGTTGGTGGGGGTAAGGGAATGGAGGAGCGGAAAGGAACTGACCAGCCTACCGCACGTAAACTCCGGCTCAGGCACACCTCTGCGGAGGTTCCGACCTGCCTTCGGGCAGAATACACCCTTACCTTACCTAATGGAGAGCAGTCGAACGAAGTCGGGTGATGCAGGAAATATTAGATTTGGAAATAAAATTTTAAAGGAAGTAGGTGAATAACGTTACTTGGCAGAAGTAAGGAGGACATCAAATGCAGACTAGCACATACAGGAAAGACCTTTGTTTGGAAAATAAATACCGGGCGATTTGATCGTGCGCTTAGGGGCATGCTGATGTGAGCTTGCAAACCGAGAGGTAGTCGATTCGAATCCTACTGTCGGCAGTCCTGAAGATGGTTTTCCGTGGTTCGCCACTTTCAAACCAGGAAAATGCTGGATCTGTACCTTCATTAAGGCCACGACCGCTTCCTTCCCACTCCTAGGCCTATCCCATTGTCACCATAATACCTATCTGTGTCGGTGTGACGTAAAGCGTATTGTAAAAAATTAAAAAAATAAAAAATTCCTCACTTCAGACATTAATAAAGGCATTATAAAGATGTTTTTGAAGACATTCGTCTGGAGCGAGGCTTTGTATGCAAGTGAAATATTGATGATTAGTAGCTCAGAAAGAAAAAGTAGCTCTTTTTTTTTTGCTATTTGCTTTACGTCGAACCGACACAGATATGTCTTTCGGCGACGATGAAATAGGAAAGGCCTAGGAATTGGAAGGAAGCGGCCATGGCCTTAATTAAGCATACACTTGCCTGGTCTGAAAATGGGAAACCAACGAAAACCATCTTCAGGGCTGCCGACAGTGGGGCTCGAACTCACAATCTCCCGATTACTGGATACTGGCTGCATTTAAGCGACTGCAGCTATCGAGCTTGGTAGTAGAAGCTCTTGAAATGTGGTGTTAAAGAAGAATGCTCAAGGTGAGATAGGTAGATCAAATCACGAATAAAGAGACACTGAACTGAATTGGAGAGAAAGGAGGACGATTTGACGAAATTGTTGAGAAGAAGAGAATAAGACACCCAGTGTAGGCGGTAAGAAAGGTGTGAATATCACAGACAGATTAGAGTACAGGACTATGGACTGATGACCCAAACTACAACAACCTAAGGCTCCTCGTTTACCAAACGATCCCCGGCCAGGTGCTCGGTGACCAACTATAAATACAACTACCACCATTTACATGGTACTATATGAAATCTGTGACAATAAAGTTCGATGAATGAAATCGGAACGGTCGATCCGGCAACACTGGTGACACACAACGCTGCACCTGCGCAACAGCAGGTTTTGACCACCTGCTCGCAACGTTGTTCAGTTGAGCATCGTATGTGTGCCGTGTAAGACTTGTTTGACACAGTGCGTGTTTAGTGCGTTGGCTCTGAACTGCGAACAGGAACATGAACGATCAAAAGATCATGTACAGTTTTGTTTTAAGCTTGGCAAGACACCTAAAGAAACGCATACGATGCAGGTACGTGTTTATGAAGATCAAGCACTGTCCTTGAAGTGTGTGTACGAGTGGTTCGCCCGTTTTGGAGGAGGCCGGGAAAGTGTTTCTGACAACCCCCGTAGCGGAAGACCGGTGACCGCCGTCAGTGACGAAAACACTGAGAAGGTAAGGACATTAATCACTAACGATAGGCGATTAACTGTGCGCATGATAGCGGATGAACTGAAGATTAACTGTGAATCCGTAGGACAATAAGTTACCCAGGAGTTAGGGAAGAAGAAAACATGTTCTCGTCTTGTGCCACATCACTTGACTGACGATCAGAAGCAGGCACGTTTAGAGACTTCACAGGATTTTGTCGAAACGGCGGATGCGACACCAAATTTCTTGAACTGTATTGTCAGTGAGGATGAAACCTGGTGTCTCAGCTACGACCCTAAAACGAAACGGCAAAGCATGGAATGGCGTTCTCCGGGATCCCCTCGTAGGAAAAAGGTCGGAGCCGAAAAGTCACGCATTAAACTCGCTTAGAAAGGAAAGAGATTTGACGAGGCTTTTGAACACCATCCCAAAGGAAGCCTTCTTGCAAAGTTTCCAGGACATGTAGCGCCGATTTCAGCAGTGCATAATTAGGGGAGGGGACTATTTGGAAGGACAGTAAGGTCACTGTTGTGCATTGTTCATCTATGTTGATAGTACAGGACTATTCACCGAACTTTATTGTCACAGATTGTATGTTGTTTGAGGAATGAGTTCAATATTATGTCACGTGGGCCTTACTAACACTTGAATTTCCGAGTGAGTAATTTCATCCATATGCAGTTGGAATTTAAATAACAACATTCCATTACTGTCTCTAAATACCGTAAACCTTGTTAATACACAATTCATAAGACAGTTAGGACGAGGATACTGCCAGTGTGTTAGAAGGTAATGGTAGGCTGTAGTTCCCACGCTAACGGCCACCGAGACCTTGGCTAAACCTTTCGCTTTTGAACTGTGCCCCGGAACAAGGTAGTGTACTCAGTTCGCACGCTTGGTGAATGGACAGGAGATAATATTATACCACTACCGAATGAAACGCACCAACAGACGAGCCAGGGAGAAGACAGGTTAGAAAGAAACATCACCGATGCTCTGCTGTGCACCTGTGCTGCTTTCTTTAAATGTGCGCCAATCAAAATTCTACTGCAAGAATCCCATCAAAGAAGGAAGTATATCAAAACTTGGTATTCAACACAACAACAACAACAACAACAACAACAACAACAACAACAACAACAACAACAATAATAATAATAATAATAATTATAATAACAACAACAACAACAGTAATCTACAGATTTTTCCACATATGTGGGGTCGCGGGTGCGAAGTGTGTCGCACATATGGATTTCGCCCTGTTTTAAGGCCGGATGCCCTTCCTGACGTCAACCCCATATGGAGGGATGTAATCACTATTGTCTGTTTCTGGGGTTGTTGGTAGTGTAGTGCGTTGTCTGAATATGAAGAAAAAAGTGTTGGGACAAACAAAATCACCCAGCCCCCGAGCCAGAAGAATTAATCAGAAACGATTAAAATCCCCGACCCGGCCGCGAATCGAACCCGGGACCCTTTGAAATAAAAGCCAGCCCGCTAACCATTTAGTCACGAAGCCAGAAATAATAATAATAATAATAATAATAATAATAATAATAATAATAATAATAATAATAATAATAATAGGTAATGTGATTAACTTCCACCCCCAGAGGCCCGGGTTCGATTCCCGGCTCTTCCACGAAATTTGAAAAGTGGTACGAGGGCTGGAACGGGGTGCGCTCAGCGTTGGGAGGTCAACTGAGTAGAGGTGGATGTGATTCCCATCTCAGCCATCCTCGAAGTGGTTTTCCGTGGTTTCCCACTTCCCCTCCAGGCAAATGCTTGGCTGGTACCTAACTTAAAGCCACGGCCGCTTCCTTCCCGTACTGGTCTCCTCCCCAGTTGTATACCCCAACCCAACGGCTCACGCTCCAAGACACTGCCCTTGAGGCAGTAGAGGCTGAATCCCCCGCTGAGTCCAAGAGAAAACCAACCCTGGAGGATAAACAGATTAAGAAATAATAATATTAATAATCATAATAATTCTGATTTTTTTTTGGCACAAACTTGTGTCATTAACATTATATGTAGTTATTCCGTATTTAAGATCGATTTTTTTCTACAAATTTTTGCCAGACGTATGTTGGGCCGCGGGCAAGACCTCTGTCGCATATGTGGAGGTGGATTACTCTTAGGAATAAATGCCCTTCGTGGCGCGGGATGTGTTTACTACATCGTATTTCTGTGCTGGTTGCTAGTGTGATGTGTTGAAGTATTAATAGAAACACAACCATCCAGTTTCCGAATTAGAGAAATGAAACCGATGTGGCCAAAATCCTCAGTCCGATCGAGAATCGAACCTGGGAACCTTTGAACCGAAAGGCATCATTCATCCAAGGAGTCGGACTTAAAGATATTTTGCTTATAAACCTGAGTGGAGTGACCGCGCCTGTTAACGCGTGACGGCTATAGAGCCAAGTTCTGTATTCGGGAGACACGTCGGTTGGAACCCCACCGTTGACTGTTCTGAGAATGGCTTTCCGTAGTTCCCTATTTTATGAAGTGGATTAGTTTTGGATTCCTGGGCATGCCACTCTCTTCAAGCAAGTATGAAGAATTTGTAAATTTTTTTGCAAATGGCAACGTGCCGAAAATGTGCGAACGCAACGTCAGCAACTAAATGATTGAAGAGTAAATGGACTGTCCGGCTATACTGGGGTTGATTCCACTTCAGAAACGTAGAAATGTAGAAGGCAGGAATTTAGGATGGTTGCACACCAAAATTCTCGGTTCATGCAAGCTCTTAGGACCATAAATCAGCTGGAAGGGTCACTGGACATTTTTCTCCACCCTTCCACTGCAATTCGGAAAGCTTTTCTCAGGGGGTGGAACGTGATACAGTAATTGTAAATGATGTGAATCGTCTGTAAAAAACATGTGAAGATGTAGGCTATCTGTATGTTTGCATATATACTGTATAATGTTATTTAATTTTCTATTACATAATCTGTAATTGGGACCCCGTGTAGATGATAAATAAAAATATTCTATTCTACCCATTTTCAGACAAATTCATTGACAATTCCTATTCGTATCCTTGCACCTCCGTACCTAATTTCATTAAACATAATTCATTTCACCTTTTATTAGCCCTTCAACTGAGTTTGGCGTCAGAAAGCACATCCGGCCGTAGAAACATGACATATAATTCCATCTCATTTCATTTCCGACCCCGTATCAAGAAAGGGTTGACATAAAAATTATTATTAAGAAATGAATAAAATTGAAGCTAGTTATTTTATTTCACGTATGCTAATGTGATTGAGTATGAAATCTTAATCAACGGTGATAATTTTTCTAAGGTCGAAGAATTCATAATAAAGGATCAACATTAATTGTACGCGATGACAAATAGAAGTTCACGTATTAACAATTCAGAAATGACTACATCTATTTAATGAGATTCATTCTCAACTGAAGATTGTATGTAAATGATATTCAAATGATTATGAATCTCATCACAGGTCCCGTTGTTTTCTTGGCGTAGCCCAGTCATTCAGCCATGCTCAGTAGTTATCCAGTCCAAGGCTTTGTGTCTTACACTGGTGTATGGTGGGTTGCAGCTATCAAGGTACCGATGTTCTACTGCGCACCGCTACTGCTTTCTTTATAATGTTAATGTACGCCAGTCAATATCCTACTGTAACAGTCCTATCAAAAAAGGAACATGGCATTCAACAGAATTTGTGGATTGTGATCAGGGGTTTCTATATGAGGCTGACACCACCTCCACTTACTTATACCAGGCTCCCAACTTATTTCCTTCCAACCCCGACGATATGAGGATGGCGAAGCCTACGAAGACTTCCATTCTGACTCCTTTTGAGACCTTTACATTTCTTTTGCCGATTACTCATTCTTCGAATGCTCGTATCTCGTCCATTTTCTTTTCTGTTTCTTTTTCTTTTCTTTTTTGCTAGTGGTTAAACGGCGCCCCAACACACCGACGGTTTCCGGTGACGCAACGATGGGAAAGGGCTAGGATTAAGAATGCACTGACCGTGGACTTAATTAAGGTACAGGCACGGCCTAGTGTGATAATGAGAAACCACGGAAAACCATATCTTCGAACCCACCATCTCCCGAATTGTAGCTCAAAGTTACACGAACCTAACCGCACAGCCAACTTGCCTGGTCGTCTGTGTTCTCTGCTAATTAGAGCTAAGAAAGGATGGTAGTTCCGCATTGTACTTCCTCTTAAAACAATAATCACTACCACTACCATTAATCACTTCAACGAGTCCGACTCCATGGCTAAATGGTTAGCGTGCTGACCTTTGGTCCAGAGGGTCCCAGGTTCGATTCCAGGCCGGTTCGAGGATTTTAATCTTCATTGGTTAATTCTGCTGGGTCGGGGGCTGGGTGTGTATGTCGTCTTCATCATTGAAATTCATGTTATGTACGGCCCCATCCTGATAGAGGCGCAGGTCACCTAGACCTGCACCAGGCTTCTTTGGAAGCCACACGCCATTACTATTATTATTATTATTATTATCATTATTATTATTATTATTATTATTATTATGTCGACTTCAGTACTGTCCATAGAAACTATTCATTAACTCTTATAAGGTAGTGCTGAAGCCGACATAATTCCTTGATCATAAATTCCATGCTAAACCCTTCTCATTAGCGTACTTATTTCTTGCAACATCTTCAGGTGATATTATTAGAATAATGAATGTGCTGTTACTCTTTACTCCAGCCTCTCCAAGTCTTTGACGACGGTGTTAATTATGTATGGGTGAGTGAAGAATGAAGGGATGCAGAGAATATGAGCTCAGTCCGTTAATATGCTAACCGATATGATCAGTGCCTTACTTGGGAGACGCGTCCATTCGAATCCTATCGTGGCTATTCTGAAACCGCTGGAGAGTGATAATATAGTGCTTGTGTTAAGGCTGCAGATACGTTTGGTATATTTCTCAACACAAGGAAATGAGAGAGGAGCAAACATTTCACTTGTTCTAAGATAAACAGAAAGCTTCCATATTCGTAGAATTTTTAATTTGTTGTGTGTGAGAAACGTCTTCATTACTTTGGAATCAATCCTTAACCTTCACGCACTAACACTCTGGTACTCTTCTCCCTATCTCAGTATCTAACTGTCCCATTAACTGCACATTATTACTGAAACTACTTTCGAATGAGACTTGTCAGTTCCGATATGAACTTCTCAGAAGTGGATAATTGAAATTGTGGACCGAGCGAGTGACTGCGTGGTTTGGTTCACGTATCTGTCAACTTGCATTCGGGAGATAGTGGGTTTGGACCCCACCGCCGGCAGCCATGAAATTGGTTTTCCGTGGTTTCCTATTTTCACACCAGGCAAATGCTGGGGCATTACGGTGCGACGCAAAAAAAAAAAGGAGATTGGAAAAATGTTTTCAGTCTCTTGATTCATTCAACTGAATACAGATCTCTCACATTCAGTCCTCAAACACTTCGTCTGTCATTGAAGTTCAAAGTAGAGGACATTTATGTCTTTTTTTTTTTTGCTAGTGCTGTACGCCGCACCGACACAGATAGGTCTTATGGCGACGATGGGGCAGGGAATGGCTAGGAGTGGGAAGGAAGCGGCCGTGGCCTTAATTAAGGTACAGCCCCAGCATTTGCCTGGTGTGAAAATGGGAAACCACGGAGAACCATTTCAGGGCTGCCGACAGTGGAGTTCGAACCTACTATCTCCCGAATACTGGATACTGGCCGTACTTAAGCGACTGCAGCTAATGAGCTCGGTACATTCCTTTCTTTAAAAGAAAATGTACCTTATTATAGACCAGGGGCTGCCTAGCCGAGGCGGTAGAGGCGTGCTCGGTTCACCCGGAAGGACGTAGGTTCGATTCCCCGTCAGGTAGTAGAAAAATTTAAGAAACGAGATTTCCACTTCCAGAGGTACATATGGCCCTGAGGTTTACTCAGCCTACACCAAAAATGAGTATCAGGTTAATTCGTGGGGGCAAAGGCGGCCGGGAGTAGAGCTAAACACTCTACCCCATCAAGTGCCGAGGTTACGGATAGTGGAAGCTTTTACCTTCCACTCCTCCAAGGGCCTTCATGGCCTGTACGGAGGTTACTTTGCTTTTTTTATATCATTTACCGTCCATCTCTGTGGCGTAGTGGTTAGTGTGACTAGCAGCCATCCCCTGGAGGTCCGGGTTCAATTCCCGGCGCTGCTACTAAATTTGAAAAGTGGTACGAGGACTGGAACGGGGTCCATTCTACCTCGGGAGGCCAACTGAATAGAGGGGCTTCGATACCTGCGCCATACATCCTCGAAGTGATTTTCCGTGGTTTACCCACCTAATTTATGACCAGAGCCGCTTCCTTTCCTCTTTCTTACCTATCTCTTCCATCTTCCCATCCCCCATAAGGGGCCCTGTTCAGCGTAACAGGACACTGTCCTTGTACGGTAGAGGTAGAATCCCTCCCTGAGTCCGGGGGAAAACCAACCCCTTTACCGAGCTCGATAGCCGCAGTCGGTTAAGTGCGGCCAGTATCCAGTAATCGGGAGATAGTGGGTTCGAACCCCACTGTCGGCAGCTCTGGTTTTCCGTGGTTTCCCATTTCCACACTAGGCTACGGCCGCTTCCTTCCCATTTCTAGACCTTATCATCCCATTGCCGCCATAAGACATATCTGTGTCGGTGCGACGTAAAGCAAATAACAGAAAAAAATAACAAAGAAAACCAACCCTGGAGGGTAAACGGATTAAATACTACTACTACTACTACTACTACTACTACTACTACTAATAATAATATCATTTATCGATAAGTGTACAGTGAAGTGCACGTATTCGTAAGCCAATGTTTAATCTAAGGGGAGGCTAGTGTTAGGGAAGTGCTCGGTTAACACAGAATGACATGGGTTCGATTCCCCTTCAGGAAGACAAATATATAGATACGAGATTGCCACTTCTAAGGAAGCACATGGCCCTGGGGTGGACCTAGTTAATTTCTGGGTGAAAAAAAAAGTTGGGCTTAGAACTAACCAATCTATCCTATTTAGAGCCGAGCTTACGGATGGTGGAAATCTTTACCTTCTACCCTTCCAAAGACTTTAATAGCTTGAACGGAGATGTCTTTGGTTATTTTAAATGGTGTTGTTAACCTTTCTGCTTCCACGTTTCCTACATAGTTGAAATGAAATGGCGTACGGTTTTTTGTGCCGGGAGTGTCCAGGACATCTTCGGCTCGCCAGGTGCAGGTGGTTCGATTTGACACCCTTAGACGACCTGCGTGTCATGATGAGGATGCAATGATGATGAAGACGACACATACACACAGTCCCCGTGCCAGGGAAATTAACCAATGGTGGTTAAACTTCCAGACCCTGTCAGGAAACGAACCCGGGAACCCTTACATAGTAGAATGCAGGGTATAACCATCAATGACCTTCCAATGATTCTCTTAAACCGCAGAGCTCCTCAACGTGGGAAAGTAGAAGTGCGACCACGGGTTCAGAGCTAACTTTAGCATTAGTAATACTCACTTGAGTCAAGCTTCACACTTTTAATTACTGACAGACCTTTCTTGTTACCTTCCGTTTCCGACGGTATTAGGTTTAGGAGGCCAGGGAATGCTTCATTGTCAGCGTTTCAAGATTCTTTTTCTCTTTCTTTTTTCGAATAATAGAGTCTCTTTCTCTTTCTCCTATACCTGTTGTTAATAATAATAATAATAATAATAATAATAATAATAATAATAATAATAATAATAATATCACTTAAAGGGTCAGTCGTTATAGACACTTTCATGAACTTTGGAGGAATGACATGTAACAGAAAATTATGGCTTGATGAGACAAGCAACTGGAAACAGCTTATGCTTCTTCTTCTTGTTCTTCAATGACACCTACATTTTATATAACACTTAGGGATTCAAAGAGCTTCCAGACTGACGACTCAACATGTTTATATTCTTCTTCTTATTATTATTATTTTCTCTTGCACGGAAGATTTCCCCATGCCTGGCGCTTTGGCTTTTGATGAATGAAGCAAGAAGACAACTTTCTTGTGATAGAAACAGGTGTGGAGAAAGGGATCTGCTTACAGATTGGTTTTTGTGTGAACCAGTTTGCTGCCTTAGAAGATATTTCATTATGATTTCTCTCCAGGAGCCAGCAATGGAAAGTAACGATATAAATAATAATGTTATTTTATTTACGTCCCACTAACTACTTTTACGGTTTTCGGAGATGCCGAGGTACCGAAATTTAGTCATGCAGGAGTTCTTTTACGTGCCAGTAAATCTACTGACAAGAGGCTGACGTAATTGAGCACCTTCAAATACCACCGGACTGAGTCAGGATCGAACCTGCCAAGTTGGGGTCAGAAGGGCAGTGCCTCAACCGTTTGAGCCACTCAACCCGGTAGTAACGATGCATAGAGAGTGTGAGTGTGTTTTCGTTTGGAGATCGTCTGTCAAGTGCATGATTTATCAAGATAAATTTTGTCCTGAGTAACTGCATTGACTCCTTTCACAGGGAATAAATCAAAACGAATATCAAATTAATAATAACAAGAACAGCAACAATAACAATCATAACAACAACAACAATAATAATAATAATAATAATAATAACAATAATAAATATTATTATTTTGCAAGTGTTTTAACGTCACACCGATTCAGGTATGTCTTTTGTTGACCATGGAATAGGAAGGTGTAAAGACCAGAAATGAATCGACCGAGGCCTTAATTACGGTACAGCCCCAGCATTTGCCTGGTGTGAAAATAGGAAACATCGAACAAGTGGCTGCGAGGTTTGGGTTACGTAGCTGTGAGCTTGCATTCGGGAGATAGTGGGTTCGAACCCCACGGTAGGCAGCCCTGAAGACGGTATTCCGTAATGCGCCCATTTTCACACCAGGCAAAAGCTGGGACTGTACCTTAATTAAGGCCACGGTCGCTTCTTTCTCACTCCTAGGCCTTTCCTGTCCCATCGTCGCTCTCTGTGTCGATGCGACGTAAATTGTAAAAATAAAATTTAAATATAAAGAAGAATGAGAAACATCAGAAAACCATCTGAAGTGCTACTGGCTGTGGGATTCGAACTGACAATCTCCCGAATGCAAGCCTAGAGCTACGTGACGCGAACCACGTAGCCTTAATTGCTCGGTGATCTATTACAATTGGAGGGCATCTTTCCTATATCCCGTTATATATAATATGTATGTTTGTTTGTTTGTTTGTTTGTTTGTTTGTTTGTTTGTTTGTTGCCGGGCTGAGTGAATCAGACGGTTGAAAGGGCTGATCTTGGCAGGGTTCGATCCTGGCTCAGTCCGGTGGTATTTGAAGGTGTTCAAATACGTTAGCCTCGTGTCGGTAGATTTACTGGCACGTAAAAGAACTCCTGGGGGACTAAATTCCGGCACCTCGGCGTCTACGAAAACCCTAAAAGGAGTTTGTGGGACGTAAAGCAAATAACAGTATTATTGTTATGCGTGTTTGTTTGTTTGTTTGTTTGTTTGTTTGTTAGATCATCAGCCCAAAGGCTTGTTGGATCCTTAAATGGCGCCACCAAAGGGTGTGCAGTTATAGGAGAACCACAAAACCGATGGCGGCGCCCAAATGACGCGTATTAGGAAAACTGAGGAGTGAGGTAGTTTGCCATTGTTCCGAGCTTTTACGACCGGATACACTTCCTGATGTCAACCTCATCAGGTGAGTTAGTGAAATGAAATCAATGATGTGATATATGATAGTAGGAAGGGAGAGGGTGAAACCAGTGCCGGAACATAACCTACTTCTCATTAATGATCACCACTCATACTTCAGCAGCTTCTGAACTGTCACGTCCTGATTTATGAGCTACGACTTCGGTGAAGCTAAAAAATTTCGAACTCGTGCATTTTCTCCGCTAGACGCAGAGAATATAATCATGGATATATTTAAGGGCTTAGAAAATGAGAGAGGGAGTACAGATGAGTAGAAAATCAATCAATCAATCAATCAATCAATCAATCAATCAATCAATCAATCAATCAATCAATCAATCAATCAATCAATCAATCAATCAATCAATCAATCAATCAATCAATCAATCAATCAATCAATCAATCAATCAATCAATCAATCAATCAATCAATCAATCAATCAATCCTGATCTGCATTTAGGGCAGTCGCCCAGGTGGCAGAATCCCTATCTGTAGTTTTCCCCTAGCATTTCTTAAATGATTCCAAAGAAGTTGGAAATTTATTGAACATCTCACCTGGTAAGTCATCCCAGTCTCTAACTTCCCTTCCTATGAACGAATATTTGCCCCAATTTGTCCTCTTGAATTCCAACTTTATCTTCGTACTGTGATCTTTCCCACTTTTAAAGACGCCACTCAAACTTATTAATCTACAAATGTCATTCCACGCCATCTCTTCACTGACAGCTCGGAACATATCACTTAGTCGAGCAGCTCGTCTCCTTTCTCCCAAGTCTTACCAGCCCAAACTTTGCAACATTTTTGTAACGCTACTCTTTTGTCTGAAATCACCCAGAACAAACTGAACTGCTTTTCTTTGGATTTTTCCAATTCTTGAGTCAAGTAATCCTGGTGAGGGTCCCATACACTGGAACCATACTCTAGTAGGCGTCTTACCAGAGACTTATATGCCCTCTCCTTTACATCCCTACTACAACCCCTAAACACGCCACTGTCGGCAGCCCTTAAAATGACTTTCCGTGGTTTCCCATTTTCACAACAGTAAAATGCTGGGGCTGTGCCTTAATTAAGGCAACGATCGCTTCATTCCCATTCCTAGGCCTTTCCTATCCCATCGTCGCCATAAGACCTATCTGTGTCAGTGCGACGTAAAACAAGTTCTAAAAAATAGTGTTGTATTTTAATGTAATAAAATCGTTAGTTTAAAAAAACGTACATATTCTTTGCGTGTGTCCCTCTTACTAGCTTCTTACGACATGTAGGTGTTACAGGGAATGCCTGTTTTGACTCCACGCACAGAAGAAATAAGAATTCCAATAAATCGAAAGAAAAAATGAGTTTATTCACAAAATAATTAAGAGGCTCATGAATTGTTAGAAAATGAAGGACGTTCTAGGCCTCGTAATTATAATACTCGTAGCGGACCCGCAACATTCTTTATAAGTAGGTCAGATAACTCATCTTGATATGCCTGTCGCATTCATATTATTTTGTCTGTCCTTTTCAATGGTTTGGCCTTTCATACCATTCGGCCGTATCTGGATCTTAACATTTTTAAA
This sequence comes from Anabrus simplex, assembly GCF_040414725.1. Taxonomy (NCBI): domain Eukaryota; kingdom Metazoa; phylum Arthropoda; class Insecta; order Orthoptera; family Tettigoniidae; genus Anabrus; species Anabrus simplex. Next base: position 42,173,052 of record NC_090265.1, read on the forward strand.
CGATCTTACCATAGATGTGCAGCATTAATTGACCGTGGTTGAATACTGGTTCGGGTAAGTACACTACCTACTATTTTAGGCGTTTGTCCCTGCACTTTATTAAGGGCCATACAGACCGCTAGTCTATTTGATACCTTCCCGTCTGTACGTGTTTTCCCTTCGCTGCATGTAAGTTATTACATCAGGAATGTTCTGCCATCTGTTGAGTATATCCAGAACCTGGAGGAGGTTAGAGAATCAAAGAGTATCTAGGAGGGAATAGTATTCTTCCATCATCAGAGGAAGTGTATACTCTCTGACTTGACAGGTAGTAATCTAACGTAGTTGCATGCAATGACATTTACTAAGGATGAAAATCACATATATCAGAATAATAAAAGTGCTAATTACTTAGCAACCTGTTAAGTATAGAATACTTTGCGGGTTAGGGTAAGCCTTCGCCTGCAATTATTGGATTAATCATTTAATGATTTGATTTTATGATTAGCCTACTTAAATTTTCTGAACTTAGAGACCTATCAATATCTCATGATTCACCGGCAGGTAATTCCGGAGAGAGCAAAACAAAAATAAAGCTAATCGGTCCAGTAGTACGCACGGACGGATTTGTTAAGGCTGTTTTTAGTAAACTCTTTTAACATATATTCGATTATAAGCCAGCCCTGTGGTGTAGAGTTAGCGTGACTGTCTGTCTGTTATTCGAATTCCCTGGGTTCGTTTTCCGGCCAGTTTAAGGATTCTAATTCTGCACTGTGGAGTAGAACAGTGTTCACTTGATACGAGATTTTCTCAAGCTCTTAGTTACAGGAAGAAAGATGACGCTACTGACCTAATATACATAGACGAACACTGGTTGTCATGGTTACATTGATGTCCGGCAATTATTGATGAAGCTAATTCCAGAGAACTGCAGCCCAAAAATATGTCCATGTTAAAATAATACCAGGCAGGTATATAATACACGTAGGCAAATCAGTAAGTATCTGCAATTTTGCTCTAATTGTCTGTAGGTTGGCTCTATAGCGTTCTGTGCTCACCAGCCGCTAGATGGCACCGTTGTCTACGTCTATAATTTGTTTCAGCGTTATCAAATCAGTACAGCTCAGGGTTGCCACCTTTAGTACTTTAGTACTAGATCTAGTACATGATCATTTTTAGTACGTTAGTTCTTTTTATGGAAATCTAGTACCTTTTACCGGGGTAGAGTGTAAACTCTTCTAGTGGAGCAAAAGAACAAGAAAGAAATTGCTAAGAAGCTTCAGAGCCATGTTGAAGTTTGTAAACAGATTTTTTGGACGGTGGATTTTCGTGATCCTATTTTAAGAAATCTGTCCATGGCGAACCTGGAAAATTACTAATGGGGTGGCAGTTTCATCAGTACAATCCTATTAGCTATATATTTCTCGGCTGTAATTCGAGAAAGTGTTAATGAAATTCGATGGGAAATCGTGGTAAGCTAAGTCCACAGAAACTTAAAAGGTTTTCAGCCTGTTGTGAAAATGGGAAACCACGGAAAACCATCTTCAGGGGTGCCGACAATGGGGTTCGAACCGACTATCTCCCGGATGCAAGCTCACAGGTGCGCCCCTCTAACCGCACAGCCAACTCGCCTGGTGTTTTTGAAATTAAAAATCCTGTAGGCGACTACACCTTTGCAAATTTGACGAATTTTGTGAAGGCAGTGTTCTGTTTATTACATTCTTCTGCTGCAACAGAACGGGTTTTTTTTCTGCTGTTACTATCAATAAGACCAAGTTGAGAAACAAACTCCAATCCTGTATGATGAACGGACCCCTTCTGACAAATGAGAAACTAAAACATTCGTCTGCACATAATTTTCACATTTCAAAACAGTTTATTGCTTTGGCATTGTTTTCCAAGGATTAAGAGAAGAGTAAAATATGAAGATGAAAACCGGTAAGTTCCGTTCTCATTTAATAAATGTGTATTTTTGTTAAGTATACTTTGATTTCTATAACTTACTGCCTTTATGAATAACCCTATTCCATTGTTAATAAATATTTAGTACCTTTTACCATAATCTAGTACCTTTTTAGGGGAAAATTTAGTACGAAAATCCTGGCTACAGCTTGCGCTGTTGCGACGTAAAGATGGCCGCGCCACTCTGTGTTTGCACCAAGGAAGAACAACGTCCCATAATCCGGTCTTTTGTGGTCTGAGTGTGTACCAGGAGCGGAAATTCACAGAAGACTTTCAGCACAATACGGGGACAATATTTCCAAGGACCAAGGGGGATGTTTTCATTCCCCTCCCCGAAGGGGAGGGGCGGGCCACCTAGAAGGTAACGCCTTCTCTCTGGCCAGGAGATTTGGCGGGGTTCGGGGATTTGGAATGGTTTGAAGTTAGAAAGGGGGAGCGTTAGGTTTTAGTGAAGTGGGGGAGTTTGACCTCTTGGCTAAGTGTGCAGCATGTGCCCTTGTGCTTTTTATTAAGAATTTCTTACAATGGTTACATGTGATTACAATAGAATACAAAGGTTATACATTAGTTTCTTACTTACTAGTGAGTAGGATGGGAAGGATTTGTTGGTAAAATGCGGTGATATTTGCTAGGGACGTGAGTAGAAGGTGGAGGAGGTTTGTATTATGGTGTGGATTCGGGAGATGGTGTTGGGGACGGGGTTGGTTGCGAGGTGGGTTTGGGCGGTTTTGGGTTTTGGGTGGGGAGCGAGATGGTTCCACACGGTGTTGCTTCCCGAAGAGCTGAATTCCGTGTTGGATGAGGCGCTCTGTCTCTTCGGGAAGCTGGAGATGTAGTCGCACCATGTAGGTCGGCCCGGCTGCATTCTGGATTCTGGTGGCTTTCTTTGGTTGGAGTCCTGTGTTTCTGATTTCCTGCAGGATGAGCTCCGGTGGGATGGCTGGGTTGATGCCTCGGATGACGCAGCTGCTGGTGCTTTCTTGTGTAGGTGGTGATGGTGACTGGGTAGTTCGGTGAGGCCCGGACTCGGACTCGGGAGCTGGTGGTGGTGGTCGTTCTGTTTCCATTGCGCTGTTGTGGACTTCTTCTTCTGTTGTGGTGGCCGGGTAGGGCTGGGGAGGGTTGATGCGGTGGGAGACATCATGATGGGAGTGGAGTGGGCCATGGTTGTAGTAGTTACAGGAGTAAGGGGAGCGGTTCGGGCGGGGGTAGTAGCAAGGGTGGTGGTAATGGTAGTTACTGGGGTGGTGAAAGGATGGGTTGACGGTTGGTGTGGTGGGAGGTATGGTGGGGGGGTGTAGGGTGGTGGAGGTATCTTCGTTGGCGTTCGAGGTGACTGGGGTGGCTGGGTTCCCGGGTCCGGTCCGAGATCGTTTGCCATGTACGGTGGGCATGGCTCTGCAAGGTGTGGTTTGCCGTGGATATATATACCATATCTGATGGCTGCGTGTACTGCCCGTTCTGTGGCTAGCTTGATTAGCACTCTGTCAGTGGGGGTGAAGTCGACTTGGATTCTTGAAAGATTAATTGCTGGAACTCCTTCGTTCTTGAGGTAGGCCAGTAGAGCTGCATCGCTGAAGGAGAGATCTACACCGGATAAGATGATGTTTGGCATGATAGGGGAGGCCGGCTTCCTGCTTAGTGCCTGGCCTGATTCTGTTTTATTGGGACGGCTAGGGCACGATAGTAGAGTTGTGGAGTCCCCTAGCCGTAATAAAAACGGTGTAGATCGTTTCTCGGATGATGGAGAGGACACTATATTTCCCCACAGCGAAGTGTTTACCATTGGACTGAACAGTTCAAAAGGGGTCACACGAGCGTGAAGTATGAGGAAAGTTCCAGGCGTCTATTTGCAGCCGTAACTGATTGCAATATTGAACAAGTGCGTGATATGATCCTGAAATACAGGCGAGTGACTGTTCTGTGAATTTACGCTCCTGGTACACCCTCAGACCACAAAAAAAAAAAAAAAAAAAAGAGAGAACAGATTACTAAACGCTGTTGCTCCTTGGTGCAAACAGAGATTGGTGCGGCCATCTTTACGTCGCAAGCTGTACTAATCTGATAACGTTAAGATCTACCACAGAAGTCGACAACGGTGCCTTCTAGCGGCTGGTGAGCACACAAAGTCATAGAGCCAACAAAAAGAAAATTACAGCGAAATTGCAGAAACTTATTCACTTACCCTCGTAAGTAAATTAAAAGGACTTACTGCCTCTTCATTCATATTGAAGACAATTTCTAGTCACTCTATGAATGAATGGCTGTTGATTACGTAAGAGAAAGCTGGGATAAGATGTTACACCTACTTATACATTATGTTACGTGGGAAGTCGCTGTCCCTAACGAGCGCCATCTGGTACTGTTTTTGCTGTGTTATGAAATATTAGATCTCACAGGTGGCTTTGTGTTTCTCTTTATTTTCTCTCTCGTTACCTGTTTATCTTGTCAGAGAATTGTTTTCGGTCTTTCCAGCTGCGTGGTGATGATTCGTTAAGGAGATGATCATCCACTCTTAACTATTTAGCTCCTTTTCCGGGCTGATTCGTTTTGCTGTTGTATGTATCTTACTCACAGGTGGCTGACGTTGTAGTATGCTTTACCAATGGGACCGAAGTACCCCTACACGATCCGAGTAAAATAATTTCTCCAGGCAGCTAAAATCAACTACGAAGGTGGTTTTAAAGAACTTTCCTGAAAACACTGGTACTGGTGCGCTTCCTCTGCCAGTCTTAGAATGAATAGGAACGTTTTAATCGAGAAGTCTGATTTTAATAATCGATTTGAATTAATTGCTTGATTCAAGTTTAGAAATATAATTTAGAGAAATACTTGAATAAGCTCAGTGAAGGATTTCATTTATTTGTGGTAAGGAATAACAGAGTACGGGATTATTGGCAGGTTTTTGATTGAATGCCGAGTTGGATTAATAGAGATTCATATAATAATTCATTTGGATTGGGGTCAAAAGCCCTCTGATGGCTTCGCACGTGTGTTTGGCATAATAATAATAATAATAATAATAATAATAATAATAATAATAATTTCATGTGGCTATTTCCAGCCAAGTGCAACCCTTGTAAGGCAGACTCTCCGATAAAGGTGGGCGGCGTCTGCCATGTGTAGGTAACTGCGTGTTGTTGTGGTGGAGGATAGTGTTATGTGTGGTGTGTGAGTTGCAGGGATGTTAGGGACAGGGTCAATGGAATTAACCAATGAGGGTTAAAATCCCGACCCGGCCGGGAATCGAACCCGGGACCCTCTGAACCGAAGGCCAATACGCTGACCATTCAGAGTTTGGCATGACTGATATAGCTGTGGTTGTATCTGCCGGTGGTGTGTGCATATCTGAATGAATGCCCATTTGGATACTATCCACGTTCAAAGTTGCTTGATTGAAGGCAGGTATGTTTTACCTTGGCAGGCCTGAAGCGTAATTGTAGGTAAATTTGAGTTTGGAGACTACGAAGGCTAAGGCGAATTAGAGTGGGGTGGATAAACTTTATGATTTTATTCGGAAAGAAGGGGGTGAGGGGGGTGGGGGGAGAGGAATATTTAACAAAGTGAATATTAGGAATTTTGGTTCGAAAAGAAGGTTGTGGTAAACATGACTCTGATCTTACTGGCTTGGAATTGTTTCAGTTGAGTGTTAACTAGTTATTAATGGTGGTGGAACGACTTAGCCTGGGTGTTGTAGGATGTTGCACATAATGTACTGGAAGCCGTTTGGAATGAATATCTCTTGGTACTACCGCTCCATGAGCAGTATCAGATTTGACAGAAGGAGATGGTGGAATTTCCTCCTTTCTTTGTCTCGAAACATTCCTAATCAGGGGTAATTATTTCCCACAAACTGGATAACATATGAAATTCGTAGTTTACAACACCTAATTTATACCTTTATTAGTTTATAGCCGTAATTTCTTGGACGTACCCTATAGAATATCTGCCTAGCATCGAGTACTGTTTTCCAATACATTATAATTGCGACAGTAAAGGTCGAGTGCGGGGTGGTCGGCGGAAGGCGGTAATGCCAGTGAGAGCCGATAATGAAGGCGCAGCGCCTACAATGTGGTCGAGGCCAGCAGCTAGCAAAACAATAGAACCGGTGCACTGTTAAGCCACACTATAAGGAAGCTCCTAGAAGAAGCTGGAAGCTGGAAGATTCATCCAGAATGTTCTGAAAGCGGAGGCTATAATTATGTAGAGCTGTGGCACACGTCAATCAGTATCGAACGAGTCAGTTTTGAGTGAGTCGGTGTTGCGTCAATCGCGAGTGAGTTACGAGATGGTTGCGAGTTTACGTGGCGTGCGACGAGCTGTAAACTGAACTGTTCTGGAACGACACTGGACTGCAGGAGGCCGTGTTAGAGAACAGGAGTTCGACGCGCCTCGTGTAGCAAAATGTTGGCGACTAGAAAGTTAAAATGTGAGTGAACTCATAAATAATTGTAAACAGTAGTTAAATAAAGTTTGTGGACTGAAAATACGCTGACTCTCTGTGCAGTGATCTTATTTGTACGATAATAATAATAATAATAATAATAATAATAATAATAATAATAATAATAATAATAATAATAATAATAATAATAATAATGTTATTGCTATTACGTCCCACTATCTGCTTTTACGGTTTTCGGAGACGTTGAGGTGCCGGAATTCAGACCCGCAGGAGTTTTTAACGTGTCAGTAAATTTATCGACACCAGGCTGACGTATTAGAGCACCTTCAAATACCACCGGACTGAGCCAGGATAGAACCTGCCAAGTTGGGCTCAGAAGGCCAGCTCTCTACTGTCTGATCTACTCAGCCCGGCTCTTACTTGTAAGAACCCTGATAACGCACCACATAATAATTACAATAATAACAACGTAGTAGAAAAACAGATAGTAATAAACAGGTTGATGAAAACAATGCAGATATTTATTTACTTGTTTTTAATATAAATTTGTGTCTTTAGCAGTGGCGAAGTTAGGGTTCATGGCCCTCTCTTACACTTAATCACGTAAATTACAGAATTATAAGAGAAATGCACTATCCGTTCCTAAAAAACAAAGATAATTAGGCCAAATAAAAGACCCGAAGAACATGTAATGAAGGAAGAAAGTAATGCTCAAGGAAAAACAAAATAAAATAAATTCGAAAGGCTTCTCCGAAAACCGTAAAAGAGTAGTTAGGGGGGCGTAAAACAAATAACATTATTATTATTATTATTATTATTATTATTATTATTATTATTATTATTATTAAATTCGAAGCATAAACGGAACAAAATACATCATAATTAAACAACAAGTACTAGTACCACTGTAACTGAAACGGGCACAACATCATGAGGATGAAATCACGGGTGATTATTAACCGAGTATTGAACAGAAGTACCCTGGGACCACTAGTAGCATTAAAAGCAAACATATGAAAAAAATTAAAAGCCTTATCAATATACGGTAACTTTGTCATTCATTCAAACTTTTCAAACAGAATCTTTACTCCCTTATTGTTGACTGTCTGCTGCAACTGTTGAGAGTGGCAAGTGGAAATTATTAGTCTGATAACGTCTACTGTACTGCAGGTCTATTCATGCGAATTACCTACGTCTTTTCGGTATGTCCAAGAGCCAAAGTGAAATGTTTTCGTTCTTTAAGAATGGCATGCGTGAATTTGGACAGCCAGGATACTAACAGGAATGCTCAAAGAGTTAAAATACACAACAGTACAGTAATTATTAGGCTTGCAAAGAGATCAATGTAAGTATCTAGGTGTTAGTGTAAGGAAAGATCTTCATTGGGGTAATCACATAAACGGTATTGTAAATAAATAGTACAGATTTCTTCCACATGATTATGAGGGTATTTAGGGGATGTAGTAAGGATGTAAAAGAGAGGGTAAGACCCCAACTAGAGCAAGGTTCCAGTGTAAGAGACACTCACCAGGATTGCTTGATTCGAGACCTGAAAAATCTAAAGAAAATCAGCTCGATTTATTCTGGATGATTTCCGACAAAAGAGTGGCGTTACAAAACTGATGCAAAGTTTAGGCTAGGAAAACTTGGGAGAAAGGAGAATAACTATTCGACTAAGTGGTATGTTCCGAGCTGTCAGGGGAAAGGTGGCGTGGAGTGATATTAGTAGACGAATACGATTGAGTGGTGTCTTTAAAAGTAGGAAATATGAAGATAAAGTTGGAATTCAAGAGGACGAATTGGGGCAAATATTTGTTTATAGGTAGGGGAGTTAGGGATTGGAATAACTTACTAAGGAATATGTTCAATATATGTTCAAATTATTTGCAATTATTTCAGAAAAGTATAGGTAAACAGCAGAAAGGGAATCTGCCACCTGGGCGACTGCCCGTTTTTTAAAATGCTATTTGTTCGGGGCGTCGACCCATCTGGATCTTTTGCCCCTACTGGCAGTATATATTGTATGGACCTGCGATTAATTGGAATGGCGGTAGTGTGGAATGTTGTGTGTTATGAAAGGAAGATTAAGGACGTCACAAACACCCAGTCCCCAGGCCGGGGATATTAATCATTACAATTAGAAAACCCTGACCCGGCCGGGAATCGAACCTGGGGTCGCCGGGTGAGAAGCGGACGCATTGTCCCCTACACCGAGGGGCCAGACGGCGACTGCCCTAAATGTATATCAATGCTGATTGACTGATTGATTGATTGATTGATTGATTGATTGATTAATTGATTGATTGATTGATTGATTGATTGATTGAAAGTTAGCGCATTTTCGGGGAACTGCTGGTAAAGGCATATAAAATTATGAAGACAGTTAACACATTAAATTCATATCCCTCTGGTAGAGTCTCAAATCACCCCCAGATTATATGTCTTCTTCCTGCTGACCGACAGCTGGACTGGGTGTTAAGAAGTCTGGTGATGGACCCTACTACCTTAATGAGTTGTTTGGTCTCTTCCGAACATCGAAAATACAACCTCAAGTGTGATCCACAAGCGTGGCACGCTGGGTGGCACATGACAAATGAGCTGCACCTACTTTGCAATGACATTCTGGTAATCAGGAACACACAGGCAGTGTCCTCGATTCACGGAAATGAATGCCATCTCTTGTACTCGGTCTAGGTAACGAGAAGTAACCTGACGATTCGGTGACATCCTTTCAGACTCTCTCCTCTTCGGATGATGACAGAGGTCATTAACATGTGATGAGGATGGAATGAATCGCAACCTTAATGAAAACCTCGGTACAACCGTTTGAAAGTTAAAGACAACAAACAAGGTATGTTGTAATACACATTGTTAGAGGTATGAGTGTGCAGTTCTTACAGGTACTGAGGTAAGATGAATAACAAGTTTCAGCCAAGCTCCTCTGGATAAACAACCATCTCGCTATTCCGCGCAGCCAACAACAAGACTAATAATAATATATTATTGGCATTACGTTCTACTAACTACTTTTAACGGTTTTCAGAGACGCCAAGGTGGCGGAATTTAGACCCGTGGGAATTTTTTATGTGCCAGTAAATATACCGACACGAGGCTGACGTATTTGTGTACCTTCAAATACCACCGGACTGAGCCAGGTTCGAACCTGCCAAGTTGGGGTCAGAAGGCCAGCGCCTCAACCGTCTGAGCCACTCAGCCCAGCAACAATAAGACTAATGATAGGCAGAATGACACTCAACGTCCGATGACGGAAGATGCCTTAGAAGAAGAAGAAGAAGACCACTAGAACCGAGGATTGACGGGAAGTTTAGGATGGATTGAATCAAGAGACCAAATGAGTAACATCAGAAGATTCCATCTGAGAGAAAAAAAAAAAAAAAAAACCGGTCGAATATGTTAGTGATCGAGCGAGTTGGCCGTGCGGTTAGGGGCGCGCGGCTATGAGCTTTTATTCGGGAGACAGTGGTTCGAACTCCACTGTTGGCAGCCCTGAAGATGGTTTTCCGTAGTTTGCCCATTTTCAAACCAGGCAAATGCTGGGGCTATACCTTAATTAAGGCCACGGCTGCTTTCTTCCTGCTCCTAGCCCTTTCCTATCCCATCGTCGCCGTAAGACTTATCTGTGTCGGTGCGACGTAAAGCAACTTGAAAAACGAGAAAGAAAGAAATACAATCAGTGATCTCTCTCTTATCCCAAAATTGCTATAAGAAGTAGATACCTAAATCACCTCCCAAATCTTCTATAGCCTGTATATAAAGCAGAATATCTGTCCACTCGTCTGTCTGTCCGTTCCTTATACAAAGCCATACCGTTCCACCAATCTGAACAACATTGTGTAAACTTACCTTTCAAGGCTCTGCAGGTAACCCCGTCTACAGTAAATTTTAACAGCCCTCCCCATTCCCTAGATTTAGGCTCTTTGGCACATTAACATAGGCTAATATAGGCGATATCGAATTTGTCGAACAAGGACGAGACAAAGCTCATTTTAAGACCTCACGACGCAAAGGACAATAATAAAAAACGACCAACAGGCGAAAAAGAAAACGAAAAGGGTTTAACAGAAAAATGATATTAGTGTCGAATCCACAGATTTCGGGGTCACCAAAATAAACTGTGATACTCTGGATGCCGTTTAAGCCATAGTTCAGCTCCAGTCGGAATGGAGGATGGGACCGAGGCAAAATGTAAAATGAATCGAACATACATACATTGTCATTATAGACCGTTATGCCTTTCAGCATTCAGTCTGTAAGCCTCTGAGAATTTACTAAACGTCGCCACAATCCTCTATTTGCAACTAGTGCTGCGGCCTCGTTTAGTTATATACCTCTTATCTTTAAATCGTTAGAAACTGAGTCTGAGCATCGTCGTCTTGGTCTCCCTCTACTTCTCTTACCCTCCATAGCAGAGTCCATTATTCTCCTAGGTAACCTATCCTCCTCCATTGGCCTCACATGACCCAACCACCGAAGTCGGTTTATGCGTACAGCTTCATCCGTAGAGTTCATTCCCAAATTAGCCTTTATCTCCTCGTTTCGATTACCCTCCTGCCATTTTCCCCACCTCTTTGTACCAGCAATCATTTTCGCTACTTTCAAGTCTGTTACTTCTAACTTATGAATAAGATATCCTGAGTCCACCCAGCTTTCGCTACCGTAAAGCAAAGTTGGTCTGAAAACAGACCGATGTAAAGATAATTTCGTCTAGGAGCTGACTTCCTTCTTACAGAATACTGCTGATCGCAAGTGCGAGCTCACTGCATTGAGGAAAAAGGGAGAAAAAACTTGAGGAAGATACTGGGGCCTAGGAAGGTGGGACAATAATTTAGACTGCGACCAAATAAGGAACTATACAAAAGGACTGAGAAAATCACAATGTCCTTTAAAAGGAGAAGACTTTGCTTCTATGGACACATGAAAAGAATGCCAATGGAGAGAACAGCCAAGAAAATTCTGGAGTACACGGAGACCAGGAAGACGCAAACTAACTGGTTTAAAGGAGTCAAGGAGGACCTGGAAGGAAAGAACGTTACACAGACAGAAATACAGGATGGTCGTCAACAAAATTAAGAGATTCCAAAATCGAATTAGCAGAAAACGGACCGGCAACACTTGGTCTCTAGAAGGCAAAACAGCCTATTCCAAAAGGATGAAGAAGTAGTGGGCTGATCGGAGGAAGAAGAACCGGAAATGAACGATGCTTAACGTGGTCCATAGCAGACCTATCCGAAGGCAAGAATAATATTTACATGTCTATAACCGAGCGAGTTGGCCGTGCGGTTAGCGTCATGTAGCTGTGAGCTTGAATTCGGGAGATCCCATCGTCGGGAGCCCTGGGGATTGTTTTCCGTGGTTTCCAATTTTCACACCAAAATGCTTGGGCTGTACCTTAATTAAGGCCAAGGCCGCTTCCTTCCCAATCCTAGCCATTTCCCACCCCTGTGGCCGAAAACCTTCGATGTGTTAATGCAGTGTTAAATCACTAGCAAACAATAAAATATAATTCTAGAATGTTTTTGATTTTCTCGCAATTCACGAGCCTTACCATTCTTTTGTGGAGACACAGATTTGTCAGAACTCTTTATCTCCTCAGTGCTTGATAGTCGAAGGATGCATTAATCTGTAACCCGCATGTCGTAAGAGGCTCTAAAGAGGTAAGGTAAGGGTGTATTCTGCCCGAAGGCAGGTCCGAACCTCCGCAGAGGTGAGCCTGAGCCGGAGTTTACGTGCAGTAGGGTGACCAGTCCCTTTCCGCTCCTCCATTCCATTACTCCCCGCCAACAGCGCGTGACAACCCATCCAAATCTTGACCACGTCCAATGTTGCTTAACTGCGGAGATCTCACGGGAACAAGCAAAGAAGCTGTACTCGCTCTTTCGTCTTCTAAACCCATGATAAGCTTTTCCGCGTTATTTCTCCACAATTTTGGTCACGAACTATTATTAGTCTACCGTGAGATGAGGTGAGTAACCAGTGAGCTGTCAAGCGACCGCTGACTTTGTTCGGCAATATCTGTGGGGACATTCTGTGACAGAGTAGGTGGAATTATCTCGTCACAGTCAACAATCGTGCATGTTTCATGGCAGAGTCGTGCGTGGGACGTCGCGTGTAACAGCCCCATGAATTTAGCACATGTGAAGGCGGGACAGTACTTGAATGTCGATTTCCTGAAAATGTGATCATATCACAGGGGTAGGAAGAAGAGGACACTGCACGTCACAGGCCTATTTTAAACGGATCAATCAACGTCCTGTGGGCAATATTTACGATATATTCCTTCAACTGGATATAATGTTAAGTCTTTCCTCGTAAATTTTAAAATTAAAAAATGGCGGTGGGCTCTCAAGAGCACATGAGCGCGTGAACAGCCAGTTCTAACGCGTATTCACGCATTCATGGATACCTATAATTCAAAATTGTTTCCTTTTTTCGACCTGATTTCGTCAATCGATCGAAAGAATTCGACTTGTAGCGAAGCTCCGTTACACTGACAGCTGTACGTTTCGGCTGACAATGCCAGGGAGCACACTGGAGATTTTGCTACGAGCCTTAAGACTATACGCATGCGCATGGATATGACGTCATGGTTTATACACATATATCTCCATAAGCGAGGAGCACGGTAAGGAATGTGCCTTTCCGTCTACAACCACACTGAAACTAGGATAGTATTAATGACAAGGGTCCACCACCTCCCCTGTTACTGTTGGCCACAGCTCCCAGAAGTTACTATTGCATTACATCGCCGGAAGATTTCGCCAGTAGGTAATTCTGAACAGGTGTTTGTAATAATAGGATCAGAAAGCCAGAGCCTCAGCCTCAGCCAAAGCCTGTGCGACTCAGGCCGGCAGTCGTAATTTTAATTTTCTTGTCTCGGAAAAAATGTATCCTCGGTTATAAGGGTTGTACCATATTATGAGCAGGGAAGCAAACGTACAAGGAACTGTTAGTGAAATGATTCAAGTAAGTGATTTTGTACTTATTTGCATTCTACTTTTGTATATTTGAGACGTGAGCACAAATTTTGTTGTGAACCCCCTGAAAATTTCGTCACGAGCCGCCACTGGCGGTAGGCTGTCACTATTGTAATGGCTGCAGAATTTTGAGGGTTTACTTATTTCTTTCTTTCTTTCTTTCTTTCTTAATCTGTTTACCTTCCAGGGTTGGTTTTCCCTCGGACTCAGCGAGGGATCCCACCTCTACCGCTTCAAGGGCAGTGTACTGGAGCGTGAGACATTGGGTCGGGGATACAACTGGGGAGGATGAACAGTACCTTGTCCAGGCGGCCTCACCTGATATGCTGAACAGGGGCCTTGTTGGGGGATGGGAAGATTGAACGGGATCGACAAGGAATAGGGAAGGAAGCGGCCGTGGCCTTAAGTTAGGTACCATCCCGGCATTTCCCCGGAGAAGTGGGAAACCACGGAAAACCACTTCCAGGATGGCTGAGGTGGGAATCGAACCCACCTCTACTCAGTTGACCTTCCGAGGCTGAGTGGACCCGTTCCAGCCCTCGTACCACTTTTCAGATTTCGTGGCAGAGCCGGGAATCGAACCCGGACCTCCAGGGGTGGCAGCTAATCACACTAACCACTACACCACAGAGGCGGATGAAAGATCTCGAAAAAAAATAAGAGAAGAGGAAACTATGGAAAGAGAGATTTTTACAAAGATGGTTTTAAGAATGGAAGGATTCCAAGAAAGAATGAAAAGAAACCTGGTCCAAAGTGCTCTGAGGGGAGGAAGAATAAAGCATAGAGCAAGGATGAAGGAATACTTGAAAGAACGGGGGAGGAAATAACAAGGAAGGATGAATTGAAATCGACACGTGTCCCTAGCAATAATAATAATAATAATAATAATAATAATAATAATAATAATAATAATAATAATAATAATAATAATAATAATAATTTCGTGTGGCTATTTCTAGCAGAGTGCAGCCCTTGTAAGGCAGACCCTCCGATGAGGGTGGGCGGCATCTGCCTTGTGTAGGTAACTGCGTGTTATTGTGGTGAGGATAGTGTTATGTGTGGTGTGAGAGTTACAGGGATGTTGGGGACAGCACAAACACCCAGCCCCCGAGCCACTGGAATTAACCAATGAAGATTAAAATCCCCGACCTGGCCGGGAATCGAACCCGGGACCCTCTGAACCGAAGGCCAGTACGCTGACCATTCAGCCAACGAGTCGGACATAATAATAATAATAATAATAATAATAATAATAATAATAATAATAATAATAATAATAATAATAATAATGTCCGCCTCTGTGGTGTAGTGGTTAGCGTGATTAGCTGCCAGCCCCGGAGGTCCGGGTTCGATTCCCGGCTCTGCCACGAAATTTGAAAAGTGGTACGAGGGCTGGAACGGGGTCCACTCAGCCTCGGGAGGTCAACTGAGTAGAGGTGGGTTCGATTCCCTCCTCAGCCATCCTGGAAGTGGTTTTCCATGGTTTCCCACTTCTCTTCCAGGCAAATGCCGGGATGGTTCCTAACTTAAGGCCACGGCCTCTTCCTTCCCTCTTCCTTGCCTATCCCATCCCATCAAATCTTCCCATCCACCCCCCCCCCCCAAAGGGCTCTGTTCGGCATAGCAGGTGAGGCCGCCTGGGGGAGGAACTGGTCATTCTCCCCAGTTGTATCCCCGGACCAAAGTCTGAAGCTTCAGGACAGTGCCTTTGAGGCGGTAGAGGTGGGATCCCTCGCTGAGTCCGAGGGGAAAACCGAACCTGGAGGATAAACAGATTAATAATAATAATAATAATAATAATAATAATAATAATAATAATAATAATTTATTTATTTATTCATTTATTTGTTTATTGTACACCTCCTCTTACGTCTCGGAATACATTGCAGCCAGTGATTGATTGAGATCAGTAGTGATTGATTGATTGATTGATTGATTGATTGATTGATTGATTGATTGATTGATTGATTGATTGATTGATTGATTGATTGATTGATTGATTGAAAACTTCGTGGAGCATTTGCTCTCACAACAGATAGGGAATCCTCCACCTGGGTGGGTGCCCTAAATGCAGATCAGTAGTGATTGATTGATACATTGATTGTCACACATGCAAAAAGATTAAAACACGTACAACTGTAAACATACATGTCGAAGACGTTATGGGAAAGAGGATCAATGTCTATGTCTGAGAGACATTGCACCTGAATTCGATCCTTAACCTTGATTGCAGGAGACAGTGACCCAATTAACTGAGCTAAGTGGCTCGTTAAATATGCAGACACTTACTTTCACTTAACTGACCGTAGTGAATGCATTTCTGACGGCTTGATTTCCTCACTTTATGAACAATCCACCGCGAGTTCCACCCGGTCAATGCTCTAAGACGTCTGTCGCTCCTTTGACTCTCGGAAGTGGGTGAGGAAGGTCAAAGGTGGCAGAGATCCTCTCTTCACTTTATCACTGAAGAAGTCAACTCCTGTGTCAGCGAAACCAAATACGGCAAGTGTGTGTATGTGTGTGTGTGTGTGTGTGTGTGTGCGCGCCACCTGTTGGATGGCATTCTTGAGAAGTGGGTGACCTAGTCTGCGGGCCGGAACAAGGCGAGGAGCAAGCCCTGCAGGCTGTTCTGTTCCTCATTCCCTTTTAGGGGGAGACGGTGCGGTACACTCGTCACACTTGTCGATACGCGTAGTTCCGTGTCTGCAGCCTGGACAAGCGACACATCTCACTTCCCACATCGAAAAATACTTAATAATCGACTTCCATCTGCCAGCAATACCAACGACATGTAATACTCTCAGGGAGAAAATTAGCAACTGGGAAGTAAAAAACTAAAATACAATGAAGAAGAGGAAGAAGCCCTCTTTCCCAAAATGTCCTTGTTGCGAATGAGTTATTTAGGGATTTATACATTTAGCACATTGTGGCGTTTATACGATTATAATTTAGTGTCTTATAGCGTTTCTCCTTAGCTGAATGGTCAGGGTACTTGCCTTCAGTTCAGAGGGCCCCAGGTTCGATTCCCTGCTTGGCCGAAAATTTTAACTGTGTGTGTTTGTCCCAACACATTCCTTTTTCACCCAACAAATCACACTACTTACCACCATAGAAACACGCAGGGTTGGCGTGAGAAAGGACATCGGGCCGTAAAAGCTGGCCACATCCATATATGCGATACAGTTCGCACCCGCAACCCCACGAGTGTGGGAAAAGCGATACAAGAATGTTTTGAAGAAACACGTGGGTTTTTGTTTAATTCTAATAAATAGGCAAAGCCTCTCGATAGTATAAATTTGAAATTAAAATTGAGCTAGAGCGCCCGCGACTCAGGCGGCAGCGCGCCGGCCTTTCACTGCTGGGTTCCGTGGTTCATATCCCGGTCTCTCCATGTGAAATTTGTGCTGGACAAAGTGGAGGCGGAACAGGTTTTTCTCCGGGTATTCCGGTTTTCCCTGTCATCTTTCATTCCAGCAACACTCTCCAATATAATTTCATTTCATCTGTCAATAATTAATTATTGCCCCAGAGGAGTGCGCCGGGCCTCGGCAGCCGGCAAAATTCCTATCCTCGCCGCTAGATGTGGCTTCATTCATACCATTCCTGATTCAGTTGAATGAGTGGAAACAAGCTGTAGATTTTCAATTTTTCTTAAAAGCGAACAATTAATAAAATACCAATTTATTGTATATTTATTTTATTGAGATAGGCTAAATCATAACAAAAACCTAACAAGGTTGCTATTGGTTTATTTGTTCCCGATTGAACCATGTTGCTGTACGTTCTACGTTGCTGTAGGTATCTTATGTACAATTTACCGACGTTTCAAATACATTGCAGTATTCTTTGTCAAGGCGACGGATGCACTCCTACTCTATTCGCGGCAATCTGTCTCTTCAGGCAGCTAAAATCAACCAAAGAATTCTGCAGTACATTCATGATGTCAGGGAACTAGATATATACAACAATAACACTCTGGTTTAGATGTCATCTACAAGAGAATTAGGACCGAGAGAAAGACCAGTTATTTGGGGAAGGTAGTCTGGAATTATATTTCTTTGTGTTCAACGAAATTGATATTTTGGGTGCACTGGAAACCGAGGGCCACTCACTTAAAAAAAGGAAACTTTCCCCTTTGCGAAAAATTAATGATCATTAATATGTTTTTCAATAAACGAAACTCAAATATTGTTAACGAAAGATTTATTTGCATCATTTAGCAGAGCATCTTTGGCGACCAAGGCCTACGGTAACGATTAATGTAACGTCACTGACGGTACATTTCCTATTTATACAAATCCACAGCCGCAGCATCTTTGGCGACCAAGGCCTACGGTAACGACTTACCGGGTGAGTTGGCCGTGCAGTTAGAGTCGCGCAGCTGTGAGCTTGCATCCGGGAGGTAGTGGGTTCGAATCCCACTGTCGGCAGCCCTGAAGTTGGTTTTCTGTGGTTTCCCATTTTCACACCAGGCAAATGCTGGGGCTGTACCTTAACTAAGGCCACGGCCGATTTCTTCCCACTCCTAGGCCTTCCCTGTCCCATCGTCGCCATAAGACGTATTTTTGTCGGTGCTACGTAGAGAAAAACAAACAAACAAAGAAACAAACAAAAAAAATGGTAACGACTAATGTGACGTCACTTCCGCCGCACATTTTGTCGCGTTACACACATTTTCGGATGACTCCAAGCCATAGGACATATTCATGTCAAAATGTTTTACTGGTGTCATTGTTGTTACCAGATCCAAACGCAGGTAATGAGATATGTTCGTTTCTTCAGAATATTGTCTTGTACTGTCAAATATGAAGAAAGAAGATGTCGCATGCTGTGTGACATGGCATTCCAAGGTGGCTGAGAGCGAGCCCCAAAGGAGAGAGATAGCGAGTGAGAGGGGAAGAGATGGAGGGGAGTGAATTGTATGGACGGAAAATTTTATGAGACATAGAACGAATTCAGGTTAAAAAGTAATGCAAAAGGTAAAACTATCATTTTTCTACATTTAAGCGAATCCTGACATTTCTTTGATTTCACCCATTTAACATATTAATAATAATGGCGTGTGGCTGCCGGGGAGTCCTGATGTAAGTAACACGAGTTGACGCCTTATAGGTGAAGTATGCGTCTGTGAGAATGGGGCCCGACCTATGATGAATTATAACTAAGGACGACACAAACACCCAACCCCCGAGCCAATGAAGTTTAAAATCCCCGACCCGACCCAGAATCGAATTCGGGACCCCTTGGATCAAAGGCCAGCCCGCTAACCATTTATCCATGCAGCCAGACGCTCATTTTCAGCAAATATGGGCAAATGTGCCCCAGTATACGATACGAGACCTGTATGTCTTCATGCCCACCCGTATTACAGCCTATATCCAAGCTAGAGGCGGATCAACACTGTTCAGCAATACAATTATTGTTTTGATCTAATATCGTAATAATTTACGTACATGAACGTTATAACACTACCCAGCATGATTTTTGCGGCAAAGCATCTGATACGTGATTTTAACTATATAAGGTCTCCTGATTTCAGAAATGTCATTGATTAGTTCTATTGTATCACATCTAGTTTTCGTGTTATTTGCCATTTACTGTCTGAAAATGTGTCATTGCGGCACAGTGCTGCTTTGTGATAACAGCGAATCGGCTGTTTGTGGATTCCTACAAGAGGAGCTTAAAGGCTGAACTACTTCATAAAGGAAACATTCTAGCTTCGATTCCTGTGTCACATTCGGTTTCACTAAAATAAAATTAAAATATATCACAATGCAAACTGTTTTAGATAAAATCAAGTATCATGAGCACCGGTGGGATGTGTGTAGTGACTTGTGTGGTATTGTATTAGAACAACAAGCAGGCTACACTACATTCCCTTGTTATTTATGTGAATGGAACAGCAGAGCTAGGAACAAACACTGGTCTACACCTTCCTGGACTAAGAGACAAGTTTTGACACTTGGTGTGAAAAATGTTACAAATGTTACAAATGCTTCATTAGTTGACCCACAAAAAATTATTTTGCCACCGCTACACATCAAACTGGGAATCATGAAGCAGTTCGTTAAGGCCTTGGAAAAAAGTACCCTATGTTTCAAGTACATTGCAAGCAAATTTCCAGATTTATCTGATGCAAAAGTCAAGGAAGGCATTTTTAATGGACCAAAAATTAGAAACCTTCTAAAAGACAGAAACTTTGAACGGACGATGAATGCCGTGGAACTTGATGCATGGAATTCAGAAAGAGACGTCTTAATGAAGTTCCTAGGAAATTTAAAGGATGAACAATACGAAACAATAGTGAAAACGATGTTGGATGATATGAAAGAGTTGCGTAGAATGAGTCTAAAACTGCACTTCCTTCATTCTCATCTCGATCAATTTCCGGAAAATCTTGGGGCTGTTAATGAAGAGATGGGAGAGAAGTTCCATCACGACATCAAGGAGGCAGAAAGAAGATACCAGGGGAGGTGGGATGAGCCAATGATGGCCGACTAATGTTGGTGTTTGAAAAGAGCAAACTTGATGCAGTCAGACGCTGGGGAGCCAAGCGTCCATTCCAAGCGGACATCCAGGACTGTTAAAGTTTTTTGTTCACATTTATGAATTCATAAAGATACTGAGTAAAAATTACATTGTTTGCTTGTATATCACGTTTAATTGTCAAAATAAAATGCTTTCATTGCCTCAAAGTTGTTTGTTTATGTGTTTTTGTTTAAATCAGTATTATATTACAATAGATGCTAAATATTTCATTGTAATTTTATACTCAATAATTACTCATTGTATATAATAATTCAAGACAATATTCAACTATTTCAAAATATATATAATAGTACAAAGAAATATGAATATTTCCAAAATTATCAACATTTTTCAGTACTTTTTAAATGCAATATTCAGGTCTATCTCTTATTTTGATATACCTATTGCGAGAAAACTTGACGTGATACGTAGAAACGGACAACGGATTCGTGTTCAGCGACCCAAAATTAGTTAAGATCACCTATCACACCCCTTGCCGCAATAAAAAAGTTTGAAAATGCTGGGTTGTGTAATCATTCATATCAGGTTTCATGCAATTCCCACAATTTCTTCTTGGTGCGTGTTTTATTTTGTTGGTCACTGTACAGTACCATGCGCTCATTCATTTTTAAGTGACTGTACATCAGGTGAGATAGTTTCGTTTAGCTGCTCGTTCCAGTTAAGACTTACATAATACTTACCGTACAAAATATATGTCTCGTCCATTTAAAGAAGTGTTATCGAACTAATTAGTTGAGAGTGAAATTAATTAAGGAACCTGTGGAATGTGCTTTAAAGACGTTTTTAGAGTATTGGTGCGTGAGTCACGTAATTTAGTGTGGTGTCGTAATATCAGAGAAACTAAATAGTTGAAATTTCGTTGGAGAAATTGTTTCGTTTGGTCGGTGACTACCACGTCAACGCCTTAAAATAATTATCCTGAAGAGCGGTATCCTCTAAGAAATTAGTACCTACTTGTCAAGGAGAATGGATCCAACCCAAGAGACTGGATAAAGAGGCAAACAAGACAAGAGCCACACAATTAGATCTGGCCTAGAAGCTAATACAAAACAGGTATAACAAACGGGAAATACCCTACAAGGCCAAAATCCGACATTATATTTCAGTAATAAAACTTTAGGGATTGTACTCTTCAGAGTGCCTTATTCTAAGTTTTAAAAAAACGGGGAGCTGCAATAACTCGAGAAGAAGGAAAGGAAAATTCTGAGGAATGCTCTGGGACCGCATAAGACTTCTGATTGGACTTGGAAGAAAACAAGAAATGAGCTCTACACATACAATGCGAAGGTCATGCACACAATGCGAAAACGAAGGCTGAAATTCTGCGGACACCTAGTGAAAATGGATGAAAACCGACTGACTAAAAAGATCTTCAGATACATCATTGGATTAAAGGCCATCTCCAACTGGGCAGAAGAGATCGAGATGGATGCGGAAGAAGTCGTAACTACTCTAGAGATGAGCCAGAATAGAGGAGAGCTCAGAACAGGGGTCGATTGTTTAAAATCATTAGAAGGGAAACCACTAAAAAGGAGACCCAAACGAATCATTTCCGAAGCTGAGAGAAAGATGAGAAGCGAAAGAATGAAGAGGTTCTGGGAGGAGAGAAGAAAGACCAAGGAGCCTTAACATCCTTGCGCTCCATAGGTGACCAAGTTCGTATATGTTCGGTAGTCGAACACAAGTTCTTTGAGTTCATCTATCAGTAAAAATATGGATACATATCATACACACTGAACGAGATGGCCGAGCGGTTATGGTCGCGTGACTGTGAGCTTCTATTCTGGAGATTGTGGATTCGAAACCACCGTCGGCAAGTCTGAAAATAGTTTTCCGTGGTTTCCCATTTTCACACCAGGCTGTACCTTAATTAAGGCTATGGCCGCTACCTTCCCAATCCTATCCCTTTCCAGTCTTTTCGTCGCCGAAAATCTTCGAAGTGTTAGTGCGACGTTAGACCACTAGAAAACAAAGCAAAACCAAAGACCAACATATCTTAAACACACAGATTTCTGCTGGATAATGATTACAGCATCCCAATTCTCATTAAGGGGACGCTAGCCATCATACGAACATTTTGACGTTGTTGGAGGAAACAATCAATTATCTCGTAGCAAAAACCGGCCAGGTCAAATTTTTTTTTACAGAAGACAATAAAATAATTCCACAACTTCCAAATGTGCATGGATATCAAATAAAATTGTTCACAAAAAATGAATTGTAATTATCGGGAATTCTGTGTGTTTACCAACGTTTTTGTGCTTTTAGTTCTGTACATAGGCACGTTTTAGAATGACCCGAAAAGATCCAATGACGTATTAGGCATGCTAAACATGATATTTATTTGTGAGTTATTTGAAAACAAAACCATAAAACCCATTTTTCCTTTCAGTTCTCTTTTCAAATAAGACAACTGAGTCGTTTATCATCGCGAATGTGAAAGTATTCCACATTTTCGCATGCGCATATGTGTACTTACTCAATTCATTCTTATTTTGGGACGATGACCTAGATGTTAGGGCCCTTTAAACAACAAGCATCAATTCTTGTTTCCATGTTACAGTTAATACAGACAAAACATTGATTTAAACGACACAAAAGTGACAAATGTAACATGGTTGGGATTCTACATCTTTCAGTTGTTACGGCCTTTACTCTGATTCTCGTGTTCTGTAGCGCTGCATGTCTTAGGGCTATTTTTTTTTTATTATATCCTATTAAGAATTTGGCACATATTGTTGTGAACGTTTTGCACATCTTTAAGTGTAGTTATCTCTATTGGCATTGAACTATTTTAGTAATAAACATGTCAATACACAACACTTACAGTTTCACACGTGCAGTAGGAAGTTGTATTCGTCTTGTCCCTCATTACACCTGACACAAATAATGTTACTGCCATCTAGCAAGAGGGTTTCAGAGCAAAGTCAACGCCGCACTTGGCCGCCT
Source organism: Anabrus simplex (assembly GCF_040414725.1). NCBI lineage: Eukaryota > Metazoa > Arthropoda > Insecta > Orthoptera > Tettigoniidae > Anabrus > Anabrus simplex. Next base: position 42,195,891 of record NC_090265.1, read on the forward strand.
TTTACAATGTACATTCGCGATGCAGTTAAATACTTCTCTACGGCAGAGACGTTGCTTAAAGATGATTGTATATGGTTATTTTATCAAATGTGTGGCATCTACTTCTTAACCCAGTACACATAAAATGTAATTTAAAAAAGTTGGACTTGACCGGTTTTTGCACACAGAGGTCTTCAATTAATATCTTTGAAACCATACATTTGAATTACATGAAGTCTATTTCTAAGAAAAGTAATAACAAGACCGCGGATTTTAGGCAAAAAATCCCCCATTTTGTTCCTGAACAGACAACTTAAAACGAAGTTATATTCACACGTTTCACCTGTTTCATGTATTTCTACTGTATTCTTATAGTGCCTAAACACGCTTAAATTGATAGCTGCAGTCGCTTAAGTGCGGCCAGTATTCGGTATTCGGGAGATAGTGGGTTCGAACCCCACTGTCGGCTGCCCTGAAGATGGTTTCTCGTGGCTTCCCATTTTCACATCAAGCAAATGCTGGGACTGTACCTTAATTAAGGCCACGGCTGCTTTCTTTCCACTCCTAACCCTTTCCTGTCCCTTCGTCGCCATAAACCTGTCTGTGTCGGTGCAACGTAAAGCATCTTGTAAAAAAAAGAAGAATGCTTAAATTGACGTTAGAACCTGTATTTGCCTACATTCTTATAATTGGTGTTTTCCCTAAATCGATTAAAATGCTCTTAATTTATCCCAAGAAACTGAAATATTTGCCTTCTCGTTTTCAGTATCTTGAACAGTGAAAAATGAAAACCTACAACCTGTTTTCCAGTCAATGAGCGGGTCAGAGATGGGATGAATGAAGCCCACAACTTGCGGCGAGGATGTGAATTTTGCCGGCTGCTGAGGCCTGTCGCACTCCTCTGGGGCAATGATTAATGACTGACAGATGAAAGGTAACGATAGTGGAGAGTGTTGCTGGGATGAAAGATGACATGGAAAACCGGAGTATCCGGACAAAACCTGTCCCGCCTCTGCTTTGCCCAGCACAAATCTCACATGGAGTGACCAGGATTTGAACCAAGGTATCCAGCGGTGAGAGGCTGGCGCGCTGCCGCTCGAGCCGCGGAGGCTATCTTGAGCAATATATTCTTGAAGCACTTGTCAAACAAAATCCTAAAACTGGGAAGCTATAAACCGTACTCCCCGAAAGTGCTTAAAAACTCACGCGGAGATAGGCTACGCAACTAGTCTGTAAGTCACGAAGCGGGATACACTGTCGATTGACCTGATCGAAAACAAAACTCTTCAGCTCATTCTGTGAGAACATTTCAGTTGTCTGTTTATTCAGTGTGTGGATTAGGCCGAATGTGTCAGTTTCTAAGTCATCCTTCATTAAACAGGGGGTAACAGGACTTTCCCCATTTCACATCGGATGGTAAAATCGTATTCTATGACGTTTGCAGCAAAGCAGTGAGTCAAATTAGTTTTGTATTTCTCAGTAAAGAGTTATCGTCAATGTAGCAAATTAAAAATTATCTTTTAATTAGTAAAAGCTTATTAAAATACGCAAAATTTAAGCTGCCTAAAATACATTTTAGAACAAATTTTTTCATATTGCGGAACCTATTTAGGGCACCTAAATTAAAAACATTTTAGCACCTAAAAATCCAAGGTCTAGTAATATACATCACTCTACGGTTAGGTTGGTTATTGATTTACACAATGGAAACTCAAGGATAGTTGCCTGTGGTGTAGTGGTTTGTGTGATTAGTTGTCATCTCCTTCCCCCCACCCCCGAGGCTCGGGATCGATCCCCGGCTCTGTAACGAAATTTGAAAAGTGGTACCAAGTGGTTGAATGGGGTCTATTCAGCCTCGGGAGGTCAACTGAGAAGGGGTGGGGGGTGAGGCCCACCTTAGCCATCCTCGAAGTGGTTTTCCGTGTTTTCCCAATCTTCCTCCGGGCAAATGCCAGGATGGTACCTAATTTAGTGTCACGACTGCTTCCTTTCCTCCTCCTTACCTACAAGGTCCGTGTTGAGCACAGAATGTGTGGCCACCTGGGCGAGGTACTGGTCTTCCTCCCCAGCTGTACCCCCCGACCCAATGTTTCACGCTCCAGGACACTGCTCTTGAGGCGGAAAAGGTGGGACACCTCGCTGAGTCTGAGGGAAAAGACAACCCTGGAGGGTAAACGGATTAAGAAAGAAAGAAAGAAAGAAAGAAAGAAAGAAAGAAATAAAGAAAGAAAGAAAGAAAGAAATGGAAACTCAAGGAACCTCTATTTATTTTATTTAAAACCCCAGAGATATAAAATATGCGAGGAAATTTTCGTCGGGTCCTCGGTATTAGCTGCGACTATGACAGTTAATATTAGAAGACAAGTTAGGACGAATAGAACTTCATGCCTTCAGTCGCTGGCTAGACGTTGTACACCCAACACCCTCCACTTCTCGGTCAACAATGCACAGTCAGACTTGAATAAGTAGTTCACATTACTCAGTTCTCCTCCATGACCATGAGTGAATGTCGTGTTTGTTTACTGACAGGATCCGCTCAAACAGAGCGAGAAATCCAAGAGGAGAAATCAGTGCCAAGTGGATATAGTGCGCGGTGTGGTGTACACATTCCGGAAATTACATACGGTGGGAGAGAAACCTCGTCGCAGGTGGTGACAACGATCAATTCTCAGTTTCACAAGAAAAATAAGTTGTTTTAGAACCTTTGTACTGATTCACTTCTTATTAAGATTAGAAAATTCTCTCGTAGATTACGGAATATTCTGAGCAATGTCTCGCTTCTCCACGAATATGCGCAGGTCATCAAAATACTGTTATTTATTATCCCTATACGAAAAAGAAAATTATCTGTCGATTAGCGATAAATGGCTTTGGAAAGGAGCCTCTCTGAAAGTGTTTCTAACAGAATGACTTGATAAAACGCCCACCTCAGTGGTGTAGTGTTTAGTGTGATTAGCTGCCATCCCTGGAGGCGGGGTTCGATTCCTGACTCTGCCACGGAATTTGGAAAGTTGTACGAGGGTTGGAACGGGGTCCACTCAGTCTCGGGGATCAACTGAGTAGAGGGGGGTTTCCCACTTCTCCATGCAAATGTCGGGATGGTATCTAACTTAAGACCACGGCCGCTTCCTTCCCTCTTCCTTGTCTGTCCCTTCCAATCTTGCCATCCCCCACAAGGCCCCTGTTCAGCATAGCAGGTGAGGTCGCCTGGGCTAGGTACTGGTCCTCCTCCGCAGTTGTATCCCCCGACCCAATGTCTCACGCTCCAGGACACTGTCCTTGAGACGGTAGAGATGGGATCCCTCGCTGAGTACGAGGGAAAAGCCAACCCTGGAGGGTAAACTGATTAAGAAGAAGAAGAAGATATTCGAAATATAATTCACCTCCTGCTTAGGCACAAACACTGTGGATACACATAACACCGAGCGACTTGGTCGTGCGGTTAGGGGCGCACAGCTGTGAGCTTACATTTGGGAGATAGTGTGTTCAAACCCTACTGTCGGCAAACCTGAATACGGTTTTCCGTGGTTTACCATTTCACAACCGGCAAATTCTGATGCTATATCTCAATTAAGGCCACGGTCACTTCCTTCCAACTCCTAGCCCTTTCCTATCCCATCGTCACTACAAGACCTATCTGTGTCGGTGCGACGTAAAGCCTATTAAAAAAAATCAAATAATACACAGTCGACGGCGCTACCTGGCTATTTCTGAGCTTGAATATCGAGTATCGAGACATTATGTTTAACCTTTTTCTGGTGGTGTAGCAACAAACAAACAAACAAACAAACAAACAAACAAACAAACAAACAAACAAACAAACAAACAAACAAACAAACAAACAAACAAACAAACAAACAAACAAACAAACAAACAAACAAACAAACAAACAAACAAACAAACAAACAAACAAACATACAAACAAACACAAACATACATACATACATACAAACAAACAAAACACAAACATACATACATACATACATACATACAAACAAACAAACAAACATTGAACTTTCGACTTTTATGAGGCAAAACATTGGAAATATTCAGGAAAATAAAATCGGGGGAGGTCTTGGTGAAAACAGGGGCTGGTTATACTTCCCCTTAAAACTTTAATCACTATTACTAGAGGAGGATTTTTGGGCGTGCATAGATTTGCATGCAAAAGTATTTGAACAAGGCGCAAGCACCATCTAGCCGCTCTACAGTTGTGTAGGTAAGCTGCATAAATTGTAGGGGTTCTGATAGTTCAGATCATTAATATTTATGCCAATCTCACTGCAGAACCGTTGTGTGGGTAGAAGACTCTTGCGCCTTGGTTAGTTTAGGTTATTGTGACACTGCCATTATCTTTAAAGGTGAGACAACGTTTGGTCTAGTGATGCCTGCCCGACCGACTGAACAGTAGTACCGATACTACCAAGGTACTTACGCTGACGATGTTATTGAGATCACTGTGTACTCAAGTTTGGTCCTGCAAAGCTCATTTTGTTAGAAGTTTAGTCATCTTATCAACGTTGGAATAATTGTTTTTACTCTTTTTGTACGTCTTTATAGTTGGACATTACGAACATTTGTAGAAAATTTCAGAAAAAGAATATATTTAAAGAGACGTCTATCATTAACGGCTTCACCAACTGAAATGATTTAAATCACTTTTTATGGTGTTATACAGGATTCCAAATGGCACTTTGTTTTTCAAAATCGGACTGGCGTTTCTGAATATACCGATTGCCCTCGAGCGCGTTACCGCCATCTTTGCCATCTTGGCGATCATATTGGTTTAACGGCAGACGTCAAAAAAATATGTTTTTGGTGTCAACTTATAGTTTAATAGTTATTATTTGCAACGAAATAATTATAGTAGTGATGTCGTTAATATGTGCAGAGAGGTATCAGTGTTGCAAAATAGCGTCACGTTTTGTGGCGGGCGTTTCAGAGCTCGTACACTCCCAGCTTCGGACCGAAAAGCAAGCCGTTTTCATGTCAGCAATTCTAATTTTATTTGTACAGATGGAAAGGAAAATAACGCGGGGTACTGCTATGTTAACATTGCCTTGGTTACGAATGTAACGTGACTAAAGCTTTAGCTTCTGAATCAGAAGGCTTTGACTGATATTGCTATTAATCTCCTTTAATTAAGTTACCTGATACCAATCTCTGTTAAGTCTGAAATTACAAACTATCCGCTTCATGTCCGTATATGACAATCTAACAATCAAAGAAATATTTAGCCACATAATCGATACTTTTATTTGCCTTTGGCAATTTTATAAAATCATTAATAGTACATGTTTCGACCGCTTTGCAGTCATCATCAGCTATATTCACATAAGCTTAGGTGTAAAGCTTTTCAAATAGGCTTACGAGCAGAAACCAAGAAAAAAAGGATTTAAATACGTTTTTATCTTATTGGAAGAAGATAATTTTTAGGCAATATTTTATTTAAGGACAAGTCACTTTTTAAGCATTCTTCCCCTCCCCCTCCAGTGCACCCCTCACTACCACCATCCTCCCCCAATAGACAAAACTTTTAAGTTTCCCATGAGAAGTTATCAAGGCTAATAGGAGAATATATATTATGCATACTTTTACATGTACTGTTAATCTATAATTATAAAATGAAGTGTTTGTCTGTGTGCCTGTGCCCGATGCCCAGCAAAATCTACAGCACGCAGAGATCTGAAATTTTGAACATAGGTAGATAGTAGGGGGCCCGAATGCATCTCGAAGCCGGAATTTTCATTTTCGCTTTCGTTGTTGAGTTATGAACGAAAAACCATCGGAAAACGTGCATTGGGATATGACAATCCAACGTGCTGTCACCAAGATTAAATGCATAGAGTCGCTGTCGCTAGGCAACGTACTTAAGATAGGTAGAGAACACAATATTCAAGGAGCCATTTTAAGTCCAGGGCGTAGGAAACCGGTTTTGGTCTTATATGGTGTGTGGGCATATGACGGTGTTGATGGTGATTCGTCAGTCGGATCGGGACGTAAAGTCCTGAGCTATTCGAGAGGAGTGGGATATGCGCCGGCGCCGGGTTTCATCCTCTTCATTCTTACAATCATATATAATGTCATTCATTTCATCTCATTAACTCATCTGATTAGGTAGACGTCATGAAAGTCATCCGGTCGTAAAAATTAGCTACGAAGATTCATCTCACTTCATACCCAAACCCCGTAGAGAAAGGGGACAAAGGTTGGACACTTATACATTTAGAGGAAACATATATGACACAAGATAGACGATAATAATAAACTAGGAATAATACATATATCAGTCAGGATGCCATTGTAAGTCCGTGGAATAGGAAGCCATTTTCGTTAAATCCATGTTGTCTGTCTGTCTGTCTGTCTGTCTGTCTGTCTGTCTGTCTGTCTGTCTGTCTGTCTGTCTGTCTGTCTGTCTGTCTGTCTGTCTGTCTGTCTGTCTGTCTGTGTTCATGTGTGCGATGCCCAGCCAAATCCACGGCAAACAAAGATCTAAAATGTTTGTCATAGATGGACACAGGTTTTCACCTAAGACGCATGGCTGTGTCTGAGAGCAATCCTTGCACTAAGCCATGAAGCTGTCAACATCATCAACAAGCAACACTCAAAAGAATTGTCCGGTTTCCTATAAATTGAAAAGTCTATCGACACGACATGTCATACAGATGAGGCTGTCAACTACATGACAGAGATTTTGAACATTTTGGAGTCACCTGGAGTACCCTCGAACATCTTGGGGTAGACGATTGTGGCACCGATTATCCTTCTCAGGAATATGAATCCTTCCCTCTGCAATGAACACGGCTCTGAAACTGATGACGAATATTATTGAAGCCACCATCATGACTGAGCATGCCGCGGGCGAAGTAGTATTCCTCGGACTGTAAGTCCATTGAGTAGGAAGCCATTTTCGGCCCGCGACACGAGAAACCACCAGGCCGTAATATTCGGAAGAGTTTGTGTGTATGTATGCGGAGCCCAGTCAAATATACGACACACAGAGATCTCAAATTTTAACATACGACAATCGCTTAAAGTTGTAGGATTCCATCTTTGAAAACGGTGCTTTTACCATTGTCAACTGTACGTGGACTGTTCAAGAGTTCGAAAGGCAAACACAATACAGAATAAATCTTACCTCCAAACGGAAGGACATTAATATAGTTTATTCCGAAGCTCTAAGGAAACAATATATTTTGTATTATAAAACATGGTCTTTTACATAGGTTTTAATATTATTTGTACCATCCATCAAGCATTGAAAGCATTGAAAGTAACAATATAATAAAAATAAAATAATGTATTTCATGCAATTTACGTCAAAAATATGTGAGTTAATGAATATAATGCTTTAATTTGCTTTGAAATAAAGAGTTTATAAACATCTAACGGTTGAATTACTAAACGTGGGCAAAGCCGCGGGCACATGCTTGTGATTTTATAAAATTGCCAAAGGCAAGTAAAAGTATCAATTAGGTGGCTAAATATTTCTTTGATTGTTAGAAAGTCTGAAATTCTCATTTATAAACCATGGGCTAAAAAGGTCATTGTAATATCATGGTGATAAAGATTAGTGTTTTAAGGAGAAATATAACTATGTAACCAGACATAGGGAACGACCATTAAGTGTGCGACAAGGAAAGATTCCCTAGGCCTCACAAACCCAACACAGTAGCAAGAGTTGACCAACGGAGATCGGATAGGAAATACACAAAGAAGTGGAAGCAATGTCAGACTCAGTTAGTTACACCGTGATCGTCAAACCGTGCTCTCAAATAGAGAGAAAGCAAAACCATCTGAGCACAGGGGACGAAAGTCCTTCCCGTAACTTCAGCACTAAGTGGGGTAGACCCAGTAAGCTCTACGGCTGGTCATCTCCGCCCCAAAGGAATTAACCTGATAATCTTTCTTATGAAGACTGCGTGAAATACGCTAGAGAGAAATGTGTTATGTCTACATTTTTCGCCTTCCTCATGGCGAATCGAACTACGAGACGTCTTTCTCATGTCGGCTAGGCAGCTAAAACGTGATTGAAATATAATTCATAGACGTGGAAAGAAAAAGCTTTTATCTGGGTTTAATATGAAATAGGCTTACTTATATCACGTGCATAAACCAGGATATTTGTTTCAAAATTTACAGTACTAATTTTCAAGGAAGTAATTTATTTAGATATGGAAATAAACGAAAAGGCATCCAAAATGATTAGTCCTTACTTACATGGTCGGAATATGGCACAACACAGTGAGGGAAGACTTGTATATTGGACATACCTGAAAAGAAAGGAATAAGAACTTAGAATGGTTCCGGGAGATCACAGAGTTGTAGACAATCACACTAGTTACTAGATTACTGCCGACGCTAGAACGTTCAGGAAATTGTTTTACTTAACAAGAGTACACTTTCCTTCCATAATAATAATAATAATAATAATAATAATAATAATAATAATAATAATAATAATAATAATAATAATAATAATAATAATAATAGCCTTAATACAACTAAGAATGTCCAGCGCGAAATATTACATCTTAAAAATACTTATAAGAATACATGGAATGATACAACTAATTAACTTCTATCGATAACTTTAAAATGTACTGAAGCTATTTTGAAAGGATTTCATTTAAGGAGTTCATTCAGAGAGCCATGGAAGAATGCAATACTTTCTTTCACTTGCGTTTTACCAGCATGTAGGGCAAATATCCTTCCTTTGTGCTAAGGGATTGAGCACATCTAAGACATCTCGTCTTCAGTGCAGGTTGGAATGATTGACAAAGTGATATACACTCACCTCTCGATTAACCGGGATAACGTAGGGTTAAGGCTTCCCGGTTATTTAAATGGCGGTTAACCCGCAAAAAGTTAAAAATAGAACAAACGTACTGAAAGTACAGTTAAAAATGATAATAAATGATACTACTGTATATTTTTTATTAACTTACCCAATACGTTGCAGTAAAAGTAGCACTCAGCACAATTAATAAACGGAAAAATATACAGCACTTTTCTTTTAAACCAATAAGGCAAAGAAAAATATTCAAACTACCTAACTTTACTGTAATCAGTCATGGTTTTCTATTTTTGTGCCGAGAAACACCTTTTCTTTATTTTGCTTCTCAAGTTTCTCAAAACAAGTTTTTCGGTGATGAGAGCATCATGCATTTTTAGTGCACTTTTAGTGTTTTTATATCGCGGTTAAGCCGCAAAGCGGTTGATCCAATTACGGTAAATCGAGAGTTGAGTGTACATCAAAACATGAAAGATGCGAGTGGACTGCAATCATCATCATAGACATTCACTCGCTGGCGAGTATATTGTCTTCTGAATGTATCAACGGTGCTGATTACGTTCTTAGACGGATGAAGAATCCCGCATGGGTGTAGTCAGGCGGGGGGCTTACTGGGGGTTAGACCCCCCCGCATGGTTGTTTTACAAAAAAGAAACTGACAATAAACAATAAACTAAATAAACATTTAGACATGATTGTTTTTTTGCTAGTGGCTTTACGTCGCACCGACACAGACAGGTGTTATGGCGACGATGGGAGAGGAAAGGGCTAGGAGTGGGAAGGAAGGGAAGGAAGCGGCCGTGGCCTTAATTAAGGTACAGTCCCAGCATTTGTTTGGTGTGAAAATGGGAAAGCACGGAAAACCATCTTCAGGGCTGCCGACTGTGGGATTCGAAGCCACTATCTCCCGGATGCAAGTTCACAGCTGCGCACTCCTAACCGCACGGCCTACTCGCCCGGCCTACTCGCCCGGCGATACATAATTGTAGAACCAACAGATGTGTAATTCACTTTTGTCAGTGTCCTTATGATAACAAGTAATTTATGCACATTCATTCTGTCCTACCATCATTTTGTTACTACACCCCCCAATCCCTCATCGGCTGATCGTGGCTGCGCTACTGGTAGACCGTGTCACCAACGAGGAGTTACTCCGTCTTCCTGGTAAATCATGTGAAGTCGTAAAACACAGGTCACATCTTCCGGAAAGAAAAACACAGCCTGACAAATGTTATAATAGAAGACAAGGCAGAAGTGAAAAGCGGACGCGGAACCTTCCACAGTGGCTCGACATCCACGATGCGGCAACTCTTCTGTGAGAATATTTTCGCACTACTGCTTTTGCTGTGCAAGAAAAGTGAGTACACAGTTTCATGTGACTGCTGTTAAACTGTGATCAAACCCATGGAACGTATAATCTGAACCAGAGGAACGTGAATTTTACATTTCAGATCCCACATACAATGATTGGGATTCGAACCGCGGCTGCATTGGTGGGAAGTCAGTGATGATGTCTCTCAGCTATCACGCTCCTAATTTTTAATTTTCTGTTTGTATGCTTGTGGAAGTATCAGTCTAAATGTTTTTATTTATTTATTTATTTATTTATTTATTTATTTATTTATTTATTTATTTATTTATTTATTTGATAATACGAAGGTACACAGACTGAGCACAATTACGTTCCTTCATAACACATGGGATTTAAACTTTAAATACATCAAACAAAAATAAAAATAAAAACAGTAGTAACAGTAAGAGGAAGAAGAAAGAAAAGAAGAAATCTAAAAAGCAGAATATAATTTAAAATTATTACTACAAATGAAAAACATAATAATATAGGCTATAAATCAGCCATAGAAAATTACTGAACAAGTTAGAAAAGAGAACACAAACAAAAAACCAAACTTATGAGTGCCTAACATTTCTGCTAAAAGGAATTTAATAATGATTATGATTTAGTAAAAATAGCCCTCATTTGCTCATTGAACAACCTAGGACCGGCAAATAAATCAACGTGTCCACTAATTGAATTATAAACCGATAATACTTTAACTAGTGGTGAATTAGAGCGATGAACTCTTCTTCTAGATCTTGGGATGTGAAATAGTAGTTGTCGTGAAGTTACTTGTGGTACATGAAATGGGATGAAGGTAAGTAATTCTTGACAATAAATTTTTCCATTCAAAATTTTTCTCAATATCTGTAACGAAATGAATGTTCTCCTGTTTTTCAAAGACATGAATGCGAACAAATTTCTTAAATAGTGGGTTGGGATATCAAATGGTCAAAATAAATTGAAAGTTTTATCGTACAAATATCTTAGAAATGATTGAAGTGATTGACCTAAAATTTGTTCTGTCATTCGAACACCAGGACTTCATTGAACAGGGATACAAGGTTTTTCTCACTAAGCTCGCTTGTCAGCCAAGATTATTAAAGCTTCAAGTCTTTATAGTCTGACACCGTGGTTAGCAGGTTCGAGTGGAAAAAGTGGTCACCATCAGAATGTTGGCCGTGGTTTCCAATTTTTACAGCGGGAAAATGCTGGAGTTAATTAAGGCGGCGATCTCTTCCTTTGCACTCCTAGCCCTTTCCTATCCTATCATCGTCGTAAAGTCTAACTGAGTCGGTGAGACGTAGATCAAATTGTACAAAATAAAAAAATAAAAATGGAAATGAAAATTCTAAAATTGTAATAGGCATAAGGGGCTCATAAATCACTGTCCAATTCATCTCCATCATGTACGTAATTACCGGGGACTGGTAGAAACTTAATTTTTTAACGGGACTATACTAATTTCACCCGAAAGAACAACTAAGAATGGGGAGATAAGTTCAGTGATGTGCTTATTTTGCAAATCCGACGAGTACGTTTGGGGATATTAAAGGGTTTCATTGATCGGTGATGATATCAGCGGTCACTCAACTCCATAAGCTTGTTTGGTTTAAAAATAGGAGGCACTGCACTTCCAGTACACAACTGACCCTGACAACGAACTACTGTAGAGCAGTAGTCAGTGCGTGACCTCTAGCAGGAACAACCACAAACCTTACTGCACGTAATGTAGAAGAAACAATGCACATGACATTCTCTGCATCCGACTACCGACTAAGAGCACCGGTGCTATAATTAGTCGTTCGAATCAACGACTGTTACGAGAGTAGAGGTTTAAGTGTACAGACACTGGTACAATATTTCAAACTTCTTCTTGCTGACTTTTACTTAATTACTTGAAGTCACCACGAGATGTGAATTAAACCCAGTTTTACGGCCGGATGCCCTTCCTAATAATGTTATTTGTTTTTACGTCCACTTTATTTATTAATCCGTTTACCCTCCAGGGTTGGTTTTCCCTCGGACTCAGCGAGGGATCCCACATCTACGCCAAAAGGGAAGTGTCCTGGAGCGTGAGACTTCGGATCTGGGTATACAACTGAGGAGTAGAACCAGTACCTCGCCCAGACTGCCTCCCCTGCTATGCCGAACAGGGGCCTTGTGAGGGGATGGGAAGATTGGAAGGGATAGAAAAGGAAGAGAGAAGGAAGCGGCCATGGCCTTAAGTTAGGTAAACTACGGAAAACCACTTCGAAAATGGCTGAGGTGGGAATCGAACCCCTTCCGCTCAGTTGGCCTCTCGAGGCTGAGTGAACCCCATTTCAGCCCTCGTACCACTTTTCAAATTTCGTGAGAGAACCGGGAATCGACGACGGGCCTCCGGGGGTGACAGATAATCACACTAACCACTATATCATAGAGGCGGACTTAAACGTCCCAATAACTAAGTTAAGTTTTTCGGAGACATCGAGGTGCGTAATTTAGTCTCGCAAGAGTTCTTTTACGTGCTAGTAAATCTAGTGGCACGAGGCTGACGTATTTTAGCCCCTTCAAATACCGCCGGACTGAGCTAGGATCGAACCTACCAGGTAGGGGTCAGGAGACCAGCGCCTCAACCGTCTCAACCCGGCTATGCCCTTCGTGGAGGGATGTATTCACTGCTGCGTGTTTCTGTGATGTGATGTATGTAAATTAAGATGTGTATTAAAGTAAGTACAAACGCCCAGCCCACGAACTAGAGGACTTCACTAGACCCCGACCCGGATGGGAACTGAATACACGATCGTTTAAACCGAACGCCACGCGCTGACTTCAGGTACAGAGTAGGACTGGTAGATTATTCCAAATATACCGAGAAAGTGGCTGCGCGGATTGGGTCACGTAGCAATCAGCTTGCATCCGGGAGATAGTGGGTTCGAACCCAACTGTCGGCAGCCAGATGTTTATCCGTGGTTTCCCCATTTTCACTTCAATTAAGGCCACGTTCGTTTCCTCCCCCCCTCATAGTCTTTTCCTAAATCATTGCATTCACAGTCGAGAGCACGGCATCATGCAAATGCATTTACTTTCCACAATGTTTTCTCTTATGTAATGTTGGCAGAACCTCCTTATCATATGTTGGCAACACCATCCCCTTGATTAATGAGTCTCTTAATGGTCGGCACTGCATTGTGCTTATCACGTGTATAGCTTGCAGTGGTGTTGCTACCGGCGTGCTATAGAACTGATAAGCCCATGCCGCACTGGGGCGAAACACTGGTAATTTTTGACGTTTGAGTTTCCTGAATTTTATTTAAAATTGAAACATGACTATACTGTATATGAATTAAACAACGATAAGACTATATAATACAAGATATGAATGTTGTGTTTTAACTGCTGAATATGTTTAGAAGATTATGAAAATGAAAACCTACAACCTGTTTTCCAGTCATTGACCGGGTCAGGGATGTAACGAATGAATCATATATAGGCTATTAGTACGATGGGGTCGCCACTCCCAAAAGAGAATGGAGAGTGTTGCTGGAATGAATGATGACAGGGAAAACCGGAGTACCCGGAGAAAAACCTGTCCCGCCTCCACTTTGTCCAGCACAAATCTCACATGGAGTGACCGGGATTTGAACCACGGTATCCAGCGGTGAGAGGCCTACGCGCTGCCGTCTGAGCCACGGAGGCTCTTTAGAAGATTATGTACAGTGTAAAATAGCAATTAATAAATAATATAAAATAAGCGGTGATTCGGTGCGGTGGTGATGACCACCAAACCTATTGCAGCGGGTGGCGTCCGCGCACATGGCAGCGGAGTGCCTAAATTTTAAACAATTATAGCACATTGTGACAAGTGAGGGTGTCCTCGAAGTGAGGGATGGCGATAACACGTCTTCCACATAGAGAAGATTAAGAGACGATGTATCGAAGAGGGCTGCTTTTCTGAGCCTATGTTGACGAGATCGGTCCTGGTTCAGACATGTGGTACTGAAAGGTGTTTAAATACACCAGCTGCCCGTCGGTATGTTGATTGGTGCGGAAATGAACCCGTAAGAGGCAAAATTCCTGCATCTCAGCGTCTCAAAAATCGTGAAATTAGTCAGTAGGGTGTAAAACAAATTAAACAAAAATCAAATCCCAAGGGCCTACAGAAGTGATGGCAATTGGTTTACCAAGCAACTGCTTCTCACCTGAAAGCATGCGGGTTTTGAGGCGATGAGTAGTCAGCGTGCGGAGAATACTCTCGTTAGTTAATTTTGGCTTTCTTGACCAGGGCCACTATTTCACCGTCAGATAGCTCTATAGTTGTCCTGCTGGCTGAGTGGCTCAGACGGTTGAGGCGCTGGTCTTCTGACCGCAATCTGGCAGATTCGAGCCTGGCTCAATCCGGTGGTATTTGAAAGTAATAATAATTTTATGTGGCTATTTCTAGCTGGGTGCAGCCCTTGTAAGGCAGACCCTCCGATGATGGTGGGCGGCATCTGTCATGTATAAGTAACTGCGTGTTATTGTGGTGGAGGAGAGTGTGATGTGTGGTGTGTGAGTTGCAGGGATGTTAGGGACAGCACAAACACCCAGCCCCGAGCCGCAGGAATTAACCAATGAAGGTTAAAAACACCGACCCGGTCGGGAATCGAACCCGAGACCTTCTGAACCGAAGGTCAGTACGCTGATCACTCAGCCAACGAGTCGGACGGTATTTGAAGGTGCTCAAAAACGTCAGCCTCGTGTCAGTAGATTTACTGGAACGTAAAAGAACTCCTGCGGGACTAAATTCCGGCATCGCGGCGTCTCCGAAAACCGGAAAAGTAGTTAGTGAGACGTAAAGCAAATATTATTTTTTATCACAGTTGTTCTTACGTATGGTAATTAAAGGGGGTGATCCCGTTTGTTGACATTAGGCAGAAGGCGAGTTAAAAACACAGCATATTGTGAAATATCTGGATTAATTTGGGATCGTGCGTCTGAGCCTCTTCACTTAGCCTACATAATTCTTTTCTTGCAACTAGTATTATACACTCCCACTGA
Organism: Anabrus simplex; assembly: GCF_040414725.1. Classification (NCBI taxonomy): domain Eukaryota; kingdom Metazoa; phylum Arthropoda; class Insecta; order Orthoptera; family Tettigoniidae; genus Anabrus; species Anabrus simplex. The sequence goes on from NC_090265.1 coordinate 42,211,022, forward strand.
CAATGAAATAATTAAACGTTTAATTATCGTTTCCTAAATATTCTTCCGCGCCAGGCTGTGTCTAAACACAGGCATCTCTTCTAGCCGGAAAACCTATTCGCACTGTGCAATAATATGCAGTTCAAGGATTGGGCTTTTCAGTATCTGAAGATATACCCTTAGAAGTATGTTGCTTAGTGTCCATAGGTCATGTGGATGGGCACCAGTCGTTTAACTATCACGATTATTTAAAATAACCTAGGTACATGATACGGTATAAGATTCACTTCATTATTACAAGCGTATGATGCATACAGCAGAATAAGAATTTTACAATATGTACAATTTACAGCATTAGGACCAAAAGGAAATTAACTTTAAATATGCTTTGGCTGTCGTATACTCTCCACCTGAATACTGTGCAGGTCCTATTGCCAACTGATTGACAACCAAGTCCGCCAGACAATGAGGATAATCTTCGGCACTCTTCACTGCACTCCATCTCAGTGGCTGCCTGTATCTGATAATATTATTCCCCTTCACATCAGGAGACAGCAAGCTCTTGTCCGTCTGTGGCGTAGAATAATGAACAATGACTTTCTGCCAGTCCACCAAGGCGTCAACCAAATCACTACATCCAGTTGAAATCACGAAAACCAGCCTACAAACTGCCTTAAAACTTACTTCAACTCGGTTTGACCTCCAAAATATATGGAAGAATGAGTGGTCTTAACCTCTACCTCGTGGTCTGATTGAAATCCATGACCCCACCATAAAACTAACTGGATTTCACCTACCTCGGGCTATCTGGTCACGACTGAACAGAAATCGATGTCCGAACCGGTGCAAACTTACATCAGTGGGGCTGGATGGACTCGCCTCTTTGTGACTGTAGATGCAAACCGTCAAGCATGCCGCATAGGAGTGCTCTCTACATATGTATCTTGGTTTCTTGGAAGATCTTCACGCAGCCAATCCAGAAGCAATAAGATTCACTCAAACCACGTGAAAAACAACAAATTCATCTGCGTACAGGTCATGAAGTCCCTTGGAGTGGTGGAAGGTATAGGCTTCGACTATCCGCAACCTCCGCACTTGATGGTGTAGAGTGACTACCTCTACGCCTGGCTTCCCTACCCCCCAGGAATTAAGCTGATACTCATTTTTGGGGTAGGCAGAGTGAGTCTCAGGATAATGTGATTAGGAAAAATACACGTGTATTATCCCCTCTAGTAATAGAAACCAAACCCCATGGCACTACAGCCCTGACAGGCCTATGTCTACTAAGCGACCACTGGTCAGCCCAAAGACCTCCAGGTCATGAGGCGACACTTGGTTATTGCAGAGAATCCTTTAGACCAAGGCTAGTATTTCACCTTCAGTTTCACCTTCAGATACCTCCTCAGTTAACTGTTCTCCTGTAGGCTCTGTTGACCTCGAACCAGACCTGAGCTCCACGTAGAAACCCTTGAACTGACCGGGAATCCAACTCGAGGCCTGGTGGTCAGAGATAGGCTCGACAGTGGCGCAACGTTAGGGTCTGCAAAGCCTGCAATGCAGGCAGGCGTAGGGATTAAGCGGCCCGCCGACTTCACCAGAAAAGTAAACGAATAAGTAATTTTCTGGAATGCCATCGTGTATGAGAAAGGTGAAAAGAAAACTCGTGTCCTCATCACGATGTGGGTCAGCAATGTTCAGCTTTTGTTTCTTCAACGAGGATATATGAAAAGGAATTAGATTAAAATTACGCTTGTATCTGCTGTAGTGTGCTATTCATATGTTTTATACAATTTCTTTGAGGGGACCTAATTTTGTTTCCTGCAGGCGGGCATTTATCTTATTTGTTATTCCTCTGTGGCTCGCTACGGGATTAAAAATCACGTTGTGAGTTTCACAAATAGAAAAAGTTCTCTCAGTTTTAATTAGTGTTGATGGGGTGAAAGTTACTGTAAGTACCTAGGTGTTAATATAAGAAAAGATCTTCATTGGCGTAATCACATAAATGAGATCTGTACAGATCTCTGCACATGGTTATGAGGGTATTTTGGGGCTGTGGTAAGGATATAAAGAAGAGGGCACGTAAGTCTCTGGTAAGACTCCAACTAGACTATAATACCACTGTATAGGACCCTCACCAGAATTACTTGATTCGAGAACTAGAAAAATCCAAAGAAAAGCAGTTCTATTTGTTCTGGGTAATTTCCGACAAAAGAGTACGAAAATCTTGCAAAGTTTGGTCTGGGAGGACTTAGGAGAAAGGAGACGAGCTGCTCGACTAAGTGATATGTTACGAGCTGTCAGTGGAGATATGGCGTGCGATGACATTAGTAGACGAATGTTTATTTATAGGAAGAGAAGTTAGGGATTAGGATAATTTACCAAGGGAAGTGTTCAATAAATTTCCAAATTCTTTGCAATTATTTAAGAAAAAACTAGGTAAACAACAGATAGGGAATCTGTCACCTGGGCGATTGTCCTATAAGCAGATCGGTGGTGATTGATTGATTGATTGATTGATTGATTGATTGATTGATTGATTGATTGATTGATTGAATGTGAGGTAGGATAAAAAATAATAGATTTATGCAGCGATTTACTTAATTTATAGAGGCTTTCGGACTGAATGACGATAGGTCCAACAGTCCCTAAAGTGGACTAGTATGAATCTGTATGTAAAAGTGCCTTATATATCGCAGTGATGGAAGGAAATAAGGTTTCCGGTCACATCTGCAGGCAGAATACGTGTTGATCAGTTTAAAATGGTGTAGTCGGTACAGTATGAACTGTTCATGCATTAGAGTTGTCAATGAGGAGTGATATTGACGAAGAGCACAGCAGGATGCCATCGCCAGCTGCAATAGTAGTAATTATTGTGCCACTAACAGAAGTAAACGAGTTTCTTTCCTGCCACACGCAATACTAGACATGTACTCCTTCCGTTCGTGTGTGCCGTTAGCTGCGGTTAGCAGAGCTACAGCCTTTGCAGAACATACTATGTCATAACTAGACATCGGAAGTTGAGAAAAATCCTTCCTTTCTCGAGTGTCCGAAGACGAGTCGCAACATTATATATGTTCATTCTGGGTCATTGTAGGTCAGAAAACGGTGGGTTTGTCCTTTCTTGCCTTTTTTCTGCGTTTTTTGGGTTATTGATCCTTTTGTAGCCTTTACTAAACGGCGACACTCCGAAGATAAAAATCGATATTTTGGTCATTTTGGTGATGTTTTTTAATGATTGAAATTGAAAGGATTGAGTTTCCTTTTTCTGGTCACGAAGTTATTCCGCTGAATTCAAACAATTTATCACTGTAATAATGCTTTGTTTGCCAATTATAATTTTACATTTAAATCCTATTTTTCTCCCATAATATTCTGCCAAATGTAACACAATTTGTATGGTATACGTATAACAACTATATGAAGAAAACTGCATATGGAAGTTTTGATTGCAGAATTTTTTCAAGTAGTAGGGATTTTTTAGTCCAAAATTTTAGAACGTAAAAATTACACAAACTTAAGTACGATTTATCTCTTTATATAAATTATATACAGAAAAATCGATATGTAGTGCTATTGAAAGAAGTATTATCTACCTAATTACGAATTTGTATTAACATGTAAATTAAATTTCATGCAAAAATGGAATGAAAAATTTCAAAAAATATTGTGGATAAACTATTAATTGTATATGAAAGAAATGTTCGTGATATCTCTACTTTTATGTAGGTGACATTCCCGCAAAGTTTCGCGAAAATCCATGCATTAGGAAAAATATCTTTTAATCTCCAGAGTGTCGCCTTAACGGCTTTTTCTGCAACCTCACCCTTTTCCGACTACATTTTTACTGCCCATTCTCAGTTGAAATCATCATTAGTTCATTAATCACCTCTCAAACATATTTTCTCTAATAAATACATATATATATATATATATTTGAACCATATCTGAAAAGAGTGAAAATGCCTGTTAAAATTAAGCAATAGAGCAGTAGTAGTAGTCAGCTGTGGATCCTAGGTTAATTAATCCTTGTCTCGATCTCTCTTTTGTAATATTTTTCATCCACAGTTGTAAAATGTTTACTAAATACTTCTAAATGCAAGTCATTTCTGGTGTTCAACATTAAATCGTTAATAATGATACGGTTATATATTATTATTATTATTATTATTATTATTATTATTATTATTATTATTATTATTATTACTATTTCTTTATAAGCTTACCCTCCAGGGTTGATTTTTTCCCTCGGACTCAGCGAGGGATCCCACCTCTACCGCCTCAAGGACAGTGTCCTGGAGCTTCAGACTCTAGGTCGGGAGATACAACTTGGAAGGAGGACCAGTACCTCGCCCAGGCGGCCTCACCTGCTATGTTGAACAGGGGCCTTGAGAAGGATGGGATGATTGGAAGTAATAGACAAGGAGGAGGGAAGGAAGCGGCCGTGGCCTTAAGTTGGGTACCATTTGCCTGGAGGGGAAGTGGGAAACCACGGAAACCACTTCGAGGATGGCTGAGGAGGAAATCGAACGCCCCTCTACTCAGTTACCTCCCGAGGTTGAGTGGACCCCCTTCCAGCCCTCGTACCACTTTTCAAATTTCGTGGCAGAGTCGGGAATCGAACCCGGGCCTCCGGGGTGGCAGCTAATCACACTAAGCACTACACCACAGGGGCGGACTTGTAATTTTTTATTTTTTTGCTATTTGTTTTACGTCGCACCGACACAGATAGGTCTTATGGCGATAGTGGGATAGGAAAGGGCTAGGAGTGAGAAATAAAGGGCCTTGGCCTTAAGTAAGGTAAGCATTTGCCTGGTGTGGGAATGGGAAACGACGGAAAACCCTCTTCATGGCTGCCGACAGTGAGGTTCGAACCCGCTGTCTCCCGAATGCAAGCTCACAGCTGCGCGCCCCTAACCCCTCGGCCAACTCGCTCGGTTTTTCTCGTATCTAGAGGCCTTCCTGTTTTGATTTCTACTCGAAACACAACCACTTTAAAGACGGCCAGAAGCTTGGCTCCAGAGTCATGATACTCATCAAAAGGGAGAAACCGGTAATTCTCCCACTGTTGCATATTCAATGACGGTGTCAGTCGTAAATCCTCACGCTGTTGCTGCAAGGAGGACATTAATTACTCTACGGCACTTGCTGTAGGAGAAGCTTGTACTCGTGGTTACGTCATTCACGCGAAAATGCAAGTGAACCCGATGAACACAGCACAACTCGGATGACCAGGCCACAGCTTACGGTATTTCTTCCCACTTAGCGACTATAAAAACACTGGGTGACTGGTGGATGGATTCGAAAAGGTACTTTTGTCAGCATATTATTTACAAACATGTTTTGAATCGCCCATAAAAATGACAAATAATAACCGCATTGTTTTGGGTACTGCTCTGTGGAAATGTTGATTTGATGTAATTTAGGTTACTTGCGTTAGTGATAGGATAATCGAATACTTTGAATATTCGAATAACCTCCATTCGATTATTTAGATAATCGAATAAAATAATCGAATGAGTTTCAAATACCATTCAGTTGTATCGCATAAATATTCGGATGCGTCATGATCAATTTTTCGCTTTAAGTGTGTCGGATGGATGATCGATTGGAATAAGCAAATAGGTAAACTCTTATGAAAAGTAGAAATACGCCTTTTTCCAAACGTATCTCCAAATGTTGAAACTAAATGAGTGAATTAACTGCCAAAATAACATCACTGTTCACTCGATTATTTCGAAAGCATTCACTATTCAATTGCCTCATTCATTCGAATGCAGTTCCGAATGAATAGTCGAAAAAATAGATGGACGGAAAAATATTTACTATTCGTTTGCCTCATTCATTCGAATGGAGTTTCGAATGAATACTCGAAAAAATCGGATGGAAAAAATATTCACTTTTCGATTGCTTCATTCATTCCAATGAATAATAGAATGGGAAATATAATCGAATAATCGAATAAAATGAAATAATCGAATGCGCGGTTGTTTGGTATTCGATTATCCCATCACTAACTTGCGTGTCAATTTCGACCTCGAAATTATAATTCTCGATAACGTAAGATCAAATTTCTCATTAGAGTCCCGAGGGTATCTGTCATGTACTGTATAGTCTATCCTGTGCAACGGTTATGCTGTGAGTTTTGCATACACTTCAGGGGTACGGTCCATCATAGCACGTAGAATTTATGTAATTGTCGTTGCAAGGCGGAAGAACGAACTAGGCGACACTTCCTAATGACCCAATTAGTTTCCATTCTTACCACTAAGTTACTGCTTGAAAATTCGGGGTCTATTAAATATTATGCAATATTTTAGAAACAATATGCTTCTTTTTCTTCTTCTGCTGCTGAAATGGGTCGCTTAGGTCCACACAGAATCAACATTTGTTGAGCTTTCCTCCTTGCCTAATAGTTTATAATTTTTGTCGATTGTTGTAATTTCTGCTCCTCCGACCAAGTAAGTCGTGTTGGTTTTTTCTCGTCTTCCTCAAATCCCCTTGAACAATTTTCCTGATTACGTTCCTATCCTGCAGACTTAATGATCCTAACTCAGTGAGACCTTTCTCTACTTGCTTATACCATTTCGATCTCGTACGTTTGATTTGCAAAAATGTGTGTACTCGATAAATAAGTCTGTTGTTATTCATTCTTTCCAAATGGCTTAAAAATTGAATTCGTCACAGCTTCATTGTATCATTAAGTTTAGATACTTTGAAATATATTTCAGAGTTGGATTTGGGGTAATGTATTCCATTTTTAAATTCTTGGCCCTAGAATTTTTCTCATGATTAATGAACTTTAATGGTTCCTTTTAACATTTATGATGTAAACTGAGCGTTTCTGAAGCATAAAGAGCTTCAGGTTTGATCACTCTTAAGTAATGATGAATTTTACTGTTCCAGGACAAACATTTTTTGTTACAAACATTCTTTGCGCGAAGAAGCTATACCAAATGACAGTAAAGTTGCTATAGTAGCCCCAGTGTACAAGAGAAAGGGTGACAAATACCAGGTGTATGCATAAGTCTTTCCCGGTTTGACTAAGGGATGTCGCCAAAGAACAGTACGAAGCGTATGAATTTTACACATACGTCAGTTTGTTCGTCTGACATTAACCTACCAACACACAAAAGTTGAGTCCGCCAAACACTAGCGTCTGTGTTGTATCGTTCAGCGATCATGTCGACGTCTGTGCCTGAAAAAGAAAATTTGAGGCATGCATTGATTTTCTTATTTAATCAAAAGAAAAGTCATCATTTGCTGGTAGAAACGTGTGGTGAACACGCTCCATCGATTAGAACGTGTGGGACAAATCGCTTCCGCAAGAAAACCATGCTTTGTCTGTTTGGACCAGAGCGGTATTGTGCATTATAAACTATTGAAGCCCGTCGAACCCGTAAATGCACAACGCTATCGTCAACAATTGATTAATTTAAACCACGCATTGATCGAAAGACGGCAGGAATGGGAAGAATGCATTCCAAAGTGATTTTGTTACACGAAAATGCACCGTCTCGCACAGCAAAACCAGTGAAAGACACCTTGAAATCGCTTGGATGGGACATCCTTCCGCACCCGCCTGGCGCCATCTATCACCCCTTCGCATCAATGAGCCATGCGCTCGCAGAACAGCACTTCAGCAATTTCGAGAAAATCTGAATATGGCTCAACGAATGGTTTGCCGCAAAAGACAAGCAGTTTTTCTGGCTTGGTGTTCATATCTTACCCGAAAGATGGGGGAAGTGTGTAGAAGCCGATGGCCAATATTTTGAATAAACAAAAAACGAATTTCCCTTAAAAACTACGTGTTTTCTTTACCACAAAAATCGGCAGAAACTTATGCATACACCTGCTATAAAGCGGATGGTTATATTACATTAGACAGGTATGTGGCATGGAATGACGTTAGTTCAGAATGGGGAAAATATTCGTTTATAGGAAGGGAATAAGGGGTACTTTAAATATTGTTCGGCTTATTCTTTTGTCGAGAATCAGATGGTTGGTAAACTGTAAAGAACGTTTACTTCGGGATCGTTATGAGCATTCCTTGTCTTCTCGACGAGTATAGTAGTTCCTACCATGAAGGAATCGCCTGTTGCTATTTCGTGACGAATGAAGTCCTTTGGCATCGTCTCTGGACATAGGCGAGAGTAAAATGTAGCTTACCGAACAAGTCGTTACTCAGTGTGGGTCATGTAGCTATCAGATTGTATTCAGGAGACAGCTGGTTCGAACCCCACAATCTGCAGACCTGGAGATGGTTTCCCATGGTTTCCCACTTTCACACCAGACAAATGCCTGGAGCTGTACCACATTTGAGGTCACGACCGCTTCGTTCCCACTCCAAGCCATTTCCTATCCAATCGTTGCCATAAGACCTTTCTGTGTCGGCGCGACGTAAAGCAAATTGTAAATAAATAAAATTGTAGCTTCTACCAAAGTCTCAGTCTCATTCAGGGCTGTGACAACATGGAAGCTGCTGAGGTACGGGTGATGCCGAGTAATGACATTCAGAGCACAGCTAGTGCGCCTGGATTTTATGAAAGGTGTTAATCAGAGGAATGGTTGTCCTGCAATAGCACTTTCTGGCCCAGTGAGGAAAGCGATAGGAAACTACCTCAATCAATCAATCAATCAATCAATCAATCAATCAATCAATCAATCAATCAATCAATCAATCAATCAATCAATCAATCAATCAATCAATCAATCAATCAATCAATCAATCAATCAATCAATCAATCAATCAATCAATCAATCAATCAATCAATCAATCAATCAATCAATCAATCAATCAATCAATCAATCAATCAATCAATCAATCAATCAATCAATCAATCAATCAATCACTACTGATCTGCAATTAGGGCAGTTGCCCAGATGGCAGATTTCCTATCTGTTGTTTTCCTAGCCTTTTCTTAAATGATCGCAAAGAAATTGGAAAATTATTGAACATTTTCCTTGGTAAGTTATTCCAATCCCTAACTCCCCTTCATATAAACGAACATTTGCCCCAGTTTGTCCTCTTGAATTCCAACTTTATCTTCATATTGTGATCTTTCCTACTTTTAAAGACACCACTCACACTTATTCGTCTACTGATGTCCTCCCATGCCATCTCTCTTCTGACAGCTCGGAACATACCATTTAATCGAGCAGCTCGTCTCCTTTCTCCCAAATTTTCCCAGCCCAAACTTTGCAACATTTTTGTAACGCTACTCTTTTGTCGGAAATCACCCAGAACAAATCGAGCTGCTTTTCTTTGGATTTTTTCCAGTTCTTGAATCAAGTAATCCTGGTGAGGGTCCCATACACTGGAACCATACTCTAGTTGGGGTCTTACCAGAGACTTATATGCCCTCTTCTTTACATCCTTACTACAACCCCTAAATACCCTCATAACCATGTGCAGAGGTCTGTACCCTTTATTAACAATCATATTTATGTGATTACCCCAATGAAGGTCTTTTCTTATATTAACACCTAGGTACTAACAATGATCCCCAAAAGAAACTTTCACCCCATCAACGCAGTAATTAAAACTGAGAGGACTTGTCCTACTTGTGAAACTCACAACCTGACTTTTAACCCCGTTTATCATCATACCATTGTCCACCGTCCATTTCACAACACTATCGAGGTCACCCTGCAGCCGCTCACAATTTTGTAACTTATTTATTACTTTGTACAGAATAACATCATCTGCAAACAGCCTTATCTCTGATTCCACTTCTTTACACATATCATTGATATATATAAGAAAATATAAAGGTCCAATAATACTGCCTTGAGGAATTCCCCTCTTAATTATTACAGGGTAAGATAAAGCTTCGCCTACTCTAATTCTCTGAGTTCTACTTTCTAGAAATATAGCCACCCATTCAGTTACTCTTTTTTCTAGTCCAGTTGCACTCATTTTTCCAGTAGCTTTCCATGATCTACCCTATCAAATGCCTTAGATAATTCAATCGCAATACAGTCCATTTAACCTCGTGAATCCAGGATATCTGCTATATCTTGCTGAAATTCTACAAGCTGAACTTCAGTGGAATAACCTTTCCTAAACCCAAACTGCCTTCTGTCAAACCAGTTACAAATTTCGCAAACATGTCTAATATAATCAGAAAGAATGCTTTCCCAAAGCTTACATACAATGCATGTCAAACTGACTGGCCAGTAATTTTCAGCTTTATGTCTATCACCCTTTCCTTTATACACAGGGGCTACTATAGCAACTCTCCATTCATTTGGTATAGCTCCTTCAACCAAACAATAATCAAATAAGTATTTCAGATATGGTACTATATTCCAACTCATTGCCTTTAGTATATCCCCAGAAATCTTAACAGTTCCAGCTTCTTTTCTTTTTTTTTTTCAACTTCTTTATCTTACTGTAAATGTCATTGTTATCATAGGTAAATTTTAATACTTCTTTAGTGTTACTAACATCCCTACCTGGGCATTATCCTTGTAACCAATAATCTTTACATAGTGCTTACTGAATACTTCTGCCTTTAGAAGATCCTCGCATACACATTCCCCTTGTTCATTAATGATTCCTGGAATGTCCTTCTTTGAACCTGTTTCTGCCTTAAAGTACCTATACATACTCTTCCATTTTTCACTAAAATTTGTATGACCACCAATTATGCTTGCCATCATGTTATCCTTAGCTGCCTTCTTTGCTAGATTCAATTTTCTAGTAAGTTCCTTCAATTTCTCCTTACTTCCATAAACATTTCTAACTCTATTTCTTTCCAGTCTGCACCTCCTTCTTAGTCTCTTTACTTCTCTGTTATAATATAGTGGATCCTTACCACTCCTTACCACCTTTAAAGGAACAACCCTATTTTCACATTCCTCAACAATTGCTTTTAACCCATCCCAGAGTCTGCTTACATTTTTATTTACCATTTTCCAGCGATCATAGTTACTTTTTAAAAACTCCCTCATGCCTGTTTTATCAGCCATATGGTACTGCCTAATAGTCCTAATTTTAATACCTTTCTTTCTTTCACATTTATTTTTAACTACGACAAAAACAGCTTCGTGGTCACTAATACCATCTATTACTTCGGTTTCTCTGTACAGCTCATCTGGTTTTATCAGCCCCACATCCAAAATATTCCTCCCTCTAGTTGGTTCCATCACTTTCTGAATCAGGTGCCATTCCCATATTAACTTATTTGCCATTTGTTGGTCATGCTTCCTGTCGTTCGCATTACCTTCCCAATTGACATGTGGTAAATTGAGTTCACCTGCTACTATCACATTCCTTTCCACATCATTTCCAACATAGCTGATTATCTTATCAAATAATTCTGAATCAGCGTCAGCGCTACCCTTTCCTGGTCTGACCGAACTCGATAGCTGCAGTCGTTTAAGTGCGGCTAGTATCCAGTAATCGGAAGATAGTAGGTTCGAGCCCCACTGTCGGCAGCCCTGAATATGGTTTTCCGTGGTTTCCCATTTTCACACCAGGCAAATGCCGCGCCTGTACCTTAATTAAGGCCACGGCCGCTTCTTTCCAATTCCTAAGCCTTTCCTCTTCCATCGTCGCCATAAGACCTATCTGTGTCGGTGCGACGTAAAGCAAATAGCAAAATACTTTCCCGGTCTGTACACTCCAAAGACATCAAGTTGCCTATTATCTTTAGAGAAGAGCCTTACACCTAGAATTTCATGTTTTTCATCCTTAACTTTTTCGTAGCTTACAAATTCTTCTTTCACCAGAATGAATACTCCCCCTCCTGCCATTCCTATCCTATCTCTACGATACACACTCCAGTTCCGTGAGAATATCTCTGCATCCATTATATCATTTCTCAGCCATGATTCAACTCCTATTACAATATCTGGTAAGTATATACTGTATCTATTAAATTACTTAATTCGATTCCTTTGTTTACAATGCTTCTACAGTTGAGCACTAACATGTTTATGTCATTCCTACTTGATTTCCAGTTCCCTGTTCGCTTAACAGCGCTCCCTAGGGCACCCCCTTTTCCCTAAATGTACCTGCCTATAACCCTTCTAAACAAGTTTCCTAACTTATATGTACCACTGCGGTTTAAGTGAAGGCCATCTGGGACACCTCATTGTGGCACAACCAAAGGTATTTCCGGGACCTAACCAGCCTCCTGGTTGAAGACTTAACAGACAGACAACGAAGTCAGTCACAATAATGTAGAATAGCCAGTTCTTCTCCCGCTGTCCACATGAAATATCTCATGGAGACAGCATAGGGGTATGCAAATTTTCACCCAGATCTTCAGTTATACGTGAATGACAGAACATTCCCAAAAGGAATTCAACAAAGGGAGTTTTCTAAAAAATATAGTATCTATGACATTTTCTAGGGAGTCCTGGTCTATCATAATTATTTTTAAATCCACCGTTAATTCTAGTCTAATATCTGTGATATTTTGTAGGGTTTTTCCGGTCTCTCCTGATCCTCCTAAAATCCACCCCTGATTCTAATTTATAAGATTCCTGGCCTCCCCTGATTCTTTCAAAATCCACCACTGATTCTAGTAGAATAATCATGATATTTTTGTAGGGAATCCTGGCCCCTACTGATCCACCGCTTATTATAATAATTAATGCTAACTTGTATGCAAAAAATTGGCGTCAAATTTTTCTATGGCAAAATCAAACAATGTCTTACAGTCTCTCGGTCATGGCCATCCATCAACGGTTGTTAATTTCGGATGACCACCAGCCGCAAGACGTAGCCTGCACGGTTGCTAGGCAACATTGTCTGGTGATCCATCCATGCTTTACATCACAGCCTACACGGTTGCTAGGTTACACTTCCCGACTGGTAAGGCATATGACTCAGTTGACAGGCCTACCCTTGCGTGAATTCTACAGGGATTGGGACTGGACTAGAGACAGCCATCGTTAAGACCTCACATTTGCGTATGACGATGTTTGAAGAAATATACGAGTATTAACATATGTCTCTCGATCATGACCATCCATAAACGGTTGCTAATTTTAGATCAGCAAGTTGATCGAGACGCTGCAGAACATCTGGGACACTGATAGACTGCCAATTGACTGGACATCAGCTCTGATCCACCCCTTACACAAGAAAGGTTATTTGGCTGACGTTAGTACTCGTAATAAGTGAGAGATATCTCTGGTACCGGTCATCTACAAGGTTTTGTCCAAGGTCATACCGAAAGAGCGCAGGTTACGGTTAGTGGGAGCCTTTATCTTACACCCCTCCAAGGGCCTTCGTGGTCTGTACGGAGATGACATTGAACATAACTGAACCCCAACTGGTAAGGCATATGACTCAGTTGACAGGCCTACCCTTACGTGAATTCTACAGGAATTGGAACTGGACTAGAAACAGCCATCGTTTAGACCTCACATTTTCGTATGAAATATATTAACATATAATCTGCTGCAAGTTGTTTTTGTCAGAGACATTGCGAAGTTAATATCTGACTAGTGAAGGACGCTTTGAGATGTTCTTAGGTGATACTAAAACCCGTAAATGAAATCTAAATAAGGCCTACCGCAAGAATCAATTTCATCTCCACTTTTTAAAACATATACATCCATGACCTACCAACAACTACGTCTACAAAGTTCATCTATGCTGACGATATTCCAGTAAAAATGAAATGTCGTATGGCTTTTAGTGCCGGGATATCCCAGGACGGGTTCGGATCGCCAGGTGCAGGTCTTTCTATTTGACTCCCGTAGGCGACCTGCGCGTCGTGATGAGGATTAAATGATGACGAAGACGACACATACACCCAGCCCCCATGCCATTGGAATTAACCAATTAAGGTTAAAATCCCCGACCCGGCCGGGAATCGAACCCGAGACCCTCTGAACCGAAGGCCAGTACGCTGACCGTTCATCCAACGAGACGGACGATATCCCAGTGGTAACACAGGACAGGAATTATGAAGATGGGGAAAACGCCCTTACCGTAGACGTGGGGAAAATGTCCGCGTTTATCAAGTCCTGGAGATTGATTTCCTGTACCACCAGAAATGGTTCTTTTTGCTTCCATCTTTCAAATCGCGTTGCGAACTATGAACCATCATGAAGCTAGTTTTAAGCCTTTGTTGAGCGCTCTAAGAGTACGAATTACATAGCGTAAGCTATCACGTCTGATGCATTCAATTTATGTGCCATGGTTTATAAAAGCATTTTTGTATCAATTTGGATGTGACGAGATTGTACCAAATTGTAGTGAATAGACATGTTTGTAATAATTGGTCCTAACCTATCATGTGTTCCATGAAACAATTTTCCTTTCTCTAAAAAGTAAGTGGCGTCTTTGTTAAATATGATACGCAATACTCCAGCGACAGGTATAAGTGTGAATATATTTTGTACAGTAGAGTAACATGCCATAATAAATATCAGAGAAGTGGAAACGCCTCCTTAAAACACTGTTACTTTTTATTTAGAGGGGGCGATCATCAGGAAGATGGATACTGACATTCTGCGTGTCGGTGCGTGGAATGTTAGAAGTTTTAATCGTTGTGGTAGGTTAGACAATCTGACAAGGGAGATGGATAGACTGAGGTTAGATGTAGTTGGTATAAGTGAAGTACGTTGGCTCGAAGAACAGGATTTTTGGTCAGGCGACTACAGAATTATCAACAAAAAATCGAACAGGGGAAATGCAGGAGTTAGTTTAATGATGAAAAAGAAAATAGGGCAGCGGGTAAGCTATACGACCAGCATAGTGAAAGAACTATTGTCGTCAAGATAGACACCAAACCAATGCCCACCACAATAGTGCAGGTCTACATGCCTACTAGTTCAGCGGATGATGAGGAAATAGAAAGAACATATGAAGAGATAGAAGATTTAATACAATATGTAAAAGGTGACGAGAATCTAATTGTGATGGGAGACTGGAATTCAGTGGTAGGCCAAGGAAGAGAAGGTAATGTAGTAGGAGAATTCGGATTGGGACAAATGAACGAAGTCGGCTGGTTGAATTCGGCACTGATCATAATTTAGTCCTTGCCAATACTTGCTTGAAACACCAAAAACAACGGCTGTATACCTGATCGATAACTAGGGACACTGGAAGGTATCAAATATATTTTGTTATGGTTAGGCAGAGATTCATACACCAGGTGTTGGATTGCAAAATTTTCCCAGGAGCAGACGTGGACTCTGACCACAACTTGTTGGTCAAGAAGTGCCATCTGATGTTGAAGAAATTGAAGAAAGGAAGGAATGCAAGGAGATGGGATCTAAAATTGAAAGAAAAGAATGCGAGGGATTGTTTCAAGGAACATGTTGCACAAGGAGTAAATGAAAAGGCTGAAGGATATACAAATAGAGGAATAGTGGATAGTCATGAAAAATCAAGTCAGTAAATCTCTGAAGAAATTTTAGGAAGGAAGAAAACGATCAACTAAGAATCAGTGGATAACTCAGGAGATACTAGACCTGATTGATGAACGACGAAAATACAAGAATGCTACAAATGAAGAGGGCAGAAAAGAATACAGGCGATTAAAGAATGAAGTCGATAGAAAGTGCAAGGTAGCTAAGGAAGAATGGCTGAAGGTGAAGTGCAAGGATGTCGAAGGTTGTATGGTCCTAGGAAAGGTAGATGCTGCATACAGGAAAATCAAGGAAACCTTTGGAGAAAGGAAATCTAGGTGTACGAATATTAAGAGTTTAGACGAAAAGTCACTTCTAGGGAAAGAAGATCAAATCAGAAAGCTGGCAGGAACATGTCCAACACTTGTATCAAGGTACCGGTAAAGAGGTAGATGATTTGGTTCTTGAACAAGAAGAGGTTGTTAATGCTTATGAAATGGGAGACCCAATTTTGAGGTCAGAGTTTGACAGTGCTGTGAAAGACCTAAGTAGGAACAAGGCGCCTGGAATTGATGACATTCCCTCTGAATTACTGACTGCATTAGGAGAAACCAGCATGGGAAGATTATTCCATCTAGTCTGTAAGATGAGACAGGAGAAATGCCAGGCGATTTTCGGCAGAATGTTATTGTACCTATTCCCAAGAAAGGCGGTGCTGACAAGTGTGAAAACTACCACAGCATTAGTTTAATATCTCATGCCTGCAAAATTTTAACACGTATTATTTACAGAAGAATGGAAAGACAAGTTGAATCTGAGTTGGGAGAAGAGTAATATGGCTTCAGAAGAAATATAGGAACACGTGAAGCAATCCTGACTTTACGTCTGATCTAAGAGGATCGATTTAAGAAGGACAAGCCTACGTACATGGCGTTCGTAGATATAGAAAAGACATTCGATAAAGTTGATTGGACCAAGCTATTTATGATTCTGAAGGTAATTGGGATCAGATACCGAGAACGAAGAATTATCTACAAGCTGTATAAAAATCAGTCTGCAGTGATAAGAATCGAGGGATTTGAGAAAGAAGCAGCAATCCAGAAAGGAGTGAGGCAAGGCTGCAGTTAGTTCCCTCCTCCTTTTCAATGTTTACATAGAACAGGCAGTAACGGAAATCAAAGAGGAATCTGGTAAGGGAATCACAATCCAAGGAGAGGAAATCAAAACCTTGAGATTTGCCGATGACATTATTATTTTATCTGAGACTGCAGAAGATCTCGAGAAGCTGCTGAATGGTGTGGACGAAGTCTTGGGTAAGGAGTACAAGATGAAAATAAATAAGTCCAAAACAATAGTAATGGAGTGCAGTCGAACGAAGGCGGGTGATGCAGGAAATATTAAATTTGGAAATGAAGTCTTAAAGAGTAGATGAATATTGTTATTTGGATAGTAAAATAACTAACGATGGCAGAAGTAAGGAGGACATAAAATGCAGACTAACACAAGCAAGAAAGGAAAAGAAATTTGCCCACTTTAAACATTGATATGCGAATTAGACGGATGTTTATGAAGACTTTCATTTGGAGCGTGGCATTGTATGGAAGTGAAACATGGACGATAACTAGCTCAGAAAGAAACAGAATAGAAGCTTTCGAAATGTGGGTTTACAGAAGAATGCTGAAAGAGACATGAATAGATATAATCACGAATGAAGAGATACTGAATCGAATTGGTGAGAGGAGATTGATTTGGCTAAATTTGACGAGAAAATCCTCTTAAGACACCCAGAACTTAATCAGTTGATTTTTTGAAGGAACTGTAGGCGGTAATAACGGTGGGGTAGACCAAGGTATGAATATGAAAAGCAGATTAGAGCAGATGTAGGATGCAATAGTTACGTAGAAATGAAAAGGTTAGCACAGGATAGGGTGACATGGAGAGCTGCATCAAACCAGTCTATGGACTGCTGACTCAAACAACAACTACTTTTTCGGTTTATGGAGGCGCCGAGGTGCTGGAATTTTGTCCCACAGGATTTCTTTTACGTGCCAGTAAATCTACCAACACGAGGCTGACGTATTTGAGCACCTTCAAATACCACCGGACTGAGCCAGGATCGAACCTGCCAAGTTGGGATCAGAAGCCCAGCATGTCAACCGTCTGAGCCACTCAGCCCGGCAGAAACATTTGATGTCTAAAACCAAACCAAACCAAACCAAACCACATGGCGCAACAGCCCCGAAGGGTCTTGGCCTACCAAGTGACCGCTACTCAGGCCGAAAGCCTGCAGATTACGAGATGTCGTGTGGTCAGCACGACGAATCCTCTCGGCCGTAATTCTTGGCCTTCTTTATCGGGGCCACTATCTCACCATCAGATGGCTCCTCAATTGTAATCACGTAGGCTGAGTGGACCTCGAAGCAGCCCTCAGATCCAGGTAAAAATCCATGACCTGGGCGCGAATGGAACGCGAGGCCTCCGGGTAAGGGGCAGACACGCTAGTCCTACACCGCAGGGTGGCCACATTTGATGTTTTCCAGGCAAAATTAATTAAAACAGCCACAGACGCCCAAGAGAGTTTCGATTTACTCTGCCATCTAGTAGGCCAAGAGGGAAACGTACGTCGAAAGTGACGAGCAGGCAGGCAGATGGCGTCCAATTAAAATGTCTGCACTTGGTAGCTGAGGCCCTACGATAATTACTATAAATGTTATTATTATTATTTATCAAAGTGTATCTCAGGCCAACACTTTTACAAAAGTCGACAAACCTCAAGAGCATTGTCCCTCTAGCACAAATCATCAAACCTATTACTTCAGATACAGTTTAATGTCATTGATATATACATGTTTTATCTCAGCAGAGAAGAAATAAAATACCGTTAAGACCAGAATTAGAGACATCTCGAACTATGAACCTGTCAGGAAAGTGTATGCACAGCTAGAAAATCTTGAATGCCAATCCATATCCAACATCCTTGAGCAGATATGACAAGTAAGATAGTTTTTAATTTTATCCTTTCTTAATCTTTTTTTTTTTGCTAGTTGTTTTACGTCGCACCGACACAGGTAGGTCTTACGGCGACGATGGGACAGGAAAGGGCTAGGAGTGGGAAGGAAGTGGCCGTGGCCTTAATTAAGGTACAGCCCCAGCATTTGCCTGGTGTGAAAATGGGAAACCACGGAAGACCATTTTCAGGGCTGCCGACAGTGGGATTCGAACCTACTATCTCCCGAATACTGGATACTGGCCGCACTTAAGCGACTGCAGCTATCGAGCTCGGTTCTTAATCTGTTGTCGGGCTGAATGGTTCAGACGATTGAGGCGTTGGCATCTGATCCCAACTTGGCAGGTTCGATCCTGGCTCAGTCTGGTGGCATTTGAAGGTGCTCAAATACGTCAGCCTCGTGTCGGTAGATTTACTGGTTACATAAAAGAACTCCTGCGGGACTAAATTCTGGTGCCTCGGCGTCTCCGAAAACTGTAAGTAGGGCCTAGTAATATTATTATTCTTAATCTGTTTAAATCAGGGTTGAGTTTCCCTCGGACTTAGTAAGGGATCCCACCTCATCCACCTCAAGGGCAGAGTCCTGGAGCGTGAGACTTTGGGTCGGGGAGAAACAATTCGGGAGGAGGACCAGTTCCTCACCCAGGAGACCTCACCTGCTTATGTTGAACAGGGGCTTTGTGGGGGAGGGGAGAAGATGAGAATGGATAGACAAGATAGATAAGGAAGAGGGAATGAAGCGGCCGTGCCCTTAAGTTCGGTACCATTCCGGAATTTGCCTATAGAAGTGAGAAACCACGGAAAACTACTTCGAGGATGGCTGAGGTGGGAATCGAATCCTTCTCTACTCAGGGAAGGCTGAGTGAACTCTGTTCCATCCTTCGTAGCACTTTTCAAATTTTGTGGCAGAGCCGGCAATACACCGGGCCTCCTGGGGTGGCAGCTAATCATACTAACCATTACACCACAGAAGCGGACTCCCTCTGTTTAGGTCTATAAAACATGACTTTTGCAACAGAAGCGGTATACTATTCGGCATTATTCTGCTTCATATTGTTCATAGGAGAGATGCGCAAGTTAAGCACCTAAAAAATTAAATGTCTTTTAGTTCGTACTTCATAATTTATGGCAATCTTTAAAGTAATTATTATATTCCTGGTAGTCATTGATTACAAAGCATGTTGTTCCACGCATTTTATGCAAACACCGTGTTGAACACATTTAATTACGTGTGTCCTTGAGAAAAGGTTTCAGTATTTGCAGCGGAGGCAGTACACAACAGACGAAGAGAAAAGGTCCTATGAACTTTGGTGCAAACCCAATATTTCGGAGTTATGGTCGACTCCCATTACTATCAATGATCACGATGTTCCAGTAATTTTTGGAAAAGACGGAACTACGTTCCTACACACACATTGGTCGTAAACGACTGAAAATGTGGTACATACATGATGAGGCACCGGCCCATTTTGTCTTAGGTTTAGGTGATGCATTACATGAATCTTCCATGAGTGATGGCCTGCCCGTTCGCCTGACCTTAACCCTTTAAAATGTTTGCCTTTGAGGACATGTAAAGACCATGGTGTATGCGGTCCCCGTAAATGATGTGGATACATTACGAGAACGCGTGTTCAATGCTTGTGATGCCATTCGGCAACAGCCAGGGATATTCCAACGAATGCGTGATTGCATGCGACGTAGGGTGGATGGCTGCACTATAATAGATGGTGTTCACATCGAGCACATATTGTGAAGAGTAGATCAAAGACATGGTGATCATTGATTATAGTGGTAGAGGACCATGACTCTGAAGATATTGAGTTTGCGACCACTGTTTATAGGGCCTTTTTGGCTTCGTTTGTTGCGGACTGGTTCCTCTGTGGATATTGAAACCTTCTTCAAGACATCCCGTACATGTGTTGTACCGTAGTTATGGACGTGTAATGTACACCTCTTCAGGCTTGCGCTATCTGATAGCCTACGTCCGCATCGGAGGTGGCTTGCATGTGTAGGTGCCTAGATAGGAGGTTAGGTGGGCGCACTGTCCGGAGCTGTGCTAGTTGCTCTCAAGACGAGGACGATTTAAAAATGACTCTGTTACGAATCAGCGAGTGAATCTCTAACCAACAAGGGATCAAATAGCTGTTGACTATGCTTGGCTGACTTGTATGGAGATACCATCGGTCTAATAGAGTGAGAACGGTTATTTTCCTGGCATTCGAGTTGTTCCGAATCTTGTGCGAAGTCTGAGTTTAGGAAGTGGAGGGATTGTAGCCATATACGGCAATAGACTTTCAACATTCCTGACTCAGTAGAAATGACTGGAAACAGGCTGAGGATTTTTTTTTCACAATTGAATTGCACTTTTCCAAATTCCTGCGCTACCTCTTCTCAAAGATTTTTGGGGACAATGGTATGTTTGTGTAGCTCATGTGGCGAGTTCTACAAGGCTTCTCTTTCAAACACTACTGACAAAAATAACTCATCCATTTTCCAGCTAAAAGTGAGCCAAACGTTACGTAACAGGTACGTCAAATACAAAAAAATGTCCATGTTTTTACCTGGATAGAAGCTTGGAAAAGCTGCCCAGTTCGTTCGCTAGGACAGACGCTTAGCGACTACCCAGGGAGCTAAGCCAAGCCTAGCGCTCGGTGCGCCCACTTCCATTCGTTCTTGGGAGTTCGTTCGCTTGGATGAATTACCCTAGCGACTATCCACCATCTAGGCGCTAAACAAGCCACCTCTGGTGTGGACGTAGCGCTCGTAACACTTGGTTCTCATGCATGCACAACTGTCAGGCAGCCCGGACTTTGACATGCCCGATCTAAATCCTATTCAATTGAAACTGTTACCGTATTTTCGTGTGGAGCAGAAAGAGGTGAAAGAAGGTGCTGGGTGGAATGGGTCTATCTACTATATCAAGGATTAACTTAAAACTTTAAAAATGAAGGTTATATTTCTTTTCAAATCGCAAACTTAACAACAAGCTTCTTCACTAGGTGAAAAAAAGAAAGGTCAGGTACAATTACAATCTTGATACAAGAATTGGAAAACCCAAAGAATAGAGAATTTAACAGTTTCAGGCTTTAAGCCCACAAATTTCCAACTTTACAATATCGCCAATTAGCATTTACATAGACAAGGAGAGAAATCTCTCAAAACAGAGCACCTTCCTCCAACCGATACAAATTTTACAGCCTACCAAAGGCACCTCTCAATGTTACAGAAAATTTAGCAATCTCAGAAAAGAGCTTACATGCATTTTAACCAAGGAGACTGCGCTCCCAATTTCTTACAGCCTATTCGAGGCAACATTATACAAAATCTAATACTTTCCGGCCTCTCTAGGCCCAACCTAACATTTACAATTGGTACCTATTATCCAAACTACTGGGCCTTCGTGGAAAAAGGAACAGGTTAAATTACTGGCCCAAACACAAAATGTATGGAGGTATACACTTGTGCTACTAGAAAATTTAGTGTAAAACCCTAATTGGGCTCGCGGCCCGGTGATACGGAGGCTAATCCCAAACTACTGAAGTGACTAGAATGAACAAGTTACTTGGAAATTTAAAGGAGAAAAACGGTTACAAAATCGTAGCCACCTCAAGATAAATTGAAGGGGAACTCGAGAGGGTAAAGCACTCTCTATCCCCAATTTACAATTAAAGTCTTTATGAAATGTTTACATTAGCCGAAATGAGGTTTGCAATTTAGAAAACAGGAGGTTACATAGTTAGAAATTAGAACCTTCCCCTCGTGTAAGTCTGTGGAGGTAGTACAGAGAGATATGCTTGGTGGCCATCACCTTGGCTGTTGAACTGCCTGGTGAAGAATGAGGCGCCCCGCGTCCTGTCTTAACACACACACTCTCAGAAACACAGGGATCAAAAACAAAGTAGCTTGAAAAGCCTCAGCTTATATACCCGACGGGACGATTCGAGAGGGTTCTGGACTAAATCCGGACACACCCTCTCATTTTTATTGGCCGAATTCAAAAGGTACAAGAAACCTATTATTGGCTGAAAAGTAATTACAGAAAATTCATGATTGGCCAGATTAAAAAACTGGAAGAATGAGTAAGAAGTGTTGCAAACCTTGAAATAACAAAATAAATGAAAGTTAATTTAGTTGAGAAAACATCATAACGATAAACTTTAAACCACTAATTCTTTTACCTTGCACCAGTGTTTGTAATGACATCTATGGAGAAAAGCTTAAACTTCTTGAAGTAAACAAACACAAAACAAATAAATCCAGTCAGTTTAGGCAACTTCAAAATAACTCATTACTCAATAATTCACTGGTGACATCTTCTGGTCAATGTCCCAACTTCCTGCCGTAGCTGTTTCACGTTTTGTTAGAGAGAACGTTCCTTAAGGAGCTTCTTTTAAAATTACGGGGTTGAGGTACACAGAAACAAGGGCAGTAATAATTCCTGTAGTTGGAGGGATGAGAGACGTGCATATCCGTGATCAGCCTCTTCCCACAGTCGGTTGATATTTATTGTCAGGGCGTTTATGCACTCTTTTTCAACATTATAATTCAAGTGTCATTGTTTAACGGCGAGTTCCGGTTACTGAATAGTTTATGGAAACAATGTGACATTAATGTACCTAGTACAGTTAGTTGTGATACAGAGATTCCCGAAAGCTGTGTTATTATCGGTGACCTGGTGATCTTCAAACGCAAGAGAATTGGGCTACCTGAGTTCAACACAAGTGGGTGCTGTTCTAACACATGTGAGAACTTCCCTGACCTTAATGCGAAGACAATGGAGCGTCTAATGTCGCACTGTGTGATGAGGCTGGGGATTAATTAGGACTGAACATGGAGAAACTATCTCCAACATTCGGCAAGCCTCCTTTCTCTATGTTCTCACAGTTCTAGTGTGAATTTAGTCTGTGCTCCGCAAGGAACAGTCACAGCTGATACTTATCAATGTGTTGTCGTGGACACTTGCGATGGACACGGTGACTGAACCGAATCGTACAATGTTTCTGAACAGCTCAAATTGTTTCGCAGGGAACAGTGGCGGCTGTCCGCAATCAGGCTGTGATTGCCGAAGTTCGATTAACAGAGAAGATGATGGTGCTGGACCACGAACCTACTACGCTGGCGTAGCAGGGGGAGAGGTGATACTCCCACGTGGCGCGTCCCAGGTGGCGGATAGGGGGGTCCTAACCGGCTTGCCGGCGGACTTGAGGGAAATAAAATACCTCTCGCGGACCAAACACACTACCCCCTGCGGGTGGGGGCGCACATGTAGCATACACCCGCGGTATCCCCTGCCTGTCGTAAGAGGCGACTACAAGGGGCTCTCAACTTGGGTGGAGTGTGGATTGGCGACCACGGGGCCCTTAGCTGAGTCTTGGCATTGCTTCCATTTACTTGTACCAGACTCCTTCCTTTCGTCTCTCCTGTCCGACCTCCCTTGGTCAACTCTTGTTCCTTTCCGACCCCGACGGTATTAGAGCATTCGAGGCCTAGGAGGTCTTTCATTTTCACGCCCTTCGTGGCCCTTGCCTTTCATCGTCCGTTACTTCATTTTTCGCAGTGACGGATCCCTTCGTTCTTTTTCTTTTTTCTCTCTCTCTACCCCCTGTGAGTGGGGGACGCAGACGAAAAATACACCCAAGGTATTCCCTGCCTGTCGTGAGAGGCGAATAAAAGGGGCGCCCAAGGGATGATTGAATTAGAACCATGAAACTACTTTTGGTTCGTACCATCACGCGGGGAACACCATGGGTTGCCTGTACTTGCCAGTAGTAATACTATATTAGGTACGAAACAGGTTTGTCATTAGTAGCAGCAATGAGTTGGTTCTCCTGTGGGTTTCCAGTACCCGTGAGTCGTACCCATGTGAGCAACACCGCGGGTCTGGGCGTTGCCTGTGAGTTGTACCACTATATGAGCGACACCGTGGGTCTGCGTTGCCTATGATTAGTACCCACTATGTGAGGAACACCACGGGAATATCGGCGCCCGTGACTAGTACACCTAGGTGAGGAACCTCATCGGTTTGCGTTGGCTATGAGTGGCGCCATTGTGTGAGAAACACCATAGGTCTGCGTTCCCTGTACGACGTACAATACTTGTGAGTAGTACCATCATGTGTGGAACACCGTGAGTCTTCGCTCCTTTTGATTAGTACCTCAACATGACAATACCATGGTTCTACTTTACTAGCGATAAGTACCATTCTGAGGAGCCTTTGACCTGGATTTTGGACCCCTTTAGACATCAAGCATCCTCGATTCAGGATTGTGCTTTATAAGTGGTCCCTTGGTCAGTAATACTATTATTTATGGCCTTTTTGAGTCGGATCCACTGGTTTTTTTTGTTTTTTCGGGTTCATATCCATCCATTCATTCTTCATGACTTTTTTTATTTTGGTCAGTGGATGTTCTTGAACTTTTTGTTTGTCATTTCATTTCGTACCATTAGGGGCCGATGACCTCGATGTTAGGCCCCTTTAAACAACAAGCATCATCATCATCATCATCGATAGTGCTGGAAATAAATACATCGACTGATATTTCCTCAAGGCACATATTAGTAGCAGTATGCCAATTTGCCTCTTCTGTGATGTAAAATGTCAGAGAACCAACAATTTTACTATCAAAATTTGCCGAATTAAAATGGGAAAACTGACCATAGATTTAAAAAAGTATTGCAGGAATGTTGGGGACAGTACAAACCCCATCCCCGAGGCAAGGGATTTAACCATTCAAATTTGAAATCCCCGGTACGGCCAGAAGTCGAACCAGGGACCCTATGATCAGAGGACCAGTACGTCAATCATTCAGCCAAGGACTCGGATTATTATTATTATTATTATTATTATTATTATTATTATTATTATTATTATTATTATTATTATTATTATTATTATTATTATTATTATTATTATATATTGAACCCATGACCTTTGTGCCCTAAGAATTTTAAGTATGAAAAGTTACTACATGAGACCCCATGTCAATTGTGATGAGGAGCTTGAACATTTCTTGATATCACGGGAGTGATACGTGACAAGGGGGTGGCTACCTTCATTCCCACGCGATGATACGTGACGTCATTCGCACGTGTCGGCAGCGGAAGGATACAGAAGAAAGTTTATGTAGAATAAATATAATTAACCCATTAATGCCCAGAAAATATTTTTTTCGAGTGTTCTTGTACTTTTTTCAACATTACATCTATAACTGATCCTTGAAGCAAGAATACTTAAAAAATCCGAATATTTCAATTTTAAGGACCATTTTTTGGCGTATGATATATCATATGCTGGGCAGTAGGGGGTAACATATTACACCAAATATAGTTATGATTTACTAAGAACAAAAATAATTTATTGCAACATAAATTAGAACTAAAAACAGAATATTGATCTTATAGATAGAATTTAAATAATTCAGAACCCTCTGGGGCAAGGAATACTCGTGGGGAAAGTCCCTACTTCCCATCTATCATACGATGTGTTAGCATGATCTGAAGCGAATTTTGAAGCCTACTGTTGTTTTTGTAATACAACAGAAACTTATTAGTAACAGTAACCACAGAAAACATCGTATTGTTTGTTCTCATGATTCTCTCCATCACCATTTAGTAATCACTTCATCGTATGGAACTGAACAAAGCACTGGAGTGAACTTACTGACACTCCACTCTTGACCGCATGATGGTTCTGGCACATCTCTATCTGTAAACTTCACTGACTTCTTAAGCTCCTTGTTTACCCAATTTCTTACTTTCTTTTGTGGATTCCTGGATTTATTCCATTCGGAAGATACATCAGTGGATTCTGTAATTTTAGGAGCCTTCTGTAGTGGTACTTGATTCTCATCAGCTGCAGTAAATACTCTCTCTGAATTTTCAAAAATGCATACATCGAGTCACTCTTTTAAGCCACACGGAGTTTTCTTTACCCTCTGACCTCGATTTCCTGTCTAAGTACACCCTTCCTTACATGCCAAGCTGTAGCACAATCATCATCATCATCATCACTAGGCCCATCGTCTTGATCACTGTCATTGCCATCAACAGCTCCCGTAAGCACTAACCATATTTCATCTGCTTCTGAAAATGGGTCATTATCACAATCACCATTTTCTAAGCTGTCCAGAATGTTCAGAATGACCTCCCCATCTGTTATTGTATTTTATCTGAAATTGAAAAATTTCATCTTGCGAATGCCCAGCGTATGATATTTCATACGTTAAAAGATATTTGTGTTTGAAGGCCATCTCGATCAGTGAAGATAGTAACTATCATACGAGGTCAAATCCTCATACTATTCCCGTAACAAATATACTGAAATATGATTAATTTTTCATAGCTCAATTCCACAATAATTATAAATACTCACCGGTGCGTTATTTTTGTCGGCCTGCTGCGCTACCCGCACTTTCTTGCCAACTATCATCGTAACAGGAGGAAAACAATAATGACATTAGCTAGGAAACATTATTTGCGTCCCTGATGCGCTAAATGGTACCTTTAAAAATTGCAAAACAGTCACGGTGACTTAGATATAATGCAATTTGGAAAGCACGTTTTGCGTATGATAAATCATACGGTGGGCATTAATGGGTTAAATGAAAGATTTAGTGGTGAATGCAATATAATGAGGGTCCTGTATTTATCTATAAGACACTTGGTCTTTAGTAAGACGGATTTGAGACTGCTAAGCCGTTCCTGTGGATTATTTCAGATGGACGCGCGTATCTAGCTTACCCACGCTAAGTCGACAAAAAGTAGTGCCTATCAAATGAGGTCATTTAACTGGTTAATTTAATGAGAATAAATGTTAAATGTCCAGGAACACTACCGCTAGCAATGTAGCAAGTATGTGGTTACATCAAAAACTCTTTTAAATACAGTTCATTTAAGTCGAAAAAGTTACGCAAATTTTCTTGGCGGCAAAGGGAAAATGCCTGGCGAGAGGGGGTACTGTCTATAAATAAAAAGGGACGCCATGTTGAAACTCCCTGCATTATGTATTGTGAGGCTGAAGACAGAGGGTTGAACTGTTCTGTAAATCGATCGACAAGTAGACTAAGTCCAACCAACAGATTTTAGCCGATGTGGCTGGGGTCTTGACTCCATGTGGAGATAGTTTTTTTGAGCAGAAGTAATTGTATAAAAAGGACGGTCAAGATACCGAAGAAGTATTTATAAATTTTTGTGTGGTAAAGAAAGTAATTCGTGTGTGGGTAATAAATACTATCAGTTGAGTGCGATCAACAAGAACGACTAGTGAAGGGCATTTCTTTTTTTATGCTTTATTTCCAGGAAACAAGAATAATAAAAATGCTATGTAAAGCCAAAAATGTAAAAATGTCTGAATAAATGAAAAGAGGTCGGAGGTGAGCCCAAAGATGAACGCTGACGTGACCTAAGGTAGGTGCCATGCCATCTTACCGCCTACTATACCTTGTTTTATGATGTCAAACTTATATGTATTTGAAATGGGTATTTATGACGCAGTTGGTCACCCATATGTTTTTTCGTAAATGTCAGAAATGTGACGAAAGGTCACTGGTTTTATTTTCTGCTTGGATACATTTTTAAAGTATTGCGAGGGCCGTGTAGTGTTGTAAAAAGTTATTAATGAGGGTTTCGAAGTGACATCACGTCCAAAGTAGATCGCCATTTCCGTGTGTTTATTGCCTATATTTTGTGATGTCAAATTAAGATGTTTATTCGACGTAAAATTTTCTGTTGGAATTTTGATGGAATTGGTGCAGAAGGGATCCGTGATTACCCATTTTAAATCGGATGGAAGCGCTGTGAGTAATGTTGAGTAATGCAGATCGGTGAATTTGTCACGAAGGGTAACGTATTCTATGTCCGTTTAAACCGTGTCTGAGTGACAATATTAACAGTAAATTTATCATCATTTTTTGTGAAAATCCAGTTTTAAAATACGAGATCATTTTATGCGAAGTTGTTCATTATTAAAGTATTTGTGCGTGATTAGGCGTCGTGGATTCTAGTAAGGATATTTATTCCAGTTCTTTTGTTAGTGAGAGTCGTCGAGTTTGAGAGGTTAGATTTGTCGTGTGAGTTGAGATAGAATTTGCGAATCAGGTGATTGGAAACCTGTAGATGATGCCGGGACTTTGGTGTGAGCCGAAGGAAGATTTTATATGTTTGGGATGGAATTGAGTGAGAGAATTCACGCCGGTGTTAATTTGTGACGCGTACAATTATTGTGGGACATTTAAAAGTAAATCTATGTGCATATTTGTTTGGTCAGAATATCGTATTTTGTTCTATTTTGCGATGTCAAAGGGGTTCATTCTTTGAAGCCAGTCATGTATGACGAAGACATGTGTTTCATGTCGAAACTGACAGACAGCGGAGGGTCGTCTGTGTCGATACCGCCAGCTGATCGATAGGGGACAGTTAGTATAACGGAAGGTGTGTAGAGAGTTACGTATTGAAACGAGATTGCATTCTTGACAGCGGATATCATTAACTGCGGGACCTAGTTGAAATTTTCATCCGGGAATAACGTGTAGGTTATTAGATACTGTGAGTTTGTTTAATTGAGATTGTAATGTATATTTGAAACTACGAAGTTAGAGTATAATGAGCAAGGTTAGCCTATTTCAGGGTTGTCCAAAATATAGAGTGGTGGTAGTGATGATTGTTTGTTTGTGAGGGTGCACAAACTTTATGAAATGTCATGACAAGATCTGACATCGTAATCGGCTTACATTATACGGCGAGTTACTTTTGGTTTGTACTTGATTATTAGGGTTATCCAAGTATTAATAATGGCTAGGGTTAGATTAGATATAAAGTGTGATGTCATGAAACAAGATATAATACTGGAAATGAATGATGTAAATTTTTTCCAGCTGCAAAATAACGATAGATGATAAACATTAAACATGAAATGAATATAACTGCGTCAAACATTGAGTAGGGACTTGTGAAAGAAACCATTAACTTATTTAATTATTAAATTCAGTGGAACCGTATTTGTGAAATAACTTTAAAGCAAGCGAATAACTTGGAGATGCATTCTGGAAATCTTAGTTTATTTTTCTGGGAATATTTAAATGTTGACGTAACGATTAAGGGAACATATCCGAAGGTAATGGATTTTACTGCCACAAAGTATTGTGAGCGTTGTTGTTATTGCATTATTTGACTTTTATTGATTGAGCAGTAAATGTGCTGGGGTTAGTAAAGTGGAAACTTTGGTCATCAACCGATGTAACTTAATTGTGTTTAGCCTTCAGCTTAGAAACTCGGATGGTCATGGGGTCATCAACCTCAGGGACTTAGATTAGGGCCATATGCCACTGTAGCATCATTTTCCTTGCGGTCATATCCACAATGACTTTAAAGTAACTGAGAAGTTTAGAGGTCGGTCCATGACATAGTCGCAGGTCACGTCGATTCAATTAAGGGTCCATGCCATATAACCACTGTGTGGCACACACCGATTGGCCTGCCGGAATTATACCCAGAGTCCAGAGTTCGTGTTACGAGGGCTGGACCATAAAGAATTATTATTATGGTACATGCAGTTTCACATGGAAGCCGAATTTAAGGATCTCCAGACTTTGTTTTCTTTATTAAATATGAGACAATGGTTTCTAGTAAGGATGCCCATCAGGCAGTTAAGTCAAAGGCTCAAACCAGCGTTCGGCCCCTCTGTGTAAAATGATTGCGGTGTTAAGTGGACAAGATAGAGTCCGAATTATACATGGATTATAAAATATTAGTTTCTTCAGTAAATATTTTCCAAAATAAAATACAATATTTTATGAATATACCTTTCATTTGAGTAAATATATTAGGATTACTGAACCCTACCTTTACCTCAGCAAGTGACGAAGAACCCGAAACGACCCAAGAGACAGATCTCATGAAATTTTCCTGATAGGTAAGGAAGGTAGGTATCCTTCAGGATGGACCAAAGGGTTCAATATGTATTTGTTTTACAATTTGATTTACGTCGCACCGACGCAGATAGGTCTTATGGTGACAATGGGATGGACAGTGGGGTTCGAACCCGCTATTTCCCGAATGCAAGCTCACAGGTGAGCGCTTCTCTCCCGATAATAATAATAATAATAATAATAATAATAATAATAATAATAATAATAATACCGAGCTCGATAGCTGCAGTCGCTTAAGTGCGGCCAGTATCCAGTATTCTGGAGATAGTGGGTTCAAATCCCATTGTCAGCAGCCCTGAAGATGGTTTTTCGTGGTTTCCCATTTTCACAGCAGGCAAATGCGTGGGCTGTACCTTACTTAAGGCCACGGCCACTTCCTTCCCACTCCTAGCTCTTTCCCGTCCCATCGTCGCCGTAAGACCTATCTGTGTCAGTGCGACGTAAAACAAATTGTAAAAAATACTACTACTACTACTACTAATAATAATAATAATAATAATAATAATAATAATAATAAGAAGAAGAAGAAGACCTGAAGCATTATATGCAGCAGAATATTTAACACTTCGAAAACATAGCCTGCTTGAATAACTGGCAATTAAGGAAAGGAGGATTATCCGAAAAATTCTTGGTCCCAACCTTCAAGATGGTGTTTACAGACTTCGGAGTAACTTAGAAATATACACCCACACTGAAAAGATATCAAGCTTAATCCGGTAAAGAGTGACGTTTACGCTCCCCTCTTCAGATTGCCAGCTGAAATAATCTGTCAACGATTGTTATCCTATATTGTAACGTTCCAGACGTTACAGTGTAATTATGTTAATTTTATTATGTGTAATTAATTCAGGAATTTGACGTCATGATATTTATCTTGGTATGTAATTGTATTATAATTCATGTTTAATCATTTGCTCACTATCATTTCATTACTTTGTAACTACGACTTGTAAACGAGGGCTGAATATCCTCATATTCACTTAGATTCTTGCGACAGTCGGTTAAAATTAACTTGCAGTAGATTTCCTCTATCTTGCCACATCACCGAGGAAGAAGGAAGGACAAATTTAGACATCAAGTTCTGAGAAAAGCGAGCACGTGTTCACGCGTCCTAACGTAAGCTACCGTATTTCGACCAGAATTATTCGAACTGATCACCGCCTATATTTTCAAAGGAGCGTCATGTTGCCATGGATACTGAGTGAAAGGACGAATAGAAGAACAGTTGATATCTTGGTTATGGCCCGTCAACTCTAATATCTGGAGTGGGGAGAGACGTGTCATCTGATTGGACCACGTGTAGCGACCTGTAATTAGCGCGAGAGAAGGTTATAAAAGGGCGTGTTGGAGCTCTTGGCTTCATCTTCTACGAGATCTCTCTGCATTATTATTGATCTTCTACTGGACTTCTACGAGTTCTCTCTGCATTATTATTGATCTTCTACTGGACTTCTACGAGTTATTCTACATCTTCTGCGTGATTTTCTTATTGAGCTTCTACTTGATTTTCTACTTGATTCTTCGTCTCGATACTTAGAAATTCTGAATGAGGGGTGTATAGCCACTCTCATCAGGAATTACGTACAGCACGGCTACAAGACCGGTTTGAACCAGTCTAAGTCAATAGATAGTTTTAATCTAGATAGAAATGAAACTTCAGAGAACATTTTCAGTAAAGTTGGAAGGATTCTTAATTGAGTATCCTCTCCATATAACCCAAGGTGGTTCTTCTAACTATGACTTAGGGCTTATCTCCAATATATGGGATAGAGCATAATAGGGAGTGTTAGTTTTGAAGTCATCTTCCAATTAGTGGTGGGTGCAATTGGCAAGGCAGGAATGGTACTTAGCTGCAGATGAAGAGATCTCAAAGACGACCGATGATGTTCCCGCTACAAGGATGGAAGCTTTCCAAGGACCAGCAGAACAAGACTACATGGTGAGCAAGCGAGTTAAAGATATTGCAAGTTTTCGCGAAGTAGAGTCATTCAATTTTTTGTTAAATTCATTTTCTATTTTAAATTCAGTTCTCGTTAAACCGTCGTCATTTATATTAAATATAATAAATAGTATTTTTCTAGTTCACTTTAATCAATCTGCCTTAATTAGCCTTTTGATTTCTAATTCTCCTGCTTAATGATTAGTGCACTATCACCCCACCCCTGTGATAAGAGTCCGTCCAAGCTTAATTATAAATTTTTATCTTTAAGTCCTCAACTTAAAGATTGGCGCCCTTAGCTTGCTTGGTTGCATTTCTCGTTCGATGATTGTTCTCCGAGAGGGGAAGTCACAATATCGGAAGTCTCAAAATGATTCCTCCTTGGTTGGTGGAGATCGATAAGTATCTTTTAAAGTATGGGATCACAGAAACATACGTTCAACTCAGAACACCATTGACAGGTTCATTAAGAAGCAGTCGCAACTCGACTGAAGCATGTCCATTCTGATGCATGGAAGAAAGCGCACTCCGAAAGGATGAAAACACGATGAGCCCGCAAGAAGACAAACAGTTGAGATCTCACGGTCCTTAGTAGCCCTAACGATGAATAATAATAATAATAATAATAATAATAATAATAATAATAATAATAATAATAATAATAATAATAATAAAAATAATAATAATAATTTATCAGCGGTTACTTGAAGTGTAATTAGACAATGCAGAAATACTGACATTAATCAGAGTCTGTAGAGTCTATAGATAACATATATCATTTTAGGCTGTATACTACAATACGACTTTTGAGATAATGCACACTCCAAGTGCTAGAAAAATAATCACATGTCAATGCGACATTCAGTTTTATCTCCCGTTCTCACCAAATGGAAAACAAACTATTCCAATTCCTTGTTCATTTAGCTGGTTACTACTTGAAACAACTAAAAGCACTTGGTTCAACAGGTTTTGCGTTAACACTCACCATCAATATTCAGGTCGTCTACAGCTTGTAGAACATGTCACATACCTGCAACAAAATAGCAACCATTAATGTACATGCCATGGGTTGAAAAATATAAACATTTCTTAAATATGTACTGGAAAATGGGGCAATCTTTTACGCCAGGAACAAATATGAAGAAATTTATTTAATGCATGGCATAACACACATCACTAAAATACAACAGAAAAAAAGGAAGAAATAACTAATTTCTAAATTAAGTGAAGCCTCTAGAGAATTCACCTCTGTGGAGTAATGGTTACTGGGATTAACTGCCACCCTCGGAGGACCGGTTTTGATTCCTGACTCTGCCACGAAATCTGGATAATGGTACGAGGGCTGGAATGGGATCCACTCAGCCTCGGGAGGTCAGCTGAGCAGAGGGGGTACGATTTCCACCTCAGACCTCCTCGAAATGGTTTTCCCACTTTTCCTCCAGGCAAATGCCGGGATGGTTCCTAACTAAGGCAACGGCCGTTTACTTCCCTCTTCCTTGTCTATCCCTTCAGATCTTCCCCTCCTCGTACAAGCCCCCTGTTCGGCATAGCAGATGAGGCAGGCTTGGTGGTGTACTGGTCCCCCACCCCAGTTGTATCCCTGACCAAATGCCACATGCTGAAGGACACTGCTGCTGAGTCCGAAGGAAAACCAACCTTGGACGGTAAATGGATTAAGAAAGAAAGGAAGAAAGAAATAAAAAAAGAAATAAATAAAAACATACATCATTATAGTCCGTTGTGCCTTTCAGCGTTGAGTCTGAAAGCCTCTGTGAATTTACTAAACGCCACCACAATCCTCTGTTTGTAACTAGACCTGTGGCCTCGTTTAATTCTATATCTTTTATCGTCAAATCGCTAGAAACTGAGTCTAACCATCGTCGTCTTAGTCTCCGTCTACTTCTATTACCGTCCACAACAGAGTCCATTATTCTCCTAGGTAACCTTTCCTCCTCCATTCGCTTCACACGACCCCACCACCGAAACAGCTTCATCTATCGAGTTCATTCCTAACTTAGCCTTTATCTCCTCATTCCGAGTAACCTCCTGCCATTGTTCCCACCTGTTGTACCAGCAATCATGCTTCTTCCTTAAGAAGGAAAGAGAGAAGGAAGGAAGAAATTCTTTAGAGAAATCTACGACAATGTGTACAATAGGTCAGTTTATCTTCGATGACCGAGCAAGTGACTGCGCGGTTTGGGTCAGGTAGCTATCAGCTTGCATTCGGGAGATAGTGGTTCGAACCCCACTGTAGGCAGCCCTGAATATCGTTTTCCGTGGTTCCCATTTTCACACCAAACAAATGCTGGGTCTGTAACTTGATTATGGCCATGATCGCTGCTTTCCCATTCATAGCCCTTTCCTATCCCATCGTCGGTGCGACGTAAAGCAAATTGTATCTACGATGGTTTGTTCAGACCTTGTTCATCTTCGACCACGTTCTGCTACGCCAATTCAGAGTATCATGTTTAATACAGCCAATGAAGAAACTATACTGCCGCTCTGGAGAGTTG
Source organism: Anabrus simplex (assembly GCF_040414725.1). NCBI lineage: Eukaryota > Metazoa > Arthropoda > Insecta > Orthoptera > Tettigoniidae > Anabrus > Anabrus simplex. Next base: position 42,245,699 of record NC_090265.1, read on the forward strand.
TTGATCCATTCTTTCTTCCAGACTAGATTAATATGGGTGTTAGTGTCTGCCAGCTCCTTAGCTTTCCTCACTGGAGGATTTCTAGAACAGAGCCTGTTTACTTCATTGCCTACAGCAGCCATGTCAAGGTCACGGGCTGACTGACAGGTCTTCGTGCATGAGACACAGCTGTTACGAGCGCTAGTCCAGGACGTTATCAGATAGCGCAAGTCTGGAGGGGTGTACATTACATGTTCATGATTATGTTTTTTCTAGTGGCTTTACGTCGCACCGACGATGGGATAGGAAAGGCCTACAAGTTGGAAGGAAGTGGTCGTAATTAAGGTACAGTCCCAGCATTTGCCTTGTGTGAAAATGGGAAACCACGGAAAACCATCTTCAGGGCTGCCGACTGTGGGATTCAAATCCACTATCTCCCGGATGCAAGCTCAGAGCCGTGCGCCCCTAACCGCACGGCCAACTCACCCGGTCATAACTAAGGTACTCCGTGAAATACATGTATATAATCTTACATATGTCCGGCTCCATGGCTAAATGGTTAGCGTGCTGGCCTTTGGCCCAAGGGGTCCCGGGTTAGATTCCCGGCACGGTCAGGGATTTTAACCTTAATTGGTTAATTCCGACGACTCGGGGGCTGGGTGTATGTGTTGTTTTAAGCATTAGAAATCATCCTAGGTAGGGGCTCATGCTCACAGACGCGCAGGTCGCCTATATGGCGTCAAATCGAAAGACCTGCACCAGGCCTCTTCGGAGGCCACACGCCATTAATCTTTTATATAAGGACGTGCGTGATTAAATGTGTTCATCAGGCCGTTTGTATAAAATGCGCGAAACAACATGTTTTGTGATCACGGGCTATCGGGAATATAATAATTACCGGTACTTTAAATATTGCCATAAAGTATGAAATACAAACTAAAATGCATTTGATTTTTTTGGCGGCTTAACATGTTTAACTCTCCTATGAGTATTATGAAGACCGAGCTCGATAGCTGCAGTCGCTTAAGTGCGGCCAGTATTCAGTAATCGGGAGATAGTGGGTTCGAACCCCACTGTCGGCAGCCCGGAAAATGGTTTTCCGTGGTTTCCCATTTTCACACCAGGCAAATGCTGGGGCTGTACCTTAATTAAGGCCACGGCCACTTTCTTCCCATTCCTAGGCCTTTCCTTTCCCATCGTCGCCATAAGATATATCTGTGTCGGTGCGACGTAAAACAAATAGCAGCAACAATATTATGAAGCACAAAATTGACGAATACTATACTGCTTGCCTATCGCTTCTGTTATAGGTGTTGATTCCCATAGGGAACCTGAAATTTTTGTCCCGAGTGAGTAAATTTATAATACTAATATAAATGGTCCGTTACTGGAGATTATAAATTTCAAATGGTAATTCTAATTGGAATTGCTAGGCGGGCATTAATTCCATTGTGGAGTTTTATCTCCCGTATGCAGTTATCAGACTGTGCCACATAAGAGGCTTCTGATAAGTTCACCTGCATATCGTTCCGCTCCCCTTCCCACACCTCCTCGCCCACCGTCCGCCCCGCCACCCCAGCCGCCCCCGCCAGAGATCCCCTTACCCGCTCCGCAACCTCCCTTCTTCCTCCCACCCCTCCCGACCCTGGACCTCCTTCGCCTTCTTGCCACCTCCCTTACCAACATTACCAACTCCCTTTCCTACCTTCTCTCTCCATACTACACCCCCCTTCCACCCACTTTCTCCCCGCACAGTATCTGTAATTCTCTTCTGTATATCTCTGTAATTCACTGTCATTCTCTGTAACGCGCGCCCGAGATACCTCCGTTTTCAATAAAGTCATTCGTCCCCATTTTCCCTGCTGTTCGTAGGGTTTGCCTTCGCGGGGTGCATTGCGGGTTTCGCCCTGGTTTCTCCGCCTTGTTGTGCCGGTGCCCTTACGCCAGTTTCTTTCATTTTTTTCCTCTTCCGGTGTGTACGACACACGCCCACTCGTACCTTGTTTCTCTCTCTTCTTTTTCTCTCTCTACGGCCTAAGAGCTCCTCAGTTGAGCTGATGGCCCGCCCCTCCTCTTTCGACGAGGGGAATGAACTAACTTGTTTAAGTAAGTAAGTTCACTTGCATACACCCCAGCATCAGTGGGTAGGGTCTGACACATCCCACTCTGACGAGTCTAGTGTCAGACCTAAGACGAAATGCTGGTTAATAGAGCAAACGCCTGAAAAGCCAACATCTAATTTTTGATCTGATTATAAATTTTCCAGCTAACTCATTCCTGGTTGTCAGCTTTTCGCCCCCGTGTGCTAAGTTGGGCTCATCAGTTGGTTGGTACCTAGCACACCCACCAAGAAGCACGGAGCAATGTTGTTAGACCTATTCCAGAAAAGGTAGATATTGACAAGTGTGAAAACTACCGCACCAGTAGATTAGTATCTTACGCCTGAAAAATTTTAACACGTATTATTTACAGAAGAATAGAAAGACTAGTTGAAACTGAGTTGGGAGAAGATCCGTTTGGCTTCAGGAGAAATGTAGGAACTCGTGAAGCAATCCCGACTTTACGTCTGATCTTGGAGGACCGAATTAAGAAGGACGAGCCCACGAACATGACTTTCATAGATCTAGAAAAGGCATTCGATAATGTTGATTCGACCAAGCTATTTGAGATTCAGAAGGTGATCGGGATCAGATATAGAGAACGAAGAATTATCTACAATCTGTACAAAAATCAGTCTGCAGTGATAAGAATCGAGGGCTTTGAAAAAGAAGCAGCAATCCAGAAAGGAGTGAGGCAAGGCTGCAGTTCGTTCTCCTCGTTGTTAATGTTTATATCGAACAAGCGGTAAAGGAAATCAAAGATTAATTTGGAAAGGGAATCACAATCCAAGGAAAAGAAATCAAAACCCTGAGATTTGCCGATGATATTGTTATTTTATCTGAGACTGCAAAAGATCTGGGGAAATTGCTGAATGGTATGGGCAGAGTCTTGGGGAAGGAATACAAGATGAAAATAAATAAGTCCGAAACAAAAGTAGTGGAGTGTGGTCGAACAAAGTCAGGTGATGCAGCAAATATTAGATTAGGAAATGATGTCTTAAAGAAAGTAGATGAATATTGTTGATTGGGTAGCAGAAGAACTAACATAGGAAGAAGTACGCAGGGCATAAAATGCGGACTAGTGCAAGCAAAGTAAGCCTTTCCTAAAAAAATATTAAAAATAAATAATAATAATTTGCTCTCTTTGGACATCGATATAGGAATTAGAAAGACATGTCTGAAAAAACTTTTCTGGAGTGTGGCATTTTATGGACGTGAAATATGGACGTGGAATATGGACGATAACTGGCTCAGAAATTAAGAGATTAGAAGCTTTTGAAATGTGTGTTATGGAAGAATTCTGAAGGCGAGATGGGAAGAAGGAATTACGAATGATGTGATTCTGAATCGAATCTGTGAGAGGAGGTCGATTTTGCTAAATTTGACTAAAAGAAGGGATAGAATGATAGGAGACATCTTGAGACACCCAGGACTTGTTCAGTTGGTTTTTAGGGAAGTGTAGGCGTAAACCAAGGTATAAATACGACAAGCAGATTAGTGCATATGTAGGATGTAGTAGTTACGTAGAAATGAGAATATTAGCATAAGATCGGGTGCCACAGAGAGCTGCATCAAAGCAGTCCATCGACTGATGTTTCAAACAACAATATTATCAAAATGCTTGATGTGATCTTAAAGCTAATATCATTTCTTTTTTTTTTCCTTTGACATAAAATTAAAGTAGGTCTATTGCCTGCTGCTTTTAGAAATAAACTGTAGTTGGTAGTACTGTGGCTTACTTCCATTATGTGGTCAGAAGACGGCATTTACTTGAATAAGGAACTTTATTTTAGAGATATTAAAGATTAAGACAGTTCATTCACTCATTGCTTCAACATTTGGTGATTCATTTGAAAAAAAAGGCGTATTTCCAATTTTTGGTAAGAGTTCATCTATTCGCTTATTTGAATCGATTATCCATCCGTCATACTTCGGCCGAAAACTTTATTCATGACGTATCCGATTACTCTATTCGTTACAACTGATGTGTATTTGAAACTCATTCGATTATTTTATTCGAATATTTAAATAATCGGATGAAGGTTATTCGATTATTAAAAGTTTTGGAATTGAACCCAGGCCTTTGGCACTAAATCTAGTGATCAAAAGTCGTATACCAGCACCTCTCCCGCCCTGCCGGACAACATTCTGATGGGGATTTTTTCCACCAGCGGGACTCGAACCGGCTAACCAGAGTGTCAGATCGTTAAAGACATGGGGCTTTAATGATCGTGGCCACGAGGTGGGCATAGATTTCGATTACGGTATTGTGTAATATTTTTTAAATTTATTTATTTATTTCTCCAGATCTAGAGTATTATAACCTTATTGATTCTTACCTGGAGAAAGTATCATGCCTAGACTAGACAAGCTCAATTTTGTGTAATCCAAACCTCACTAATATAGGTACTACTACTAAAATGTTTTCAATCCTCCCGTGAAGTGGGAGGCGGGCATCCTAGACGGTGACGCCGTCTCTCTGGCCAGGAGGCTTGTATCGAAAAAAGAGATGTGCGGAGAAGGTGAGAGGGTAGGCGACCTTGACCTGTAATAGGAACTGTCCCGGCATTCGCCTTAAAGGGGCCCATTCACAGTCGAGCGGGTTGGCGAGCCCGTTCGTGACCTTGGTCGCACTGACCGGCTCGAAGGTGTATGGGGGGTTGTTGAGGGTTGGGCTCGAGGTTGGGTCCGTGTTGGCGGTTCGACTGCTAAACCAGCGAACCCGACCGGTTCGCCAACCCGTCAGTGTGTGTATGGCCACTACCTGACCGGCTCACTGCGGTTTCGTCTGTAGCTTAATTTGGTTTCTGTGTGAGTTAATTAGGCCTACCTCAAATAACAATGACTTTTGAGAAGAATAAGCAGTTCCGGGAAGAATTTATTGAAATGTACCGGGCGAGTCCTGGAGCTTTCCCAGCCTTCCGTCACGCAATGCCTTCCATGTGTTAGTGCGACATTCGAACACTAATAATAATAACAATAACAACAACAATAATAATAGTAATAATAGTAATTTGAAGAAGAATCCATGGTCTCCCGATACTCTCGTACAAATATTATTAGCCTATAGACCATTGTGCTATGACATATGACTCTCGCGCCTCTGCACTTAACTTGTTAATACTGTAAGTATGTATCATACATTACTACAGTAGTGGCATTTTCTGTATTTCATAATTAGTAGTGAAATAACATTTCCCAAACTAATCACTTTCAAAAGAATATTACGTTTGTTTTATAAAAACGATCTTATAATACATCACAATCAAAATTGCGTAGGCCCACTTACGTGCAAATATTTCGACTGCACGTATCGAAGATTGCCCAACACGTCTCAGGAATGATTTTTCCAAGTAGCTGAGGAGATATTACACTGCTAAATTTCAGGTCTTCATAACTGTTCCCTGTCGCTAGAAATCGCAATGACCGAGCTCCATAGCTGCAGTTGCTTAAGTGCGGCCAGTATCCAGTATTCGAGAGTTAGTAGGTTCGAACCCCACTGTCGGCAGCAAAAAAAAAAAAAAAAAAAATCACAATGTTACAATTAACCTCTCTTCAGCACAGGTGGTATCTCTCATGTGTGTCTCCTGTTTCTCTATGTTTGGCCCAATCAACTCCAACAATTTTTCGCAAAAACTGTCGCTATCCATACGCAGAAAAAGTTCTTATAATCTGCAAGTTCTTGTACGCACAGAGTTCTTAATAGGCTAACGTGTGAAAATCCTAGTTTATCTCTCAACCATTCCTTCATTCATTCACGTTTCTTTTTCTTTACTTCATCATTGCACAAATTCTGCAACAGCTACAGCCACTTTGGAATGTTTTCGTTGGACCACAACAAAAACTTTTTTTTGCTAGTGGTTTTACGTCGCACCGACACAGATAGGTCTTATGGCAACGATGGGATAGGAAAGGCCTAGGATTGGAAGGAAGCGGCCGTGGCCTTAATTAAGGTACAGTCCCAGCATTTGCCTCGTGTGAAAATGGAAAACCAAGGGAAAACCATCTTCAGGGCTGCCGACAGTGGGATTCGAACCCACTTTCTCTATAACAAAAACTAGGCAATGCACGTACTATTTGCAATACAGACTGGCGAACTGGTCCGCCAACGGGTTCGCCAGTGTATGGTCACCGTCGAGCCAGTCGGGCTCGGGGTGTGGATTTTATACATGGACGGGCTCGCCAACCGGCTCGACTGTGAATGGGCCCCTTTAGTGTAGGAGAATGTAAAACCACGGAAAACCATTCTCATGCAATCAACCTCTCCGGTTCTTGACTGCAGAGGCGTAGAACCACGGCAGAGCCGTAGGCACCCCTCCTCTGCTCGGTTGGGCGGTCAGAATGCAGATCTCTCGGACCATGGACTGGCCGTGGCCATTTGTGGGCCGAGACCCGCTCTGCATGCTTCGACGTAATATGCCTATAGGTACCGGAGACGCGACGGTGGGATAGGGAAGGTCCAGGAATGGGAAAAAATTGGCCGTGGCCTTAATTAATGTACAGCCGTGATGTGAAAACAGGAAGGGAGGCGAGGTACTGTATACTGAACGGAGTTCGAGCGCACCATTTCCAGAGTACATACTCACAACTACACGACTCGTAGCGCGAAGACAATTCGCTCCATCAGGTTTGTATTGTCTCCTGCTGTCACAGTTCACACCAGGCGCACTTCAGACCCGATAACGGAGAAGTTGATGAAGTGTGAGAGACGGCTCTTCCTGGGTTACTGGGTACCTAGCAGTTGTGGATGTCTTCCTGGAATTACTGTCGCGATAATGAAACAATGTCATATAATTACGAGACACAATGCTGGGAAGTGGTTATCGTCATCTCTATATCCGTAAATATAATTTCTTCTCTGTGATGTTGACATTTCTACTTTGATTTGCTTCTCGAAGGGTAACACTTTGCTAAGCTAATGCTATTTTTGTGTACTAGCGACCCGCTCCAGGAACAATTTTGAGTTATTGGTGATAGGCCTTACAATATTTCCATGCAAACGTAAGCTCTTGTTTATCCTCCTGATCTATTTTCTGTACCGGGTGTCAACAATTAAACCGACTGTGTTCATCTCACCGCAGCACGGGCTGTAATGATCGTAGGAGTCTGAAATTTCGTATACTAAGCAATGCACTCACGAATTATGCCAAACAAATAATTAGTTCCGAGTCTTGCCACCAGAAGAAAATATGGCGCTGTAAGCTGTCATAATGTGCAATTTTCCGTAACTCTGACATGAGAATCTTCTTCCTGTCGAATTGCGTTGTGTCAGTTCCTTGGTTGTTGCAGGAACAAGCTCCTTCATACTCGGTCCGTTCTTCTTTGAGGAGTGACCCCACGTGGGCCTGTTAGGTGTGTAATGACATCCACGGGCGTAATTTGAGCATTTTGATTGGGGTGGCAGGGATTACTTGCGGGCCCATGGGTCCTCTATTTTGAGAGCAATTTGCGACCACAACATTATTACTTACATTCTATATTAATCACTTTAATTTAGTAATCAAACCTCCGTAAGGTAAAGAACATTAGCACAGAATTAAAAAAGGAGACCTCATTGAAATGTAATTGTTACTTGGCCTGTTTTTAATCGTAAAAGTAAAAATTAAGCAGTCATACATACATACATTATCATTATAGACTGTTATGCCTTTCAGCGTTCAGTCTGCAAGCCTCTGAGAATTTACTAAACGTCGCCACAATCCTCGATTTGCAACTAGTGTTGTGACCTCACTTAGTTCTATACCTCTTATTTTTAAATCGTTAGAAACCGAGTCTAACCATCATCGTCTTGGTCTTCCTCTACTTCTCTTACCCTCCATAGCAGAGTCCATTATTCTCCTAGGTAACCTATCCTCCTTCATTCGCCTCACATGACCCCACCACCGAAGCTGGTTTATGCGTACAGCTTCATCCATCGAGTTCATTCCTAAATTAGCCTTTATCTCCTTATTCCGAGTACCCTCCTGCCATTGTTCCCACCTGTTTGTACCAGCAATCATACTTGCTACTTTCATGTCTGTTACTTCTAACTTATGAATAAGATATCCTGAGTCCACCCAACTTTCGCTCCCGTAAAGCAAAGTTGGTCTGAAAACAGACCGATGTAAAGATAGTTTCGTCTGGGAGCTGACTTCCTTCTTACAGAACACTGTTGATCGCAACTGCGAGCTCACAGCATTAGCTTTACTACACCTTGATTCAATTTCACTTACTATATTACCATCCTGGGAGAACACACAACCTAAATACTTGAAATTATCGACCTGTTCTAGCTTTGTATCACCAATCTGACATTCAACTCTGTTGAATTTCTTACCTACTGACATTAATTTAGTCTTCGAGAGATTAATTTTAATACCATACTCATTGACCTATTTTCGGCACAATCTGCCATTAAGACCAAGTCGTCAGCCAACGTGGACAAAAAACAAAACGTTTCTTTCTTTGTTTTACATAATGTGAAGATAAAAGTGATCAATAATAGAAATTATTTCTATCAACATTATATACAGTAGGTAGCCTATACTATTTTGCAACGATCATTTTGTTTCATTGATCTAAAGTGAACAGAGGAACGAAAAACGTATAAATACAGTATGTATTACTAAGTCTGAAATATTACGATATTTTGGTTTCCGTCAAAATATTGGGGGAGCAACTGCCACTCTTTGCCATCCCCGAATTACGCCTATCTGCACGTTATACGGAGCTCCATATGCAACACGTGATTCCAGCTTTGCAAGAACGCAACTGTGATCACACTGTTATTTCCATGCAGGATGGGGAAACCCGATATGTGGCTCGCCGGGTGAAAGATTTGCTGCGAGAAACTTTCACTAACGACCGAATCATTTCTGGACATTTTCCAGAGTGTGACCTTCAATATTTCCAGACCTAAATCCATGTGACTTCTGGCTGTGAGGATATTTGAAGGATCGTGTCTATTAGGGACATGCCCGATCTTTACCTGATCTAAAGGCAGCATACAACGACATGTCTCTCTGATTTCACCGGATATGCTGCGGCCACCTGTGGACCAAGTTGTGTTACGGATGCAGCATGTTGCTGAGTTGGGGGAGCATATCGAAAAGTGTTTGTAACCATAAATATTAATAAACGTGCCAGAACCACCGTTATGAGGTGTTTGATTTTTTCTGCGACACAGCGTTATATTTTCGCCTGGTGGCAAGACATGGAACTAATATTTTTTGGGCATAAATCCTGAGCGCATTTCTTAATTAGCATATGTACGAAATTTCAGACTCCTACGATCATTAAAGCCCGTGCTGTACCGCGCTGAATACCGTCAGTTTAATTGTCACCCGACCCTTAGTACTTTTCGTTCTCCCCGTGTGACATTTAAGAATGTAGTAAGAATGTAAAGGAGAGGGCGTATAAGTCTCTGGTAAGACTCCAACTAGAGTATGGTTCCAGTGTATGGGACCCTCACCAGGATTACTTGATTCAAGAACTAGAAAAAATCCAAAGAAAACAGCTCGATTTGTTCTGCGTGATTTCCGACAAAAGAGTAGCGTTACAAAAACGTTGCAAAAATTGGGCTAAGAAGACTTGGGAGAAAGGAGACGAGGTGCTCGACCAAGTGGTATGTTCCGAGCCGTCAGCGGAGAGATGGCGTGGGATGACATTAACAGACGAATAAGTTTGAGTGGTGTCTTTAAAAGTAGGAAAGATCACAATATGAAGATAAATTTGGAATTGAAGAGGACAAATTTGAGCAAATATTCGTTTGTAGGAAGGGGAGTTAGGGATTGGAATAACTTACCAGGGGAAATGTTCAATAAATTTCCAATTTCTTTGCAATCGTTGAAGAAAAGGCTAGGAAAACAACAGATAGGAAATCTGCCACGTGGGTGACTGCCCTAAATGCAGATCAGTATTGATTGATTGATTGATTGATTGATTGATTGATTGATTGATTGATTGATTGATTGATTGATTGAACCTTTTCTGGGCAGTAGACAAAATAGGATGGTTTTGCCGCCTCCTCCTCACAGATGTGCTGACTAAAATAGTGCATGATTAACCCCACATGGCGTCACTTGGCGGGCGATTTGAAATATGAGTGCTTTACTATGTGCTCAAACTTAGCCTCACAGACTTGGATTCGACCCCAGGCTTAACATTACAGGGGGTGCTAACCTGAGAAACGCTAGTTCGATGCCCCAGCATTTGCCTGCTGTGAAAATGGGAAACCACGGAAAACCATCTTCAGGGCTGCCAACAGTTGGGTTCGAACCCACTTTCTCACGAATACAAGGTCACAGCTGCGTGACCGTATCCGCACGGCCCAATCGCTCTGTATATGTATTTATAAAAGAGAACATCTGTCCGGCATTGCGGGTGAGCACAAAGGTCTAGAAGAAACTGGCACTGATTCGAAGATGTGAATACCAAAAACTACATTCTCGATTTACATTCTACTGACACAATGGCGCACAAATATCAATGCAAAATATTAACTGGCTGTGAGCTTGCATCCGGGAGATAGTAGGTTCGAATCCCACTATCGGCAGCCCTGAAGATGGTTTTCCGTGGTTTCCCATTTTCACACCAGGCAAATTCTGGGGCTGTACCTTAATTAAGGCCACGCGGCCGCTTCCTTCCAATTCCTAGGCCTTTCATATCCCATCGTCGCCATAAGACCTATCTGTGTCGGTGCGACGTAAAGCCCCTAGCAAAAAAAAAAAATAACTGAGTCTTTAAAATATTCATACGGATGCCATCTCTCTCATTTTCAGCGCAGGCGAGTTCTTTCAGGAAGGCTATCGTATGCTTGAAAAGTCTCCTCCGAGCTTCGAAGATAAGACCCTTTACCATCCATGCGTTTGTATTCAGGTTATATCTCTTACTGAATTGAGGTATGCGTGGTTGGTAGACAGCCTTCTTGTTCTCGTCAACGCGAACTGCTTGCTGGTTGTCCTATTACATTCGCTTAGTGCTCGTTTTCCCCTTGTTAGCACATAGTAGAGTCGAAACCGTATACTGCGACATGGTTTTTAACGGCGCATTGGATATAACGGCGAAAACTAATGGTTCAGTCTAAATCCTATATAAACACTGTATTTAAGAAATCGCTCAGTACAAAGTCGCTTATTACAACATATCGTATCAAATGACGTATGACAATTTTGGATAAATGTATCGGATATAACGTCCAATACTGATTTTTGTTTATTACGTATTTTGAAAAATTGCTGACAACAATGTAACGCTTATTACATTCAATCCTAGAAGTAGTGGGTCAAGTATGATAGAAAAACTTGGGTGGGTGACAATGATTTCCGAAGAAAAAGTAGCGTTACAAAAAATATTACTAAGTTTGGGATGGGAAGACTTGGTAGAAAGGAGACAAGCTGCTTGACTAAGTGGTATGTTCAAAGCTGTCAGTGCAGAGATGGCGTGGAATGACATCAGTAGACGAATACGTTTGACTGGTGTCTTTAAAAGTAGGAAATAGCACAATATGAAAATCAAGCTGGAATTCAAGAGGACAAATTGGGGTAAATGTTCGTTTATAGGAAGGGGAGTTAGGGACTGGAATAACTTACCAAGGAATATGTTCAATAAATTTCCAATTTCTTTGCAATCATTTAAGAAAAGGCAAGGAAAAGAACAGATAGGGAATCTGCCACCTGGGCGACTACCCTAAATGCAGATCAGGAGTGATTGATTGATTGATTGATTGATTGATTGATTGATTGATTGATTGATTGATTGATTGATTGATTGATTGATTGATTGATTGATTGATTGATTGATTGAACATTTCCATAGCGCATGTCTCTGGTTCGCCATATCGTAGCTGTCCGTGTGTTGGTTCCTTCTAGGGACCGCTTTCATCGCTGAGATTTTACAGGACATCTTGATGCAATTAGATTATTTATTTATTTATTTATTTATTTATTTACAGACATAAGTTACCACCGGGAAGTTGGCCGTGCGGTTAGGGACACGCAGCTGTGAGCTTGCATCCGAGAAATAGTGGGTTCGAACCCCACTCTCGGCAGCCCGGAAGCTAGCTTTCCGTGGTTTCCCATTGCCACAGCAGCTGTACCTTAATTAATTTCACGACAGCTTTCTTTCCACTCCTAGACCTTTTCTATCCCATCGTCACCATAAGACCTATCTGTGTCGGTGCGGCATGTAAAAGAAATTGAAAAAAAAAATCATAAGTTACACAGTCGAGTGGCCACTAAGGCTGTGGAAGCAAGCTCTGCATTCATGAGACGTCTGGGTTGGAACCCCATCTTCGACTGTCCGGAGAATGTTTTTCCGTGGTTTCCCATATTCATTTCAAGGCAAATGCCGGGGAAGTTGCTATTCGTACGCCACAGCCGATTGCTTCCATCACCTTACCTAATTCCATTCATCATCATTCATATCATGTCCGGCTCGTTGGCTGAATGGTCAGCGCCTTCGGTTCAGAGGCCCCCGGGTTCGATCCCCGCTGGGGTCGGCGATTTTAACCGTAAATGGTTAATTTCCCTTGTCCGGGGACTGTGTGCTAGTACTCTTTTCAACATATCTGCAACTCACATACAACGCTACAAAAATACGCAGTTACCCCTCTCACACGGCTGATGCCGTCCACCCTCGTCGGAGGGTCTGCCAACAAAAGCTGCACCAGGCTAGACATAGCCACACGCAATTATTATTGGCCTCAGGAAACACCATACCAGGAAACGGGACTGTAAGGGTAGACGTACATTTACATAATTTGTTGGAAAATTTTGTATCGAGTATGTGTAAATAGAATTTTGTTTGATGGTCTTAAACTTCTGACCAATACTGTAACAGGCTATGGACGTCGTAGCCCGCAACCCCAAGCTCCGTGTTCATTAGATCCCGGGACTTTTAGGCAGTAAAAATTGAGAATGCAAATTAATTTGGTGATGAGGAAGTGTCGTCTATCCCGTTCTTCCGTAATGTAGCGGGAGTAACATAACTTGTAGGGGTCTGCTGAGCGAACTCCTGTTGTTTATACAACTTTCATAGCACAGCTGTTGTGCAAGGTAGTGTGTAGGTGCTACTCGCTTCATTAAGTTCGCATTCTAACCTATTGCTGTCTAAACCATTGCTAAATGGTAAACGTGCTGGCCTTTGGACCAGACAGCCCCGGGTTCGATTTCCGGCCAGGTCGGAGATTTTAACCTTATATGATTAATTTCCTTGGCTCGGGGACTGGGTGTCTGTGCTGTCTCCAACATCCCTACAATTATAACACTATCCTCCACCACAACAACACGCAGTTACCTACACACGGCAGATGCCGCCCACCCTCATCGGTGGATCTGCCTTACAAGGGTTGTACTCGGCTAGAAATAGCCACACGAAATTAATTATATTATTATTATTTCTGTCAAAAACTGTGGACTGTAGTGTTCATATGTAGGAATATAATAGAATTTGCGTACATATTGCGCAGTTTGCTCAACGTGGTGACCGCTGGTCGTCCTTCTGCTGGTCTGTGGGCAGTGAGTGTCCTCGAACTGGCTGCAAATGGAGAGACCAGAATAAGAGCCTCCCCCACAAACACCGAGCTCCAGCCTTCGTAAAAGTGAGAACGTTAACTTTTAAAGTGAACAATTTCTTCCAGTAAGATTTTGTACTCTGCTAATTGCCTTAAGATATTAATTTACACTGACTTAATCAACTGGGGCAGGAGGAGCTCTGAAGGACAGACAATATACGGTTTACATAATTCTGTGTTACGTGTAAAAAAGCTGTAAAGTCACAAAAACGTCACTTCTAGAAATTTTAATGTGGAACCAACACATTTGGGGGTCCAAGAATGTCATTTTTCAATTTATATTGTTTTCATGTAGGTACTATGAAATATCATTTCTGGACCAGTTTCGGAATTTCGTGGATATCTATAATACGCGTACTTTCCACGTTACTGCCTAACGAGTGCAGACCCGTCACTCACCTTAGCCTTTTCAAATTCTAGAACCTTTCCAACATTTGAGCGTGTCTGTCCCTCGTTTTCTGTAAAACGTGTTTATCATAACGTTTTCCCTGATAACTCCCCGAGTTTTCAAGATATTTATTTAAAATTTTGTATTCTTCTGAAGTGTGCAGGGACGAACCCATAGTAGACCTAAAGCTCTGTCTTTTAAAGTAATGTTTGAATAAATATTTTATTGGATATTTGAACAAACATTTTGTGTTTAAGAATATCTCGATAAAATATATTAATACTTGAAATAATTCACTTATTCTATTACGGCCTATAGATACAACAATGCTAAGTAGATTTTCAAAAGATTCAATTAAAATACTGATATTTATTAACGTTACAAGGAAAATGGCAAATGTATGTACATTACACAACCGCAATTTTGAATACCTGATTTTTAGTAATGGCATACATTACGTGAGATTTACATATATAAACAAATTGGGAAAGAATTGTATATTTTCCTCATAAAATTTCATTTTGGTCACCCTTTCCACTGTTGAGAAAGAAAATGCGTCATTATGCGTGCTTTTCAGTCGTTAAAGGTTTTGGTCCCGCTTAAGTTCATTATGTATAATTCCCATTCGCACCTCCGCAATAATAGTGACACAACTCAAAAGTGAACGTTTTCGATAAAACAAATGTAGGAGTTTAAATCATCATATCGAATCAAGGATAATATTTTACCAGACTATTTCTACATGATAATGTTTAGCATACGTATATTACATCGTATGATGTCTTGAACTCCCTCTGCTTCTCTTACCCCAACCCAGTCCATTCTTCTCCTAGATAACCTAAAATTGCTGAGTGGTATGGACAGAGTCTTAGCTAGGGAGTACAAGATGAAAATAAATAAGTCCAAAACAAAAGCAGTGGAGTGCAGTCGAAGTCAGTCGATGCAGGAAATATTAAAATAGGAAATGAAGTCTTACTTGGGTAGTAAAATAACTAACGGTGGCAGAAGTATGGAGGACATAAAATGCAGACTAGCACAAGCAAAGAAGGCCTTTCTTAAGAAAAGGAATGTGCTTACGCTTTGAACATTGATATAGGAATTATAAAGATGTTGAAGTCTTTCGTCTTGAGTGTGGCTTTGTATGGAAGTGAAACATGGATAATAACTAGCTCAGAAAGAAAAGTAGAAGCTTTTGAAATGTGGTGTTACAGAAGAATGCTGAAGGTGAGATGGGTAGATCGAATCACGAATGAAGTGGTACTGAATCGAATCGGTGAGAGGAAATCGATTTGGCTAAATTTTACTAGGAGAAGAGATAGAATGATATAGGACACATCTTAAGACATCCAGAACTTGTTCAGTTGGTTTTTGAAGGAAGTGTAGGCGGTAAGAACGGTAGGGGTAGAGCAAGGTATGAATATGACAATCAGATTAGAGTAGATATAAAATGTGGTAGTAGTCACCGATCGCCTAGCAGCTACCGATACAGAGAAATCAGAATCGTAAACAAACACAAACACAGCCGGTATCACCATAGCGTACTTGCTACGACGTGATTATGCCAGCTCGGAGCTCCGTGTTAAAGTTCCTCCCCTGGAAAAAATTGTCTTCCTTCGATTGGTGCTTCAAGCTGGTTTTAAGCCACGTGCAGATTTAGCAACATCGCCTCTCAAAGCCCACTTGAATTCGCCCTCGAAGCGATCTGATTGGTTAACTTCAACATGTGGTAAAATGACAATTGCGCGAGATATCGAATTAATTTTTGAAATTCGTTTTCAGTATGACCTGTACACTCTAATGCTCACACGCCCGGTTCACCTTATTTCCGACCATTTTGTAGATTTAACTTTCGCTTATGAATGTTACTTCTCACATCATAAACGCATTGTACTATACATCAACTTCATCTTGAGGACGGGTAAATTTGCATAATAATGATTATGTTATTGGTTCTGTGTCCCACTAGAGACGCCTACGTGCCAGAAGTTTGTCCTGCAGGAGTTCTTTTAATGTGCCAGTAAATCTACGGACACGAGGCTGATGTATTTGACCATCTTCAAATACCACCGGACTGAACCAGGATGGAGCCTGCCAAATACGTCAAAATTTGTGATCGTGACCCCGATATAGCACCGCTTGGTTTTATCTGCATCAAATGTACTACCAACTTAAGCCACCTGTCTCAACAATCTTTCACTCCTGCTGGAATTATGTTGCGGAAGTTCAGAAGAGCAGTTCATCACGAGACTGCGTTCCAAGCACCGGATTTTAATAGCGATGATGCCCTCAGTTCGAGCGATGACAGGTTAATTAACAGTCTGACATCTCTAGCAGACAGGGTTCGAGTTATAACAGTTATAATGTTCATTTCAAAGAACTCTGGATCAATGACCGAGCACCTGAACTTCATAACACAGCGATCAACAACAGTATATTCACCAAACTGATGAGTTAATTTGTAATTAGTTGCGGGTGGAGGAGCTGGAGGTTTTATTGGAAGAAAGAGGTAATCAACCCTTTGTGTTTGTGTGTGAGAATGCCGACAGATAATTTGCGTTAGTACCTCGTTCAATTCTATGTATAGGCATCTTGAGCTGTATTAAAATAAATAAATAAATAAATAAATAAATAAATAAATAAATAAATAAATAAATAAATAAATAAATTAGAAGTCGGTTATAACGACACTGAAGGGACCAACGTTATAGCCGATAGACGCACAAACAGCTTTTTTGTTTTGTTGCTAAAAATATCATAGACTGGTATGTAAGTTTTAGACCGCACACTAACATGGTACATTAAGAGAATTAAGTTAAATCTTCAATATACCTAACTGAAAGAAGTACTGTATTTATAGAGCAATACTTATGGAGTGAGAATGAAAGGAATTTTATTGGCTTTCACTTGAGGAATAGGTCCATTGAATGGCACATTATTTGCTTTTTGCTCCTTAAACCATCTAAGTAATGATTATTCAATATCTTTGTGCTCAAATATTGTGGCACACTTGATTTTTAAATGATTTTCTTCGAAAAAGAGACTGGATTTTCTCTCTGACCTACGAAATTGTAGAAATCATTCAGTGTGATACACACAAATCCTTCATGATGCTGACGTTTCTTTCCCAATTTTCTAATCGCAATATTATGTGCGACTTCTCAACATATAGATAGATGGATAGATCACTATCACTTCAGCCATATTCAATCATTTTTACGATGTGGCCTCTTTAAGTCCGAAGCAAGGTATGTTTTCATGAGGTCTCCCCATCTGGGACGGTCTTGAGCGATGTTCTGCCAATTGATCCCAGTAATCTTACGGATGTCTTTATCCCATCTGTCCGGTGGTCTTCACCTAGGTCTCAGATGATCTTTCGGACTCCACTCAAGCACAAGCTTTATCCACCTACCATCAGTTCTCCGAGCAACATGGCCTGCCCTCTGACATTTTAGGGTAAACACCCTTTCTAAAATGTCACTGACCTTTGTGACTGACCTGATGTAATCTGCTCTCTTCCTGTCTTTCTTCGTGAAGCCTAGCATGAACCGTTCCATAGCTCTTTGGGTTGTTCTGAGTTTTTGCTTAACAAACTCGCTCAATGTCCAGGTTTCACAACCGTAAGTCAGTACAGGGAGAACACTCTGGTCAAAGATTATCTTCTTTAGGTGGGTTGGCATGTTGGATTTGAATATTTAAGAATTTCTTCCGTAGGCTTGCCATCCTAATTTGATACGTCGGAAGATTTCAGGTCTTAAGATAGATAGATTTATCATCAACAAATTATTTTCCCAATTAAAGATGATTCAATGAAACATAATATACAACAAATACACCTTAAACAAATAACACTAATTTCCTAAAATAATAACAAACTAAACCTAGATACCTTTATACATGCATATTTACAACACCTCAAATAAATAAATAAATAAATAAATAAATAAATAAATAAATAAATAAATAAATAAATAAATAAATAAATAAATAAATAAATAAATAAATAAATAAATAAATAAATAAATAAATAAATAAATAAATAAATAAATAAAAATGAATCTCCTTAAATAATTCAAATTATTAAACTAGATCTAGAAACAGCTTCATACACATATTTTACAGAGAGTACCTTGCATTCATGTGATCATTAGGGCACGTCTGATTATTAAACACTTTCCTTTTACTTTGCGACATCTTCGCAGCGATCGTTACCGCGACTATTTAATAGACAGAGCGATTTTTAATCTACAATAATAAGCGCTACATTGTTGTCAGCAATCCCCAAATACGTTACAAACAAAAATCAACATTGGACGTTATAGCCGATACGTTTCTCCGAAAATGTGATCAAAATACATTCGTTTTAACTTACACGATATATCGCAATAAGCGACATTGTACTAAGCGAGTTTTCTAAATACATTGTTTATATAGGATATGGACGGAACCGTTATATTTCGCCGTTATATCCAGTACGTCGTTAAAAGCGATGTCGCAATACACGGTTTCGACTGTAAAATTACATCTGGGTTAAAGCCACGATTCCAACAAAAAGATAAATATCAATATAAAGTGGCTTTAATTCAGATTTATTTATTTATTTATTTATTTATTTATTTATTTATTTATTTATTTATTTATTTATTTATTTTAATACAATGAGTTGTAGTTTAATAATTTTGGTAGACTGACAGTAGCATTCCACCCCATTCTTCGTCCAAGTCAACAGTTCCCAGTTTCTGATAGTGTATTCTCTGCGAGCTTTGCTGACGGTGAAATATAATTGTTGTTGTTGTAGCTTTTTTCTTTACGCCAAACGGACACGGACGAGTCTTATGGTGACGATGGGATAGGACAGAGGTACATCTGGAAACAAAGCGACCGTAGTCTTAATGGAATGAATTATTTTTAAAATCGCGTAAGTAGAGAATTGAGGGGTTTTCTTACAAACTCTACCACAGTCAGTTTTTGTAACTGCACAGGAGGAACAAAAATGTATATTTTGCTTTTATTATATTTCAAGTAGGGTGCTTCCGTGGCTCAGGTGGCAGCGCGCCGGCCTCTCACAGCTGGATTCCCTCGTTCAAATCCCGGTCACTCCATGTGACATTTGTGCTGGACAAAGCGGAGACGGGTCAGGTTTTTCTCCCGATACTCCGGTTTTCCCTGTCATCTTTAATTCCAGCGACAGTCTCCAATATTATTTCATTTCATCTGGCCATTAGTCATTGCCCAAGAGGAGCGCGACAGGCTTCGGCCTCCAGCACAATTCCTATCCTCGCCGCTAGATGGGGGCTTCATTCATCAATGCCTGATCCGGTCGAATGACAGGAAACAGGCTTAGGATTTTCATTCAATTTCAGACTGACTAGAGAGTTTCTCCCCAGTCAACAGCTGGCAGTTTCCTTTTACAGATCGGCCGTTACCGGCAGTGCAATAAAAAGTTTGTAGCTAAATAACCATCAGCGAGCTTCGCAGACGTTGACATATTGTTGTTGTTCTTTTTTAAATTTCCTTTACGTCGCACGGATACAGGTGGATCGTATAGAAACAATGGGATAGGAAAGGGCTAGAAGTGGAAAGGAAGCGCCCGTGGCTTTAATTAAGGTATAGCATAAGCATTTGCAGGATGTGAAAATGGGAAACCACTGAAAATCATCTTCAGGGATGCCAGTAGTGCGGTTCGAACCTAGTACTCCCCGAGAGCAAGCTGACAGCTATGTGACTCAAACCACACGGCCACTCGCTCGGTTTACGGGTTTTTAAAAATAAGCGATTCAATTGAGGTACAGCGTGGTGTGAAAATGGCAAACCTTGGAAAACCATCTTCCGGCCTTCTGACAGTGGGGCTTGAACCCACTCTCTCGCGAATGCAAGCTCACAGCCAAGTGACTCAGGCCGTTTATCCAAGAAATACTGCAAATTCCTTTTGAGAATATAAGTGGTTGTAGTTGGCATTGTCTTCGTAATGTGCATAACCCCGTGATCATCTGTCCCTTTTAATCAGGATGACCGGGCGAGTTGGCCGTGCGTGTAGAGGCGCGCGGCTGTGAGCTTGCATCCGGGAGATAGTAGGTTCGAATCCCACTATCGGCAGCCTTGAAAATGGTTTTCCGTGGTTTCCCATTTTCACATTAGGCAAATGCTGGGGCTGTACCTTAATTAAGGCCACGGCCGCTTCCTTCCAACTCCTAGGCCTTTCCTATCCTATCGTCGCCATAAGACCTATCTGTATCGGTGCGACGTAAAGCCCCTAGCAAAAAAAAAATCAGGATGAAAGTGAAAATGACTGTTAAAAAGAAACGATCACTCGCAGAAGAGTGAAGGGAAGATGGAATTGTAAAGGAGGTGTGGGACGGGACCTCCCAAGACCTCGGATGTTCTAATATTGCCGAGCTGAAAGGAAACTAAACGTGAAGGTTTACTATGCCCAAAGCCCCTCTAGAACTGATCAAGAATAACGTAACAGTGACTCACCTGTTCGCTGAGGTGTGCTCTGTTTTGCTGCCACTTATCTTCGCCAGATAGCGTTACTGCTGCATTTGTACGTAAAAGACATTGAAGGGTACAACAAGTAAAATTTGCTTTACGCAGCACAGACACAGATAGGTCTTATGGCGGCGATAGTACCGGGAAGGGCTAGGGGTATGAAGGAGGAGGCTGTGGCCTTAATTAAAGAACAGTGTGGTGTGAAAATGGGAAACCATGGAAAACCGCCTTCAGTGCTGCCGACAGTGGGATTCGAACCCACTATCTCCCGGACTCAAGCTCACAGCTGTGTGCCCCTAACCTTACGGCCAACTCGCCCGGTGGTACAAGAAGTAGTCTATTTACAGTATTATTAAAAAATCTTCAGTTCGTACTTTTGGTGTAGATGGCGTCACCTTAGATCATTTCGGGCTCTGGCCAATGATTTAAAGATGGATGGCCTTCAATCATTCGTTGGCTTGCATTTAGGGCAGTCGCGCAGGTGGCAGATGCCCTATCAGTTGTTTACCGAGTCTATTCTTTAATGATTCCAAAGAACATGGCAATTTATCAAAAACATTTCATTTGGTAAATTACTGTACTTCTTCTTCTTTATCTGTTTACCCTCCAGGGTCGATTTGTCTCTCGGACTCAGCGAGGAATTCCAACTCCACCGCCTCAAGGGCAGTGTCCTGGAGCTTCAAACCCTGGGTCGGGGGATACAATTGAGGAGGATGACGAGTTCCTCGCCCAGGCGTCCTCACATCCTATGCTGAACAGGGGCTTTGTGAGGGGATGGGAATATTAGAAGGGATAGACAAGGAAAAGGGAAGGAGGCGGTTGTGGTCT
This sequence comes from Anabrus simplex, assembly GCF_040414725.1. NCBI lineage: Eukaryota > Metazoa > Arthropoda > Insecta > Orthoptera > Tettigoniidae > Anabrus > Anabrus simplex. The sequence goes on from NC_090265.1 coordinate 42,267,030, forward strand.
TAAATTAGGTACCATCCCGGCATTTATCTAGAGAAGAGGTGGGAAACCACGGAAAACCACTTCGAGGATGGCTGAGGTGGGAATCGAACCCACCTCCCAGGGCTGAGTGGACCCCGTGCTCTCATATCAAGTAATCCAGGTGTGGGTGCCATACACTGTAACCATATTGCAATTTATTGGGAGCTTACCAGAGGTACGCCCTTTCCTCTACATCCTTAATGCAACCCCTAAATTCCTTCACAGCCATATGAAAAGATCTGAATCCGTAATTGATGCCGGCTACGTGGTGTAGGGGTAGTGTGCTTGCCTCGTGACTGGAGGAACCGGGCTCGATTTCCGAACAAGTCAGGAATCTTTACGTAGATCTGGGGGGTGGTTCGAGGTCCACTCTGCTTACGTGTTTACAATTGAGAAGCTCTCTGACTGTGAGATAGTGACCTCGGTCTAGGAAGCTAAGAATAACGGCCGAGAAGATTCGTTGTGATGACCACACGACACCTTATAATCTTCGGGCTGAGCAGCGGTTTCTTTGTTTGGTTTACAACCTCGTTCATTTGATTAAGCCAATGAAGATCTTTCCTTATTTTTCCTTTCACAACATTTACAAGAGGAGAGTCTAGAATTTTTTTTAAAAATCTTTGCAACAATTGAATGTCATCATTTCTTCACTTGACGATGGAGCTTAGACTCTAAAACGCGTTCGGAAGTACAGTATTCGATAAAAATTGTGACTGTTAACGGATTTAATTATTCATAAATATTTTTTTCTTGTTATATTAATGCTAGAACACTTTTCCCCCTAATGTATATTTAGAGATACTTCTGGATACCATTTCTTGCTTTTACACGCACAGTAGCTATGTAGCCCTAATAGGACCTTGACACGGCATGCTTTGTTTTTACTCGCGAGGCCTCATTCTCGCTGTCCGAGACAAACGATTGCCTAACGATGGTTTAACGACGTGGAGGTACAGCCCAGTTACAGGATACTGGGGTTGGGAATGGAGCCACCGAAGCTCACGAAACACTGGAAGTATCATGTTTTTCAACCAAGAGAAGTAGTACAGGAACAATTGAAGATAAAATCAACGTAGGTGTTGAGGTGGTAGCTGTGCAGACCTAGCCTTGAGAGACGCGTGGGATCGGCTTTTTTCCGTCAGATAGTCTCGAAATTGTTCTCCATATCGATTCTCAGCACATTCAGAGATCGTATCTAGAATTGTTTCTTTCTCACAGATGTGCTAATAAACTACAATAGATGTCTGGGTGGACATTGGAATTACCCTGCTTATCCTACAGAACTTCCCATATGTGATTGAATGATATTTCAATCCCCAAGAATCGAAGAAGATAAGAAGTAGATGAATAGGGGAAGAAGAAAGTAAATAGCATGAATTTAACAGCAGGCAGATTCCAGAGAAGCAGACGCTACTACTACTAATAAATTGTTTCATTCCTCCCCTGACGGTGGAGGCGAGCCTCTAAGGTGGTTGATTCAAGAACTGGAAAATGTCCAAAGAAAAGCAGCTCTATTTGTTCTGGGTAATTTGCGACAGTCCGCCTCTGTGGTGTAGTGGTTAGCGTGATTAGCTGCCACCCCCGGAGGTCCGGGTTCGATTCCCGGCTCTGCCACGAAATTTGAAAAGTGGTACGAGGGCTGGAACGGGGTCCACTCAGCCTCGGGAGGTCAACTGAGTAGAGGTGGGTTCTATTCCCACCTCAGCCATCCTGGAAGTGGTTTTCCGTGGTTTCCCACTTCTCCTCCAGGGGAATGCCGGGATGGTACCTAACTTAACGGCCGCTTCCTCCCCTCTTCCTTGCCTATCCCTTCCAATCTTCCCATCCCTCCACAAGGCCCCTGTTCAGCATAGCAGGTGAGGCCGCCTGGGCGTGGTACTGGTCATTCTCCCCAGTTGTATCCCCCGACCAAGAGTCTGAAGCTCCAGGACACTGCCCTTGAGGCGGTAGAGGTGGGATCCGTCGCTGAGTCCGAGGGAAAAACCGAACCTGGAGGGTAAACAGTTGATGATGATGATGATGAATTTGCGACAAAAGAGTAGCGTTACAAAAATGTTGCGAAGTTTGGGATGGGAAGACTTGGGAGAAAAAACACGAACTGCTCGACGAAGTGGTACGTTCCGAGCTTTCAGTGGAGCGACGTCCGGCTCCATGGCTAGATGGTTAGCGTAACGGCATTTGGTCACAGGGGTCCCGAGTTCGATTCCCGGCAGGGTCGGAAATTTTATACGTAATTGGTTAATTCCCCTGGCACGGGGACTGGGTGTATGTGTTGTCTTCATCATCATTTCATACTCATCACGACACGCAGGCCGGCTACTACAAGACCTCCTCCTGTCGAGCTCAAGTCCTTGGACACATCCCGGCACTAAAAGCCATACGCCATTTCATTTCAGTGGAGGGATGGCGTGGAATGGCATCATTAGACGAATTAGTTTGAGTGGTGTCTTTAAAAGTAGGTATGATCACAATATGAAGATAAAGACAGAATTCAAGAGGAAAAATTGGGATAAATATTCGTTTAGGGATTAGAATAGTTTACCACAGGAGATGTTCAATAAATTTCCAATTTCTTTGCAGTCATTGAAGAAAAGGCTAGGAAAACAACAGATAGGGAATCTTCCAGCTGGGCGACTGCCCTAAATGCACATCAGTAGTGATTGATTGATTGATTGATTGATTGATTGATTGATTGATTGATTGATTGATTGATTGATTGATTGATTGATTGATTGATTGATTGATTGATTGATTGATTGATTGACGTTGTCTCTCAGGTCAGAAGATTTGTAACGGAGAAGGTGAGTGGGTTGACGGCCGTGAGCTATACTACGAACTGTCCCAGCATTCCCCTAGGTGCAGGAAAATGGGAAACCACGGAAAAACAATCTGAGGACAGGTGAGGGTAATCCCTCTCCGTCTCCTAAGTACAGAGGCGTAGAACTACGGTAGAGCCGTGGCCATCCCTCTCTGCTTGATTGGTCGGTCGAGGTGCAGAGTTGTCGGATCGCGGACCAGATCTGGTCACTTGTGGACCGAGACCTACCGGTAGTCTGCAACTGCCGACCGTAGACTCTGTGGTATGTTTTATTTTATTACTTTAAGGTTTCATTTACTCATATAGGTTTCTGTCGACGATCGGACAGCAAAGGGCAAGGGCCGGTTAAGTGGCAAATGTAACGTCCTGCATTTGCTTGAAGTGACACCACAGAGAAAGACATATTTATGACACTTCTAGGTGGAAATCTAATCCGTCAAACCCAAAATATAAGCCTACAACAGCGCGCTCCTTTACACATTGCCAACTTCATCGGTCGCTGTAAGTGTTCTCTAACATACTGGTAAACCTGACACAAACCTATCCCATTTAAACCAAGCTCGATGTATTGTTTTAATTTAAGAATGAAGGAAAACGTGGCTGTCAGCCCCATGAAATTGGTGTACGTTTACTCTGCTTGATAACATGTGTGGCTGTAGTGTTTGTACTAGAGCAGCTGCTACTTACCGCACTCCTGTTCAGGTCTGTCTGTTAGGTCATCAGCCCAGAGGTTGGTTGGATCCTCAAATAGCACCCCCAAAAGTTATGCGGTTATAAGGAAACCGCAAAAACCAATGGCAGCACCAAAACGAGGCGTACTAGGCAAGACGAGGAGTGAGGTAGTTTGCCATTGCTTTCCTCACTGAGTCAGAAAGTGTTATTGCAGCACGACTGACCCTATGAGCAACACCTTTCATAACACTCAGATGCACTAGTCGTGCTCTGAATGTCATTACTCAGCACCACCCATACCCCAGCAACTTCCATATTGTCACTGCCATGGATGAGACTGGGACTTCGGTGGAAGCTACACTTTACTCTGGCCTGTGCTAAGAGATGGATACAAAAGTACTGTATCCATCAAGAAATGGCAGCAGGCAAAGCATTCCTGTTCAGGGTGGGTTTGATTCTCTGTTGTTTAGTGGGACGTAAAACAAATAACATTAATTATTCTCTGTTGTATTATACCCTAGCAATGAACAGTACAGCCAACATCAACAGTGCATTTGCCTGTCTGTTTCCAAGAAAGAGAGATCGATTTAAACCGAGGCCTGTGATATTTAAATGACATAACTTGGTGTTCTTGGTTTCCAGCACTTACAAGAATTCTTGCAGTACAAAATTCTGACAAGTTTAGGTCTCTTATACATCTACAAAAATTAAAGTTACGTTACGTTACGAGCGAGCTGGCCGTGCGGTTAGGGGAGATAGTGTGTTCGAACCCCACTGTCGGCAGACCTGAAGATGGTTTTCCGTGGTTTTCCATTTTCACACCGGGCAAATGCTGGGGCTGTACTGTTCTTAAGGCCACGATCGCTTGTTTCCCACTTCTGACCCTTTCCTATCCCATCGTCGCAATAAGACATATCTGTGTCGGTGCGACGTAAGACAACTTGTAAAACATATAAAGGTACGTTAAATATCTTCTTCTTATTCTTCTTATAGCCGGCCTCTTGGCCATGATCGTTAAAGCGTAATCTATTTAGGCTCTGATACCGTGGTCAGCTGGTTCGAATTCTGTCGGTGGAAAACATTTTCACGATCAGAATGTTGGCCAGCATGGTAGGAGAGGTAGTGGTATATAATTTATAATCACTAGATTGCGTGCGAAGATCCTGGATTCGATTCCAAAACTCTCCGCAGTGTTCATGAGGACATATGGCGCAGTGTCCGAGGTTCAAGTCCGGCTCCATGGTTAAATCGTTAGCGTGCTGGCCTTTGGTCACAGGGGTCCCGGGTTCGATTCCCGGCAGGGTCGGGAATTTTATAACCATCATTGATTCATTTCGCTGGCACGGGGCCTGGGTGTATGTGTTTTCACCACCACCACAAAGCACAGGTCGTTCACGGACGTCAAATCAAAATACCTGCACCTGGCGAGCCGAACATGTCCTCGGGCACTCCCCGCACTAAAAGCCATACGTCATTTCATTTCATTTCATTTCCGAGGTTCAAGGTAAGTTTCGGCGCGAAAGGTGCTCCACTTCCCTTGATAGCCTGGAGAACAAGCATACTGTCGATCAGTGGAGTGCATCAAACCAGGCATGACATGAATATTCGAGGTGCGACGCAGTTTCCTTGGCGAGTAGCACGAAGCACATCCATTACAAAGAGTTGTAATAACACGAGAGTTAAGTTTAAGCTATTTGCTTTACGTCGCACCGACACAGATAGGTCTTACGGCGACGATGGGATAGGGAAGGCCTAGGAAGTGGAAGGAAGCGGCCGTGGCCTTAATTAAGGTACAGCCCCGGCATTTGCCTGGTGTGAAAATGGGAAACCACGGAAAACCATCATCAGGGCTTCCGACAGTGGGGTTCGAACCCACTATCTCCTGGATGCGAGCTCACAGCTGCGCGCTCCTAACCGCACGGCCAATTCGCCCGGTACACGAGAGAGTGAGTGAGTTAGCGAGGGAGTAGGAGAGAGAGAGGGAGAGAGAGAGAGAGAGAGAGAGAGAGAGAGAGAGAACCACAAGAAGCCAGTAACAGTGCATTAAGATTTGTAGTCCACTTAAGGAGCTTCTTCTTAGAGTGACTTAAAATTTACGACTGAAACATTAGATGAACAATTGAACCCTATATCCTACCATCATAATCCGTGTTTTGTGGCCGGAGCGAAGATTTAATAGCTTTCAGCGAGTGATCTTCATGAGCCGCTGAGCATGAAACCGTTAAGGAGAAGAGATACATGCATAGATCGAGCGATAGATAGATGGGAGTGTAGGGAGAGAGGAAGTGTACCCACATTGATAAACTGCTGAGTAAATCCCCTTTATACATTTCGCCAAGTACGAGAGAACGACAAATGTTTTCGTGTATCCAAGAGATTTCTTTAGATCTCGCGCAAACAGGATATTAATCATCATCATCATCATCATCATCATCATCATCATCATCTGTTTACCCTCCAGGTTCGGCTTTTTCCCTCGGACTCAGCGAGGGATCCCACCTCTACCGCCTCAAGGGCCGTGTCCTGGAGCTTCAGACTCTTGGTCGGGGGATACAACTGGGGAGAATGACCAGTACCTCGCCCAGGCGGCCTCACCTGCTATGCTGAACAGGGGCCTTGTGGAGGGATGGGAAGATTGGAAGGGATAGACAAGGAAGAGGGAAGGAAGCGGCCGTGGCCTTAAGTAAGGTACCATCCCGGCATTCGCCTGGAGGAGAAGTGGGAAACCATGGAAAACCACTTCGAGGATGGCTGCGGTGGGAATCGAACCCACCTCTACTCAGTTGACCTCCCGAGGCTGAGTTTACCCCGTTCCAGCCTTCGTACCACTTTTCAAATTTTCGTGGCAGAGCCGGGAATCGAACCCGGGCCTCCGGGGGTGGCAGCTAATCACGCTAACCACTACACCACAGAGGCGGACCAGAATATTAATACTAAAATAAAATTACTGCAACGTTTAGCGTTCCACAAGTTACTGCCATGGGTCCACGTTTCTTCATACAATTCATTAATGATTTACTTAACAAAATTTGAATTAACCGCAGACATTTTACGAATGATTACAAAAAAAAAAAAAAAATCGGTAACGAGTTGATAAAATGGCCTGTGGCTTTTAGTGCATGGAGTGTTCGAGGACATGTTGGGCTTGCCAGGTGCAGGTCTTTTTATTTGACGCCCGTAGGCAAACTGCACGTCGTGATGAGGATGAAATGATGATGAAGACAACACATACACCCAGCCCCCGTGCCAGCGGATTTAACCAATGATGGTTACAATTCCTGGCCCTGGGACCCCTGTGACCAAAGGCCAGCATGATAACCATTTATCTACGGAGCCTCAACGAGTTGATGGAAAGAAAATATGTCCACAATATTTTAATTTTTTTTTAAAGGAAAAAATCATACAATCTCCTCCCGAATGTTTGGTTTCAATTTACTTTAAATCAAGAAGAGCTCAAATGTCCTTAGGATTGTGATTAGACGTTATGATTCTTAAGTAGGAGAATAAGGAAACCACTTCGAGTGACATCTGTCCAGTAAGTTTCCCCACTTATTTATGAAAATCCACAGCCTAATTCCAGTCATTCGATCGGGTCAAAAATTAAATAAATGAAGCTCCCATCTAGCGGCGAGGATAGGCATTGTGCCTTCTGCCGAAGCCTGTCGAACTCTGGGTTCGATGACCTAGATGTTAGGCCTCTTTGAACAACAAACGTCAAGCATCATCAAGTACCCCCCCCCCCCTCTACTCAGTTGACCTCACGAGGCTGAGTGGTAGCCCTCGTACCACTTTTCAAATTTCGTTGCAGAGCCAGGAATCTAACCCGGGCCTCTGGAGGGGGCAGCCAATCACACTAACCACTATACCACAGAGGCGAACTGAGAATTTCCTAATGGAGCAAGTTGTGAAGATAACTGTACAGTACATCCATTTTATTCTTCATAATGTATTACTTTTTGGTTTTGCATTTGGCAGACTTTTCTCAAAACTGGTCATAATTTTTTCCAGGAGAGACGAACGCGAACTAAAGAATAAAATGACTTGTTTATGTTTAGCCTGTATAAAGAAACATATATGGAAAGTGCCAAAACGAAAGTTCATTTGGATTATGCAAATCGGGCATTAACAAAAAAAGCTGACGAACATCCTTTCTTTCGTACATACCTATCACCCCCAAAATTATCGTACACTTTTGTCATATTCTGTAACCCTCTCATTGGAGCCAACGTATTTTGTCTACGGCCTCTAGGCTAAATTTCAATATGACGGGTGAATAACCAAACATAATGGAGAGTGTGAAGAGTTCGTTGAAGGGTGGTAGGCAAAGTGTTTCTTGTTCTGTCCCACAACCATTGTAACGCAAACAGAAATAAACAGCCATTACGAAAACAAAGTCAGAGAACATTTGGATGTCGGCAGTGAAGCTCAATTTGCGAAGTTCTCACTGAAGACGGAAAAGAGGAATTACTGTGGTTAGCAGAGAAAACACACGAAGGAATTAAAGGAGATAACAGTTCAGTGCTCTGCGGCGAGAAACCGGTTTCTGTGCCGCATTTTCTACATTCTTGGTCGTTAGCACTCACTTACCACAGCCTAGCATCATAAGTTAAAACCTTTTAAATACAAGGTGCGTCTAGGAGTTTTCGAATTTACACCTCACGAACCATAATTAAATAAAATATATAAACACAGCTGAGCTGCTACTTCAAGTACTTGTTGGAATGTTACTGCTATTCATCAGAGGAGAACATCTCAAGCTCGAATCTCCACTGAGATTTCTGAAATTGAAAGTCCTTGTCATCCGCCTCTGTGGTGTAGTGGTTAGTGTGAACAGCTGTCATTCCCAGCTCTGCCACGAAATTTGAAATGTGGTACGAGGGTTGAAACGGGGTCAGCCTCGGGAGGTCAACTGAGTAGAGGGGGTTGATTTCCACCTCAGCCACCCTTGAGGTGATTTTCCGTGGTTTCCCACTTCTCCAGACAGATGCCGCTATGGTACCTAACTTCAGGCCACGACCGCTTCCTTCTCCGTCCCCTATCTATCCCTTATCTTCCTAACCGCCAGAGGGCCCCTGTTCAGCATAGCAGGTAAGGCTGCCTGGGCGAGGTACTGGACCTCCTCCTCATTTGTATCCCCAACCCAAAGTCTCACACTTCAGGACACTGCCGTAGCTGAGTCCGAGGGAAAATCTAACCGTGGAGGATATATGGATTAAGGAAGAAAGAAGTCCATGTGCTGCCTCTGTGGTGTAGTGGTTAGTGTGATTAGCTGCCACCCCGGGAGGCCCGGGTTCGATTCCCGGCTCTCCCACGAAATTTGAAAAGTGGCAGGAGGGCTCGGGAGGTCAACTGAGTGGGCTCGATTCCCACCTCAGCTATCCTGGAAGTGGTTTTCCGTGGTTTCCCACTTCTCCTCCAGGCAAATGCCGGGATGGTACCTAACTTAAGGCCACGGCCGCTTCCTTCCCTCTTCCTTGTCTACCCCTTCCAATCTTCCCATCCCCTCGCAAAGCCCCTCTTCAGCATAGCAGATGAGGCCACCTGGGCGAGGTACTGGTCATCCTCCCCAGTTTCATCCCCGACCCAGAGTCTGAAACTTCAGGGCACTGCCCTTGAGGCGGTAGAGGTGGGATCCCTCGCTGAGTCCGGGAAAAGCCAACCCTGGAGGGTAAACAGATTAAGAAGAAGAAGAAGAAGAAGAAGAAGAAGAAGAAGAAGAAGAAGTCCATTTGTGCTAAAAACAGATTAAGTAGAAGAAGAAGTCCATTTGTGCTAATATACTTCATCTACCGCTTTTTCCACATCTGTGTGGTCACGGATGCGAATCCGGATGCCCTTTCTTACGCTAACCCTGGATGTGAGAGATGATAATGAGGTAGAGAGAGAGAGAGAGAGAGAGAGTTAAATCCGGTATCAGCACATAGCCTACTCCTGTAAAATTACAAGAAGGAGTCTGCTCAAGGCTTAATGTCGCCATACGACGGACGAATTACCTTCAGCAGCGTCGTATGCCCTCACCCCATATGAACACTGTGGAAAGTTCAGCTTCATCCGCACATACACAGTATTTTCGCACTTATTTCAGTCCGTTTAACGTAGTTTCTGTCTGACCCCGCGGTGTAGGGGCCAACGCGTCCGCCTGTCAACAGGCGGCCCAGGGTTCGATTCCCGGCCTTGTCAGGGGCTTTTGATTGTACATGATTAATATCCCTGGCCTGGGGACTGGGCGTTTGTGTCGTCCTTAACGTTCCTTTCCTCACATTCAACACTTTACACTTCCGCAATTTCCAAAATACACGCAGGTCTTCTTAGGTCGACACCCCGAATACATAGCATTAAAAAATATAAAAACGTAGTTTCTTCTTATTTCAGATTAAGAAGAGCAAATACTAGCCACAAATTCAAGGACATGGCGGGAAGTTTGATCCGCTCTGTCGAAATTCTAGCTCAAAACCAACATAACACGATTTCATCCGACCGGATGTAATCAAATACGCATTTAAATATTAAGAAGTCAAATAATCCAATGGTAAACCAGTTCAAATGTTCTAACAACAACAAGGTGAAGATTTTAACTTTGGTAGAATATCAGTTGACTTTTTAAGGGGGGAGACCTAGCTTAACACAGGCAAAATAGGCCAATATTCGTTCGATTGTTATATATGCTACAAACGTAGTTGACAAATGCTGCACATAACCCAGTATTGGCATGCTTCAGAGCAATCAGAATCAACTTCAATAATGTAAAAATTCTAATTACAACATTTCAAAATAAAATGTTCAAAATTTCCCGCCTTTTTAACGGTTTCCTTCATAACTCCCTTACTGTTTCACGGATAATTATGAATTTTTCAGAGTTTCCTCCCATAGTGTTGTACCACAATTTGTACCTCATTCAGATCAATGGGATTTAAATTCGATTTTATATAATATATTTATTTACAAAAATATTAATATTTTCTGGTGCTCGGAATAAAAACCCAACAAAAAATCCGAATTACAGTCTATGTTAATGATTGAGGTTCATTTTGTAGCTGGAGGTTTGATACACACTTTAAAAAAGGACAAGTACGAAAATTGTTATAAATTTGGAATTTATAACGGAAACATTTTGAACATTTTATTTTAAAATATTAAAATTATTAAAATTCTGACATTATAGAAGTTGCTTTTGGTTGCCAGGAAGATGCCAATACTGGGGATATGTGCAGGAATTGTCAACAACAATTGTAGCATATTTAACAATCGAATGAATATTAACCTTCTTTTTTCCTTTGTTAATATGCTTAAAGTATCTACAACCGTAAATATACACAAAACAAAAAATAACAAGAAACATTTTATCTTTGGCTGACTTTTCCAAGGAAATCAGCTCCCGTTTTAATACGTGTTTGACCGAGCTCGATAGCTGCAGTCGCTTAAGTGCGGCCAGTATCCAGTATTCGGGAGATAGTGGGTTCGAACCCCACTGTCGGCAGCCCTGAAAATGGTTTTCCGTGGTTTCCCACTTTCACACCAGGCAAATGCTGGGGCTGTACCTTAATTAAGGCCACGACCGCTTCCTTCCCACTCCTAGCCCTTTCCTCTCCCATCGTCGCCATAAGACCTATCTGTGTCGGTGCGACGTAAAGAAAAAAAGTGTTCGAAAGTGTTATATACCGGTAACAAGAATAATTAGCTGAACATTTTATCATCATCATCATCATCTGTTTACCCTCCAGGTTCGGCTTTTCCCTCGGACTCGGCGAGGGATCCCACCTCTACCGCCTCTAGGGCAGTGTCCTGGAGCTTCAGACTCTTGGTCGGGGGATACAACTGGGGAGAATGACCAGTACCTCGCCCAGGCGGCCTCACCTGCTAAGCTGAACAGGGGCCTTGTGGAGGGATGGGAAGATGGGAAGGGATAGGCAAGGAGGAGGGAAGGAAGCGGCCGTGGCCTTAAGTTAGGTACCATCCCGGCATTCGCCTGGACGAGAAGTGGGAAACCACGGAAAACCACTTCGAGGATGGCTGAGGTGGGAATCGAACCCACCTCTACTCAGTTGACCTCACGAGGCTGAGTGGACCCCGTTCCAGCCCTCGTACCACTTTTCAAATTTCGTGGCAGAGCCGGGAATCGAACCCGGACCTCCGGGGGTGGCAGCTAATCACGCTAACCACTACACCACAGAGGCGGACTGAACATTTTATAAGTGTTTTAAAATGTTCTATTACATAACAAACATGATCAAGAAATGTTTATTGTGTGTGTGTTGACGATGTTTTATGTTTAGGTAAAATATGTTACATCTTAAGATATGGGGAATCTTACTTTATGAGGTAGAAATCGCTGATGAAGGGAGTTGTATGAGTGAAATCATTGTACAAAAGTAGGAACTTGATATTATATTGACAGGACGGACCAAACAATCAGCCATAGCATATTTATATGCACTTAGTCAATATGGACCAACTAGGGACCGAAAATGGTCAAATTTGTGGAATATGGGAGCATTTGGCACGCAATCTAAGCAGTTACTAGAGTGAGTGTTAGTAAGAACGAGAGATTAGATCTGTGTTTGTCCGCGTTTGCACCAGTCGTCAACTCTTCAACGTGTTGTGCATGTAGAGAAATGGAAGTTTCTAAATTTCGCATTGCCATGACGGGTAATCGAAACCACGTCCCCCCAGGCGTGCTCCTTTCTACTATGCACACTTCGTACACAAAAAATAAAAGTATCCTCTCATTTAAGGGTTGCAAACAAAATGCAAATATGCTAATGTGTTCTAATTAGACAGGTTGGAAAGTGAAATGGCACAAGTAGAAAGTATTTCTCGGGTTTATAATTGTATGAAGAATAATCTGTAGTAGCAGACGATGATGGAACGTAGAGGTCATGTTAATGAGGAGAGAGTACGTATCACTGTCCGCTTCGCCTCTGTGTTGTAGTGATTAGTGTGATTACCTGCCACCCCCGGAGTCTCGGGTTCGATTCCAGGCTCTGCCACGAAATTTGAAAAGTGGGACGAGGGTTGGAACGCGATCTACTCAGGTTCGGGTGGTAAACTGAGTAGAGGTGGGTTCGATTCCCACCTCAGTCATCCTGGAAGTGGCTTTCCGTGGTTTCCCACTTCTCCTCCAGGGAAATGCCGGGATGGTACCTAACTAAAGGCCACGGCCACTTCATTCCCTCTTCCTTGCCTATCCCCTCCAATCTTCCCATCCCCCCGCAAGGCCCCTGTTCAGCATAGCAAATGAGGCCGCCTGGCCGAGTTACTGGTCATCCTCCCCCGTTGTATCCCCCGACCCAGAGTCTGAAGCTCCAGGATAGGTAGAGGTGAGATCTCTCGCTGAGTCCGAGGGAAAAATCGACCCTAGAGGGTAAACAGATGACGAAGAGGAAGAAGAAGAGTACATATCAGTACGTAGCACGTTAGATGATGTATGATATGCATTAATAGTAACATACACTTATAGTACATACAAAAATAATGTTGTTATTGGCTTTACATCCCACTAACTACTTTTACTGCTTTCGGAGACGCCGAAGTGCCGGAATGTAGTCCCGCAGAAGTTCTTTTATGTGTCAGTAAGTCTACCGACACGAGATGATGTATTTGAGCACCTTCAAATACCACCGAACTGAGCCAGGATCGAACCTGCCAAGTTGGGGTCAGAAGACCAGAGCCTAAACTGTCTGAGCCACTCAGCCCAGCACACGTACATACAGTACAAAGGCCTACATCTTCATTATACATTGTCATGCATTTCAGCGTTCAGGGTGCAATAATAATAATAATAATAATAATAATAATAATAATAATAATAATAATAATAATAATAATAATAATAATAATAATAATAATACTAATAATAATAATAATAATAATAATAATAATAATAATAATGTCCGCCTCTGTGGTGTAGTGGTTAGCGTGATTACCTGCCACCCCCGGAGGTCCGGGTTCGATTCCCGGCTCTGCCACGAAATTTGAAAAGTGGTACGAGGGCTGGAGCCGGGTCTACTCAGCCTCGGGAGGTCAACAGAGTAGAGGTGGGTTCGATTCCCACCTCAGCCATCATGAAAGTGGTTTTCCGTGTTTTCCACTTCTCCTCCAGGCAAATGCCGGGATGGTACCTAACTTAAATCCACGGCCGCTTCCTTCCCCCTTCCTTGCCTGTCCCATCCAATCTTCCCATCCCTACTCAAGGCCCCTGTTCAGCATAGCAGGTTAGGCCGCTTGGGCGAGGTATTGGTCATTCTCCCCAGTTGTATCCCCGACCCAAAGACTGAAGCTCCAGGACACTGCCCTTGAGGCGGTAGCGGTGGGATCCCTCGCTGAGTCCGAGGGAAAACCGAACCTGGAGGTAAACAGATTAATAATAATAATAATAATAATAATAATAATAATAATAATAATAATAATAATAATAATAATAATAATAATAATAATAATAATAATAATCACCACTAATCTGCATTTAGGGCAGTCGCGCAGGTGGCAGATTTCATATCTGTTGTTTTCCTAGAAAATGAAAATCCACAGCCTATTTCCAGTCTTTCGACCGGGTCAGGAATAGAATGAATGGAGGCCCCATCTAGCAGCGGAGATAGGAATTGTGCGCCGGGCTGAGTGGCTCAGACGGTTGAGGCGCTGGCCTTCTGACCCCAACTTGGCAGGTTCGATTCTGGCTCAGTCCGGCGGTATTTGAAGGTACTCAAATACGTCAGCCTCATGTCGGTAGATTTACTGGCACGTAAAAGAACTCCTGCGAGACTAAATTCCGGCACCTCGGCGTCTCCGAAAACCGTAAAATTGTAGTTAGTGGGACGTAAAGCAAATAACAATATTATTAGGCCTATTATTAGGAATTGTGCCGGCTGTCGAAGTCTGTCGCACTCCTCAGGGGCAATAATTAAGGACTGATAAATGAAATGAAATGATATTGAAGAGTGTTGCTAGAATGAGTGATGGCAGGGAAAACCGAAGTACGCGGAGAAAAACATGTCCCGCCTCCGCTTTGTCCAGCACAAATCTCACATGGAGTAACCGGGGTTTGAACCCAGCGGTGAGAGGCCGGCACGCTGCCGCCTGAGCCACGGAGGCTCCCTGTTGTTTTCCTAGCCTTTTCTTGAAAACTGTAATTCCAAGGAATTTGGGAATTTATTGAATATCTCCCTTGGTAAAATTGTCGCATCCTTAACTCCTCTTCCTATAAACGAATATTTCCCCGAATTTTTCCTCTAGAATTCCTACTTTATCTTCATTTTGTGATCTTTCCTACTTTCAAAAACACAACTGAAACTTATTCGTCTACTAATGTCATTTCACATTTCTGAACATAGCACTTAGTCGAGCAGCTCGTCTTCTTTCTCCCAAGTCTTCCCAGCCCAAAGTTTGCGACATTTTCATAACGCTACTCTTTTTTTCGGAAATCACCCAGAACAAATCAAGCTGCTTTTGCAGTTCTCGATTCAAGCAATCCTGGTGATGGTCCCATACACTTGAATCATACTGAAGCTGGGGTCCTACCAGAGACTTACATGCTCTCTCCTTTTCACTTCCCTCGGACTCGGACAAAATTGGGGAGGAGAACCAGTTCGTCACCTGCTGTGCTGAACAGGGGCCTTGTGGGGGGATGGGAAGATTGGAAGGAATAAAAATCGTTAGAAACAGAGTCTAACCATCGTCTTGGTCTCCCTCTACTTCTCTTACCCTCCATAACAGAGTCCATTATTCTCCTAGGTAACCTATCCTCCTCCATTCGCCTCACATGACCCCACCACCGAAGCCGGTTTATGCGTACAGCTTCATCCATCGAGTTCATTCCTAAATTAGCCTGTATCTCCTCATTCCGAGTTCCCTCCTGCCATTGTTCCCACCTGTTTGTACCAGCAATCATTCTTGCTACTTTCATGTCTGTTACTTCTAACTTATGAATAAGATATCCTGAGTCCACCCAGCTTTCGCTCCCATAAAGCAAAGTTGGTCTGAAAACAGACCGATGTAAAGATAGTTTTGTCTGGGAGCTGACTTCCTTCTTACAGAATACTGCTGATCGCAACTGCGAGCTCATTGCATTAGCTTCACTACACCTTGATTCAATCTCACTTACTATATTACCATCCTGGGAAAAAACACAACCTAAATACTTGAAATTATCGACCTGTTCTAGCTTTGTATCACCAATCTGACATTCAATTCTGTTGGATTTCTTACCTACTGACATCAATTTAGTCTTCGAAAGGCTAATTTTCATACCATACTCATTGCACCTATTTTCAAGTTCCAAGATGTTAGACTGCAGGCTTTCGGCACAGTCTGCCATTAAGACCAAGTCGTCAGCATAGGCCAGGCTGCTTACTACATTTCCACCTAACTGAATCCCTCCCTGCCATTTTATACCTTTCAGCAGATGATCCATGTAAACTACAAACAGCAAAGGTGAAAGATTACAGCCTTGTCTAACTCCTGTAAGTACCCTGAACCAAGAACTCATTCTACTATCAATTCTCACTGAAGCCCAATTGTCAACATAAATGCCTTTGATTGATTTTAATAATCTACCTTTAATTCCATAGTCCCCCAGTATAGCGAACATCTTTTCCCTCGGTACCCTGTCATATGCTTTCTCTAGATCTACGAAACATAAACACAACTGCCTATTCCTCTCGTAGCATTTTTCAATTACCTGGCGCATACTGAAAATCTGATCTTGACAGCCTCTCTGTGGTCTGAAACCACACTGGTTTTCATCCAACTTCCCCTCAACGACTGATCGCACCCTCCCTTCCAAGATGCCTGTGAATACTTTGCCTGGTATACTAATCAGTGAGATACCTCGATAGTTGTTGCAATCCTTCCTGTTCCCTTGCTTATAGATACGTGCAATTACTGCTTTTGTCCAATCTGAAGGTACCTTACCAACACTCCACGCTAATTTGACTACTCTATGAAGCCATTTCATCCCTGCCTTCCCACTATACTTCACCATTTCAGGTCTAATTTCATCTATTCCTGCTGCCTTATGACAATGGAGTTTATTTACTATCCTTTCCACTTCCTCAAGCATAATTTCACCAACATCATTTTCCTCCTCCCAATGAGCTTGACTGTTTGCAACACCACCATGATGATTTCCTTTTACATTGAGAAGATGTTCAAAATATTCCATCCACCTCTCCAGTGATTCCCTGGGATCTGTTATGAGTTCACCTGAATTACGCAAAACACTGTTCATTTCCTTTTTCCCTCCCTTCCTAAGATTCTTTATTACTGTCCAAAAAGGTTTCCCTGCTGCTTGACCTAGCCTTTCCAGGTTATTTCCAAAATCTTCCCATGACTTCTTTTTAGATTCAACAACTATTTGTTTCGCTCTGTTTCTTTCATCTACGTACAAATCCCTGTCTGCCTCGGCCCTTGTTTGGAGCCATTTCTGATAAGCCTTCTTTTTACGTTTACAGGCTGCTCTCACTTCATCATTCCACCAAGATGTTCGCCTTTTCCCATCTTTACACACAGTTGTTCCTAGGCATTCCCTTGGTGTTTCTACTACAGCATCCCTGTATGCCACCCATTCACTTTCTATATCCTGAACCTGCTTACTGTCTACTGTTCGAAACTTCTCACTAATCATATCCATGTACTTCTGTCTAATTTCCTCATCCTGGAGATTTTCTACCCTTATTCGTTTGCAGACAGATTTCACTTTCTCTACCCTAGGCCTAGAGATACTTAGTTCACTACAGATCAGATGATGGTCTGTATCATCGAAAAATCCCCGAAAAACTCGTACATTCCTAACAGATTTCCTGAATTCAAAGTCTGTTAAGATATAGTCTATTATGGATCTGGTACCCCTAGCCTCCCATGTGTAGCGGTGAATAGCCTTTTGCTTGAAGAATGTATTTGTAACAGCTAAACCCATACTAGCACAGAAGTCCAGCAAACGCTTCCCATTCCCATTAGCTTCCATATCTTCCCCACATTTACCAATCACCCTTTCGTATCCTTCAGTTCTATTCCGAACTTTCGCATTGAAATCGCCCATTAGCACTATTCTATCCTTGCTGTTGACCCTGACCACGATGTCACTCAGTGCTTCATAAAACTTGTCAACTTCATCCTCATCTGCACCCTCACATGGTGAATACACGGACACAATTCTTGTCCTAATTCCTCCCACTGACAAATCTACCCACATCATTCGCTCACTTACGTGCCTAACAGAAACTATGTTGCGTGCAATGGTATTCCTGATAAAGAGCCCTACCCCAGACTCTGCCCTTCCCTTTCTAACACCCGTCAAGTACACCTTATAATCTCCTATCTCTTCCTCCTTATCTCCCCTTACCCGAATATCACTTACTCCTAGCACATCCAGATGCATCCTCTTTGCTGACTCAGCAAGTTCTACCTTCTTTCTTCCATAAGCCCCATTAATATTGATAGCTCCCCATCGAATTCCATTTCGTTCGCCAAGTTGTTTCCAAGGAGTCCCTCGCCTGTCACATGGGAGTGGGACTCCATTACTCCCATAGGTCCGAGGTTTGCTTAAAGTGTTCTGAGCTCGGTAAATTCATGAGGCAGGATGCTGCCCTACTTGCACATAGTCCAAGTGAGGATCTCCCCTCTAACGGGTTATGAACCACCGGTGAATTGTGTAGTCCTGGCCGCCTGAGCACAAGGAGGGCCACGACTCAGAATATGTCCGAGATGCCCACTCCCATTCCATAGCAACTGGTATCCCGACTCTCAGGACCACTTACTAGGCCACTCAGCCGTTGCCCATGGTTCACGAACTAGGACGTGACTACAGTAACCCACAAACATGAACCACGTAAATATTATTTTTACGGTAAAATGCCTGTTGCTATTACATTTATGATGCGGTCATTGATCATTGCCCGCCTCTGTGGTGTAGTGGTTTGTGTGAAGCTGTCCCCCGCCCTGGAGGCCCCGGTTCGATTCCCGACTCTGCCATGAAATTTGAAAAGTGGTACGAGGGCTTGAACGGGGTTCACTCAGCGTCGGAAGATCACTGAGTAGAGAGGGATTCGATTCCCACCCCAGCCATCTTTGAACTTGGTTCTGCGTGGTTTCCCACTTTTCCTCCAGGTAAATGCCGGGATGGTACCTCACTTAAGGCTACTGCTGCATCCTTCCCTCTTCCTTGTCTATCTCTTCCAATCTTCCCATCCCTGCACTAGGCCCCTGTTCAGCATAGCAGGTGAGGCCGCCTGGGCGATGTTCTGGTCCTCCTCTCCAGTTGTTTCCACCAAACCCAAAGTCTCACGCTCCAGGACACTGTCCTTGAGGTGGTAGAGGTGGGATCCCTCGCTGAGTGCGAGAGAAAAATTAACGCTGGAGGTTAAGCAGATTAAGGAATAAATATATAATAAAACATAATTGATCGTCGCGCCAAATTTCATTGCAGTCGGCCTGGTACAACGCAAGCAGTTCATGTGTAAGTTGGTTTATTTCTTTTTCCCTGTAAATCAATGGAAAGGCGTAGCCATGGAGAAAGGCTCAGAGGGAGAGAAGGAATGAGATAACAATAGCCAGACAGGCCGGGGATGTGGAGCAGAGTTTAAGGTCAATGTAAAGCGAGGCTGGAGAGAGGAAACCTGTACGGGCAGAGCAGCAAGTAGGCGGCCCGTCTCCGTCTCCGAGCCCCGGGGCCACTCGCTCAAGATTAAGGCCACCGTGACGTCACGCGGCGCACTTGTTTGATCCGAAAGTAGCGCGGCCTCCTTGTAAAATATCACATTATTCATATTCGTGCCCATCAGATGAAGTTGAAAGTAGGCGAAACTCCCATTCGCGAGCAACGACCTTGTCTGAAATTTACGTAAAATGGAGCAAAACCTGTCAGTATCTACTGTAGTGCTACAACATATGAGAATATCTGACACAGAATGTGGTCGTTACGCCTACGGAAACTTCTATGTTGGAGAAATACTGACCCGCATTACGTATGTTATTAAGAATGATAATTCATTGTGACACATCTTAAGATATTTGTATCATAAAACTTTTAATGTACTGTATTTTGTCCATTTGACATTTCAACCAAGCTTTGAAGATTTTTTTTTCAATTTCCCATCTTTGAAAAAGAGAACATTTTCTTCGTTAGAAATTTTGAGAAAAAATTTGAATGGAAACATTAACTGTCAAGAATTACTTACTTTCATCCGTTTTCATGTACCAGGAGTAAAATCACGACAGTAAGTACTATTTCACATCCCAAGATCTAGAAGAGTTCACTCTAATTCACTAATAATTAAATCGTTATCGGTGTATAATTCAATTGGTGTTCAAACTGATTTATTCGCCAGTACTAGATTGTTCAATAAGCAAATAAAGGCAATTTTTACTCAATCATAATCGTTAATTCCTTTTTGCTGGAGTGCTATGTGCTGGTAAGTTTCGTTTTTTGTTTGTGTTCTTTTTCTAACTTGTTTAGTACTTTTCTATGTCTGATTTATAGCCTATATTATTATGTTTTCATTTGTAGTAAAGAAGAAAACTTATAAGCTAATATTAATTTTAAATTGTGTTCTCCTTATTCGTTTTCTTCTTTTCCTTCTTCTTACTATTATTGTTTGATGTGTTCAAAGTTTAAATCCCATATGTCATGAAGGAACGTATTTTTTTTTGCTAGTTGCTTTACGTCGCACCGACACAGATAGGTCTTATGGCGACGATGGGACAGGGAAGGACTAGGAGTGGGAAGGAAGCGACCGTGGCCTTAATTAAGGTACAGCCCCAGCATTTGCCTGGTGTGAAAATGGGAAACCACGGAAAACCATCTTCAGGGCTGCCGACAGTGGGGTTCGAACCTACTATCTTCGGAATACTGGATACTGGCCGCACTTAAGCGACTGCAGCTATCGAGCTCGGTAGGAACCTAATTAGCTCAGGGCCTGTGTTCCTTCGTACTATCAAGTAAATAAAAAAAATAATAAATAAATAAATATCGTACGATATTGAACCTTGGATGACAGTTCCTTACCAGCCAAAGTTTTTATCTGAAATATTTCAGATAGCGGTTTTCTCTGGTACAACGACGATATGTTGCAGAAAGCTTGATGAATCTGGTCATTATACATAATAGAATACAGTAATGCCATGAAGGCCCGTTGAGGGATGAAGGGTAAAGACTTCTACTATCAGTGGGGTGGGGTAAAGTTGGTGTGCTTGTACACCTCCGGAAGTGGAAATCTCATTTCTAAAAATTTTCGACTTCCTGATGGGGAACCGATCACGCCTTTACCAGGCAGCCCCGACTTGTTTTAAAGGTTCGTTTGCCCACCTGATGACCACGGTTTTTGCGTTTCAGCTGTGTTGTGTTGTTGTTGTTGTCGTCGATATTTGCCGCTTCTGGTGTTCTTTGTCATCGGTTTGGCAGCTAATTTTTTCAGCTTTTCTGTTGGACCAAGAATCCTTAATTTTCTTGCTGAACTCTATCTTACATTCCTTTGAAGATTTCCTGGTCTCATTCTGGTTTGCTTCTCGGGGACGAATGTGGTAGAAAAATACATAGAAATAAACATAATTGCAACGTAAGACTCACAGGATAGAAAAATAGAATAGAGTCGAAGAATTATTCTGATTCGTCTGATGACCTTGCTGTTACTTCGCACCAGGGGCGTATTCTCCTTGAATGCAAGGCATTCATTGCATGCGTTATGATAACACAAAGAACTGTCTGATGTACGATTTTAGGTTGTTTCAAGTCGAATATTAACGATTTCATCTCTCAGAAGTTCAAAAGGTCCGCGCAACTGTACTGGTTCCGTTGCTTGACTACGTGTGGTGCTGGTGTAGTCTCGCCGTCTACACTACTCTAGGAAGAAAGAGACAGCGAATGGACGAGTTCAGGAAGAAAGGCATTCAATCTTAAAATTGCATTCGGTGGCAGACGTAGTTCTGAAACCCTCCGAACGATGTCGCTGCAATTGAAACTTGGTCAGAATTTGTCACCCTACTGTATATCCGTGCTACCCTCTGCCATCTGTTAGCAACTTGGAGAAAGTCGGCATCTTTACAGCGAACGGGACCCACAGATTACCCCCCAGCGAGAACCCAACGTGACGAAACTGACCAATGCCACTGGGGTGACTTACCTCCAGTGCTTGAGTTGTGGCTAACTAGTGAGTTAATTCATTGTATTTTCGGTGTTTTATTATATCTTGCGCAGATGTGGTATTAACGATGGATGAGTCTAAAACGGATATAATTGTAAATCAGTTTGAAAAGCCATTTACTGGCCGTTCGTTTGATGAAAAGATTCAAATAGTTAAAGCCGGGAGACCTCAACCTTCCCTTGTAAACTTCTTCCTCTTCTTCTTCTTAATCTGCTTACCCTCCAGGGTTGGCTTTTCCCTCGGACTCAGTGAGGGACCCCTCCTCTACCTCCTCAAGGGCAGTGTACTGGAGCTTCAGACTCTGGGTCGGGGGATACAACTGGGGAGGATGACCAGTACCTCGCCTCACCTGCTATGCTGAACAGGGGCCTTGCGGGGGATGGGAAGATTGGAAGGGATAGACAAGGAAGAGGGAAGGAAGCGGCCGTGGCCTGAAGTTAGGTGCCATCCCGGCATTTGCCTGAAGGAGAAGTGGGAAACCACGGAAAACCACTTCGAGGATGGCTGAGGTGGGAATCGAATCCACATCTACTCAGTTGACCTCCCGAGGCTGAGTGGTCTCCGTTCCAGCCCTCGTACCACTTTTCAAATTTCGTGGCAGAGCCGGGAATCGAACCCGGGCCTCCGGGGGTAGCAGCTAATTACACTAACCACTACACCACAGAGGCGGACCCTCGTAAATTTAAAAACAGAAAACAAGAATTGTGTACGCACGTTCAATCCAGAGACTTACAGCAAAACTGTTTGGCTCGAGTTCACCTACATGTGATTAGGGTGAGTAGAATTGAAATTTACTTAATACGTTGTGTTAACTGCATGGTTACTAGTTGCATGCCTCAGTGGAGATTCCAGGATACGCCACTGCTTCGCACGGTGTAACAAGAATCATCTTAATGGTGTCGTCAACTGCAACTGCGAAGGCTAGCGTACAGTGAGCCATCTGGTGACGAATGAGAGTACCACCTACTATAGACCTACGGTAAACCATTCTTAAATTCAAACTTTCATTATTGGAGAGTGGTGTGGGTGATTATTGTTTTAAGAGGAAGTAAAACTAGGCGACCGTCCTCTCTAATGAGAGAAAAACATAGGAAGGGATCCGACACTTCGAAAAATGAAGATATTGGTCTAAGGAGGATAAGGGCCACGACGTCTTGTTCGTGAACAGTAGAGATTTTCTGATGAAGATGTGGGGCAAAGTTTTCTGCGAAACGCAAAAAAATTCACCTTGTTTTCTGACATGGCAGAAGCCCAAAAGCTTATTATCTTCTTCTTCTTTATCTGTTTACCCTCCAGGGTAGGTTTTTCCCTCCGACTCAGCGAGGGATCCCACCTCTACCACCTCAAGGGCAGTGTCCTGGAGCTTCAGAATCTGGGTCAGAGGATACAACTTGGGAGTAGGACCAGTACCTCGTCCAGGCGGCCTCACCTGCTATCTGAACAGGGGCCTTGTGGAGGGATGGGATGATTGGAAGGAATTGGCAAGGAAGAGGGAAGGAAGCGACCGTGGCCTTGAGTTAGAAACCATCCTGACATTTGCCTTGAGGAGAAGTGGGAAACGACGGAAAACCACTTACAGGATGGCTGAGGTGGGAATCGAACCCACCTCTACTCAGTTGACCTCCCGAGGCTGAGTGGACCCCGTTCCAGCCCTCGTACCACTTTTCGAATTTCGTGGCAGAGTCGTGAATCGAACCCGGGCCTTCGGGAGTGGGAGCTAATCACACTAACCACTACACCACAGAGGCGGACAAAGCTTATTATCATGTCTACAAATTTTTAATGTTTCTACATTTATTTTTATATCACAAACCCAAAGCGGAATAGTACAAATACATTTGTGACTTTACCACATACAGTCGAACCTCCATAACTCCAATTTTCAGTATGTCTAAGTAACTTCAATTTCCCGGCCGTTTTTCCTATTCTTCACGCGTATTTATTTCACTATCACTCGAGATTCGGTTACACGAACTTGTCGATTTCTCGAAGCAAACATTTCCTCCCTTGAAGCAAAAAATACTCTGTAACTGGAATTTTGTGCGACCAGAACTGTGCTATACGACATTATCTTTTGTGAGGAACAGTTAACAAGTAAAGAAAGCGTTACAGTGAAGCTGGGAGCTAATTTGACGGGAACCGAGAAACTAAAACTGCTAGTGATCGGAAAATCGGCGTTGGTGCGAGCCTCCTATGCATACCGTCAATGCTGCTGGCGAGCAAGAAGAAGAAGAAGAAGAAGAAGAAGAAGAAGAAGAAGAAGAAGAAGATTCCCAACAAGAAGAGTTGAAGCTACCTTCTCCTGTAACGTCAGAAGACTAGACGTTAAATGCAGTGGCTATTCTTCGAAACTACATACAGAGTCAGTCGAATATAAATGACTGTTTTTGACAGCAATAAATGTTTTTGAAAAGTATGTAGAAGAAAAGAAAGTTAAGGGGGAGACCCAGCTTAACAAAGGAAAAAAGAACGTTAATATTCATTCGATTGTTAAATATGCTACAATTGTTGTCGACATTTGCTGCACATATCCCAGTGTTGGCATGCTTCCTGGCAACCAGAAGCAACTTCAACAATGTCAGAATTTTAAAATAAAATGTTCAAAATGTTTCCGTTATAAATTCCAAATTTATAAGAATGTTCGTACATGTCCTTTTTTACAGTGTGTATCAAACCTCCAGCTACAAAATGAACCTCAATCATTAACATAGACTGTAATTCGGATTTTTTGTTGGGTTTTTATTCCGAGCACCAGAAAATATTAATATTTTTGTAAATAAATATGTTATATAAAATCTAATTTAAATCCCATTGATCTGAATGAGGTATAGATTGTAGTACATCACTATGGGAGGAAACTCTGAAAAATCCATAATTAACCGTGAAACAGTAAGGGAGTTATGAAGGAAACCGTTAAAATGGCGGGAAAATTTGAACATTTCATTTTGAAATGTTGTAATTAGAATTTTTACATTATTGAAGTTGCTTCTGATTGCTCTGAAGCATGCCAATACTGGGTTATGTGCAGCATTTGTCAACTACGTTTGTAGCAAATATAACAATCGAACGAATATTGGCCTATTTTCCCTGTGTTAAGCTAGGTCTTCCCCCTTAACAGTAAAAAACAGAAGAGACTAACGTAATTTTCCCAAAGGTGTTGACGGAGGTATGTTTCTTGTTTCACTAATGTATGTACTGTATCCTGTCTTCTAAAACGTTACTATAATATAATTAAAGTGATGCCGCAAAATACAACTTTTTAGTATAATTTTAAATATTGTTAAAAATCATCATCATCATCAACATCATCTGTTTACCCTCCAGGTTCGGTTTTTCCCTCGGACTTAGCGAGGGATCCCACCTCTACCGCCACAAGGGCAGTGTCCTGGAGCTTCAGACTCTTGGTCGGGGATACAACTGGGGAGAATGACCAGTACCTCGCCCAGGTGGCCTCACCTGCTATGCTGAACAGGGGCCTTGTGGAGGGATGGGAAGATTGGAAGGGATAGGGAAGGAAGCGGCCGTGGCCTTATGTTAGGTACCATCCCGGCATTCGCCTGGAGGAGAAGTGGGAAACCACGGAAAAAACTTCCAGGATGGCTGAGGTGGGAATCGAACCCACCTCTACTCAGTTGACCTCCCGAGGCTGAGTGGACCCCGTTCCAGCCCTCATACCACTTTTCAAATTTTCGTGGCAGAGCCGGGAATGGAACCCGGGCCTCCGGGGGTGGCAGCTAATCACGCTAACCACTACATCACAGAGGCGGACATAATTTTAAATGCTGTTAAAAATACTATTCAATATAAGCCCGTAGATACACATGACTCAATTACGTGCTATGCATGTTCATAAATGGTATTCTCTAGTATATATCTCGATATTTCGATAACTCGAAATAAAACTTAGCTCCAGAGGTGATTCGAGATATCGAGATTCCACTGTAATATGGTATAAAAATGAGTTAAAATTGTCTTCCGAAACAACACATTTCTCGTTAGCTATTCAGCTACATAAAGTTCTATCTATCATACAGGTCTCAGGGGGAGGACTTTCAACCAACACTCTTCATGTACACTGACTGACAGAGCAAATGCAACACCAAGAAGGAGTGGTCAGAACTTTATGCCAATTGCAGGGTAGACTGACGTCACTGAGGTATGCTCATGATGTGAAATGCGCCGCTTGCTGCGCACGTAGCGAACGATAAATGGGACACAGCGTTGGCGAATGGCCCACTTCGTACCGTGATTTCTCAGCCGACAGTCATTGTAGAACGTGTTGTCGTGTGCCACAGGACACGTGTATAGCTAAGAATGCCAGGCCGCCGTCAACGGAGGCATTTCCAGCAGACAGACGACTTTACGAGAGGTATGGTGATCGGGCTGAGAAGGGCAGGTTGGTCGCTTCGTCAAATCGCAGCCGATACCCATAGGGATGTGTCCACGGTACAGCGCCTGTGGCGAAGATGGTTGGCGCAGGTACATGCGGCACGTGCGAGGGGTCCAGGCGCAGCCCGAGTGACGTCAGCACGCGAGGATCGACGCATCCGCCGCCAAGCGGTGGCAGCCCCGCACGCCACGTCAACCGCCATTCTTCAGCATGTGCAAGACACCCTGGCTGTTCCAATATCGACCAGACCAATTTCCCGTCGATTGGTTGAAGGAGGCCTGCACTCCCGGCGTCCGCTCAGAAGACTACCATTGACTCCACAGCATAGACATGCACGCCTGGCATGGTGCCGGGCTAGAGCGACTTGGATGAGGGAATGGCGGAACGTCGTGTTCTTCGATGAGTCACGCTTCTGTTCTGTCAGTGATAGTCACCGCAGACGAGTGTGGCGTCGGCGTGGAGAAAGGTCAAATCCGGCAGTAACTGTGGAGCGCCCTACCGCTAGACAACGCGGCATCATGGTTTGGGGCGCTATTGCGTATGATTCCACGTCACCTCTAGTGCGTATTCAAGGCACGTTAAATGCCCACCGCTACGTGCAGCATGTGCTGCGGCCGGTGGCACTCCCGTACCTTCAGGGGCTGCCCAATGCTCTGTTTCAGCAGGATAATGCCCGCCCACACACTGCTCGCATCTCCCAACAGGCTCTATGAGGTGTACAGATGCTTCCGTGGCCAGCGTACTCTCCGGATCTCTCACCAATCGAACACGTGTGGGATCTCATTGGACGCCGTTTGCAAACTCTGCCCCAGCCTCGTACGGACGACCAACTGTGGCAAATGGTTGACAGAGAATGGAGAACCATCCCTCAGGACACCATCGGCACTCTTATTGACTCTGTACCTGGACGTGTTTCTGCGTGCATCGCCGCTCGCGGTGGTCCTACATCCTACTGAGTCGATGCCGTGCGCATTGTGTAACCTGCATATCGGTTTGAAATAAACATCAATTATTCGTCCTTGCCGTCTCTGTTTTTT
Source organism: Anabrus simplex (assembly GCF_040414725.1). Classification (NCBI taxonomy): domain Eukaryota; kingdom Metazoa; phylum Arthropoda; class Insecta; order Orthoptera; family Tettigoniidae; genus Anabrus; species Anabrus simplex. The sequence goes on from NC_090265.1 coordinate 42,294,096, forward strand.
CCCCAACTTTCATCCCTTTCGAACCACTCCTCCTTGGTGTTGCATTGTCACTGTCAGTCAGTGTATTTTGAGGAGATGCATTTTTCAAACATGCTCATCTTGACTATTCCTTTCTTATGTGAATGTTTCACTACGATACTGGTCCGACTCGTTGGCTGAACGGTCAGCGTGCTGGCCTTCGATTCAGAGGGTCCCCGGTTCGATTCCCGGCCGGGTCGGGGATTTTAACCTTAATTGGTTAATTCCAATGGCACGGGGGCTGGGTGTATGTGTTGTCTTCATCATCATTTCATCCTCATCACGACGCGCAGGTCGCCTACGGGTGTCAAATAGAAAGACCTGCACCTGGCGAGCCGAACCCGTTCTGGGATATCCCGGCACTAAAAGCCATACGACATTTCATTTTACTACGATACTAAGCGGGAACTTAATGCACTTTCCTTGTCAGTATGAAGAGAGCTCGTCAAGGTATAACTTGACATCTCATCATTTTACACTTGCTTACATAATCTTTAACAGATTTCGTGAGAAATGAAATTAAATTAACCGGGAAGTAAGAGTGAAAATAATTATTTATTATTAGCGTGGTAAGTGGTGGCATGTGGAATGACGTACGAGACTGAAATTAAGAAAGCTTCCTCGATATCAAGTGAAAGGAATTCTCGTGTTATTCCATTCATTACGGGAATACGGAAATCGAAGCGGTTATTCTTTATTTAGGCACGGGTGACATCTCTACCTGTCACATGCTGCAAAGTAGGTCTGGAATTTCTATGTACATATATATTTGCTTTTTCAATCCTTACATTTTAAATGTTGTCAGGTAAGGTAAGGGTTATTCTGCCCGAAGGCAGGTCCGAACCTCCGCAGAGGTGTTCCTGAGCCGGAGTTTACGTGCGGTAGGGTGGCCAGTTCCTTTCCGCTCCTTCATTCCCTTACCCCCTACCAACAGCGCGTGGCAACCCATCCAACTCCTGACCACGCCCAATGTTGATAACTTCGGAGATCTCACGGGATCCGGTGTTTCAACACGGCTACGGCCGTTGGCAAATTTTTGTCAAATGTTTATGAATTAGGATATTTGGAGTGATCAGACACAAATGTTATTTTCCATGTTTAGAACTTATTTTATTTTACATATTTAAGGTAATGTCATATGTACAGTTGAACTTCGATATCTCGAAGTGGTTGCGGAGGCTTAAAATACTTCGAGTTATCGAAAATTCGCGGTACAAAGAAACGTGTACAGTACTTCGGCTCAAAAAGAAATTGGCTGTACTGTTATTTACTTCCTAAATTGTTGTCACCAATGCAACTATATTTCCCTACATGTAATTTCTTTTTACAAATTGCTTCATGTCGCAACCGACACAGGTATGCCTTATGGCGACGATGGATTAGAAAAGGTATTAAAATAATACTTTTTTTTTGACGGTTAGAACTGATTGATTCATCTTAATCTGTGAAAGGTGTCTTCTTTCTACGTCGCACCAACACACATAAGTCTTATGGTGACAATGGGACAGGAAGGAGTTGGAAGAAGTGGGAAGGAAGCAGCCGTGGCTTTAATTAAGGCACAGCCCGAGAATTTGCCTGGTGTGAAAAATGGGAAACCACGGGTTCGAACCCGGATCTCCCGAATGCCACTTCACACTTGAGTGCCCCTAACTGCACGGCCAACTCGCTTGGTCCTACGTTTGTAATTTTAATACTGTATTGTTAAACAGGTCTATCGTAATGGAAGTTGTCGACTCCAAAGTCCATTCAGGTTTCTCAAAAACGATTCCTTAGATACAAATACATTAATCATTATCCATTTGAATTTCACTTACTGAAAGACATCTTTATGATGATTTGATTTTCTCAAAGGGATATTTGACACATTTTTTCCTGCAGTATGAAATGAAATGTGCAGTATCGAAGGCATCGATTGAAATGAAACCTCAATCAAACATCGGGACTTTGCTGCAAGCCTTCTATCAGTCACACAGAAATGAGAAAATGAGTGATTTTGAGCAGGAATCGAGCAGTTTCCTCGTTTATGCTGATATGTATTAATAGCATGTACTTTCATACATATACCATATGGGCCGCCTGACCGAGGCGGTAAATGCGTGCTCGGTTCACCGGAAGGACGCGGGTTCGATTCCCGTGGGGAAGTCGAAAAAAACCAGTGTTTTCAACAGACTGAAAAGCTTTAAAGTGTCATTAACTGAGTCAACATTGAAGACGGAAAACCACCTTCGAAGATGGCTGAGGTGGGAATCGAATTCCCCTATACTCAGTTGATCTCCCTAGGCTGAGTTGACCCCGTTCCAGCCCTCATACCAGTTTTCAAATTTCGTGGCAGAACCTGTAATTGAACCTGGGCCTCGACTGCACCACAGAGGCAATGTTCAATTTCTTCTTCTTCTTAATCTGTTTACCGTCCAGGGTTGGTTTTTCCATCGGAATGAGTGGGGTATCCCACCTCTACCGCCTCAAGGGCAGTGTCCTGGAGCGTGAGACATTGGATCGTAGGATGAAACTGGGGAGAGGGACCAGTACCTCGACCAGGCGGCCTCACCTGCTATATTGAACAGGGGCCTTGTGGGGGGATGGGAAGATTGGAAGGGGTAGACAAGAACGCGGGGCGGCCGTGGCCTTAAGTTAGGTACCATCCGTTTCCTTCCCACTCCTACCCTTGCCCTCCCATCGTCGCCATTAGACCTATCTGTGGCAGTGGACATGAAGTCATTTCTAAAGAAATCCCTGCAAATTACGGGTAATTACATCTGGGATTGAAATATCCTTCGAGATATTAGAGAAATTGTTCTTCGAATTATAGAAAATATTATTACTACAATGTGCTTTACGTCGCACCGACACAGATACGTCTTTTGGTGATCACGGAATAATAATAATAATAATAATAATAATAATAATAATAATAATAATAATAATAATAATAATAATAATAATAATAATAATAATAATAATAATATCGTGTGGCTATTTCTAGCCGGGTGCAGCCCTTGTAAGGCAGACCCTCCGATGAGGGTGGGCGGCATCTGCCATGTGTAGGTAACTGCGTGTTATTGTGGTGGAGGATAGTGTTATGTGTGGTGTGTAAGTTGCAGGGATTATGGGGACAGCACAAACATCCAGCCCCGAGCCATTGGAATTGACCAATTAAGGTTAAAATCCCCGACCCGGCCGGGAATCGAACCCGGGACCCTCAGAACCGAAGGCCAGTACGCTGACCATTCAGCCGGCGAGTCGGACATTACGGGATAGGAAAAGGAAAGGAGTGAGAAGGAAGCGACAGTGGCCTTAATTAAGGTACAGCCCCAGCATTTGCCTGGTGTAAAAGCGGGAAACAACGGAAAGCCATATTCAGTGTTGCCGACAGTGGGGTTCGAATCCACTATCTCCCGAATGAAAGCTGACAGTTATGTGACGCAAAGGGCGCGAACATTCGCTCGGTTATATTTTACTTCAAATACATCCCATATTGTATGGTTTCAAAATTATCCTTGTCAATAAATCTTTTAAAATTTATTTTACTAACATCAATATTCAAACCTAGACTATAGTATTTATATGAAGCGTGGGAAGCAAGCAATCGTGACCCCATCGAATTCTATTCTATTAACATGTGCGTAGTTTTATGTAAATTCATCATTTTAATAATTTTGTCAGACATACATACATTGTTACCTTTTCTAATTTTATTTTTGTAATTAAATTGAAACATTAGACCGGCATATTTATCGACATGAGGCTGGCTCATTTGAGCCCCTTCAACATCGGACTGCTAAATGGTTAGCGTGCTGGCCCTTGGTCTAGAAGGTCCCGTGTTCGATTCCCGGTCTGGTCGGAGATTTTAACCTTAAATGGTTAACTCCCTTGGCTCGGAGACTGGGTATTTGCGCTGTCCCCAACATCCCTGCAACTCACACACCACGCATAATACTATCTTCAACACAATAACACCCAGTTACCTATACATGGCAGGTGCCACCCACTCACATTGGAGGGTCTGTCTTACATGGGCTGCATTCCGCTAGAGATAGCGACATAAAATTATTAACGTCGGACTGAACCTGGATCGAACCCGTCTATTTGGGTTCAGTAGGCCAGCGCTCTACGGTTTGAGCCACTCAGCCCCGCTCGAAGAATAGTGTTGCCCAATCTGCCTCGTTCTAAATGAGATGGAGTGATAAAATCAATCAATCAATCAATCAATCAATCAATCAATCAATCAATCAATCAATCAATCAATCAATCAATCAATCAATCAATCAATCAATCAATCAATCAATCAATCAATCAATCAATCAATCAATCAATCAATCAATCAATCAATCAATCAATCAATCAATCAATCACTACTGATCTGCATTTGGGACAGTCGCCCAGGTGGCAGATTCCCTCTCTGTTGTTTTCCTAGCCTTTTCATAAATGATTGCAAAGAAATTTGAAATTTATCGAACATCTCCCTTGGTAAGTTTTTCCGATCCGTAACACCCCTTCCTATCAATGAATATTTGCCCCAATTTGTCCTCTTGAATTCCAACTTTATCTTCATATTTTGATCTTTCCTACGTTTAAAGGACACCACTCAAACTTATTCGTCTACTAATGTCATTCCACGCCATCTCTCCACTGACAGCGTGGAACTTACCCACTTAGTCGAGCAGGTGGTCTCCTTTCTCCCAAGTCTTCCCAGCCCAAACTTTGCAAAATTTTTGTAAGAATAGTGCTCTGTTATTGTGTGTCCTTGTTTTGTGTTGGGGTGCCGTGAGGCTCCGACCCAGTCTCACAGCCCTTGGTGACCTATCTGTTTGACGGATGACCGACAAGCGAGTACTAACTCAGGAACATAGCCCAGTACAAGAGAATGACCTGAGGTGGAAAGGCTAGTCCTCTGCTGGCTACTTCCACCCCTCCGTAAAGGACAAGTTATGGAAAACCTTCGACAAACACACCAGACAATCCCATACTGCCTTTCGGCACTGGTTACTCTGTCGCGGTCGTCCCAAGTCATCCCCGGCGCTAGACAACTGCCGCTCAAGCGCCACTGTCACGCCGGGTCCATGGCCACCTGCAGGGCTTTCAAGATGGAAATTAATGAAACCACTGACACCAGTAGGTAGGCAATGAACAAAATTGTTGGCGCGCGGTCAGGAAGGAAGTAGGCTAATTAGTAAAAGTAGTCTTACAAACGCCTATGTGGATGGCCAGCAATGCAAAAGCTCTTCCCTATGGAGCTAGTTGCACACTCCCTTCAAATTACGGTGTTGTTGCAGCCTCCTCTTATAACATTAAGGGTGGACCGCACGGAGAATATGGTGCCGCACCATTGTTATCATACAAGGCAAGTTAAGAATAATAATAATAATAATAATAACAGGGTATGTCTGAGATAAGTATCACAAGAAACGAGATATTAGACGAAGAATTCTTGAGGAAAAGAATTAAGGAGCTGGGGGGGGGGGGGAGAGTAGGAGAAAAAGAAGAAGCTTAGAAAATCGGTCTGGACAGAGGAAAGAAGGGAACATGGTGAAATAATGAAGAAAAACTGGGAAGACGGGAAACAAGGAGAGGAGTAAAATAATGAAGTTGGTTCATGTGGTTGACAACTCGCCAAGATCGAAGAAAGGAAAGAAAGATAAATAATAATACCGAGTTGAGTGGTTGCGCGGGTTAACGCACAACGGCCATGGAGCCAAACTCTGTTCCGAGAATGGTTTTCTGTGGTCTTCTGTTTTCACTTCCAGGTAAATACCGGGACACTTATTTGCCCAATTTCATTCACCATAATATTTATTAAGCCCTCAACCGAGGTCGACGTCAGGAAGTGCATCCGGTCGAAAACAGTACCATATAATTTCATCTCACCTCATCTCCGACTTCATATCAGGAAACGAGACTAAGGGCTAGACATGCAATTCAAATAGAAGGTCTCTCTATAAACTTCCCCAACATGTTACATGTAAGTTGTGTAGTGCATATTACGTGGTTTGCACAGAGTAGCCCACCTGGTTGTTCGCCTCTGTGGTGTCATGGTTAGTGTAATTAGCTGCCGTCCCGGAGGCCCGTATCAATTCCCGGCTCTGCCGCGAAATTTAAAAAGCGGCACGAGGGCTGGAAAGCGGATCAGTAGTATTTGTTATGTTGGATACCTAACCTAACGTAACCAAACGTAACCTAACTTAACCTAGCCCAACCTGGATGGACTGAGTGGATCACACCGTAAAGGATTGGCCTTTCGAAGACGAAGTTGATGGGTTAGATCTCGCCTCTGTGCGATGGTATTTGAAGGTACTAAAGTTTGACAGTCTTGTGTCAGTATCGGCATGTAAAATAAATCTCGCCGGAAAACATTCCGGCACCTCACCATCTCCGAAAACCTTAAAACTAGTTTGTGGGACGTAAATCGGTATTATTATTATTATTATTATTATTATTATTATTATTATTATTATAGCTTAACCTAAGTCCGACTATTTGCCTGCATCGTTAAGGCCTTCAGTTCACAGGGTGCGAGGTTCGTTTCCCAGCCAGTTCGGGGATTTTAATCGTGTCTGATTGAGTCTTCTGGCTCGGGGACTGGATATTTTTGTTGTTTGTCCCAACACTCTCCTCTTAATATTCAGACATCGTACCACACTACCGACCGCAATAGTAAATATACGCCCCCAAACAGGGTTGGCGCCAAGAAGAGCATCCGCCGTAAAACAGGGCCAAGAGCGACATACTTCACACCCACGACCCCACAGGTTGGGAAAAGCGGAAGAAATGTACATCGAGTCCAACATATCCCACTCCAGGATAAGCACTGGAGGGCAGTGTGCTACGCTGCCACAAACTGTTGCAGATATTTTATTTGCGGTATTGAACTGTCATGGTTTGCGGACACGAAAACAGGAAGATATATAGTAAAATTGTGCTTTTCAGTGAAAATTTTCAGTCTTGTCTGCCTTGTTCCTGTTGACACTAGAGTGAAAGCAAGCAAGCTTGTAGTTTTACACGACAGTTGATATGGTATGTGACTTAAGGGGATACGGAACGGTTAAAATGGTCAAAAATATCATTTTTTATGTTTTTATATTTTATGAACCTCCGAAGTCTGTTCTTTAAAATGATGTATAATACATTATAGTTTAACAATTAAAAGTTGCCACAACTTTAATTTAAACTTGCGCTAACAATGGGAAAATCATACGTGTGGAAAGTTTTAACTGCAGTTTTCTGTTTCCAATTTTTCAAATGTATGTTCCTTTTTCTAGGTGACTATTTATCACAGAGCTGTGTAATTTTCATCATGAATTTGTCTCATGTTGGTTAACATTTTAACGGAGGGATTTCCTGATTTAAATAAAACTGTTTGAGATTTGGCTGTTCTTTTTAGGAAAAAATAATTCTATTTATTGACTGTTTAAGAAAAATATGTGTCTGAGTCCCCTTAAGTCCAATTACAAAAACGCGCCGTCAGTATTTCAAGTAAGGTTTGAATAAAATGTGAAATAAATTTCATTTTCATAACTTTATTAGATCCTGAGAAAAAGGAACATGAATGAAACAAATTTAACATTGTTAAGATAGGCCGCTCCGTATCCCCTTAAACATTTTCAAAATCTCTCTTGCATTGACAGGTATTCAAACCTAAAATGCCTTTGTGAGGAGCCACATATCTATCATGCATCCCAACCATGAATGGCCGAGTTTCTCTTTGGTAAAGTAACGTTATGAAAGTGGTAACAAACAAGAGCTGTCCGGAATTAAAATTTTTCAATCAGTATGGAAATGAAAACTATAAATATTCTTTACAATCTTCTTTATTAAACAGTTTAGGCTGGGCGTTTAGATGAGGGTCTACCTTCCACATTTACAAGTCTAATGCGCTCATGTTATATACATCACGTAATAAAATAGAATGTGATGTAATTCTAGGGTGTGCGTGTGTGTGTTGTAGTGTTTCTTATCACACTATACTTCTGCTCCGAACTTCAGAATAACAGTCCGAGCTTTCAGTTCTACTACATGAGCATGATTAAGCATGGTAATCAAGTGTAACCCACTCAGAATGTTTCCACTAGCAATCAAACTCCGTGACTATCATGCCACTGATCGTTATCACGAAACTCAGTAATGACGCGTGCATTAAGGTAAGAGTAGCATCCATGAAGTAGTTTGCTTTGGAACTCTTTCTATCTTGGGTTATTGAAAGAAAAACGGTGAACTCTCCCAGTATTTAGGCAACTGGAAAGCACCATTTAGAAAAATGTAAGCGAAGTTACGTTTAAAATGTATGTCAACTTAGTTCCTACCGGAACATGCATCTTATTTGAACTCAATAATAATAATAATAATAATAATAATAATAATAATAATAATAATAATAATAATAATAATAATAATAATAATAATAATAATAATAATAATAATAATAATAATAATAATAATCTCCTTTATTAAACAGTTTAGGCTGGGCGTTTAGATGAGGGTCTACCTTCCACATTTACAAGTCTAATGCGCTCAAATTCTAGACAGCACGTAATAAAACATCGTATGAGAAGTCTCATATTATGGCTAATGGACTCCAGAATATCCAAAGATCGCCACTACAGACAAATTATGGAATAATCACACAGGGCCCTTCCTTTAAATATATAGGAACAATTCATTGTACCATCCGGATTGGATAGGAAAGCTCATTTAGAAACAACCACCAAACTCCTGAAACCATACCGAATAACATGGAACCACTACAATAAAAGAGTGATGTCACGAAATGCAAAACTTCGGCATTACAAGACTGTTGTTCTTCCGGAAGCCTTGTATGCCTCAGAAACCACATCTCTAGGAGGCCACTCTAAAATTGATGAACTTGAAAAACAAGAAAGAAATATTCTTAGGAAAATATATGGCACCGTTTATGTAAATGGTATATGAATCAAAAGAAAAACTGCAGATTTGTACAAAGCAATCGACAAGTTCACCGATACCGTACGCAGGAGACGTTTGAAATTCTATGGCCACTTCTGTAGAATGGACGACACTACACATGCAAAAAGACTGCTTGGTATAATTAATTCAAAGAAGGTCAAAATCAGCTGGTTAGAGGAAATAAAGCAGGACTTAAAAGAAATTAACATCACAGAAGATACTATCAGGGATCGCAAGGCTTTGGGAACTCTGGTTGCAAAGCACACTTTCACGGGATAGGCTAAAAGAACCACAGCGAAGCAATGGACGGAAGAACGCAAGAAACAGCATAGCGAGTTCATGAAGAGATTTTCGGAGGAGAAGAAGAAAGGAAAACCATCATCAAGCTAAAAAGTTCCAACGCGTTCTGTAAACGGGCAGAACGAAGAAATAATAATAATAATAATAATAATAATAATAATAATAATAATAATAATAATAATAATAATAATAATAATAATCTACTGTGTGGTGTAGTGGTTGTTGTGATTAGCTGCGAACCCTGAGACCCGAGTTCGATTCTCGGCTATGCCACGAAATTTGAAAACGGGTACGAGAGCTGGAACGGGGTTCACCCAGCCTCGAGAGGGCATCTCGAAGTTGCTTTCCGTGGTTTCCCACTTCTTCTCCAGGCAAATGGCAGGACGGTACCTAACTGAAGACAAGTATTTGTAAATAGTATAATTTGTATTTGGTTAGTAAATTTTTCCTTCTTTACAGGCAAATATTCTTCATTATAAGGAATGCCACTCTACTGAAGGGGATATTGTGGATGAGAAACTTTCTTTCTTTATTCGTTTAAGATCCAGGGTTGGTTTTCCCTCGGATTTCCTCGGAGGGATCTCACCTCTACCGTCTCAAGGGCAGTCCTGAAGCGCGAGACTTTGGGTAGAGGGATGAAACTGTGAAGGAGGACCAGTACCTTGCCCAGGAGGTCTCACGTGCTCTGAAGAACAGGGGCCTTATGGGGGGATGGACATATTGGATGGAATAGACAAGGAAGAGGAAATGAAGCGGCTGTTGCCTTGAGTTAAGTACCATCCCGGCATTTGCCTAGAGCAGAAGTGGGAAACCACGGTAAACCACTTCGAGAATGGCTGAGGCGGGAATCGAACCTACCTTTATTCATTTGTTCTCCCGAGGCTGAGTGGACCTCGTTCCAGACCTCGTAACACTTTTTCAAATTTCGTGGCAGAGCCGGGAATCAAACCCGGGCCTCCGAGGGTGGCAGCTAATCACACTAAAGACTACACCACAGAGACGGACATGAGAAATATTCGCGTGACGAAAGTAGCGACAGCAATTAGGAATATCCGGCTCCATGGCTAAATGGTTACCATGCTGGTCTTTAGTCCAGGGGGTTTCAGGTGCGATTCTCGGTCGGATCGGGGGTTTTAACTTTCATTGCTTAATTCTTCTGGCTTGGCGGCTGGTTGTTTGTATTTCTTCACTATTAGAATTCATCTTGTGTAGGGTCTCATCTTCACAAATGCGTGGGTCGCCTATAGGGCGTCAACTCGTAAGACCTACAACAGGCCCTTCCGGAGGCCACACGCCCTTATTATTAACTAGTATCGACAAAACAATAACAATTCTTGAATGTAGGGAACGGAACGCCTAGCTACAAAAGAGATTCAGTGATTTCTAAATTCCAAACGAACAATACCGACCTATTAGAGGGAGCTGAAATACAGGCCTGCCACGTGCAGATAAATCGTGCGTACTTGGGCAACAACTATTTCACAGATTCATTACTGCCAGGGGCCTGGGTTCGGTTTCCGATACTGCCAGACATTTAACTTTTTCCAGTCCAAATGACTGGAAGAATGGAAAACATACTTTATTTACTGAATGTGTGTATAATTCGCATCCTAAACATGAAGGACGATTTTTTTACATTTATCGGACATCTCTGTGCTAAAAAATTGGCGACTTCATACGATATAATTGAAGAGCCCTTACGAGAAATTGTTGAATTCTGTGAGATAGAAATATAATCCTATACCAGCATTCATGTAAATGTTATGCTGTTTATTAAATTTAACTGTGGGGATAAAAGGATAAACACATCAGTAATACACATCTTATTTATTTTCAATGGTTCATAGAATTGTTGTAATAAGAAAAGTACTAAAAACATTGAATAGTACCTTAGAATATGAAAACGTGAATACAAACATCAGGCCTAATGGAAAGGAAATCAGTAAGTGAAACGGGAAAGCAGCCATTTAATCAATACTTTGTATAACCTACTCCATATGATATGCCACGAAACAGTTTCTGGCATTAGTAGAGCAACGATCTTTGTCTTATTTTATGCATTCGTGGTATTAGGAATTGGTTGGCCTCATTGCTGGTATGTGGTTGAAATGGTACATGCAGCTAACCTTCGTTGGGAATGTGCCAACAAAGAGCTGCATCATCTCGGGATGATAACACGAGTTTGCTTGTCTTGCTCCATGGCGTAATGGTTAGCGTGCTGGCCTTTGGTCTAAGACGTTCCGGGTTCGATTTTCGGCAAGTTCTGGGATTTTAACTTTCATTGGTTAAATCCTATTGCTTGGGGGATGGGTTTTTGTGTCGTCTTCAACATGACAAATCATCCTATAGACGACCGCATCATCATAGACGAGCAGATTGCCTACAGACCATCAACTCGAAAGACTTGCACGAGGCCTTTCCATAGGCCATACGCCATTATATCATTAACACGGTTACGTTTTGCCAGTTCCCGCATATTCAGTACTCAAAAATATTCGTATCGTACCGTATTGTAATCTGTTTACCCTCCAGGTTCGGTTTTTCCCTCGGACTCAGCGAGGGATCCCACCTCTACCGCCTCAAGGGCAGTGTCCTGGAGCTTCAGACTCTGGGTCGGGGATACACCTGGGGAGGATGACCAGTACCTCGCCCAGGTGGCCTCACCTGCTATGCTGAACAGGGGCCTTGAGTAGGGATGGGAAGATTGGATGGGACAGGCAAGGAAGGGGGAAGGAAGCGGCCGTGGCCTTGTTAGGTACCATCCCGGCATTTCCCTGGAGGAGAAGTGGGAAACCACGGAAAACCACTTCCAGAATGGCTGAGGTGGGAATCGAACCCACCTCTACTCAGTTGACCTCCCGAGTCTGAGTGGACCCCGTTTCAGCCCTCGTACCACTTTTCAAATTTCGTGGCAGAGCCGGGAATCGAACTCGGACCTCCGGGGGAATCACACTAACCACTACACCACAGAGGCGGACACTCAAAAATATTACAAAACAAAAATAGTGTTATACTTTTACGTCTTTAACTTGCGATCAAATTGTCCTTCTTGGTGCTCTGAAGTCTTTCGTCATACACAGATGAAGACACTGTTTCTTGACTACCGAGGCTCATATCGGTATATGGAGTGTCGACTGGGATGAGCTCCTTGTTGGTGCGAATATCGGTATCAGATTGCTTGACATTCATTAACACGAAGGTGAAAAAAAGAGTATGGAAACTGGGTAAGTGATATCACTTAGCCTTAAATCTGTGTGAACCTCTTTCACGAGAAAGTTATTCACACGCCAGCCCAAGTGAGAATGAAAGGGCCAACACCTTCTTGTAGTCTTCTATTACTTCCTACAGGATGTTCCAAGAGTAATAATAATTATTATAATAGGTGCAGATTAAAAAAGTGTAATCCCTCGTCTCTGTCGGCGAATGTGGTAGTCTAACAATTCAGCAGCTACCTAGATTAGCGAACCCAATTTTTTTAACGCTATGGTTTCGGAACTGTACCTGGGCTGGCAAGGGTTACAAAAACATGACACCGGGCGAGTTGGCCGTGCGCGTAGAGGCGCGCGGCTGTGAGTTTGCATCCGGGAGATAGTAGGTTCGAATCCCACTATCGGCAGCCCTGAAGATGGTTTTCCGTGCTTTCCCATTTTCACACCAGGCAAATGCTGGGAATGTACCTTAATTAAGGCCAAGGCCGCGTCCTTCCAACTCCTAGGCCTTTCCTATCCCATCGACGCCATAAGACCTATCTGTGTCGGTGCGACGTAAAGCCGCTAGCAAAAAAATATGACATTTTAAAAGTCGAAATAATTCCTAAACAACACACGCAGAAAAGAAGGACCAGTGTATGTAGCAGCAAGAGTCTGACCTCGGTTATTGTGTTTATGTCCCACTAACTACTTTTGACGGTTTTCGGAGACGCTAAAGTGCCGGAATTTTGTCCCGCAGGAGTTCTTTCACGTGCCAGTATATCTGTCGACACTCGGCTGACGTATGTGAGCACCTTGAAATACCACCGGTTAGGATCGAATCAGCAAAGATGGGGTCAGAAGCCAGCGCCTCAACAGTCTGAGCCACTCAGCGCGGCAAACTCAGCATGACGTCATCGGGTGACGCAATACACGCACCATCTTGAGGTACTAAAATCGCTGTGCCCTCCGACTAACAAGAATACGGAAAATTTAAAAAGTGAGTATTTGAGAAAACTGTAGTGCGGTAAAGTGAAAAATTATAAAAAATAAAAAGAAACCACTTTTTCCTTTGTTAAAATCAAATGATCATAAATATGTCTCTCCTCCATGGCCATCCATCAACAGCTGCTAATTTCAGATGACCACCTGCCACAAGATGTATTCATGTCAACATTTCTTCGCAAAATGTCGCAACGTGTAGACAACGCATCCCACCTCTACCATCCCTTGGGAAGGGTTCTGGAGCGTGAGACATTGGTCTGGGATACATCTGGGGAGGAGGACCACTACTTCTGAGGTAGCCTCACCTGCTACGCTGAGTTGGGGATGGGGAGATTGGACGGGATAGACAACGAAGAGGGAAGGAAGCGGCTGTGGCCTTAAGTCAGGTACCATCCCGGCATTTATCAGGAGAGAACTGGGAAGCCACGGGAAAACATTTCGAGGATGGTCGAGGTAGGAATTGACCCTCTCTACTTAGTTACCTCCCGAGGCTGAATGGACCCCGTTACAGTCCGCGTATCACGTTCCAAATTTTGTGGCAGAGCCGGGAATCGAGCCTGGAATTCTGGGAGGGGGGTGTCAACTAATCAGACAAACCCACTAACACCACAGGGGCGGATTATAAACAATATGTGGCTTCAAAATTGTTAAAAACGCCTTTGCGAGGATAGAATGGCTTGTTAGAATTCCAGAAAGTAAAATAATCACCAACGTCGAGCGTCAAAATTCTCATCGAGAGCGCCTCAAATTTAAGACAGCCGGGCGTCGATCTCGTAACATACGTATGTATTTTATGTTACGTCTCATTTTATAGACCCAGATTTACCGGGCTGAGTGACTCAGACGGTTGAGGCGCTGGCTTTCTGAGCTCAACTTAGTAGGTTCGATCCACGCTCAGTCCGGTGATGTTTGAAGGTGCTCAAATTCGTCAGCCTCGACTCAGTAGATTTACCGGCATGTAGGAGAACTCCTGCGTGACAAAATTCCAGCACCACGCGTCTCAGAAAATCGCAAAAGTAGTTGGTTGGACGTAAAGCAAATACCATTATTATTATTACATCGACTTTCTCTTTAAGATGTGTACGTTTGTTCAGATTTAATGAATAAAATACCTACAAATCTGGTGGAAAGACGGAAGAATGCAGCAGGCGGTGGTCATTGCCACGACTAGAACTGGTCGGAAATTTATGGGTTCAAATTCTGCGTAAAAACGCACTGTAAATTAAAGTTTATTGTGCTTTGATTTCCTAAAATCTGTACAATTGTTTGAACGTCATTACCACGAAAGGGTGCAAAATAAATAAATAAATAAATAAATAAATAAATAAATAAATAAATAAATAAATAAATAAATAAATAAATAAATAAATAAATAAATAAATAAATAAATAAATAAATAATATCAAGAACAATAATGTAATGGCGTGTGGTCTCTGGAGAGGCCTGGCGCATGTCTATAGTTGACGCATATAGGCGACTTGCGCGTCGGTGAGGGTGGGGCCCTGCGTTAGATGAATTCTAATGCTGAAGACGGCACAAACTCCCATCCCCCAAGCCATGTGAATTCACTAATCAAAGTTAAAATCCCTGACCCTTTCCGGAATCGAACCCGAAATCCCTTGGACCAAAGGTCATCATGGCAATCATTCAACCATAGAGCCGTAAATAATAATAATAATAATAATAATAATAATAATAATAATAATAATAATAATAATAATAATAATAATAATAATAATAATAATAATAGAGCGCATACATGCATGTCACTGAGAAGCACCTGTTCTGACAGCCTCATACATGTGTATGTCTACATTGTGACAGGAACCTCCTCGCCTATCTGTTTCAACTTGGCCCACATTCGCCGAGCAATCTGCGTGCATTATGGACCAAGACAATACCACCCACACGAACTTTCATTCATTCTTCCTCCGTTTAATGAATAATTCAGGAAGAATCTTCAACTAATGACGAGTTTCTCAACTTTCTATGTTATGAGAGGACCATAATTATTGTACAGGAAGGAGATTTGAACGTGTGATTGCATTAGTTCCTCCGGAAACTTCAGGAACACGCAACAAATCCGGAGAAATCATGTGCTGCATCCGCCAAGGGCGTGCGCTACTGATGTACCACTGTTAGCATCTGTACTGTGTGTGTTTCTTTTCGAAATAACGTCTGGGATTGGAATTAATAAGGGGTTGTCCAGCGGAGGCAGTAAACGCGTGCTTGGTTGACCGGGAAGAACGTGAGTTCGATTTCTCGTCAGGAAGTCGAAAAATGTAAAAAATTGAATTTCTATTTCTACAGAGGCACATGGTTTTGAGGTTCACTCACCCTACACCAAGTCTGATTAGCAGGTTAATTCGTGGAATAGGGAATAGGCCTAACCACTTTATTCCATTCAGTGCCGAGGTGAGAGCGGGCCTGTACGACCGGTGAGGTTCTACCTCACATAAGGCAGCAGGCGAACTGGTGCAACATCTAGGGTAGGCGGCTAAAATCTTATTCTAACATGTGAACTTATTTGCGTGTGACGACGGGAAGATAACAGGGATCCATTCTAGCAGAGTTGTGCCACGGATATTTTATTTTAATGTAGGGTTTTCTATCTTCACTTAGTTTTAAAAAGGTTTCTAGGTTTTCTTGCTACGAGAGTCATACGGAAGCACGAGTGTGGACCCTCATTTTCATTGTCCATTTTATGTTACTGTGACTAAGTTTTCTAAATTTAAAATGTTTCCTTCTTGCTTTTTGGTCATTAACTTTCCTGGTCTTAGCTGCGATGTAATATGGCTTATCCTCTGTATAACAGGGTCTTCTGCCCCATTAGGTTTTGTTGCGGTCATGTCATGGGATCGTTTCAGTGAGTTTGTTTATTCCATGTATTTAAAACAAAGAAGAATTTCTAAAGTTTCTGTGTGAATTTTAAAACAAGAGATCAAATCTACATTCCCTAGGTCGCAGTAGCCTGGACTTTTATGTATGCAGTGACTATATTCCCTAGCTCCTAACCCTACCTTCAAGAAAAAACTCGAGAAATGTAAGATCTAGTTAAGGTTGTTTTAGGGGCAGATGACCTTAGATGTTAGTCCTCTTTAAACAACCAGCATCAAGGTTGTTTTATTCGATATATTAAAGACGGGGGAAGGGGGATAACGTAGCCTTATAGAAGGCAGACAAGGGTTTCACAGTCCTACTTCCTGGCTGAATGGCCAGAGTACTGGGCTTCAATATAGAGGACCCCAGGTTCGATTCCCAGTTAGGCCAGGGAATTTAACTACGTATGGTTAATTCATCTGGTGCGGGGACTGGGTGTTTGTGATCTAGAAAGTAAGTACACTTGCGAGAAAAAGAAGGACTCACATCTCTGTCTTTCCATTCATCCTCATAACGGTACAGTAACATTTTATGTCGCTGTCTCGACCAGGGTTCTCCAGGCTTCTCTGTCTTGGACTCATGTAGTCTCGGACCAGTTGAACCAATCATCGTGTAGGTGTCCGTCTTCTTGGCCACTTCTTATATTCACTTGCTAAAACTATAAGCCTTTCAAAGTCGTTCTTTTGGCCCGTATAGGAATGGCGATTTAAGTTAACAGCTTGCCGTCTTCAGCATCATCCTTCTTTTCCCTCTTGCATGTTTCTGGTAAAGAGCTTCCGTGGGTCAGGGTGTCTCTCACTGCTGGGTTCTGTGGTTCAAATCCCGGTCACTCCATGTAATATTTGTGCTGGACAAAGAGGCGACGGGACATGTTTTCTTCGGGCACTTCGGTTTTCGCTGACATCTTTCATTCTAACAACACTCTCCAATATCATTTCATTGCATCTGTCAGCCATTAATCATTGCCCCAGAGGAGTGAGACAGACTTCGGCAGTCGGCACAATTATATTCTCACCGCAAGATGGGGGCTTCATTCATTCCATTCGTAAACCGGTCGAATGACTGAAAACAGACTGTGGATTTCCATTTTTATACTTCTGGTTACATGATCGACCAAGTTACTACCTCCCACCGGAGGGTAACATCTACCCTTCCCTCTACAAGGTACAGACTCTAATCATAATACACTGAGCCAGCACAGCTCTCCTTATTTTATCCAATCACAGCAAATTTAATCAAGGGGTCTATTTCTTACTCTTAATTTCACACTGAATTTTTTTTGCTAGTGGCTTTACGTCGCACCGACACAGATAGGTTTTATGGCGACGATGGGATAGGAAAGGCCTAGGAGTTGGAAGGAAGCGGCCGTGGCTTTAATTTCGGCTGGTGTGAAAATGGGAAACCACGGAAAAACATCTTCAGGGCTGCCGACAGTGGGACAGTCTCCCGGATGCAAGCTTACAGTCGCGCGTCGCTAACCGCACGGCCAATTCGCCCGGTCACACTGAATGTAACATCGATCATTGATGCATATTCCTTTCTCTCCATTTACTTCAAGTCATTCATAGAGAAAAGTTAGTTATGCAAATGCGGAGTCCGACTCTTTGGCTGAATGGTCAGCGTTGAAGCATTCGGCTCAGAGGGTCTCGGGTTCGGTTCCCAGTCAGGTCGCGTCTGATTAATTCTTCGGGCTCGGGGACTGGTTGTTTGTGTTTGTTCCAACACTTTCCTATTCATATTCAGACAACACACTACACTACCAACCATCACAGAAACACGCAATAGTTATTAGATCGCCCCCATATAGTGTTGGCGTCAGGAAGAGCATCCGGTCGTAAAACAGGCCAAATCCATATGTGCGACACAGTTCGCACCCGCGACGCCACACGTGTAGGAAGAAAGCGGTACAAGAAGGAAAGAAGAAGTTAGGTAAATGCGAAACTTTAAGGAAGAAATATCACTGTTGTGACCTACTGGTGTGGAACAGATTTTCTGCACGCACACTTACAATTGAGGGGCTACCTGGCCGAGGCGGTAAAGGCGTGCTCGGTTCGCCCGGAAGGACGTGGGTTCGAATCCCCGTCAGGAAGTCGTAAAATTTAAGAAACGAGATTCCCACTTCCGGAAAAAAATGAGTACCAGGTTAATTCCTGGGGGCAAAGGCGGCCGGGCGTAGAGCTAACCACTCTACCCCATCACGTGCCGCGGTTAACAATGGTGGAAGCCTTTACCGTCCACTCCTCCAAGAGCCTTCATGGCCTGTACGGAGGTGTCTTTGTCATTGTCTTGACACTTACAATTGGTTGGCATCAGGAAGGGCATCCAACCGTAAGACTGGGCCAAGTCAAGACCAGATTCTGATCTCAATGAATTGAGAAAACACAGTATAATGAAGAAGAAGATGGGCAATTCACAGGTAAATAACCAGACACGTTAATAATTTAAAAGTCTTGTATATTCATGTATGGTGTTTTCCATATTTTAAGGATAACTGGGGATCTTCTAGATTGTATAGAAAATGAAGTGTGCTACTCAAACGCGTTCGCTGTGGTAAACCACTCAAAACGGTAATTTCTGAATAGGCTACCGTTATTCCTTGAGAATGGATATTGCACTACCATTATACGAATATGGTGGTTGTGAATAGGTTATTGCATTGAGGAGGTTTGTTCTTGATCAGTGCCTCGTTCTTCAGTCGAAGTTCATGAAACAAGTTAAAAAGTTTTCTTAGATTATCTTGTGAACTTTGGCTATGACTACTTTGTGAAATATAGATCATATCTTCCAACCCCACCTCCCCGCCCCAATGACGCAGCCTGAAGGCCTGCCGATTACGAGGTGACGTGTGCTCAGCACGACGAATTCTCTCGGCCGTTATTATTGGCTTTCAAGACCGGGGCCGCCATCTCACCGTCAGATAGCTCCTCAATTGTAATCATGTAGGCTGAGTGGACCTCGAACCAGCCCTCAGACGCAGGTAAAAATCCCTGACCTGGCCAGGAATGGAACCCGGGGCCTCCGCGTAAGAAGCAGGCACGCTACCCCTACACCCAGGGGCCGGTATATCTTCCAAATATTATTTTCCAATTCAGAAGCAGAAATCCTCCTCAACCCCAAAAGGTTAACTTTCCATCTTTCTCCTGTGTTCATTATCACCTAATATTGCACGTGAAAACTACATGTTGTATGCAGCTTTCAATGATACCAGCAACATTGTACTTTGTTAACAATAAAGTTCAACAGGTCTCTCGTCACTGTTGAGGTTGCGAATAGTGAAATCATTTGTTTTCCGCTCCTCCACGGACCTTCAAGACCTGTGGGGAGATGACTTTGCTCTAACATTTTCAGGCGACGGTCTTCCTGGACGGACACAAAGTCTTAGCCTGGTCATGTGGGTGTGAAGTGGTTCCTCCTACTGAGTAGTCACGATTCGTGCGACAGGTTCACAGACCTGTTAGAAACTTCCGTATCCCGCTGTGTTTTTGTTGAGAAATCAATTGGCAATGACCTCTACAAACAGTTATCTGTCAATTTATCTTGATGTGCGAGGCGGTAAGCGGACCCCACTTTCAATAGGACCATTGTGTGCCGTATCAGAATCAATTTGAGCCCAGGTCAGACAACTTTTCAAGACAGCCTGGAGACCTGCCGCCATCATAAGCTGTACATAACGTCTCTGCAGCATGGTTATTACATTACGGCTAAGACGATAAAAACAGGCGATTTAAAATAACTAATGGAGCTTTGGTACAGGTATATCCAGTTGGAAGAAACCATAATATTTCACAGAAGACAAATACTTGCACTGCAGTTAGAGTACGACTCCAGTGTGTGGAATCCTCACTAGGACTACTTGATACGTGAACTGGAACAAATTCAAAGGAAAGCAGCACGATTTGTTATGGGTGACTTCCGACAAAGGAGTAGTGTTATTAAGATTTGGGAGTAAGGAGATGAGATTCTTGACTATGTGATATGTTTCTAGCTGCCAGTTTAGAGTTGGCGTGGAATGACATAAGTAGAAGAATAAGCTTGTGTGGAGATTTTAAAGTGCACGCGGTTAGGACCTGTCATCTTGACAGCTGTGGATTTTAAATTGCGCGCCACCATGTGCATAAGGTGGCAACAATGAGGTTAGGGTCTGTCAAGATGGCAGCAGTGAGGTTAGCGATGTTCGCTTGTCCGAAAAAGTGAGGTTAGGGTCCGTCAAGATGACAGCTGCCATTCAAGAGGAGAGATTGGGGCAAATATTCATTTATAGGATGAGGAGTAAGAGATTGGAATACATTATCAAGGGACATGCTTGATAAATTTCCAAGTTCGTTGAAAATATTTAAGAAGAAGCTAGGTAAACAATTATAAATAAGTGTAAATTGGAGGTAAAGAACTGATAGGGAATCTGTCACCTGGATGACCGCTCTAAATGCAGATCATTGATGATTGATTGCAGCACCTATCTAGTTGTGAGGATAGGAATTATGCCGCCTGCCTAATCCCGTCGCACTCCTCTGGAACAATGATTAAATGAAATTACACTTGAGAGTGTTGCTGGAATGATAGATGACAGGGACAAGCAGAGTACCTGGAGAAAAACCTGTCCCGCCTCCGTCTTTTAAAGCACAAATCTTATATGGAGTGATCTGGATTTGAATCACTGAATCAGGCGATGAGAGGCCGAAACACTGCCGTCTGAGCCAAGGAGGCTTTACCTTTTTTTCAATACTAATGTGAAAATATTTCGCTCTATGCGTGTGGAATTATTTAAGAAAAAGGTAGGTAAATAATTGAGAGGAAGTCTGCCACCTGGACGATCGTTCCAAATGCAGATCAGTTGTAAATGTAAATAATAATGGCGTGTGGCCTTCGGAGAGGCCTGAGGCAGGTCTCGAGTTGACGCCTAATAGGCGACCTGCGCATCTGCGAGAATGAAGCCCTAGCTATGATGGAATGAAATGGCGTATGGCTAGTGCCCGAGGACATGTTCGGCTCGCCAGGTGCAAGTCTTTTGATTTGATACCCATAGGCGACCTGCGCGTCATGAAGACGATATATCCCCCAGTCTCCGTGCCAGCGAAATTTTAAAATTCCCGACCCTTTTGGCAATCGAATCCGGGACCCCTTTGACCAAAGGCCACCATGCTAACCATTTAGCCACGGAGCCGGACCCTACCTATAATGAATTCTGATGATGAAGACGACACACACGCACACACACACACACACACACACACACACACACACAGCTCCGTTCCTTCTGTGGGTAAGGCTAATAGAATAACGCCCACGGTATCTCAATGCCTGTCGTAAAAGGCGAAAATTAGGACCCTCAACTTGGGAGCGTGGGTTGGCGACCAGGGGGATCTTGGCTGAGTTCTGGCATTGCTTCCACCTAGTTGTGCCAGGCTCCTCGTTTTCATCAAACCTATCCGAACCTCCCTTGTTCAACTCTTGTTGCTCTCCGACCCCGACGGTATTGTGTATCGAGGCCTGGGGTGTCTTTCATTTTCACACCGTTCGTGGCCCTTACCTTTCTTTGGCCGATACCTTCATTTTGCGATGTGTCGGATTCCTTCCAGTTTTTCTCTCTGATTAGTGTTATATAGAGGATGGTTGCCTAGTTGTGTACTTCCTCTTAAAACAATAAACACCACCACCACTACCCAGGTTCGAAACATCGGAATTAACCAATGACGGTTAGAATCACCGACCGTGGGATTGCTGATATAAATATGTTTTATGCCTAGAGGTTATCTGATATAAGCTATACGAACTGTGTGAGGCGATGTAACCTAGCAACCGTGCAGGCTGTATGATGGATGGCCATGACAGAGACATACAGAAGGCTCTTCTATCAAAGAGGCTGCCTCTCATCATACCTTAGAGAACGGATCGGATTATTTAATTCGTGGTAGTTTCCTAGGCTATGAGTTACTTTCCCTCTTTTGATGCGCTGAATTTTATAGGCCTACTTGTCAATTCCAAATTCCATACAGATGTCGCTAAAAAGCTATTCGTTAGATGCAAATAAGTTAATCGTTATCATTTGAGTTTCATTTGTTGAAATTCATATTTATGATCATTTGATTTTTCCAAAGGGCTATTTGACACCTTTTATTTAATCATTGGTCTATTTTGTTTACAATAAAGTAAACTCGTGTCCTCATCCCTGAGGTGGTGCAGCTCTTATTAGGCACACCCCCATTGGAGGTGAGCTGCACGTACCATTCCAACCACATACCAGCCCTCCTGCCATTCTTAAATTTCTGGCAGTACCGGGAATCGAACCCGGGCCCCGGAGGACGGCAGCTAATAACACTAACCGTTACGCTACGGAGGCGGACTTGTTTACAATTAAAATGTGTCTTACTCAGGATTCTCTAACTACATGCTGAGTTCTATTTGTCACAAACGTCCCTCCGAAAAATAATTCGGATACACGACTGCCGAAAATGATAGTAAAGATCTGTTCCGAACCAGCTACTTGCTGGGTAACAACTCGTTAAAAGCATTATAACATGTACACTTGCAAGAGAGCGGCGTGGCCAGGTCCTGTTGATCCGGTCTTTACAATGTCACAGGCTACAAAAAGCCAGTCTCATTACTCTTGAGCAGGAAGATTTATGTTCGTCACATATACAAGCAGATAATTAACAGGGCTGCAATTTCTGCTGAGTTGCACTTTAATTGCTTCTCTCACTCGTCTAGCGAGTAAAAGAGTTCATCTATTCGAAGGGTTAATATCTTGTTGACATGACAAAAATGTTAGGGAATTCACTACGAATATATATATATATTTCCTTTCTCCTTTACGTCACATTGATACAGACCGGGCAAGTTAGCCGTGCGGTTAGAGGCGCGTGGCTGTGAGCTTGCATCCGGGAAATAGTGGGTTCGAATCCCGCTGTCGGCAGCCCTGAAGATGGTTTTCCGTGGTTTCCCATTTTCACACCAGGCAAATGCTGGGGCTGTACTTTAATGAAGGCCACGGCTGCTTCCTTCCAACTCCTAGGCCTTTCCTATCCCATCGTCGCCATAAGATCTGTCTGTGTCAGTGCGACTTAAAGCCACTAGCAAAAAAACACCGATACTGACAGGTCCTATGATGACGATGGGAGAGGAAAGGGCTAATACTGGGAAGGAAGCGACCGTGCCCTTAAATAAGGTAGAGCACCAGCATTTGTCTGGCATGAAAACGGGAAAGTACGGAAAATCAATTTCAGGGCTGTCGACTGTACAGCTCGAACCCACTATCTCCCGAATGCAAGGTTATAGATACATGACCGAAACCACGTGGCCAGGTGCTCGGTCATTTATAATTCAGTTCCTTAATAATGAGGTTTTTAGTCCGTTAGTAAGTAAAAGAAAATCCTGTGATATCTTTAAAATCCCAATGGCCACGTATACAGCGCATAACTATTTTGAACATCACGTCAAGATGTTTGGTGAGAAGAGTGTGAGGAAAGTGTGCTTCCCGAGATATCTGTAATGCAACATGCGTTACTGGATCAACTTTGGGTTTATAAAACTGAATCTGAGATAGAAAGCAAGAAAGATAATCACAAAAATGACACAATAAGCATTCAGTAATCCTAAAGAACCACCAACAACAGTTAAACAGGAGTAGGTAGCAGACATTACAGATGATGATGATACGTGACAGGCTAATACGAAGTATATCTGAGGAATCGAAGCTAAAGACTAAAATTACGAGAAGAAGCTTTAAATGAAGACAAACACTAGCATGTACTCCAACAAGATAATTATTTATTGTAAACATTATATTAGTAGACCATAAACATGTATACATGTTATTATACTTTTTAAAGCCTCAATGGTGTAGTGGTTAGTTCCACCCTCGGAGGCCTGGATTCGATTCCCGACTTTGCCACGAAATTTGAAAAGTGGTACGAGGTCTGGAACGGGTCCATTCAGCATCGGTAGGTCAACCGAGTTGGGGGGTGTTCGATTCCCGCCTCAGCCATCCTCGAAGTGGTTTTCCGTGATTTCCCACTTACCCTTCGGCCAAATGCCGGGAAACACCTAACTTAAGGCCACGGCCGCTTCCTTCCCCGTTCCTTGCTTATCCCTTCCAATGTACCCCCCTCCCCACAAGGCCACTGTTCAGCATAGCAGGTAAGGTCACCTGGGTGATGTACTGGTACTCCTCCGCTATTGTATCCCCAACCCAAAGTCTCGCGCTCGAGGACACTGCCCTTGAGGCGGTAGAGGTGGGACCCCTCGCTGAATCCGAGGGAAAAACCATCCCTGCAAGGTATATGCATTAAGAAACAAAGAAAAAAGGAAAGAAAGGAGACAGGCTAACACGAAGTATATCTGAGAAATATAAGCTAGAGACTAAAATTACGAGAAGATGCTTTAAATAGAGATTAAAAACTAGCATATATTCTAAGACATTTTGTTGTTGTATATACCATGATAGAATACCTTAAGCCGGGCTGAGTGGCTCAGACGGTTGAGGCGCTGGCCTTCTGACCCCAAGTTGGCTCAGTCCGGTGGTAATTGAAGGTGCTCAAATACGTCAGCCTCGTTCGCTATATTTACTGGCATGTACAAGAACTCCCGTGGGATAAAATTCCGGCACATTGGCGTCTCCGAAAACCGTAAACGTAGTAGGTGGGGTGTAAAGCAAATAACACATTTATTAGAAAGCCATAAACATGTAGGTATTTTATTAATAGTTTCTTAAATTAAACTAAGATGAGAAGTAGGCCTTCTGTCTTTAAACATTTTCCCGAAGACATGAAGTTATTAGACTAATGCATGTAGACATAAAGCCGTTAAATATGTGGCCTTTAGTCCTAATGTCTGTCTTCCTAGAACTACATGAAAATGAAAATCCACAGCCTGTTTCCAGTCATTCGACCGGCTCAGGAATGGAATGAATGAAGCCCCCATCTAGCGGCGAGGATAGGAATTGTGTCGGCTGCCGAAGCCTGTAGCACTCATATCTGGGGCAAGGATTAATGAATGACAGATGAAATGAAATGATATTGGAGAGTGTGGCTGTAATGAAATATGACAGGGAAAAACCGGAGTACCCGGAGAAAAACCTGTCTCGCCTCCGCTTTGTCCAGCACAAATCTCATATGGAGTGACCGGGATTTGAACCACGAAACCCAGCGATGAGAGGCCGGCGCGCTGCCGCCTGAGCCATGGAGACTCTCAACTTACAGAATAATTGTTAAATTCGGCTTAGAAGAGCTCGAGAATAAAGTATGAAGACTTAGCCTTTATGTACAGCACAATGATGTTTTAGTTTATTAAAGGTATAATTTTCCAAGGGTATGTCAGATTAGAACTCATGCATTTTATTTTCGTATTGTATTCGAAGACAAAGGTCGCGCTGACAGCG
This sequence comes from Anabrus simplex, assembly GCF_040414725.1. Taxonomy (NCBI): domain Eukaryota; kingdom Metazoa; phylum Arthropoda; class Insecta; order Orthoptera; family Tettigoniidae; genus Anabrus; species Anabrus simplex. Next base: position 42,319,776 of record NC_090265.1, read on the forward strand.
AACAGCTGTTGGAAGGTCATTGTCGATTGACAAACTCAACGGAAGAAGAAACACACACATACACACAGGTTTCTGAACCGGCCGCTTGATCGTGACTACATCACACCCACATGATGAGGCGAAGACATGACTATTACCTGCACAGCTCCCACCCAGTCCTTTCTATGTTGTTACTTTACAGTTAAAGAAATAACATATTTAAAATAACGTAACTTTCTTCAATTGATGTGTTGTTTTCATTTAAATTATCAGTGGACTGTGGTGGAGAACTTGCAGTTGTCCTAGCTGGGTTCTGCTCATATGGTAAATTCTTGCGGTACTCTCACCGCCACGAACAAGCGCCCTCGGGGGATTAGTGGTAAAGTGTCCAGCTCATGAACAGAAGTTTGCAGGTTCGATCCTCGCTGAGATGGCCGGTTCTTGAAGAACACCCAAAAATGCTGTCCCCCAATGTTATTTTAATTCTTACAGACAGGTCTTATGGCGACGATGCTACAAGAAGGAATGCTAGGAATGCTAGGAAGGAAGCAAACGCGTAGCAATCTCGCTCGGTAGGTCAAAAGTCTTGACGCTCCATGACGTTGTTGCGGCCATGGTAGATAAATGAGTTGGCCTACTCGGTGTCGCCTGACTAAATTCAATTAACTCAGCCGTAGGAACCATTTAATATAATTTCACTTTCGTTGCTAGGCAACAACACAATCGGATTGAGGAAATTGGTAGGCAAGCCTCCTAAATGGGACCACTTCAGATGGTTTACAACTCTGAAGCCATACGATTATTATTATTATTATTATTATTATTATTATTATTATTATTATTATTATTATTATTCCGGAGCCCCGGTTTCGATTCACGGCTCTGCCACGTAATTTGAAAAGTGATACGAAGGCTGGAACGGAGCCCACTCAGCCTCGGGAGGTCAACTGAGTAGAGGGTGGCTTCGATTTCCACCTAAGCCTTCTCGAAGTGGTTTTCCGTGGTTTTCCACTTCTTCAGGCAAATGCCGGGATTGTACCTTCCTTTGCTCTTCCTTGTCTATCCCTTCCGATCTTCCCCCCCCCCTCACAAGGCAGCTGTTCAGCATAGCAGGTGAGTCCGCCTGGGCGAGGTACTGGTCGTTCTTCCCAGTTGTATCCCCCGACCCAAAGTCTCACGCTCCAGGACACTGCCCTTGAGGCGGTAGAGGTGGGATCCCGCGCTGTGTCCGAGGGAAAACCTATCCTGGAGGGTAAATGGATTAAGAAAGAAGGGACGATGATGATGATGATGATGATTATGATGATGATGATGATGATGATTATTATTATTATTAATGCTATTTGTCTTCATGTCCTACTACTTTTACGGTTTGGAAGGCGCCGAGGTGCCGGGATTTAGTCCCACTGGAGTTCTTTTACGTTCCAGTAAATCTACATATACGAGGGTGACGTGTTTGAACACCTTTAAATACCACCGGACTGAGGCAGGATCGAACCTGCCAAGTAGGGGTCAGAAGGGCAGCCGTCTGAGCCAATCAGCCCGACATTATTCTTCTTCTTATACAGTCACAAACTACTCTTATTGAGCGTTGAAGAACCCAGAATGAATGATTACAGCTCCTGGAAGACATGGTTTAGTCATGATGCCAGAGCCAATGACTTGAATTCCTTCACAAACAATAGAAAATATGTAGCCAATAGTTCGATCTGAGACTCATAAAGTGCAACTGGAGATAGAGCTCATATCTGTCTAATATTTGAGCGATCATTTGACATAAACACAGCAAAGTATTCCATAGTAAGCAACAAACTTTCTTTCATTAATAAGAACTTCTTGAACTTATCCTTGGATGAAATGTTTGCATAAATAAGTTCTAATGAATAAATAATTCACTCGTTAACGGCGAAGGTAATTTCCAACTTTTACTGCGGGTCAAGAACCTGTTTCCTCACCGACTGAGAGATGTCTGCCCGCGCTTCTCCACCCAGTACTAGTATTGCGAGGACCAGATTACTCCTACATCGCAAGGCAACGACCTCAGCAGGCTGGACATTATTTGACTCCATTGGTAACAAACTTCTGTTTTAGGGACAAAACATTGGTATTTTTAAAAAATATTTGTAATTTGCTTTACGAGATAGATCTCATGGCGACGATTCGCCGCAGCATTTGTCTGAGCTTGCATCCGAGAGATAGTGATTTCGAAACATGCTGTCGGCAGCCCCGAAAATGGTTTTCCGTGGTTTCCCATTTTTCACACCAGGAAAATGCTGAGGCTGTATCTTAATTAAGGCCGCTTCCTTCCCATTCCTAGGCCTTTCCTACCCCATCGTCACCATAAGACCTATCTGTGTTGTGCGACGTAAAACAAGTTATTTAAGGAAAGAGAAACCACGGAAAACCATCTGTGAGGTTCGAATCCACTACCTCTCGAATGCAAGCTGATTGCTAGAGCCCTGCACGAATGCGGATATGCGCACTTGGCGGATGCAAACTGTATTGCAGTACGGATAATTTTGTTGGTAATTTCTAAGTAATGAAGTTTATTGATTTTCACTCAGGTATTCTCTTATTTTTGGTTGTGGTTAGGTGACCTTTGACAGTGGTATAGGAGAATGGTGATATATAAAGAGCCTTGAGACCATAAAGCTGTAAATCTGACCTAAACCTAACTGGATTATGCCCGCAATTAATGGAAGTAAAGACCAAATATCAATATGTCGGTAGTTGTTGCAAGAGAAAATTCCTCGTATACCTGTGACTGTAGAGATCCTGGTGCCAGGTGTCAGGCCTATTAAATAATGTTAACAGATCTATCTGTTTCAATACCTTGGGTGTAATATACTGTAGTTAAATATTTACAATATCCGCGGATAACCATTAGCGGATGCGGGTGCGGATAATATTTTGTATATACGCGCAGGGCTCTGTGGTATTATCAGACCTTCTTGCCTGACTTTGGAGCGCTGCTTTTCGAGTTCGATTCGCGCTCGACTTGTGAGATTTTAATTGCGTATGGTTAATGGCTAGGGTTTGGGGACTGAGCATTTGTTCTGTCTCCCATATACCTGAAACTCTCCACTACAATGGGAAGCACTCCACTTTCCACGACAGTTGCCACTGTTTCTCATCGGAGAGCTGCCCAGGCCAGAATAATAAACACATTTCTTACACATTCGTCCAGCATTGCTCCATAAGCCTCATTAAGATTTCTTCCCCCCCGCCCCCCCTTTCAGATGCTATCTTCAACATCCCGTATTGGCACAATTTACAAATTCATATTACAGCTACGCGCCGGCCCCGTGATGTGGGGGGTAGCGTACCTGCCTCTCGCCCGGAGGCCCCGGGTTCGATTCCCGGCCAGGTCAGGGATTTTTCTCTCGACCTGAAGGCTGGTTCGAGGTCCACTCAGCCTACGTGATTAGAATTGAGGAGCTATCTGACGGTGAGATGGCGGCCCCGGTCTCTAAATCCCAGAATAACGCCCGAGAGGATGCGTCGTGCTGTCCATACGGCCCCTCGTAATCTGCAGGCCTTCCGGCGGAGCAGCGGTCGCTTGGTATGCCATGGCCCTTCGGGGCTGTTGCTTCATGGCGTTTGGTTTGATTCTAGAGAAGAAAGTTCACTGCCATGGAATCACCTAGGACGGACGGTGTACTTGGAGTGAAGAGTGAATGTCAGGCCCTGATAACGATATTACCAATATCTTTCCGACGGTTGTAGGGCCTATACAAAGCTTGTGTTTGTTAAAGTCGGAATAAGATTGGAAATATCACAAATCCATTATTATCAGGTTTCTAGCATTTGTAAGAGTCAGTAAATAATTATGTGTGTATACTGTATGTTAGAGACCTGCATATTCAACTTCGATCGGTCACCGTACCTACAATTGTACTCGGCCTAACGTTTCACAGCTACCAGGCTTATCCCTGAGTGTGCCATAGCTTAGGAATGAACACCGCGTAGCTAAAAAATTACAGTCAAATGCAGCTGTTCAATATCGAATAACCAACCAGGCCCAATCTTTCTTTCTTTCTTTATCTGTTTATCCACCAAGGTTGGTTTTCCCTCGGACTCAGCGAGCGATCCCACGTCTACCGCCTCAAGGGCAGTGTCCTGGAGCGTGAGACTTTGGGTCGGGGTTAAAACTAGGGAGGAGAACCAGTACCTCGCCAAGGCGGCCTCACGTGCTGAACGGGAGCCTTGGAGGGGATAGGAAGTGATAGACAAGGAAGAGGGAAGGAAATGGCCGTGGCCTTAAGGTAGGTACCATTTGCCTGCAGAAGAAGTGGAAAACGATGCAAATACACTTCGAGGATGGTTGAGGTGGGAATCGAAACCCCTTCTAGTCAATTGACCTGTCGAGGCTGAGAGGACCCCGTTCCAGCTCTCGTACCAATTTTCAAATTCCATGGTAGAGCCGGGAGTCGAACACGGGCCTGCGAGGGTGATAACAAACCACTACACCACACCACATAGGCACAAGGCCAGATACGTATAAAATTGTGTGTATTCTCTTTCTTACAATTTAGTTGAGCTGTTTCATTCTCTCTGTGTTTTTATGTGTTTATTTTATTTTATGTAGGCATTTCACCGTCCAGGTTTAGTGTTTCACCCGGATTAAGCGACAGATCCCACCCCTACCGCCTCAAGGACAGTGTGCTGGAGCGTGAGATATTTGGTTAGGAATACAATTGGGGAATAGGACCAGTATCTCGCTCAGGTGGCCTCACCTGCTATGCTGAACAGGGATATTTGGGGGGTTGGGAAGATTTGAAGGTATAGGCAAGGAAGAGGGAAGAAAGCAGCCGAGGTCTTCAATTAGGTACCATCCCTCGTATTTGTTTCGAGAAGAAGTGGGAAAACCACGGAAAACCACTTTGAGGATGGCTGAGGCAGGAATCGAACCTATTCTACTCAGTTTTACCTCCCAAGGCTGAGTGGACCACGTTCCAGTCGTCGTACTACTTTTCAAATTTCGTGACAGAGCCGGAATCGAGCCCGGTCCTTCGGGAATGGCAGATAATCACACTACTCTCTGCAGCACAGAGGCGAACGTTTCTCACACATAAAGGGAATTAAAACAGCAAAACTTCATATGGCTATATTATTGTTATTAAAGAAGTATACAGAAAATGGTGTTGTTTCGATGTGGAATGTTTATAATAACTGGTACAGGTGGGAAAAGAAGAGACACATTTAAAATGTGATATTTCAGGAAAGTGGTGAAAGAAAGGTAGGTAGGTTAGATCAAAAATTAAGAGCTAATCAATTTGGTTAGAGGAGAACAAGTTGGCGATATTTAAGCAGGAGGAGAAATCGATTACGACACATCCTGAGACACCCAACGCTTGTTCAGTTAGTTTTCCAGGGAAGCGTGGAGGTCGAGCAAGACAAACGTAGGACGGAACAGCAGAGGCTGTAAAGGCGTGGTCAGTTGAATCGGAAGGGTGTGGGTTCGATTCTCGCCATGAAGTAAAAAAAATGGCGACGATATTTCCACTTCTGAAGATTTTCACTCAGCCTGCAGCAAGAATGAGTACCACATTCATTTCTGGGAGCAAAGATGATTGGGCATAGATCCAACTACTCTATCTCACATAGTGGCCAGGTTACGGATTACCTCCTGCTCATCCAAGGGGCTTCTTGGCCTGTACGGCTTTGGCGTTTAGGGCGCGATAATCACGTAGAGATGATAAAATGGAAGCAGAGGACAGGATGACATGGAATACCAGTCTATGAACTAACGAGCCGAACAACAACAGTTGAGTAATAATAATGGCGTGTGACCTCCAATGAGGCCCTATAAGCGACCTGCGCGTCCGTGAGGATGGGGACCTTCCTAAGATGAAATCTAATGTCGAAAACGTCATAAAAACACACACCCCGAGCCAAAGGAATTAACTAATGAATGTAAAATATTCAAGACCGGACTAGGAATAGAACCCGGGACCTCTTGAACCAGTTTTTCTTTTTTCAATTTGTTTTACGTGGCACCGACACTGGTAAGTCTTATGGCGACGATGGGATAGGAAAGGCCTAGGAGTGGGAAGGAGGAGGCCGTGGTCTTAATTAAGGTATAGGCCGAGCATTTGCCTGGTGTGAAAACGGGAAACCGTCGAAAATCATCTTCAGGGCTGCCGGCAGTGGTGTTCGAACCCACTATCTCCCCTTGAACCAAATGCCAGCATGCTAACCATTTTGCAATGGAGCCTGACAACAATAGAGTGACACTATTGCACTGAATTATTGACATAAATATGTCTTATAGATGGGGGTCATCTGAAAGTAGTGATACAAACTGTGTGACGCGAAGTTACCTAGCAACCGTGCAGGCTGTGATGTGAAGTACTGATGGATGGCCACGACAGAGAGACATATAGGCGGCTCTTTTATCAAAGAGACCTCATCTCATTACTGTATACTCTAGAGAACTACTTATTTCATTCGTGATAGGTTCAGAGGCCCCGAGTCCGTTTCTCCCAATCAATCAATCAATCAATCAATCAATCAATCAATCAATCAATCAATCAATCAATCAATCAATCAATCAATCAATCAATCAATCAATCAATCAATCAATCAATCAATCAATCAATCAATCAATATAGATCTGCATTTAGGGCAGTCGCCCAGGTAGCAGATTCCCTGTCTGTTGTTTTCCTAGCCTTTTCTTAAACGATTTCAAAGAAATTGGAAATTTATTGAACATTTCCCTTGGTACGTTAATCCTATCCCTAACTCCCTTTCCTATAAATGAATACACTTATCGACTCCAAATTCCGTAAACTAATCGTTAGATGTAAAGAAATTAAGCGTTATCATAGTTTCATTTATTGAAAGACATATTCACGATCATTCGATTACCCCAAAGAGAATTTTCCTTGCACAGTTGACATACAGCTCGAGGGAGAGTATACAGTAATTAGTGTTAATACTGCACCCTCTGGGCTGAATGGCTCAGACTGTTGAGACGCTGACCTTCTGACCCCAACTTGGCAGGTTCAATCCAGCCTCAGTCCGGTGGTATTTGCAGGCGCTCAAATACGTCAGCCTCGTTTTGGTAGATTTACTGGCACGTGAAAGTACTCCTGTGGGCAATAATTCCGGCACCTAACCATAAAAGTAGTAAGTGGATCGTAAATAAAATTATTATTATTATTATTATTATTATTATTATTATTATTATTATTATTATTATTATTATTATTATTATTACATCCTGGCCACTGTTCTGAGAAATGTCTGATGTACTTTGTAATAATCTAACAGTTCTATGAATCTATAAATAAATGGTTATGGAGGATGTGTACATGCCATCTTCAATAAGCAGTATGATTTGTGAGGGTATTCTAATTTTAGTGCTGGCTTTATAATTGAGTGTTTGGTAATGCTATTTGGTCTTCTAATGTACACTTCTTCTTTTTGTTGCAAAGTTGTGGCCTCAGTGGGTGTTGGTGAACCCCACAACACTTTATTGGTACATGCCCAGAATAGATGTGCTGATGTCATGTCAGGTCACTGTGGGATGTTTCTTAAGTAACAAGTCCGATTTCCTTCAGGTCCACTCCCACCTTTTACACCGCATGAGCTTCAGGGGCCGGTATGTCTATTTTCTTGTTATATGGCCGAAGCATGTTTTAACTGACTTTCTAATCTGTTATTCTCCCTATGCAAAATATTTTAAATAATAAAGCTTTATTGCAGCCAATTGCCATAAAAATACTTCAATTTAAACAAATTAACACCTTTAAGTTACTTAGGGCTTAGTTTGATAAAACAGTTCCGATATCGTTGTCTGTGTCTCGATACAGTAAACAACCTTCAAAGTTTCTGCATTTAAATATTTTTTTATCTCTGCCTCTTCTGTATGTACAGCAATGAAACTTTCTAAATGAAGCATACTGTACTACATGTTTAATTTCTTTTTCTGCTATTTGCTTTACGTTACACCGACAGAGATAGGTCTCATGGCGACGATGGGACAGGAAAGGCCTAGGAATGGGAAGGAAGCAGCCGTGGCTTTAATTAAGGTACAGCCCCCAGCATTTGCCTGGTGTGAATATAGGAAACCACGGAAAACCATCTTCAGGGTTGCCGACACCGGATGCGAGCTCACAGCTGGGCGCTCCTAACCACACGGCCAACTCACCCGGTACATGTTTAATATGCGAACACATGTCTCAGAATTGATTTTGGCATTATCAAACTCGTTAATTAATTATTGCAAATGGTGGCTCTTTGCGTGTCGGTGCTCACCGTTTCCTTCATACCTGGGCGATTTATCAATCCACTAGTCTTCTGCTTTTTTAAATGTACTATTAAAAGTTACAGCTACAAAACTGACTACTTTCAAAATTCTCCCTCTCTTTCTTTCTTAATCTGTTTACCCTCCAGGGTCTATTTTTCCCTCGGACTCAGCGAGGGGTTCCACAACTACCGCCTCAAGGGCAGTGTCCTGGAGCGTGAGACTTTGGATCGGGGGATATAAATGGGGAGGAGGATCAGTAGCTCGCCCAAGCGGCCTCAGCAGCTATGCTGAACAGGGGCCTTGTGGGGGGATGGGAAGATTTAAAAGGGACAGGCAAGGGAGAGGGAAGGAAGCGGCCATGGGCTTAAGCTAGGTACCATCCCGGCATTTGCCTGGAGGAGAAGTGGGAAACCACGGAAAACCATTTCGAGGATGGCTGAGGTGGGAATCGAACCCACATCTACTCAGATGACCTCCCGAGGCTGAGTGGACCCCGTTCCAGCCCTCGTACCACTTTTCAAATTTCGTGGCAGATTCGGGAATCGAACCCGGGCCTCCGGGGTTGGCAGCTAATCACATTAACCACTACACCACAGAGGCGGACCCGAGTGTATCATTTGTTCTTAAATGACCGGGCGAGTTGGCCGAGTGGCTAGAGGCGCGCGGCTGTGAGCTTGCATCCGGGAGATAGTGGGTTCGAATCCCACTGTCGGCTGCCCTGAAGATGGTTTTCCGTGGTTTCCCCATTTTTACACCAGGCAAATGCTGGGACTGTACCTTAATTAAGTCAACGACTGCTTCCTTCCAACTCCTAGGCCTTTCCTATCCCACCGCCGCCATAAAACCTATCTCTGTCGGTGCGACGTAAAGCCAATAGCAAAAAAGAAAAGTTCTTAAATGGAGACAATCTCCTCTAAATTTAGCCATTTCTGTCACAATGAATAAACACCATCATAAACAAAATCTCCCCACTCCAGTGTTTTGGACAATTGTATGTAGCTTTCTCAGGAGTACGCAGATCCAAGGTACAACTCTGAGCTAGAACTGTACTCAGTATGATTTGTAAGGATTTTTTTAAATGCTGTTTATCGGGGCGTCGACCTATGAAGATCTTTAGCCCCTACTTGTACCATATGTGAGGAACCTGCGTGTATTATGTAAATGGCGGAAGTGTAAAGTGGGAGGAAAGGAACGTTAAGGACGACTCAAACACCCAGTCCCCAGGCCAGATATATTAATCATTTACAATGAAAAACCCCTGACCCGGCTGGGAATCGAACCCGGAACCGCCGGGTGACAGGCGGACGCGTTGCTCTCTACGCCGCGGGACCGGAGTTGTAAGGAAATACTACAATGCCTGTTTTGATTCCATCGGAATGTGGCATAAAACCTGGAACGTGTAACGTTTATTCAGAATATATATTAATAGTCCATTTAGAATTTACAATTACTTTATAGATAGTAATTTATATTCTATTAACTTTTCCCCCTGAAATACAAGATATAAGTAGCAAGCACTGACCTCTTCGAAGTATTTCATTGAAAAATCACTTTTATTTTTGAGAGTCCATTTTAATATGACAAAATATAGTGGCGGGTTCTTAGAACTAAAAGTTGATACACAAAGAAAGAGAGCGAATTTCCCCCTTGAATGTTTGTAGAGAAGTCAGGCTCATGTCTGAACGTGGGCTCCCAGACCAAATATGTGCGTGCTAGGTGCTCGCATGTCACCACCTACACTGCACTTACCACCGCATGTTCCCCAAACACTGTGCTCAACATCGCGGAAAAACACAAGGAGAAGAGTGCAAACCGCTGTCCCGCAGGGGCACTTAACTCGCTGTCGGTCCTTATCAGGAATGTTACAAGTTGAACCTCTATAACTTTGCTATTATGGAATCATTTTCAGTGACTTTCATCGCATATGTATACATTTCTTCTGTGAACGATTATTTCGAAGAGATTCGTAGACGAATGAGTTTGAGTATTGTTTTTAAATGTAGGAAAGTTCACAATATGGAGATAAAATAGGAATTCAAGAGGGCAAATCGGGGCAAATATTCATTTATAGGAAGAGGAGTTAGGAATATTAATAACTAGCGAATGTACCCGTGCTTCGCTACGGTATTCTACATTGTATTCGAATATCGTAAATAGTGTACATGCAGTAAATAAGATTGTTTTAAAATTGCATGTCTCTTAGCGTTATCCGAGAAAGAGCATGGGGAGGTCCCCGTACGTTGTTTCCAATGTAAAGTGTTTGTTATGGATTTGTGATATAACGGCAGGCTCACTTTGCCTACTGCCATTCACAATCGAGTTGGGAAATTTACATTATAATTGCAGGCCCCATTGCCTACTACGCGGACAGAATCGATTTGGGGAGTTTTCGTTAAAATGGCAGTCCCCTTTCCTACTTCCAGACAGATTACAGTTGAGGAGTTTCTATTATAATGGTAGGCAATTACCCTACTATCACTCGAAATTGAGTTGTGCAGTTATCATTATAATGCCAGGCCCATTTTCCTACTGCCAGTCAGCTTACTGCCAGTCACACCAAGTTGGTGAGTTTCCATCAAAATAGCAGGCCACTATGCCTAATGCCAGTCACATTTTAGATGAGGACATTTCTTTATAATGGCGGGCACCCTTGTCTACTGCCAAACACAATCGGGTAGGAGAGTTTTAAACAAAACTGCATGCTCACTTGCCTTCTGCAAGTCAAATCGAGAAGGGAACTATTCATTACAATTGTAGGCCTTCCTTACTAATGACAGTTACACAGGAGTTGGAGAAGGAACCCTTTCCTACTGCTAGTCAAAGTCGGTGTGGGGAGTACTGATTACAATAGCAGACCCACCCTTTCTCGATCGCTACAAATCGACATCAGTGAATATATATAGATCGACATACGAAAGTATATGCGTGTTTACAATATTGAAGACCTTCATTTACAGATTAACTGCTACTAAACGTACGTCATATCGACAAAGGATTATACCATAAGACACGCCGGATTTAGTGGCCTAAATGGCTGGTCCTATGATATGTCATCTATTCTTGGGTCAGATTGAGTTAGAAACGTGGAAGAGGGTAACGTTCTTGTAAGATTATCTCACATTACATTACTTTTCGGATAATTATGTGACAGCTACATACATAGCATTTGGCTCACATATGGCTACTGGGTGGGCCAATTTTCGTGAAGAGTTTGATGATTCTGGATTTCATCTAAGTAATTGAAAGTATGAATTATGCATGTGAAAATTCCAAATTGACTTAACATCGATTAATAGAGAAAAATCAAACGTAAAAGGGATACAGATACGGCAAAAAGTCATAAGACCAAGGTTGTAGATCATTCCAAATTGAACGGAGATCCGTTATGTGATAGGAATTTCCGAAGGTCTGCACTATCATTAAAATTGCCTGCATATTTCGATATTCTTCGGGAATAAAAAGTGGAAAAATTTAATGATCTAGGATGTTTTCCGTTCGTTACAGGCTAAAAAGTATAATTTTGTCAAATTTCAATTATCATCTTTTTCTTCTGGCAGATTATGCCGCAATGTGGATTTTGGGCGAGGCGGGTAAAAATTAGGACTTTCAGGAAACTAAACCAAAATTATGGAGATGGTCATTATTAACCCTTAAACGGAAAGCTGTACGAAAATTTCGCCAAAATAGTCAGTGTAGAGGCACACAGTCGTTACGATTTGACTTATATAGATAGGGAATCTGTTCCATGTAAAACACCTTTTGGGCTATGTCCGCTGGATTTAACCTGCAAAAGTGACCATTCATGATATCTCCCTTATTAATCCTCCTGACGAAAAAATGCACATGGAAAAAAAAAAAAAGGTTCAGAGGTGAAATTCCATCACGTTTGGTCGATTTCCAGTCAGGTTGGTCTTGTTCTGTATATATTATGAAGAGTAAAATCACCTTTTGTGTTCCCTATAAACCGCCGGTCCATTGCGGAACATGACATGTTATTTACGTTTGAAACCTACCTTTGGACAGGTGGATGCTAAATATAAATTTTGGTTCGAATGTCTTCAGTAGTTTTCAAGTTGTAAGGAATACGCTTTACACGCACCCGCTCGTGAGTTAAGTCCGATGGGACTTGTACAGAAAAACGGTCCGTTAATGATATCTCCCTTATTAATCCTCGTATCGAAATGATGCACATGAGAAAAAAGGTTTAGAAATTAATTTCTACCAAGGTAGGTAGATTTCCATTAAGTTTGGTTGTGTATATTTTGTGGAAGTGCAAAATCACTGTTTCGATTTCGTATAAACCCCCAGTCAGTTCAGGGATTTAGAAACAATATTTGCCCTAAAACCTATCAAGGACAGGTGTATTCTAAATATGAGTCTTGGTGGAAATACATCCAGTAGTTTGTAGCACTCGCGTACATACGGCGTAATTAAGGAAGAAATATACCGGGCGAGTTGGCCGTGCGCGTAGAGGCGCGCGGCTGTGAGCTTGCATCCGGGAGATAGTAGGTTCGAATCCCACTATCGGCAGCCCTGAAATGGTTTTATGTGGTTTGCCATTTTCACACCAGGCAAATGCTGGGGCTGTACCTTAATTAAGGCCACGGCCGCTTCCTTCCAACTCCTAGGCCTTTCCTATCCCATCGTCGCCATAAGACCTATCTGTGTCGGTGCGACGTAAAGCCCATAGCAAAAAAGGAAGAAATAATATAGTTAAGAAAGTTGAAAGTAATAGAAAATGCATTATAACTGAGGACAGCCGGATAACGACAAATATGTAAATGCCAAGTGAATGTATTGGAAAATCAAATGCCCCTCAATAAATTATGCTAGTGTGAGTTATGGATATAATAAAGCGGTAACAGAGGAGAAATTTAGGTCCAGTGATTCTTAGGTAAACAAATAATAATAAGATGACTAATGGTGTTATTACTTAATCTATTCGAGGGCGGTTATAACATCCAACGATATTCCGCCAATATCCCGCAGATAGGCCGATTGACGTCTCTCTTGCCTTCAACCCAAGGATAAACCACGAATTTAAAAGCATGATGAGGAAAATGGCAATACGTTAATTTCCTGCTGGCATGCAGTCAGAGACGTTGCCATGGCAACCTGTAGGTTCGTTGTCGGTCTGTCGGTCACTCAATGCAGAGCATGATACCAGCAGAAAATTGTAAATTTCTCCGTCATGTGAAGAGTAAGGTAAATTATGAACATAACGAAAGTTGTTTATAATGAAGAGACGTTTAACGTACGGTAAACGAAGTTTACAGAAAATTAATAGTATAAGAGAAAATGGAGGAAAACCACTCTGGTTTTCCTATAAACCCCCCGTCTATTCAAAGATTTTAAAATGATATGCATATCAAAACCTTTCCCGGGATGAGTATACTCTAAATATAAAGTTTGGTTGAGATCTATCCAGCCGTTTCGAAGTGATGGTGGAAAAACCATTCTAGTTTCGTATAAACCCCCGGTCTATTCAAAGATTTTAAAATGATATGCATATCGAAACCTTCCCTGGAATGAGTGTACTCTAAATATGAAGTTTGGTTGAGATCTATCCAGTCGTTTCGACGTGATGGTGGAAAAACCATTCTGGGTTTCCTATAAACTCCCCGTGTATTCACAGATTTTAAAATGATATGCATATCAGAACCTTCCCCGGGATGAGTATACTCTAAATATGAAGTTTGGTTGAGATCTATCCAGCCGTTTCGGCGTGATGGTGGAACAGACAAACAGACAGACAAACAGACAGACACGAAACGTAAAAACCACCGATTAGGTCTTGAGTTGACCCAAAACGGATAAATATCTGAAAAATTGGCAAAACAAAAGAAATTACAGACAGCAGACCCCCTACAATTTTATTTATATAGATATACCAAGGAAGTTCAATACAATTCAAAATTCTTTGCAAGACTAGGTAAATAACAGATCGGGAATCTGCCACCTGGGTGATTGCCCTATATGCAGAACACTGCTGATTGATTGATTGATTGATTGATTGATTGATTGATTGATTGATTGATTGATTGATTGATTGATTGATTGATGGTGTTAAAATATCCACATTTTCATTATATTGTAACTAGAGATCTAATATCTCGGCATTGTGCGTTTAAATGAGTGTACTATTTAATTAGGAACATGCCTTAATGTGCCATGGAAAATCAAATATTCCCCTCAGAATCATAATGGAGATAAAATAGCAGCCTCCCTCCGTCCCCGATCCACAGAGTAACCCGTATTTTTGTAATGGTATTCAGTTATTTTAAATATTGAATTTACTCAATGGAGTATGGCTATTAGTGTCGGGAGTGTTCCGAGGACATGTTCGGCTCGCCAGGTGCAGGTCTTCTGATTTGACCCCCGTAATCGACCCGCGCGTCGTGATGATGACACGTACACCCAGCCCCAGTACCAACGGAATTAGCCAATGATGGTTAAAATTCCCGATCCTGTCGGGAATCGAACCCAGAACCCCTGGGATCAAAGGCCAGTACGCTAACCATTTAGCCATGGAGCCGGACAATTTACTCAATGTGTGTACCACATCCATATTTTGTGTCTATCTGTAGTTTTCCATACAAAATGAATGACATGATTCCCCAGGGCATATTGTTGTACGAGTATGTGGAAGTGATTCACTAATGAATACGTTAATTCTGATCATTTATCTTTCTTTCTTTCCTTCTTAATCCGTTTACCCTTCAGTGTTACTTTTCCGCTTGGACTCAGTGAGGGGTCTCACCTCTACCGCCTCAAGGGCAGTGTCCGGGAGCGTAAGATTTTCGGGTCATGGATACACCTGGGAGGGAGGTCTAGTACCTCGCACAGGCGGCCTCACCTGCTATGCTGAACAAGGGCCTCGTGAGGAGATGGTAAGACTGGAAGAGATAGATAAGGACGAGGGAAGGAAGCGGCCGTGGCCTTAAGTGAGGTACCATCCCGGCATTTGCCTGGAGAAGAAATGGGAAACCACGGAAAGCCACTTCGAGGATGGCTGAGGTGAAAATTGAAACCCCTGTACTCAGTTCACCTTCCAAGGCTGCGTGGACCTCGTTCAAGCCTTTGTACCACTTTTATAATTTCGTGGCAAAGCCGGGAATCGAACTCGGGCCTCCGCGGGTGGCATCTAATTACACTAACCACTACACCGCAGAGTCGGACTCATTAATGAAAACTCACAACCTGTTTTCCAGTCATGGACCGGGTGAGGGATGGAATGAATGAAGCCTTCATCTTGCGGCGAGGATAGGAATTGTTTCGGCTGCCGAGGCCTGTCGCACTCCTCTGGGGCAATGATTAATTACTGACAGATGAAATGATAATGGAGAGTGTTGCTGGAATGAAAGATGACAGGAAAAACCGGTGTACCGGGAGAAAAACCTGTCCCGCCTGCACTTTGTCCAGCACAAATCTCACATGGAGTGACAGGGATTTGAATCATGGAACCCAGCGGTGGGAGACCGACTCGCTGCGCCTGAGCCACGGAGGCTCTAGGTGGTCTCATATAATAATAATAATAATAATAATAATAATAATAATAATAATAATAATAATAATAATAATAATAATAATAATAATAATAATAATAATAATAATAATAATAATAATAATAATAATAATAATAATAATACACAAAATTTAAAATACCGATAATGTAAATAGTAAACTATTTTAATGACGAACCCTCCCCCCTTTCCCTCTCAACAAAATTCTGCATACGCCACTGAGTGTAGCTAATGATTCAAACATCTCAATTTCGGACATGTAATGTCAGCTGGCAGCTGAGAGGGTGTGACCGCGGTGTCGCCATATATAGATTAAGAATTCACTTCTCTTGCAAGAACATACACGTTATGAAAGCTTACTCTATTCAAAATTAGTGAAAAACCAGAACGTGTACTTTTGTGTCTTTGATTTCGCCGAGGTGCACTTAACAGACGAGTTTAAAAATGTAAATGTGACCAATGCTTCCAGAGAGAGCAATTCTTGTATAAACGTTCTGTTCCCAACTCTGTATACTGACTCTCTCAGCCTAGGCCCATGAACTCACAAATTCTTGAGAACTGGCCTCGCCCGAGGACGCGCCACTTATAGGTCGCCTGCTCGTTCGTTCGTGTTTTACGACAAGTTTTTCGCCTCCACTTTTAAAGAATTTTATGCCCTGAATTGGATTTCTTTTTATAAATTCAAGGAAACTGTTCTCGTGTGACTGCGTCGCCTTGTGGCTATGAAGTTCCAGCGTGAGGGATGTACATGCTCGCGGAGGTCGTGCAAAATATAGGGGCATAATGGTTAATATTCTTTACGATATGGTATTTATGAAGAGATCGCTTTTAAAAAAGTCTGCACAAGAAAAAGGCTGCCTCATTTCAGTCGACAGATTTCACAGTTTTTACTAAAAGTTTAGCAGAAAACTCCTTCGCACTCGCACATTTACTCTGCTACGCGGGAAACATAGGATCATTGATATGATTTCCGGCTTAAAAGACGGGATAGCGAGTACAGATTCTTTGGTTGTTACCCTCTTAGTAGCCTCTTATGGAAGGGATAGGGCGGGCCTAACCCAAAGGTTGTTGACAAAGGTGAATAGATGGAGATCAAGAGGGAGAGAGGGAGACGGGGCGCCTGGGGTGCTGGATTACAGCTCCCGGGTGGCCTGTAATCAAACGATATGGTGAGGATATAGCTTTGTCAACTGTGTAGGGGACGTGTCACTCCAGGGAGGGTGGCTCCTTTCTTTTCCTCATGAGTGGGTGCGGTGGGTGGACGGCATGGCCGGTCAAGAAGGTAGTTATAAGGGTGGCGCTCATATGTGCATAGGTTTCCCGCCCTTCTGAGCGTCCACATAGTAGACTTCGTTTATTTTTATTTTGCGTCCACATCTTAGATTTAGTTCATATTTTAATTTTTTTTTCCTCTTTGTAATGGGAACATGTATTTGGGCCGAAAGCCTGTAATGTTTGTCCAACCCTTGTCCCTTTTCCCTACGGGATCGGGTACGAGGTGAGATGAATCTGTCGTGGCGGGTTTTCATGACCTGATGCCCCTCCTGACGTCCACCTCATCAGGGGAGTTAATGAGATGAAATGAATGGCGTGATATATTATGATAGTAGGGAGAGGGTGAAACCCGTTGCCGGCACATAGCCTACTCCTGTCGAATAGCACCAAGGGGTCTGCTCAAGGCTTAACGTCTCCATCCGACGGACGAATCACCATCAACAGCGTCATATGCCTTCACTCCATATGAGCACTGCGGAGAGGTTTGGAGTTTAATCCAGGCTTTTGGCACGCAATCTAGTGATTGGAAATTTCATATCACCACTTCCCCCCACCCTGCCGGCCAACATTCTGATGGTGAAATTTTTTTCGACCAACGGGACTCGAACCGGCTAACCTCAGTGTCAGACCGTTTAGACTTCAGCGCCTTAAGGATCATGGCTAGCAGGCGGGCGGCCGAAAACTTATAATGTTCTTCAATAAATATCAATAGTAGCCTCTTACAACATGCAGGGGGTACAGATCATGCATCCTAACGAATTGTAAAAATACGTTTTCCAACCCATTCAACAAAACGATGGTGATGTCACCTTTCTACTGCAGAACGATATTCTGGTGAAATCAATTAATTACAATATTTATGTATTTAGTTACTTACAACTTGTCAACATTGATGGTTTCACGGCCCGTACTTGTAGACATGATATAGGCTTTTGGGCTTACGCCGTGTCAAGAAAACAGGGTGAAACTCTTTAAAAAAACACGTATTTTATGAAAGATTCATGTTTTCAAAATTAGTGAAAAGCTAGTACATGTGTTTTTAATGACTTTTCCCCCCATAGATTTGCAGTTAACAGACGAGTTTTACAAATTTAAATGTACCCAATGCTTCCAGAGAGAGCAGTTCTTGTGTAAACCTTCCGTTGCCAACTTCTACAAGTCGAGATTTTCTACTAAAGACGTGGAGCAAAGTTCTCTTCGAAATGTAAAGAGTTTCAGCTTGTTTTATTGACATGACCCTATATCATGTCTGTATTTACAAGTTGCTTAACGTCGCACCGACCCAAATAGGTCTTAAGGCGACGATGGGATAGAAAAGGCCTAGGAGTGAGAAGGAAGTGGCTGTGGCCTTAATGAAGGTACAATCCCAGCATTTGCCTGGTAAGAAAATGCTAAACCACGGAAACAATCTTTAGGGCTGCCGGCAGTGGGGTTCGAACCCACTATCTCCCCAATGCAAGATCGCAGCTGCGCACCCCTAACCGCATGGCCAGCTCGTTCGGTTTTATTTATTTATTTATTTTTTATTTATTTATTTATGCGGGGGAAGTGGGCGTTCTTAAGCCCCGGGCTCGGCTGAATTGGAATTGAAGGCCCTGTACTCCCTAATATTTTGCTACTGTTTATAACTGCAGTATATTTTGGAAGAGATCATTTTTGACTTCTGTAGTACACTAATGCACTTTCCGGCGATTTTGACTCCACTATTTTTCCGTGTAAGTGAAACTTACCTCCAGTTCCTTGATCAAACTTTTAGGAGAGAGGGACGGAATTTGGAGAAGACCAGTTTGCAAGGCAAAGTCGAAGGCAGTAGACCACGTGGTAGAACAGCAAGTAGATGATAAGATCAAGCGAAGAAGATCACTGACCTGCTTCTTTAGATTATGTTAAGAAGAGCTTCAGACCGCTCTACCGGGCGAGTTGGCCGTGCGGTTAGGGGCGCACAGCTGTGAGCTTGCATCCGGGAGATAGTGGGTTCTAACCCCCACTGTCGGCAGTCCTGAAGATGGTTTTCCATGGTTTCCCATTTTCACATCAGGCAAAATGCTGGAGCTGTACCTTAATTAAGGCCACGGGCGCTTCCTTCCCACTCCTAGGCCTTTCCTATTCTGTCGTCACCATAAGACTTATCTATGTTGGTGAGACGTAAAACAAATTCTAAAACACGAGAAAAAACACAAAATAACAGACCACTCTGGCTGGAGATGTCTCGTCAGGGATGCAATATTAGACTGATAAAACCATGCAGTCGAACATTCAGCAGAACGACTAATCGTCGATAAAAACCACATTTTAGCTTAGAACTTTGGACGATAAGGTTGTGGAATTTAAGTTTCAATAGGTGCGAAAAAGTCTTGATGAGATATGTGCTGCGGGTCAGTATTTATCCCACAAAATGATCACATAGCTGTTTTCGCAGGCGCAACGACGTAATGATGTTTGAAAAAGTGTGATGATTTCTTAACGCTGACAGAAATGGGAGAACGGAAAGTGAACGGCTGTATAGGCACAATTCATGAACAGTTAAAGAGTTAGTTGGAATGGGCAGCAGAGCTTTCACTAAACACAAAACTCGCTCGTAGGACCGTTAAAGACGACTGTAACGGTAACCGGAAAGCACAAGTGAGCTGTGGAGAAATAAAAAGAAGCATTATTTGGTGTCCGTTATTGCGATGACAGATCTGACACGAGGAAAGCAAAAGTGGCTTCGTCACTTAAAGTCTCCACCTAGTAATGTTACTACATCGAATATGACCATTTTAACACGAAACAAAAATTGAAACGCCTCCACTTTTAATGAGAAGGTGTCAGCGCTGTGAAGGAATACGCCGTATTCCCTTTGATTATCTCCACTCATTAGAGTGTGCCTTCTGATTTTAATGTAAAAACATTTGTTAGCAAACAAAGTAATGGTCCCCATGTTACGAAAAACGTAAAATTAAGCAATTTCCTCAATTGTGCCGAAAGTTAGAGGGCTAAAGGGCCCGGATAGGTTACAAATTACGAGTTTCGAATAGCTCTATCAAACTAAAAAACAAATTTCGAAAATCACTTCCGGCCAAAATTCATTTTCAGAAAAACAGCCTAAAATCGCTTGTTTCTTAACTCGTTTTCTTTTTTATTCAAATTCTAACCGAATTAGCTTATGGAGAGCATCAACAAGTAGAAAAACCTGTTTTATGGCCCTCCAGGGAAGGATCTGAGGAAGAGACTAGTACAGCTCTATAAGGTGCTGAAACATGGACACTGAGGAAAGAAGAACAGGGAAGAAGAGAGACATTTTGGATGTGGATTTGGAGAACAGAAGGGGTGAGCTAGGAATCTAGAGTAACGAACGCGGAAGTACTAAAACGAGTGAGAAAAGAGAGAAGCATGCTAGATGTGATTCGAAAAAGAAAAGAAAAGTGAATATTACGAAATCTAGGACAAGATTCTTTATTACGAGTGGCGATGGAAGGGATGGTAAACGGGAAATGAGGAAGGGAAAGGAGGAGATACCAGAAAGGAGAAGGAAGGGACCTACTCATTGTCTGAATGGTCAGCGCTGAGACCTTTGTTTCAGGGAGTCCCGGGTTCGATTAATATTAAGTTATTATTATTGAGTTAATTTTCAAAAGATATCCAGCTCTTCCATCTGGCAGAATCACCTGTTGTTTTTTCTGATGAATACAGTACTTTTGTATCTTTCACTTGGCATAGACCAGAGCAAAATGTACCTTCCACTGAATTTTCAGTCGCGTCTGATTAATTCTTCTGACTCAGGGGCTGGGTGTTTGCATTTGTCCCAACACTTTCCTCTTGATATTCAGACAACACACTACTCTACCAACCATCACAGAAACAGTCAGTAATAATCACATCCATCCATATAGGGTTGGCGTCAGGAAGGGTTTTTTTATGTACATACCGTTTTTGTAGTCTAGGCCAAGAATGTTTGTGGAGAATCTTTCTCCCATTTGCTCTAACTTTGCGAGCGCACATTCTTCCCTCTAACTGGAAAGACATTTGAAAGATATTCCCAATTTTAATCTATGGAATAATAATAATAATAATAATAATAATAATAATAATAATAATAATAATAATAATAATATTTGTGATTGTTGTACGTCGCAACGGCTAAGACAAGTCTTAAGGTGACGACGGGATAGGACAGAGTTAGAACCGGGAAAGAAGAGATCGTTACCTTGATTAAAATTAGAAAACACGGACAGTCATCTTCGGAACTGTCGCTTGTGAGATTCGAACCCAAATATAATCTCACAGCTACGTGACCGAACTCGCACAAAAGGAGCTTGGCTTGGCAGGTGTTTTCTGAAAGATAAAGATACAAAGGGTGCTGTTCGCTGAGAACAATAACCTGTGACTGAGTCGTATGTGCGGCTGGAGGCGAAGTGTTCCCTCAGGCGAGGTTATTCTTGTTACAAGGGCGTTATTCATTTAGAAACTGACATTCCTCTATTTCTTCATAGCGTAAAAACGAGCTACATCTTCTTGTTCATGGTAACTTTCCCACGAGGAGTGGACAGCCCCGGCTGAGAACAAGAGAAACAAATAATTCTCGGACAATTTTGTTTGAAGAGCGTGTAATCATGTTGTCTCGTCATATGTGATTGCGTGCGTTCTAGCGAGGACACGGTGGGGACACGCAACTTATGGTGGCGGTGTCTCAAGTACAGTGGCGTAATTTCTGAAGCACTATGGCGTGTTTCTGTGGTGGTTGGTAGTGTAGTGTCTTGTATGTAGACGAAGAGAATTGTATTAACACCAAAACAAATATCTATCCCCTGGGTTAGGGGATACTATATACTATCTTCTTCTTGTTGAGGCGCCTTCTCCTAGCGGAGGTTGGCGGTCCACATGGAAAGCATCTTCTGAAGTGCAGCTGTGCCATCTTCGGATGTCCTTCAGCCATGAATTCTTCCTCCTGCCAACAGGCCTTTTCCCCTGTATTTTACCTTCAATGATGAGTTGTAATAGCTGGTACTTCTCGCCTCTCATAATGTGCCCTAGATATTGGGTTTTTCTTTTTTTAACAGTAAGTAATCGTTCTTTTTGTTTCTTCATGCGATGAAGGACTTCGTCATTTGAAAATTTCAGCACCCATGGTATTCGGAGTAGGCGGCGATATAGATACATTTCAAAAGCATCAATTCTTTTTTCTAGATTTTGGTCCAGCTTTCACATCCAAAGAGAAAAATGGAGAATACATAGCACCGAATCATTCGCATTCTTAATTGCACACTTAGGTCTGATTTTGTAAATAGCTGTTTCATGCTAAAAAATTGCCTCCTGGCCTGTTCTATTCTAGATTTTATCTCTCTCTTGGAATCACATTCCTCATCTAGCACAGTACCCAAGTATTTGAAGGAGGATACTTGTTCAATCTTACTGCCGTTTATTGACAGGGTTGCTGGAATTTTTCTTTTAGAGAAGACTACAACTTTGGTCTTGGAAGCGTTGACAAACAGGCCAAACTCTTCACTGCGCTGGACTAATTTGTCTATCATGCGTTGGAGCACAGGTAATTCATTTGCTATGAGAACAGTATCATCTGCGTACCTGATATTGTTAATTTCCTGTCCATTTATAACTATCCCGCTGTTTTCCTCCAACAACACCTCCTTAAATATTGCCTCAGAATAAATGTTGAATAAGAGAGTTTTCTTTGTTGAAAATAATTGTGTACGCCTCTGTGGTACACTGACAATTCAGCCAGACTGACATTGTACAATACATAGGATTGCACCTTTTGGAAAGTCAAAAGTGGGCGCACTTCCCTCTGCCTAAAGTTTCAAATGAAAAAGCCAAAGTTGAATACATTATCCTAACCTTTAAAAACTGTAAAAGCTTGAATATATTTGTACTTTAAAATTTAATTTGGATGATTTTACCTTAAAAAAATTAAACAGTCGCAACAATAAATCTTGATCGCTGATATTAGGGAGAAAACACAGGGAAGCACCAGCCTATCTGAGCATAATTTAACCAAAGAAACCTCCAAATCACAGATATTTTTGCACGACATACTTTATATATACAAACATTGCTGACACTCACTAAGAACTTCTTTCGCACATTTTGTAAGCCATTGGGACAATCTGACGTTTCGCCATATAAGTTGTCCTGAGTGTAATTCAGGACGCTGAGTTTGTTTTGAAAATTCAGTGTATCCCAACTAAGTCAGGACAGGTGGCAACCCTGAAAGTAAAGGGTTATGGTAGTACAATTCAGCATATTCATAGTCCAACAAAGAAACGCAGGAAACGTAGACACTGAAGCCTTCTATGTGACAATGTTTCATAATCAGAAATTTCACTTACTGCCAGTCGAAATTGATCACAAATATATTTATCTGTTTCATGATCTACATATCGTTTTCATAGTTTTCCATGTTGAAAATAATTGTGTACGCCTCTGTGGTTTAGTGTTTAGTGTGATTATCTGCCGCCCCCGGAGGCCCGGGTTCTATTTTCGGCTCTGCCACGAAATTTGAAAAGTGTTTTTTCGTGGTTCCCACTTCTCCTCCAGGCAAATGCCGGGATGGCAACTAACTTAAGGCCACGGCCGCTTAATTCCATCTTCCTTGCATACTGTCCCTTCCAATCTGGTCCTCGTCCCCTGTTTTATCCCCCGACCCAGTCTCAAGCTCTAGGACACTGCCCTTGAGGCGGTATAGATGGGATCCCTCGCTGAGTCAGAGGGAAAAACCAAGCCTGGAGGGTAAACAGATTAAGAAAACAAACAAGAAAGAAAGAAAGAAAGAAAGAAAGAAAGAAAGAAAGAAAGAAAGAAAGAAAGAAAGAAAGAAATATAAAAATAATTATTCACAAAATAAATCGTAGTGAAAATAGCTTCAACAGAACAGAAAAATTAACGGAGTTTTGGATACTTATTTTTGGACAATGATTTGAAAATAACACCTGTAAAGTCTTTACATCTAGCAACCATAGTAACATCACAATGCGACTCTGTAAGCTCAATTTGGATATCTATCCTCACCATACACCACTATCAGCACGAAGTCGACTGCTGAGGAGAGAGGGCATTGGTGTTGGAAGGGTTGAGAAGCAGGAGAAACGTAAAGCGGGTCAAAATGTAATCATGAATTACATTTCCACTACGGTTGTCTTAGATATTGTACTCAATTTTTCCGGAAGTAATTAGTCCAAAAAAGTATCTTTCGCAATATAAACTATGTCTTTAATTCTGACGACGACAAAAAGCACTTCCTAACACATAAATTACTCTCATACAACAGGCCAGCTACGAAAGAAAGACGCACTTCTCAATGATAACAATGGAACTCTTGGCTTTGTCATTAGAATGTCACACGTTGCAGAGAGTGGGAACGTTATTACATCTCGCTTTTTCTAATGAGATTTAACGTAGCATCAAGCTTTGGACACGTGGAATAAATTCAAACACAGCAGTGCACTGTGCTACATGCATCAGTTTCATAGAGTGCAATTTGTAAGAATTATAGTAGTGGTAATATCTGCTGTACCAGATCCGCTTTCCCTACGCATTTAATATTAAATTAAATACCAAGTAAGTATATGTTAATGAAGAGATCAATTTACTCGAGTTTAAACAAGTGACGATAATAATATTAGCCTATTATTACCATTGTATTTTTGAACTATAATTCGTAGCTCGATTGAGTTAGCTATTCGAACAGGTCAGTTTAGGATATACCGTAGGTCTTATAACGATGGTGTAATTAAGTTTTAATTTCCAGAAAAAATCTTCTGATGGAGGAATTCCTTCCTCCATGCACTTCGTTTATTTCCAAAGAGTAGTTACTCCGTCTTGCTGGTAAGTCATCCAGAGTCCTAAGCCTCATAAACCGCAAGAAAGCAACCTATTTTGGTCATATCTTTCGAAATGATAAATACAGTCTCATTCTTGCCTACAAATCTGAGCTCCTGTCCGGACCTTAGTTATCTGGACCCTCAATTATCCAGAAGTTAAGAGCCTTTTTTCTTTACTACGTCGATACGTTACGTAAGCTTAGAGGAGGGCCTCTCAAACGCCCAAAATCTCACGCGTGCAAATCGAGGCGCAAGAGCTCCGTGCACTGTGCATCGGTTCCACTCGGCTCGGCTCGGACCAACGCTTCGTCTCTGGGCTACTCGGCTAAGCCCGGCTCAACTGGGCTCGGATTTGGAGCGCTACGAAGCAAGTGAGGAAGAGGGAGACAGGGGGAGCGAGCGAGACAGGCGTGGTGAAAGAGAGAGACAGCGCTATTGCTCCAAATCGAGAAGTGGGGGTCTGCACTCTGGGCAACCAAGCGAAGTCGTCTTTTGCACCGTGCACAGTTCTGCACCAGGCGCATGCACCCTGAGAGGCCCTGGCTTAGAGGCTTTATAATTGTTCGTAAATGTTTCATATACTGTACTGTACCTATTGTTTGTTTTATTGAATTTGATTATCCGTATTTTTGCTTATTTGGACGACCCCTGGTACCAACTACTTCAGATAGTCGAGTTCCTACTGTAGCAAAATGTTGTTAATACAGTATATCTTCAGCTTAAGTTACATTGACCTATTTGCGTGTAATTTGGACTGATCGAGTGTGTGGATTATGGACCGTCAACAATATTTTCCTGTTGAATTTCTATCACATTTCACTAGATTTTGTAAATAGTTTACAACTTAGATTTTCTTTTACTCTCGCAGGAATTCATACCTTAAGATATACAGTCTGTTCAGGACCAAAATATTTGTGTACAAAGTAATTTTTCTGTGTGTTTTGTACGAAAGATGAAATTTGGAATGTGAAGGAAAATTAGTGCCAATTTGGAGCTATACTTTCCTTAGATTTTTACTGTGTATGGTAGATAAAAGTGGTCTAGAAAGGCGATAATTGCGACCGAGATCATTCGTCAGACTGGTCACGCAACACTTCGTAATCTGCAGGACTGAGCAGCGATCCCTTCGTAGGCTATGACCACCAGGGTTGAAGCGCGATGGAGTTTAGTTTGGTTTATGGTAGATGAAGGTAAGTATTTATGCACCTGAGTTACGCGTAAACAAAGATCAGTTGGGAAATGAGTATTTGTGGATGGTATATTTTCCTAGAAAACGATCATGAATATATCTGTTCCTGTGACAAATGTGGGAAGTGACATGTAGGACTATAGACACTGCGGTGTTCATGTATTATCAAAATAAATTAATGTTTTAAACGTGTTTGAATGTACAGGTCGAAATTACACTACTTTCCGGTCCAAGGTACACGACATCAGTCCAAATTGCAAACTCATTTTGCAATTAAAGTTACATTTAAACAATTACTGAAAATTAAGTTTGATTTATTCTACCTAAATGTCCAACATAAGCAATGAACTATCTCATAAAAAGTGTAGTAATTTCATAAATGTCAGTGGCGTTTCCGAGCGGAGTGGCCCTACTAAGACTATGGAGCCAAGCTCCGCATTCGGGAGACGGGTGGGTTCGAACCCCACTATCGAGTGTCCTGATTATGGTTTTCTATGCTTTTCAATTTCCACTTTCAGGAAAATCCCGCGTCAGATCCTATTCACAGACCACAGCCGATTCCTTATATCTCCTTACCTAATTTGATTTACCATCATTTCATCAGCTCCTCATCTGAGGTTGGTGTTAGGAAGGGCACCAGCCGCTTGAAACATGCCATATAATTTCACCTCACCTCATTCCCGCACCTGCATCAGAAAACGGGAGATAGTGGCTTCGAACACCACCGGCAGCCCAGAAGATGGTTTTCCTTGGATTCCCATTTTCACACCAGGCAAATGCTGGGGATGTACCTTAATTAAGGCCACGCCCGCTTCCTTCTCATTCCTAGGACTTTCCTGTCCCATCGTTGCTATTAGACTTAACTGTGTCGTTGCGACGTAAAGAAAAAAAGAAATAAAGAAAGAAAATCAGAATAAGGGGTACATAAATGATACTCAAGGGTGTTATAAAAAATCCCATGGCGCAATAGTCCCGAAGGGGCGTTGGCCTACCAATCGACCGCTGCTCATCCTGAAGGCCTGCAGATTCGAGGTATCGTGTGGTCAGCACGACCAATCTTCTCGGCCGTTATTCTTGGCTTTCTAGACCAGGGCCGCCATCTCACCGTCAGATAGCCCCTCAATCGAGATAACGTAGGCTTAGTGGACCTCAAACCAGCCCTCAGATCCAGGTAAAAGTCCACAGTTCTAGCCCTTCCAGCACGCAGGTCAATGTTCAAAGCACCCTAAGGATATGAGCTACGAATTTTAGGTAAATAAAGTACGATATCCTTTATTTATTCCTAAAAATTACAGTACTTTTCTTAATCATCGTTATCCGTTTGATTAGATTAGCAGTTTGCCTTTTTCTACCACTACGGGCGTTTATGTGAGTCAATGCATTGTTTTACTTAAACACCACTACGGGCGTTAATGTGAGTCAATGCATTGTTTTACTTAAACACCACTACGGGCGTTAATGTGAGTCAATGCATTGTTTCACTTAAACACCACTACGGGCGTTAATGTGAGTCAATGCATTGTTTCACTTAAACACCACTACGGGCGTTAATGTGAGTCAATGCATTGTTTTACTTAAACACCACTATGGGCGTTAATGTGAGTCAATGCATTGTTTCACTTAAACACCACTACGGGCGTTTATGTGAGTCAATGCATTGTTTCACTTAAACACCACTACGGGCGTTAATGTGAGTCAATGCATTGTTTCACTTAAACACCACTACGGGCGTTAATGTGAGTCAATGCATTGTTTAACTTAAACACCACTACGGGCGTTAATGTGAGTCAATGCATTGTTTCACTTAAACACCACTACGAGCGCTAATGTGAGTTGATGCAGAGTTTCACTTAAGCCCTCATAACAACATTCGGTGCGGACATTTTTCAAAAAATAAAAAGAAGAATGAGGGCATTGAGAGAAGGAACACATCACAGAAAGAATTATGTAAGTTGGTTAGGATTTGAATAAAAAAGAAAACGAGTAAAGGAAGACACGATTTTAGGCTCTTTTTTCAGAATTACATCTAGACCGGAATTGATTTTCAAAATTTGTTGTTTTAGTTTGATAGAGCTATCCAAGGCTCACAATTTTAAATATTTTCCGGTCCTTTAGCCCCTCAACTTTCGGCACAATTGGTAAAATTGCTTAATTTAACATTTTTCGAAGTATGCGGGCGCCTACTTTGTCTGCTAAAAAATGTTTCCAACATTAAAATCCCTGACCTGGACGGGAATCGAGCCCAGGACCTCTGGGTAAGACAGCAGGCACGCTACCCCTGCAGCACGGGGCCGGTACAGTGGTGGTATGCCCGTTCGAAAATAAGTGTCCTAAATTAAATGTTATCCCCCACCTCGATTACCCCGTGCGTATTGAATATTGGAAATAGTACCACTGCTTTTAATATATAACTTATTTCATCATCATCATCATCTGTTTACCCCCCAGGTTCGGTTTTTCTCTCGGACTCAGCGAGGGACCCCACCTCTACCGCCTCAAGGGCAGTGTCCTGGAGCTTCAGACTCTAGGTCGGGGATACAACTGGGGAGAATGACCAGTACCTCGCCCAGGCGGCCTCACCTGCTATGCTGAACAGGGGCCTTGCGGGGGATGGGGAAGATTGGAAGGGATAGACAAGGAAGAGGGAAGGAAGCGGCCGTGGTCTTAAGTTAGGTACCATCCCGGCATTTTCCTGGAGAAGTGGGAAACCACGGAAAACCACTTCCAGGATGGCTGAGGTGGGAATCGAACCTACCTCTACTCAGTTGACCTCCCGAGGCTGAGTGGACCCCGTTCCAGCCCTCGTACCACTTTTCAAATTTCGTGGCAGAGCCGGGAATCGAACCCGGACCTCCGGGGGTGGCATTAATACATATTTACTTAGTATAATCCCTGCGCAGTCAGTCAGTTTCACGAGTCATTGATCTACACCTGTAGTATCATTTATATTACACAACCAGCCGCAGTGCAGGTCTAATGAACATGCTGAGTAACACTTTTATTACATAGCATTGAGAAAAGGCTCTTAGTCGTGCGTCTAATACAATACATGGACGCCTGGGTCTAGTGATAGTGGTTCTCGAGAAAGCATAAGAAACTCTTAATATGTGGGGACGTGATAGCGTAATAGCATTAACAGTGTCTTCGTACCAAGGCGACCGCGGTTCAAATCCCGACCAACACATGTGGATTTTTTGAAATGGAAGTCACTTTTCTATGGTAGTTGTTCTACTCGTGTCGTCTTCACGCAGAAGGCTGCGGACCATTAAGGAGTATATTTTTCCTATGTTATGTTTCCCGTATCAGAACTATCGTATTCTGAATGACGGACTAGTGTCCGATGTTCCACGTACAGGATTTCAATGTAGGAAAGCGTTTCTTGTTTAAAAGTAGAAAATACAACTGTATGAAGATAAAGTTCGAATTCAAAAAGAAAAATTAGGGCAAATATTTATTTATAGGAAGAAGAATAAAACGCTTCTGTATGTAATCGTGATTCCACATAAAACTGCAAATCCCGTGGCTATACTCGCGCAAGGAAGCAAGTTTGATTCCTTTCTTCTTTAAAATAGCGTAAAATTTCCCTTAGGGTAAATCATAAATGTATGAAACTCAAATTGATAGCAATTAACTTATTTGAATCTAACGAGTCAAATTTAGCACATATTTTGGATTCAGGTCAAATGGACTGTATCGCGATTGACCTATCTAAGGCATTTGCTAGGGTAGTTCATGGGAAACTACTGGCAAAACTGAGTGCAATGGGACTAGAAAAAAGAGTTACTGAATGGGTGGCTATATTTCTAGAAAATAGATCTCAAAGAATTAGAGTAGGCGAAGCTTTATCTGACCCTGTAATAATTAGGAGGGGAATTCCTCAAGGCAGTATTATTCGACCTAATTGTTTTCTTATATATGTATGCTATGAGTAAAGAAGTGGAATCAGAGATAAGACCTTTTGCAGATGATGTCATTCTGTATATAGTAATAAATGTTACAAGATTGTGAGAAACTGAAAACTGACCTGGATACTGTTGTGAAATGGACAGTTGGCAATGGTATGATAATAAACGGAGTTTAAAAGTCAGGTTGTGAGTTTCACAAATAGGAAAAATCCTCTCAGTTTTAATTACTGCGTTGATGGGGTGAAAGGTCCTTTTGGGGATCACTGTAAGTACCTAGATGTTAATATAAGGAAATATCTTCCTTCGGGTAATTACATAAATGGGATTGTAAATAAAGGGTACAGATCTCTGCACATGGTTATGAGAATATTTAGGGGTTGTAGTAAGGAATAAAGGAGAGGGCATATAATTCTGTGGTAAGACCCCAACTAGAGTATGGTTCCAGTGTATGGGAACCTCACCAGGATTACTTGATTCAAGAACTGGAAAGAATCTAAAGAAAAGCAGGTCGATTTGTTCTGGGTGATGTTGCAAAGTTTGGGCTGGAAAGACTTGGGAGAAAGAAGACGAGGTGCTCGACCGATTGGTATGTTCCGGGCTGTCAGCGGAGAGATAGCGTAGAATGACATCAGTAGACGAATATGTTTGAGTGGTGTCTTTAAAACTAGGAACTATCACAATATGAAGACAAAGTTGGAATTCAAGAGGACAAATTAGGGCAAATATTCGTTTATAGGAAGGGAAGTTAGGGATTGGAATAACATACCAAGGGAGATGTTCAATGATTTTAGAAATTCTTCGCAATCATTTAAGAAAAGGCTACGGCGACTGCCCTAAGTGGAGATCAGTAATGATTGATTGACTGATTGATTAATTGATTGATTGATTGAAACAGCTGTATGAAATCTGGATCGGCAAGTGTAGGATGTAGTGAATCGAAAGGAGGAAACTGTCTCAGGGCCTAGGAAATTACCACTAATGACATAATCACTTCTCTAGACTATGATGAGATGAGGCCTGTGTAATAATGATGATGCTTGTTGTTTTAAGGGGCCTAACATCGAAGGTCATCGGCCCCCTGTGTAATAAAAGAGACTTCTATATGTCTCTCAATCATGGCCATTCATCAATACTTCACATCACAGTTTGCACAGTTGCTAGGTAATATCGTTGCACACATCTTCTATCGCTAATTTCGTGAGGCTAATTTTCAGAGTCCCACCCATAAGACATATTTACGTCAAAAAGACATAACTTCTCATAGGTGTAATTGTACATATTAGTAGATCTTCTGTCGGACATCTGCTGTATATCGCGAATTATCTGTATTGAGGTTCAATTCTACGACATTAGGAGCAGAAGGCAAGCACCTAACGAACAGCGCTATTCAGTTGGCTGACAAGAGAGGGACCTGATATTTTATCGCAAAGATTCCGTTCATTCGGCAATGACATACTCTTTTATGAATTTCAGAATAAATTGCAGGTAATTATTACGTGTCTTGTGGTTATTATTCCCAGGTTCGAACACTTACTGTCACATAAATTATGTATAACGTCCTCCTACTTAGGTTTGCCAATATCCTAAATTATATATTCAAATTTGTACCAAAGGATGTAAGGTTAAATATATGTTGAACACAACGGGGAACATGTCTTTAAAATTGAGCACATTAATTTATACCATGTATAAATAATTAAAGAAATAACGAAAGAAAGAAAAAAATATTTCGGTGTTGTGTCTTTAGATTCATAAATTGAATATTGGAGTATTAAGTGACGATTCTTATATTCATTCAGTGAACAGCAAAAACCAAAATACATTCCGTGTTTCGTTCTTATTAGATATTTTAATTTCAGTTCTATAATCTTTACTATCGCAAATAATCATCATTATCGAATTCCCCACCCGAAGTTTTATTTTCTCCTTTTATTCAATTTTGGTTCTGCAACAAGTAAGATGGTAGTCACGTTATACCCAGATTTGTTTGTGCGATTTTCCTCACATTTGTATAGTTGGGTTTTATTTATCAGCTCAATGCAAGCAAACATTTTTTCAAATGTTTACTATCTTTTGAGGTTTTGGACAATCAAAGAAATTGATACTGTGATCTGTCATGTCACGTCATGCAATGTCATGTCGGTCATATATGTACAATTTACTTATATGTATATGACTTGGATAATGTTAAACTGTTCTTCAGTAACCGTTATTGTTAATAAACAAAATAAGTAGTTATTGTGACGTGAAACATATTGCGGTTAACACAATACTGAATATACAGTATTATATTAATGAGATTCTCACTAGGACATCATTTTCAACTTTAAAGAAAATGTAATATACAAATTATATCATATTTTGTATTTATGTATCGATCATATTTAGGTTGAATGATATGTCACGTATGTAGCGGTACGTCGAAACAGTTTGAAGTAATGTTCCCAACCGATGACGTCGTGAGTACCAACTTAGTACATCAATAATTAACTTTATCTCAATACAAGTAAGCTATAGAAAAAAGATTAATAATAATAATAATAATAATAATAATAATAATAATAATAATAATAATAATAATAATAATAATAATAATAATAATAATAATAATAATAATAATAATAATGGAAAACGAAAATTCCCTGTCTGTTTCCAGTCTTTCGACCTGTTGAGGTATGGAATGAATGAAGCCCCTATCTAGCGGTCGAGGATAGGAATTGTGCCGGCTGCCGAAGACCAACACACTCCTCTCGGGCAATGATTAGTGACTGGCAGATGAAATGAAATGATATTGGATAGTGTTGCTGGAATTAAATATGACAGGGAAAATCGGAGTACCCGGAGAAAATCCTGTCCCGCCTCCATTTCGGCTTTGTCTAGCACAAGTCTCACATGGAGTGACTGGGATTTGAACCACGGAACCCAGCGGTGAGAGGCGTGTGCGGTCCCGCCTGAGCTACGGAGACTCTTAATAATAATAATAATAATAATAATAATAATAATAATAATAATAATAATAATAATAATAATAATAATAATAATAATAATAATAATAATAATTCACGCAAATATCTTTAGAAGTAACATGTACAAAAATTCATTTTATATATATTACAAGTTGTTTAACGTCGCACCGACACTGATAGGTCTTATGGCGACGATTCATTTGATATAAAGGTCTTCATTTTCGTTCAAATGAGTTGAGATTATCTTGCTTGAATTCACAATTTGATGATTGTTACCCAGGTACTTGATGGTACCTTGACTACAATTATTTAATTCCTATGTTGCTTTTTGTGTCATATACTCCACTTAATACCGCCGGATATGGTTTTAAGGAAGCGACAAGGAATATACAGAACGTCTCGAAAATTTCTAGACGTCATATTGGTCTTTCTGCAGTCCATTTGTTGCTATTTTTTTGGTAGATGCAGTATCTTTGAATCTGTCTTTTATCACAGGCCAGAGAAAACTATAGTATCCACTGAAGTCTGAGGCATAATTATGGCTGTGAGAGTAAAAACGCTGCTGAGGTATTGGTGGAGCAGATTAATAGCATTCAGGCCACGACAAATGCGTTTGGATGTTGTGAAATTTGCCAATAACAAGGGCCAGTGGTGCTGCAATACCACCTTCTGGTTCAGTGAGGAAAGCAATGGCAAACTATTTTGCTCCTCATCTCACTTGGTACGCCTTATTATAGAGTCAACATCGCTTTTTGAGATTTCGTACAACTGTGTAAACGTCAGTGATCACGGAGGTGCTATCTGATGAATTAATCAGCCTCCTGGTTGATAGGCAATAAGTAGGACTCCTTGTAACGAATAATTTTATTTGTAAAATATAGGCCTAAGTGATTTGTTTACTGAACCTGAATCGATAATTTTATTCCTTCTAAAAGTTCAACAGCAAATAGATTCATAGATGCCGGGCTGAGTGGCTCAGACGGTTGACGCACTGGCCTTCTGGCCCCAACTTGGCAGGTTCGATCCTGGCTCAGTCCGGTGGTATTTGAAGGTGCTCAAATACGTCAGCGTCGTGTCGGTAGATTGGTAGATTTACTGGCACGTAAAAGAACTCCTGCGGGATAAAATTCCGGCACCTCGGCATCTCCGAAAACCGTAAAAAAAGTGGTTAGTGACATAAAGCAAATAGCATTATTATTAGATTCATAGATAGAAGGGGAGAGTGTTTTAGAGTCACAGTAGGCCTACATTTTGGAACAGATTAGGCTAACTTCATTCACAGGAAGTTATACATCAGCTCGTTTCTTTGTCCTTAGTTTACACGTGCGTGCTCCTAACTGCTCATACGTTGTATAGTGTGATTACGGCTGAAAAAATGCTTAGAAGTTACGAGATAACTATTCTTTTTAGAAGTATTGCAAAATTTGCATCATTAACCTTCCCACATAAGGAAGGAAGATTTTCAAATTTAACTTTCCAGGCCGTTTAAACATTATAGAAACTCAGTAAGAATCATCTTCAACAATACGTATATTATTAGTAAACTGAACTCAGAGGTAAGGCAACACATAATGAAGGTCTTTTCCAAGCCTTCATGTATGAATAGAACCATGTTTCATGAAAGAGGAAAATAAAAATTTACTAATTCTTAAAAAAAGGCACGGTGTTCGATATGGAGAATATCTAACGTATATGTGTATCAGATTCACTAGAAAAATTTAGTTGAAGAATAACATCAAACAGTCCCACATTCTACTTAAAAAAACAGTTCATGAAAGCACTGGCGTACCAAGGGGGCGGAGATATTGCCGGGATTAACCTCACCCTTGATCATACTTTCCTTTTATTAAATTGAAACATAAAACAGTATGTAATAAATATTATTAATTGAATCTCTTTATTACTTTCTCTTTCAAAGTGACACCTTCGACCAGAAATAATAACAGCCTAATAATGATGGTAGTAATAATAATAATTATGATAATGTTAAATATTGAGTTTCAGCATTCTAAACGCACATATATTTGAATGGTGAAATATAAACGCTAAGAAGAAGAAAATTTAAACAGCAGTCAATTGCATTAGAATGTCCAGTTTAAAAAATGAAAATTGATGAAATTTTGCGTACGCCACGGGGTGAAAATAAGTGTAAAATTATTTGAGTCTTGTACAGTACCTGTTCGCAGCCATGGGAGAATCGCATCAGCACCGGGGCGACCACAGCATTAGGATCCACATCCTTCATCTCCTTACGAAGCTGCGTGAACTGGAAGAGCACATCCTTGTCGTATTCTATGCGGCGCTGCAGGATGCCTAGCAGAATGTCCAGCGAATGATTACCGAGGGTCGGCTCCACTACATTCAGCAAAGTCTTGTTTTTTATGAGACGCTCTTGGATATCAGGCTGACGAAGTGATAACTGGCGCTGATGTGAAGCTTGAACCGGCGCTGGTCCTCGAGAAACTCCTCCTGAGTTCTGACCCGACAAAGAGAGGTCCTCAAGCTTCTGAAGTGCACCCTTGTACGTCTCAACTACCCTCTCGAACTCCATTTTGAGAGCATCATGGAGGTTCATAAGGGTCTCGTCTGTGGTTCCCACGAGGCCATGCTGACCCAGACCTTCAATGGCCTTATCGAGTGTTCGACGTCGCTGTTGTAGAATCTTCTTCAATTTTGGATCAGAGAGAACGATTACTTTCAGTAACTTCTTGCAACTGCAGATGAAGGGTCCACAAAGCTCCCAAGATTTATCAACTGTCTTATCGATCTCATCTTGTGTTGAGAAGAATTTGACCATCTGCATGATGACTCCTTCAGGTCTTAGCAGCTTCATGCTGAAGTTAAGACCATCAGACAGAAATACCTTTGCATACAATGCTTCGAGTATTGACAAGCTGTGTGGCATGGATTCGACAAACAGATCAATGGGCAGATCGTTCAAAATAACCTTGAATGTGCCATGGCTAAGGCGATTAATGAAGTTCGCCGCCTCTCTGTATTGAAAGTTCTCGTACAGTAGAATAATTCTCTTAACAGCAAAGCGTGGACTTACATCTGCTATCGTCATGGAGCTGATCCTGTTGTCCAGCTCTTCATCCCCAGTGTAAGGAAAACCATTGACCCATCTCGAACTTCGCCATTGCATTTTCTGAACGTTATTGCGTTTGGTGGTCCGTTCGGGCTTAATGCGTTCTCCACGCTCAAGCACGGAGAATCCAGTCGCCTTGCTGTTGTATGTGTTCCATGTAGAAGTCCTGGAGCCAGCCGGTGTGGAGTCCACCAGCGGTGGGGGTGGTAACATAAGCATATTATTGTGTGATCGGCGCATCATCTGCTGAGATTGAGGTTCGTAATATTTATCCAACCTGTTCATCATCTCTGAGATAGAATTTTGACTGTTATTTTTAGAATGTTTTGATCCCTCTAGCGTTGGACGTTTATTCGCGCAACTATTTTTTCCCTTCTCTAGAGCACAATATGAAACTATTGTTTCAGTAAAGTCAATAAATATTTTATGAAAGTCTCGATAAGGAAGATAAATTAATCACGAACTGAGATTTTTATCCTGAACCAAAATTTTGATTCCTTGAAAGTTATTACTACTGTTTGTACTCAGTGACTGAGTTCAGAATCGTTTATCGCACTTGACCTACTGCAGAACTCACGACATTGTTCTCCATTAAAATATTGCGATAATCCTCCAGGTCAGAATTCATGATAAACTACTCAATTTTTCAAATGACCCTCGGCTTAGCAGTCAGTATACATAGTAATCTATGACACACACGGCAAATAAGTTCACAATTCATCAGCACTTCACAGCGATCGTTATCCTTTGTTCTGAGAAGAATAGACCAGTTCAAAATAATGTTATTTTTGTGGAATACGGAACTTTAGTAACTATCAAGAATATATTGTCAATGTCAAATAGGATTTAAATTATAAGTTTCTATTTATTACCAGTTGCACGAGTTTGATTATATGCTTGACTTTTTTGTCCACGGTTTGCAGAATACATGAGTTTCTTACTTATTCGAATAATATATTTGCCTTCACCTCCAGTTACTATTTAAATGTTTATAAAGTTATATTTTCCAATACCAGCATAAAAGATTACGAATAAATATCTCAATAAATATGTTAGTGAAAACAAAGTTAATATGAATAATATTAAATGTCTGAATTGTATCGAATTCGAAAATATTTGCAAGTGAAATACAGCTCCGCGTCTACCCAAGCGTTGAAGTCACTAGAATATCAACGCAAGTCTTGTTGTAACACCGTGCAGGTGAAGCACATATACGTTTAATCACTGATAAAGGAATTAACAATCTCTGAATCAACATTCGCACTCTTGAAGCAGGAGTCCACTTTCACAATATGCACTTGACACTCGCCGCACGGCCACCCACATGCGACTGGTAATGGTAGCGAGCACTTTGAACAGGTTGCTGTTCGCTGGAGCACAGGTTTCAACACACTGCACTGCTCACAGAAGATTCCTTCCTGCTGGTGGTAAGGAAAGGGAGGGGGCCTCAAGTTGTCTCCTCTCCCACATGTAAGCTGTGCCGGATAGGAAGAGACCAATCAGAGAGCGGGGTTCATTGAACCTGTCAGGGAGGGCCAATGACTGAGCGCCTTACGTAAGCCCTGGTGCTCCGTTACATCCACGTGGTTTGCAGCAAGTTTATCTTTATTATGGGGTTGACTTTCATACAACATTTCTTTTCTAATTTCTCGCTCTACCTCACTATCACTGTGGAATGTCCTCAAATATTCTCCCTCTCTCCATGCACTTGATAAATATTCAAACTTCAAGAAGCTGCTGGCTGATGCGGAACTAAACAGCTTGGTATTTCAATCTCGACCACCAACAAACACTTTCTTCTTCTATCACCAATTACCTCAGCTTTAACCAATTAAAGTCTAAATTATGATTAGTATGGATACAAAGATGAACATATTTTTATTTTTTGGCAGATAATGTTCTTGGTCCAAGTGATTTGTCCATCATAGAATCAACTCTTCAATTTATTTTCAAGTTTATCTTTGTCTTGTTTATTTATTTATTTATTTATTTATTTATTTATTTATTTATTTATTTATTTATTTATTTATTTATTTCCATGGCATGACTCAGGCTATGAAGTCTGCTATTCTGTCAGACCTTGTCTTATAATGTACATGCAGTTCACAATGTATTACACATATTACGCACACAAACACACACACGATAACTTAACTGTACAGATGGTTGTAAAAAATTAACGGAGAGGAAAAAGAAACGTATCTAAAATAATCCAAAATAAATAAAATTGTCCTAATACATTAAAAAAATTAGTACAACTT
Source organism: Anabrus simplex (assembly GCF_040414725.1). Classification (NCBI taxonomy): domain Eukaryota; kingdom Metazoa; phylum Arthropoda; class Insecta; order Orthoptera; family Tettigoniidae; genus Anabrus; species Anabrus simplex. The sequence continues at coordinate 42,358,030 of NC_090265.1, forward strand.
ACTGACACACGGAATTAAATAACAAAACAAGAGAGCAGAATTCATGTATTTACACTCAACTTAATCCGTCCAAGTACCCCTGCCAAAATTTCTTTTTAAATACCGGTTCAGATAGGGTGTCCCTTAGGTCATTGGGCAACGAATTCCATTAAGATCTAACACTAGTTCTTAATTTGAACTGTATCAATACGGATCTATATAATGAAGTTCGTAAATTGTAACGAATTCCATGTTCGAATTGTACTGACAACAAAAGATTTATTTCAGAGTGTGGATCTGTGATTTGGCATTTTGAGGGTTACGTTAGCTGCAGCTCTGGTCGGGATGTTATGAATGGTTGAGAGCAACGGGAAAGAAATGGAATGCGGGAGTTATATGATGACATTTGCGAATGTTCATTATTAAGCGGACATAAGCATTCTAAGCTCTCTGAAGTGTATTAGAGAGGTCGCCATTTAGTTTGCCTTACACGACGTTACAGTAGTCCAACTGAGGCATTACTAGCTGTTGAAACAACAGCTTTATGACCTTGAAAGGAAACAAATCTTCCAAGACCGAGGGATTCGTCACACTGACCATGCATCACATCGTAATCTGCAGGCTTTCGGGATGAGCAGTGGTCTCTTGGTAAATCAAGGCCCACTGTGGCTGTAGCGCCACAGTGTTTGTTTTGTTTAATCTTTTGGGAGGGAAGACTGCAATAGGAGAGGCTCTCCTAATGATCTGTCCATTTCAGTGCCAACATAGGTTCCGTTTAATGGCCATAGCTAATATACAAGTGGGAATCCCCTTATTAAATCATCTTATTTAAAAGAGTATGTCTACTTTCAGAACATGGATATTCATCTAAACACCACATTTATTTTATTTGTGAAGTATATATTCAACCGATAATTCTAAAGCGAAAGCTATGAAGTATACCTGGACACAACTGAATTTGAACTAGTGGAACGAAGTCTGAAAGATGTTTTTTTTTCTGTTGGATCGCCAGCCCGGAGGTTGCATAGATCCTCAAGTAGCTCCACCGACGATTTTACTAATAGTGGGAAACCGTAACAACTGATGGTGCCACCAAATTAAGGCGCACTATGCGAGATGAGGAGTGAGGTAGTTTGCCGTTGTGCCAGAAAATTCTATTGCAGCATGAGTAACACGTTTCATAACACTAGTTGCACTCCGAATGCCAGTATTGAGCACCACCGATACCTTACCATACTTTTACAGCCTTAAATGAGACAGAACTCGAGTAGAAGCTACATTTTACTCTGGCCTATATCAATATGGCAAGAGCCAGATGAAAAAATACTGCATTCATCCATCACGCAGCATGGAAGATTTGTTGTTACAAAGACAACGATCTGTTAATGAGTTCTCGATGGATAAAGGACAAAATAACGTTCTAATTATTATAAACTAAACACATTTATGTACCAGAAAACACGGCAGTACATAAGACTCGGGAATACATGGACGAAAAAGGAAATTAAAAAAATCAAATCGAATACAAACGAGAATGATGAAGGATAAGAGGCCTGCGTGTCCTAGAATAATGAATATAATTACTAGTGGGTTAAATAAAATATAAAATATAGTAATATATAAATTGTTCTATTGTGTCATTAAGTCATTATATTCTATTCATAATTCATAATCTAAGGCAATCCCTATTGATTCAAGAAAGAGGTTCGCAAAGTGTTTTGTGTGGAGTGTAGTGTCATATGGAGCTGAAACGTGGACATTGAGAAAGAAAGAAACAAAGTATTTGGACAGTTTTGAAATATAGTTGTGGAGAAGAATGAAAGAGGTGAAGTGGACAAATAATGTGAGAAATGATGAAGTGCTAAGAAAAGTAGGAGAGAAGAGACACCTGATGAAGACGATACGGAAGAGGAAAATATCCTGGTTGGGTCACATACTACGTAGAAATTGTCTTCAACAGAGGGCGATGGACGGAAAAATAGATGGAAGAAAAGAAAGAGGGAGAAGGTTTGGAATGTTAACAGATGTCAAACAAGGGAGAAGCTATGAACAACTGAAGCAAGATGCTCAGGACAGAGAATCAGTTGATACTTGTCTCAAGATACATTCACAGAAGAAGAAGAATTCAGCCGTTAAGTAAGGCATGTTGTTAATGTTAGGATACTCCAAAAGACATGTGACACAAAAGTAAGGATTCAATAAGCTAAGGAAAGGGAGGATACATGTTGTCCTAGACTGTAGTATGTATGTTCAGTCCGTCAGCGATTCCGCTGGTAGGATCCTCAACAGCTCTGCCATTAGCTGTCATAGATGGCCTAGGCATCACTGAAGAGGCGTACTAGGGAAATGAGGAGCGACGTAGTTTCCCATTCCTTTCCTCACCGAGCCAGAGTTGCTATTACATATCAGTCTGCCAAGCCCGCTGAAATGCATACACCAACCGACCCTATGTGCAACATTTTCACACCATTCATAGCAGGGACTGGCTGCATAAGGATTGGCATTACTAGTCTAGCATTGCTCATACCTCAGTCACTTTCATATTGTCAAAGCCAAGGATAAGACAGACAGATCAATGAAAGTAACAAAATTGCTTTGGCCTATACCAGAAGACATAGTGCACTGTAAACACTAGGTCCAGCCAGCAAAGGCATCCTAGACTGTAGAGCATTGCTAAATTATATTTAATGTTATAATAGTCAAAGAATTATATGAGGAAAATGTAATGCGTGCATCAAACATTAATGGATTGGAATGAAAGAGTGCTCTCTCCCTAGCATCAGGCGATCCGAAACCAAGAGATGGAAGTCTATTCTATTCTTAAAAAAGTAGACCTTGCAATTTAAATAAATGGCACTATCCTCAACATAGGTCACCGAGTTTTATTAAGCCATTTTTAATGCAGTAAGCTGGCGGAGATGAGAGGTTAGTTTGAGATTTAACAACTAAATCTCAAATATAGTATATAATTTGATTACAAGAAGTTTGGAATAGAGAATATAACAAATTTCAAATACATATCTTTAGAATTAAAAAGAACCTCATGTTGGCACAGCTCATATCATAGTCTTACTCCTGGGGGCCGATGACCCTTTAAACAACAAGCAGGCTGAACAATAACATGGAGCAAACACATCATTAAGAAAGGAAAACATCGGAAAAGTGGAAGCAAAATTTGAGAGTTATTTACAACCTTGTGATACTGATTTCATTTTCAAGACAATGATTAGAAATGGACTAAATTAGACAATGGAAAAGAAAAAAACTAAACTGAAAAGGGACGTGTTTTTTAAATATATAAAACTAACTCCAAATTGGCCTTGGAAAACTAAGCAACTTCTGCTCAGCCGGAAGGCTTGCAAATTAGGAGGTCACACGTGGTCAGCGTAACGAATCTTCTAGGCCGTCATCCTTGGCTTACGTCATGGAGGCCGCTATCTCACCGTCAGAGAGCTGCTCATTGTTAGTTATTACGTAGGCCACGTCGGCCTCGAGTCATCCATCAGATCCACGTAAAAAGTCATTGAGCTAGTCGGGAATCGAACCCAGGGCTTCCCGGTAACAGGCAGGTTCAGAACACCTGGACCGCGGGGCCAGAAATTTTAATACATAACTTTGGCATAAATACGGTATCAAAGATCCTTGGGTACTCTTATCTATATAAAAAACCAACCTTTCATATTAACCTTTCTATTTTATGTAAAATTTACCCTCACTATAGGAGACTTTTCATACTATTCAGAAACTCCCAAAGTATGTTACCAGATAAAAAGCAAAGCAAAGTCACCCCCGTACAGGCCATTAAGGCCCTTGGAGGAGTGGAAGGTAACGGCTTCCACCATTGTTAACCTCGGCACGTGATGGGGTAGAGTTGTTAGCTCTACGCCCGGCCTCCTTTGCCCCCTGGAATTAACCTGGTACTCATTTTTGGTGTAGGCTGAGTGAATCTCCATATGCACCTCCGGAAGTGGAAATCTCGTTTCTTAAATTTTACGACTTCCTGACGGGGATTCGAACCCACGTCCTTCCGGGCGAACCGAGCACGCCTGTACCGCCTCGGCCAGGCAGCCCCTTATGTTACCAGATAAGTAGAGAATATTCCCCTGTCAACTGAGAGGTTTCATTTGATCTCCTTGAACTAATATTCCCACACCAATTTTCTCTGTTTTTCTTTAATATCCATTCGATATTCTCATTGTCAAGGAAAGATAAAACCTAAACCCCAACACACTACTTTGTGAATACACGGCGGAGAAAATTGAGAGATAATAAAATAAACAACCAAGTAATGGAAATGAGGTTTATAAATGTGGATCAGTTGTGTCACTTGGATCACTCTGATGTTTTGTGATAGGCGACTAGGCAGTGTTAAGATCGTTCGGTTATTACACTCATGTTCATAAAAACCGGAACACCTAGAAGACTAGAGATAGAAAGTTCATACGCACAGGACATGTGCATTAGTATGTTCTGAAGAAATGATTAGCATTTGAACCATGTAGGTCCTCAGGTTCAAGGTACAAATCAATATCTCGGCGCACCACCACCGATTGGTAAAATGTGCCTGCGGCTCTCTTTGTTGCTATACACCGAAGATAATGGATGAGTGTGACTTGAGCAGACGTGCAGAATGCCTCGCAGACGTATGTGAGAACCGTACCGTCAAATGAGTGAGTTTGAAAGAGGAAGCATTATTGACATGAGAGAACGTGATGCACCCATCCGGGAAATTGTTGCTCTTGTGGGACGAAGTGTGTCGCCAGTCCAACGGGTGTGTACAGAATGGTTCACAGAAGGCCGTAGAACACGACGAGATGGGTCTGGTCACACCACCCAGACCACACCGCGAGAATATCAACACCTCATCCGAATGGCATTGCGGGACAGATCTGCGTGTGCGTCCTCCTCGGATCTGGCGCAATAGTGGTACAGTGTAACACATCGTACACTATCAGGAGTGACAGTCAGTCGCCATTATTATTGCGGTCTGGGTTACCGGTGCGTCGTCCACTTCTCCGCCTAACTTTGACTAATGTGCATAAACATGCTAGACTGCAATAGTGTATGGAACGACGTCATCGGGGACAGGAATGACAGCACATAGTGTTTTCGCACGAATTCAGGTTCTGTTTGAGTGGAAATGATGGCCGCATTTTGGTGCGCCGCAGTCAGGGAAAGAGGCATCACATTGACTGCATTCGCACAAGACACACAGCGCCAACGCAAGCCCTTATGGTGTGGTGTGCTATTGGGTACAACCATAAAACACAGTTGGTGAGTGTCCAGGGCACTGTGACCAGTTTGACCTACGTGAATGACATCCTGCCACCCGTAGGCATACCCTTTCTGCACGATACCCCAGACGCCATATTTCAGCAGGACAATGCGCGACCACATATTGCTGCACGAACACGTGCCTTCTTGTTGTCATAGGATGTCAGACTGTTGTCCTGGCCCGCCCGATCACCGGACTTGTCGCCAATCGAAAATGTGTGGGATATGATGAAACGACGGGTGCGGCGCTGTGACACAATGCCAGCCACCAAAGATGAGCTGTGGAACTAGGTGAATGCAGCATGGATGGCTATATCCCAGGACGCGCGCCTTATACGTCATCAAGCATGGAACAAGTTATCAGTGTCCGTGGAGGACTTAATGCCTATTAGGCAACAGGAAACATGCTGAACCTAGGTGACTGAAATGCGAATAGTTTCTGCAGAACATACTGATGAACATGTCCTGTGAATATGAACTTCCTATCTCTAGTCTTTCAAGGTGTTTTGTTTTTTATGAACATGAGTGTTTTTTCTTTCTTTTTATCTGTCTTTCTTTTTTCTTTATTTCTTTCTTTACTTTTTAATCCGTTTACTCTCCAGGGTTGGTTTTCCCCTCGGAGTCAGAGAGAGATCCTACCTCTACTGCCTCGAGGGCAGTGACCTGGGTGAACTTTGGGTGGGGGGATACAACCTGGGAGGAGGACCAGTACCTCTCCGAGATGGCCTCGCTTGCTATGTTGAACAGGGGTGTTATGAGGGATGGTAATATTGGAAAGATAGACATGGAAGAGGGAAGGAAGTGGCCGTGGCCTTAAGTTACGTACCATCCTGGTCTTCGCCTTGAGGAGAAGTGTGAAACCATGGACAACCAATTCGAGGGTGGCTGAGGAGGGAATTGAACCCTCATATACTCAGTTGACGTCCCGAGGCTGAGTGAACCCCGTTCCAGTCCTCTACCACTTTTCATATTTCGTGGCCGAGCCGGGAATCGAACCCGGGCCTCCGGGGTGGCAGCTAATCACACTAACAATTACACCAAGAGGTGGACATTATTATTATTATTATTATTATTATTATTAATATTATTTATTGATTTAAGCCATCTAGGGAGTGCTTATGACTAGTTCAATTTTGATTCTTGCTTTAATTTCCAATACCTCTTGAGTCCTGCTATTAGATTTGCGAGATTTAACAGCCTATGGTAGAGGAGACCACGAAATTACCAATTATTATTATTATTATTATTATTATTATTATTATTATTATTATTATTATTATTATTATTATTATTATTATTATTATTATTATTATTATTAATTTTCAACTCTCATATCGTGGGTAAGGTAACCGGATATGTCTCCAGCTGTCATCTTTCGTGCCAAAGGAAAGATCAAGATCTTCAGATATCGCATTGCGCACCTCTTAGCAGCAGTGGAAATCAGGCTAATTTACATGTCTCACTGAAGGTTGAAAGAAGAAGAACAAACGAAGATAAGTCTGATATCTCACGGTAGCTGTCTACCTCTCTCGGTACAATATGTCACAGATCACACACTACCGTCTCCACATCGTGGCAGACGTCAAAATACGAAACTCTCACCTGTTGGGTGGTTCACCACAACAGCACACTAGTCATCCACCTTCACAGTTCAGGAGAAGTCATTTATTTCAGTCTGTGTGCATTTATATTTCTAGATTAGATACGGTATCGTCTTCATTGGTAGCGATGTTAGGCCTCTGGGTTCTATATTAGATTTAGACAATATTACATTATTATTTTGATTCTAATCGTACAAAAGCAATACTACGTCCAATAATAATAATAATAATAATAATAATAATAATAATAATAATAATAATAATAATAATAATAATAATAATAATAATAATAATAATAATAATAATAATAATAATAATAATAATAATAATAATAATAATAATAATAATAATAATAATAATAATAATATACTTCTACAAATTTTCCCACAGGTGTGGGATCGCGAATGCGAACTTTGTTGTACATATTGATCTAACCCTGTTTTATGGCCGGATGCCCTTCCCGACGCAACCCTATATGCAAGGATATAGCCGCTCTTGCGTGTTTCTGTGGTGGTTAGTAGTGCGGTGTTTTGTCTTAATACGAAGAGGAAAGTGTTGGGACAAACAGAAACACCCAGTCCCCGAGTCAGAAGAATTAATCACATGCGATTAAAATCCTCGACCCGGCCGGGAATCGAAACCAGGACCCTTTGAACCGAAGGCCTCAACGTTGAACATTGAGCCGAGGATATCGACAATAATAATAATAATAATAATAATAATAATAATAATAATAATAATAATAATAATAATAATAATAATAATAATAATAATAATGTAATGAAAGTCCACATGGTGCATTTCTCCGCTGTTCTTAGCAAGAACACTCAGACATTTCTTAATGTGAAAAATGTAAATAGAATACCCATTAAAACTCTTAACCTACATACTTTTATGGGGGTCAGTAATTATTAAAATAAGAGTAATCAGAAAAAATAATACTGAAACTAAACCTAACACATAGTTATAATATTCAAGTATAATAACATTTGACCATTCATACCGGGCTCATATCACAAGTCAGTTCGATGAATCAACCAAATTCCTTTGGCAATCCATCTAAAATTTATTTTAGTGTCATGACACAGATTAAAAAGAAATTTAATACGGCTATTAAAGTCTAGTCTAATTTTTTTATTATCTTATTGAATTATAGCAATGCTGTCCAAATTATGTGAAGGATTTTTTTCCAACACCACATTATAAAGGAATCGATTTTCTTCAAGTCTGCAGGATGTTTCTGCACTGTAAATTATTATGGTATTATGTATAACATATTTTATAAATATTTATTTATTTTTACTAGGCTATATGCCGTCTGAAAGAGCTGACAATTAAAAGAAACGTTAGGGGGCTACAACTCGTCCAGAAACACTGGATTCGTCCGCTTAAGTACTTTGAGTACGCGATTTAAATAAAATGAGGCACGTGTCTATGGAAATGTATTAGGCAACCAATTCGTTTATCAAATCGTAACCGAGCTCGATAGCTGCAGTCGCTTAAGTGCGGCCAGTATCCAGTATTCGGTAGATAGTAGGTTCGAACCCCACTGTCGGCAGCCCTGAAAATGGTTTTCCGTGGTTTCCCATTTTCACACCAGGCAAATGCTGGGGCTGTTCCTTAATTAAGGCCACGGCCGCTTCCTTCCCACTCCTAGACCTTCCCTATCCGATCGTCGCCATAAGACCTATCTGTGTCGGTGCGACGTAAAGCAACTAGCAAAAAAAAAAAAAAAAAAAAAAAAAGAATCAAATCGTACTCTGCTGTTGGTTAAGAGCCCGCCAAAGTGTCGCTATGATACTTTTCATGAATTTATCAGTCCAGGAAAGCAACTGTTTTATACAGCATTTATTGAAATGTACCTATTATTTAAGTAAAGAAATGAATGATTTGGGGATAATCCATTCAAGATTCTGGCGAAGATTTAGAAAATCTCATTGAGGAATTTCGAATGAATATCTCAAAATCATGTTAGTAAAAATAATGTTAATAAGAATAATTTTAAAAGGCTAACATTAATAAATTGTATCAAGTAATTTATCGTATAACTTAGTGCCGGGAGTGTACGAGGACAAGTTCGGCTCGCCTGGTGCAGGTCTTTCTCTTTGACTCCCGTGGACGACCTGCGCTTCTGAATGTGGGGATGATGATGATAATGAGGTAGAGAGAGAGAGAGAGAGAGAGTGAAATCCAATGTTGGCACGTAGCTCAAAGCTTTACGTCTCCATCCGACGGACGAATCGCCATCAACAGTTTTATATGCCTTCACTCCATATCAACAATGCGGAGAGGTTTTTAAATTGAATTGAATCCGTGCTTTTGGCTCGCAATCTAGTGATTAGAAATTGTATACCACCATCTCTCCTACCTTGCCGACCAACATTCTGATGGTGAAAGTTTTTTCGACCAACGGGACTCGAACCGACTAACCACGCTGTCACACTATATAGACTTGAAGCCTTAACGATCGTGACCACCAGGCGGGCTGTTGTATCGAATTTAAAGTATATTTGCAAGTGAAATACGGCTCCGCGTCTATCCACGCGTTGAAGTCAGTTGAATATGAATGCAAGCTTGTTATAACACCGTACAGGTGGCCTAATTTCATGAGGCAAATTTTCAGATGACCCCCAGCCATAAGAACTATTTATTATAGCAATAATGCGACGTCAAAAATGGCTTTTCATGGTACTGATAATAAATTCAATTCAGTGTTCAGGACGTGGATTCGATTCTTTATCAGTAAGTCGAAACATTCCGAAAGAAGATTTCCAATTCTGGAGGGACACATAGCCCTGAGGCTCTATCATCTTACACTCAAAGTCAGTACCAGGAATAAAGTCGGCCCATTAAGAAACCAACTAACTGCCTAAGTCACTCTTCCAAGGGCCATTATGAACTGTACGTAGGTGGCTTCGCTTTATTCCTCCTGTTTTTTTTGTGATTTGGAAATGGTCACCCTTCAGCGTGGACATTTACTTCAAAACAAAGAATAACGTTCTTTTCCTTAATGTTTACCTAACTAATCGCTGTAGAATGCTGATGAATTGTGAACTTAATTTGCTGTGTGTGTCATAGATAATTATATTTACTGACTGCTAAGCCGTGGTTCATTTTAATTCATGATAAACTACCTGTTTGTTTTGAGAAGAGTGAATCAGTTCAAAATAATGTTGTTTTAGTGAAATACGGAACCAGTTTCAATCCTATTTAGTGTGAAATCTCCGTACAACAACAATCACCTCTAAAACGATAAAATATTCTAGTCGCGGCATAAATTACATTAATTCAATATAATATTCATGTCGATTTAACGATACTCTCGGGAGAGATACATCCCTCTATTACGATTAGAGCCTGCTTGGCCGAGGCGGTAAAGGAGTGCTCGGTTCACAGGGTAGAGCGTGGGTTCAATTCCCCGTCAAGAAGACGAAACATTTAAGAAAGGAGATTTCTACTTCCGGTGCATAGCCCTGGGGTTCACTCAGCTTTAACCAAGAATGAGTACCAGCTTAATTCTTGAGGGCAAAGGCAGCCGGGCGTAGAGCTAACCACTCTACCCCTCCAAGGGCCTTCATGGCCTGTACGGAGATGACTTCCTTTTTTTTTATATTGCAATTGCTTTTTTAAGTCCCGATGACGAGCTTTCTTCACGGAAATACGATAATACGAACCACCGGGTGAGTTGGCCGTGTGGTTAGGGGCGCGCAGCTGTGACCTTGCATCCGAGAGATAGTGGGTTCAAATCGCACTGTCAGCAGCCCTGAAGATGGTTTTCCGTGGTTTCCCATTTTCACACCAGGCAACTGCTGGGGCTGTACCTGAATCAAAGCCACGGCCGCTTCCTTCCCACTCCTAGGCCTTTCCTATCCCACCGTCGCCATATAACCTATTTGTGTCTGTGCGACGTGATGCAAGTTGTAAAAATATTACAAACCGTGAATACAAGGTGAAAATGCCAGGAAATTTTGTCGCCGTCATTTCAAGAGCAGAAACATGAAAGAACCATCGTTAATTCCGGCAGGAGCTATTGTGTCTTGCAAAGCACTCACGAATCTTCTTGAAAGATTCGGTTGTGTTCCGGACAATCACTTGTTGACTCTCGGTATAATAAAATCTTTGTGTGTTTCCCTGTCTGTAAAGTATATGAAACAGGCTGTCATTTCTGATATTTGCAGTAGTGTTGAGCGATGCTAACAACAGTATAATGCTGTGTATATTGTAGTTCTTTTTTAATAGAAAAAAATGATCAGAGAGAACAAAACGTGAATTTTAAATTTCGTGTGGTTATTTATAACCTGTTACAGCCGTTGTAAGGCAGACCCTCCGACGAGTGTAGCGGCATCTGCCGTGCATTGGAAACTGCATTATATTGTAGTAGAGGATTGTGTTGAATGTGGCATGTGAGTTGCAGAGGCTGGGGACAGTCCAAATACCCAGTCCCCGGGACAATGGAATTAACCATTTACGTTTTAAATCTCGAATCCGGCCGGGAATCGAACCCGGGGCCCTTTGAACAGAAGAGCACTACGCTGAACATTCAGCTAAGGAGCCGGGGAAAAAAAGAATTAATACAGTGAAGAACAGTGCACACGGTTACCAATACAGCATGAGGTTGTAATTTTTTTTTTTGTATTCTTGCATTCGAAAGATTTGTGGGTTCGAATGCCACCATCATCAGTTCTGAAGAAGGTTTTCCGTTGTTTCCCATTTTTTTCATCAGGCCACTGCCATTCCCTTTCCTATCCTAGCCATTTCCCACCCTTGCGTCGGCGCAAAACCTTCAGTGCGTGAGTGCACCGTTAAACCACGAATGAATAAATAAATAAATAAATAAATAAATAAATAAATAAATAAATAAATAAATAAATAAATAAATAAATAAATAAATAAATAAATAAAAAGAAATTGACCTTGTTGAAACTGTTGCTCTCAAGCGGAGGACAATGAAACTTGACAAGGCATATCATGCTTGCAGAAAACTGTACGCCTCAAAACATCTATCGATGAATGTCAAACTAAGACACTAATGCAAACGTCCTCTACGCAGCAGAGTGCTTATCTCTAACTGAGAATACCCCACTAAGAGCCCTCGAAGTACAAGAATGGAAGTTTCTGGGAAAGATAGTAGAATAAAGGATCATCTCAGATGGAAGGCGATGGTACAAACCAAGCCATGAACTCAACCAACAGCAAGAAACCCTCACAGATGCGATCAGAAGAAGACGGCTGGTTTTATACGGACACCTGTATAGAATGGACTCCCACAGGCTGTCATATTCAAAGTAGCGAGCAAGGGTAAAGCCACTGTGGATCCAGCAGGTAGGGAAGGATCTCGGAGAACTTTAAATTAATCAAGCCACAATAATGGAGAGAAGTAACTATCATTCAACTATTAAAACCAAACTTTTGCTAACATCTCTCAGAAAAGCAAACGACAATGGGACCTGGAAATGGTCCGAGAAATGCAAAATACAGTCCAGCAAGAAAACGAATGATTACTGGGGCAAAAGAAAAGGTCAAAGTACCAAGAAGAAAGCAGCAGCTAAAACCACCATCGAGAACACTAGAAGTGGCAAACATCAAAAACAATACAGCTAAAGCGACCCAAACGAACTAATAAAAACAGGTATGGTTAAATTGTGTATTCTATGTGTTTTATGCTCTGAAATCTCGTCCTCGTGGGAATTAATTCGGAGATAATTAATGCAGTTCAGTTTAGGATGTTTACCTTCACACCTGGACGGTCTGATGCAAGAGTGAACCAAATACATATATAACATTTGTCAGTATCATCTTACAACATTGTTTTGAAAAATGAAGATAAACAAAATTTGAAGTTTTCGTTATTCATTTAATAGCCTATGTACAGTATTAAGCTTGTTACCTTTGAGTCTGCACGGATATCTCGACACGATTTCCTTTGGAATTTCTAAATGGAACAGATTTTCCAATTTTGTAGTTGGTTCACTCTGGCAACAGACCCTTGAATTACCGCTTAATTCTGTATAATAATAATAATAATAATAATAATAATAATAATAATAATAATAATAATAATAATAATGCTTTACGTACCACTAACTACTTTTCCGGTTTTTGGAGATGCCGATGTATGGAATTTTGTCCCGCAGGAGTTCTTTTTACGTGCCAGTAAATCTACCGACACGACGCTGACCTGTTTGAGGATCTTCAAATACCACCGGACTGAGCCACTCAGCCCGGCAAATTCTGGATACAGTAGAACCTCTGTTATCCTAACACTTTTATCCGAAATACTGTTTAATCCAAACGAGCGAAAAAAAATTCAGTTAAAACGAATTAAAGAAACATCATCTGTTATGTTATATACAAAGTGGATGAGTAACGGAATGCGTGGATTCTAACCTTAACCACCTCCTTCCCTTATCTACTGGCAGCTGAATTTGTGATGTAACGAGTCAAAGCCTTGGCGATCTGCTAGTGAAACGACGACGTGACACAGGGCCCAGAAAACGAAGTGAAAATAAAATCTACTAAAATAAAATAGAAGATTTTTCAAGAGAGATGCACTTCACACCCAACACCTTTGGCGTTTTATTTTAGCCCAACCTACCTAGTTGCTTCCAAGCTCTTTGCTCGGAATATCTTTCTGCCATTAAAGTGGCCCGTTGAACGCGGAGTTGCCCACGGTATGTTGTGAGTGAAGTAGTGCGAGGGATTGAGAATGTATCAGAGAGAAGCATCGGTCAACTGTGTTTGTACACGCGCTGGCTAAAATGTCACACGACTACACTAATGAAGAATATGCAGATAAGGTGAATGTTTACAGCTTTTGCGATGGTAGTGCTCCTGCTGCTGTCGAGGAATACCTTCGGCGCTTTTTGAAACCTCAAATTTTTGATCGTAGAGTATAGGACCCCAACTAGAGTTTGTTTCCAGTGTATGGGGACCCTTACCAGGATTATCCGATTCGAGGACTGGAAAAAATCCAAAGAAAAGCAGCTCGATTTGTTCTGGGTGATTTCCAACAGAATGCTAGCGTTACGAAAATGTTCCAAAGTCTGGGCTGAGAAGACTTGGGAGAAAGGAGACGAGCTAATCGACTAAATGGTATGTTCCGAGCTGTTAGTGGAGGGATGGCGTGGATAGATATTAGTAGACGAATAAGTCTGAGTGGTCTTTTTAAAAGTAGGAAAGATTTCAGTATGAAGATAAATTTGGAATTACAAGAGGACAAAATTATTCGTTTATAAGGAGAGAAGGTAGGGATTGGAATGATTTACCAAATTTCAAAATTATTTGCAATTATTTAAAAAATACTAGGTAAACAACATATAGGGTATCTGCCACCTGGGCGACTGCCCTAAATGCAGATCAGTGGTGATTGATTTATTGATTGATTGAGCATCGGTTTTTTCTAAAGATGTACAGTACAGTATTTTGGGTTTATTGAAGTACTTTCGTAACATTTTATGAGTATTATCTTCATTTATCTTCACCTAAAAGGTAAACAAACGTATATTAACCTCTAAACCAAAAATATGGCTTTCGACTGAGATGGCTAAATAACATTCAGGAAACTAAATGATCTATTTTTGGTCATACTAGCCCGGGAAGGCATACCTAGCCAGTGGAGATGCAATTCTCCCCTAGTACGTCGGCTCTGATTTGTGCTTGATATAGCTAGCAGTGGTGTCGCTAGTGAGAGGAGGGGTAGCCATGGCTCTACCGTAGCTCTACGCCCCTGCTTTCGGGAAACGGGACAGAGTTGGACCTCACGGCTGGCCCCAACCGTTGGCTGTCCTGGGAATGGTTTTCGTGGTTTTCTATTCTCTTACACTAAGGCGAATGCCGGGACAGTTCCTAGTATAGGGCACGGCCCCCCAATCCCCTCACCGTCTCCGTGCATCTCCTTCACCGTAACAAATCGCCCGGTCTGAGAGACGGCGTCACCGCCTAAGAGGCTCGCCACTCCCTTCAGGGGAGGAATGAAGACATTAGTAGTAGTAGTAGTAGTCGCTAGCGACGTGCTAGCCGGCCAGTGTCTTGGAAAGGTGCGGTATCTAACTGATGAGCCCATGCCACACTGGGGCGAAACACTGGTATTTTTGACGATTGAGTTTCCTGAATGTTAATTAACCTCTAAGAATTACATTTTAAATATTATCCGAAATTTTGGTTAACCGAAATCACCTTCTTCCCCCATCCTCACCCCCCTTTATTCCAATTAACAGAGGTTATACTGTATAACGAAAACACCCTCTACAACAAAATTGTCCTCTGGTTCGCCCGATGTCGCTGCATCGAGACTTCACTGTACTTTATACTCCTAAGAAATCACTGAAGTTTGAAATTTCCTCCACCAAGCCAGATCACTTTCAGTTTGTCTACAAGGACTCAAGTTACTCATATCGCTCTTACTGTAAACACATATTTCCATGCACCAACTGTCTATTTCTTACTGTTTTAGTGCTGATGCCCAACGGTGGAATGTAACTTGTGGTGGAAGTTAAACCGGTCCCATCAGCTGTAGGCAGGTCTATCATTAGCCTGCGGTAACAATCATGTCGTGCTCCTGATCTTGTGGCGATTAGCCCAGCGTTGCAGAACGGGACTGCATCTACCTGTGCTTTACACGACTTCTTCCGCAACATCTCCCAATACAAATAGCAAAATACAAAAGTGAATATTTTAATCTAAAAATTCAGCATTCAATGACAATACAATATATTTTGCAATATCTGAGGCCATCTCCTTTCAGTTTCGACTGAGTTAATTTATAACTGTTAGGTTCGTAAGTCTGCTCAAACTAACTGTGAGTAATAACTTACCAGACAAAGAAAAACATACGGTAACAGTATTATACTTGAAAAAGAAACAACTTTATTAAAATAATAATAGAATGACATGCTTCGTTCTTGAAAGGACATCATCAAATCGAATCACACTCAAATATTTAGAAATGTATAAACATTTATAGTCCACCTCTGTGGTTTAGTGGATAGTGTGATCAGCTGCCCCGTCCCCCGGGGGATCAATTGAGCAGAGGGGGTTCGATTCCTACCTCAGCCATCTTTGCTGTCGTTTTCCGTGGTTTCCCCACTTCTGGTCCAGGCAAATGCCGGGATGGTACAAAATTTAAGGCCACGAACGCCTCCTTCCTTCTTCCTTGCCTATACCATCCAATCTTTCTATCCCCGACAAGGTTCCTATTCAGCATAGCAGGTGAGGCAGCCTGGGCGAGGTACTGGTCCTCCTCCCCAGTTCATACCCGATCGCGCTCCAGGACAATGCACTTGAGGCGGTAGAGGTAGGATCCCTCGCTGTGTCCGGGAAAAAAATAAACATTTGTGTTTAAGTACTTAGGAACCTGAAATCCGGAACTTATCTTAATGAAGTCCTCCTTTCTCTCCCCCGGAGGCACTTGTTACATTTATGTTTTCTTTTTTTCAGGTAGTTTATAAATTTACTGAGTGAGTTGGCCATGCAGTTAGCGGCACGCAGGAGTGAGCTTGCATCCGGAAGATAGTGGGTTCGAACCCCACTGTCGGCAACCCTGAAGATGGTTTTCCGCGGTTTCCCATTTTCACACCAGGCAAAAAAAGTTTATAAATTACTTTTTTCTTAATCCGTCTATCGTCCAGCTTTGGTTTATCCCTTGAACTCAGCGAGGGATCCCACCTCTACCGCCTCAAGGGCAGTGTCCTGGAGCTTAAGACTCTGGGTAGGGGTATACAACTGAGGAGGAGGACCAGTCCTCGCCCAGGCGACCACACCTGGTATGCTGAACGGGCTCTGTGGGGAGAAGGGGGGATTGGAAGGGATAAACAAGGAAGAGGGGAGGAAGCGGCCGTGGCATTAATTTAGGTACCATTGAGATAAGAAATACATCAAGACGAAGGCACTCAGCCTTAGTAAGGGACGACCCAATCCACCCTCGCCCCCAGCCAGCGACAAGGGAGTGGACAGATAACCCACCCCTGATAATATCATTTAATTTACGATGTACTTGTTTCACAGGACACGAGAGCGGAGGAGAGCGGCCCGCACTCTAAAGTTTTAAATTTTAAATGTATATATGTACAAATTGTTGCAGAGACAAGTGTGTTCCAATAACACCGCATAGAGGGACATCGACAGGCGGAAGAAGATAGCCCCTTGCATTACGTAAGGCTTGGCTTTATTCCCCCCTCTCCAAAAGGAGACTTGGCACCAGGGACTGCTGGCTGCTGGGCAATGGGACGAACCTGTGGCCCAGAGCCCAGACGCTACCAGACCCGAGCCGCACTAGGCAATGACAAGAAGGACTGATCCCCTCAATAACAGAAAATGGCAAGGAAATGGTTATGTTTGCACGACACATAATCCTAACTAACACAACCTCTGGTCTATCTCCAGCCCACATCCTTGCATGTGCTATCAAAAGAAGTCAGGTTTTACATGTAGGCTCTTTCTTCTTTCTGCCTATGTGGTTTTTCCCTGACCCTTCAATACCATACTTCAACACCATATACCTAACACAATCTCGCCTGGTAACGTGTCTGACATGGAAACAGGCAGATACTCCTTGTATCACTTCCCACTCTACCCAGCTATCTCTTTTCTACTTAGAAATTAATAGCATGTCGGAGGCCATGTAGATTGAGTCGATGGTCACGGCGGGGGAGCGGCTACGGGGGCCCCCCGTAAAAAAAAAAAAAGAAAGGCATTTGCTTGGAGGAGAAGTGGGAAACTACGCAAAACCACTTCGAGGATCACTGATGTAGGAATCGAACGCACCTCTGCTCAGTTGACCTCCCGAGCTGAGTGGACCCCGTTCCAGCCCTCATACCACTTTTTTGAAATTTCGTGGCAGAGCCGAGAATCAACCCGGACCTCAGGGGGTGGCAACTAATCACGCTAACCACTACACCACAGACGCGGACACATTAGTACATTAATAAGCGTAATTAATCTGTCTTTCATCCCACTAACTACATTTTTATGGTTTTCGGAGACGCCGAAGTGCCGGAATTTTGTCCCGCAGGAGTTCGTATGGGCCTATTAATCAATTGGTGTACGATAAAATAAAATTATAAAAATAATTATTGTAATATTAAGACTTAAGATGTGTACTAAATAGTTCGTAAATTATTTGAAAATTGCTAAATAGCCTAGCACTCTCTCTGGATCAGTAGCAGAATGTCCGCCTGTAGATTCCAAGAGAGCTAGTTTAGAAGCGGCAGAGGTAGTTGGAATTTTGAAGGCGAAGAAAGTTGCAGGGACATAATTTTGATGGTACAGAATACACCAGCTCCCTGGAGCTTAAGACTCTGGGTAGGGGTATACAACTGAGGAGGAGGACCAGTCCTCGCCCAGGCGACCGCACCTGGTATGCTGAACGGGCTCTGTGGGGAGAAGGGGGGATTGGAAGGGATAAACAAGGAAGAGGGGAGGAAGCGGCCGTGGCATTAATTTAGGTACCATTCCGGCATTTGCTTGGAGGAGAAGTGGGAAACTACGCAAAACCACTTCGAGGATCACTGATGTAGGAATCGAACGCACCTCTGCTCAGTTGACCTCCCGAGCTGAGTGGACCCCGTTCCAGCCCTCATACCACTTTTTTGAAATTTCGTGGCAGAGCCGAGAATCAACCCGGACCTCAGGGGGTGCGTGTACTTCAGAAGAATTTTATCTCCAGATAGTATTGGTTGTGTATGATTCATAGAGAGGTATAGTACAAAGACATGATCAATACTGTTCAAATAAATGAGTTAGCCTATACGTACAGATACAGTTCCGCCGCTAGGGCCATTAACTCACACAACATAGTTCATACACGCGAAATAGCATGCTACAATTTTCAAGCTTAAGATCCATTTACAGGTGATTCAAATCAACGACTACGACAGCGGTTGTAAGGGACGGCAGGCTGATCATTTTCTAAGAGGGAACCCATGTCCAAGGGAATTATTGCTGATAGGGATCACTGTATGTACCCAGGTGTTAATATGAGGAAATATATATTTTACGGAGCTTCCGTGGTGGACAGAGGTAAAAGAAGGTGCGGGCATGAATGGGTCGATATAAGACAGTCAGAAGATTAATTCAAAACCTTAAAATTAGAGCTATGTTTCTTTCTTCTCTTTTTCTTCAAAAGTTAGACTTTACAAATTCAGGTACCAAAATGTTGCTTACAAGCTAGGTAACAAATTTTAGAAAATCAGAACAATCAACTAATAACAAATTAGCAAGCTTGAGCTTGCAGCTCCATAATTACCAATTTTACATTAGTACAACAGTTCCCATTAACAAACAGTGAAAGAGATGGGTCTCCCAAGTTCTTTTACATCAACCTGAAGTGCGTTATTGCTCTATCATTACACTTAGGAATCTATTTTCGATATTTCACACTTTTCAGGCCACCGAGTTCGATAGCTGCAGGCGCTTAAGTGCGGCCAGTATCCAGTATTCGGAAGATAGTGGGTTCGAACCCCACTGTCGGCAGCCCTGAAGATGGTTTTCCGTGGTTTCCCATTTTCACACCAGGAAAATGCTGCGGCTGTACCATAATTAAGGCCACGGACGCTTCCTTCCCACTCCTAGCCCTTTCCTGTCCCATCGTCGCCATAAGACCGCCATAAGACTTGCAAAAAAAAAAAAAACTTTTCAGGCCTATCAAAGGCATAACCTACATTTTACAAAGTCAAACAATATTCACTGTCTTGAATGTTCAACAATCTGACATCTTTAACATGAGAAGGAATGACATTGATTCTACAAGGCCTTTAGTAAAAAACAAAAGGTTAACTTACTGGCCCCCCCCCCAAAAAATAAAAAATGGAAAGGAGGCGATCTCTTGCACTCCTAGAAATTTAAAATAGAATGCATAAAATCCTGTTTGGGCTTATGGCCCGACGATACAGAGGCTAAGCCTATACTACTGAGGCGAATAGATGGGGAGAATATTTAAATTACGGAAATTACAACATAGAGAAGATTACAAAATCATAGTCACCTCAAAAGCTAGTTTTGAGGAAATTCGCGGGGGTATCTCACTCTCTATTCCCCGATTTCGGCTAAGTTCTTTCGATTTGTTATAGATTTACATTTTAGAAAAATGAAGTTACATTACTAAAGATTTTTACCTTCCCCTCGAGCTAACTTTAAAAGACTATCAGAGTTTAGACTGGATCTGCCATTACCTTGAGCTGGTGGACCTCAAAAAGATGGACGAGGAGCCCCAGCCTCCCTTTACGATCACACACAAAGAATGGAGCGATCAATAAAACAACCGGGCCCGAAAATATGCCAGCTTTTATAATCAAGGGGAAAGTTCCAGAAAGCCCTGGGCTAAGGCCTGACACACCCCCAATTCTTATTGGATGATCAAATAAATACCAGAAACTTCTGATTGGATGAAAAATAAATATACACAATTTTCTATTGGAAGTTGGCGGGAAGAGATAGAAGTGTTGTAAACTAAAACACACCAAAAACAAAGAATAACAAATTCAGTTTAATAAACCTTAAAATACAAAAGTACTCTACAATTGTAATAGCCAATCTTCACACCAGGGGGCATAACCAAATAGCTTAATATGATAATAGTGGAAACTGTCCTCACTTAGCACGCAGAGCAGCGGCGACAGCACGTAGTGCTGCCATATAGCGGCTCGCAGGGAACACTAACATAACGCGCTATTCAAACACTACACATTTCGACTTCCAACCCAACGAAATACAGATTTTAAGACGTTTGCGTCGTTCTTGTAACATAATATAGGGAAGGTAAAAGGTGGATGTTGATCTGAATGAACCAGTGATAAGAATAAAACAAATGTAATATCCAATAAAAACATTAGATCGTCGTGTTATGACTAGGGCCTACAGTCTTCAAGAGCAAATCACACATGCAATATATTTTTAAACTTGGCATTTTTACAGGCAATATGTTTCACTGTTGAGTCATTGATTCTATTCACAGATGCCTTTATAAGGACTTTGAAATACTTGTTTGTCGGTCAGTAATTTTACACAGCTGTTACATAAGCCTACACTACATTCATTCAATGACAAAAACCTGTCATTTAATTTTCTTCTAATTCCATCTTTGCTTTCTAACAAAAACTAAAAAAAACCTATCTTCAAATGTTCTTGATATTTTAGCATCTAACTTTCCCCCACAAATATTTGGAAACATAATTTTAGAATTGTCATATTTTTTCATTTCTATGTGCAAGTTTCCCATGCTATAATCATTATCATAAGATGACAATACATCCCTACACTCAGCATGGGGAAATTTGCTACATGCCCAGCCCATGACATAATTGTCTGCATTTTTCTGTATTATATCATGTCATAATCAGTTACCTGATCACTTAACTCACACTGTCGAGAGACATTAACACCAAAATTGCACTTCATCACATCATTATGAGTCAGTAGAAAGTCTGCAACATCAGATTCACAATTGCTGTCATCAGAAGCACAGAGCAATTGATTTATCATAACACTCCTTATGGCACTGCAAAATTTTGTTGCATCTGGGGTTACATTGTTACCTTCTCTTGCTCTGATGATGGAAATAATGTTTTCAATGCAGTCCTGTGTGTAAGCCTCCTTGTTAGCAAATAATGAAAACCATAATCACTATATAATTCAGACCACAATAGTTTCAGTGCAGAAATATTGTCTATCCAACCCTGAATACAGAGAGGGTTGCCTTTGCGGTTATTCTAAACTTTGAGTTGTTTTAGACAATCACAAATTTCATCCAGCTTTTTCATATGCCCGGAGTCATTGCTTAAAGGTCTCCTGAACTCTTTGGGGTTACTGAGACTTGAAGAATGAAAAATATCAGATAAAGTATCACACATTTCTATAAACTCTGCAGTGTTTGCAGCACTTGATTGCAAAGAATTGAATGACACATGAACTAGCATTCCAGAAGCTACAGAATGGCTGAGGACTCTGGTGGCTAAACATACCCTCATACCTTTCATCTAAATCTGCCCTTCTGCTCTTCACCCACTGAGTACACCTAAAAATCGATTAAATGCATAGGTTTAATCATAACAACATTTTAAAGAAAGTATGTTCTCATAGATAGAAAAAAATACCGGCACGTAAACATTAACAGGTAGGCCTATACTCACAGCACTTTGTTGTTAGGAAATCTGTAAAATGGCTTGCGATTACTTTGTCTTCTGTAATGAAAACACCCATGCATAGCACAAATAACTCCTCTTCCTGCCATTTCCGAAATCGTGATACATTACAAGCACAAAACTATCTGAAGTACAAATAAGACACTTCTGGCATACACAGCTGACAGCCGTAGTAAGAGTAGTTAGCCTCTCGAGCCGCTAGATGGCACGCAGAAGCGGTGTCGCCAGTTTCTCGCAGGAGTTTCCACTATTATCATATTAAGCTATTTGGCATAACATAAGTTTATAGCAGCGACATCTGTAGAGAAATGTCCAAACTTCTTGTATTAGTTGTTGCAAACTTCATATATCAGATAGCATTCTCCAAGGCGCCTAATTTATACGAACGGGGCGAGTGTACCTCCCGGTACAATATTCATTAGGGTAATCACATAATCGAGCTTGTAAATAAAGGGTACACATCTCTTCACATGGTTATGACGGTATTTAGGGGTTGTAGTAATGATGTAAAGGAGAGGGTGCGTAAGTCTCTGGTAAGAGACCCAATTAGAGCATTGTTCCATTGTATGGGAGCCTAACTAGGATTAATTGATTCGAGAACTGGAAAATATCTACAGAAAAGCAGCACGATTTGTTCTGGGTGAGTTTCGGAAAAACGAGTGTAAGAAAATGTTGCAAACTTTGGGCTGGGAAGACTTGGCAGTAGGGAGACGTGCTTCCAGACTACGCGGTATGTTGCGAGCTGTCAGTAGTGGAGACTTGACATGGAATTTCATTAGCAGAGGGGAGTTTTTAAACGCAGGAAAGATCATTGCAAGGGAGATAAATTTGGAACTCAAGAGGACAAATTGAGACAAACATTTATTTCTAGGAAGATGAATCAGGGATTTTAATAATTTACCAAAGAGAAATTACCAGCTGCTTTGAAATAATTTAAGGAAAGACTAGGGAAACATTTGATATGGAATTTGTTACCTGAATGACAGCCCTAATTGAAGATTTGTGGTGACTGAATTTTCATGATATTTTCCCATTAAAATTTAAACATCATATTAACGGAAATTATCCGGATATTAAGGAGGCTTATTGGAATTCGAAGCCATTGATACACAGGGTGGTCGGAAATAACGTCAAGCAGGTATATCAGCGTTAAAGGGTTCGTCACACTGATAAATAATTTGCAAGAAATAATTCGATATCTCGCACCATTGTTACTTTATCAGCTGCTAAAGTTAGCCAATCAGATCATTTCGCGGGCGAATTCAAATGGGCCATGCACGGCGGTGCATAGTTAAACCGGCATGGCAGCACCAGTCGAAGAATAAAACTTCGCCATGTGAGGGGGTTAGATTACAGACCTCCGAGCCGACAAGATCGCGCCAAATCGAACACGCGACAGTGACATTGTTTGATGCTGATTTCTCGGTATGACTCTCAAGCGGTTCCTAAGTCACCTGCAAATTTAGCAACAATGCCGCGCAAAGCCCCTTTTGAATTCACCCGCGAATTGGCTGATTGGCTAAGATTAGTAGCTGATTAAACGACAACGGCGTAAGATCTCGAATATTTTCTTTTCAATTATTTATCAGTATGACCAACCCTCTAACACTCATATACCCGGTTCACGTTGGTTCAGACCAACCTGTATAAATATAGATATACAAATTAAAACAGGCACTAGTTAACAAGTTACTGCCAGGCACCCTAGTTTTTTTTTTTTTTTTTTTTTTTTACAATTTGTTTTACGTCGCACCGACACAGATAGGTCTTATGGCGACGATGGGGGTAGGAAAGTGGTAGGAGCGGGAAGGAAACGGCCGTGGTCTTAATTAAGGTACAACCCCAGCATTTTTCCTGGTGTGAAAATGGGAAACCACGGAAAACCATCTTCAGGGCTGCCGGCAGTAGGATTCAAACCCACTATCTCCCGAATGCAAGCTCACAGCTGTGCGCCCCTAACTGTAGGGCCAACTCACCCGGTGCATCCTAGAAAATACCCGTACAGGCCATGAAGGCCCTTGGAGGGGTGGAAGGTAAAGGCTTCCACTAACAGTAACCTCGGCACTTGATGGGGGTACAGTGGTTAACTTCAGGCCCGGCCACCTTTTCCCCCACGAATTAACCTGGTACTCATTTTTGATGTAGGCTGAGTGAACCTCAGGGCCATTGGCACCAGAGAACGTAAAGAAATTGGAAATACCAAAAAATCAACTAATCCATAAAATAACTAAGAGTCTATGAGGGCGTCTTGATTAATGCAGTGCTACTGACTTTTCATCCGGATGGTTGAGAATCGAATCCCGGTCGATTCCAGTCGAACCCGGGCTTGAGGTTTTGCCTGAAAATCACGCGGCGTTAGGAAGGGTATCAGGACTCAAACCCTGGGCCAAAACCAAAAAGAACCTTAGTGGTTCTAGAGACCAGAGAAGCTGAGGAAGTGATCATTAATTAATGAAGTAAACGAGTAGGTAAATGAAACAGATCTAAAATGTAAGGGCTATTTCCTACTTGTAGTGTGATATCGCGGTGTGCTTCACCAGTTGGAAGGTACATCTAAGGTGCTATATTTATGAACAGGCGATGGACCATTCATTGTCTGCCGGTGGCTGCCATTAACCTTCAGAAGAGAGAAGACGCATTTAAGTGGAATGCTGCGTGTTAGCCTACATCAGGCTGGGAGAAACTCTAACTCATGGGAGTGATATAACATTCCAAAGGTATCTTCGAGGTATTTCCTATTGTGGGATCAGGTTGTTGACATCATTTACACATTCTAACTACTATATGACGTTTTGCCAATCTCCGAAGATATTCGTTGAGAGCGTGGAGTGAAAACTCGTTCTAGATTAGGATCCCATCCTTTTACATTTCTAGGAATACGCTACGAGGCCTGGATATCGAATTTTGAAATTTGAATCCCCGGGAAAAGCAAATATTCATAATACGTCTGTGTTTCAATTGTTAGCAAACTGGTGTTTACAGTGTAACTTTGCTACATCCCGCCAAAACACAGGTAGAGAGGTACAAACCAGATGGAGCTAGCACATCGATCAATGTCAAGCGCTCAGGTGATTTCATTCTCCGCTAATAAAAAATCTTCCTTAATGATTAAAAGATTGAAAAAATGACAAGAAGTAGTAATTAAAATATACATATTAATGTGCAAGCCAGGCCCAGGTCCTTACTCAGGGCCACTTATGACATTGGTCTTTCAGATTAAATAAATAATCCCTTATAATCCATTACTTACCTATTTGAATATTTAGTCCAATGAAATCCATTAACCGAGTTAAGTGGCTACGAGGTTTGGGTCACGGGGCTATCAACTTGTATTCAGGAGATAGTGGGTTCGAACCCCACTATCGGTAGCCCTAAAGATGATTTTCGTGATTTTCCACTTTCACACCAGGCAAATGCCGCTTCCTTCCTACTCCTAGCCCTTTCCTATCCCATCGTCGCCGTAAGACCTATTTGTGTCGGTGTGACGTAAAAAATTGTAAAAAGACAATTTTAAAACTCCATAAACTAACACTTTGGTTCAGTCTATCCTACTGAATCACATGTTGTAATCAGTGTTTCTTTCAAAAATTTGAAATTTAAATTTTAAAATGTTAAGATTTTATTTTTTAAATAGATACTTTCACTACACAACAAAAGGTTAGACTACGCTACTTTCTCACATAAATCTTTGTTTTCCAGGAAAGCATCATTTGAGATGGATCCAAATTTTTACAATTGCATTATCTGATGAGAACCTTGCACAAGCTGACAAAGGGTTCTGGCTGTAAGATTTTATTAGTTTAGAAGTTCAAATAACCGGGCGAGTTGGCCTTGCGCTCAAGGGCACGCGCCTGTGAGCTTGTATCCAAGAGATAGTGGGTTCGAATCCCACTGCCGGCAGCCCTGAAGATGCTTTTCCGTGGTTCCTCATTTTCACACCAGGAAAATGCTAGGGCTGTACCTTAATTAAGGCCACGGCCGCTTCCTTCCAACTCCTAGGCCTTTCCTATCCCATCGACGCGATAAGAACTATCTGTGTCGGTACGACGTAAAGCAACTGGCAAAAAAGAAGTTCAAATATCTGGGGGAATGGTCACAAACAAATGGGCTGCATAGAGAAGCAAATAAGGCAAAAGCTAGAAAACTGGAGCTGGCCTACAGACTAACTCATAACAGGTACAACAACCGAGCAATATCCTACAAGCCTAATATCAGACCCTACAACACAGTAGAAAAACAAGATAATCTGTATGGCTCGGGATGCCTTACACTGAATAAGAAAGGGGAACTGCATGATATAACAAATCGGAAGGGAAACTTGTGAGAAAAATTCTTTTTTTTTTTGCTAGGGGCTTTACGTCGCACCGACACAGATAGGTCTTATGGCGACGATGGGATAGGAATGGCCTAGGAGTTGGAAGGAAGCGGCCGTGGCCTTAATTAAGGTACAGCCCCAGAATTTGCCTGGTGTGAAAATGGGAAACCACGGAAAACCATTTTCAGGGCTGCCGATAGTGGGATTCGAATCTACTATCTCCCGGATGCAAGCTCACAGCAGCGCGCCTCTACGCGCACGGCCAACTCGCCCGGTAAAAAAATTCTAGAACCACTGAGAGATACTGATTGTATATGGAAGAAAAGAAAGAATGAGAACCGATAACCTTTACAGACAATAAAAATATTACTGTTTCAAAGCGGCCAGCTCACTCCGTAAGAATACCTTTAAATATATCGCAGGATTGAAGACTACAACGAAGTGGATGAAAGAGGAAATAATTGGACTTACAGCTGGTGTGATCAACAACAGGAATAAGTTCAGCAGCCGAATTTACAACACCAAGATATTTGCTGAGAAATCACGAAAATGTACAACTATGTTGATAATATACGGCGAGCAGAGAAAGATCAGAAGTGAAAGAATGAAGAGGTTCATGGAAAAGAAGGAGAAAAAGAAGAAGAGGAAGAAGAATAAGAAAATAAATTGACCAGAAAGATTTAATTCCATGCGGTCCATAGCTGGCCAAATTCGGATTGTAATTTAATAATAATAATAATAATAATAATAATAATAATAATAATAATAATAATAATCCGCCTCTGTGTTGTAGTGGTTAGTGTAATTAGCTGCCACCTCCAGAGGTCCGGGTTCGATTCCCGGCCTTGCCAGGAAATTTGAAAAGTGGTACGAAGATTGAAACAGGGTCCACTCAGCCTCGGTAGGTCAACTGAGTGGAGGGGATTCGATTCCCATCTCAGCCATCCTCGAACTGGTTTTCCGTGGTTTCCCACTTCTTTTCCTGGCAAATGTCGGGATGACACCTAACTTAAGGCCACGGCCATTCCTTCCCTCTTCCTTGCCTATCCCTTCCAATTTTCCCACCCCCCACAAAGCCCCTGTTCAGCTTAGCAGATGAGGCCGCCTGGCGAGGTACTGGTCATTCTCCCCAGTTGTATCCCCGACCCAATGTCTCATGCTCCAGGACACTGCCCTTGAGGCGGTAGAGGTGGGATCCCTCGCTGAGTCTGGGAGAAAATACAACCTTGTAGAGTAAACCGATTAATAATAATAATAATAGACTTAATCGTCTATTATTATCATTCCACACCATCTTCCCACTGACAGCTTACTTAATTAGCTCGTATCCTTACTCCCAAGTCTTCCCAGTCCAAAGTTTACAACATTTTCCTATCTCCACTCTTTTATTGGAAATCACCCAGAACAAATCGCGCTTCTTTCCTATGGATCTTTTCCAGTTCTAGTAACAAGTAAATCTGATGAGGGTCCCATAGACTGGAACCATATTCTAATGGTGGTCTTACCAGAGACTTATATCTTACATGGGCCTGAGGTTCACTCAGCCTACACCAAAAATGAGTACCAGGTTAATTCCTGGAGGCAAAAGCCCCCGGGCGTAGAGCTAACCACACTACCCGACCAAATGCGCAGATGACGGATACTGGAAGCCTTTGTTTTGCCGACAGTGGTTGGCAATTCGGATACGGAAAACATATAATAGTTCAAATTACTTCATGATGTTGGCCATCCTTCTGTGTGGAGACGGCTCCGGAAGAAGAATCAAACACCGAGGGATTGAAAACCAGAATTATTGTAGGCCTATAAACTCTACCTGAACCGCTTCTTTCTCACGATCATTCCTAGATAATTTTCACCTGTGTACGTCCATGTTTGGTTTGTATTTCACAGTGTACAAGAAATAAGTAGGATACTGGTAATATAATTATCGACAAGACGGCTCTGCTTAATCACAGGCTTGAAGGAACGTCTTTTTTTATTTGTGCGATTTTATAGACCATTATGGCTTTCTTTTTTTCCGGCGTTGATCTACTCTGAACATACTGGTCTCAATCTGCACCTGAGGCTGCAATGAAGAATCTAGATATTACAACAGACCAATAGCTTGGTCATGTGCTAAATCTTGAAACTGCAAAATCAACAACGAAACACTAGGAAATTCTTAAGGAGTGTCCAATGCACATAATTTTTGAGAAAATAATAAAAATAAATTCAAATTTGCTTCTTATACTGTAGGTATTGAAGGACCCGTACCCTTGTAAGACGCAATGTCCACACGTGAGGAAAAATTCATTTCAATCCTTGAATATCAATTGAATTGGAATATCTTTACAATATTGTATTTAGAATTAGAACGAAACTCTTTTTAACCTCACTAATTGTTAATACCATATAGTCCGTTTGAGGTCATTTAACTGGGCTGATGATAGAGCAGTGATAATTTGTGGTAGACGCCAAATCATGTATGCAAAGGTCAAAGGTGCTTCATACCAAAATACTATTATTTATAAGTATGTAACTCTTCCTAAAGCTTTCTTGATCTTACATGCCTTTTAGAACATGTTTATTTTAAGATGACAATAGCTGAAACGGCTGATTCTGAGTTTGCTCTTCCTACAAATACAGCGTCGGACCCAGAATATGTTAATGAAGATGATGATCAGTATGTTTTCGCCCTAATTCTGAATATAATTATTATTTTGTTCATATAGTTTAATTGGACTTCAGTTCAGAAATGACCCCGAGTTAACGACCACATATGTGCAAAAATTATGCTTACGAACTCTGGTTGCAGAAGAATCAAGCTACCGGTACTAGTACGGATGGCCATATTGGCAGTATTCTAACACCAAAATGGAATGTAGTACTTATTCGTAAATGTTGGCATCTACGCGTTTGCATTCGGGAGACGGAGAGAGACTGTTCCCCACAATCGGCTGTCCTGAGAATGGTTTTCCGTGGTTTTACATTCTCCTGCACTAAGGCGAATGCCGGAACATTTCCTTGTCAACCCTCTCACCTTCACCACAGATCTCCTGGCATGAGAGACAGCGTCACCGTCTAAGGCGGCTTTCACACTGCAGGCGGCCGGGCTGAGTGGCTCAGACGGCTGAGGCGCTGGCCTTTTGACACCAACTTGGCTGGTTCGATCCTGGCTCAGTCCGGTGGTATTTGAAGGTGCTCAAATACGTCAGCCTCGCGTCGGTAGATTTATTGACACGTAAAAGTACTCCTGTGGGACAAAATTCCGGCCCCTCGGCGTCTTCGAAAACCGCAAAAGTAGTTAGGGGACGTAAAGCAAATAACATTAAAATTATTACACTGCAGACGAAGCGGAGCGTGTCCGAACTGGACGAGATCGAGCGAGACCGAACCCAGTGAATGAGTAGTCTCACATCGTCGGTCAAAACAGTTCGAGTCCAAGGAGTGGGGCATCTGTATGTTGCTCCTAGACAGTTCGCGGCGGGAAACACGTAGGAAAAGGAGACGTTATAGGATTCTTACCTTGAATGTTGATCGTGAGAAGTACGGAGAATTTTTATACGTTTCATGAGGATACTCGGAATGACGAAATACGTTTCTGGAGGTACTTCCGAATGAGTACCAAGACGTTTGACTTAATACTTAAGTCTATATGTCACGAGTGTCAAACCCTGCCCGCCGTAAGCGCAATGCCCGTGCTAGAAATACCTCCCCTCGCGAGTGCAAGTCTCCTTCCCTCAGGCGGCTTTTACAGTCGCGATCACAAGAATTCCGTCT
The DNA here is from genome assembly GCF_040414725.1 of Anabrus simplex. Classification (NCBI taxonomy): domain Eukaryota; kingdom Metazoa; phylum Arthropoda; class Insecta; order Orthoptera; family Tettigoniidae; genus Anabrus; species Anabrus simplex. Next base: position 42,388,092 of record NC_090265.1, read on the forward strand.
GGAAAAGGAAACAGGTAATATTTGGGCGAAGATTTTGGCCAACCCTGAAGAAGAAGGAGAAGTAACCAAGGCTACGTCACATGTGTTTGTCTTCCAGGAGGTGTGGCTTGCGACGGTGCGCACTCAGAGGCCACTCCCAACTCCATTTCTTCGGGAACTGATTAAGATGTTTCTATGGTTAAACATACCAGCTTTTCCTAATCAAGGAAAACAATTAATTAATTGTAATTTAATTGCGATGAAGTGTGCACGATGTAATCCCACTCCAATATAAGGCATTTAATTGTTTAATCAGCGCTGACAATAACTTCATAGGAATGGTTTTCCAAACGCCCTTGTGTCTCTGATAATCATTATTTAATGCCAGGTTGTTTTTACTTTGGTTATTAAGGATAAAATTATTATTATTATTATTATTATTATTATTATTATTATTATTATTATTATTATTAGTTGTAGTAGTAGTAGTATTTAACAGGGCCTATATTGAAGATAAGGGTCATTCTTTCTTACAGTGGTTGAGCACGATGCGATAATGAAGTCATAGTCGAAACAGCTAACAATTCAGCCAGACCTCGCACACAAGAATTACAAAGAAACTGGAGAATTTGACCCTCAGTGAGTTGACATACACATTACGTCTGTTGGTTTGAAGCAGCCGTGTGGTTCCTCCCTTCATTTCCCTCTCCCTTCTCTGTCGAGCCAGTGGGACGTGTGGGCAGGCGGGGAAGCAAGTACCTTCCCCTCCGCGTGTGTTTCGTTCATGCTAGATATCCTCGTACTTCATTTTTCTGCACCTCCCCTCACTCTTCAGATGTGTGTATGTGTTGACGCGTCAAATGGATGTGATCTATGAGAGAGAGAGAGTGTGTAAGCAGGTACTGAGTGGTTCTGAGGGCTGTAGTGATAAATATTTCTGGCCACGAGATACTAAAGATTTGGAGTGTACTTTCCCAGGGCTGTCCACGCCTACCGGTGACAGGCTCCAATTATCTGTTTTCGTCAAAAAGTAATGGTTAAAACATTCAGCTTCATAGACTGTGGCATTTAGTGTGTTTGTATTTATGTACTTTTGTATCAGTACGGTTGCTTGGGGAGATGCTAGTTTTGTCGAAGCCTAGTTTCCTTTGTTTAAGTTTATAAAAACATGTCGTTTTGCCGTAGAAGTGACATACTGTTGGGCATTATCCTGCTACATAATAAATTTGCTCATAGGGGAGTTGAGCATGTTAATCCAAAACAAACAAAACAGCCTTTTATTTTGAATTTCTACTCAATGACAACCTTTGAAGTAATGACTTATTTTCCCAGTACACGGTGATTACAAAGCATGATGTATCGCCCATTGCATGCAAATGCCGTGTTGAACAAATTTAGTTATGAATGTGTCTATATAAAATAATATATGAACATGTACTGTGAGACTATCGTTGTTCTGAACGTGTAGTGTACACCCCTCCACAAAACGTCCTGCGCTAGCGCTCGTAACAGCTGTTTCTCGTGCACGCAGAACTGTCAGTGAGCACGTGACCTTGACATACCTGCTATACTACTGCCATAGCTAAGCAGAACACAAGGTAATGCACATGAGATACACAGTATTAGAGCATCACGTATGATGACTTGCGACTCAAGATTGTGCAATTGATCTCCACGCGCGGAAGGGGAATCGGCCGCCGTAAACGCCCTCAAAACAAAGAAGCTCGGCTCAGCCACGCCATTGTTGGCTCGGACCCGCTCGGCTTTCACTTTGAATAGCCCCGCGCTGCTACATTTACAAAGGCTCTTTTTTCAATCTCCGTTGGGCTATAAAAACATTGACATAACAAAATGATTTTGTCACTAAAACTTCAGTAGTTTCATTCTTATTTCTTCACATAATCGCTAAAACGATTTAGGCACTTGTATTGTGACACCAGCTTTCCGAGGCCCTCTACAAAGACGTGTGCCGCAAGTGAGGTAATGTGCGTCTGAACAGCCTCCTGAAGTTTTTCGTTTGTCCGCCAGAAATGGAGGTTTATAATCAGTGAACATTCTACAGCAATCCCAGACATTTCATAATAATAATAATAATAATAATGTTATTTGTTTTACGTCCCACTAACTACTTGGCAGGTTCGATCCTGGCACAGTCCGGTGGTATTTGAAGGTGCTCAAATACGACAGCCTCGTGTCGGTAGATTTACTGGCACGTAAAAGAACTCCTGCGGGACTAAATTCCGGCACCTCGGCGTCTCCGAAGACGCAGACATTTCAAGGTCATTTCTGTACACCATTGTGACTCAACACTTATGATACTGGGAACTTTGTTCACGTTGGGTTCCAACAATTTTGACTGACGATCACAAAACTCAGGGAATGGCATCAGCCGTAATGTTTCCCACGCGTTACCATAGTGAGGGGAAGAGATTTTAAAGTCTATCGTTACTGGCGATGCAACTTGGGTCCTGTATGGCACTCCAGAAAACAAAGAACAGCCTAATGAGTGGATGAATCATTCTTCTCCAAACAAGCCAGAAAAGGTTAAAATGACACTGAGCAACAAGAAAATAATGGCTACCGATTCTTGGGACCATACAGGTGTCTTGCTGGTGGACTTTATGGAACATGAGGCTGTCCAGACGCACATTACCTCACTGGTGGCAGACTACTTTGCAGAGGGATCGGAAAAAATGCCTAAATCGTTTTGACGATTATGTAGAAAAATAAGTATGAATCCACAAAACGTTTGGTGATAAAATAATTTTGTTATGTCAATGTGTCTTTTTTTATAGCCCACGGGATGTTGAAAAACAAACAGACCTCGTATTTGTTTCAGTGGCGGAATCAGTTCGGCTCGGACGCCCTCCACTCCCCTTCAGGAGAGGAATTAAATCATTGAGTAGTAGAAGTGAATACTATTCTAATGTTTTAATATTCAAAGATCGATGATTACTGCCTCCTGCCCGTGGGTATGTATTGCAAAGCGCAAGTATACCTGTAAGACCGCATGCCTATAGTGTCTTTGAGGTTAACTTCAGAGGTACCAGAAGAAGGCCCTCGGAAAGCAAACGGTGGTTGGTACGCTTGGATGTTGACGGGTTGGAAAGAGTACCTTTGGATGCAGGACTGTTTTGCCGTCTGGAATGAGAAAACAAAAAGCAAGGCATCACTCGTATATGTTTTAGATTGACTGTGAAGTTGAATAGGTGATAGGAAAAAATGAAAATCCACAACCTGTTTCCAATCACTCGACCGGGTCAGCAATGGAATGAATGAAGCCCCCATCTAGTGGCGAGGATAGGAATTGTACCGGCTGTCGAAGCCTGCCGCACTCCTCTGGGGCAATGATTAATGAATGACAGATGAAATTTAATGATATTGGAGAGTTTTACTGGAATGAAAGATGACCGGGAAAAGCGGAGTATCCGGAGAAAATTCTGCCCCGCCTCCGCTTTGTCCAGCACAAATCTCACTTGGAGTGACTGGGATTTGAACCATGGAACCCAGCGGCGCGCCTCCGCCTGAGCCACGGAGACTCTAGGAAAAATGAACTGCTGAGCATAAAAGTAATAAATAATGCGTACAAATGCATGACAACTTCACCAACCTTATGTGAGGTCTTCATCCACGGGAAAATTTAAGTGGTGAGGAAAACGAATCCTAGAATTGATTAAAGTAGAAAATCAATAGTTGGACTTCTTGGAGCATTCGATCTTGCGGGATGCGCTTTGATAAGGAGAGATCTGTGTACCCGTTTCCACGCTGCGGTAGGTCTGAACATATTAAGGAGAGTGCTTCACCTTTGCTAATGGACACACACTGTTCCAGTAACTGGCACAGCCGACGGTTCATTCATAATATTTGGCCGATGTAGCCGCTTGCTCGCCTGGGCTGTCAGCCAGATATCGCGAACATTAATAATAACTTAAGAGCACACTTATTACTTCCAAACCTACCTTCGTGTTTACAATTGTAGTAGTCTTCTTAGAATAACAGGCCAGTTTGGAGTACCGCGAAGTAAACGAATTGATATAAAGTAGAACCCTGGTTATCCAAGCTCCGAGTAATCGTGGTGCCGCATTATCCGAGCCAAATGTATATATATATATAGAACAACATATTATTTAATTGTACAGGACGTGCCACTGTGAAAAGTATAATAGGCCCTCTCTCACTTATCCTCTTCTACTCCATCTTTCCCTGTATATCACGCCTGAAAAATTTTCACACGTATTATTTACAGCACGAATGAAAAGACAATTTGAAGCTGAGTAAAAAGTTGGTAGGAGATCAGTTTGGCTTCAGAAGAAATGTAGGAATACGTGAAGCAATCCTCACTTCACGTTTGATCTTAGAATTAAGAAGGACAAGCTCACGTACAGGGCATGTGTAATAGTGTATAGCAAAGGCATTCCATAATGTTGATTGGAGCAAGCTATTTGATATTCTGACTGTGATTGCGATCAGATACCGAGAAATAAGAATTAACTACAATCCGTAGGAAAAGGAGCAGCAATCCAGAAAGGAGTGAGACAAGGATGAAATTTGTATCTTCTCCTTTTCAGTATTTATATAGAACAGGCTGTAAAAGTAATCAAAGATGAATTTGGAAAGGGAATCACAGTCTAAGGAGAGGAAAATGATAGTAATGTTAATGGCTTTAAGTCCCACTGATTACTTTTACGGTTTTCGGAGACGCCGAGGTGCTGGAATTTAGTCCCGGACGAGCTCTTTAAAGTGCCAGTAAATCTACTGACGCGAGGCTGACGTATTTGAGCTTCTTCAAATACCACCGGACTGAGCCAGGGTCGAACCTGCCAAGTAGGTGTCAAAAGGCCAGTGTCTTAACCGTCTGAGGCACTCAGCCCGGCTCCAAGAAGAGGAAATCAAAACTCTGAAATTTGCCGATGATATTGTTATGCTATCTGAGTCTGTAGAAGATCGGGAGAATTTGCTGAATGGTAAGGACAGAGTGTTGGGGAAGAAGTACAAGATGAAAATAAGTAAGTCCAAAAGGAACTTTCTTTTGCTATTTGTTTTACGTCGCACCGACACAGATAGGTCTTAAGTTGACGATGGGATATAAAAGGCCTAGGAATAGGAAGTAATGGGCCGTGGCCTTAATTAAGGTACTTACCCAACAGTTTCCTGGCGTGAAAATCAGAAATCACGGAAAACCATATTCAGGGCTGCCGACAGTGGCTACTATCTCCCGAATGCAAGCTCACAGCTGCACGCCCCTAACCGCATGGCCAACTCGCTCGGTCTAGTGATTATACTGTAAATTGTATGCCACCTAACGTGCCGACCAGCATTCTGATGTTGATTTTTTTTCACCAACGGGTCTCGAACCGGCTAACCACGGTGTCGGACCGTACAGACTTGACGCCTTAACGATTAGAGCCCCCAGACGGGTTGTAATAAACCAATTACAGTATTTTAATTAACTCACTGAAAAAATAGTCCAGCTTCATGGCTAAATGCTGGCATTTCGTTCCAAAGAGTCCCGGGTTTGATTCCCGGGTGGGTCGGGGATCTTAGCCTCCATTGGTTAATTCCAATTTCTTTGGGGCTGGGTGTGTGTGCCGTCATCAGCATTAGAATTTTCATCACAGACAGAATGAGCAAACTTCTCTGTAACAGGGACTTTAAGATCAATCTTCGTCTCCGTTTTCTTCGGTGTTATGTATTTTAAGGTGCCAGGTTGTGAGTTTCACAAATAGGACAAGTCCTCTCAGTTTTAATTACTGCGTTCATGGGATGAAATTTCCTTCTGGGGATCATTGTAAGTACCTAGGTGTTAATATAAGGAAATATCTTCTATTGCTATTTGATTTACGTCGCACCGACACAGATAGGTCTTATGGCGACGATGGGATAGAAAGGCCTAGGAATGGGAAGGAAGCGGCCGTGGCCTTAATTAAGGTACAGCCCCAGCATTTGACTGGTGTGAAAATGGGAAACCACGGAAAACCATCTTCAGGGCTGCCAACAGTGGGGTTCGAACCCACTAACTCCCGATTACTGGATACTTACTGGCCGGACTTAAGAAAGATCTTCATTGGGGTGATCACATAAATATGACTGTTAATAAAGGGTACAGATCTCTCCACATGGTTATGAGGGTATTTATAGGTTGTAGTAAGGATGTAAAGGAGAGGGTGTATAAGTCTCTGGTAAGACCCCAACTAGAGTATGGTTCCAGTGTATGGGACCCTCATCAGGATTACTTGATTCAAGAACTGGAAAAGATCCAAAGCAAAGCAGCTCGATTTGTTCTGGGTGATTTCCGACAAAAGAGTAGCGTTACAAAAATGTTGCAAAGTTTGGGCTAGGAAGACTTGGGAGAAAGGAGACGAGCTGCTCGGCTAAGTGGTATGTTCCGAGCTATCAGCGGAGAGATGGCGTGGAATGACATCAGTAGACGAATATGTTTGAGTGATATCTTTAAAAGTAGGAAAGATCACAATATGAAGATAAAGCTGGATTTCAAGAGCACAAACTGGGGTAAATATTTGTTTATAGGTAGGGGAGTTAGGGATTGGAATAACTTACCAAGGGAGATGTTTAATAAATTTCCAATTTCTTATAAATCTTTTAAGAAAAGGCTAGGAAGACAACAGGTTGGGAATCTGCCACCTGGGCAGATCAGTAGTGATTGATTGATTGATTGATTGTGCAGAGACTTGGACCCTAACAGAGAACACCGCCAAAAACAATAGATATTTTGAGATGTGGTGCTACCTATACCTGTTCAGAATGTCATGGGTTGACAGAGTACGAAACACTGAAATAGTCCGAACAAAGTGGCTTGCACAACATCAAAAAGAGGAAACTTGGGTACTTTGGCCATATCATTCAAAATGATAAATATAGACTCCTTCAGCTCATCTCCCACGGTAAAATCGAAGGAAATAGAAGTAAGGGAAGAAGGAGAATATCCTGGCTACGGAATCTATAAGAATGGTATGGGCTCAGTACCCCCCGAGTTGCTGAGAACAAGAACCAGATCGCCCTGATGACAGCCGACATCCACTGAGGATATGGCACGAGAAGAAAAACACAGACGTGCAGGTCGCCTATCAGACGTCAACTAGGAAGACTTGCACCGGGCTTCCCCAAAGGCCATTAAAATACCTTAAAAATGTTGAATCCAACTTGAAGCAAAACCTCCAATTGATGACATATGCCGAGGCTGAACTCTAGCCAGCAGCCAAACGTGAGTTAATTTTCAAAGTTGATACTTCGCTACCATCCCCTTAACGCAACGTATCTTGTTGTTAATAGTGGCATAAAACCACTTAATGAAAGGTACAACGTGGCTGGGTGGGATTGATTGCGTGGGGTAGAAGTACGGTGAGCAGTTTGGGCTATACCGACCACTTGAGTGTAATAGCAAAATGTGCTGAAAGCCTGTAAGCTAATGTTTTGGAACTTGGAAATAGGTGCAGTGACCATGATATTAACTTACTGGACTTAATTACTATTACTCCTGGGTGGAGCATAGGGCACATAGAAGAGCTCTTCATCTGACTCGATTTGCTGCCACAGTATTGATATTCTTCCAGGACTTCCCACTTCGCACATTCCAGAAGCCAATTCGAGTCCGAGTTTTTATTCCAAAAGTTGTCATCCAGACATCCGTCCGGTTTACTCTTGTATGTGTTTCTGTAATAATCGATTCTCGGGTGTGGAAGTTATTAGCCCACAGCACACGAAGTCCAGTGGAGGGGCTGCCTCCTATAGCATCTAGTCGTGCTGATTTTCTATCAGAGTTTCTTCCCTTAGCCTCTGGAGAACCAATTCCCTATACTACAAGGCAGTAGCTTCACCAAAGCCCTGTTAGCCGATATTTTCAGGGTTCCCGTAAGGCGTTCAAAGCTACCGTAGCGGTCCTGCGGCACACGAGGTCCCAACTGTACTTCACCCTTCCGGGCATTCCCCTACTTCTAACGTTGCCATACGAGGTCCCAACTGTACTTCACCCTTACGGGCATTCCCCTACTTCTAACGTTGCCATACGAGGTCCCAACTGTACTTCACCCTTACGGGCATTCCCCTACTTCTAACGTTGCCCTTCTCCCACGACGTGGACGAGGGGTTGGACTTATGGGAGACGACCATGATATAAAAATTAGCATTTCCAATCCTATAGTGATCACAGTAGGTAGGAAACGTAACAGGACTGAATATCAGGTTGGGAATGTACAAGTAGAACATCTGGATTATTTCAAATACTTAGGATGTGTGTTCCCTCAGGATGGTAGTATACTGAGTGAAATTGGTTCAAGGTGCAGCAAAGCTAATGCTGCGAGCACCAGACACACCAGTTTGTACTTTCATTAAGGCCACGGCCGCTTCCTTCCCACTCCTAACCCTTCCCTAATCCATCGTCGCCATTGTCCAGCACAAATCTCACATGGAGTGACCGAGATTTGAACTACGGAATCCAGCGGTAAGAGGCAGGCGTGTTGCCGCTTGAGCTACGGAGGATCTACAAATATATATATATAAATAACACATAAAAGTATCTAGAGAATATCTTAGAATTGAAGCCTCCACTGTTTATTGAACTACTATTAGTATTTCATCCAAGATATGAAGCCAATTGTAAAATGTGTTCTAATTTCCTTTTCCTGGAGATTTTCCACGCTGATCCGTCCACTTTTCTGCAACGCGAAGATGGGATAGGAGTGGGTTAGGACTGGGGAGGTACCAACCGTGCTCTTAATTGAGTTACAGCCCCAGAATTAGCCGGGTGTGCAAATGGAAGTGCATCTTCTGGGCTGCCGATAGTGGTGTTCGAACCCACAACAATGACCACAACGTCACTGCCATATTACAATCCCTCCGACAATTCAGACACGTAAGGCTGATGGCCGTGATCTTCAAGGTGTAACAACAGCTGGTTCAACACTGAAAGTGCCTGCAGGATCTGGTACTGGTCAGATTGCGGTTACCGGGTTCCAGCGTTACTGCGGCTTTGTTTCGGTATTTGTGGGTTACGTTCTCTTTAGCTGTCCTTAACCTTCCACCCACCAGGTACCTCTTGATCCTGCGGTCACTTACCAACATGTACATTACCTAAGAGCATGACAAACAACATGTACTCAATGTCTCCTAGCCGGGTCAAGCTGTTACAGTGACACAGGTCTTCAACTTCTCTTGCTTAAAGTGCACTTTAGAGGATTAGTGATCTGCATACCGTCTTTGCTCCTATAAAACCGCTATGTGGTAATATTTCAGCTTAGAACTCCGACCTGAAAGGTTCTGTCATCTAAGGTCCAGTATTGCATGAACATTGTCAACGAATTTTCGTTCTAAATGATGCATGTGCTGCGGGCCAGTATTTCTCCCCTCAACATTGTCACAGAGCGGTATTTCGATGCCTATTGACGATATACGCTACAAATATATAATAATGTTATTTGTTGTATGTCCCACTAACTACTTTTGAAGGTCTTCGGAGACGCCGAGGTGCCGGAATTTAGTCCCGCAGGAGTTCTTTTACGTGCCAGTAAATCTACCGACACGGGGCTGTCGTATTTGAGCACCTTCAAATACCACCGGACTGAGCCAGGATCGAACCTGCCAAGTTGGGGTTAGAAGGCCAGCGCCTTAACCGTTTGAGCCACTCAGCCCGGCACAAATATATACATATATATATGAAAAATGAAAATCCACAGCCTGTTTCCAGTCAATCCACCGGGTCAGGAATGGAAGGAATGAATCCCCCATCTAGCGGCGAGGATAGGAATTGTACCGACTGCCGAAGCCTGTCGCACACCTCTTGGGCAATGATTAGTGACTGACAGATGAAATTATATTGGAGAGTGTTGTTGGAATTTAAAATTGACAAGGAAAACTACGGTACCCGGAGAACAACCTTTCCCGCCTCCGCTTTGTCCAGCATAAATCTCACATGGAGTAACCGGGTTTGAACCACAGAACCCGGCGTTGAGAGGCCGGCGCGCTGCCACCTAAACCACGGAGGGTTTGCAGACATACACATTTAAATTACACATTAAAATATCTAGAGACTATCTTAGAGTTGAAACCTCCACTGTTTATTAAACTACTACTTCTATTACGTTTTTCGTCCAAGTTAGTTCGTGTCATTCTATGTCTTCTGGAAAGGGGCTTCAGTATTTAGAGAGGAGGTAGTATGTAGAAATAAAAGTACTCCAAACATGGGAAATGAGCAGATGTTTACCATCACTGTATGAACAACATACCTTCTTCTGTGAGTTCTTTTTCAAGAAACAAATGGGGAACAGAATGCAACCATTTTTACAGAGAACGCAAACTGTGTACGGATCAGGTTGGAAATCCTCCAGGAAGAGGAAATTAGAATTACTATTTGCCTTACGTCGCACCGACGCAGATAGGTCTTGTGGCGACGATGAGATAGCAAAGAGCTAGGGTTGGGAAGGAAACGATCGTGGTTTAAATGAAGATACAGCCTGGTGTGGCTAGTGTGAAAACGGGAAAGCACGGAAAGCCATCTTCAGTGCTGTCAACAGTGGGGTTCGAACTCACAATCTCCCGAATGAAAGCTCACAGCTGCGCGGCCCTAACCGCACGGCCAACTCGCTCTGTAAGAGGAAATTAGACAGAAGTACATAGATATGATTTATACAAAGGTAAACAAGTAGACATTCAACAAGTTCAGTTTATAGGGATGCAGTACTAAAAACAGAAAGGAAATACCTTGGAACAACAGTGTGTAAAGGGGTCAAAAAGCGAACATTTGATGTAATGACGAAATTAGGGCAGCTTGTAAAAGAAGAAAGTTTTATCGAAAATGGGTCCGAGCAAGAACTGATATAGATAGTGCATTGTACGTAGATGAAAGAAATACAGCGAATAAAATTAATAATAATAAAGTTATTTGCTTTACGTCCCACTAACTACTCTTACTGTTTCCGGAGACGCAGAGGTGCCGGAATTTGGTTCCGCAGGAGTTCTTTTACGTGCCAGTAAATCTATCGACACGAGGCTGACGTATTTGAGCACCTTCAAATACCACCGGACGGAGCCAGGATCGAACCTGCCAAGTTGGGGTCAGAAGGCCAGCACCTCAACCGTCTGAGCCACTCAGCCCGGTGCGAATAAAATTATTGTAGAAGAAATAATAATTGCAAGATTTCGTTATTAACCTGGAATGCCTTGGTCCAGATGTAGGGAAACCGCTGGATGTATCTTAGAAAGGAGGGGAAAAGAGAAATAAACAGTGTATTGCATAAATCAGGTGAGCTCACTGTAGATACCTGGTAGTCACTGGCCAGATGAAAGAAATACTTTAAAAATCTTCTCAATGTGAAAGGAAAGATTTCTGTTAATACCTGACCAATGAAGAACATGGGGGATGAAAACAAATATCGCATTGAAATTACGCTCGTGGAAGTAGAAAGAAAGATAGACAAAACACAATTTTTAAAGCAGCGGCAATAAGTGAAATTAGAAATGAAATGACCAAATATAGTGGGAAGATAGCGGTAAATTGGATTCATACAGTATTAAGATAGAATGGTATATGAGTAAGGCACAGTGTGATTGGTCATAAACAGTAACTGTACCTGTCTATAATAGAAGGGATTGTAACAACGATCGAGGTATTTCGTTGATCCTTATACCAGTCAATGTGTTCACTGATATTTTGGAAAGGAGGGTGCGATCAGTTGTTGAGAGGATGAGTAAACACCAGTGAGGTTTCAGACCACAGAGGGCTTGTCAGTATCAGATTTTTGGTATGCGCCAGGTAATTAAAAATGTTACAAGCGGAATATACAGTTATGTTATGTTTTGTTGATCTAGAGAAGGCATTTGACGGAATACCAAGGGAAAGGTTTTAAGTGTACTGAGGGATTTTGGGTTTAAGCTTTGACACTATTCCATACGTCCTTCTCACCCACTATGAACGAAAGAAAGAAAGAAAGAAAGAAAGAAAGAAAGAAAGAAAGAAAGAAAGAAAGAAAGAAAGAAATTTGGGAACACATTAAAAAAATATTTTATTAAGCTGAGAAGGACTCTGAAACCTTGAAATTTAGAGCCCCTTGATTAATCCACTCTATCACATAAAGCGAACTCTGCAGTACTCCCGCAATCGGCTGGTATGAGTTCGAGTGTCTTCTGCAGGCCGAGGTTCCGTCTTAGGCCCGAGAGATCGGCGCACTCTGTGGGGACGTCGGCCACGGCGAAGTGGGCACCACAAGAACAGGTAAGCGTGCGTAGATCTTTGTTTCTTAATCAGTTTACTCTCCGGGGTTGTTTCTTTCCTCGGAATCAGCGATGGATCCCGCCTCTACCGCCTCGAGGACAGTGTCCTGGAGCGTGCGACATTAAGGGGATACAACAGGGGAGGATGACCATTACCTCACCGAGTTGGCTTCATCTGCTGTGCTGAACAGGATACTTGGGGGAGGATGAGAAGATCGGAAGGGTTAGGCATGAAAGAGGAAAGGAATCGGAAGTGGCCTTAAGATAGATATCATCCCGGTATTTGCCTGGAGAAGAAGTGGGAAACCACGAAAAATCACTTCGAGGATGGCTGAAGAGGAATCGAACACCCGGCCCCTTGCCCCGCTACTCAGTTGACCTCTCGAGGATGAGTAAACACCGTTCAGTCCCTGCACCACATTTCAAATTTTGTGGCAGAGCGGGGAATCGACCCCGGGCCTCCCGGGCTGGCAGCTAATCACACTAACCACCACAACGCAGAGGCAGACTGTTATGTTTTGATAATAATTAAGTCTGGTAAATGGAGGAACGCACAATATCATGTGCTCCTTTTATTTTTGAGTGGCAATGCTGTGATGAACGTGGACGAAGAATGTAATTGTGAATTCAGAGATTTTTTAAAATTTTAGGATTTGTTTTACGTCGCGCCGGCACAGATAGGTATTATGGCGACGATAGGACAGGAAAGAGCTAGGAGTGGGAAGAAAGCGACTATGAACTTAATTAAGCTACAGTCCCAGCATTTTCCTGGTGTAAAAATAGGAAACCACAGAAAACTATTTTCAGGGCTGCTGACAGTGGGGTTCGAACTCACTATCTCCCGGATGCAAGCTCACAGCTGCGCGCCCCTAAACGCACGGCCAACTCGCCCGGTAATTTTTAGTTTATTTCTATCGTTATATATATATATATATATTTTAAATGTCACCCAGAATGGATTTGCCAAATTGATACAGAATTACTTAGAACTTTTTACCGTAAGAGACTGTTCTGCTTTAAGAATATTCCTTTCTATCTCGAATGTGATACGAATTACTTCATGAAGTAGCAACTGAGAGGTTTAAAAGACTTGTCGCTAATTTGTAAAAGTATTTTGTTAGTTGTATGTAACTCGGCAGTCAACGAAAGTAAATTGAATGAGGTGGGAATCGAAGCCCGCTTTACACAGTTGATCTCCCGAGGCTGGGTGTAACCCGTTACAGCCCTCCTACCACTTTTCAAATTTCGTGTCAAAGCCGGGAATCGAACCCTGGCCTCCGGGGGTGGAAGCTAATCACAGTAACCAGTACACAACTGAGACGGAATTATTATTATTATTATTATTATTGGTTTAACATCGCAATAAGACTTTGAATGTTTTTGGAGACTCAAGGATGGGAAAGGGCTAATACTGTGAAGGAAGCGGCCGTGGTCTTAATAAAAATACTGCCACCGAGCTCGATAGCTGCAGTCGCTTAAGTGCGTTCGAATCCCACTGTCGGCAGCCCTGAAGATGATTTTCCGTGGTTTCCCATTTTCACACCAGGCAAATGCTGGGGCTGTACCTTAATTAAGGCCACGGCCGCTTCCTTCCCACTCCCAGCCCTTCCCTGTCCTATCGTCGTCATAAGACCTATCTGTGTCGGTGCAACGTAAAGCAACTAACAAAAAAAAAATACTGCCTCAGGTTTTGCCTAGTTTGAAAATGGAGAACCACGGAAAACTATCTTCATGACTGCTGACGGTGATCTTCGAACCCACATTATCCCGAATGCCAGCTCACAGCTATGCGATCCTAAACGCACGACCAAGGAGCTCGATGGCATACAATTTATTTATAATATTACTTCTTGATACAGCGGCACGAATGTTCATAATTATCCGCTGTGGGGACCATGTCTGGAGAAATGTACCTGTATCTGGTGCAGACTATTGCCGCAGCTCACTTCCTCCTAAGAGAACTTAAAATATGACTGCAATGAAATGTGGCACAACCTGCCGCGGTCTACTTGTCTGGGGTCGAAGGTTAGCCAGTTCTTCGTTGTGGGATATCCTGCGCAATGGCCCTTTAAAGTTATGCATTTCATATCGTAATGGACTTAAACAGTTCCTTCGGATTATAGTCACGTATGAGTTGTATGTGAAAATCCTCAACCTGTTTCCAGTAATTCGACCGGATCAGAAATGGGTTGAATGAAGCCCCATCTAGCGGTGAGGATAGGAATGTGTCGGCTGCCGAAGCCTGTCGCTTTCCTCTAGGGCAATGATTAATGGCTGACAGATGAAATGAAATGATACTGGAGTGTCTCTGGAATGAAGGATGACAGGGAGAACGGGTGTACCGGGAGAAAAATCTGTCCCGCCTTCACTTTGTCCAGCATAAATCGGATTTGGACCACGGAACACAGTGGTGAGAGGTCGTTACGCTGCCGCCTGAGCCACGGAGGTTCTAACAATTGTATGTAATGAATGGAATTATTTTTCTTCCCTCTTCTCCATCTGGCACTTTTCCCAAACCTTAACACACACACACACACACACACACACACACACACACACACACACACACACACACACACACACACACACACACACACACACACACACACACACACACACACACACACACACACACATATACACACGCGCGCGCGGTAATTAATTAAATAAATAAATAAATAAATAAATAAATAAATAAATAAATAAATAAATAAATAAATAAATTTAAGCCAGTTTTACGGCCGGATCCCTTCCTGACGTCAATATTAGACTATATTGAGGTCGTGGTGATTATTGTTTTAAGATCTAGACAACCACCCTCTATCAACACTAATCAGAGGGAAATGAAGGGATCGGCTAAAGAAAGACAATAGCCGTGAAGGGCGTGATCATTGGTTTTTTGTTTTACGTCCCACTAACTACGTTTTTATAATTCTGGAGACGCCAAGGTGCCGGAATTTCACCCCGCAGGAGATATTTTACGTGCCAATAAATCTACCGACATGAAGCTGGCGTATTTGAACTCCAAATACCATTGGACCGAGCCGGGATCGAACCCACTAACTCTAGATCATAAGGCCATGCTCTACCACCTGAACTACTCGGCCCGGTGGGCGTGAGAATGAGAGACTCCCTAGGCCTCGGGAACTTTATAACGTCGGTGGTCGGGAAAGAAAAGAGTTGACCAAGGAAGGTCGGATAGGATAGATGAAAGAGAGAAGCCTGGCACAAGTGAAACCAGTTGCAGGACTCAGCTAACACCCTGTGGTCACCAATCCACGTTCCCAAGTTAAGAGCCCCTGAGGCCTCTATCAGTCCTCTCTTAGGACAGGCAGGGGATGTTATTCTACTAGCCCCATCCACAGGGGAACCTCATATTGAGGGACTTCACTATTGTGAGTTTTTGCGGTAGCTGGTACTGTGTTATGTTGTGTAAGAATGAAGATGTACGTATTAATGCAAACACCCAGTCCCCGAGCTGGAGGTATTAACCAGACAGGGTTAGTCTCCTGGACCCGGAGGGGAATGGAACCCAAGACACTTTGAACCGCTGACGTCAAGGAGCTGGATTACGTACTGAACGGTGACGGAAGTAACTGTGGTTCAAATCTCGAACAATCAACGTAAAGGTTTTGAAATGGAAATTCACGTCTCTGTAGTTCCGATTCCTTACAAAACTGGATGTCAATGTCTCTGATCACCATACTAACTGTCACGTAAAAACTTTTTCATCCCGAGATTTAGTAATGCAATTCTTGTTTTTGTGGTCTAGTGGTTAGTGTGATTAACTGCCATCTCAGGAGGCACGTGTTCGATTCTCGGCTCTGCCACAAAATTTGAAGAGTGGTACGAGGACTGGAATAAAGTCCACTCAGTCTCTGGAGGTCAACAGAGTAGATGAAATTCGATTCCGACCTCAGCCATCCTCGAAGTGGTTTCCCCACTTCTTCTCCAGGTAAATGCCGGGATGGTACTTAACTTACGGCCAAGCCCGCTTCCTTCTCATCCCCCACAAGGCCCCTGTTCACCATTGCAAGTGAGGCAGCCTGAGCGATGTACTGGTCCTTCTCCATAGTTGTATCCCCGACCAAATGTCTCACGCTCCAGGACACTGCCCTTGAGATGGTGGTAGAGTTGGTTCGGATCACTCGCTGAGTCCGGGGTAAAAACCAACCTGAAATGTAAACGAATAAAATAATAAAATAAATAAAATTCCCGTTTTTCATGGTACTCTGATTACAAGTATTGGTGGAATGCATAGTTCCTTTTTCAGTTGGCACTATTTTCATGATAGACGCACTGTTCTTGTATTTCTTGGTACAGACTACAGAAATATGTACCTTATTCTAAAGCAGTGGTCGCTGCACGTCACAAAGACGATTGTGGACGCCATCCGCTCGACAAAGATTGAAGGTTGTAGTGAGTGTGAGCGCGAACACAGAGGTAGAACGTGAACTCTGTCCCTAGCGTCAGAGTTCACAACGAATAAATAACATAAGAAAGTCCGGCTCCATGGCTAAATGGTTGGCGTGCTGGCCTTTGGTCCAGAGTGTCCCGGGTTCGATTTCCGGGCGGGTCAGTGATTTTAACCTTCATTGGTTAATTCCAGTGGCTTGCAGGCTGGGTGTTTGTGGTGTCCCCAACATCCATGCAACTCACATAACACTATCGTCCACCACAATAACATGCAATTACCTGCACATGGCAAGATGACGCCCACCCTCATCGGAGGGTCTGCCTTACAAGAGCTGCACTCGGCTAGAAATAGCCACACGAAATTATTATTTTATTATTATTATTATTATTATTATTATTATTATTATTATTATTATTATTATTATTATTATTATTATTGTTATTGTACCGGGAGGTACACCCGTACGCCGCAGTTTTAAATCTTGCGCCAATAAATCTTCCTCTACAGGAGAAACTCCGAACTTTAAAAACTGGATTAACTTATAAGTTTCTCAGAAGATGTCACTACATTAAAATTTTGTGATTACGAAGTTGTCAGTACTGTGTGGATTTCAACGTATCTTGTTTTCTATTGATCAAGAAGTGGGGACAATCTCTCATAGATGTCTCTACTGTAAAACTGGGATCATGCACCCTGGTGCGAAGTGAAAGAACTTTCTTGAAGAAATTTTGTATTCAGAAGTTTTTGTCCTTACTAAATTTTGTTCTTTCATTTATGGGTTGGCAATATTAATCTTTCTTTCCGCCAGTTTTGAACTTAGCCAATCCCGAATTTCTTTAATTAATTTTTGACCAATCATGTCTTTCTTCTTCGATTTTGATGTGTAACTCTAAGCTACCCAATAAAGTTGAGTGGGTGTGTCTTAATTATTCATGAAAGGTCTCGAATCTTCCCTGAGTGTATAAAAACTGCTGATTTTCACGGCTCCTCGCCACTCGAACAACATCTAGCCTAGTGTATGGAAGCGTAGCAGGGGGCGGGTAGCGCCTCTTCCTTCGGGCAGCAGCTCTTCAAAAGGTAATGGCCGTTTAACATCTTTATTTTTTTGCTAGCTCAGCAGTTTAATCTTCGGGGAAGGTACGAAACCTTTAATATATAACCTATCTCTTGAAACATGTAAATTCTTTCAGTCTTTGTAAAACTTCATATATCTTTAACTGTGATAGAGAGTGCTTTACCCTCTCGAGCTCCCCTTCATTTTGATTTGAGGTGACTACGTTTTCGTAACCGATTTTTTACTCTTCCTTAATGTGTTAAAATTTTTCTTATACGAGTCACCTCCCTAGTTTAGGAATAGCCCCTGTGTCATCGGCCTAGTGCCTCTTAGGTTTTAAAATGTGTATTGGGGAGTGCTAATTCACGCCTCTATTCGTTTCGGCATTTAGAGCCATTTAAATTAACCTATTATTTTTCTATAAAGGCCCTGTAGGCTGGGTACGAGATACCCCTATGTAATTCTTGTATGTTGTGCCTTGATGGCATTTTATTGTAAGGTATGGTATTGCCTTCAATAAGCTTGATAAAATTGAGAGCGGGTCAGCTCTTTCTGACTTGGTAAAAGTGCCTCTAGCAGGCCTGATATGTTCTTTTTTGGAGCTAATGCTCCTTGTATGAAGGGGTTTTCTGCCCTTTGAAAAAAAGTGTGCCTTGGTAAAGTTGGGCTAGTAGTTCAAGGGTTGTAAAACTGGGGCTCGAAGCCCAGAACATGTAAGGATCCCAAAAACTGTGCTCTCGTGCTCTTATTTGTAAAATTATACCTTGTACCTGATTAGTGGATAGTTGTTGAGTTGTTGTTATTTGTTGAAATTCTATGTGAAATTTGTTAAGTTTTTCTATTTTTGAAAATATAACCTTTATTGAAATTTTAATTCATCTTTCGGCCTTGTAGTTAGACCCATTCCAGCCCGCACCTTCTTTCACCTCTGCAGTCCACGGGTAACCCCGTAACAATTACAATTACAATTATTATTATTATTATTATTATTATTATTATTATTATTATTATTATTATTATTATTATTATTATTATTATTATACAGAAGAAAGAAGGAATGAAGATGTATTCACTGTATAGAGTAATAGGGCTGTGAACAACTCCAGAAAGACCTCAGGTATGTGAGGTGGACGGCAGACAATGATATGCTGATAATTATTTTTTTATTTACATAATCCGTTTACCCTACAGGGTTGGCTTTTCCCCGGACCCAGCCAGGGATTCCATCTCTACCGCCTCAAGGGTGGTGTTCTGGAACGTGAGACACTTGGGAAAGAGGACCAGAACCTCGCTCGGGCGGCCTCACCCGCTATGCTGAACAGGGGCCTTGTGGGAGATGGGATAGGCAAGGAGAAGAGAAGGAAGCGCCGTGGCCTTCAGTTAGGTACCATTCCGGCATTTGCCTGGAGATGAAGTGGGAAACCACGGAAAACCACTTCGAGGATGGCTGAGGTGGGAATCGGGTGCCCCTCTACTCAGTTGATCTCACGAGGCTGAGTGGACCCCGTTCCAGTCCTGGTACCACTTTTCAAATTTCGTGGCAGAGCCGGGAATCGAACCCGGACCTCCTGGGGGTGGCAGCTAATCACACTAATCATTACACCACAGAGGCGGACGCTATGTTGAAAAACTGGGTGAAACACCAGGTCCACGAACCTGCTACGCAGGCGTAGCACGGGGAGAGCTGATACTCCCACGTGGTGCGTCCCAGGTGGCGGATAGGGGGGTCCTAACCTGCTTGCCGGCGGACTTGAGGGAAATAAAATACCTCTCGCGGACCAAACACACACCCCCTGTGGGTGGAGGCTGACGAATAATACGCCCACGGTATCCCCTGCCTGTCGTGAGAGGCAACTAAAAGGGGCGACCAAGGGATGATTGAATTAAAACCATGAAACTACTTTTGATTCGTACCATCACGCGGGGAACACCATGGGTTGCTTGTACTTGCGAGTTTTACCACTATGTTCGGTACGAAATGGGTTTGTGTTTAGTAGTAGTCATGAGCTTGGCCTGGGGGTTTCCAGTACCCGTGCGTCGTACCCATGTGAGCAACACCGCGGGTCTGGGCGTAGCCTGTGAGTTGTATCTCTATATGAGCGACACCGTGGGTCTGCGTTGCCTTTGATTAGTATCCACTATGTGAGGAACGCCACGGAGCCCGTGGGACCGGCATCCGTGCCTAGTACACCTAGGTGAGGAAACTCATTGGTTTGCGTTGGCTATGAGTGGCGCCGTTGTGTGAGAAACACCATAGGTCTGCGTTACCTGTACGAAGTACAATACTTGTGAGTAGTACCATCTTGTGTGGAACACCGTGAGTTAAGCTACTTTTGATTAGTACCCCAACATGACAAATACCATGGTTCTACTTTACTCGCGACATCTACCATTCTGTGGGGCCTTAGCCATGGATTTTGCACCCCTTTAGACATCAAGCATCATCGTGCTTTATGAGTGGTCCCTTGGTCAGTAATCAATTATGTATGATCTTTGTTTGAGTCTGATCCGCTGTATTTTGGTTGTTTGTTTCCTTTCTTTTGTTTGTTGGGTTCATGTCCATCCATTCACTCTTCATGACATTATTATTTTTTTGGTCAGTGGATGAATTTGACATTTTTGTTCTTTCATTTCGTACCATTAGGGGCCGACGACCTCGATGTTAGGCCCCTTTAAACAACAAGCATCATCATCGAAACACCAGGTTGTAAGTTTGTATCGGTGATTTGAGATGTGGTGATGGAGAGAAGGGAGCGGGAACTGCCCCGTTATTCGCCTTAGTGAGGAGAATGGAAAACACGGAAAATCGCTCTCAGATCAGTCGATGATGGGGACCAGCCCCCAGCATCACGAACTTAGAACTGCAAGGCTAGCCAAAACTAGCTAAATTATAAGGCCTGTGCTAAGTGTAGTGTTAGTTGTTTTACTTTCTTGTGCCAACCGAATTTTTTAAAACCACTTTATTTACAGAGTACAATAGACAAATTAGAATATAACATGATAATAATAATAATAATAATAAAGTAAAGCAAATAGCTATAAATGCAATAATGTATCTGATGAGGAATTGAGATTACTAAAATTTAAGAGCAAAAATAGAGATAGTAGTAATAGAGACTTCTTCTTCTACTTCATCTGTTTACTCTCCAGATTTGGTTCTTCCCTCGGACTCAACGAGGGATCCTACCTCTACTGCCACAAAAACAGGGTCCTGGAGCGTGAGACTTTGGGTCGGGGATACAACTAGGGAGGAGGACCAGTACTCACCCAGGCGGCCTCACCTGCTATGCTGAACAAGGGCCTAGTGGAGGGGGACTGGCTGATTGAAAGGGATAGACAAGGAAGAGGGAAATAAGCGGTCGTGCCCTGAAGTTAGACACCATCCCATCATTTGCCTGGAGGAGAAGTGGGAAACCACAGAAAACCATTTCGAGGATGGCTGAGGTGGGAATTGTACCCGCCTCTACTCAATTGACCTCTCGAGGCTGAGTGGACCCCGTTCCAGCTGTCGTACCAGTTTTTAAATTTTGTGGCAGAGCCAGGAATCGAACCCGGGTCTCCGGAGGTGGCAGCTAATCACATTAACCACAACAACACAGGGGCGGACATTATCACAGTTAAATTCGTAGACTTTTAACTTTCACTTCTCTGCCAAAATTCGCTTAGAGAGCATTGTTGTTCAATTTTGTTGTCTAACCCCCACCCTCCCCTATATTCACAAACCCCAGATATTTTTTTTGTTTATACATTTTGTGATTTGCCCCCCCCCATCCTCCCAGCGTACTTTTAATTCCCAATTGTCGCTACTGCACGAGAATTCAGTGTCAGTTACTGTTGAAGCTGGAAGCTGTTGACGTATGAGTGATGCTGGGTAATAACCTTTACTTTAGAACACCACTTGTACATCTACGTACTGTGAAAGGTGTTACTCATAGGATTAGTTGTGTTCCAATAGCACTTTCTAGTGACAGGAAGTCCGGGAAAAAACCCGTTGATATCTACATGTTTATGAGTTTGAGTTCAATAGTGCATTCTGTTAGTATTGAGAGGTCTTGTAAGCCCGTCAAACCATCAAGCATTATTAACCAACATAGTCCATGTAAAACAGATTTGAAGATCTATAATACATTGAAGTATTTAGGCAAGAAGAGAGTTGATATCTGCACAATGTTGTCAGAAACCGGACGATGTCCTCGCTTCCGATTCCTGCACGTTCCATTAGTATGGGTATTGCAGTTCTGGTTTACTAGTCTGTTAGTTGCTGTAGTGGTTAAAGTTTCAACAAAACGTGTGTTTACCATGAGTTTAGATGAAGGAATTTTAGTGGAAAAATTGAAGAATGTAGGCAAAAAGAGAGAGTGAAGACGAGCCGAGTTAGTTGGCTGTGCGGTTAGGGCCGCGCAGCAGCGAGCTTATATTCCGGAGATAATGGATTCGAAACCCACTGTCGGCAGCCCTGAAGATGGTTTTCCGTGGTTTCCCATTTTCACATCAGGCAAATGCTGGGCCACGGCTGCTCCCTTCCCACTCCTATTCCTTTCCTATCCCATCGTCGCCGTGAGGACTATCTGTGTCGGTGCGACATAAAGAAAATTTGAAGAAAATGGAAGACAAGAAGACTCACCGTTGTTATACAACCTGTAAAATAAAGTTCGGTGAATAGTCCTGTATTATCAACATAGATGAACAATGCACGGCAGTGACCTTACTGTCCTTCGAAATAGTCCCCTCCCATAACTATGTACTGCTGAGATCGGCGATACATATCCTGGAAACTTTGCAAGAAGGCTTCCTTTGGGATGGTGTTCAAAAGCCTCGTCACGTTTCGTTGGATGTCAGGAATATCGTCAAATCTCTTTCCTTTCAAAGGGAGTTTGAGTCGTGGGAATTGGGAGAAGTCTGGCGGATTGAGATTCTGCGAGTATGGGGGATGTTCGATTTGCACCACCCCCTTTTTGACCTGAGACACCATGTTTCATCCTCAGTGACGATACGGTTCAGGAAATTTGGTGTCGCATCCGCCGTTTCGACAAAATCGTGTGAAGCCTCTAAACGTGCCTGCTTCTGATCGTCAGTCAAGTGATGTGGCACAAGACAAAAACACGTTTTCCTCTTCCATAACTTCTGGGTAACGATTTGTCGCACGGATTCACGGTTAATCTGCAGTTCATCCGCTACCATGCGCACAGTTAATCGCCGATTGTTCGTGATTAATGTCCTCACATTCTCAATGTTTTCGTCACTGACGGCCGGTCTTCTGCTACGGGGGTTTTCAGAAACACTTTCCCGGCCTCCCCGAAAACGGGCAAACCACTCGTACACACACTTCAAGGACAGTGCTTGATCTTCATAAACACGTATCAGCATCGCATGCCTTTCTTTCGGTGTCTTGCCAACCTTAAAACATAACTGTACATTGATCTTGTGGTCGTTCATGTTCCTGCTCACAGTTCAGAACCAACGCACTAAACACGCACTGTGTCAAACAGGTCTTGCACGGCACACACACCCGATGCTCAACTGAACAACGTTGGGAGCAGGTGGTCAAAACCTGCTGCTACGCAGGTGCAGCGTTGCGTGTCGCCAGTGTTGCCGAATCGACCGTTCTGACTTCATGCACCGAACTTTGTTGTCACAGGTGTAAAAAAAATCAGATATCAGTGCCCTGAGATAGGCGATGTTTTCCATTGTAAGAAATTGAAGTGTTTTGAACATATATATATACGGTACTCAAGAAAGTTTTCTTCCATTTTTCAATTGGTCTTTTCAAAAGGTTCTATTTCCACTTCAGAATAAAATATAGTATTACTAGCAGTTGTACCTGCGCTTCGCTACGGCATTCCAGATTGTATACGGATATCGAAGTAAATTACTGTACATGAAGTTAATAATAATTTTTAAATTGCATGTAAATTGGCGTTATCCGAGAAAAAAGCATAGGGAGATCCGCAGACGATGTTTCTAATGTAAAGTGCGAGTTGTGGAGTTGTGATGATAACGACAGGTGCACTTGTCTACCACAATTCATTATGTTTTAGAAACGTTGAATGGGGTGAAATTTGTGTAAGATTTTCACACAGTGCATTACTTTTCAGATACTTATGCGACAGCTTCAAACATAGAATTTGACTCACATAATGATCCCATCTTTCCTATAAGTGAATCAAACCATCAATTGTACGTGTACAAAGTGCAAAATTTAGGTAAATCCAGAAATAGAGAAAAATTTAATGTATAAGGGATAGAGATACGACAAAAAGTCATAGGACCGAAGTTGTAGATCACTCCAAATTGAACCGAGATTGTGCCATCCGTTTTGTGATACGACTTACCGTTTAGCCACGAAATACATCGAAAGGAAGGACTGCACCGTCATTAAAATTGCCTCCATATTTCGATATTTTTCGGGGGTAAAAAATAAAATTTTTAAACATCTCGTAAATTACATGCTAAAAGCTATAAATTTTCAAAATTTCAATTTTCTAACTTGTCTGGGAGATTGTGCTGAGATCTTGATATGGGGGAGTGGGTTAAAAATCAGGACTTTAAGGAAACGTTTAAGCCCATAGAACCTGTAGGTTCTGGAAAAAAATCACCCCTCAGAGAATTATGAAAATTTGAGATTTTTCTAGGGATCCTGAAGTCATCACGTTGTCTGGTACCAAGTTTTAAATTTCTAAGATGCCTAGAATGGTCTCACTAATTTATGTCTGTTTTCATTTTTATGCCTTAATTTATATATATAGTACAGTATATATAGATCCCGCCAAACAGACTTCCATTTTTTAGTGTGGATAATATTTTACCTGCTTCCCTAGTGGTTATAGGGGCGTCTTACTCCCACAGTACGTTTTCCAGGTAGTAAGTCATACTTGAAAGTCATATTAGAACATACACACGTCCATTATCTCGGTCATTTGTGACCATATATTTTTTCACCCTTTCTCACCCCCTATGCCAAAGGGGGCTGAAGTTAGACTTTAAACATCCGGAATGTTACTATTCATCTCAGCGGCCCGGAAAACTATGGATTCGGCAGTATATTAGATTACTATTATATCTCACTCCCCCTTCCCCCACCCTAAAGGGGGCTAAACTTTGAGTTTGAAAAGATCGGAGTGTTACTATTCATCTCAGCGACCCCGAAAAGTATGGATTCGACACTACTTTCGATGATTTGTATATCTCAGTCCCCTTGCCCCCTCCCTCCCCTAAGGGTTCCTAGGGTATTTTACCGCCATGTGGTTTGTCTCCTGAAACTAAAAATTCTGAGTGTCACTATTCACCTCAGCGACTATGTATTCGACACTATTATTTCTATATATCATTATTATTTCTATATATCACTCTCTCATCGCCCCCCCACAGCGATGGGGGCTGAACTTGGACTTTAAAAAATTCCGGAGTGTCACTGTTCATCTCAGCGACCCCGAAAAGTATGGATTCGACACTATTTTCGATTATTTTTATATCTCAGCCCCCACGCATCCTCCTGCCCATAAGGGTTCCTGGGCTGTCTTACCCCCACGGGGTTTGTCTTCTGATACTAAAAATCCGGAGTGTACAATTCACCTCGGCGACCCCGAAAACTATGTATTCGACACTATTTTTGTTTAATTTTATATATCACTCCCCCTCCACCCCACCCCAAAAGGGGTTCAACTTCAACTTTAAAAAAAAATCCGGAGTGTCACTATTCATCTCAGCGATCCCAAAAAGTATGGATTCAACAGTATTTTCGTTTTGTTTATCTGACCCCCCTCGCCCCCCGCCCCTAAGGGTTTCTGGGCTTTCTTACCCCCACGTTGTTTGTCTCCTGATACTAAAAATCCAGAGTATACAATTCACTTCGGCGACTCCCGAAAACTATGTATTCGACATTATTTTCGTTTAATTTTATATATCACTCCCCCTCGCCCCCCATGCAAAAGGAAGCTGAACTTTGACATTTGAAAAATGGGGAGCGTCACTGTTCATCTCAGCGACCCCGAAAACTGTGGATTCGGCACTTTTCGATTATTTTTATACCTTGCTTCCCTGACCCACCACCCGTAAGGGAGCTACGGATGGCTTACCCCCACAGTGCTCGTCTCCAGATAGTAAGTCATAAGTGTACCAAGTTTGGATGAAATTTCTCCAGTGGTTTAGGAGGAGATGTGTCATTTACACACACACATACATCCATTTTTATATATAGTAAGAATAAGAAGAAGATTATGCTTGCTTTATTATTACATAGAGAAATTTTATTTTGAACACTGCAGAGATCTAAACTTAAACTATATATCCGAAGAAATTATTCGAATCGGAGCAATGAATATTATTTCGCTCGCAGCATGCCTAATCATGAGAATGGCTTCAATAATATTAGTCATCAGTTTCAGAGTCGTGTTCATTGCAGAGGGTAGGATTCTTATTCTTAAGAAGGATAATTGGTGCCACAATCGTCCGCTCTAAGATGTTCGAGGGTACTCCAAGTGACTCCAAGTCTTTCGAAGCTCTGCCATGTAGTGAGATAGACTTGTAACTGTGTAGAACATCGGGTAATTATTGTAAAAGTTGCTTGTTGAAAGAAATGAATGACATGATATATGATAGCAAGAATGAAGAGGATGAAACCCGGCGCCGGCACATATGCCACTCCTCTCGAATAGCTCAAGACTTAACGTCCCGATCCGACGGACGAATCATCATCAACACCGTCATATGCCCTCACACCATATAAGACCAAAAACAGCTTCCTACGTCCTGGACGTAAAATGGCTCCTTGAATATTGTGTTCTCTACCTATCTTATGTACGTTGCCTAGCGACAGCGACTCTTATGCATTTAATCTTGGTGACAGCACGCTGGATTGGCATATCCCAATGCACGTTTTCCGATGGTTTTTTGTTCATAACTCACCAACGAAAGCGAAAATGAAAATGCCGGCTTCGAGGTGCATTCGGACCCCTTTCCATCTACCTATGTTCAAAATTTCAGATCTCTACGCGCTGTAGATTTTGCTGGGCATCGCGCACACACAGACGAACACTTCCTTTTATATAGATAGATAGATAGATAGATAGATGGACAGATAGAAGATAGATAGATAGATAGATAGATGTATACTCGGCACAAAAATTAGGGGAACAATTGTTTGACATGCTGTAAAAGTTTATTACATGGAGCATGAAATATGTACAGGTTTATACGAATTGCTACACACCACAGTAACGCAGTCACGGTGATTTAATTGCGTAAAAGTTACCCTACGTAACATAACCATGTTTCCAGTCCCGTCGGGTCTCAATACAAAGTAGTCCGCAGTACACGAACCACTCGCGCCACACCCTCAGTGATGTCAATACTCATTATTCGAGTATGAGCCAGTCAGCATGAGGTATCTAAGCGAAGCGGACGTGTCGCGAGTTGTTAGCCTACGTCAAGAAGGGAGAACAATGCGGTATGTGACTAACGACCTGAGAGTGTCTCCATCCGTTGTGCACAGGCTCTGGAATCTTTATGCGGAGACAGGAGGGTGCGTTAGACGCCGTGGACAAGGTGGAAAACGGAAAAGTACTCC
The DNA here is from genome assembly GCF_040414725.1 of Anabrus simplex. Lineage (NCBI taxonomy): Eukaryota > Metazoa > Arthropoda > Insecta > Orthoptera > Tettigoniidae > Anabrus > Anabrus simplex. The sequence goes on from NC_090265.1 coordinate 42,415,329, forward strand.
CCAACAAGACAGATTCCTACAGTTGTCAGCCTTCCAGCAGTGCCAGGGAACTGCAAAGTGACCTTACAAGAGCCTCTGGCGTTCAGCTGTGTGTTCAGACCGTACACAATCGATTAAGAGAGGATAACATACGCTCGTGCAACCCCCCTCACTAGGGAACACCGCAGAGTTCGTCTTGCATTTTCCAGAGAACGTCGTCACTGGCAACTGAGACACTGGCGTCAGGTGATGTTTACAAATGAGTCCAGGTTTACCTTAAAGGGAGCGGATGGCCGTCAACGCGTGTGGAGACGAAGAAGACAGCGATTCGTTGAAGGTTTCATGCAGGAAGTGGACAGACATGGTGGTGGATCGGTCATGGTGTGGGGTGGGATCATGAATGATAATCGTACGGATCTTGTGGTGTTACCTTGCCATCTGAACGCTGTGATAGACATCAGGAACATCGTAAACGACCATATTACTCCTGCTGCTCTTTGTGTAGGGCCTGATTTCTTGCTGATGTATGGCAATGCGACAATCCATACTGCACGAGACACCAGAGATCATCTTCAACAACTGCACATCTCTGTGATGGAGTGGCCTTAGTTTACGTACAGCCCCAGCATTTTCCTGGTTATAAAAAAAACCGAAAATCACCTTCAGGGCTGCCGACAGAGGGTTAAACCCACTATTTTCCTAATGCATGCTGATAGTTACGTGACTCAAGAATGGTAGTTAATTGTGAGTAGCAGATTTTCTTGAGATCATTTTTATCCAGTATTTTTTTTTTGTTCGAAATGGAATAATATATATCTTTTGCTTCAATTATTTCCCATTGCCATAATGGATATTCCACAAATTATTTTCACCCTGCCATTAACGTACTGTATTAACTGGTCTGTTAAATATGTATTTACTTATTTTGCACAGATAAGCAGTATTTTTGAACATCATCAGTTTTTCGCCAGTAATTTTGTCTACTTTGTTCGAGAAAACAACCGCATTTTTTAAACATATTGTATTTTATAACTGAAATATTTTCTAATGATTTATTGGAGTTTTTGACATTTGCAGAACAAAAATGTCAATAAAGAGTTAAAACTTGGTTATAATATTTTTAGGTTTCAAAATTTATTTTCTTATAACAGCTGGGTATGGACGTTGAATCCTTTATCCGCTGACTCTACATTTACGAACAAGTCCACACTTCATGTTGCCTATTACTCTTTACACCATCAGCTGATGTCCAAAGACCAAAGAGCCAGTGATATAACTGAAAACAAACAGCACTTATTAATCCCCCGGAGCAAATACAATGTCGTCTTGTATTTCTGATCATAAAACTTGGCTAATTCTGTCACATTTTATACGTAATAGCAGGATGTGGCACCTCCTTTGTGTAATGTGTTTCAGCGAAGGAGTAACGGTTGTTGTGATCGTCCCTGTTTGAGCCTCAGGCAGTGAACTGCTCTCTAAGACCATCACACACTATCATTGTGCGTTCATTGCCTACAATTTCAAATAGATCATGTCGCTGATTGTCTTGGGCTCAATTTTTTATGAAATATGGTTCTTTACATAACCCTGTACAGCCTGAAGCGCTTCACGTGGTGCAGTGGCGAACAATTTGCAGTCGCACTCCGATTTCCAGACTATCTTCAGTGTGTCTTTAAATAGCACTGACGTCATTATTTTCATAGCTTCTTAACCCATGTGAGTGGGGCTGGTAGAATAACACACAGGAAAATCCCTGCCTATCGTAAGAGGCGACTTAAAGGGGCCCCAGGGCCTCTTAACTTGGGAGTGTGGTTTGGCGACCACGGAGCCCTCAGCTGAGTCCTGGCATTGCTTCCACTTACTTGTGCCAGGGTCCTCACCTTCATATATCCTATCCTACCTCCCTTGGTCAATTCTTGTTCTTTTCGACCCCGACGGTACTGGGTTCGAATTCTAGAGGACCTGGCGAGTTGGTCGTGCGGTTAGGAACGCGCGGCTATGAGCTTGCATCCGGGAGATAGTGGGTTCGAATCCCACTGGCGGCAGCCCTGAAGATGGTTTTCCGTGGTTTCCCATTTTCACACCAGGCAAATGCTGGGGCTGTACCTTAATTAAGGCCATGGCCGCTTCCTTCCTACTCCTAGGCCTTCCCTATTCTATCGTCGCCAAAAGACCTATTTGTGGCATTGCGACGTAAAGCCATTAGCAAAAAAAATCTAGAGGGTCTTTCATTTTCACGCCCTTCGTGTTCCTTGTCTTACTTTGGCCGATATCTTCATTTTTCGAAGTGTCGGATCCATATTTTCTCTCTGATTAGTGTTATATAGAGGATGGTTGCCTAGTTGTACTTCTTCTTAAAACAATAATCACCACCACCACCGTCTTATTTTTACCCGACTATGTTTGCTCGTGTTTATAACGGACTGAAAAGAAGAGTATAGACCCACCAGCAAGAACGACTATTTCGGAAGTTAAATTATATATTGAACCCATAATTCTACGGTGAGGAAAATTTTATTTTTCTCAAATATTTATTTGGTACTAGCGAATGTACCCGTGCTTCGCTACGGTATTCTACATTGTATTCGGTTATCGAAGTAAATAGTGTACATGCAGTAAATAAGATTGTTTTAAAATTGCATGTCTCTTAGCGTTATCCGAGAAAGAGCATGGGGAGTTCCCCGTACGTTGTTTCCAATGTAAAGTGTTTGTTACGGATTTGTGATATAGCGGCAGACTCACTTGCCTACTGCCATTCACAATCGAGTTGGGATGATTACGTAATAATTGCAGGCCCCATTGCCTACTACGCGGACAGAATCGATTTGGGGAGTTTTCGTTAATATGGCAGCCCCCTTCCTACTTCCAGACAGATTTCAGGTGAGGAGTTTTTATTATAATGGCAGGCAATTACCCTACTATCACTCGAAATTGAGTTGTGCAGTTATCATTATAATGCCAGGCCCATTTTCCTACTGCCAGCCAGCTTACTGCCAGTCACACCAAGTTGGTGAGTTTCCATCAAAATAGCAGGCCACTATGCCTAATGCCAGTCACATTTTAGATGAGGACATTTCTTTATAATGATAGGCACCCTTACCTACTGCCAAACACAATCGGGTAGGGGAGTTTTAAACAAAACTGCATGCTCACTTGCCTTCTGCAAGTCAAATCGAGAAGGGAACTATTCATTATAATTGTAGGCTTTCCTTACTAATGACAGTTACACAGGAGTTGGAGAAGGAACCCTTTCCTACTGCCAGTCAAAGTCGGTGTGGGGAGTACTTATTACAATAGCAGACCCACCCTTTCTCGATCGCTAAAAATCGACATCAGTGAATATATATAGATCGACATACGAAAGTATATGCGTATTTACAATATTGAAGACCTTCAATTACAGATTAACTGCTACTAAACGTACGTCATATCGACAAAGGATTATACCATAAGACACGCCGGATTTAGTGGCCTAAATGGCTGGTCCTATGATATGTCATCTATTCTTGGGTCAGATTGAGTTAGAAACGTGGAACAGGTAAAGGTTTTGTAAGATTATCTCACATTACATTACTTTTCGGATACATACATAGCATTTGGCTCACATATGGCTACTGGGTGGGCCAATTTTCGTGAAGAGTTTAATGATTCTGTATTTCATATAAGTAATTGAAAGTATGAATTATGCATGTGAAAATTCCAAATTGACTTAACATCGATTAAAGAGAAAAATCAAACGTAAAAGGGATACAGATACGGCAAAAAGTCATAAGACCACGGTTGTAGATCATTCCAAATTGAACGGAGATTGTGCAATCCGTTATAGGATAGGAATTTCCGAAGGTCTGCGCCATCATTAAAATTGCCTGCGTATTTCGATATTCTTCGGGGATTCAAAGTGAAAAATTTAATGATCTAGGAAGTTTTCCGTTCGTTACAGGCTTAAACGTATAATTTTGTCAAATTTCAATTATCTTCTTTTTCTTCTGGCAGATTATGGCGCAATTTGGATTTTGGGCGAGGCGGGTAAAAATTAGTACTTTCAGGAAACTAAACCAAAAATTATGGAGATGGTCATTATTACCCCTTAAACGGAAAGCTGTACGAAAATTTCGCCAAAATAGTCAGTGTAGAGGCACACAGTCGTTACGATTTGATTTATATAGATAAGGAATCTGCTCCATGTAAAACACCTTTTGGGCTATGTCCGCTGGACTTAACCTGCAAAAGTGACCATTCATGATATCTCCCTTAGTAATCCTCCTGACGAAAGAATGCACATGAAAAAAAGGTTTAGAGGTGGAATTCCATCACGTTTGGTCGATTTCCAGTCAGGTTGGTCTTGTTCTGTATATGTTGTGGAAGAGTAAAATCACCATTTCGGTTCCCTATAAACCGCCAGTCCATTCCGGAACATGAAATGTTATTTACGTTTAAAACCTACCTTTGGACAGGTGGATGCTAAATAAAAATTTTGGTTCGAATGTCTTCAGTAGTTTTCAAATTGTAAGGAGTACGCTTTACACGCACCCGCTCGGGAGTTAAGTCCGATGGGACTTGTACAGAAAAACGGTCCGTTAATGATATCTCCCTTATTAATCCTCGTATCGAAATGATGCACATGAGAAAAAAGGTTTAGAAATTATTATCTACCAAGGTAGGTAGACTTCCATTAAGTTTGGTTGTGTATATTTTGTGGAAGTGCAAAATCACTGTTTCGGTTTCGTATAAACCCCTAGTCAGTTCAGGGATTTAGAAACAATATTTGCCCAAAACCTATCAAGGACAGGTGTATTCTAAATATGAGTCTTGGTGGAAATACATCCAGTAGTTTGTAGCACTCGCGTACATACGGCGTAATTAAGGAAGAAATAATACAGTTAAGAAAGTTGAAAGTAATAGAAAATGGATTATAACTGCGGACAGCCGGATAACGACAAATATGTAAATGCCAAGTGAATGTATTGGAAAATCAAATGCCCCTCAATAAATTATGCTAGTGTGAGTAATGGATATAATAAAGCGGTAACAGAGGAGAAATTTAGGTCAGTGATTCTTAGGTAAACAAATAATAAGAAGATGACTAATGGTGTTATTACTTAATCTATTCGAGGGCGGTTATAATATCCAACGATATTCCGCCAATATCCCGCAGATAGGCCGATTGACGCCTCTCTTGCCTTCTACCCAAGGAACAACCACGAATTTAAAAGCATGATGAGGAAAATGGCAATACGTTACTTCCCTGCTGGCATGCAGTCAGAGACGTTGCCATGGTAACCTGTAGTTTCGTTGTCGGTCTGTCGGTCACTCAATGCAGAGCATGATACCAGCGGAAAATTGTAAATTTCTCCGTCATGTGAAGAGTAAGGTAAATTATGAACATAACGAAAGTTGTTTATAATGGAGAGACGTTTCACGTACGGTAAACGAAGTTTACAGAAAATCAATAGTATAAGAGAAGATGGAGGAAACCCATTCTGGTTTTCCTATAAACCACCCGTCTATTCGACGATTGTAAGATAATATGTATATAGAAACCTTCCCCGAGATGAGTATTCTCTAAATATGAAGTTTGGTTGAGATCTATCCAGCCGTTTCGAAGTGATGGTGGAAAAACCATTCAGGTTTTCCTATAAACCCCCGTCTATTGAAAGATTTTAAAATGATATGCATATCGAAACCATCCCCGTGATGAGTTTACTCTAAATATGAAGTTTGGTTGAGATCTATCCAGCCGTTTCGACGTGATGGTGGAACAGACAAACAAACAGACAGACAAACAGACAAACAGACAAACAGACAGACACGAAACGTAAAAACCACCGATTCGGTCTTGAGTTGACCTAAAACGGATAAATATCTGAAAAATTGGCAAAACAAAAGAAATTACAGACAGCGGACCCCCTACAATTTTATTTATATAGATTTAAGGATGCATAATACATATGCATACTTAGTCTTGTATCATTTGAACTGCACTATGCACCTAAATACCAGTTTATAGTCTCTAGACACGATGATTTTCATGTGGTATCGGAGAATTTTCACAGTTCAAAGCTCGGTGTATAACGAACACACGCTGTGTGTGTGTGTGTGTGTGTGTGTGTGTGTGTGTGTGTGTGTGTGTGTGTGTGTGCTGCATAAACTGTAGTCTGTCATCATTGTATTTTTATATAGTATCATATGCATAAATAATATAATTGTTACCAGTTCCGCTTGCAATGATAAAAGCACATAATGCACCATTCGGTAGTACGCAGATGGACCACTAGAGAAGAAATATGATAATTAAGGTACGAATGTATGTTTAACTAGCAAATGTACCCGTGCTTCGCTACGGCGTTCAACATTGTATTCGAATATCGAAGTAAACAGTGTACATGCAGTAAATAAGATTGTTTTAAAATTGCATCTCTCTTAGCGTTATGCGAGAAAGAGCATGGGGATGTCCCCATACGTTGTTTCCAATGTAAAGTGTTTGTTACGGATTTGTGATATAACGGCAGGCTCACTTGCCTACTGCCATTCACAATCGAGTTGGGAACTTTACATTATAATTGGAGGCCCCATTGTCTACTGCGCGGTCACAATCAAGTTGGGAGTGTTCGTTACAATGGCAGGCCCCATTTCCTACTCCCAAACAGATTACAGTCGAGGAGATTTTATTATAATGGCAGGCAAATTCCCTACCACCATTCAAAATTGAGTTGTGCCGTTATCATTATAATGTCAGGCCGATTTTCCTACTGCCAGCCAGCTTACTGCTAGTCACACCAAGTTGGTGAGTTTCCATCAAAATAGCAGGCCACTATGCCTAATGCTAGTCACATTTTAGATGAGGACATTTGTTTATAATGGCGGGCAACCTTGCCTTCTGCCAAACACAATCGGGTAGGGAAGTTTTACACAAAACTGCATGCTCACTTGCCTTCTGCAAGTCAAATCGAGAAGCGAACTATTCATTACAATTGTAGACCTTCCTTACTAATGACAGTTACACAGGAATTGGAGAAGGGCCCTTTTATACAGCCAGTCAAAGTCGGTGTGGGAGGTACTGATTACATTAGCAGACCCACCCTTTCTCGATCGCTACAAATCGACATCAGTGAATATATATAGATCGACATACGAAAGTATATGCGTGGTTACAATATTGAAGACCTTGATTTACAGATTAAGTGCTACTAAACGTACGTCATATCGACAAAGAATTATACTATAAGACACGCCGGATTTAGTGCCCTAAATGGCTGGTCCTATGATATGTCATCTATTCTAGGGTCAGACTGAGTTAGAAACGTGGAACAGGGTAACGTTTTTGTAAGATTATCTCTCATTACATTACTTTTCGGATAATTATGTGACAGCTACATACATAGCATTTGGCTCACATATGGCTACTGGGTGGGCCAATTTTCGTGAAGAGTTTGAAGATTCTGTATTTCATGTAAGTAATCGAAAGTATGAATTATGCTTGTGAAAATTCCAAACTGACTTAACATCGATTAATAGAGAAAAATCAAGCGTAAAAGGTATACAGATATGGCAAAAAGTCATAAGACCAAGGTTGTAGATCATTCCAAATTGAACGGAGATTGTGCAATCTGTTATGTGATAGGAATTTCCGAAGGTCTGCACCATCATTAAAATTGCCTGCATATTTTGATATTCTTCGGGGATAAAAAGTGAAAAATGTAATAATCTAGGATGTTTTCCGTTCGTTACAGGCTAAAACGTATAATTTTGTCAAATTTCAATTATCTTCTTTTTTTCTTCTGGCAGATTATGCCGCAATCTGGATTTTGGGCAAGGCGGTTAAAAATTAGGACTTTCAGGAAACTAAACAAAAAATTGTGCAGATGGTCATTATTACCCCTTTAATGGAAAGCTGTACGAAAATTTCGCCAAAATAGTCAGTGTAGTGGCACACAGTCGTTACGATTTGATTTATATAAATAAGGAATCTGCTCCATGTAAAACACCTTTGTGGCTATGTCCGCTGGACTTAACCTGCAAAAGTGACCATTCATGGTATCTCCCTTATTAATCCTCCTGACGAAAAAATGCACATGAAAAAATGGTTTAGAGGTGGAATTCCATCACGTTTGGTCGATTTCCAGTCAGGTTGGTCTTGTTCTGTATATATTGTGGAAGAGTAAAATCACCATTTCGGTTCCCTATAAACCGCCAGTCCATTCCGGAACATGAAATGTTATTTACGTTTAATACCTACCTTTGGACAGGTGGATGCTAAATATAAATTTTGGTTCGAATGTCTTCAGTAGTTTTCAAGTTGTAAGGAATACGCTTTACACGCACCCGCTCGTGAGTTAAGTCCGATGGGACTTGTACAGAAAAACGGTCCGTTAATGATATCTCCCTTATTAATCCTCGTATCGAAATGATGCACATGAGAAAAAAGGTTTAGAAATTAATTTCTACCAAGGCAGGTAGATTTAAATTAACGTTGGTTGTGTATATTTTGTGGAAGTGCAAAATCCAGTTTCTGTTTCGTATAAACCCCCAGTCAGTTCAGGGATTTAGAAACAATATTTGCCCTAAAACCTGTCAAGGACAGGCGTATTCTAAATATGAGTCTTGGTGGAAATACATCCAGTAGTTTGTAGCACTCGCGTACATACGGCGTAATTAAGGAAGAAAATAATACAGTTAAGAAAGTTGAAACTAATAGAAAATGTATTATAACTGAGGACAGCCGGATAACGACAAATATGTAAATGCCAAGTGAATGTATTGGAAAATCAAATGCCCCTCAATAAATTATGCTAGTGTGAGTTATGGATATAATAAAGCGGTGACAGAGGAGAAATTTAGGTCCAGTGATTCCTAGGTAAACAAATAATAATAAGATGACTAATGGTGTTATTACTTAATCTATTCGAGGGCGGTTATAACAACCAACGATATTCCGCCAATATCCCGCAGGTAGGCCGATTGACGCCTATCTTGTCTTCTACCCAAGGAACAACCACGAATTTAAAAGCATGATGAGAAAAATGGCAATACGTTACTTCCCTGCTGGCATGCAGTCAGAAACTTTGCCATGGTAACCTGTAGGTTCGTTGTCGGTCTGTCTGTCACTCAATGCAGAGCATGATACCAGCGGACAATTGTAAATTTCTCCGTCATGTGAAGAGTAAGGTAAATTATGAACATAACGAAAGTTGTTTATAATGAAGAGACGTTTCCCGTACGGTGAACGAAGTTTTCCTATAAACCCCCCGTCTTTTCAAAGATTTTAAAATGATATGCATATCGAAACCTTCCCCGGGATGAGTATACTCTAAATATGAAGTTTGGTTGAGATCTATCTAGCCGTTTCGACGTGATGGTGGAAAAACCATTCTGGTTTTCCTATAAACCCCCCGTATATTCAAAGATTTTAAAATGATATACATATCGAAACCTTCCCCGGGATGAGTATACTTTAAATATGCAGTTTGGTTGAGATCTATCCAGCCGTTTCGACGTGATAGTGGAAAAACCATTCTGATTTTCCTATAAACCCCCCGTCTATTCAAAGATTTTAAAATGATATGCATGTCGAACCTTCCCCGGGATGAGTATACTCTAAATATGAAGTTTGGTTGAGATCTATCTAGCCGTTTCGACGTGATGGTGGAAAAACCACTCTGGTTTTCCTATAAACCCCCGTATATTCAAAGATTTTAAAATGGTATGCATATCAAAACCTTCCCCGGGATGAGTATACTCTAAATATTAAGTTTGGTCGAGATCTATCCAGCCGTTTCGACGTGATGGTGGAAAAACCATTCTGGTTTTCCTATAAACCCCCCATCTATTCAAAGATTTTAAAATGATATGCATATCGAAACCTTCCCCGGGATGGGTATGCTCTAAATATGAAGTTTGGTTGAAATCTATCCAGCCGTTTCGACGTGATGTTGGAACAGACAAACAAACAGACAGACAAACAGACAAACAGACAAACAGACAAACAAACAGACACGAAACGTAAAAACCACCGATTCGGTCTTGAGTTGACCTAAAACGGATAAATATCTGAAAAATTGGCAAAACAAAAGAAATTACAGACAGCGGACCCCCTACAATTTTATTTATATAGACTAGCAAATGTACCCGTGCTTCGCTACGGTACTCTACATTGTATACGGATTCCGCCGTAAATTACTGTAAAGGCAGTGAGTAGGCCCGTAACTTGGCAGGGTGGGCTCGCGACCACGGACCCTTAGGTGAGTCTCCAAAGCGACTTCAATTTATTAATATATATATTATATTTCACCCCCCTACCGAGGGGTTCTAGGGGCGTCTTGCTCCCACAGTACTTTTTCCACATAGTAGGTTATATTTGTACGCCCCCACCGCAAAGGGGGCTGAAGTTGAACTTTAAAAAATCCGAAGTGTCAGTATTCATGTCAGCGACCCCGAAATCTATGGATTCGACACTATTTTCGATTATTTGTATATATCACTCCCCCCCTCGCCACAAAGGGCGTGAAAATGAAAGGCCTCCACACGTAATACCGTGCGAGTTGAAATAGAACGAAAGTTGACCAAGGGAGGTCGAAAAGGATAGATGAAAGTGAGAAGCCTAGCACAAGGAAACAGAAGCAATGTCAGGACTCAGCTAAGGCCCCGCGATCGCCAACCCATACTCCCTACTTAACAGCCCCTGAGGTTGCTTGTAGTCGCCTCTTATGACACGGCATCATGATAGCACTCGAATTCGACTGCGACTGACAGTAGTAAAGGGAACGTGCCATTATAATGAAAATACCTTCCCTATTTCCAGTCATAGTGTAGTTGGGGAAGTATCATGAAATCGCAGGTGGCCTTGGGTGTTAGCAATCAAAAACGTGATGGAGTTTTTCCGTTTTAATGCCAGGCCACCGTGTGTACTTCCAGTCGCTGTCGAGTTGGAGAGTTCCCATTACAATGGGATATCTTGTTTCCTTTTTCCAATGATAATCAGTTGGGGAGTTTTAACTATAATGGCAAGCGGACTTGTCTACCGACAGTATTAGTCCAATTGGGGAGTTCGAGTAGAAGTCAGAGTCGAGTTGGGAGTTTTAATTATAATGACAGTTCTGCTTACTTATTTTTTTGCTATTTGCTTTAGGTCGCACCGACACAGATATGTCTTATGGCGATGAAGGGATAGGAAAGGCCTAGGAAGTGAAAGGAAGCGGCCGTGGCCTTAATTAAGGTACAGCCCGGCTTTTGCCTGGTGTGAAAATGGGAAACCACGGAAAACCATCTTCAGGGCTGCCGACAGTGAGGCTCGAACCCACTATCCCCCGATTACTGGATACTGGCCGCACCTAAGCGACTGCAGCTATCGAGCTCGGTTGCTTACTTAGTGCCGGTCACAGTCGAGGTGGAGGGTTTCCGTTATTACGGTAGATCATTTTTGCTATTCCCAGTCAGATGAGTTGGAAAGTTTCGGTTAGAAAAGAAGGCCCATTTGTCTACTGTTAGCGAAATGTATTTAGGGTTCTTCAATATAATGGCAGGCCCACTGGTGGGCAGGCGGTCACAATCGAATTTCAAGGTTCCCATTATCATTATAGGTCGTCTTTGCTATCCCCAGTCACTGTTGATTTGCGAAGTTTTCATTGAAATGGCATTTCCGCTTGCCTATGGCCAGTTAGTATCAAGTTGGCGACTTTTCATGACAATGTCAAGCCTTCTTGCCTATTACCAATCAAAAATGTGTTCGGGCGTGTGGGTTATAAAAGTAGGTCCCCTTGCTACTGCCAAACCCAGTCAATTTGGGGGTTCCCATGATAACGGCAGATCTTCTTTCCTATTTCCGGTTATCGTGTTTTGATTATATTGCCAGGCCCCCTTGCGTATTGGCAGTCACAACGAAGTTGGACAGTTTTCATTGTAATATTATTCCAGTTTGTCTACTGCGAAAAACATTGAGTTGAGGAGTTAAAATTATATTGGCAGGCCCCCTTACCTTCTGCCAGTCACAACCGACGTGGGGTATTTTCATTACAGTGGCAGATCTTCTTGCCTATTGCCAGTCACAGTCGAGGTGGAAGGTTCCCTACCGCTACAGACAGTAGATTTGAGCAGCTTTGGTTATGATGACAGCCAACGGCCGTAGCCGTGTTGAAGCACCGGATCCTGTGAGATCTCCGAAGTTAAGCAACACTGGACGTGGTCAAGATTTGGATGGGTTGCCACGCGCTGTTGGGTGGGGTTAAGGGAATGGAGGAGCGGAAAGGGACTGGCCACCCTACCGTACGTAAACTCCGGCTCAGGCACACCTCTACGGAGGTTCGGACCTGCCTTCGGGCAGAATACACCCTTTAGTTATGATGTCAGGCATACTTTCTCTTATTGCCTGTCACAATGGACTTGCGCAGGTTTCATTATAATGGCCGGCCCACTTGCCTATCGATAGCCACAGCCCTCTTTCCTATATTCAGTCATAGTGTAATTGGCGAGGTTTGGTTATAATGGTAGTCCCGCTTGCCTACTGCGAGTCAGAATCGAGTTGAGGAGTTTTAATTATAGTAGCAGTTCCCCTTGCCTACTACCAGTCACATTCAAAATGGGGAGTTTTCATCATCAATGCTGGTAGAGTTTACCAGTGCTAGTCACAGTCGAGTTTGAAGTTGCTATTATAACGGCCGATCTCCTTTCCTATTTCCAGTCATAGTCGAATTGGGAAGGATTTTTATAATAGCAAGCCCCTTACCTACTGCAATTCACAATCGAGTTGAGGAGTTTTAATTATAATAGCACTCCCCCTTGCCTACCACCAGTGTCAATCAAGCTCGAGAGTTTTCATTTTAAGGGCAGACCCCCTTACCTAGGGCCAATCGCAGTCAATTCGGAGAATTCCCATTTTAACGTAGGTCTTCTTCCCTATTCCCAGTCAGTGTCGATTTGGCCAGTTTTCATTATGTTGGCATGCCCCCATTTCTACTTCCAGATAATCAACAGTGTGCTTGGAAAAATTAAGTAACACTGATGATCTTCCCATAATTAGGAGTATATTCGTTTATGGGATCAATTTCATTTAATTTGTCACCAGTACACGTACTGAAGCGAAGGAAGAACAGAGTCATTGAAGAACCTCTTGATAAACAATGTTTCGTGTTTTATTTTCTGGTGCACATATAAACAGGGACTTGCTGCTGCTGACTCGGGAACATGCGACGTACAGTTGCCCGTGGGAAAAGCAGGGTGATCTGAGGTCAAGTCCAGCAATACTCAACGTCTGGCCCTGGGATTTATTAATAGTCATCGCAAAGCAGAGGCTGACTGGAAACTGCAGACGCTTGAACTCAAACGGGTAGTTGGTTGGGATTAGTGGTATCCGCGGGATAAGAACTGACTCTCCTTCACCGCATCCAGTCATGATGGTTGCCTCTATCACATGTTTGTGGAGGGCGTTTACCTGAAGTCTTGTCCCATTGCACAAATTAGGTGGGCTGAGATTGCGCATGAGTATGATTGGTGCGCCGATCTTTAAGGTAATTTTGTGCGATGGAAGCCCCGGAGCCGTTATAGAATTCAGGAACTCAGGAGGATAGTGAACTGCGTCGTCAGAGTTGATTACTTCATTGACAGACGTATAAACTGTCTCCTCGCCGTGGAACATTGTGAGGATAGTCGAATTAATGTACGCCGCTTGTTCATTAGTTGGAGTTAAGATCGCTCTGCAGCAGAGCCATGAGATGGGTTTGCTCCTAATATTTTCTACGTCCGGGTACACCGATGAAATGAGAGCTTCAAGGTTAGAAAGCGACAAACAAAATTCATCAGAAAGAGTAATGATCCCGTTACTGTCTCCCAGTGAGCCGTTCCCAATCGACAACAATATTTCAGTGAATGTATGTATGTTTTCATCACCACCTAGATGTACCCTCATATTCTGTGTCAGAGACAGTTTTTTGATATTTGGCCAAAGTGATGATCTCCTTAATGAAGCGTTCACTTCATCTGCTCTGCTCCCTCTTGGAACAACCGGTAACGTTTGACGAAAATCACCAGAAAAGAGGATAGGGACACCTCCAAAGAAGTTATCACTGTTTCGGATGTCCCGCAGCGTTCGGTCAACTGCTTCAATCGCCTTTCTGTGAGCCATAGTGCATTCATCCCAAATTATAAGACTGCAGTCTTGCAGAACCTTGGATATGTTACTTTGTTTTGTGATGTTACATATTGGTGACTCTGTGCAGTCAAGATCTATAGGCACTTTAAACATCGAGTGAGCAGTTTTGCCACCGGGTAAAAGAGTGGCTGCGATCCCCGAAGAGGCTACTGCTACAGCAATCTTACTATCCTGTCTGATCTTAGACAACAGTAAGTTAATCAGGAATGTTTTTCCAGTTCCGCCCGGAGCGTCTAAGAAAAACATTCTACTTTCCTTATTTCTAACACAGTTTAATATTTCCCGATATACTACAGTCTGTTCATCTGTAAGTTTTGGTTCATTTAATAGAACAAAAGACCTTAACGCTTCTTTATTGTAATTTGTTTCCCTGAGATAGTCAGCATTTAACGTTTGTAAGATCTGAGGGGAAGGAAGGCCGTAAATGTTCAAAGGCTGACCGCCAATCGATAGAACGTATTCTTCGAGGTCTTGAAGACATCTGTCTTCCACATGGGCGATCATTTCATGAGCAGTACCGTCGTTACAGGGGGAAAGTTGTCGTAAGAAATCTTCTGCTAGGCTCTCCTTATATTTGTTCCACAGATCCAACGGATCAGAGAGACTGCAAAAGACTAACAATATGCCAAAAAGCCGGCGAAGTTTTGCTGGGCTTTGTGAAACTATCGCCTCCTTCAGTGTCTCTTCCCATTGAGAGTCATCCAGGAGTAATCCATGGGCTTTGCATGCACTCCGATATGTAGGGTGAAGTATGCCATTGACGGTGCGAAGGTCAGTGAAGGATGTTGGTCCCCTGACAGTGAACAGAAGCATGCGTAAATAGAAGCACTCGGAATTATTAGGATGGACTGCATACACTCGGCTAATTACGTGCTGCTTTCTAACGCCCGAAAATGCTACCACAGGTACTCCTTTCTTTCTTCTTACAAATGTACCTTGCTGTTTGTTATACGTATAGTAAGAGGGAACGTCTTCATACAACAGTGTCTTAGCAAAATCATCTATCTGACATAAGTTAAAGAATGCCATTAAGGTGGTGTTACGTGGATTTTCTACTATGTCATGAGCCGTTTCTGCAGTAAAGACAATTCTTTGAAAATTTTGTAGATGAACATCTAAATGCATTACTGGAGGATACCTTTCATGGATAGGAAATGAAAGAATTCGCCAAACTGCTTCTGAGCTGGATATGTACCTTCCGCTCTGATACTGGCACACTTCATCATTTTTGTCTTGCAAACCTAAGACTGCCTGATCGCTTCCTTTGTTGATGTACTTACAGATGTATTTGATGGACTTAACACTGCTACAGTATTCAACATTGATGTGTGTTTTGAATACCCTAGACAAAACAGGACAGTATGGCACTATCCATCTATTATCCACTTCCATATCCTGTCCATTTATCATAAGGCGTGCAGTGAAGCCACCCATAGAAGGAATCCTGCGCTTGTAGGATGGGTACCCATCGTTCCCTGTGACAGTTTCATTGACGAATGCTCGTGGGTATCGTTTTGAGCATCGTCCACCTTTCATACATGGTGAGCCTACGTTGAAAGATCCGCATGGTCCATGGACCATGTGACATTTAACTATGTTAAAAAGCTGTGGATCTTTATCAGGATCTGGAAATTCAGCACTAATAACCTTATCAATATCGACGGGTCGTATCTTGTCCTCAAGCCATAATAATATGTGGGCGTGAGGCAAGCCACGCTTTTGCCATTCAACAGAGTACATAAAACAAAGAGTTGGCCCAAATATTTGTTCTCTGGTTAGTAAGTCCATGAGAGATTTTAATTTCATGTGAAATACACGTGTAATAATGTCGTGACGATCATTCGCTGACTGACCATTATATACGGCATTACCAATTTCTTCCCATTTTGGATTAGTTGTAGCTGTAATAAAAAGATCTGGACATGAGTATTTTCGCACATAACAGAGTGCATCTTGAGATCGCTCGTGCATATATCGGGGTCCTCCAGTGAAAGTGGACGGTAAAATGACTAACCGTCCCAAATCTGCCATGTTACCCTCGTCCTTCCTCAGGGCGTCTTTAAGGTGAATGTAGCTCTCAGCCCTTAATTCCCTTTGGTGTGTTCTGATATAGACTAACCTTTCAGTCTCTATTTTAGCATACATGTCTACCCAGAACTGATTGGACAGTTGACGGTAACAATGTAAGTAGTTTACCTCGCCTTGTCTTATCATTATACGATAAGAATAAAACTGAAGAGAAGATGTTTTCTTGAGAGGGGTCTTTAGTTCTCCGGTTCGTGGGTCTACGTGGTACAGTAGGAAGTGGTAGCCATCATCTCCACGAGGGAACATCAGGGGATATTGAAGAGCGTCGTATGATCGGTGGGTTTCAGATATTCCTCTCAGGCCCTGGTCTCTTGTCCGAAGCACGATGTCTCGCTTATCACATTCGTGTCCAACCAATATGACAGCTATCTCGTTTGTTGTCGGCTGATTATAACAGCCTCTGTGCTCACCAGCAGGAACTCGGTCGGCGTGGATCACAATCTTGTGGGTGTCACCGTCCGGCATTGTCTCTAGAGTTGTCTTCAGTTCCTTGACATATGGGTTCACACCATGTAACATGCCCTGCAAATCATTAACTAAATGGGTTTTTAAATTTGGTATTATTGCTGTTCTTTGATCTACCTGTGCTTTGTGGTCTGCAATGAAATATATTTGAAGATATTTAGAATTTTCATTGTTTGCAGGGAGAAGTGAACCTATTAAGTGGTATACTTGTCCTTGAATTTTGAATGTTGGCATAAAATTTCCTTCCACTACTTTAGTAGCTCCGAAGCTTGTCATTTGGAATGCGCTGTTGTAGGCTCGCACAAATTGAAGAAAATGGCGAGAGTCAGTATGCGTCCCATTTAACAGAGAAATAAGAAGTTCCGGTAGAGGAGTTAGATGATTTAATTTAATTTTTCCGGAAGAGCAGCACATTCCCTCTGGCTCTTGCTTCCATTTGAGAGCCCTACAGAAAGGGCACACTTTACTCAAAGACCCTATATGGGCTCTTGGATGGTAGTCGATAAGAGGGTTATAAGCAAATGCACTTCGCTGCTTTTCATGCCATGGAATCATATTAGGACACCTAGATTCAATTGACGTTGAATGTAATTCTCTAACATTGGCATGTCTCACTCTATCTTCATCTAACCGTCTGAGATATTCATCAGTGGTCTCTGATGAACGTCTTTCTGCTGCACGTTGTCTTTTCTCTTCCTGCTGGACATTTTGCATTTCGTTTAACGATGCGTAGGTACTTCGTCGTTGTGTTAACGCCTGAGAATATTCCTCCGCAGCTAGGTTTTCGCGTGTGAGGGAATGGTGCTCTCTGTCATGCTCCATTCGAGCCATCCGCTGATCCTCTGATTCTGTTTCTCTTAAACGCATCTGTCTAAATCTTTGCGATCTGAGTATTGCCTCGCGGTCTGAAGCAGTCTCAGAAGCCCTAGATGTGGACTGGCGTGCTCTCTGTGAGCGAAGCCTGGCCTCGCGCTCAGAAGCAGTCTCCGAATCACGGTCAGTGCTCTTCCTCAGTCTGTCTGCATTGAGTCTGGCTTCGCGGTCTGAAGCAGTCTCAGACGCCCTAGATGTGGATTGGCGTGTTCTCTGTGAGCTAAGCCTGGCCTCGCGCTCAGAAGCACTCTCTGAATAACGGTGAGTGCTCTTCCTCAGTCTGTCTGCACTGAGTCTGGCCTCGCGGTCTGAAGCACTCTCAGACGCCCTAGATGTGGACTGGCGTGTTCTCTGTGAGCTAAGCCTGGCCTCGCGCTCAGAAGCACTCTCCGAATCACGGTGAGTGCTCTTCCTCAGTCTGTCTGCACTGAGTCTGGCCTCGCGGTCTGAAGCACTCTCAGACGCCCTAGATGTGGACTGGCGAGTTCTCTGTGAGCTAAGCCTGGCCTCGCGCTCAGAAGCAGTCTCCGAATCACGGTGAGTGATCTTCCTCAGTCTGTCTGCATTGAGTCTGGCCTCGCGCTCAGAAGCACTCTCCGAATCACGGTGAGTGCTCTTCCTCAGTCTGTCTGCACTGAGTCTGGCCTCGCGGTCTGAAGCAGTCTCAGACGCCCTAGATGTGGACTGGCGTGCTCTCTGTGAGCTAAGCCTGGCCTCGCGCTCAGAAGCACTCTCCGAATCACGGTGAGTGCTCTTCCTCAGTCTGTCTGCATTGAGTCTGGCCTCGCGGTCTGAAGCAGTCTCGGAAGCCCTCAATATCTTAACTTTTTTAGCTTTTGATATGGACCGTCCAATGTTAATTCGCTTCCTAGCAGGCATGGTCAAAGGAACAGTCACAAAAGTGTCGAAACCCAATCAGTAACTCTGTAATGGGCAGCAAAGTGCATGTGGTGGTGATTATTTTCTGTTGGTGACGGTGGTGTTGGTGATTATTGTTTTAACAGGACGTACAACGGGGCAACTATCCTCTATTAACACTAATCAGAAGAAAACTGAAAGAGATCCGATACTTCGAAGAATGAAGTTATCGGCAAAATAAAGGGAAGGGCCGCAATGAGCTCGAAAATATCAAAAACAGAAACCCCTCCCAGAGCAGAAACTGGGAAGGCAGGAAGTACTAAGGGGTAATAGTCAACAAAATAGAGGTAGTTGTGATTATTGTTTCGAGAGGTAGTACAAATGCGCAACAATCTTCTGTTAACACTAATCAGAACGAAATATGAAGAGATGCGATACTTCGAAGAATGAAGATATCGGAAAAGGAAGATAAAGTCCACAAAGGGGTTAAAAATCGCAATCAGCAACAGAATTGAAATGGCCGTATTGGTGATTGTTTCAAAAGGAAGGACAACTCCTCAACAATCCTGCCTTATCACTAATCAGAACGAAATTGAAAGAGATCCGATACTTCGAAGAATGAAGATATCGGCAAAAGAAAGGGAAAGGCCGCAAAATGCTTCCAAATAACAACCACAAACCCCGCCCAGAAAAGAATTTCAGATGCAGTGGTTCCCAATGAAATTAGAGTATCCGAAAATTTCTAAAGTGGAAATAAATTAACGTACCGTCGCAACACTTCTGAAACAGGAAACAATATTTCAGATATTTTTAAACGCAATAACTGACATGAACACTCACATAGATATGTTAACAATCTCAGTTAGAAAGTAACAATGTAATACAGAGAAGAACTAAGCGCCACCAGTGTGAATACCATTAAGCAGTCAAGTTCCTTTTGCTCAGAGCAATATTGATTTCGGTTACGCTTATCGACATGGATGATATAGACTGCTGAAGCTGACCGAAGTAGCTGTTGCCTGTGACTCACGGGTGGCCCAGATTGGTTGCGCAGTAGTGTCGTAGGACAGGTATCCTAATTAGGATAAAACCTTCAATACTGGTATTTTGAAGGCTTATGATGAGCCGAAATTATTATGTTATTATATTTATGTTTCGTGTCCATGGACGTATAACGTGCGGACGTACGGCACACAGATTTCCAATATGGCGTCAAGGAACAGCACCATTAGATCTCTGATGTAAAACATGTATAAATTCTATGTAGATTGTTTTAGAGAGCGATTGTTTTCTTTTTTGTATTCCGAGAGAGGCACTGAATGTTTTCTTCTATCTGACAGGATAAGTTCGTAGCGATAATAAAGTTGCTTTTAGAATACGTAAAAGTGTTCTCGTGTGATATTTTTATTGCGTAAAATAGAAAATCGCATATAGAGAACGACAGTAGATGTTGGTTTTCCCCACAGGAGCACCGTGACTGTGTAGCACACAACCGCACGTGTATCTTATTTCTTTGTTTATAGCTGTCTCTCTTATAAAGGAAAGATTTCCATGTAACATCTGTACGTAATTTCTTTCCTTATATTGCTGTTGGTGTATATAGTGACCTACTGTATTTTGCGTAGCGTGTGCATCGTAGTTCGTTTCTGTGAACCGCCTGTTGCGTGGTGAAGGTGGGAGGGGGGGGGGGGAGGAATACATCCGGGTTATTCCCTGCCTGTCGTAACAGGTGACTGAAATCGCCCCAGGGGTCCTTAACTTGGCAGGGTGGGCTCGCGACCACGGACCCTTTTAGGTGCACTTACTTATGCCACGCTCCTCACTTTAGCTATATTATCCGAACTTCCGTGGTCTATTCTTGTTCTTTGCAGACTCCGACGGCATAAGAACATTCGAGGCCTCATTTCCACGCCCTTCGCGGATAACTTAATTTCGGAAGAGTCGGATTCCTCCATTTTTGTCACTGATTACTGTTAATATAGGATGGTTGCCCCGTTGTAGTTCCTCTTGAAACAAAAATCAGCACCATCACCACTCTCTTCTCTCATCCGACTTGTGTTCTTATGTTTGAGAGATCTCGGGAGTTGGCCCAATTTTAAGATCGTATGCCGTTCCTGAGGCAACCGAATGTGGAGGACTGTATTGAACAATTACGCCTTTCTGCTGGGATTCAATCAATCAATCAATCAATCAATCGATCAATCAATCAATCAATCAATCAATCAATCAATCAATCAATCAATCAATCAATCAATCAATCAATCAATCAATCAATCAATCAATCAATCAATCAATCAATCAATCAATCAATCAATCAATCAACATACATATGGAGTAATTAAGGAAGAAAATAATAGTTAAGAAATCTGACATTAATGGAAAATAGATTATAATAACTGAGGAGAGCCGGATGACGACAAATATGTAAATACCAAGTGAATGTATTGCTCTTACTTATGCCCCTCAATAAATTATGCTGGTGTGAGTTATGGATATAAGAAAGCCGTAACAGAGGAGCAAATTAGGCGCAGGGATTCTTAGGTAAACATATAAGATGACTAATGGTGTTATTACTGAAGCTGTTCGAGAACGGTTATAGGCCTAACCTCCAACGATATTCCGCCATTATCCCGCAGAATGGCCGATTGACACCTCTCTTGTTATTCTACCGCCCCCACCCACAGGGGGACGTTGTCGGTCTGTCGGTCACTCAATGCAGAGCATGGTACCAGCAGAAAATTGTAAATTTCTCCGTCATGTGAAGAGTAAGGTAAATTATGAACATAACGAAAGTTGTTTATAATGAAGAGACATTTCACGTACGGTAAACGAAGTTTACAGAAAATCAATAGTATAAGAGAAAAAGGAGGAAAACCATTCTGGTTTTCCTATAAACCCCCCATCTATTGTAATATTTTAAAATGATATGCACATAGAAACCTTCCCCGGGATGAGCATACTCTAAATATGAAGTTTGGTTGAGATCAATTTAGCCGTTTCGACGTGATGGCTTTCGTATAAACACCCCGTGTATTGAAAGATTTTAAAATGATATGCATATCGAAACCTTCCACGGGATAAGTATACTGTAAATATGAAGTTTGGTTGAACAGACAAACAGACAGACAAACAGACAAACAGACAAACAGACAAACAGACAAACAGACAAACAAACAAACAGACACGAAACGTAAAAACCACCGATTCGGTCTTGAGTTGACCTAAAACGGATAAATATCTGAAAAATTGGCAAAACAAAAGAAATTACAGACAGCGGACCCCCTACAATTTTATTTATATAGATAATTTCGCTGCTGTAGAATCCTGGAGCTGACGTTGCCATGGTACGGTATTCTACATTGTATTCGAATATCGAAGTAAATAGTGTACATGCAGTAAATAAGATAGTTTTAAAATTGCATGTCTCTTAGCGTTATCCGAGAAAGAGCATGGGGAGGTCCCCGTACGTTTCCAATGTTAAGTGTTTGTTACGGATTTGTGATATAACGGCAGGCTCACTTGCCTACTGGCATTCACAATCAGGTTGGGAAGTTTACATTATAATTGCAGGCCCCATTGCCTACTATGCGGACAGAGTCGATTTGGGGAGTTTTCGTTAAAATGGCAGCCCCCCTTTCCTACCTCCAGACAGATTACAGTTTTTATTATAATGGCAGGCAATTACCCTACTATCACTCGAAATTGAGTTGTGCAGTTATCATTATAATGACAGGCCCCTTTTCCTACTGCCAGCCAGCGTACTGCCAGTCACACCAAGTTGGTGAGTTTCCATCAAAATAGCAGGCCACTATGCCTAATGCCAGTCACATTTTAGATGAGTACATTTCTTTATAATGGCGGGCACCCTTGCCTACTGCCAAACACAATCGGGTAGGGGAGTTTTAAACAACACTGCATGCTCACTTACCTTCTGCAAGTCAAATCGAGAAGGGAACTATTCATTACAATTGTAGGCCTTCCTTACTAATGACAGTTACACAGGAGTTGGAGAAGGAACCCTTTCCTACTGCCAGTCAAAGTCGGTGTGGGGAGTACTGATTACAATAGCAGACCGACCCTTTCTCGATCGCTAAATCGACATCAGTGAATATATATAGATCGACATACGAAAGTATATGCGTGTTTACAATATTGAAGACCTTCATTTACAGATTAACTGCTACTAAACGTACGTCATATCGACAAAGGATTATACCATAAGACACGCCGGATTTAGTGGCCTAAATGGCTGGTCCAATGATATGTCATCTATTCTTCGGTCAGATTTAGAAACGTGGAACAGGGTAAAGGTTTTGTAAGATCATCTCACATTACATTACTTTTCGGATAATAATGTGACAGCTACATACGTAGCATTTGGCTCACATATGGCTACTGAGTGGGCCAATTTTCGTGAAGAGTTTGATGATTCTGTATTTCATATAAGTAATTGAAAGTATGAATTATGCATGTGAAAATTCCAAATTGACTTAACATCGATTAATAGAGAAAAATCAAACGTAAAAGGGATACAGATACGGCATAAAGTCATAAGACCAAGGTTGTAGATCATTCCAAATTGAACGGAGATTGTGCAATCCGTTACGTGATAGGAATTTCCGAAGGTCTGCACCATCATTAAAATTGCCTGCATATTTTGATATTCTTCGGGGATAAAAAATGAAAAATTTAATGATATAGGATTTTTCATTCGTTACAGGCTAAAACGTATAATTTTGTCAAATTTCAATTATCTTCTTATTCTTCTGGCAGATTATGCCACAATGTGGATTTTGGGCGAGGCGGGTAAAAATTAGGACTTTCAGGAAATCAAAAATTATGGAGATTGTTATTATTACCCCTTAAACGGAAAGTTGTACGAAAATTCCGCCAAAATAGTCAGTGTAGAGGTACACAGTCGTTACGATTTGATTTATATAGATAAGGAATCTGCTCCATGTAAAACACCTTTTGGGCTATGTCCGCTGGACTTAACCTGCAAAAGTGACCATTCATGATATCTCCCTTATTAATCCTCCTGACGAAAAAATGCACATGAAAAAAAAGGTTTAGAGGTGGAATTCCAGCAGGTTTGGTCGATTTCCAGTCAGGTTGGTCTTGTTCTGTATATATTGTGGAAGAGTAAAATCACCATTTCGGTTCCTTATAAACCGCCAGTCCATTCCGGAACATGAAATGTTATTTACGTTTAAAACCTACCTTTGGACAGGTGGATGCTAAATATAAATTTTGTTTCGAATGTCTTCAGTAGTTTTCAAGTTGTAAGGAATACGCTTTACACGCACCCGCTCGTGAGTTAAGTCCGATGGGACTTGTACAGAAAAACGGTCCGTTAATGATATCTCCCTTATTGATCCTCGTATCGAAATGATGCACATGAGAAAAAAAGGTTTAGACATTAATTTCTACCAAGGTAGGTAGACTTCCATAAACTTTTGTTGTGTATATTTTTTGGAAGTGCAAAATCACTGTTTCGGTTTCGTATAAACCCCCAGTTAGTTCAGGGATTTAGAAACAATATTTGCCCTGAAACCTATCAAGGACAGGTGTATTCTAAATACGAATCTTGGTGGAAATGCATCCAGTAGTTTCTAGCATTCACGTACATACGGCGTAATTAAGGAAGAAAATAATACAGTTAAGAATGTTGAAACTAATAGAAAATGGATTATAACTGAGGACAGCCGGATAACGACAAATAAATAAATGCCGTGAGTTATGGATATAATAAAGCGCTAACAGAGGAGAAATTTAGGTTCAGTGATTCTTAGGTAAACAAATATGAAGATGACTAATGGTGTTATTACTTAATCTATTCGAGGGCGGTTATAACCTCCAACGATATTCCGCCAATATCCCGCAGATGAGCCGATTGATGCCTCTCTTGCCATCTACCCAAGGAACAACCACGAATTTAAAAGCATGATGAGGAAAATGGCAATACGTTACTTCCCTACTGGCATGCAGTCAGAGACGTTGCCATGGTAACCTGTAGGTTCGTTGTCGGTCTGTCGGTCACTAAATGCAGAGCATGATACCAGCAGAAAATTGTAAATTTCTCCGTCATGTGAAGAGTAAGGTAAATTATGAACATAACGAAAGTTGTTTATAATGAAGAGACGTTTCACGTACGGTAAACGAAGTTTACAGAAAATCAATAGTATAAGAGAAAATAGAGGAAAACCACTGTGGTTTTCCTATAAACACCCCGTCTATTCAAAGATTTTAAAATTATATGCATATCGGAACCTTTCCTGGGATGAGTATACTCTAAATATGAAGTTTGGCTGAGATCTATCCAGCCGTTTCGACGTGATGGTGGGAAAACCACTCTGGTTTTCCTATAAACCCCCCGTCTATTCAAGGATTTTAAAATGATATGCATATCTAAACCTTCCCCGGGATTAGTATACTCTAAATACAATGTTTGGTTGAGATCCATCCAGCCGTTTCGACGTGATGGTGGAAAAACCATTCTGATTTTCCTATAAACCCCCCATATATTCAAATATTTTAAAATGATATGCATATGGAAAACTTCCCCGCGATGAGTATCCTCTAAATATGAAGTTTGGTTGAGATCTATCCAGCCGTTTCGACGTGATGGTGGAAAAACCATTCTGGTTTTCCTATAAACCCCCTGTCTATTCAAGGATTTTAAAATGATATGCATATCAAAACCTTCTCCGGGATGAGTATACCCTAAATATGAAGTTTGGTTGAGATCTATCCAGCCGTTTCGACGTGATGGTGGAACAGACAAACAGACAGACAAACAGAAACAATTTTATTTATATAGATTTTTACACTCGTTCTTCACCCCCTTTCCATCCCCGCCCAAAGGAGTCCTATGAGTGCCTTACACAACAGTATATTTTTTTCCCAGATATTAAGTCTTATTTGTACCTATTTTGGTTGACAGCTATGCCCAAACGTACATGCATAATCTCACTGCTCTAGAATCCTGGAGCTGACGTTGCCATGGTTACGGCAGTTCATTTCTTTATCCGATTCCTAGAGCAGGGGTAGTGTGGTGCCAATATCTCCGTAACGGTTGGTTTTAGGGCCTTAAAACATGGTTTTCGGGCCCGTAGGGCTTACCGAGTTTTGTTCTTTGCGTCAAGAGGATTAAATTGAGCTTTGTCTCGTCCTTATACGACAAATTCGATATTTTGCCTATAATAGTATAAGAGAAAATGGAGGAAAACCGTTTTGCCTATAAAACCCCCGTCTTTTCAAAGATTTTAAAATGATATGCATATCGAAACCTTCCCCGGGGTCAGTATACTCTAAATATGAAGTTTGGTTGAGATCTATCCAGCCGTTTCGACGTGATGGTGGAACAGACAAACAGACAGACAAACAGACAAACAGAAACAATTTTATTTATATAGATTCAGAAACTACTGTATGTTTGAGGGCAGCCATTTTTGCGCTCCTACGAGCCCCGATGTTAGCGTGGGAAGGTTCTTCTTCACGGCGAGCTCGTGGATTGCCGGGACACCTCGGTGGGACTCGAGTGCCCGACAATTCTTTAAAGTCGTGGAATTCTGCACAACGAGGGATTTTGATAATATAGTAAATGAAGAAATAACTAAGCAAAATTATTCATACACCCTCTGTGAAGTTAGTGACACCAGGGAAAACTTTAAATGCAGTTAAGCCCAAGTACATGGTAGCGTGAGATCAGCGAACTAGTTACACGTGCCAAGGTCATGGGCAGAAGAAAACGCGCGAAACGCACGGGCAGAAACAATTTATTTCCAGTGTTGTGAGTGTAGAAAAATTATAAAATTAACATCGAACATAAGTGCAAGTCTGTCCGGAGTCCTGGGACAAGTCTTATCAAAATCGGTTTATTAGAAGCAAAATTGGCAGATTACACAACCAAGCCTCATAGAGGGGATGGCGTCCTTTCGGAAATTATAAAAGAAACCCCCCACCGTAGATTTTTCAGTGTCGATCTGGAACTTGGAGCCGCGGGAGCTTGTGCCCGTCATCTTGGGAAATTCGCGCCAGATTGACCGACAATATCTAAATTCATGTTCGTGGCTAAGGTCCATATATTTGGTTAAAGAGAGAAAGTGATTGGGATTTGTGAACGTTTGCAGACGAACTGGGAAGGTGTAGCCTGGATAATATATACAGCAGATTTTATATTTTATCATTTCATGTACTCTTGTAAGTGAAGAGGGTCTGGGGGAAGCTACGCAGAGGAGTTCTGCTCCCTTTATCGGTTGAACACCTGTTCTTATTGAAACAACGGAGAGAGAAACCACTCTGAGAAAGCATCAGACAGTTGTAGTCGACTGCCGGACGAGGGAAGTTCGTGGTGCAAGTTACAGAGAAAGTGCATTATTTATATGGTAATTTTAATCTCGTGTGTGTGAAGGGTAGTGTTTGGATGAGTGAGATTTTGAAAATGAAAATGTTATCTGTGAAAATGAGTGGCTAAGTACGAGGTTGCTGGTGAGGATGTAACCAGAATGCTGAGAATGTCACCATTGTGCAGGTCTGTCTAATTTATATTATGTTGTAGTTAGTTAGTTACTGTCTGTCCTAAACAAATTTTCCAGATGCTTGTCGGGTTGATATTCGTAATTATCAGGCGAAAGGCGTTGTAAATTTTGGTCAGCGTGTGAAAATTTCAGTGTGTAAAATTCATGTCAAGAACGGTAAAATGCGACGCCTAAAATTTTGTGTTGAGATGAGATATCATTCAAAGTGCGGATTTGTGAACGTTATAAGTGTAAATTTGTCGTGGCGAATATCGTAAGTGCAGGTGTCAGTTGCATTCAGAAATATTGGTCGATAATAATAATAATAATAATAATAATAATAATAATAATAATAATAATAATAATAATAATAATAATAATAATAAGAATAATAATAATAAGAATAATGTTTACCGCGGGATAAGGAAATTCTTCTCTGTTAAATTGCATTTAACCAGTTATATTTACAAGGATCGTAAGCATATTTAGATAATGTCAATAAAATTTGTTAGAGTCACAGTTATTAATGGGAAGAAAATTTTGAAACATCGTGTATACCAGTGTTGCGAAAGGTCGATGTGTGCTCTTGGACTCTTGAGGTTCGAAAGTTGTAATAATAGTAAAGTAAGAGATGTGTTTAATAATGGTTGTCGTTTTCACCAGGGGATCGAAGTATGAAAAAGGGTCTTGAAGGAAAAGGGATTGAGAGCGATGGATTTATATGTACGTGGAGATGAGAGAGAAGGGATACCGCTGGAATAAAGCGATGAGAAAGTGTGTTGAAGCAAGCTGTATTTTTGTAGAGGAAGTATTTAGGAAACAGGCTGTGTTAAGACAGGCTGTATTGTTTTCCGCAATCAATCCGAATTTGAGACGACTATGGTGTGAAGCCTTGTAAATTTATAGAACGATTCCAAGTGAAAACGACTCTAGTAAAATGTTAAAGTCTGGGTAGCAAACATCCAGTGATTTTTGATAAGATAATGAGCGGCCTCAAGGATTAACGAGCACTTTGGACACACGGTTGGGTTATATTGAATTTGTTCACTGGAGAAGTCATTGATAAGATGGTTGGAATTGATGATAGGCGATCTGAGAATTTCGAATGAGGTGGTGATGATTATTATTTGGAAGGCATCCACTAAAAGGGTAAAAGTGTGTTGGGAATTTTCATTTGCTTTCCTAACACTTCAGTGCATAGGCTGAGATTGTGTTCGAGGTGGAGAATCGTTCGTCACGTCTATTTATTTTTGAGTTCACATATTATAATGAGGTAGACACTTACTGTATTTTTTCGAGAGGTAGAGACTTACTGTATTTCGACTTGCATTTGATAATAGAGACGTTGGTTCCGTCGTGTGGTATTTGTCTGACCAAATCTAGTGTGGAATATCAGAGTTTGTTTGAAATTGCTGTTCGCCTGATAAGTTAAGAGAGGTGTAGTACGACCCACTTTGACGCCCGACGATAGATTTAGGACGTCACGTGTTATTCTTGGAGTAACTGATGATGAGACGTCCTAGGTCACGCCCGACGATAGAATTTGGAAGGCATCATGTACATAATGATTAGGGTTAGGGTGTACAGATTTCAAGTGAGCCCGACGATAGGTCTGGGATGGTAGCTGTACACACTCAAGCCTCAGTTTAGATATTTCTTTGTTTTGTTTCTTGAAGCGGCCTGGGGAAAGGTAGCATTTACAATACGATATGATTTTATGACGAGGGTCAATGCGGAACTCTCCATTGAGATAACGGGACTGCTATCAGAGAAGTGAGGGCTGTCCAAGTCTTGGATATCGGCTCGACATAGATTAAATATTTTTACTGTAATTCTTCGTGCGTGTTAAGCGTTAATGACTTCGAGATGTTAATTTATTTTTACGGACTTTATTGTTTTCTCGTATTGACGTCCGTTCTCGTTTGATAGTGTGCATATTGACACTCAGTGTATTAGTGTGAGACTTGAGTTGCGAATGCGGTTTCGATTCGTCAGCCAGTATTTTATTTTATTTCCAATCTTGTCATACTTTCATTTTTATTCATAGTTAACGTAAGTAAGTAATCACTTTATAGTAGTGTGTTGGGACAGACAGTAAATAGAGAGATCTGTACTGGTAGCATTGTTTTCAAAGGAAAGAATTGCTTAAAATTGTAGTAAATTGTAGCGTGGACTGGTAATTTTATTAGCCATAACAAACCCATTTCTAACCTGAAAATCGGTTCAATAAGAATATTTTCAAGTGACTTTTCACTTTTTGATTAACTTCAGTGTTTGGCATTTCTTCTAAATGCATGATTAGTAAGTGTTTCCTGCATTTCGCAGTTTTGTTCCTTTAGAACGATCTAGCGTAAGATCCTCCCGGATCCTGTTGTTGTTGGTTCCTTCCGAACAGCTGTTTGGGGTGATGCACAGTTAGCATCGGGATTATCTTATCACTTAAGGGTGTCATGAATGACATATACATGGTGGAATTTTATTTCAATTGTGAATGATGCTGTTAACTTGTAGTGAACACCATGCTTTCCCATAATATTTCGCAACCTATCCAAAGCAACTGATAGTCAGTTTGGTTCGATTAAGGGTCCATTCGGCGGATGTTCCGTATCCGTGAAGGGTATTTGACTGGTGGATAACCTTAATTGAGAGAAAATCAGGCGTTCTACTTGTTGAAAGTCAGATTTTCCACGGATCGTGTGGATTAACTCTCAGTTCTCGTTTGGAATAATAGGTGCCCGTTTTTCAGGTCTTTCCTTTTTCAGTTTTTCAGTTTCGCTGTCCACTAACATATTAGCTTCTCCGAAGAAACTCTTCGGCATTGTAAGAAACAAATCGACGTTATGTAATGTGACTGTGTTTGAAACATTCAAAATCAATAATTTATAGTTTATTTATTTTTTTCGCAAGAATGCCTATTAAATTAATTATGTTATCGTGCTATTTCAGTTTAATAAAAGTTAGTAAGCACATTTTTGCTCCTCATTTCAAGTAGTTAGGCTTTCTTCTGAACCCCATCGTTTGGTTAAGATCGTGACCGAATTTATTCCCGCAACGACCCATGATTTAAGAGTTCTAAATTGTTCTACTGTAGCAGCCGTGGCCGACCAACGATGGAATGGTAAGTTCAAGGGTTCAATATATCGCCTCTGTTGTGTAGTGATTAGTATGATTAGCTGTTATTATTTTCATCGTCAAACCATCTTATTTTAACCCCTGTGGGTGGGGGCGGTAGAATAACACTTACGGAATCCTCTGCCTATAGTAAGAGGCGACTAAAAGGGCTCCACGGGCCCTTAACTTGGGAGCGTGGTTTGGAGATCATGGGGCCCTCAGCCTGGGTTCAATTTCCGGCTCTGCCACGAAATTTGAAAAGTGGTACGAAGGCTGGAACAGGGTCCACTCAGTCTCGAGAGGTCAACTGAGTGAGGGGGTACGATTCCCACCTCAGCCATCCTCGAAGTAATTTTACGTGGTTTCCCACTTCTCCCCCAGGCAAATGCTGGAATGTTACCTAACTTAAGGCCACGGCTGCTTCCTTCCCTCTTCCTTGTCTGTCTCTCCAATCTTCCCATCCCCGCAAAAGGCCCGTGTTCAGCATAGCAGGTGAGGTCTCCTGGTCCTCCACTCTGGTTGTACCCCCGACCTAAAGTCTCAACGCTCCATAACACTGCCCTAGACGTAGTAGAGATGGGACTCCTCGCTGGCTGGAGGGAAAATACAACCCTGGGCGTAAACAGATTTTTTTTGCTAGTGGCTTGACGTCGCACCGACACAGATAGGTCTTATCGCGACGATGGGGTAGGAATGTGAAGGAAGCGGCGTGGTATTAATTAAGGTACAGCCTGGTGTGAAAATAGGAAACCACGGAAAACCATCTTGAGTGCTGCCACTATCTCCTGGATGCAAGCTCAGAGCCGCGCGCTCCTGACCGCACGGCCAACTCGCCCGGTGTAAACAGATTAAGAAAGAAAGGAAATTATATAGAAATTATATAAATCTTACCTCGTATTAGTTGCAGGAGAACGATGAGTTCAATGGCAAAGCTGTGGGCATACTCACCCGCCCCTAGAAATATATGAACGTTTATGTGAAGATATCATGAATCATGCGATATTTTCCATACACTCCTGTCGGCAGTCACAGCCACTGGCTGATTGTCCTTCTTTGAAATACGGCGGCACTCCCAGAACTTAACACACACATATATATATGAAATGATTGCTGACAATCGTCCGATTCCATCGCTAAATTGTCAGCGTGCTAGCCTTTGGCCCATGAATCGCGGGTTCGATTCCCAGCCGGGTCAGGAATTTTCACCTGCATTGGTTAATTCTCATGGGTCGAGGCCTGGGTGTGTGTGCCGTCTTCAGCATTAGATTTCTTCATGGAGAGGGCCCCATTCTTCGAAGATCACACGCCATTACAATCAACGGTGTGGTTCTAATATTTTAACATGGTTTCTCTTCAGTAATTAACGCAACCATCTTAATTTCAGCATAAAAGTACTTACTAAATAAGGCAATAATCTGCTACAAATAAAGAAAAGTCCAATGCAACGTGCTTTTGCAAAGTCATGCACATGGTCATTTCAAAAGTTAACAATTCTGCCTGAAGATTCCAAATGGGCCAGAAAGTTAGTTGATGCTGTGAATATTCTGTATTTCCTTTTTACGTCCAAAATACCCTACTGGTGTCCATGATCGTTAAATCGTCAAGTCTCTGTGGCCTGTCACTGCGATTATCCGGTTCGAGTCCTGCTGGTGAAAAAATCATCATTAGAATGTTGGCTGTCAGGGTAGAAGAGGTGTTGATATACAATTTAAAATCACTGAATTGAGTGCCTAAAGCCTGGATTCAATTCGAAACCTCTCTGCTGTGTTCATATGGAGTGTAGGCATATCGCGCTATTGATGATGCTTCGTCGGTAGGATGGGGACTTCAAGCTGAACAGAGCTCTTGGTGTTATTCGACAGAGTAACCTATGTGCTGACACCGCATTTCACACTCCCTACCTTCTTATCATCTTCATAATCTCACAACCAGACGCGCAAATCGTCCATGTGCGTCCAATAAAAAAACCTGCGCCAGGTGAGCTGAATATGTCCTCGGACTCTCCTGGCACCAGCAACCATATGCTACAAAATAACATAAATGTCCGAAATAAAGCACAGTTTAAATGCTATTGGTCAATTAAAAATGTCATTATTTTTCCATTTGTTTGATTGTTTGTTGCAAGGTTGCCAACACTAATCGCAGCTGGGTGGTAAGGTTGACGAGCTTGCGTGCTTGACTGAACATAACAATGAAGTCATATTAATTTGTTTTGAGTGGTCAGTCTGTCACCACTGATATGTTTCTAGAGCAGTGGTACAAGTGGGAGATTCCCTGTCTGTTGTTTTCCTAGCCTTTTCTTAAGTGATCAGGGGCTGCCTGGCCAAGACGGTAAAGGCGTGCTCGGTTCGCCCGGAAGGACGTGGGTTCGAATCCCCGTCAGGAAGTCGTAAAATTTAAAAAACGAGATTTCCACTTCCGGAGATGCATATGGCCCTGAGGTTCACTCAGCCTACACAAAAAATGAGTACCAGATTAATTCCTGGGGGAAAAAGCGACCGGGCGTAGAGCTAAACACTCTACCCCATCACGTGCCAAGGTTAACAATGGTGGAAGCCTTTACCTTATACTCCTCCAAGGGCCTTCATGGCCTGTATGGAGGTGACTTTGCTTTCTTAAGTGATCGCAAAGAAATTGGAAATTTGATCAATGTAAGGAATTTCACAGGGTAGATCATGGGAGACTACTGATAAAAATAAGTGCAATTAGACTAGAAAGAAGAGTGACTGTGGCTATATTTCTAGAAAATAGATCACAGGGAATCAGAGTAGACGAAGCTTTATCTGTCTTTGTAATAATTAAAAGGGGAATTCCTCAAGACAGTATTATTGGAAACTTTATGTTTTCTTATATATGTCAATGATATGTGTAAAAAAGAGGAATCCGTGTTAAGGGTGTTTGCAGATGATGTACATTCGTTGTTTTCCTAGTCTTTTCTCAAGTAATTTCAAAGAACTTGGAAATTTATAGAATATTTCCATTGTTAAATTATTCAGATCTCAAACTCCTCTTCCTATAAACAAATATTGGCCCCCATTCGTCATCTTGAATCCCAACTTTATCTTCATATTGTGATCTTCCCTATTTCTAAAACACCACTCATTTTCTTTTTTCGTTTACTAATGACACGCCATTTCTCCACTGACAGTTCGAAACGTACCGCTTAGTCAAACAGCTCGTCCCCTTACTCCCAACATTTTTTTTGCTAGGGGCTTTACGTCGCGCCGACACAGATAGGTCTTATGGCGACGATGGGATAGGAAAGGCCTGGGAGTTGGAAGGAAGCGGCCGTGGCCTTAATTAAGGTACAGCCCCAGCATTTGCCTGGTGTGAAAATGGGAAATCACGGAAAACCATTTTCAGGGCTGCCGATAGTGGGATTCGAACCTACTATCTCCCGGATGCAAGCTCACAGCCGCGCGCCTCTACGCGTACGGCCAACTCGCCCGGTACTCCCAACTTTTCTCAGCCCAAAGTTTGCAACATTTTCGTAACACTACTTTTAAAACAAATCAGAAATCATCCACAACAAATCATGCTGCTTTTCCTTGGGGCTTTTCCAGTTCTCGAATCAAGTAGTCCTGTTGAGGGTCCCTTATAGTAGAATCATACTCTAACTGTGACTTATATGGCCTCTCCATTACTGCCGTCCGGTTTTTCAATATTCTCTGCTATATCGAAAGTTAAGTTCATGTTAAATTGTGTTTCTTTCTTTCTGTCAAAACACTCCATTAAACAACTGGTCCGGGCGAACCGACTCAATGATATCACTGCTTTTTACTTAATTACGTGTGCCCTTCGGACGGCCCTTATGCAGGTCTGTGTAGTTGTCGCTTATTGGCAACCTGCGCCACTCTGAGGATACCTACTGTATAAATTCTAATGCTGAAGACAGCTCACTAACCTAGCCTCCAAGTCATCGGAACTTACCCAGGAAGGTTAAAATCCCCGACCCGACCGGGAATCGAACCCGGGACTTGTTCGAATGACGCAGTGGAAGCGCAGTGTCTCTTCAGTTGCACCTCTGACTATTTAGACCAGACCTGTGAAGGTCACTGCCGACTACGAGAGTGTTGCTACAGTCACAGCCAACGGCTGTCAATGACTTACTTTGCCTAGTTCAGTGTGGTGTAAGCACAGATATTTAAATTGCTGTTTTTTTAACTTCAGACCAACTCAGAGAAATCTTATGACGACAATGTGATAGGTATTACAAGGATGAGGAAGGCAGCGACCGTGGCATTCACAGGCCAGCATTTACCTGATGTGAAAAAAAAAAATCTTCAGTCCAGTCACCCAGGTACTTACATTTCTCCATTCCCTCTTCTAGTGTCACTTCTCTGTTTTCCTCTTTCATGTTCTTGAAGTACACGGTTTTCTCCAGTAACACTAGG
The DNA here is from genome assembly GCF_040414725.1 of Anabrus simplex. Lineage (NCBI taxonomy): Eukaryota > Metazoa > Arthropoda > Insecta > Orthoptera > Tettigoniidae > Anabrus > Anabrus simplex. Next base: position 42,449,756 of record NC_090265.1, read on the forward strand.
CAGCGCCAGTCGTTTGAGGCAGTTGACCTGGAACGCCGCTATTTCCAGATCTTCAGCAATCAGTGCCATGTCGTCTGCAAAATCTGGACAATCTACTATCAGTCCTTCCCATTTGTGACCCAGGTAGAAACACTCTGGAAACCAACGTTGACCAGTTCTAATTGCACAAGATCTATTTATTAATCCATTGCGACGGTGTCCACCATTTATTTTTAAGGCCTTGTGAGAAACCAGTCAGGCTGCCTCCAGCCGCATGTGACGTCACCGAGTTAGGGCCCCGCCCGCTTATCTCTGCAGTACCAGTCAGGGACGAGTCAAGCGCACAAGGCTAGTCCCCTCTGCTACCATTCCGTGATCCCACTTCGGGCCTCTCTGGTGGCGCGAGAAAGAACGAGGAAGTGAACCCAGAGCTTTCGGGTTCCAGAGGACTCCGGAGGCTTCTACTCTCGCGAAGAGTCTGGGAGAGTCGGCCTCCCTATATAAGGCAGGCCGGACGAGCTTCAGTGGTTCAGGATGGGTTGAGGTCCGCCAACGACTGAGACTGTTCAGTTCTGCTAGTGATTCAGTGGAGTGTACTACTGTGGAGCACTGGATCAGTCAGTGAACAGTGCAGCTGAGCGACAAAGAACCGTGAACGAAGACCAGCGTGAGCGTACGGACTGTGTACCACATACAGAATTGTAAGACCGTATTACGCCTGCGCAAGGTGTGAACTGTGCGATGTAATTGTGAATTGCTCTACGGTCTAAGTGACAGTTAAAGGAGAGCTGTAGTGTGATTGTACCAATTTGTAAGTGTCAGAGTGAATAAATAGCGTGAGTCAAGTAGAGACACCAGAGAGACATCGCGAACTGGTATAATTTTGTGCCTGTATAGTTGTATAACAAATCGATTAGTTATTCAATAAATCTTACAGCAAACGCTAACAATTATGCGTTTATTGCTTTACCCGCCTCCACGTTAAATCAATCAATCAATCAATCAATCAATCAATCAATCAATCAATCAATCAATCAATCAATCAATCAATCAATCAATCAATCAATCAATCAATCAATCAATCAATCAATCAATTGTATTTAGGGCAGTCGCCCAGGTGGTAGATTCCCTGTTTGTTGTTTACCTAGTCTTTTCTTAAATAATTTAAAAAACGTTGGAAAAATTATTGAACATCTCCCTTGGTACAGTATTCCAACCCCTACCTCCTCTTTCTATAAACGAACATTTGTTCCAGTTTGTCCTCTTGAATTCCAAATTTATCTTCATATAGTAATCTTTCCTACTTTAAAAAAACCTCTAAAGCTTATTCGTCTACTAATGTCATTCCACACCATCTCTTCACTGACATCTCGGAACATACCACTTAGTCGAGCAGCTCGTCTCCTTTCTCTCAAGTCTTACCAGCCCAAACTTTGCAATATTTTAGTTGCACCGAAGTTTCTCTGTACTTGTTTACATTTGAACGAACATATTGTTACATATTTTTACACTATATGTACCTTTGTTTTTTATTACGCGACTCTAAATAAAAGCATTTTTTCTTGGTTCGTGAAGGTCAGTAATTGATTACCAATTTCTCATGAAGAGAAATATTGCAATGTTTGTTAAGTTATGTATTTATGTATGATCAATATCAGTACAGTCTTTAAACGTGTGCGTTTATACAGGAATTTTCCTCTCCCTATCCCTCTTTCAAAAAGAATAGGAAAATTGTATTTAAATTTTATGCATTCATAATTACTTTAGAATGAAATAATTTACTGTATGCAATAACGATGTTTTATTCCACCAAAGCTTCTCTGTACCTTCATCATGTGAAATCTATTTAAAATGTGAACGAGTGTACTGTTTTTTACAGTACCTGGTTGACCGAGCTTCGAGTTTTCTTGGCCGCCACGTTCTCCAGACTTAAACATCTTGGACCTTTAGCTTTGGGGACACGTGAAGTCTGTCATGTATTTCACTGTTCTTAATGATGAACCAACTCTCCGTGCGCGCATTTTCGCAGCCTGTCAGACAGCACGCACTACATCAGGTAATTTTGGTAATGTGCGTTACTCAGTGAGAAGATGAGTGGTATTCGGACAGGGGGTGAATGCTTTGAACATTTCATGCGATACGTGAATACAGTGTTTCAACTGGCATTAGAAATGTATTCAGTGTAACAGTATAGGAAGTGTCGGACTGCTCTGACGTTATTAAAAGTCGGATAAATGTATAATTATGTATTTACAGACCCTTGTTGTGCTACCGTTTTATTCTTCTCTCAGTGTGAGGAACCGATTTCTGAAGTTTTGTTGTTGATTTTTGATACATCTTTTAGACAAAAGAAAATTGCAGATGGCATGAAGATTTCGATCCAAGGAACTAGGACGTTTTTAAATTTAAATTTTGTTTTTGACGTTCGCCCTGTCTGGAAGGTGTGATTCTCGATCCAAGGAACTAGGAATTTTTTAAATTTAAATTTTGTTTTTGACGTTCGCCCTGTCTGGAAGGTGTGATTCTAACACTTAGCCCCAAGGAGCCTATCATGGCGAGTTTCCCTACTAGACGGCAGGTCACATGAAGGGATATCGTGATGATTGAGGATGATTTCGACAGAACCAACAGGCTGAATGGTTTACAAGTTGAGGTTGGCCTCGATAAAAACTGAACTATGTGGCTGTATATTTTGTTATAAAAACTCAAAAGGAAAGGACTGAAGTTGGGAGGGGTACATGCAATTTTGTGAACGTTTGGCATAAATTTTCTTGCTATTGTGATTATTTTCCTCAAACCAATATTAAGTGATGCAGATCTGCAACTTCGCCGGGATCTGATAGACAGATGGGCGACTCAATAGCATTAATTCTGTGTAAATGACTTTGGTAGCATACATGGCCGAGCTCATACTAATAAATGAAGTGATGTGTTTTCGGTTGACGTGGGCTGATAGGTTGGATGCTTGCGTAGTATTTACCTTTCGTACTTTGGGAAATAGTCCACTTATTTGTCCACTCCTCTTATGTCATTTGCCGTTGTTCAGTGGTGTAACCTTTTGATGACTACCAATAAATAATTTCTTGAATATCATAAAATATATGATAAATAAAAATATATAAAACTTAATAAAAATTGATCGAAATGTCCGTAGTACGGGCGCCAGAGTTCACCAGAATGAATCCCTCGAATTTCGGTAGAACATGATAAACTTTATATCCCAGGGCGTGTACATAATGCTGCGTACTGGTACATCTGCTGCAGGCCTTACCTAACCTCCTGAAAATGACTAAATAGGTAGGAACTGCACCTAGGTTCATCAATAACTCCACTGATTCTAAAATAGTTAACTATATTCTTAACAAAATCCGTGCATGAGCACCTCATCAACACACAACATTATACATATAGTACACATATAAAATATTGCAGGAAGACTCCATATTTACAACAACAACAATGAAAACAGTGGGAAAACGAAAGCGAGAACTAAACTACCATTTGTAGATAGTCCGATGAACAATGTACATATATGTAGATAAATACCCTTCACTCTCTCTGTATCAATACTACTTGCCAATTCTAATAATCAGCACTTCTAACATCACACAGATACTGTACCTTGTAATACTGTGTTCATATATTTTAACACTTGTTGTAAAGATATATACATTTGAGCAACACACGCCTGTCGATCCTCAACATAAATTATGGAAAGTCTGAGATAGCTTTCACCAACATATAATTCCAGGCCACCACAAGTGCTACAATACTTAATGCGCAAGCACTCCACAATCCGTCGATCAGACACTTTCCACGAACATAACAAGACTACGCTCCACGAACGTTTTAAGTCCAGTCCATTGCAGCCGTGTCACTCCAGTACCGTGTATCAGCACCACTTCCTTCCCGTACAGTGCGTCCGCACTACTTCCTTCTCGTACAGTGTGTCAGTACTCCTTCTTGTCTGTACCGAGTGAGGTTCCCGCCGTTTGATCAACCTTTATAGGCATCAGCATTCCCCTTCCTCTCACATAATACGTCTGGATTGGTCCTTGCCAGCCAATCATGAGTGATCCACCGGTCAGGGTTGCCCGGAACTTCTTCATGCTCCCAAGACATAAACAAACACTGGGGTATATCACATGACTCATAGAACTTTCCTAGTACAGTAACATAAACAAACACATCTCATCAGACACTGGGATGGCCGCATGAGTCATACGAATTACCAGAGTCCAAGATAGCAATGTTTTCCCACTCATGCAAAACAAGTTACTCATACTACATATCGTCGCTGCCGGGACAAAACCTCCTATGTGAAATAATTTTAGCTTAGAACTTTGGCTGGTAACGTTCTGTCATCTAAGGTGCAATATCGTGTGCTTGTTGTCAAGGCACTCTCGCTCTTCACAACGTATGTGCTGCGGGTCAGTATATCTCCAAAATATATTATCACATAGGAGGTTTTGTCCCGGCAACGACGATATATGGTTACCTTCCAGCTTACAAAGATTAATGACAAAATATACAAATGAAATACTGATAATAATAATAATAATAATAATAATAATAATAATAATAATAATAAATCGAATACTGACAATGATATCTCTAACTTCTACATACAGTGCGAGGGTGTGATATGTGTGCTATCACAGTGGAAGTATGTATACAGCTATTGTATTCCTTGAAACAGGTTTTACAATATTCCTTCCCTTGCTAACTCAACCACCATTTAATTATTTGAAGAACTTGAGGTTAGGATGTGGGTGTCTAACCAACATACTTGTTTTTACAATTGGTTTTTACGTCAAACCGACACAGATAGGTCTTATGGGATAGGAAAGGGCTAGAATTTGGAAGGAAGCGGTCGAAGCCCTAATTAACGTACAGACCCAGCATGTTCCTTGTGTGAAAATGGAAAACCTTGAAAAACCATCTTCAAGGCAGCCGACAGTGGGGTTCGAACCTACTATTACTCAAATGCAAGCTCACAGCTCCTCGGTGCCTAACCAAATAGACTACGAAACTGGTAACAAACTCAAGTACCCGTCAGGGGTTCGCCATTACGAAAATGGCACGAGTAATATTTTCACTAATGAGTGTGAATATATCGTGCGTCCTAGTGTGCAGTTTCTGGTATTTCAGGCCAAGAAGGACTTAGATGTGTTGATGTGACCCCGGCACGACCCCACGTGTAGCAAGTATGTAAAGTGCTAGAAAGTGTAGGAATTAAGTTCTTCTGACCTAACGCGTGACCTCTGTACAGGGGTCACCTGTTCAAATCTCTTCATAATTACGTATTCTGTGAGGATGAGGGAAATGAGCACATTGACCTGTGTTTATGTTACAGAATGATATAAGCTGCAGAGGAGAACATTACTCCTTCTCCACCTGGGGACATTCGCCTCGAAAATGGACGTTGTTGTAGACATAGGACGGTATTCATCCTTTCACTTCCGAGGAATTTGAAGGCAAACTTACGTTTTTAATTATAGTAGTTGCATTTGCGGATCAGTGGATCACAAGATTGCCGCTTCAAACCCGCCAGATGTAGTCAATTTTTGGAGGGAGGAAAACAGGCGTTCAGTTTAATCTTGCCATGTAAAAGATCTCTGGTGGCACATTTGTAGTTTCCCCGACAAAACTGAGCCGTAGAAAGGCCAACACAGTTCCAGGTTTTCAGCGATCTGGTAGAGTAAAATGGGACGTCAAATTGACACGCAGGCAAACTAAAATGCTTAAAATTAAAATGTCTGCCACATCTTAGCTGATCTCATTCTATTATTATTATTATTATTATTATTATTATTATTATTATTATTATTATTATTATTATTATTATTTCGACGTTACGCCCATTCAAAGAGTGCGTTTGAACTTGTCGTTGGTGTGATGGTTTTCGCTTTTTTATCCTCCCAAAAATCTCTTCATGAATGCACTGTGTTGCATCTTGCGTTCTGTAGACCGCTTCCTACCAGTTTTCTTCTTAGATTTCTTCACGATTTTGGCTACCATTGTGATAAAATATCCACGATCATCTATGAAGTCGTCCGTTATATTCATTTCTAGGAGGTCGGCGTTAGTTTCTTCTAGCCAGTTTATTTTGACCTTCTTTGAGTTGATTATTTTAAATAATCTGTTGGTGGGTCTATTTCTGGCCATTCTATAGATATGGCCATGGAATTTCAGGCGTCTCTTGCTCCGCTGTTTTCCTCTTAATTCACATACAATAAATTTTTGGGAGAATTTTCCTTTCTTGTTTTTCAATTTCTATAATTTTAGAGTGACCTCCAAGGGATATGGTTTCTGAGGTGTATGAAGCTTCCGGCAAACCAATTGTCTTGCAATATCGTAATTTTGCATGACCCAATATGACTCTCTTGTTGTAGTAATTCCACGTTAGTCTGTACGCCTTATGGAGTTTAATGGACCGAGCTCGATAGTTGCAGTCGCTTAAGTGCGGCCAGTATCTAGCATTTGGGAGATAGTAGGTTCGAACGCTACTATCGGCAGCCCTGAAGATGGTTTTCCGTGGTTTCCCACTTTCACACCAGGCAAATGCTGGGGCTGTTGATATTATTATGTAATCAGTTTACCGCCCAGGGTTGGCTTTCCCCTCGGATTCAGCGACGGATCCCACCTCTACGTCCTCAAGGGCAATGTCCTTGAGTGTAAGATTTTCCATCGGGGATACAACTGGGAAGAAGGACCAGAACTCTCCCAGGTGGCCTCACCTGTTATACTGAGCAGGGGCCTTGTGAGGGATAGGAAATTTGGAAGGGATAGACAAGGAAGAAGGAAAGAAGTGGCCATGGCCATAAGTTAGGTACCATCCCGGCATTTGCTTGGAGGAGAAGTGGGAAACCACGGAAAACCACTTTCAGGATGGCTGAAGTAGTAATTGAACCCCTCTCTACTCATTTGACCTCCCGAGGCTGAGTGGACCCCATTCCAGCCCTCGTACCCCTCTTCAAATTTCGTGCCAGAGCCGGGAATCGAACGTGAACCTCCGGGAATGACAGCTGATGACACTACCACTACACCACAGAGGATGGCATTATTATTGTTTCTTCTTCTTTTCGTTTTGGCCATCTGAGGATCACGTTAAATCGTATCAGCTTCGTTTCTTCTTTTCTTTTTCCTTGTCCAATATTCTTTCATTCCCATACTTTGCAACTTTCTTCGCTTTTCTGTCCATGATGATTTTGTTCTAGACCTAGTTCTGTCCTGAAAATCTGTGCAAGTCTGAGTGATTTAAAATTCACTCTTTTGTATATTTCTGGTTCCCATATTCCACTTTCTTCTAGATTCCTTCGTACCTCTTGAATACAGCGTACTTTGGTTCTCTTGTTCACAAGAAAATGTGTTATTTGCAGTGTTAACCTCCCATGGTCCATTCTCAGGATGTGTCAGAAGAAAATGCTCCTTCTTTCCGTATGACGTCCCAGATTTTCTCTATTTTGGTATTCAGTTCTTGGTTCGTTCGTCTTCTAAATTGACCGTCCTATGTTCTTCGCTGTTCCAATATCTTCCTGAGAATCTTTCTTTCCACATTATTATTATTATTATTATTATTATTATTATTATTATTATTATTATTATTATTATTTGTGTTAGTCTATATTGGTCATGATTTTAGGTTGTTATTTGTTTGTGTATATAAATTTGTCATTTAGATGAAAGGTGAAGGATTGATGATGATGACGATGCTTGTTGTTTAAAGGGGCCTAACATCGAGATCATCGGCCCCAAAAGGTGAAGGATTATTATATAAGGATCATTAATAGAGTGACCTGCATGGTCTAGTAAATTTGGAAGGCAGACCTTGTGTCTTAGGTGAGCTAGTTAGATAACTGCATGAGCATGCGTTAGATATATAAATTTCATAGTGGTTGTCAGCGTTGTAAGCATTAAGATCATCATAACAGCTCCTTCAAACACTCTCTCAGACATTGAGCGGGATTCGAACGGTAGACTATTCAATTCAGAGAAATAAGGCCCAGGCGAGATATATAAGTTTAATCAGCCCTTAGATGCTGAGGCAAGATAAGCCCTAATCTGTGTAGATACGCCAGAATAAGCGTGTAATATGAGATGTTAAATGGCCTGTATTGAGCTTCGTAGATGAGCAGTATTGCGTGCAGATATACGCACAGAAATGAGATTAAGAGTTAAGAGTTTGCTATTGATAATGTTATGAATGGGCCAGGTAATTTAGTCTGTTATTTGTGGACATATAATGAGTGAAAGAATTCTCGCAATAGCACGAACCGCTAGGCCGTCAGCTGTGTGGGCCCATAAATAAATTGGCTCTTGTGTGGAAATTCATGATGGCCGCCGTCCCTCTCTGCCTATGTCTGGTGTTGTGTCGTGGGGGTGAGCTTGATGACGTCATTTGTTTGGGTTTGCAGTCCCTTCGCCGAGAGGAAGGTCAACGCCACTGTAGGCACATTTTTAACAAGGCCGTCTGCACTTTGAAAGCTGCAAAGAAAGACATATTTCATTATGTAATTTTATTCACAGGAATTTGGCGATACCTGAACTCCTCCGTGCATTGTCACTATATTGTAATTGCATTTATATTTGTTTTGAGATATTGAATGAATTCAAGATGGGTCGTAGGTTCATGTCCCAGATAGTAAGCGGCGAGATTTGCGTGCGTAGTTTTAAGTACTTGTCTCATAGGTTAAGTTGTCCTGTAGTGTAAGGTAAATATCCCCAGATCCAGGAAAGTTTTTAGATTAAATCAAGCGAAGTTATTCATCTCTAACTCTACCTCAATGTTTGTTTTTAAGCGAAACATCGTTAGGCGTAGAATCTGTCTACACCGTGAAATAGCAGTACGAGAGATCACTCAGCAAACCACGACAATGAAAGGTAAATAGGAAGTCCCCTGCTGGAAATCTGACGGTAATTGAAGATGCCACATTTTGGTAGTATAATTTGTAAATTTTTCATGTAAATTTATTGGATTCATTAACCATTCAAGATGTTAGTTGCATTTCACATCCCTTTTTCTCTTGAATACATTTTTTATTTAATTATGATATATTGGTTTGCAACTCACAACACGACAGATAATTTTAAAGGTATTATAACCTCAAAATATCCTACTCCTCTTCAACTTGTCGACGCCCTTATTTAACCCGCCGTACTCGCCGGCTGAGTAGTCTGGAGCTGTAGAAGAGGAAGTCAGGAATTAAGGTAATCTATGTGCCAAGGTTTATGAACCAGATAGGTGAGTATTTTACGAAACTATATCACTTCCAATCCGTTCTCAGCATTTGCTTGAAAGGGACTGGAGGGTACAGGGCACAATAGATACATAAAATTATCTGCGAAACTTAAGGTTTGCCACCTTCAAAAGGCTGGAATTCCCTTCAGAATTAATTGTTCTTAATCCCGCCAAAGGGGGCAGGTAGACCGACGGTAGAGACATCAAATGGTTAAAGGTCCAGGTATCTTGAGTTGCTTTAGTTCAACATTAGCACAGGTGGTCTTCTAGAAGGCGCGCAGTTCAACGGGACGGAGAAGGTTAACCCGGTACAACAACAATAATAATAATATTTGTTTCATACTTCAACGGACGACATTTTGAAGAAAAGTATCACATATCCGCCAGTTGCTTGGAAGTGATCGGGTTGCTCTTCGGTGCGCCAGGCTCTGTCACAAAATTTTCAGTTAATTTACTTCCTTCGTTTTGGTATTCCTGCTTCGTTTTAAAAAGGAAATTTGTTTAGATGTTTTATATAATTCATTGTCAATAGTAAATCACCATTTATTCCTCGTCGGGGATTGCTGTACAAGAGGACAATTTCAAAATAAAAAAATATGTAAGCTCAGTTTATCCTAAGATAAACAGTGTGAACATTGGAATGGTATTAAGTAAATTACTATTGTTTGATTCTGCCCCTGGTTCTAGGTCAGCAATCCCTTTTGGATTTTCTCCCTGTAATCTGCCTTGGTGCTACGGCAGTCATAAAGTACATATCTCCAGCAACACTGCAGAATATGCCAGATAGCTACCAACAGAAATATTGCCATATAGGCTAAAAAATTATACTACATATAATGAAGAACGTGAAGCTTAATTGAATATGCAAATGTATTACAACTGGTTTATTTTATAACGCTGACTGGAACTACCTCTTTTACGTTCCGGAACTCATTAGAATATTTTAGCAATACAAGTTTGGGGACGTAAATTTCTTGATATATGTATGAAGTAGACATCAGGGGAATGGCGAGATGTTTACACTTTTTAACGCTAAAGTGTCATAGCTGGTCGTTTTGTACTGTCATCGTCTCGAAGACAGTCAGGCAGTTACTGTGAATATTGTGAGGAGTACAACTGACAATGAATCTGCTATGTATTTAGGACTGGCTTAAAAGACTTAAGTGGACTTGTTAGGTACACAGATGTAGAATAATTAGAATTTTTGGCTCTCATTCTATTACAGTGTATAGATTAACTTCTTTCATCTAATCCTGGACAGGTGGCGCTCGTTCATGCAACGTGAGAGGTTGCGTGGGGCACTTTCGGACCACAATGATTGAACTTGCTGTAATAACAAAATTACTCATTTTTATGTATCATATATTTATGTATTAGGTTTATCAACTCAATGGAATGACATTTTATCAAAACTATATTTATATACACTGCCGGCCAAAAGTTTCCGGACAAGCATTAAACTGTTAAAGAATGGACAGAGATTAAAAGAAAACAACACAGCTATGCAAGGAATTAGCAAATATATATTCTAAAACTAATATTCTATAGTACAACCACGCTTTTACGTTACATCTGAGCAAGAAATAGACAATAAGTACACACTTACTCCCACATACCACCAGGTTACATCAAACTCTCTTCTTATCAAAGAAACCCCGCTTTGCTGCAAGTACACTTTTAACTATTCTCGGCATTCTCAGAACAAGATGTTCTAACACTGATGCAGGTATACTTGTCCAGGCATTCTGAAGGATTTCCCACAGCTTTTCCGATGAAGAACGACACTCTTTTCGGACTTGCCGATCCAACTCTTCCCACAGAAGCTGAACTGGATTTAAGTCTGGGAGATTGTGCAGAAGAGGTGTGCATTTCATTAAAAACAATTCCGCAGAGTTTTGTTTGTTTTTAAGATAATTCATGCAATAGACAGACGTGTACCTGGGGGTCATTGTTTTGTTGGAGGACAGACAGAAGAGTATAACCAGATAGGATGGAATGGTAGCCGTTTTTGTCGAGTGTTCCTTGAATTCGGTGCAGTCTAGTAACTCCACTGAACGTGAAACAACCCCAAACCATCACAGAGCCTCTCCATGTTTCACTGTAGGTGTTATACAGTGGCATGCATTTTTTCCGGTGTTAAACGTCAAATATGAACTCATCACCGTTGACCGAAAACCTTCGAAACATTGTTACTGTAATATATTCTGTCATTAAACGTATTCGTGGCTGGTACATATATTTTGTCCGGAAACTTTTGGCTGCCTGTGTACATCCGATCAGAGCATATGAATGTTATAAAAGCATGCACAGGAATAATCCCTATCAAACACCATATCTTGCTGAATTCAGCTGACTATATTATGTTATTCCTGCAGTATTTCCCTGGGTGGTGGGGAGGGACTAATAGAAATTATTATCCTCTTCATGAAAATCCATATCGTGATAAGTTATTCGTTTGCAAGTATAATTTCCTCTGACTCGTTCTTTTTCCAGGCTCGTACACTTTACATTGAGTTGAAACATTTTATCATTCATGAAAAAATCCTCCAGACTTCTTCAGGCGATGATGCGCTTCTTGCTACAAGTTTCACTCCCGGTAAATGAGTCAGAATCTTATGGGTTCGAGTATGTGAGCATTTAGGAGGACGAATTTTTGTCCCTTTTCTAACACCACCCTTTCCTGGTAGGTTCAAAACCGTTGAGAAAGAGGTAAATCATCACTAATATTTACTACTACTTTTTTAGCGCTCTGTCCCGTATCACTGTTAGCGTCTACCACTTCTATTTCATCGTCATTCTCACTAAAACTTCTCCCTCTTCCGCAGTCTGTAAAAGAGATAACGCCCTTGCCTCATACACTTCATAACTCATTTTGGTGATAACGGATTGAATGAATACATTCCTAACATGATTACACAAGTATCTCAATGGGTACACTCAACACTGCTGCTGGTGTACTTCCAATGAACGAGACTGCTGGCGCGGTGTCTAACCAGACACTTCATTGCACCTCTTGACAGTAATTCCTCTTTCTAAGAATGAACAACCTTCTCTACAACGCCACTAACTTCAGACAAAATGCAAGGAATGTGGGGAGAGCTAGGTGACAGCCAAGGCCTCTAAGTTGAAAAGTAAACATGATATAGGCTTTTAGGCTTTTGGCGTGTCAGGAAAATAAGGTGAAATTCTTTACGTTTCGCAGAAATGCTTGCTCTGCGTCTTCAGAAGTAAATCTCTACTGTTCACGAGAAAGGCTTCTCAAACAATGAGGTTTGAATTTAGACGTTATAATAGAAGTGGAAATGGTACGTTCATTCGTCACCAGATGGCTCCTCGGACGCGGTACAGCGCTAGCGTTCGAAGCGGAAGCTGACGAAACCATTACAATCAGCCTGAGAGGGAATCACATTACATAACATGTGTGCACACATATGAAAGTATGATATTGACACAAGCATGGAATGAAACACCTGACGTACGAATTTGGAAAACACCGAAACGAAATAACTATAGTGAAACGACAGTGAAGGGAACTACCTACGTAAATCCTTAATGGCTGGCAACCAGGTATTACTTAATTGATAGACAGTGTCCCTGTTGAAATTGTTAGGATTTCTACGTATTTCCACAGCTTCCCGTATAATCCTGGGCCTCTAGTATCCAGTGCGGGTAAGAGCTCGAACATCTTGGAACACGACATCATGACCCAACGATAGGGCGTGCTAAGCTATTGCTGATTTGTCTGGCTGGTTGAGACGAATATTTTGTTCATGTTCTTTGATACGAGTACTAATGGACCGGCATGTTTGGCCAATATATCCCTTGCAGCAAGTACAGGGAATTTCGTATACCCCAGGATGTAAAACCGGGGACAATTTGTCCTTAGTTTTACCAGGGCCGTGAAAGCATCAGTGGCAACACTTAAAAATAAACGCAATCAAACAAAATAAATTTGCGCCAGGTCACAGAAAACACCGCGCCACCACTCCCGAGTTAAGCTTTCATTTCTTCTTCTTCTTCTCCTTCTTCTTGATACTACCTCTCTCCGGTACTGCCTATATTTGACTATTGTGACACTGTGTTGACTGTAATAACCTACAACAGTAACAAGAAAGTGCACCGAGCCTGAATACCTGCGTAAGATATATCTTTAATCTGCTCATAAATATCACCTTTTTATAAGGAGCTGTCGTGGTTTCGAGTGCACCAGTGCCATGAACTTCACATGTTATCACTTCTACACAAAATACTTGCCACTAATACTCCCAACAAGTCCCATCATGGCCATAATACAAGATATTGGTCCTCTCTCACCATACTCGTAAACCGCACTGCTGTTTACAACCGCACCTTCTTAATCTCTGCGTCCAGGTCATGAAATTCTGTGCCTGAAAACGTTTTCTGTCATCACATTAACGTGGCTCGCCATGAACACTTGCTGAGTAGATCCCGCTGACTGAATGGATAATTGTTGAAGGATTTATGAAAGGATGAATACTTTTTTCTAGTTGCTTTACGTCGCTCCGACACAGATAGGTCTTATGGCGACGATGGGAAAGGCCTACGAATGGGACGGAAGTGGCCGTGGCCTTAATAAGGTACAGTCCCAGCATTTTCCTGGTGTGAAAATGGGAAACCACGGAAAACCATCTTCAGGACTGCCGACAGTGTGGTTCGAACCCACTATCTCCCGGATGCAAGCTCCTAACCGCACGGTGAACTCGCCCGATAACTGATGAATGAGATGAATAATAATTTAATAATTTCGTGTGGCTATTTCTAGCCGAGTGCAGCCCGTGTAAGGCAGACCCTCCGATGAAGGTGGGCGGCATCTGCCATGTGTAGGTAACTGCGTGTTATTGTGGCGGAGGATAGTGTTATGTGTGGTGTGTGAGTTGCAGAGATGTTGGGGACAGCACGAACACCCAGCTCCCGGGCCATTGGAATTAACCAATGAAGGTTAAAATTCCCGACCCGGCCGGGAATCGAACCCGGGAACCTCTGAACCGAAGGCCAGTACGTTGACCATTCAGCCAACGAGTCGGACAATGAGATGAATGAAAGAATGAATTACTGGAGTTACGTCATTTCAGTGTGCATTAGTCATCTTGTAACTAATAGATTAGTATTAGATTAAAAATTAAAAATTATTATTATTATTATTATTATTATTATTATTATTATTATTATTATTATTATTATTATTATTAATACTGTTATTCTTACTAATACCTAAGCCTGTCTTCGAGAATCGAAATTACTATCTATAAAAAATTGGAAATTCTAAATGCACTATTAATATATCTTCTGAATAAAAGTTACGCTTTCCATGTTTTATACAGTGTTCGAATGGAATCAAAACAGATATTGTAGTATTTTAGTGCAGTTGTAGCTCGGAGTTGTGAATGGATCTACGTACTCTTGAGGAACCTACGTACAACTGTCCAAAACGAATCACCATCAAGAGCGTCAGATGCTCTCACTCCATATGAGCACTGTGGAGAGGTTTATAATTTAATCCACGATTTTGGCACGCATTCTAGTGATTAGAGATTCTATAACACCACCTTACCTCCCCTACCCTGCCGCCCAACATGCTGATGGTAAAGCATGTTCAACGAACGGGACTCGAGCCGGCTAACCACGCAGTCAGATCTTATATACTTGACGCGTTAAACGACCTCCACCACTAGGTGGGCTTCTCAATCTCGTGCTAATCGATAGAGACAAACCTCAGAATGAAAAATAAAAATAAAAAAATAAAAAAAGGATCCATTTATTTCAAATATGATGGTTGTCATTGCATTGATTTTGTAAGCCATTACTGGTACCTGCTCCTCTCTCTCAAATATATCTGAGGAAGGCAACAGAAGCAAAGATGTACGCAGTTCGATATCATGCCGACAGATATAGCTGTGTAGCTACGTCACTATGGCATATATGCGACGACTTCTCTGATAGAAACATATTTTTCTTTAAAAAAGTACCAAGAGGTTCGTTGTATCTTCCTTCTAAAGAAGACATAATCTACAGAGTGATCCACTGTTATTCACAATTATTCTGTCATTAACAATGTTACGTGGTTGCTTTCAATTCTATTATGTACTATGGTCCTTGCCATTTCATATTTCAATGTAGGCATCAGCATTAGCAGCACACCGTTGCAGTTGGGGCCCAATGTTCCTGACAGACCGTTGCAACATGCTACAAACTTTTGTTTATCCCATTGTTTCAACCTGGGCCGGAGTGGACAATCTGCACTTTATGCACGATGGGGCACATCCCCATTTTGGAGAATGGCTTGACAATGCTTTTCCGGGCCGCGTTATTGGAGGTCGCGGAAATGTTGAGTCGCCAGCGAGAAGTCCAGACTTGACCCCATTGGATTCCCCCTCTGGGGGTATTTGAAAGAGAAGGTGTATGTCAGAAAACCACGTGACTTGGACACTTTGGAAGCAGTCATAAGGGAAGAGTGTGCGCGGGTACCAAACGACATCTATCTATCTATCTATCTATCTATCTATCTATCTATCTATCTATCTATCTATCTATCTATCTATCTATCTATCTATCTATCTCTCTATCTATCTATCTATCTATCTATCTTCTACCACTTTTCTTGACACCCTGGTGAGGTCGCGAGTGTAAATTGTGACGCACATGTAGAGTTGTCCCTGTTTTATTGCTGGATGCCCTTTCTGACGTATCCTGTATGGAGGGATGTATTGACTGTTGCGTATTTCTGTGGTGGTTGATAATATGTTGTGTGTTTATGAAGTGTTCTGGGACAAATACAAATACCCATCCCCGACTGCGAGAAATTTACCAGACGAAATTAAAACCCTTTCCCAGGCAGGAATAGAACCCGGGACCTAGAAGCTGACTATTGAGGCAAGAACCCGGCCTCAAGCTATTATTCGTTGTCACACAGAAAACTCTCGATTATCCGGGTGCGGATTATCCGGTTTGCCGGTTATCCGTGCATCCCCGAAGTTTATTGTATTGCTTTTTTAAATTTCCTTTATTTTTGTCACGGCATTTTGAATACGCGTGAACTGCGCACTTGAAATTCGAGTGCGCTCTCGACTGCAAGTGTGCTTTGTTCGAGAACTAAACAATGCACCGTATAGCAGTTCTTTGTTGGTGTTCTGTGACAGCAGTCATGGCTACAAAGCGAAGGAAAGTCGTTTTAGCTTTAAAACCAAAGCTTGAATTAACAAAAAAGTTCGGGAAAGAATAATCAGTACAGAAATTTGCGAATCATTATGGGATTGGGGCTTTGTATACTTTGTACCGGTACCTCAAGTATTTTTACCAACAATAGACGTAAGTACCTTTTTATTGCCTTTCCTTTTTATACAAATGGTTATTGAATGTGTTAGTTGTTTGACATTATTGCAAACAGTAGGCGGTTGTATGTCCTGTATTATTAAAAGTTTCCTTGAACATTAAAATGCATAAAATCGTATTATCCGTGTTTTCCGTTATCCGTGCACGGATAATCGCGAGTTTGCTGTAGTTAAATTCTAACTGCTTTAAATTACAGCTCTGTCTGCTGGCATATAGTTTTTGAATTTGATGGCGCTCCTTTCCCTGTTTATATTCCCGCCCTGAGGTATCACATGAGTGTAAATACAGGTGTATCAAAATTCAATACTCCAACTTTTGGGAACAAGAGAAGAGTCGGAAACAAACGTTTTTAACATGGATATGTTTTTGCGCTGGAATTGTCCGGAATTAGCGCCATCAACTTAGCGTGGACAGAAAATCGACACCGTGGTGACCAGGCAACCAGTGTTTGTCATCTGTCTATACTAGCGATGTAAATGAAATGTCGTATGGCTTTTAGTGCCGGGATATCCCAGGGCGGGTTCGGCTCGCCAGATGTAGGTCTTTCTATTTGACTCCCGTAGGCGACCTGCACGTCGTGATGAGGATGCAATGATGATGAAGACAACACATACACCCAGCCCCCGTGCCGTAGGAATTAACCAATTAAGGTTAAAATCCCTGACCCCGCCGGGAATCGAACCCGGGACCCTCTGAACCGACTAGCGATGTGACGAATCTAATACTCCGTCAACTCGAGTCATTCGTATTCGAAAACACTACAAACTCGAGTTGACGAGTCGACCGGGTAGGGCAGGGAGAGCGAGACATTCGCAATGTCTCGTGAAAGAAGCGAGTAAGGAAACTCGAGTTGACGACTCGGGCAGGAAGAACGAGACGAGACGCCGAGGCTATCGCCATGTCTCGTAAAAGAGGTGAGTGAGGGAACTCGAGTGCTTTCTGTGTGCGCAGAGTTTACTCGAATCTATGTTCTGACTGTGCGGGTTGCACATCTGCGGCATGAAAACGAAGACAATTGTATTAGTAGTAGTACAGTAATGTATTTTCTACCAGAAATCACATACTTGTTAAATTAACACTGGCTGGCAGCTGAACAAAACATTAATAAATAAGAAAACAGGAATACTGAGTCATTCTCAAACGCAAACCTAGTCTCAACCCTCTGTAACGAAAACTAATTCTGTAACACATTACACTAAAGCTTCATAATTTGTAAAAATAATTTTAATACTGTAACTGGTTTCTTGCTTATGTTAGGAACCGATCAATGAACAGAAAGCACTCGTCCGAACTCGGGGCTACTCGGGATATTTCGTATCTTTGCCCCCCATGTAGCAAATAATGAGTCGAATATTTCGTCAACTCAAGTAACTCGCGTTCGGAAACTCTTCCAACTCGAGTTGGCGACCATCGCTGTCTTGTCAATGAGATGGGATGCAAAAGTACATAAATAACTATTATTCTTATAATTGAATGAATATTCAATAGTTGTACTTGAGTTCTCTTCCTAGCATTTATAAAATTGGCCAGTCAATGAATAGAAAGCACTCGGTCTCACTCGGGAGATGATTCTGGCGAGTTCGTGGCTCTGACTCGGGTAGCTCGGGAGCGCGTCAGCGAGTGAGGTCTTATCGCAGTCGGCCATGATTCATCTGGACATCCGTCGATTTCTTTACCCGAGTTACAACAGAAAGTGACTCGAGTTGACTCGAATACATGTTTGACTCGAGTTAAACGAGTTGAAATATTCGACTCGCCACATCACTAGTCTATACTAATGCCCGGTTGCAGAAAAGCCAATCAAAGTTTGACTGGAGTTTGATTGGCAATCAGTGTGGATTTGGTTGGCAATCATCCTATGTGAGCTGCAAAAACAGCAATCAGTGTTTGATCGACGATCAAACTCCCATCAGATTTGACCACCAAATTCATGCTGATCAAACACTGATTGTCCAAACAGTGCTTGCAGTCTTTAAACTCAAGGATGCTTTTCTTTCACTAAATACATCTTATTAAATGTTTCCATGATAAATAAATTCAATTTCATGTAGGAAGTGAGATTTTAGCGACGTACTATTTTGTTTTCCGTACTCATTATTCTCACATAACCTCAATCTTGAACATGGAACGAGTTATTTTTTTAATTTATTTTTTATTTATTTATTTATTTGGGAAACCAATACAGCGAGAAGCCGAATTACAGAGTTAATTTATATCAATCAAATCTTGAAATAAATACTTATCTCTGGCTTATTAATATCCATGTAAATCCCAGACTTTTTAGAATTAATATACCAATGTGACAAAACACGGAGCATGGTTGTTTACTCTTTTGTAATTTTGCCCAGACAGCATCCGTTTTTTAAACATTTTCAATTATATGCAAGTATACCTCAATTTTATTAATTAAGAAGTCTCTATCATTCAATGAAAATTTTGGCCCTCTCACTTTTTTTTAGTGGGGAAATCACTTACATTGTCGAAAATTAAATCAGACGAAAGCCTCAAAATCCGCTCTTTTTTCACCTTTCTCAAATACAATCAGGATCAGCTGTTCCCTGATTCACTGCCACTTTGATGTCTTTGCTAGACACCAGAGAATAAAACAGACACCATCCTTAACGAATCAACACGGCAGTGGTCACTAATTGCTCTGTTGCCAGATTTATTTCCTCTTCGGATCTTCAATCAGTAAATTGGAGAAAGTTGATCAGGGTTTAGGTTTTATGCAACGCACTCTTGAATGAAATTTGATTGGCAATCAGCTGATCTGCATTAAGGTCTGATTTAATGCACCTTTCTGCAACAGGGCATAAGTCTTGGTCATCTTCTCCCTCACGTTAATTTCGTGCGCCAGATCACTGCCTTCTATGGCGCGGTGTTTTAAACGAGTTTCCGCTGTCTTCGACTGGCGTTTTGTCCAGGTCACAGCAAAGCCCCTTACACGTGGTAACGTCACCGAAGGTAGCAGAATTTTTCTCGTAATAACAAATACACTGTAGAGAATACGTGCCACTTTGCGAGATATCGCAATACATTGATTGACAGCGCACCTAGCGGGACGGCCTTGAAACTCTGTGTAGTAGTGCACTATACACTATGAATTATGCTGAAAGTGTCCGGTTCCAAGTCATCTTTAATTAAAAAGTGGTTATGGGAGTTTCCGCATTTCACATCGGATGGTAAAATTATGTTCTATGAAGTTCGCAACAATGAGGTAGGTGTAACTTGTTTTATATTTTCCCTAACGAGTTATTATCAATTTAGCAAAATAAACATGGTTTTTAATCGGTGTGTATTGAAATGCGCAAAACTGAAGCTGCCCAGAAATATTTCGAAACCTATTTCAGAGTCTATTTTAGGCACCTAAAATAAAATTTTAGCACCTAAAAATCCAAGATCTAGTAATCACTATTGCATGCTTGCATGGTGGGTGGAAGTGTCTTGTCTGAATATGATGAGAAACGAGTTGGAACAAACACAAACACCCAGTCCCTGAGCCAGAAGAATGAATTAGACCCGATTAAAATCGCCGTCCCAGCCGGGAATCGAACCCGGGGACCATCTGAACCGAAGCCCTCAACACTGACCATTCAGCCAAGGATTCGGACAAAATGAAATAATTATTCAGTTTTACTATTTCTATCGGTATTACCATTCAACTTTCGTAATGGGACATAGCAAAAAGAACTATTTAGTTTCATTATTTATATCAGTTTTACCATGCAACTTTTGTAGTTTCAATCTTGCCGCAGATGTTTAAGGTCGGGCCGCCAGGTGCGCCACTCTCAACATGTCTCTGTTGCCATTGATGCTTTCTCGGCCCGTACTTATAGACATGATACTGTACAGGCTTTTGGGCTTATGCCGTGTCAAGAAAATAAGGTGAAATAACATGTCTCTCTGTTTAGTGCGGGAGAATACGGAAGTGTTCAGTATTGTCTGTAGTTTAGCTTATTT
Source organism: Anabrus simplex (assembly GCF_040414725.1). Lineage (NCBI taxonomy): Eukaryota > Metazoa > Arthropoda > Insecta > Orthoptera > Tettigoniidae > Anabrus > Anabrus simplex. Next base: position 42,470,286 of record NC_090265.1, read on the forward strand.
GGTAATAACGTATCTTGCGAATATTAAAAATTGTGTGCTAAATTCGTGACCATTTTGTTGAATGACTATTTTGTTAATATCTTATGACATGGCATGGGAATGTTGTGTGCTGAATCAGCTGCCATATTATTGGACGTAGATCATTATATTACGTATTTCTTACAATTTATTGGAACTCATTTTCCCCGTGGGTGGAGTGAAAGGATGAGTTGTCTATACCCCCTGCATGTCGGAAGAAGCTACTAAGAGGGGTACACCGGGCGAGTTGGCCGTGCGGTTAGGGTCGCGCAGCTGTGAGCTTGCATCCGGGAGATTGAGGGTTCGAAACCCACTGCCGGCAGCCCTGAAGATGGTTTTCCGTAGTTTCCCATTTTCACACCAGGCAAATGCTGGGGCTGAAACTTAATTAAGGCCACGGACGCTTCCTTCTCATTTCTAGGCCTTTCTATCCCATCGTCGCCATAAGACCTCTCTCTGTCGGTGCGACGTAAAGCAAATTGTTCACAAAAAAGAGGGGGGAGGGACCTAAGAATCTGTACTCTCTCTCTGGTCTTGTAAGCCCAAAAATATATCCATAATTCTATATTTTTCAGTCTAGCTCAGAAATGTAGATATACTGTATCTCTATTTTTCTAATAACCATGGACCTAAAATTAATTATTGACTGAAAACATCAGAAACTGTACTGTAAGGACATACATGAATTATGACCATAATTTAAAAATCGACCACCTCGAACAGGATCCAAGCTGCGTACTTGAGAACACGAGTCGGCGAGGCAGCTACTCCAGGGTAAAGGAACTCCTTTATTGACACAACATACCCATGCAACATCAGAAACTGCTGATAACGGTGATTATGCTGATTTTTGTTTAAGGCTATGCCATCGTCTCCTGGAAGCTTACAAAAGTTACGCAAAACTTTGGTTAATGAGTAAAGGCACTTGCTTTTCGCAAACTTTACAAATGTGGCTCAAAAAGCGAAACTATTCACCTTTAAGCAAAAACGTGGAGTTATTGACGAAGAATCACTTTTTATCCAAGTTGTATGATGAAAGGCGATTTATAAAATGAAGTCTTTCGTCTAATAAAGCAAATTCCCATCCTACTGGAACTTTCAATGTCAGAATATCTTGAACCATACACAGTGTTTAGCGATCAATTTGGTATTTCATGTAGAGCAGGTAAATATATTAATGCAAGTGCCATTCTTCTTTCCCTGAAATGAGAACATGGGCACTTTGTGGAAGCTGCAGTGAAGGCTTTATGGATCGCAGTCAGTAATGTTGATAGTGAAAAGTCATTTTCAACATAGTGTAATATAATATCTGACAGGATAACAGATCTGACTCCCAGTAACATGGAACTCATGACATATCTGTCTTTTACAGATTGTTGTAGATCACGTAACAACATCATCCAGAAACTGTGCGGAACAACATGGGGCTCTAATGCTTCAACTCTTCGCTCTTCGACTATTGGTCTCGTTTCATCTGCCGCTTAAAATTGCTCTCCCGCATGGTTTTCGAATAAGGAAGATTGATACTGAAATCAATAAAACAATGCGATTGATCTGCGGTGCCATGAAGTGCACCCGTACGCAATGGCTTCCAGTGCTGAGCAACATCCCTCCACCTAATCTGCGCAGGGGTAATTTTCTGATTATATCAACAAATCAGTCACTACTGATCTCCATTTAGGGCAGTCGTCCAGGTGGCAGATTCCCTACCTTTTGTTTTCGTAGCCATTTCTTAAATTATTGTAAATAATTTGTAAATTTATTAAACATCTCCCTCTGTAAGTTATTGCAATCCCCAACTCTCCTTACTTTAAACTAATATTTGCCCCAATTTGTCCTCTTGAATTCCAACTTTATCTTCATATTGTGATCTTTCCTACACCACTCAAACTTAACGTCTACTAATGTCTCTCCACTGACAGCTCGGAACATACCAGTTCATCTCCTTTCTCCTAAATCTTCCCAGACCAAACTTTGCAACATTTTTGTAATGCTACTCTTTTGTCCGAAATAACCTAGAACGAATCGAGCTGATTTTCTTTGGATTCTTTCCAGTTCTTGAATAAGGTAATCCTGTTGAGGGTCCCATACACTGGAAGTATATTCTAGTTGGGGTCTTACTAGAGACTTATATGCCCTCTTCTTTACATCCTTACTATAACCCCTAAATACCCTCAGTACCATGTGCAGAGATCTGTACCGTTTATTTACAACCCCATTTATGTGACTATCCCAAGGAGTACTGGAGCACAGGTCAAAGAGTACTGCAAGATACTCCAAAATCAGCATCTTTTTATTCATGTTGAAATATTTGGCGCTTGTCTAACCAGACATCGTTCAAGATAGCCTCCTAATATGGACAGCTGTGAGACTAATCAGTGAAAACTTTGATACAGTTCGACCTTAAGATTGGAAGACTTTCGCTCCTCAGGAGTTTGAAGACATGCCATCAGTCACCTCTAGAGTTCCTGGATTTGACCTGCCTCGCGGGATGTTGTCAAAACTAAACTGGATCAGGACCAACTCTGGAGTTTGTGTGGACTCTAAGTGGAACAAATTACTTTCTATGAAGTACGGCTATGGACCCGACAGACAAACAGTGAAACACATCTTTCAATATTGTCCCATAAGAGCATATGGAGGAGACATCAAGGAATTTACCTCTGTGACTTCTGTATCAGTAGTCCACATTTCGAACTTAGATTTTAGATTATGATTCACCTTTTTTTCTTTTCTTTTTTGTTAAAAGTGGCCAGGTGACATTTTTCCAAACATCCATGCTTTGGTATGTGTAACATGCCTTTTCAGCAGAAGCATAACACTCACTGTCTTTACACATATGTAAAAATAAATGGTGATGTTTTACTGCAGATATGCTATCCGCTATTTTTTAGTTTAGCTTTTGTTGCTGAAAGCCAGCCCCGCGGTGTAGGGATAGCGTGCCTGCCTCTTACCCGGAAGCGCCGGGTTAGATTTTCGGTCAGGTCAGGGATTTTTACCTGGATTTGAGGACTGTTCGAGGTCCACTCAGCCTACGCGATTACAATTGAGCAGCTATCTGACGGTGAGAAGGTGGCCCCCGTCAACGAAGCCAACCAAGAATAACGGCCGAGAAAATTCGTCGTGCTGACCACAGGACACGTCATTATCTGCAGGCCTTCGGGTTGAGCAGCGTTCGCTTGGTAGGCCATGGCCCTTCGGGGCTGTTGCGCCACGGGGTTTGGTTTTTAGTTTTATTGCTGAAAAGTGGAAATAAAATTTAGCGAAATTATTGCCGAAAAAATTGCGGAAAATATACCGAAATAACTTCTAAAAAATGATGAAATTGGGAAATATTTTTACCATAGAGAGGTGCCTCTGTCTCTCGCCTCTTTAAGTGACATCCTATTGGAACGTTTTCAGTGATGAGACTGAGAAATGATCTCGAAGTGCTCTCTTTCCAGGATGAGAAGTGCTCAGCCACAAGAAGAGCTAGTTGGGTTCCGCTGGGTGCCTGTGCCTTGTCGTGCTCCACTAGCGCCACATTCCGCAATCAGTTAACTGGACCTGAAAATTATAGGAGATTGCAACCGCAGCAACCCATTTCACTGCATTAACTCTACTGCGCAACAAAGGGAGGGTCAAGTTCAAAGAAAAATAGACAAGAAACACAGAGAAGAGTAGCCCCATTTCCTCTATCCAGCAGTCACTTCGATTTGTTTCTCCTCAGATATAATCAAATACAATATTACTTGTCTAGATTCACAGAGCGCGCTGATGCTATGCGATTATTGAACACCTTCGCGCATCGCCATGTTGTGGGCGCTTCAGCTTCGAATGCATGGTTAGCACGTGGTATTGTTTACAGTTCCCTGCATGTTTTCGTACTGGATCGTGTCGGTTAGTGGATCTGTTGTAGTATTATTAATGTATGTGATGGAGTGATTGTATATTGTCAAACGACGTGAGAGAATATACAGTAGTTAAATAAATCATCAATGTTAAATTAGAGTAACTTTAGCCTTAATTCTTCTTCTTTCAAGCCTTTGTCCAAATTACCTAGGGTCGAAACTTGTCTAGATTTAGCCGAGGTTTACGCTCGGATGCTTTTCGTGACGCCAAACCAATGTGGAGAGGTGTGTTCACTACTCTGTTTCTGTAGTGGTTTGTAGTGTCATGCGTCGTATGTAGATTAAAATGTGTAATGAGTTAAACACAAACACCTATCCCCCGACATGGAAAAAGTAACCGAAACAATTCGTCAGTACAATATGGCACTTGCATTTGCTTCCGTTCAAGTGGATACCATAAATGTTAAAAAAATAAAAGATTACATTAAGTGGTAAGTAATACTGTCTAACATTGTACTGATTACATGATTATAACGGAGGATCAATGAAAGTGGGACCATAGGAAAGAAGGTTCAAGAAAGTAGGCTAAGATGATTTGGACATGTGCAGAGAAGAGGGAGAACTACGTGGGGAAAAGAATTGGAAACCTGGAAATTCAAGGGTCAAGGAAGAGAGGAAGACCACAAATGAGGTGGAAAGGCAAGGCAGAAGGGGATCGAAGAGAAAAAGGTTGGAAGAGGGAAGGAGCATTGGATAGACATTTACGGAAGAGAAGATTCCACCAAAGCAACGCTGACCCTACGTGATGTGGGAAAAGAGTAAGATGAAGAAAAACAAGAAAACCAGGTGAAATATGCCAAGAAACGTCCAATTCGTGCTTAATTCCAACAAATAGTCAAAACGGAAGGTGGGATAAAATATGACATTACCTGAGAATCCGAACCCTACCAGGTGTACGCATAAATTTTTGCTGGTCTTTGTAGTAAAGAAAACACGTAATTTTCAAGGGAAATTCATTTTTTGTTCATTCATAATATTGACCATCGGCTTCTACACATTTCGCCCATCCTTCAGGTAAGTTATGAATACCATACCAGAAAAACTGCTTGTCTTTTGCGCCAAACCATTCCTCGAGCCATTTTCCAAATTCCTAGAAATTGCTGAAGTGCTGCTGTGCGAGCGCGGGCCCCATTGATGCGAAGAGGTCAGATGGCGCCAGGTCGGAGGAGTACGGCAGGTGCACAAGGATGTCCCATCCAAACGATTTCAAGGTGTCTTTCACTGGTTTTACTGAATGAGACGGCGCATTGTCGTGTAACAAAATCCCTTTGCCATGTCTTCTGACCCATTCCGGTCGTCTTTTGATTAATTCGTGGTTTAAATTAATCATTCGTTGGCGACAGAGTTGAGTTTGAGTTGGGTCATCATTCAGTAACGCCTGCAATTGCTCGTCTTGGCACTTTTGTGGTCTACCACAGCGCGCTGTCTTTCACATTGAAATGACCACATTTGAATGGCCGAAACCATGTCTCATATGTTCTAATCAATGTTTCTACCTGCAAACTATGACTTTCCACAATCTTCTTCTTTTGATTAAATAATAAATGCAATGCGTGCCGCAAATGTTCTTTCTTACAGGCACAAACGTCTACCTGATCACTGAATGATACAACACGGACGCTTGTATCTGGTGGGCTCAACTTGTGTGTGTTGGTAGTGTGACGATTTATAGCAACAACGTATTGGTTGATTAAGATTCTTTGACAAGACGTTCAAGGAGAAAAGATCTGGGACCAATGGGAGGTTAGTGGATGTAATAATAAGAAGAAAAAAGGTTAATCAAAACAGTATATTGTTTCTACAAAGGGAATTAATTTTAAATTTTACAACTCAAAATTTTGTAACCTGACACACAAAAGAAAACACTCATCGTGAATGACGTACATTAGAATAGAATCCCTAGACCATTTACAAGTTATAATATGTGACTAATCAAATGAACATGGTAACCTATAAGCCTCGGAGAATATGGACACAGATTTCCAAAAAAGTAAACAAAGGGAGAAGAAAGGCACGGGAAGGACCAAGGACGGGGATCACAATAATGGGAGTCGCCTGAGTATAAACATTGCCAAATGCAGGAACAGTTTTATGTGATAAGTTGTACCGTCCAGGCCACAAGTTCAATCACTCACCAACTCTTGAAATTGCATATTACTCGATGTTCATTTGTTAAGGAACAATATCACTCATATCAGGCTTAAAAGAAAACCGGCCACAGAAATGAAGATAACTCCAAAATCCATAGGAGAAGAATAATAGTGGTAATTATAAAATAAATACTCTGTTGCTCACCCAATACAGCAAATAAAAGCAAATACTGGGAAGTCCTCAGACGACCCTCCAACCACACTCGGAATCAGTGCTGGACTGAAGACCGAGTATGTGGGGGAAGCCTTTATACCGCTGCAGAAAGTTCCGGAAAAAAGTACACAAAACGTCGAGAAATATCGGACACTGACGTAGTGGATGACGTAACCCAGAGGAGACTCAGTGTGTAGTCAGCAGTTCACCAGGACGGATGCATGGCGAGGCAGCAGAGAAAGTCCAAAGCCGGTTAGATGAATGAAGTATCGGCGAGAATATGAACATAGATGGAGTTCCAGATGACGGTAGCCGAAAATAGGTGAGTGATCGTTACAGTAGGCCAATGTCAGACGAACAAACTGACGTATATGTCAAATTCATACAGTGCGTACTCTTTGCTGGCAGCATCTCTTAGTGGAAACGGAAAATACTTATGCACACACCTGGTAGCTAGAAACAAATTTCTTTGAGATCACATTAGATTATTTCTGCTCTTCGGTGGTGTAACAGCTGAGTGGCATCACCACTGCCTTCTCATTAAGGTGGTTGTGGTTAGAGCAAGGACCGAACGTTTGTGATATTTTATAGCGTGATTTGGATTTTGCTCTTCATTGTATTAATGGGCGAGCTAATAACAAATGTAGCAAGGAAAATTGGGGAAGGAGATATGAAAGTGATGATGTTTGCATATGACTTGTTAGTCTGGGGAGAAAAGGAAAGCGATATCCAGGAACCGTTAGATGCTTGGGGAGAGGAGATGGAACAATATGGACTGAAATTTAATGCCAAAAAGAGCGAGATAGTCATCACAACTAGAAAGAAGGTGAGACCTACGAGAGGGATAATTCTTGGAGGGGAACAGCTTAGGAAGGAAGATAATTTCAAGTACCTGGGAAGTATTGTGACCATTCACGATACTGTAAATAGCATATCGTGACACCCTGTGACAATAATATCCTGTTTTACGCGTCATTCTATGATGATTAGTCGCATACCTAGCATATTCTAGCATTGTACGGGGCACGAACGACTCGCCGCTATTTCAAGGGATTAGAGCCTCATTGCGCGTAATGACCAAAGTAAGTCATGCGCTAGCCAGCAATTAGAAATTTTCTCTCTCTTGTGGGAGTGAGTAAGAAGAGGCAAAAACCACGTGACAACCAGTGGGCTGTACTTAATTAAGTCGGGTTAACCTAGGGAAACATAATTCCCTAAGTATTTGTTAGTGTATTCAGTGTTGGCAGCCAAAAACCTTCACTTGTTTAGAAAATTACAACGATAAGAATAATAATATTAATGACGTGGATCCTGACATACGCAACGAATATTTACAAGTAAGAGCTCGTCATAATCAGAAAATTTTCTAGTTAATTATGACAGCAAAACATATTATTCCACTTACTTAACATATCATCAATTACGCGATGTATATGGGTGCGGCGAATTACGAAAAGACGTCATGAGTCTGGCCAGGTGAGCCTAAGCTGGATTTTTTCAAGGAGTAGTGTTAACTACCAGAAAAGTGCTAGGTGACGCTTTGATGATTATCATTAAACCTATGATCCAATAAGGATGAGAATCGATCAGTGGGATATAGAAGGTCAGAGCTATCTTTTGATAAGTTAATCAATTTCGAGAAATGGTTATTAGGGAAACGATGTTTGAGAAGTAGGGGTGATGGGACTTCGACTCTAGGGTTGCTTCTTCGAAGATCTCATCATGTACATTCCATTCAGCTAACGCACTTGCGTGTTATTATTAATATTATGCACTGAAGCCCTGGACAGGTGCAGTATCATAGGGTAAAATGGAAGAAATGGTAAGGAAATAATCGAGCGTGGAAGACAAGGAGGAGCGTTCCTGAAAAGTGTCGGAAGCCTGGTTTGGAGCAAAGTTGTCCCTCAAAAGCAAAAGAATGATACAGGATGTACTATGGACCTATTCTGACGTATGCAGCAGAAACTTGGTTAATGAGGCCGAGAGCCGTGACTAGGATACAGGCAAGTGAAATGAAATTTCTGAGAAGCAGGATAGGAGCCACAAGAATGGAGAAGATGAGAAATGAGAAGGTTAGAGATATAGTAAAAGAAAAGCCACTACAGAACAGGATAGAGGCATCTAGACTTAGATGGTATGGACACATGAAGTGAATGACAGAAGAAAGGATATCGAAAAGGATGAATGGAAAGGAGGTAACAGGTAAACGAGCGAGGGGAAGTCCAAGTGACAGGTGGATAAAAGGAGTTGAGGAGTGTGTACAAAGGAGAGGAGAGGAGAGGAGAGGAGAGGAGAGGAGAGGAGTGGGCAAGAGTGACGAGGGAGAAGTGGTGGGAAGACAAGGAGTTGGAGAGGCTTGTTTTCCAACAGCTGGAAACTGCGTATGATGATGATGATGATGATGATGATGATGATGATTTCACGTAAAACTGATGGTTCAGAGGCTATGACCACGGTATAAATAGTCATTTTAACTGTTCCCTAGTTCGTTTATAATTGGAGAATGGCGGGATGAACTAAAGTATTAGTATCCTTAGTACCTTATCCAATTCAAGACGATGACGACCATTTTCAAAGCCTCCAGCTAAATCAGAGGGCACTGATCATTAGGAATGGAAGTTCGAACACCGTATGTATAAAATTATCTACGTCTCGTGTTGTACAAATCGTGCTGTTTACATTAAGTCAGGGTATACAGGAATTTGTACAAAGCACTGCTTTGCTTGGATCCAAACATTAGTGACTAAAACAAATAGAATATAACATACATTTTCAAAAGTGACTTACCTCATTCTCTCCTTTGTAGAAAATAAAAACTGGGTATTTTATGTGTCAATAATTTTATAGTAATACACAACCCTGTTCGTTAAACTTCGAATGATGAGAGTAAGTTAATAAATAAGTTACAAGGTTATGAGCAACTACTAAAGACCTCGATAATGTTGTGCGATGGACAGTAGGCAATGGTATGACGGTAAACGGGGTTAAAAGTCAGGTTGTGAGTTTCACTGATAAGAAGAGTCCTCTCAGTTTTATTTCTGCGTTTATGGGAGGAATGTTCCTCCTGGGGACCACTGTAAGTACCTACGTATTCATAAAAGGATTTTTTTCTTTTCGTCGCACCGAGACAGAGAGGTCTTATGGTGACGACGGGATAGGAAAGGGCTAGAACTGAAAAAGAAGTGACCGTGGGCTTAATTAAGGTGAATACCTAGCGTGAAAATGTGCAACCACGGAAAACCATCTTCAGGGCTGCCGACAACGGGGTTTGAACTCACTATCTCCCGAATGAAAACTCACTGCTACGTGACCCACACCACACAGCCAATTGCATGGTGCGAAGACCTTCATTAGGGTAATCACGTAAACGGAATTGCACGTGGTATTTATGGGTTGTAGTAAGGATGTAAAGGAGAGTCATATAAGTCTCTGGTTAGACTCAAATTAGGGTATGGTTCCATTGTATGGGACCATCACCAGGACTACTTGATTCGAAAACTGGAAAAAAATCCAAAGAAAATAAAAGCAGCTCGGTTTTTTTTCTGGGTGACTTCCGACAAACGAGTAGCGTTACGAAAATGTTGAAAAGTTTGGGCTGGGAAGACTTAAGAGAAAGGAGACGAACTGCTCGGCTAAATGTTCCGAGCTGTCAGTGGAGAGATGGCGTGGAATGACATTAGTACACGAATAAGTTTGAGTGGTGTTTTTAAAAGTAGAAAATATCACAGTATGAAGAGGATTTCAAGATAACAAATAGGGGCAAATATTCGTTTATAGGAAGAGGAGTTAAGGACTGGAATACTTTATCAAGAGAGATGTTCAATAAATTTCCATTCTTTCCGATCATTTAAGAAAGGTCGAGGAAGACAACAGATAGGAAATTTGCTACCTGAGCGACTGCACTAAATACATATCAGTATTGATTGATTGATTGATTGATTGATTGATTGATTGATTGATTGATTGATTGATTGATTGATTGATTGATTGATTGGTCTGGGAATATTGTCGATCACGACAGTTGGTTCTTTTTCATGCTATCCCTTTCAGTTTGGATATGGACTTGAAGGTACGTCAGCGACGCAAACAAATCACGTCATCATACAGGCAGTGTTTCTTAAAGCTGTAACCACCCATAGGCAATGTTTGAATGTCCAGGTTTCGTTATCTACTGAGCAGACATCTTCCTCCGCCGTTTATATGCAGTAGGGTGACGAGTTTCTTTCAACTCCTTCTCTAGCCAACAGCACGTGGGTTACCCGTTAGGTTGTGGTCATGCTCAAAGCTAAGTTCGGAAGTCTCACGATATTTGTAGTGCTTCAACACGCCTACGCTGTTGGTATGCATCGAAACCATAGCTTGTTTCTCGAGACATATTTCTCCTTGTCCTTGTGGAAATCCATGTAAGCTTTTACAGTCACCTACAGATCCTTGATCTCTGTATTTTGCCTTTGAAGCAATTCTTTGGTCTTGTCCGCCTGGCATACTTCTTCATCACGTTCTGGCAATTTTCAAAATCTTTCCAGTTGAGAGGACCTACTCTATTAATCTTCAACAACACCGCTAGAATGACTACAATCATGATCACTCTCTCTCGGTTCCCGACACCGATTTCTTTTAAGAATCTATTATTTAAGAGGCGGATCATTACGCTGTTTTGCTGTATCGTCACGTTTATAATGCATTTAACTCATCGTGGACCGAGCAAGTGGCCGCATGGTTTGGCTCACCTAGCTATCAGCTTGCATTCAGCAGATAGTGAATTCAAGTTCCACTGTCTGCAACCCCGAAGATGGTTTTCCATGGTTTATCATTTTTACACCGGGCAAAGACTGGAGCTGTGCCTTAATTAAGGGCACGGTCGCATCCTTCCCACTCCTAGCCCTTTCCTGTCCCATCGTCGCCATGAGACCCCTCTGTGTCGGTGCGACGTAAAGCAACTTGTAAAAAAATATATTTATTTTTCCACACATCGCTGAAAATATTACATAATTTTGATGTTCTTCCTGGTTCCTTCCATTCTTTGTTTAATAGTTCGGTAGGAACGTAAAGTACAGGTTAATTTTCAGTTTTACCTATCTCTTTCTCTTCCATATATTCCTCTCTAATTTTTGTTTCTTTACAGTTTTCAGTAGACGTGCCACTTCCAAATGGTTATTGCATTAAATGCATTGTTTTTAGTTTTCTCTCTGATGGCATTATTCTTGTATACACCTGTCAATCACCAAATTATCTCTCATATTTCAGCTTTTGTTTACATTTGAATATTTACTGCCATATTATTATTATATTTTATTACTATTTAATCACTTTACCGTCAAGAGTTGGCTTTTCCCTGCGACTCAGCGAGGGATCCCACCTCTACTGCCTCATGGGCAATGTCATGGAGCGTGAGACATTTGGTACGGGATACAACTGAGAAGGAAGAACATTACCTCGCGCAGACGGCCTCACCTGCTATGCTGAACAGGGGCATCGTCTTGGATGGGAAGATTGGAAGGGATAATAGGCAAGGAGGAAGGAAGCGACCGTGGTCTTAAGTCAGGTACCTACCGAGCTCGATAGCTGCAGTCGCTTAAGTGCGGCCAGTATCCAGTAATCGGGAGATCGTGGGTTCGAGCCCCACTGTCGGCAGCCCTGAAGATGGTTTTCCGTGGTTTCCCATTTTCACACCAGGCAAATGCCGGGGCTGTACCTTAATTAAGGCCACGGCCGCTTCCTTCCAATTCCTAGGCCTTTCCTACCCCATCGTCGCCGTAAGACATATCTGTGTCGGTGCGACGTAAAGCAAATAGCAAAAAAAAAAAAAAAAAAAAAAAAAAAAAGTCAGATACCATCCTAACATTTGCCTGAAGAAAAGTGCGAAACCGCGGAAAACCACTTCGAGGATGGCTGAGGCGGCAATCAAACTCCCACTACTCAGTTGACCTCCCGAGGCTGAGTGGACACTATTCTAGTCCTCGTACCACTTTTCAAATTTCATGGCAGAGCCAGGAATTGAACCCGAGCCTCCGGGAGTGGCAGCTAATCACACCAACTGCTATACCACGGAGAGTATTACCTCGTTCTACAAAATCCTTGCTCTTACATTCTGTTCTTACTGTTGTGTCATTCTATGTCTTTCAATCTTTAGACAGCCTTCCTCCACAACCTCCTGTCATCCGTTGATAGATTTATTTTGTAGCAGTACGCCATTCCTATACCGTCTAGTAGCTGTTTCACCCTATCCAACGAGAATCCCATAATTATTTTGATAATTTTACTTATGACTACATCTAATGCTACAATTGCATCTTAGACTCCCCAAATGTCTATTCCAAGCAATAACGCTGATTTAACAACTTCGATTACACTTGGGAAAGGTGCAGTACACTGTCAGCACGTCCATCTCTTACGACGTCCCTCAGTGACCACTCTTCAGTATAGATAATAGCTTCCCGTGCTTCATAATGCTTCCCATCAGAAAACATTATACACAGAAGAAACCCATGTGGCCGGGCTGAGTGGCTCCGACGGGTGAGGCGCTGGCCTTCTGACTCCAACTTGGCAGGTTCGATCCTGGCTCAGTCTGGTGGTATTTGAAGGCGCTCAAATACGTCGACCTCTTGTCGGTAGATTTACTGGCACATAAAAGAACTCCTGCGGGACTAAATTCTGGCACGTCGGCGTCTCCGAAAACCGTAAAAGAGTACTTAGTGAGACGTGAAAGCAAATAACTTTATTATTATTAAAATATGCGAATACAAATACAGGGAGAAGATCTATAATACACTAGCAGAATAGCCTTATGCTAGAGCAGACGCCATTACTGTCTCCCCATCACCACTCTGGGAGGGTTGAATGAAAGGTCTCAGAAGTTCTGAAATTTGGGGAGGGAGGTAGGTCGAGTTTCAAATAGTCACAGTCATACATACCATCACAACCACATGAGAAGCCATCCTGAGTGAATCAGACAATAGAAGCGCTAGTCTTCCTACTCAAAGTTAGAGGTTTATTCTGGCTCAGTTCGGTTGTACCAGTATTTAAAGATGCTCAAGTAGGCTAGCTTTGTGCCGAAAGATTTAGCGGCACGTAAATAAAATCCTTTGGGGTAGAATGTTGGCACTTCAGCGTCTCCGAAAACCGTAAAGTTAGGGAGGGAGCGAGGGAGGTCGAGCTTCAAATAAATTAAATTATTACATACAATTTACATGTAACGAGCGATTTGACCACGCGGTTAGAAACGCGTAGCTGTCAGTTTGCATTCGGGAGATGGTGGGCTCGACATTCGAATCACATCGTCGGTAGCCCTGAAGATGACTTTCCGTGGTTTCCCATTCTCACAGCAGGCAAATGCTGGGACTATACCTTAATTAAGGCAATGGCCGCTACGTTCCCCTCCTTGCGTCGCCGAAAACCTTCGATGTATTAGTGCGACGTTAAACTACCAGGAAAAAAATTGCATGTGACTGCTAATTCTAGTCTCAATCCCCTAAAAAAAAGAAAAAAATGGGGAGCAGGTTGAGAGGTGAGTCGACGCACCTGTGCCAACTCTTCTTTACTTGTTTGCCCATTTAGGAAGCACGTCTTGTTTGGTCGTATATTCCACCATACGAGGCTGTCATAAGGAGGTTACTGTGATGGATGACATTGGAGGGTCGTGACATCATTAGCTGTTAGTAACAGCCTCATAAAATACAGCACCTAACGTATTGGGGTGTTCGCAATTCCCTGAACAGATTTATTTGGAACCATAAATGTCTATTAAGGACACTGTTCACTTCATTAGCATGAGTTTGATTTACTGAACCATTTGTATCGGGTGTCTTACATGAGCTCTCCGATCAGTTCATGTCTCTCATACAGGGAAGATCCACTTGCGTTACACTTGACTACACAAAAGGTACACGATCGCTTTAGTCTAAAATATCTTCTATACCTTGCTGGAATCCTACATGTTGAACTTCAGTGGAATAACCTTTCCTAAACCCTAAATGCCTTCTATCAGAACAATTAGTAATTTCGCAAACATGTCTTATATAATCAGAAAGAATGCTTTCCCAAAGCTTACAACACATTTCAAGCTGACTGGTCTGTAATTATCGGCTTTATGCTTTTCACCCTTTCCTTTATTCACAGCGTTTAGCATCTCCCCATTCATTTGGTATAGTTCCTTCATGCAAAGAGTAATAAAGTAAGTACTTCAGATATGGTACTATATCTCAAGCCATTACCTTTAGTATATCGCAAGAAATCTTATCAGCCCCAGCTACTTTTCTAGTTTTCAACTTTTATGTCTTATTGTAAATGATTTTGTTAACTCATCGTACGTAAATTTCAATACTTCATTAGTATTCGTCACCTTCTCTACTTGGACATTATCATTTTAACCAACAACCTTTACAAACCCCTGAATGAATTCTTCTGCCTCCTGTAAATTCTTACATATACTCTCACGTTGTTCAATAATAATTCCTGGAATGTCTTTCTTGGAACCCTTTTCTGCCTTAACGTAACTGTACATACCTTTCCATTTTTCACTAACACTTGTATGACTGCCAATTATGGTTGTCATCATGTTATCCTCAGCTGACTTCATCGCTAGACTCAATTTCCTAGTAAGTTCGTTTAATTTATCCTTGCTTCCACAACCATTTCTAAGTCTATTTAATTCCAACCTGCATCCTTTTTAAGTATCTTTACTTCTCTGTGCCGGCCCCGTGGTGTAGCGTGCCTGCCTCTTACCCGGAGGTCCCCGGTTCGATTCCGGGCCAGGTCAGGGATTTTTACCTGGACCTGAGGGCTGGTTCGGGGTCCACTCAGCCTTCGTGATTAGAAATGAGGAGCTATCTGACGGTGAGATAGCGGCCCCGGCCCAGAAAGCCAAGAATAACGGCAGAAAGGATTCGTCGTGCTGACCACACGACACCTCGTAATCTGCAGGCCTTCGGGCTGAGCAGCGGTCGCTTGATAGGCCGAAGCCCTTCAAGGGCAGTAGTGTCATGAGGTTTGGGGGTTTGTGGGGGTTTTACTTATCTGTTATAATACGGCGGGTCTTTATAATTACTTACTACTTTAAAGCGACATACCTGTTTTCACATTCATCAACAGTTGAATTAAACACATCTCACAGGCTGTGTACATTTTTATATGTCATTTCCAACTGATCATAACAATTTTTTAAAACCCCCTCATACCTGTCTTACCTACCTAATAGTCCTATTTTTACAACCTCCTTTCTATGGCATTTATTTTTAACTACCTCCGACGAAAACAGCTTCGTGATTATTTATTCCATCTATTATTTCAGTTTCTCTATAGAGTTCATCTCGTTCTAGTCCAGAATATTCTCCCCTCTAGTTGGTTCCCCACTTTCTGATTCAACTGTCCTTCCTAGATTCCCTTCAAATTTCTCCGGTATGTACAGTTACGTTAAGGCAGAAAAAGGTTCCAAGAAAGACATTCCAGCAATCCTGCTATTATTATTATTATTATTATTATTATTATTATTATTATTATTATTATTATTATTATTATTATTATTGTTTACGCCGCACATTTAAAACTCGCTCCTTAAAGAACTCCTCTACAGGAGAAACAGTGAACTTGAAACTGGACCAACTTATAAATTTTCTCTGAAGATGGCACCACTAAAAGTTTGTTATTGTGAAGTTTCCAGTACTCTGTGAATTTCAACTTGTTTTGTTTTCCATTTATCAAGAAGTTGTACATTCTCCCATAAATGTCACTGCTAGAAAACTATGATCATGCACCCTGGTGAGAAGTGAAAGAACTTTTTTGAAGAAATTTTGTATTCATAAGTTTTTTCCTTACTAAATTTTGTTCATTCATCTTTAGGTCGATAATATTTATCTTTTCTTTCCGCCAGTTTTGAATTTAGCCAATCAAGAATTTCTGGAATTAATTTTCCACCAATCCCGTATTTCTTCTTCGATTTTGAGTGTAACCTTTTCATTCACCAATACAATTGTGAGGGTGTGGCTGTTTTATTCGTGAAAGGTCTCTAACTTTCCCCGAGGGTTTATAAACTGCAGATTTTTTCGTCTCCTGGCCATTTGATCGTCGTCTAAGTGTGTGTGTCAAGCAGGAGGCGGGAGGCGCCTCTTTCATCAGGCAGCTGTTCTTCAGTAAGGTAATGGCCAATTAACATCTTAATTTCTCTGCCCCGCAGTTTAACCTGAGGGAAAGGTCCGAAACCTTAAATATGTAACTAACTTCTCTAAAGTGTAAATCTCTTGTCGGCTCATGTAAAATTTCATAAATCTTTAACTGTAAACCGGGGATAGAGAGTGTTATACCCTTTCGAGCTCCCCTTCATCTTGGTTTGAGGTACCGCATTTGTTTCTGCTATGTATTGAAGTTATCTCCATGCGCGCTACCTCAGTAGTTTGGGATTAGCCCCTGTTTCGTTGGCCAAGTGCCCTATAGGTTTTTAAATTTTTGGGGGGAGCTCAATCTCCGACTCCGTTCCTGTTGTACTCGGGCCGTTTATTGAACCTGTTCTTTTTTACTAAGGCCCCGTAGGTTGGGTACTAGATACCCCTGTGTAATAAGATGGCTATTTGTAAGTAATGCCTTGTAAGGCCAGTGATTGTTAGGCTTTCACACGGTGTTGCCTTGAGTAGGCTGTGAATACTGAGAGCACGTCAGCTCTTTTCAAGTGTTGTAAAATTGCCTTTGGGAGGCCTGATATTGCTATTTTGGGAGCAAGTGCTCCAGGTATTAGGGGATTTCTGCCCTTTGGGTAAATGTATATTCTTTGTAAAATCGAGCTGGGTACCCAAAAAATTGTAAAACTAGGGGCTTGTAGCCCAAGAATGTTCAAGTTCGGAAATCTTGGATCTTTGTAAATCTTGTTTCTAATTTGCTATGTCATTGTTATTTCACTAAGTGAAAAGTTGTTTAAATTTTGTTATTTTTCGAAAAATATAACCTTTGTTAAAATTTTAAATTAACTTTGACATTTTTATGTTAGACCCATTCACCTCGGCACCTTCTTTCACCTCTGCTGATCCACGGGTAACCCCGTAACAATTATTATTATTATTATTATTATTATTATTATTATTATTATTATTATTATTATTATTTAGTAAAAGCGATGCCTTGTCGATGCAACCGCAATCCCCCGTCTTCAGCTTCATTTTGTATCCGATGGTACGCAGTATGTCGAAGATTTAGCATCAGGTCGTAAAGATACTTGGTCGTTGAGCTTCCTCGCCCTTTATTTCTCAACTAGCTGATGTACCCGCGCTTCGCTACGGGATTCTCAGAAAGACTGACCTTGTGGTTTTCCTAACTGAAGTAAATAAAGGCCATTACAAAAACGTCAGTAGGAAAGTAGCGATGTTATAATAATAATAATAATAATAATAATAATAATAATAATAATAATAATAATAATAATAATAATAATAATTTCGTGTGGCTATTTCTAGCCGGGTGAAGCCCTTGTAAGGCAGACCCTCCGAAGAGGATGGGCGGCATCTGCCATGTGTAGGTAACTGCGTGTTATTGTGGTGGAGGATAGTGTGGTGTGTGAGTTGCAGGGATGTTGTGGACAGCACGAACACCCAGTCCCCGAGCCAAGGGAATTAACCATTTAAAGTTAAAATCTCCGACCCGGCCAGGAATCGAACCCGGGACCTCTGGACCAAAGACCAGCACGCTATCCATTTAGCCATGGAGCCGGACAATATTATCGTATAAAATACTCGACCAAATGAAAAACCGCACATTTTCTCACTTCTAACGAACAGTACTACGGTGCCGATCTAACAGTCCAAAGTTCCAGAGCTGGAATCACCAGGCCACAGACATCCGTCATCACTCCTTTGCCATAATTCTCTTAAATATGCTAACTGCTCATTCCAATCAGTGCCTCAGAGTACGGATTGAACAGCTCGAATGCTATGATGAACCAGTGTGTTATGTACCAGTAGTATCAGAAAATTTATGAACCAGAGGAATAGCATCCTAAAGAAGAAAGTTATCCAACGCCCCAGCTACTTCCCGCTAATATTCAGGCAGGTTGTTACACGCGGTACGACCGGGCGAGTTGGCCGTGTGGTTAGGGGCGCGCAGCTGTGAGCTTGCATCCAGTGGATTCGAACCCCACTGTCGGCAACCCTGAAGAAAGTATTCCGTGGCTTCCCATTTTCACACCAGGCAAATGTTGGGGCTGTATCTTAATTAAGGTCAAGGCTGCTTCCTTCACACTCCTAGCCCTTTCCTATCCCATCGTCGCCATAAGACCTATCTGTGTCTGTGCGACGTAAGGCAATTTTCATCCAAACTATCGTAGATATGTGGCAACAGAAGACACAAAGCCCACCACAACAAACAATGGTCAATGTAATGTTATTGTTGATCAATGCTACGCGCTTTCAATATTGTAGGCCTTCACATTTAGTTTTCTTCCGACTCTGAAATATCACTCTTATCATAGTCGGTACGATAAAATTGAATAAAACATAAATGGTCGGAAATTGTATTTTCTATAACTTTTGTTATGTAGTACTTTTCGATAGGACCAATAACATAGGTATTTAAAAATTAAATTTTAGGCGTCTTCCCCTAAACTACAATTTCATACAGGGTACATAAAACTGTTTATAGTTTAGACTGTAGTTTCTTATTCCCCGACTCTATATACCTACTTGCATTAAATTCTGTTAACCCGTTTTCTCGTGGCTCGGCATTGATATGGACTTGGCAACAAAAATACAAATTCCTGAATATCTGTGTTATCAAAGCCGGTACGGCAACAATGCATGACATAAATTATCGGAAATTTAATTCTATATAACTTTGGTTATGTAGTATGTATCGATAGGACCACTAATAATATAAATATTTGATGATTAAATTTTAGGCCTTCCCCTAAACCACCATTTCACTCAGCGTGAGTAAAATGATTTATAGCCTAGATTGTAGGGGCTCATCCCCCGACTTCACATACCGATTTTCATTAAATTCTCTTCAGCCGTTTTCTTGTGATGCGTGTACATACATACATACAGACAGACAGACAGACAGCCAGAAATTACGGAAAAGTAAAAAGTGCATTTCCTTGTTGCTATGGACATGACCGATACAGAAATACAATTCTTTTCAAATTCTGAGCAATGTACAGACAAAACTCTTATTTTATATATATAAGATAATGTTGCCCAAGGAATTTGGTCGTTCTTTTCCTCATCCTGGTGAGTAGTTCTCTCTTGCCTTTGATTTCATTCACGCTGGTTCATTTGCTCTCTTTTCCGTCCAGCCAATCCTCAGCATTCGACTTCAGATCCACATTTCAAAGGCTGTTTACTGTCTTGTTTAGTGAATGTCTAGGATTCACAACCGTATAACATCACGCTCCGGACAAGAGAGTTTGTAAAGCTTTTTCTGGCTTGGATGTCCAGGTGTTTACTTACCAGCAAATTCTTTTGTTGATAAACGCTTGTTTGGCCAGTGCTATCCTCCTCTTGATCTCCAGACTACATCTGTTGCCTTGTGTAATAATACTGTACTTCGAAGGAGAATTGTGTGGCCTGTTCTATCTTCTTGTTCGCAAGCTTGATATTAATATGAACTAGCTCAGGATATTTGCTGACAACTAACACCTATGTTTCCTTAGCACTGATTTTCATACGTAAGTCAGCTGGTGTATATGATAGTTCTTCTAGAATTTTGGACAGCAGTGACGCCAGTCACCTCCTCCCCCCCCCCCACACACACACACACACTTTGTGGAGAAAACATTATATTTTTATTACATTTACATTTTAGCCGCCTGAAACTAGGAACTATTTTTAAAAAAATATACAAACCCCAGAGCCTCTGTGGCTCAGGAGGCAGTGCGCCGGCCTCTCACCCCTGGGTTCCGTGGTTCAAATCCCGGTCACTCCATGTGAGATTTGTGCTGGACAAAGCGGAGGCGGGACAGATTTTTCTCCGGGGTACTCCGGTTTTCCCTGTCATATTTCATTCCAGCAACACTCTACAATATCATTTCATTTCACCTGTCATTCATTAATCATTGCCCCAGAGGAGTGCAAAAGACAGGCTTCGGCAGCCGCCACAATTCCTATCCTCGCCGCTACATGAGGGTTTCATTCATTCCATTCCTGACCAGGTCGAATGACTGGAAACAGATTGTGGATTTTCAGTTTTCAATTTATACAAACCCTGTTGTCTTATCAGCAAATTCTTTAATTATTAAGAAACATGCTTAGTGAAAATACGCACAAAATGAAATTCTTCGCGACTAACCAATTTGTACAGCGCCACAGCAAATAGTGAAGACTCGCGCAGCAACGTGTAGCATGTGTTGTGTGGAAGGGTAGCAGGCCTCTCAGGGTGCATGCACCTGTGCATGCGCGGCGCAAGGGGCAAAAGACGACTTCGCCAGGTTGACCAGATTGCAGACTCCCCACTCCTCGATTTTGAGCAATATTTGCTGTCGTTCTTTCTCCCTACACCTGTCTCGCTCACTCGGCCTGTCTCTCCCTTCCTCACTTGCTCCGCAGCGCTCTTCCATCTGAGCCGAGTTGAGCCAAGCTTAGCCGAGCCAGTACCTACTAATACTACAGGCCTCACAGCACGGCTGATGACGTCACAAGGATAGGCAGTCACTCCTGAAGCGCGCAACGGCACTTCAATGGTAGTTGAACTAATTACTTTGATGATAAGAAGATGCTCTTTCAGGGTATTAAAGCATATTGGTAACACATTTATTTTAGTTGTACCGAGACCAATTAAAGCAAAAGAAAGGCGGAGAGATGGCGCACTTCGATTTCTGGAAATATGGTAAAAGTTCAGATTGATAGTAAATAGCAACAAGGGGTTTTCATTTGATTGTTACTATTTTTTAGTTAATAATAATTTTATGACCCTTGGTGATTAGTAATTAACCTACATTTTACTCATGAAGGATCAGTTAACATTTTACTGGAAAATAAAATAATTATATGAATTAATAATTAAGGTCCTTCGTATATACTACAAATGAAAAATAGAATACAAAGGAGGGAATGATTCACAGAGGATGATGAAATTATGCTGGAATTTATAACAGCAAATACAACAATTTAACAATAATAACATACTTTTAGTTAAATAACTTAATTCTTCTGTATAAACATTACATCAATACAAATTTCTGAATTGTTAATTCTTAATCAAGAGAATTTTCTCATGGAAACTTGTTTAAACTCATTTGTTGTTATTTAGATGAAATAAAACCCTCAAAATTTTCAAGGTTTCATATAAATAATATAATAATTCCACAAACATTACTGAAAATCCACTAAAATTTTCCTTACGTCTTCAAATGAAAAAATCTGACGTTTGTCCTAGATGTTCAGTATTTCTTTTCTCCATTACTGGCAAGATGAAATAATTTACTTAATTTTTGACTTTTCAAGTAAAACCCTGTCAATCACATTCTGTTATTGTAAAAGCTCTCTTTCTCTCAAACACACTGGTTTAAACATATTTTGCTCAAATTGCAAGAAAAGTGTTAAATATGTTCTTATGGAAGCCAATTTAACTTAAAACTGGCATAACATAAGAAAAATTCTAAGCATAAGAAACCCAAAAATTCCAATAAGTGCATATTTTGCTCAAATTGCAAGAAAGATGTTAAATATGTTTTTTTGTGGAAGACAAATTAGGCTAAGAAACTACCATAATATGGAAAAACATTCTTAGCATAAGAAATTTAAAATTTCAAAGAAGTGCATATTTTGCTCAAATTACAAGAAATTTTTTAAATATATTTTGTTGAAGACAAATTAACTTAGAAACTAGCATACAATTAGGATGGTGGATGAAAAGCCTTTTATGGCAATAGACTAACTTTAAAACAGTGAATCAACTACAATACACTCAGAATATGAGTATATAGCCTCAATATTATCACAAAATTAGAGCCCAGAAATGCCTGATTAAATTCAGATTACATGAAAGTACTGTTACTGAATTATGTACTCTCAAAATGTCAAAAATTAAATGTATCTATTTGAAAATATTTTAAGAATGTTTGAAAAATATTTTTTCATTGGCAATAGAAATATAAAAATGTTTGGAGTATTTTTTAAAGAAAAAATTAACAGCATACATGGTAATATGGAAAGATAGCCAATCATTAAGTGAGGTATTTCATTTCTGAAGGCTGCACCTTTGATACCACCAGTCTCCAATTGGTATTGTTCTAAAATTTCCACATAATTCATAACCTACTCTATGCAAATTCTTACAACTCTTTTGCCTTCATCTCCTTCCCAACACACTATAATTATTGTTGAAATAATCATGCATCCAAACCATAGTCTCTGCAAGATATTATCTTAAAATTACAAGACACATTTAAAAGGGTATGCAAGCACCTAATATTTTTTAAGGAAACCCATTAATGAAACTGTGCAAAGATTTAGGTTCATTAAAAACATCATGTGATTTAATTTTGATTTCAACATTGGCATAGAGCTCGGAAGTGAACTAGTAATTTCTTCACGAAGGCAGTACTTTAAAATTTTAGGATTTTTTTTCTCCTTTGCATGAACACATACATCTTTTGGTTCTGTTGCCATTGTGATAGCAATGAACACTTTTATATTAATTGAAGAACACTTTGAAAATATGACACTTTCTGAATTACACTACACTGCATGTATGAAGATGTCTGAACCAGTTTATCACTGACTAAAGAGTGGAATAAGACAACATAATAGCCAAGTTTACAGGGACAATACAGACACCCTTCCCCCCTGGCAACACTTTTTATAAGCTCATAATTACCTTGATCATCTGTTAATGATAATATTCTATCCAAAATGAGTGATGTTTTACAAATTTCACACTTCAATCTTTGAAGAACTGCTCTTACACAATATCTTGACAAATATGTGATAACAGGCAAATATTCCTAAATGGATAAAAGTTGGTCTTCACTGATATCTACACAGAGATAAGAGGTGCAGTTGGGCATAATTGTTGGCACTGCTCCTGTTTCAGATGAGGTTTCTGAAGAGGTATACAATACTTATTTCCAGTCTTACTATCATAGCAGTCACTATGTCTCAGGATTTGGTCCTCACTGAAATGCAGTTCACAGACCTTAAAAAGAAAAAGAAAAGGCAGATTTGTTATGCTAGTACCTTAGAAAACAGTGAGGTAATTAATTAACTACGGATAATCATCTCAAGGTGGGCCGTTAAAATGTGCAACAGGACAGCAACTTGATATGTGTGGTTCAAATTAGGGCGGTCTTAGTCTCAAATATTATAAATCTTAAATGTTTACGTTTATCACCTAGTTCAGTTTGAGAGATAATGAATAAGGTATAACAAGCGTCCTAGACCTTTAAGTGAAAAATAAGAGCTCACAACCTAAAACGAACAGAATTTTCAAAATATCAGTACTGAGCTTACCTTTGAATTCTGCGTGGCCTGGAATTGTCTCGGCGGATTGCGTTAACCCACATCTTGCGAACGGAACATTTAAACACCATTCTTCTACGAACTGTAATATACTACACTCATTTTTCAACCATACGCCAGTATTAAACAGATTCAGCACAGCATTATTTTGTCACATGTTCCTCAACATAGCAGCCATGTTTGATGATACTCATAGCAGTGGTGCCAACATGGAAACTTAAATTTTTCTCCAGGTGAAGAGGCAGGGAAGGGAAAATAATTTGGTTCGAAGTACATTTAACCGTTTTTATTCATCAATGAACTTCGCTGTTCTTTGTAGTTCATCATAATCATATTTATTTACGATGCTGAGCGTGGAATTTATATTCCATATGTGGGGTGAAATCATAGACATTGGCACCTCTACTATGATTAGTTCCTCCTTTCACTGCCAGGGAATCTCTCTCATTGCTGTTATCTAAACGCTGGGTCGTCGACTGGCTAGAGGTGGGGACGGAGCGAGTAATACCGATGAGTAATCCGGTTGTAGCGGTAAAGCGCACCACCGATCCCCTCCGCTTACAACTGCGAGTACTCGCGGAGGACCTGAGCACAGTGTAGCGCACAACACACGTACGAAAGTACCTGTATTCAATCTGTGTGTTTCGAATGTACGTATATATTTCCTACGCTTGTTATGTTTTGTAGATAATGTAAAGTCTGTTAGATTATATTTGTGGTGTTAGTGTGATATTTAAACATATTCGTAGATAGTAGTTATATTTTTAGAACATTTAAAGGAATTTAAAGAAATTTTTACAAAACGTTGTTCCACAAATGCCACGAAAACCGTCGGATGCCTGGCAGTTTTTTGACATCACTG
Organism: Anabrus simplex; assembly: GCF_040414725.1. NCBI lineage: Eukaryota > Metazoa > Arthropoda > Insecta > Orthoptera > Tettigoniidae > Anabrus > Anabrus simplex. Next base: position 42,494,792 of record NC_090265.1, read on the forward strand.
ATAATAGGAAACACGCAAAATGCAAATTTCCCGTGGTTTCCCATTTTCACACCAGGCAAATGCTGGGGCTGTACCTTAATTAAGGCCACGGCCGCTTCCTTCCAACTCCTAGGCCTTTCCTATCCCATCGTCGCCATAAGACCTATCTGTGTCGGTGCGACGTAAAGCCCCTAGCAAAAAAAAAAAAAAAAAAAAAAATGCAAATTTTGTGGCCGCACATACGCGACGGGTGGTGGCACATCAAATATAATATAATATAATATAATATAATATAATATAATATAATATAATATAATATAATATAATATAATATAATATAATATAATAACTGTATTTATAGAAGCATTCTACTGATAGCTGTTTGGCATTGGGACGTGTAGTATTATGTTGTCAGATATGTTTTGTAATCACATTTGTAAAGAAGGACATTCCAGTCAACGTTCATTTACATAATTACTTTTGTCATCCTGTAGATGAAATTATGTCAGAGTTTTTCATTATATTCTGATAAGATTCTTTATATTCAGGTTATTCTTCTCATTAACAGTGTACCGTATCACATGAACTTACGAAATAATTGTTAATACATTACTTTTCTGTTAACTTCCAATCCCCTTGTATACAAACCCTTTCGGTAGGTATGCACCATACTTTGTTTCACTATTCGAATGAGTTAACTATTCGAGTTACTAACATTTATTCCACATACTACCTCCTACTCCCTAGCAGTTACGTATATAACAATTATAGTGAATATATATGCAGTTATTTACAGTTGTTACGTTGTGAGAAAAGGGTATTGATAGTGGGATGCAATACCTTCGCAGTGCCATACCTATAACGTGTTTAAACGTCCCGCGTCAGGACATTCACTCGGTAGTTCACTCGGTACTACCGGGTGATGACGTCACAACAACTGCTCTGCTCCGCTCCGCTCCGTCCCCAGCACTACGACTGGCCACGTCTGCCTATCCCCGTGACGTCACATACCTCACGACACATCTGTTGTAAGGCCTGTAGTATTAGTAGGTACTGGCCGAGCCACCCCGAGACAAAACGCTGGTCCGAACCGAACTGAGTCGGATCGATGCACGGTGCACAGAACGTTTGCACGCGGGAGATTTTGGGCGTTTGCGACGAGGTAGAAGGAGGACTATAGAGTGGCTAGTGGCCCGCCATATTAGAATGTACTTGAACGCCACGTCTGCCATATTCTAAGCGATCAAAACAAGTGGGCGTGGTGATGAAGCAAGTACAGAGGCTCCTGGAATAAATACCGTTTCACAGTTTTCTTAAGTAGGAAAGCACTCAATGATCTATATGTATTTTCAAAAGGCCATTAAAACTACAAGACAAAGGCTACATACTTACATTTATTGTATAAAGAATTAAAATTAACATATTTCCAGTAATTACAAAAGAAATCACAATGCATTGCCATTAAAAGAATTGAGCCCTACTTACAGAGAATTAAAATTTAGAACAGAAAACCTTGAGCAAAGTAATATAACATAGAGAAATAATTCATAGCCTATCACTTCAATAATAATAATAATAATAATAATAATAATAATAATAATAATAATAATAATAATAATAATAATAATAATAATAATAATAATATTTCCTGGTATCTTCTCAGTTACCAGGAATAGACACTCTGTATTAATTCAGCCCATTTTTTACGGCCGGATGCCCTTCCTGACGCCAACTTTAGGAGGAATGCTGTATTCACTGTTATGTGTGTCTGTGGTGATTTGTAGTATGTTCTGTTGTGCATAGATGAAGATGGTTATCCAGTCCCCGATCCGGAGGAGTTAACTATAGACATTTTTTGCTAGTGGCTTAACTGTATGTCGCACCGACAAAGATAGGTCTTATGGCGACGATGGGATAGGAAACGCCTAGGAGTTGGAAGGAAGCGGCCGTGGCCTTAATTAAGGTAAAAATGGGGAACCACGGAAAACCATCTTCAGGGCTACCGACAGTGGGATTTGAACTCACCATCTCCCGGATGCAATAACTGTAGACTACCCAGTTAAAATTCTCGACACGGTCAAATGCCTGGCCCTCTGAAGCCAGCACGGTGATCAATCAGCCAAGGAGTAGGATACTAAATAATAATAATAATAATAATAATAATAATAATAATAATAATAATAATAATAATAATGTCGCCGGGCTGAGTGGCTCAGACGGTTGAGGCCCTGGTTTTCTCGCTCCAACTCGGGAGGTTCGCTCCTGACTCAGTCCGGTGTTATTTGAAGGTGCTCATATTCGTCAGCCTCGTGTCGGTAGATTTACTGGCACGTAAGAGAAATCTTGGGGGACAACATTCCGGTACCTCGCCGTCTCCGAAAAAGTAGTAAGTGGAATGTAAAACCAATAATAAATACATTTACGAAGACTAAGTATTCTAGAGATGTATGTTGAAGTGAACAATGGTGTAATAAAGTATCCCATAATAATAATAATAATAATAATAATAATAATAAGAAGAAGAAGAAGAAGAAGAAGAATAAGAAGAAGAAGAAGAAGAAGAAGGATGTGGTAGTGGCAGTGGCAGTGACCTTAAGGTACAGCAGGCCCCGCATTTTGGTGTGAAAATGGGAACCAGTAAACCTGATATCAGGGCTTTCGACAGTATGATTTGAACGCACTATATCCCGAATGCAAAGTAAGAGCTATATGCAGCGAACAACGTAGCCAACTCGCTCAGTAGTAGTGGTGATATAGGACTGAAAGTCCTCATACTACTCCTTATGGTAGGGAGAGCGTATGAGGTGTCTAGGTAATCCAAAACATTGTACGTGTGGCGGTGGACAGCAAGCGTCTTGTATCATCGTTGTTCACTATTATATTTATTTTCGAAACGCCGTGTACTGTGCCCTGTAGGATACAATTTGATAGTAAATCGTGTTATTGGTTTTTTGCCCTGCTGAGGAGCCGGAGTATTGTCCCGCCGGTGGTACTTTACGGGCAGATAAATCTACTGACACAAGGGTGACGTATAGAGCACCTTCAAATACCAAATCTGCCAATTTGGCCTCAGAAAGCTAGCGCTCTACCGTCTGAGCCACTCAGCCAGGCTGTTTGTTCAGTTCGTACAAGGAAATAAAAGTAGGCCTAATGTACACATGCTGGATTGTGTTACAAGCACAGGTAACGTAATTCTGCTAATCGCTAACTGTGTAGACCTACGTTAGTAAAGATAAAACGTATTTGAAATATGATATATCCTTTGTGTTTTCTCTGCAGTTTATGTAATTGCGAGCCCCACACGTAGAGAGTATAATTTATGCAGTTAATTTGTTCGATCTAATCTATTAAAAGTAACACACTACAAGCTGAAGAACTATATGGATGGCGCTTAAACTATGGCGTCGCTTTTTCGCCTTGGCACCACCCAGAGCGCTGTAGCAGCCATGTTAGCCACTCGTTGGGCGTTTCAGAGGCTCTGGTCTAGACAGGGATGGCAAACCTTTACCGACTAGCGTTTTTGTTTATTACTTTTCACTGTCTAGTGTGCCATCGGTTATGTTCCTTTAAAATCGTCATAAAACCCATCATCTGACTTCATTTAGGTATTAGATAGCATTACATATAAATGGCCAACGGCCGTAGCCGTGTTGAAACATCGGATCCCGTGAGATCTCCGAAGTTAAGCAACATTGGGCGTGGTCATGAGTTGGATGGGTTGCCACGCGCTGTTGGTGGGGGTAAGGGAATGGAGGAGCGGAAAGGAACTGGCCACCCTACCGCACGTAAACTCCGGCTCAGGAACACCCCTGCGGAGGTTCGGACCTGCCTTTAGGCAGAATAACCCTTACCTACATATAAATCCATTCGACGGAATATTTCATGATTTTATTTTGCAAAATCACTGAAAATTAAATTTTTGAAAACAAGTAAATTTTTAAAATACGGCATATCTTTGCTTTAAGCTAGTAAATTTGTAAAACATATGGCCATCGAATTAAATGAGACATTTATTAAAGCGTAATATTAAAATATCCTATATTTCTTGATTTCGACCTATTTATTAGGCCTATATGTTAAAATACCGGTCTAGAAAGCCAAGAATAACGGCCGAGAGGAATCGTCGTGCTGACCACACGACACCTCGTAATTTGCAGGCCTTCGGGCTGAGCAGCGGTCGCTTAGTAGGCCAAGGCCCTTCAAGGGCTGTAGTGCCATGGGGTTTGGTTTGGTTATATGTTAAAATATTCCAATATGTTAATATGTTGTTTGATGTGCCACAGAAGTAACAAACCCGGAACTTTTTGTTGTACTGTGTATCAATTGTTGCGCCATACCGGGTGAGTTGGCGGCCCGCAGCTCTGGGTTTGTATCCGGGAGATAGTAAGTTCGAACCCCATTGTCGGCAGCCCTGAAGATGCTTTTCCGTGGTTTCCCATTTTCACACTAGGCAAATGCTGGAGCTGTACCTTAATTAAGGCCACGGCCGCTTCATTCCCACTCCTAGGCCTTTCCTATCCCATCGTCGCTGTTCGCCATCCCTGGTCTCGGACATTGAGGTATGATTCACCCGCTTGCCGCACGCATTCGTCCTACACGAGCAGCAATTTCTCGGATGGATGCATCACGTTCTCTCATGCCAATAATGCGCCCTCTTTCAAACTCAATCATTTGACGGTACCGTTCTCGCACACGTCTGCGAGGCATCCTGCACGTCTGCTCAAGTCACACTGATCCATTAACTTCGGTTTATACCGACAACGAGAGTCTCAGGCACATTTTACCATTCGGTGGCGGTGCGCCGAAATATTGATGTGGACTTTGAACCTGAAGGCCGACATGGTTCAAATGCTAATCGTGTCCTGTGAATATGAATTTCCTATCTCTAGTCTTTCAAGGTGTTCTGGTTTTTTAAAGAACATGAGTGTAAATAAATAAATAAATAAATAAATAAATAAATAAATAAATAAATAAATAAATAAATAAATAAATAAATAAATACGTAAATTGTGAGGTGATTCCAAATTATTTCTATACCGTACGTCTCAATGTGTGAGATGGACGTAAGTAATAATAATAATAATAATAATAATAATAATAATAATAATAATAATAATAATAATAACAAGAAGATTCTGTAAACGTGTGTGTTCAGTTCTATCTAGTGTCTGTTACTTTGTTAGTGTGTAATCAAGTACTAAATAATGTTTAATTGTATGATCACACCGTACTTCTATTTAATTGTAATACATGTATAACAGTGTTCCTTTGGTGGAAGTTTTATTGTATAGTGTGGAATCAAAATCTCACAAAAGCTATTATTACGTCAGTTAAGTGAACCTCTACCTCTCTGTCGAAATTCGCTCAGAGAGCATAAACAATTACCATTTTTACCTAAATTTTCAATATTGATGTGGCCTCTCCCCCTGCCGCTATATCTCGCAAACCCGGAACTTTTTGTCGTACTGTACATCAATTGTTGTGCCATACCGGGTGAGTTGGCCGTGCGGTTAGCGGCGCGCAGCTCTGGGTTTGCATCCGGGAGATAGTGGCTTCGAACCGCACTGTCTACAGCTCTGAAGATGGTTTTGCGTGGTTTCCCTTTTTCAAGCTAGGCTAATGCTAGGGCTGGACCTTAATTAAGGCCACGGCCTCATCCTTGCCACTCCTAGGCCTTTCCTATCCCATCGACGCTATAAGACCTACCTGTGTCGGTGCGACGTTAAGCAAACTGTAAAAATAATAAAACTGTTTCCGCCCCCCGCCCCCACTTGTAATTCCGAATCGCCGCTACTGTTAGACCGTTCCTTTCCTGAGTCGGCGATTACTGCTATATCGGCTGCAAAACGAATGCAATGTATCTGCTGACCGTTGATCTTAACACCCCTTGAACTTCTTTATGGCCTTTTCAGAAGTACGTTAAACAGGTAAGGTGACATTGAGCAGCCTTGTCTGACACCCTTGCTGTTGTACTGAGGTCAAAAATGTTCTTAAATAAATTTTCCTCAGACTGCTATGTTTGTATCCCTTATCCACTGAAATTTCAGCTCGTTTGCTGTATCCAGGATATACTTCACAAATATGAGTGATGATCTGGTCGCGTCAATCATTGCCGATTACAGTGATTATATGTAACAACTTGCTCAACGAGAATATTGGAAGCAGGTATTAGTGAAACCTGTACGTGGCCTTGCAAGTCTTGTTAGTGTCTCTTCATAGCGCAGAGCTCAAGACTTCCTGATTTCTAAATTCCAGTTACATCGAACTGTGCACTTGTTTATGAGAATCTTGGTAACTAGTCCCTTTACCAATGACAACCACTCCGAGTGCCCAGTACTACCGACTTAACATTCCATTTCATTCGGTCATGTGCAGATCGGTGCATGAATACATCGCACATTTAATCATCATCATCATCATCATCATATTATTATTATTATTATTATTATTATTATTATTATTCCATCTCACCCATTGTGACGTATATAAATAATTTGGGATCACCTCACAATCAATGGGTTGTTCTTTTTTTTTTTTTTGCAATTTGCTTTACGTCTCACCGACACAGATAGGTCTTATTATAGTGACGAAGGGATAGGAAAGACCTACGAGAGGGAAGGAAGCGGCCGTGCCCTTAATTAAGGTACAGCCCAAGCATTTGCCTGGTGTGAGAATGGGAAACCACGGAAAACCATCTTCATGGTTGCCGACAGTGGGGTTCGAATCCACCATCTCCAGGAGCAAGCTCACACCTGCGCGCCCCTAACCGCACGGCCAACTCGCCAAGTGTCAAGTCGCGTTTCTTAAACTGTGCCCTAAGAGTTGGAAAAATGCCCCCTACAAGATTAGTTTACGTGCTAGCGAAAGGATCTTTCTACACAGAGGACCTTAGGATGAAATTATCATTGCCAGCTATAGACCCATTAGAGTGTGGACAAACAAAGAGAAGAGAGTTCCATCAAGACTTTTATATATGGATAGAAAGTGGGCCAGCGAGAACTAAGATCAAAGGAACATAATAATGAGACTCGCCATTGATTCCTTCCACTATAAGATACTGTATGTTCAATTAGAACATTCCACAGCCCGAGTGACAAATGTGTATGTGTACTACGTAATCAAAGGTGTACCAAGTATCATCTCACGACGTAGCTCAAAGGAACAAAATATTTTAGTGAATACAGTAACAACTAATGCCCACTCGGGTGATTTTTTCCTTTGTAATTCAATAAAGGATTATTATTATTATTATTATTATTATTATTATTATTATTATTATTATTATTATTATTATTATTATTATTATTTGTTCGTATTGGCATACTAAGCACCACGTTATTTCAGCTGTCTTCTATGGGCTTTGATCTTTGCCCAGTCCTCCTTTATTCCTTGCCTCTGTTGCTCTTTTCTTTCTTTCGTCCGTCCACGTCTTTCCCGTCTTCAACTTTGGCCTTTCTTGAAAACCCTGATGGTCTTTTAGTTTCCTCGCAAGTGGGTTGCATCCTTGTATATCTTCATAGGTGATCACCATCTCTTGTAGGTCCCTTTCCATCTGCTTGACCGAGCTCGATAGCTGCAGTCGTTTAAGTGCGGCCAGTATCCAGTAATCGGGAGATAGTGGGTTCGAACCCCACTTGGCAGCCCTGAAGATGGTTTTCCGTGGTTTCCCATTTTCACACCAGGCAAATGCCCGGGCTGTACCTTAATTAAGGCCACGGTGCTTCCTTCCAATTCCTAGGCCTTTCCTATCCCATCGTCGCCATGAGACCTATCTGTGTCGGTGCAATGTAAAGCAAATAGCATCTGCTTGAACCAAGTTGGCTGGATTTTCTTATCTTTAAAATATGTAAAGCTGTGGTTCCATAATCGTGTGGATTTCATTCTTAGCAATTCTCCTTCTCCGCATGACATCAGAGATACTCTGGACATGAGTATACAGCTCTCGCCGGGCTGAGTAGCTCACACGTTTGAGGCGCTGACCTGACTCCAACTTGATAGGTTCGATCCTGGCTCAGTCCGGTGGTGTTTGAAGGTGCTCAGAAATACGTCAGACTTGTGTCGGTAGATTTACTAGCACGTAAAAGAACTCCTGCGGGACTAAATTCCGGTACCTCGGCGTCTCCGAAAACCATAAAACGTAGTTAGCGTGACGTAAAGCAAATAACATTGATATTAACAGGATACAGTTCATGGTTATGCCGACGTCTATATTCATCCTTGTCTTTAACTGGGCGAAGGATGTTCCTAAGGTCTTTCTTTCTTTCCAGTTTTTCTATCGATCCCATCGTCCAGTGGTTAACCAATGCAATCAGCCACCCGAGTATTGGCGGGAAAACCGTACCTATTTATAGTAGGAGGAAATGCCTGGTCTCAGCCAGAAAACATCGTGAGGTTCTCCAAGGTAGTATTTTGGTCAGTGCGGAATATCACTGACCCCAATCTACAGTTTTTCAACTGTCCAAGACAGTACTACCCCAGGTGGTACCCAATCTACCTTCGCCTCGAGCGAAGCATCCAGGCCTTAGGATTCTGGGGAGCCTGCACCGACACGCATGGAGGTATCGGAGACTCCAGGAAAGATCCAACGCAAACTCCGGAATTTCTCTGCTACCTTTACGTGAATTCCCTTCGAAAGATTGGCAATTTTAAATAACTAACTGATACTTTATTATTATTATTATTATTATTATTATTATTATTATTATTATTATTATTATTATTATTATTATTATTGCCTTTATCCGCAGTGGCGATGTCAGGACTCATGGTCCTCTCTTTTACTTAACCACACTTCTTTAACAGGGTACATGTGCGAAGAATATTCATATAAACTAGAACATGACACAACATAACACAAAATAAACACAATAATTACTCTTAATCTTATCTTAGTATCTATGGTTACAAACTAGAAGTACCATGACACAAAATAACATAAGCACAGTAAACATAGATCCACACATGAATTCACTTCACAAGTTTCAACCTGACGACACACATCGAGGAAATGCTCACGGCAAGATGACTTAAAGGAATTTAAGTTTTTTCTATGGCTCTGATACTATGGAGGAGAGAATTCCATTATTCTAGCTCCATTCGCAACAAAGGAACTTCTATATGCTACTGACCTGCTGCAAGGGTTAGGAAGTGTGCTACCTGAGCGTGTGTTATGCTGGTGGGAAGAAGATATGAAATTCAGTTGTGAAGGTAAGTAGTAATACTGCCACGGGGAGGTTGCTATACTCTTCAAATTTCAGAGGGGAAAGTTGACTATAATAAGGTTTAACATTAACATCAAAGCATAAAGCGAAGATAAATGTATAATATAAGCATTCATAGCACGTTGCAATCGGTTTAGTCGTTCTCTCGTGGCATCAATTAGTGCTAGTAGGAACGTATAGGGAGGATAAGAGTAGTTATATATCTAATTATCAAGTTTAGTTGCAGCATATTTTCATGATATTTTAGTGGGTGAAGGGAAGCGTACACTTTTCAACATACATTGGTAATGTGCGCCCCCAGGTGAAGACTCTCGTTTATAATTACGTCGAGATTTCTTACCGAATTTCCATACGAAATAATTTTACCAGATAAAGTGAGTGGAGGAATGGTTTTTGTTCTTTTATAAACATTTATTTTATAAAAAACATGTATATTCAGCCACAGATACAACCGTTCTTGGAAATGTAGATCAATATATTGAGCCCATAATTCTACATTGCTGAAAGAACCGCCGTACCGCTATGTAGGGCCGACTGCCAGAATAAAAAAAAAAAAAAGAAATGTGCATCCATCTTTGTAATATAGCTAGCCTCATGTCCGTGGCTTATTGCCCACAGCAGGAGCGAGATCGGTACATTTCGGGAAACCTCGGGAAGTTAATAATACAATTCTGGCTAATAACCCCTATTGTGAGAGATTCCGACGCTGTCATTAGCGAGGAAGTAATTAATTAAGAATTTTGGATTCATTTTATGAAGCTCACTTCACAGGGAGAAATATATTTAATTATTCTCATATAGAAGTTCGGCTGTCTATCGACAGAGTGTAATTGACACGTGTCGGGACCATCCAACCAAAATACTGGGGAATATCGTCCACGGAATTAATTATACGCCTGTGAAAGAAGCAAAAGAAATCACCGAACAACACCATTGTGATCGTGAAAACAGGCGGAATCTCTGGTGTAAGTCTCAGATAAATCTGTCCAGCGGTTAACAGATGGAATGATCGCACAATAATACATGGCGCCAGGAAATGTTCTCCGCAGCGCCTACGTGCTGATGCGCGAGGTGGCATCAGCAGTTAAGTTGGCAGCACGGCTGTTGCCGCTTGTATCTAAACAAAACAAACAACAAACAGTAAACTTTGTACTCGCCACAGCAGTTCATAACAGATGCAGGAAGTGTTGTCCTTGTGTTCGAAGACAGACTTCAACACGTCTACACATATTGTCGAAGAATTTCACTAAAGTGTCTTGCGTAATGGACTACACATAATTGATGATATTCAGTATAAGTTCATCAATACTTTTTTCGTCTGTTAAAACCGTAGGCCTGCCTGTTCCCGGTACATCGTGAACTGAGACGGTCACACGAAATTTACTTATCAAATCCCGAACAGACATTTTGAATTAGAAAACCGCGCCTGAAATTTTAGTTTCACATTTTCTGTAAACAGATCGCCTTCGCGGAAAGCGTATTCCATCAAGAAACTCTCTCTTCAGTAGTAAACATTACCGCCTGTATCATGTTGCACTATTCCAATAATCTACCTGAATGCTCGCTTAATGCAATACACACTGACGATTTCGACAGCCCACAGCTCACACGTGTGGTCTCCCTGTACTACTATCCTGTTGACCTTGGCCTCTCAGCGAGCGAGGGCGACAGATATGAAACCGTGCTGCCAACTAAACTCCCTCACACAGCAGCAGGTAGGCACTGCGGAGAGCATTTCCTGGCGCCCGTTAGATAACGTGTGGTACCGCGTCCTATAGTGCGTATAGATACCCATTCAAAAAACAGGAGACTCACTCACTTGTCATTGTTCTGAGAGGATAAACCTGCGACTGTTGATATCAAGAAGAGGACTTACCGAAATTAATTAGAAGCTAGACTTGGAAATCTCAAAAGCCAGAGATAGGTAATTTATAAAGTATTCATGAGGAATAGAGATGACTCTGATTTAAAAACATGTTAGTTACAATTCATCCTGGTAGGTGGAAATATCAGCCGGCCCCGTGGTGTAGAGGTAGCGTGCCTGCCTCTTACCCGGAGCCCCCGGGTTCGATTCACGGCCAGGTCAGGGATTTTTATCTGGACCTGAGGGCTGGTTCGAGGTCCACTCAGCCTACGTGATTAGAATTTGAGGAGCTATCTGACGGTGAGATAACGGCCCCGGTCTAGGAAGCCAAGAATAACGGCCGAGAGGAATCGTCGTGCCGACCACACGACACCTCGTATATTTTGCAGGCCTTCGGGCTGAGCAGCGGTCGCTTGGTAGGCCAAGGCCCTTCAAGGGCTGTAGTGCCATGGGGTTTGGTTTGGTTTGGTTTAGGTGGAAATATCGTGGCTATATGCAAGACTTATAAACTTCTGCAAGTAAGACAATGAAGTCCTAGATAGCTCTTTGCAATTATTTTTAATACGGTTAGTCTGACAATCTGTAAGGAAAATAGTTTGTTTCTTTAAGAGAGAGCATCATTGCCCGACGATTATTCACATTTGGTGAACACCTGGCAAAAATGAGGTAGGAGCTTTCCACGATTTCGTCAGTTGAGTGGCCGATAACGGAGTGGTGTGGTCAATTTTGTTTTATGTGCATAATAAAATATGTTTTTCTATTAGTTAATGTACACGAAAATGAATTTGTGTTGTGCCAAGACAAGAGCAGAGTCGGTGTAATTGATAAGGTAGTATTTAAGTGAAGAATGCCATCTATCATTATGAGGGGCTAAGACGGAGGTTGCTGACTTGCTAAATGCAGCCAAAATGTCAGCACATCAATCAGCATAATTACAGATCTGTCTAATTAAATATTATTATGTCTTTGTACATAGAAATGCAAATGCTTGTCTATTTAAATTAGTTGGTAAATCATGGCACTGCGTTATATATGTGGCGTGTGTACAATTAATTGTGTTGCAATGACAATTATGTGTCATGTCGTTATTCCAGGAAACACTGTAGGTGCGGTTGTGTGTTATATTTTGTCGCGAGGCGTTAAACTGTGTTAAATTTCTTAAAATGTGAAGTAAAATATTACAATGAAAATCAGTTAACTATGTTCGCACCGGTAAAACTTATAATACTAATAATTATAAAGTAAAGATAACAATTATAAATGTAATAAAGTCAAATAATGACAATGATAATAATATTCGCGTTGAGAGTAAATTGAGATAATAATAATATGTATTACCGAGCTCGATAGCTGCAGTCGCTTAAGTGCGGCCAGAATCCAGTATTCGGGAGATAGTAGGTTCGAATCCCACTGTCGGCAGCCCTGAAAATGGTTTTCCGTGGTTTCCCATTTCCACAACAGGCAAATGCTGGGGCTGTACCTTAATTAAGGCCACGGCCGCTTCCTTCCCACTCCTAGCCCTTTCCTGTCCCATCGTCGCCTTAAGACCTATCTGTGTCGGTGCGACGTAAAACAACTAGCAAAAAAAAAAAATATGTATTCATCGGTTGTGTGAGTGAGGATCACAGTTTTATGTCGAAGTCCAGTGAAGTAAGATAATTTTCAAATTTGGAAATTTAATTTTGTGACACTGTGTATTGGAGAGATATAATAACTGCGTGCTATTTTGCTCCTGAGGTCTGGAAAAATTTAGAGAAGCTACTTTGAGATCATTATGAAGTTGTTTGGTTATGGGATAGCATGTGCTTAAAATATGATCAAGCAAGAAGAAATGGATCGTAATGAGAAAGGAAATATTTATGAGAATAGTTAGGAAGAACGTTTGAGGCAGAGTAAGCCCTGTATTTTATGAGTGGGAAGAAAAGGCCCTGTAGTTTTACGGAAAGGAATTTTTGTGACAGGGTGTATATCGCGAACTGGAAACATTGCGGGTGAGAGAATGAATTTATCAGATTGAAACTTTATCCTGCGTATGTTGATGAGAGTTTACTTCACTGGATAGTTTACAATGATACATGTTGACATTGCAGATTATTTGGAGCCTCACACTCTAAGCTATGCCGCAAATATTGTGGTGGTTGTGATTATTGTTTTCGCCAATATCACGCAACATCATATGAGATTTGAGTTTACTTTTCGAACTTCACTGCATGTGTTTACATTTTAATGAGTGACAGATTGAACTATTCAAACCCGTTAATTATTTTCGATTTCACCCTTTATCGTAGGAAATGGACATAGTAATATTATTCCAGATTCGAGTTCATTTCTGAAGCGGATTTTATTTATGTGTTTGAATTCCAATGAGAATTAGATTGAAATATCCCGTACATTGTTTTAAATTTTCGATTTCGCCCGACAGTATCAGTGATGTGTAGATACCATAGCGTTGGCTCAACGATAGGTTCGGGATGCCGCATATACATAACTAGCAAGATACCCGTGCTTCGCTACGGTATTATACTGAAATGTATAATTGAATGCTTATTGTATTAGATATATTGCACCCAATTAATTGAGCCTAATTACATCATATCAACATATTGCTACTGATATTGATAATGTAATTTTTCCACACAGTTGAGAATATGTTCTCACACTCTGGCAGGAAGCAGAAAAATCACAATAGATGTTTAAGCCGGCCAGAGCACTTCGGAGCACGGTTTGTTTTGGTGCAATAAAGCAATTATCTTCACACAAAGAGGGAGAGGACGCGTTGGTACTTTGAAATTGAGGTCAAGGAGTGGTAGTTTTCCATCTGAAGACAAGAAAGAGCTTCCAACCACCCCCACGAAAGTGAACTAGGAACAGTCCAATGTTACCCGCTTGAAACCGGTCAACCAATCAGGGAGCTGAATTTGTATTATTCAAATGTAGCGCTTCCTCAAATTTATTTTCGTCATAGAATCGGACAGTAATTGTATACTTGTTTATCAGAGTGACACTTTAGGTTGGGGATCATAGTGAGTGTGTATGCTAAATCCTGTTAATATGCAGTAAATATTAAGTTAGCAGAAGTTATGTCTGGGAACGAGAGTACCTGAAGTTCGCGCCGGAACCGTACGACAGCCGGCGGTGCGACAAAAGAAATATTCCCACCCACGCCACCTATACTGTGCATAATTGTATGATTAATTCGGTGATCACAGGGTAGTGATGGAACCACCAGCAGTTTAAGTATAAATTTAGATGATAAGGACGGTCCGCATCGAGCTGCGTGTATTAAAGGACGCTCTTGAAATTCTGAAAATATCAGTCCGCCAGAAATCGAAGCAGGTCTCTGCCGCCAAGAGGAAGGCACACTCGTTCACCAAGGATCGTACAGACCAGACGTGTCAGCGAATTTCTCTCTTTTGAACATTGGGCGACATTTGTGAAATGTAAACTTTAAGGCAACTTAGCCGAGCATTCAAAGACACCGTCTTGTATTAGAACGAGTAATTGCGGTCAGAGTTATAGAGATATTCTATTTGAGTGATAAGCCAATTAGTCACTAATTTTATTTGCCATATATTACTTTGTAACATTTTGAGAGTAATGGGTAAACAAAGGAACTTCTTTCGTACAAGAATAGGCTGTACGGGAAATGTTACTAGCAGGAGCCATTAAGAAATAACAGTAGTGGTAGAGTCAATGGATGGATTATTCCACAGGTCATTGACAACTAGTAGGACAACAAACTTGCTGCAGAGGGATTATCGCCGGCCGCAGTCCAGTGTGTAAATAACTTTCCCTGAGGGAGCGAGGGCCACACTCACACAATCGTCTCGCAGGAATGTCCAGAGAAGCGGGCGTGGTGTTAAAAAAAAAAATAAAAGTGAATCTTTTATATGTGTTTTCAGTCAGTGTATATAATTATTAGTATTTAAGCCGCTGAAGTTGCAAGAAAAGTGTCGTGTGCCCAAGGAAATTGATACCATGGAGGTATACATCAATTTTGTGAAGATGTGCCTTATGTATTGCAACATGTTCTAACTTCAACCAGATGGATGCCCCTGTGGGGTGAAGCTTAATGGCAGAATGTGAGTAACAAAAATCTCATGTAATCTTTCACTGATTGTACTATTTCCTTAGGCGTTACGCGAGCTGCTAAGTAGATGTTTAGGTATTGTAATTTCATATTTTTGGTGTAGCACAGAGGAGAGGTAAAAATGCTGATTTATGCACGTAGTTTGTGTTTAATTTCAATTATCTTTTTCTTATTATTATTATTAATTTTTTTTGTCGATGTTATTGTCGGATTGGACCGAATTAGTTTAAATGCTTAGGCCTACATTTGAACTAGATTTGAGGTCAATATTATGCTTATTGGCAGTGGCAGAGTATGATATTTGATTCGCTAGTCACCAGACGGAAGTTTTCTTGGACATTAAAGTAGACTCATTTTTTTGTTATGGTTATTTTGCAACCATCTTAATTAGTTGATTCTAAATTTCTCCTGAATGCTGATTACATGGACAGGAGGAATATGATTTGCTTAGTTAACTGTTCAGATTTGATTTGGAGAATGTAATTGAATTTTATTGTAGTCTGATAGAGGCATTAATTTGGGAAGTGATCATTGGAAGATTAATCGTGGTGAATCTAGGCCCACGCGTCAAAATATGCTATGTCATTAGGCCCTGACGACAGTATATGTGTGTTAAGATAATTATGTGATGATGGATAAGCCACTACGGGCAATTATCTCAGTATGTGAGAAATGAGGGAATGATAATGAGGCGATGAGCCGGATAAATATAATGGTCAGCCGAGGAGCTGAGAGTTAGTAGTCAAGCCATTGAGCTTAATACACGGAGCGATATGCAAGCTCTGACAGCTTGATATCACAAGGTGCATATATGTGCCGGCAATGTGAAGCCGAGGTATGAAAATGAGCGGGAGGACCAGATGCCCCGTGAAGTGAAAATGCACGAATTAATAAATGTGGCGACATGGCATAGCATATTGTACTAGATAAGTATAGGTAAAGATAGCAGGTTAAGTCTGCAATAGTACTCATGAGGATAGTTAAATCCCATTTTATATGCCAACATCGCATTATAATAAGTGTTCTGAACTTTGGTTTTAAATGGGAGTTTGTGAACCTCATTTTTCGTAATGTTGTTGTGAGTTGATTTTGAGTTGATTTAATTTTAATTACTCCTTGTTTTTTTTTGTAGTGAATAGAGTAGGGGAGCCATGAAACTGATAATTGGACATGGTGAATCAATATTCTTAACCAGAGAGTTGAAATTGCAGGACTCTGGGCAAGATAACATGTTTGTCGGTGACGATGCAATCTACATCATATTATGTTAAATTCATTTACGATTATGAGTGCGTGCATGAATAAGCAGCGGTATAGGAAATGTAAATATCACGTGGACTCGTACGTTGATCATCTCTCAACCCTGACGAGTATATTTTATTGATGTGTAAGTTAGATTATTCTCTGTGACTACAAGGTAATATTATTAGTTTACGTAATTTTAAGTCCATTAGTGTGATAGGTGATTTGTTCACTCATTTGTAAATAGTACGGCAGTTCGTGTGACGTAAGTACAGGATGTGTTAGGTTCGTGTTATTACGTCACGGAACACGACACAACAGATTTGTAGGACTTACTGAACGAATGTTTGTCGTAAATTAAATTGTATTTTATTAGGAAGCGATGTAATTGATTTTGATGATTAATTGCCATAAGTTGGTTCTGACAGTAATACTGGCCTTGATGCATAAATTTGCATATTTTTGAGTGTGTTAAAAGATGAGGTTTTATCTTTTTAAAGTTCAGTAAGATCCAGGGTTTAGAAATTAAATTTGCAGAGTTCATAAGTATGATTACGTCACGCTGCACAGCGGTTTATTTGTGTTACATCTATCCTCAGGTTTTCAATGAGTGTATTTAATGTTAAATAATTGACATAGAGTTTGGAGATTGTACTCCTAGGAATGTTGGAATGTTCTAGATTACATGCAAGCTTAACTATAATGCATTACACGTTAGTAGAGTTCTTGTTTATGACACTATGATATCTATCGTAAACACACCATATTATATCGATCTAGTTGAATCAGTAAATGACATTTTATTGGGATATTATTGTTAAACGCACTATTTTGGTGTACTTGAGGTTGCATTTTGGTCAACGACTCACTTCACTTATATTTGTTGACAATTTTATTTGGATCATTTTTAATTAATTATTCTATTAATCAATTAATTTATTGATCACATTCAGATTAGTCATGATTAATTGCAGGTATTCTTATATTGCATCTTCAACGGTGACACTAAACTTGATTGAGCTTTGGTTCAAGCCTTGTGCATACTTACTTAATTCTTGCTTTGTCAATAAAGTTTATTTATTACATAATCAGTCCGTGTCATGGTGGTTATTTTAGACTATTTACTGGTAATCCTTAGTTAGGCAACCCCTATGCACCAACCCACAGGCGACCTGGAACTGAGCACACCCGAGAAAGAATCTCTACGATGCGGTAAGTATATTTTTTTCTAGCAGCCGGAGACAGCATATATCAAGAGGAACCGCAGCTCTACCGACAAAAGGGTGCAATATAATCCGCCGAAATTCGCGATCTGACTCGTTTTCTGCGAGAATCCACCAAAATTCCCGATCTGACTGGTTTTCTATGATTTTACGGCACGTTTCCTCCCACTTTTAAATCTTCCTTTCCAGCAATTGATTTCGTACTTCCCGGGCTAGGCTCAGGTATTCCTCCCGGTCAGTTGGGTCCGTAAATCTTTGCCATCTTTTCCTATAATATTTTTAATATGGATAAAATCCTTCAGGAGATCCGGCGTGGTGCCATATTGGGTGCCTTGGCGGCACTGAACCCGCGGCCGGTTTGCATTCTTAGTCATTACCCGTCCAGGAGCCGTTTCCAGCGCTGTCCGCACATTTGACGACGGTCCGGAATATTATTATTATTATTATTATTATTATTATTATTATTATTATTATGTGTTGCTGGAATGGCTGATGACAGGGAAAACCGGAGTATCCGGAGAAAAACCTGTCCCGCCTCCGTTTTGTCCAGCATGAATGCCACATGGAGTGACCGGGATATGAACCACGGAACCCAGCTGTGAGAGGCCGGCGCGCTGCCGCCTGAGCAACGGAGGATCCTTATAAGTACATTAATAACAGTAAAATGAATTGGTCTCACCTCCTTCTACACCCCACCGAAGTTAAGTTTATTTACCGCCAACCCCACCCCCCATCATAAAAAATTAAAAGAATGCTTGTTTCTTTATGTTTAAGGGAGATTCCAAACACCAATGTTCACGTCTATTACCTTCAGTTTTGAGATATAAGTATCCCCATAAAAATAATTCACTTTTTTTCACTTCATTTCACAATAAGTGAATTTTCCCACAAATAATACTTGTTTCCTTAATAGTAAAGGATCTTCTAAATACCAATTATCACGACTCTAACTTCTTCAGTTTTTGATTTATGTGTCCTCATGAAAGGAATTCAACTCCTTTACACTCCCGCCATCCAAGATGGTTTCCCCACCAAAACGCGTTCTTCTTTGTTTTTAAAGGAGGTCCAAATAAGAATTTACACGTCTGTAACAATTTTAGTTTTTATTGTATGTATTCTCATAAATTAAGTCAATTAATTTTTCAATTCTTCCACCCCCCCCCCCTTCATTGGATTTTCCGAGAATACGTGTTTCTTTACTTTTGCAAATATCAAATTTCATGTCTGTAACATCTTCATTTTTGAGATATCAGTAGCCTAATTAAAAGAATTCATCACCATTTTCAGTCACTTTTACCCCCCGCCCCCTTCCACCCAAGTGGTATTTTCGAAAACTAAAAGTACACGTTTCTTTATGTTTAATAGAGATAAAAAATACCATTTTTCACTTCTGTAACATGTTAAGTTTTTTTAGATATACTGTAAAAATTCTCATTTTAAAATTTCACCCCTTTTGAGTTCCCCTTAAGTGGAGTTTCCAAAAACAAATCACCTATATCTCTTTACATTTACAGGAGATTTACACCCACTCTTTACGTCTGTAACATTTTACGTTTCCAAGATATTCTGTAGATATAGTCTTTCAAAAAATTCACCCCAATCTGTCACTCCTGTTTAACCGCCATTAATTGGCTTTTCCAAAAACTAAAAAATACTTGTTTCTTAATTTTTAAAGGAGATCCCATATGCAAATTATCAGTTCTGTAATATCTTTCGTTTCTGAGATATGTGTATCCTCAATTAAGGCATTCAACCCATTTTTCACCCTTTTACACCCCTCCTATTAGGATTTACAGGAAACAAAAAAAACGTGTTCCTTTATTTTTAGAGGAGATTCTAACTACCAATTTTTACATCTGTAAATTTTAAAGTTTTAAGATGTAGACACACTCATTTTAAAAATTTCACCCCCCCTTTTCACCCCCCAATATTTGGATTTTCCAAAAACGAAAATATACCTGTTTCTTTACTTTTAAAGTAGATCCAAAATACCAATTTTCAGGTCTGTAATATCTTCAGGTTCTGAAATATAAGTAGCCTCATGAAAGGCATTCAACCCATTATTCACCCTTTTACACCCTTCCTATTGGGATTTTCCGAAAACAAACGAATACGTGTTTCTTTATTTTTAAAGGAGATTCTAAATACCAACTTTTACATCTATAAACTTTAAAAGTTTTGAGATATAGATACACATATTTTAAAAAATCACCCCCTTTTCACCCCCCCCCATTAATTGGATTTTCCACAAAAAAGAAAAATACGTGTTTCTTTATTTTTAAAGAAGATCCCAAACACCAATTTTCAGGTCTGTAATATCTTCAGTTTCTGAAATATAAGTAGAGTCATGAAATGCATTCGACCCCTTTTTCAACCTTTACCACCCTTCCTATTACGATTTTCCGAAAACAAAATATACGTGTTCCTTTATTTTTAATGGAGATTCTAAATACCATTTTTTACATCTATAACCTTTAAACGTTTTGAGATATAGATACGCTCATTTAAAATATTACCCCCTTTTCACCCCCCTTAATTGGGTTTTCCAGAAAAACAAAAAATACGTGTTTCTTTATTTTTAAAAGAGATCCCAAACACCAATTTTCAGGTCTATAATATCTTCAGTTTCTGAGATATAAGTAGCCTCGTTAAAGGCATTCAACCCATTTATCACCCCTTTTCACTCCTACTATTGCGATTTTCCGAAAACAAAAAAATACGTGTTTCTTTATTTTTAATGAAGATTCTAAATACCAATTTTTACATCTGCAAACTTTAAAAGTTTGGAGATATAGATTCACTCATTTTAAAAATTCACCCCCTTTTCACCCTCCCATTAATTGGATTTTACAAAAACAAACAAATACGTGCTTCTGTATTTTTAAAAGAGATCAAAAGTACCAATTTTCAGGTCTGTAATATCTTCAGTTTCTGAGATATAAGTACCGGTATCCTGATTAAAGGCATTCAACCCATTTTCCCCCATTTTCACCCTTTTTCATCCCTCATATTGGGATTTTCTGAAAACAAAAAAATACGTGTTTCCTTATTTTTAAAGAAGATTCTAAATACCAATTTTTACATCTGTAAACTTTTAAAGTTTTGAGATATAGATACACTCATATTAAATATTTCACCCCCATTTTCACCCCTTTACCGAAGGAATATCCAAAAATCCTCTCTTAGCGAGCACCTACATCATAATATGAATATATCCCCAAAATTTCATTTCTTTATGTCTAGTAGTTTTGGCTCGGCGATGATGAATCAGTCAGTCAGTCAGTCAGTCAGTCAGGACAAGCTATTATATATATATAGACTAGCAAGATACCCGTGCTTCGCTACGGTATTATACTGAAATTTATAATTGAATGCTTATTTTCTTAGATATATAATCCGCCGAAATTCCTTATCTGACTCTTTTTCTGCGAGAATCCACCAAAATTCCCGATCTGACTCGTTTTCTATTAGATTACGGCACGTTTCCTCCCATTTTTCAATCTTCCTTTCCAGCAATCGATTTTGTACTTCCCGGGCTAGGCTCAGGAATTCCTCCCGGTCAGTTGGGTCCGTAAATCTTTGCCATCTTTTCCTATAACTTTTTTAATATGGATAAAATCCTTCAGGAGATCTGGCGTGGTGTCATATTGGGTGCCTTGGCGGCACTGAACACGCGGCCGGACTGCATTCTTAGTCATTACCCGTCCAGGAGCCGTTTCCAGCGCGGTCCGCACATTTGACGACCGTCCGGAGTATTATTATTATTATTAGTTGCTGGAATGGCTGATGACAGGGAAAACCGGAGTATCCGGAGAAAAACCTGTCCCGCCTCCGTTTTGTCCAGCACGAATGCCACATGGAGTGACCGGGATTTGAACCACGGAACCCAGCTGTGAGAGGCCGGCGCGCTGCCGCCTGAGCAACGGAGGATGCTTATAAGTACATTAATAACAGTAAAATCAATAGGTCTCACCTCCTTCTACACCCCACCGCCGTTAAGTTTATTTACCGCCACCCGCCCCCACAAAAAAAATTAAAAGATTGCTTGTTTCGTTATGTTTAAGGGAGATTCCAAACACCAATGTTCACGTCTATTACCTTCAGTTTTGAGATATAAGAATCCCCATAAAAATAATTCACTTTTTTCACTTCATTTCAAAATAATCCCCCCCCCCCTCCTTAAGTGAATTTTCCCGCAAATAATACATGTTTCTTTAATAGTAAAGGATCTTCTAAATACCAATTATCACGACTCTAACTTCTTCAGTTTTCGATTTATGTGTCCTCATGAAAGGAATTCAACTCCTTTACACTCCCGCCCTCCAAGATGGTTTCCCCACCAAAACGCTTTCTTCTTTGTTTTTAAAGGAGGTCCAAATAAGAATTTTCACGTCTGTAACAACTTTAGTTTTTATTAGATGTATGTATTCTCAAACAATTCAGTCAATTAATTTTTCAATTCTTTACCTCCTCCCCCCCTCCCTTCATTGGATTTCCCGAGAATACGTGTTTCTTTACTTTTAAAGCAGATTCCAAATATCAAATTTCACGTCTGTAACATATTCATTTTTGAGATATCAGTAGCCTAATTAAAAGAATTCAACACCATTTTCAGTCACTTTTACCCCTCCCCTCCACCCAAGTGGTATTTCCGGAAACTAAAAGTACACGTTTCTTTATGTTTAATAGAGATAAAGAATACCATTTTTCACTTCTGTAACATATTAAGTTTTTTAGATATACTGTAAACATTCTCATTTTAAAATTTCACCCCTTTTGAGTTCCCCTTAAGTGGAGTTTTCAAAAACAAATCACCTATATTTCTTTACATTTATAGGAGATTTACACCCACTCTTTACGTCTGTAACATTTTACGTTTCCAAGATATTCTGTAGATATAGTCTTTCAAAAAATTCACCCCAATTTGTCACTCCTGTTTAACCGCCATTAATTGGCTTTTCCAAAAACTAAAAAATACGTGTTTCTTTATTTTTAAAGGAGATCCCATATGCAAATTATCAGTTCGGTATTATCTTTCGTTCCTGAGATATGTGTATCCTCAATTAAGGCATTCAACCCATTTTTCACCCTTTTACACCTCTCCTATTAGGATTTACAGAAAACCAAAAAATACGTGTTCCTTTATTTTTAGATGAGATTCTAACTACCAATTTTTACATCTGTAAATTTTAAAGTTTTAAGATGTAAACACACTCATTTTAAAAAATTCACCCCCCTTTTCACCCCACAATATTTGGATTTTCCAAAAACGAAAAAATACGTGTTTCGTTACTTTTAAAGTAGATCCAAAATACCTATTTTCAGGTCTGTAATATCTTCAGGTTCTGAAATATAAGTAACCTCATGAAAGGCATTCAACCCATTATTCACCCTTTTACACCCTTCCTATTGGGATTTTCCGAAAACAAAAGAATACGTGTTTCTTTATTTTTAAAGGAGATTCTAAATACCAATTTTTACATCTATAAACTTTAAAAGTTTTGAGATATAGATACACTCATTTTAAAAAATCACCCCCTTTTCACCCCCCCCCATTAATTGGATTTTCCACAAAAAGAAAAATACGTGTTTCTTTATTTTTAAAGGAGATCCCAAACACCAATTTTCAGGTCTGTAATATCTTCAGGTTCTGAAATATACGTAGACTCATGAAATGCATAGGACCCCTTTTTCAACCTTTACCACCCTTCCTATTATGATTTTCCGATTCAAAATATACGTGTTTCTTTATTTTTAATGGAGATTCTAAATACCAACTTTTACATCTATAACCTTTAAAAGTTTTGAGATATAGATACACTCATTTTAAAATATTACCCCCTTTTCACCCCCCTTAATTGGGTTTTCCAGAAAAACAAAAAATACGTGTTTCTTTATTTTTAAAAGAGATCCCAAACACCAATTTTCAGGTCTATAATATCTTCAGTTTCTGAGATATAAGTAGCCTCATTAAAGGCATTCAACCCATTTTTAACACCTTTTCACTCCTCCTATTGCGATTTTCCGAAAACAAAGAAATACGTTTTTCTTTATTTTTAATGAAGATTCTAAATACCAATTTTTACATCTGCAAACTTAAAAATTTTGGTGATATAGATTCACTCATTTTAAAAATTCACCCCCTTTTTACCCTCGTATTAATTAGATTTTCCAAAAACAAAAAAATACGTGTTTCTTTATTTTTAAAAGAGATCAAAAGCACCAATTTTCAGGTCTGTAATATCTTCAGTTTCTGAGATATAAGTACTGGTGTCCTGATTAAAGGCATTCAACCCATTTCCCCCCATTTTTCACCCTTTTTCACCCCTCCTATTGGTATTTTCTGAAAACAAAAAAATACGTGTTTCCTTATTTTTAAAGAAGATTCTAAATACCAATTTTTACATCTGTAAACTTTTAAAGTTTTGAGATATAGATACACTCATTTTAAAATTTCATCCCCCTTTTCACCCCCTTAGCGAAGGAATATCCAAAAAGCCTCTCTTAGCGAGCACCTACATCATAATATGAATATATCCCCAAAATTTCATTTCTTTATGTCAAGTAGTTTTGGCTCGGCGATGATGAATCAGTCAGTCAGTCAGGACAAGTTACTTTATATATATACTAGCAAGATACCCGTGCTTCGCTACGGTATTATACTGAAATGTATAATTGAATGCTTATTGTATTAGATATATAATCCGCCGAAATTCGCGATCTGACTCGTTTTCTGCGAGAATCCACCAAAATTCCCGATCTGACTGGTTTTCTATGATTTTACGGCACGTTTCCTCCCACTTTTAAATCTTCCTTTCCAGCAATTGATTTCGTACTTCCCGGGCTAGGCTCAGGTATTCCTCCCGGTCAGTTGGGTCCGTAAATCTTTGCCATCTTTTCCTATAATATTTTTAATATGGATAAAATCCTTCAGGAGATCCGGCGTGGTGTCATATTGGGTGCCTTGGCGGCACTGAACCCGCGGCCGGTTTGCATTCTTAGTCATTACCCGTCCAGGAGCCGTTTCCAGCGCTGTCCGCACATTTGACGACGGTCCGGAATATTATTATTATTATTATTATTATTATTATTATTATTATGTGTTGCTGGAATGGCTGATGACAGGGAAAACCGGAGTATCCGGAGAAAAACCTGTCCCGCCTCCGTTTTGTCCAGCATGAATGCCACATGGAGTGACCGGGATATGAACCACGGAACCCAGCTGTGAGAGGCCGGCGCGCTGCCGCCTGAGCAACGGAGGATCCTTATAAGTACATTAATAACAGTAAAATGAATTGGTCTCACCTCCTTCTACACCCCACCGAAGTTAAGTTTATTTACCGCCAACCCCACCCCCCATCATAAAAAATTAAAAGAATGCTTGTTTCTTTATGTTTAAGGGAGATTCCAAACACCAATGTTCACGTCTATTACCTTCAGTTTTGAGATATAAGTATCCCCATAAAAATAATTAACTTTTTTTCACTTCATTTCACAATAAGTGAATTTTCCCACAAATAATACTTGTTTCCTTAATAGTAAAGGATCTTCTAAATACCAATTATCACGACTCTAACTTCTTCAGTTTTTGATTTATGTGTCCTCATGAAAGGAATTCAACTCCTTTACACTCCCGCCATCCAAGATGGTTTCCCCACCAAAACGCGTTCTTCTTTGTTTTTAAAGGAGGTCCAAATAAGAATTTACACGTCTGTAACAATTTTAGTTTTTATTGTATGTATTATCATAAATTAAGTCAATTAATTTTTCAATTCTTCCACCCCCCCACCCTTCATTGGATTTTCCGAGAATACGTGTTTCTTTACTTTTGCAAATATCAAATTTCATGTCTGTAACATCTTCATTTTTGAGATATCAGTAGCCTAATTAAAAGAATTCATCACCATTTTCAGTCACTTTTACCCCCCGCCCCCTTCCACCCAAGTGGTATTTTCGAAAACTAAAAGTACACGTTTCTTTATGTTTAATAGAGATAAAAAATACCATTTTTCACTTCTGTAACATGTTAAGTTTTTTTAGATATACTGTAAAAATTCTCATTTTAAAATTTCACACCTTTTGAGTTCCCCTTAAGTGGAGTTTCCAAAAACAAATCACCTATATCTCTTTACATTTACAGGAGATTTACACCCACTCTTTACGTCTGTAACATTTTACGTTTCCAAGATATTCTGTAGATATAGTCTTTCAAAAAATTCACCCCAATCTGTCACTCCTGTTTAACCGCCATTAATTGGCTTTTCCAAAAACTAAAAAATACTTGTTTCTTAATTTTTAAAGGAGATCCCATATGCAAATTATCAGTTCTGTAATATCTTTCGTTTCTGAGATATGTGTATCCTCAATTAAGGCATTCAACCCATTTTTCACCCTTTTACACCCCTCCTATTAGGATTTACAGGAAACAAAAAAAACGTGTTCCTTTATTTTTAGAGGAGATTCTAACTACCAATTTTTACATCTGTAAATTTTAAAGTTTTAAGATGTAGACACACTCATTTTAAAAATTTCACCCCCCCTTTTCACCCCCCAATATTTGGATTTTCCAAAAACGAAAATATACCTGTTTCTTTACTTTTAAAGTAGATCCAAAATACCAATTTTCAGGTCTGTAATATCTTCAGGTTCTGAAATATAAGTAGCCTCATGAAAGGCATTCAACCCATTATTCACCCTTTTACACCCTTCCTA
Source organism: Anabrus simplex (assembly GCF_040414725.1). Lineage (NCBI taxonomy): Eukaryota > Metazoa > Arthropoda > Insecta > Orthoptera > Tettigoniidae > Anabrus > Anabrus simplex. Next base: position 42,521,123 of record NC_090265.1, read on the forward strand.
TTGGGATTTTCCGAAAACAAACGAATACGTGTTTCTTTATTTTTAAAGGAGATTCTAAATACCAACTTTTACATCTATAAACTTTAAAAGTTTTGAGATATAGATACACATATTTTAAAAAATCACCCCCTTTTCACCCCCCCCCATTAATTGGATTTTCCACAAAAAAGAAAAATACGTGTTTCTTTATTTTTAAAGAAGATCCCAAACACCAATTTTCAGGTCTGTAATATCTTCAGTTTCTGAAATATAAGTAGAGTCATGAAATGCATTCGACCCCTTTTTCAACCTTTACCACCCTTCCTATTACGATTTTCCGAAAACAAAATATACGTGTTCCTTTATTTTTAATGGAGATTCTAAATACCATTTTTTACATCTATAACCTTCAAACGTTTTGAGATATAGATACGCTCATTTAAAATATTACCCCCTTTTCACCCCCCTTAATTGGGTTTTCCAGAAAAACAAAAAATACGTGTTTCTTTATTTTTAAAAGAGATCCCAAACACCAATTTTCAGGTCTATAATATCTTCAGTTTCTGAGATATAAGTAGCCTCGTTAAAGGCATTCAACCCATTTATCACCCCTTTTCACTCCTACTATTGCGATTTTCCGAAAACAAAAAAATACGTGTTTCTTTATTTTTAATGAAGATTCTAAATACCAATTTTTACATCTGCAAACTTTAAAAGTTTGGAGATATAGATTCACTCATTTTAAAAATTCACCCCCTTTTCACCCTCCCATTAATTGGATTTTACAAAAACAAACAAATACGTGCTTCTGTATTTTTAAAAGAGATCAAAAGTACCAATTTTCAGGTCTGTAATATCTTCAGTTTCTGAGATATAAGTACCGGTATCCTGATTAAAGGCATTCAACCCATTTTCCCCCATTTTCACCCTTTTTCATCCCTCATATTGGGATTTTCTGAAAACAAAAAAATACGTGTTTCCTTATTTTTAAAGAAGATTCTAAATACCAATTTTTACATCTGTAAACTTTTAAAGTTTTGAGATATAGATACACTCATATTAAATATTTCACCCCCATTTTCACCCCCTTACCGAAGGAATATCCAAAAATCCTCTCTTAGCGAGCACCTACATCATAATATGAATATATCCCCAAAATTTCATTTCTTTATGTCTAGTAGTTTTGGCTCGGCGATGATGAATCAGTCAGTCAGTCAGTCAGTCAGTCAGGACAAGCTATTATATATATATAGACTAGCAAGATACCCGTGCTTCGCTACGGTATTATACTGAAATTTATAATTGAATGCTTATTTTCTTAGATATATAATCCGCCGAAATTCCTTATCTGACTCTTTTTCTGCGAGAATCCACCAAAATTCCCGATCTGACTCGTTTTCTATTAGATTACGGCACGTTTCCTCCCATTTTTCAATCTTCCTTTCCAGCAATCGATTTTGTACTTCCCGGGCTAGGCTCAGGAATTCCTCCCGGTCAGTTGGGTCCGTAAATCTTTGCCATCTTTTCCTATAACTTTTTTAATATGGATAAAATCCTTCAGGAGATCTGGCGTGGTGTCATATTGGGTGCCTTGGCGGCACTGAACACGCGGCCGGACTGCATTCTTAGTCATTACCCGTCCAGGAGCCGTTTCCAGCGCGGTCCGCACATTTGACGACCGTCCGGAGTATTATTATTATTATTAGTTGCTGGAATGGCTGATGACAGGGAAAACCGGAGTATCCGGAGAAAAACCTGTCCCGCCTCCGTTTTGTCCAGCACGAATGCCACATGGAGTGACCGGGATTTGAACCACGGAACCCAGCTGTGAGAGGCCGGCGCGCTGCCGCCTGAGCAACGGAGGATGCTTATAAGTACATTAATAACAGTAAAATCAATAGGTCTCACCTCCTTCTACACCCCACCGCCGTTAAGTTTATTTACCGCCACCCGCCCCCACAAAAAAAAATAAAAGAATGCTTGTTTCGTTATGTTTAAGGGAGATTCCAAACACCAATGTTCACGTCTATTACCTTCAGTTTTGAGATATAAGAATCCCCATAAAAATAATTCACTTTTTTCACTTCATTTCACAATAATCCCCCCCCCTCCTTAAGTGAATTTTCCCGCAAATAATACATGTTTCTTTAATAGTAAAGGATCTTCTAAATACCAATTATCACGACTCTAACTTCTTCAGTTTTCGATTTATGTGTCCTCATGAAAGGAATTCAACTCCTTTACACTCCCGCCCTCTAAGATGGTTTCCCCACCAAAACGCTTTCTTCTTTGTTTTTAAAGGAGGTCCAAATAAGAATTTTCACGTCTGTAACAACTTTAGTTTTTATTAGATGTATGTATTCTCAAACAATTCAGTCAATTAATTTTTCAATTCTTTACCTCCTCCCCCCCTCCCTTCATTGGATTTCCCGAGAATACGTGTTTCTTTACTTTTAAAGCAGATTCCAAATATCAAATTTCACGTCTGTAACATATTCATTTTTGAGATATCAGTAGCCTAATTAAAAGAATTCAACACCATTTTCAGTCACTTTTACCCCTCCCCTCCACCCAAGTGGTATTTCCGAAAACTAAAAGTACACGTTTCTTTATGTTTAATAGAGATAAAGAATACCATTTTTCACTTCTGTAACATATTAAGTTTTTTAGATATACTGTAAACATTCTCATTTTAAAATTTCACCCCTTTTGAGTTCCCCTTAAGTGGAGTTTCCAAAAACAAATCACCTATATTTCTTTACATTTATAGGAGATTTACACCCACTCTTTACGTCTGTAACATTTTACGTTTCCAAGATATTCTGTAGATATAGTCTTTCAAAAAATTCACCCCAATTTGTCACTCCTGTTTAACCGCCATTAATTGGCTTTTCCAAAAACTAAAAAATACGTGTTTCTTTATTTTTAAAGGAGATCCCATATGCAAATTATCAGTTCGGTATTATCTTTCGTTCCTGAGATATGTGTATCCTCAATTAAGGCATTCAACCCATTTTTCACCCTTTTACACCTCTCCTATTAGGATTTACAGAAAACCAAAAAATACGTGTTCCTTTATTTTTAGATGAGATTCTAACTACCAATTTTTACATCTGTAAATTTTAAAGTTTTAAGATGTAAACACACTCATTTTAAAAAATTCACCCCCCTTTTCACCCCACAATATTTGGATTTTCCAAAAACGAAAAAATACGTGTTTCGTTACTTTTAAAGTAGATCCAAAATACCTATTTTCAGGTCTGTAATATCTTCAGGTTCTGAAATATAAGTAACCTCATGAAAGGCATTCAACCCATTATTCACCCTTTTACACCCTTCCTATTGGGATTTTCCGAAAACAAAAGAATACGTGTTTCTTTATTTTTAAAGGAGATTCTAAATACCAATTTTTACATCTATAAACTTTAAAAGTTTTGAGATATAGATACACTCATTTTAAAAAATCACCCCCTTTTCACCCCCCCCCCATTAATTGGATTTTCCACAAAAAGAAAAATACGTGTTTCTTTATTTTTAAAGGAGATCCCAAACACCAATTTTCAGGTCTGTAATATCTTCAGGTTCTGAAATATACGTAGACTCATGAAATGCATAGGACCCCTTTTTCAACCTTTACCACCCTTCCTATTATGATTTTCCGATTCAAAATATACGTGTTTCTTTATTTTTAATGGAGATTCTAAATACCAACTTTTACATCTATAACCTTTAAAAGTTTTGAGATATAGATACAGTCATTTTAAAATATTACCCCCTTTTCACCCCCCTTAATTGGGTTTTCCAGAAAAACAAAAAATACGTGTTTCTTTATTTTTAAAAGAGATCCCAAACACCAATTTTCAGGTCTATAATATCTTCAGTTTCTGAGATATAAGTAGCCTCATTAAAGGCATTCAACCCATTTTTAACACCTTTTCACTCCTCCTATTGCGATTTTCCGAAAACAAAGAAATACGTTTTTCTTTATTTTTAATGAAGATTCTAAATACCAATTTTTACATCTGCAAACTTAAAAATTTTGGTGATATAGATTCACTCATTTTAAAAATTCACCCCCTTTTTACCCTCGTATTAATTAGATTTTCCAAAAACAAAAAAATACGTGTTTCTTTATTTTTAAAAGAGATCAAAAGCACCAATTTTCAGGTCTGTAATATCTTCAGTTTCTGAGATATAAGTACTGGTGTCCTGATTAAAGGCATTCAACCCATTTCCCCCCATTTTTCACCCTTTTTCACCCCTCCTATTGGTATTTTCTGAAAACAAAAAAATACGTGTTTCCTTATTTTTAAAGAAGATTCTAAATACCAATTTTTACATCTGTAAACTTTTAAAGTTTTGAGATATAGATACACTCATTTTAAAATTTCATCCCCCTTTTCACCCCCTTAGCGAAGGAATATCCAAAAAGCCTCTCTTAGCGAGCACCTACATCATAATATGAATATATCCCCAAAATTTCATTTCTTTATGTCAAGTAGTTTTGGCTCGGCGATGATGAATCAGTCAGTCAGTCAGGACAAGTTACTTTATATATATACTAGCAAGATACCCGTGCTTCGCTACGGTATTATACTGAAATGTATAATTGAATGCTTATTGTATTAGATATATAATCCGCCGAAATTCGCGATCTGACTCGTTTTCTGCGAGAATCCACCAAAATTCCCGATCTGACTGGTTTTCTATGATTTTACGGCACGTTTCCTCCCACTTTTAAATCTTCCTTTCCAGCAATTGATTTCGTACTTCCCGGGCTAGGCTCAGGTATTCCTCCCGGTCAGTTGGGTCCGTAAATCTTTGCCATCTTTTCCTATAATATTTTTAATATGGATAAAATCCTTCAGGAGATCCGGCGTGGTGTCATATTGGGTGCCTTGGCGGCACTGAACCCGCGGCCGGTTTGCATTCTTAGTCATTACCCGTCCAGGAGCCGTTTCCAGCGCTGTCCGCACATTTGACGACGGTCCGGAATATTATTATTATTATTATTATTATTATTATTATTATTATTATTATTATGTGTTGCTGGAATGGCTGATGACAGGGAAAACCGGAGTATCCGGAGAAAAACCTGTCCCGCCTCCGTTTTGTCCAGCATGAATGCCACATGGAGTGACCGGGATATGAACCACGGAACCCAGCTGTGAGAGGCCGGCGCGCTGCCGCCTGAGCAACGGAGGATCCTTATAAGTACATTAATAACAGTAAAATGAATTGGTCTCACCTCCTTCTACACCCCACCGAAGTTAAGTTTATTTACCGCCAACCCCACCCCCCATCATAAAAAATTAAAAGAATGCTTGTTTCTTTATGTTTAAGGGAGATTCCAAACACCAATGTTCACGTCTATTACCTTCAGTTTTGAGATATAAGTATCCCCATAAAAATAATTAACTTTTTTTCACTTCATTTCACAATAAGTGAATTTTCCCACAAATAATACTTGTTTCCTTAATAGTAAAGGATCTTCTAAATACCAATTATCACGACTCTAACTTCTTCAGTTTTTGATTTATGTGTCCTCATGAAAGGAATTCAACTCCTTTACACTCCCGCCATCCAAGATGGTTTCCCCACCAAAACGCGTTCTTCTTTGTTTTTAAAGGAGGTCCAAATAAGAATTTACACGTCTGTAACAATTTTAGTTTTTATTGTATGTATTATCATAAATTAAGTCAATTAATTTTTCAATTCTTCCACCCCCCCACCCTTCATTGGATTTTCCGAGAATACGTGTTTCTTTACTTTTGCAAATATCAAATTTCATGTCTGTAACATCTTCATTTTTGAGATATCAGTAGCCTAATTAAAAGAATTCATCACCATTTTCAGTCACTTTTACCCCCCGCCCCCTTCCACCCAAGTGGTATTTTCGAAAACTAAAAGTACACGTTTCTTTATGTTTAATAGAGATAAAAAATACCATTTTTCACTTCTGTAACATGTTAAGTTTTTTTAGATATACTGTAAAAATTCTCATTTTAAAATTTCACACCGTTTGAGTTCCCCTTAAGTGGAGTTTCCAAAAACAAATCACCTATATCTCTTTACATTTACAGGAGATTTACACCCACTCTTTACGTCTGTAACATTTTACGTTTCCAAGATATTCTGTAGATATAGTCTTTCAAAAAATTCACCCCAATCTGTCACTCCTGTTTAACCGCCATTAATTGGCTTTTCCAAAAACTAAAAAATACTTGTTTCTTAATTTTTAAAGGAGATCCCATATGCAAATTATCAGTTCTGTAATATCTTTCGTTTCTGAGATATGTGTATCCTCAATTAAGGCATTCAACCCATTTTTCACCCTTTTACACCCCTCCTATTAGGATTTACAGGAAACAAAAAAAACGTGTTCCTTTATTTTTAGAGGAGATTCTAACTACCAATTTTTACATCTGTAAATTTTAAAGTTTTAAGATGTAGACACACTCATTTTAAAAATTTCACCCCCCCTTTTCACCCCCCAATATTTGGATTTTCCAAAAACGAAAATATACCTGTTTCTTTACTTTTAAAGTAGATCCAAAATACCAATTTTCAGGTCTGTAATATCTTCAGGTTCTGAAATATAAGTAGCCTCATGAAAGGCATTCAACCCATTATTCACCCTTTTACACCCTTCCTATTGGGATTTTCCGAAAACAAACGAATACGTGTTTCTTTATTTTTAAAGGAGATTCTAAATACCAACTTTTACATCTATAAACTTTAAAAGTTTTGAGATATAGATACACATATTTTAAAAAATCACCCCCTTTTCACCCCCCCCCATTAATTGGATTTTCCACAAAAAAGAAAAATGCGTGTTTCTTTATTTTTAAAGAAGATCCCAAACACCAATTTTCAGGTCTGTAATATCTTCAGTTTCTGAAATATAAGTAGAGTCATGAAATGCATTCGACCCCTTTTTCAACCTTTACCACCCTTCCTATTACGATTTTCCGAAAACAAAATATACGTGTTCCTTTATTTTTAATGGAGATTCTAAATACCATTTTTTACATCTATAACCTTTAAACGTTTTGAGATATAGATACGCTCATTTAAAATATTACCCCCTTTTCACCCCCCTTAATTGGGTTTTCCAGAAAAACAAAAAATACGTGTTTCTTTATTTTTAAAAGAGATCCCAAACACCAATTTTCAGGTCTATAATATCTTCAGTTTCTGAGATATAAGTAGCCTCGTTAAAGGCATTCAACCCATTTATCACCCCTTTTCACTCCTACTATTGCGATTTTCCGAAAACAAAAAAATACGTGTTTCTTTATTTTTAATGAAGATTCTAAATACCAATTTTTACATCTGCAAACTTTAAAAGTTTGGAGATATAGATTCACTCATTTTAAAAATTCACCCCCTTTTCACCCTCCCATTAATTGGATTTTACGAAAACAAACAAATACGTGCTTCTGTATTTTTAAAAGAGATCAAAAGTACCAATTTTCAGGTCTGTAATATCTTCAGTTTCTGAGATATAAGTACCGGTATCCTGATTAAAGGCATTCAACCCATTTTCCCCCATTTTCACCCTTTTTCATCCCTCATATTGGGATTTTCTGAAAACAAAAAAATACGTGTTTCCTTATTTTTAAAGAAGATTCTAAATACCAATTTTTACATCTGTAAACTTTTAAAGTTTTGAGATATAGATACACTCATATTAAATATTTCACCCCCATTTTCACCCCCTTACCGAAGGAATATCCAAAAATCCTCTCTTAGCGAGCACCTACATCATAATATGAATATATCCCCAAAATTTCATTTCTTTATGTCTAGTAGTTTTGGCTCGGCGATGATGAATCAGTCAGTCAGTCAGTCAGTCAGTCAGGACAAGCTATTATATATATATAGACTAGCAAGATACCCGTGCTTCGCTACGGTATTATACTGAAATTTATAATTGAATGCTTATTTTCTTAGATATATAATCCGCCGAAATTCCTTATCTGACTCTTTTTCTGCGAGAATCCACCAAAATTCCCGATCTGACTCGTTTTCTATTAGATTACGGCACGTTTCCTCCCATTTTTCAATCTTCCTTTCCAGCAATCGATTTTGTACTTCCCGGGCTAGGCTCAGGAATTCCTCCCGGTCAGTTGGGTCCGTAAATCTTTGCCATCTTTTCCTATAACTTTTTTAATATGGATAAAATCCTTCAGGAGATCTGGCGTGGTGTCATATTGGGTGCCTTGGCGGCACTGAACACGCGGCCGGACTGCATTCTTAGTCATTACCCGTCCAGGAGCCGTTTCCAGCGCGGTCCGCACATTTGACGACCGTCCGGAGTATTATTATTATTATTAGTTGCTGGAATGGCTGATGACAGGGAAAACCGGAGTATCCGGAGAAAAACCTGTCCCGCCTCCGTTTTGTCCAGCACGAATGCCACATGGAGTGACCGGGATTTGAACCACGGAACCCAGCTGTGAGAGGCCGGCGCGCTGCCGCCTGAGCAACGGAGGATGCTTATAAGTACATTAATAACAGTAAAATCAATAGGTCTCACCTCCTTCTACACCCCACCGCCGTTAAGTTTATTTACCGCCACCCGCCCCCACAAAAAAAATTAAAAGAATGCTTGTTTCGTTATGTTTAAGGGAGATTCCAAACACCAATGTTCACGTCTATTACCTTCAGTTTTGAGATATAAGAATCCCCATAAAAATAATTCACTTTTTTCACTTCATTTCACAATAATCCCTCCCCCCCCTCCTTAAGTGAATTTTCCCGCAAATAATACATGTTTCTTTAATAGTAAAGGATCTTCTAAATACCAATTATCACGACTCTAACTTCTTCAGTTTTCGATTTATGTGTCCTCATGAAAGGAATTCAACTCCTTTACACTCCCGCCCTCCAAGATGGTTTCCCCACCAAAACGCTTTCTTCTTTGTTTTTAAAGGAGGTCCAAATAAGAATTTTCACGTCTGTAACAACTTTAGTTTTTATTAGATGTATGTATTCTCAAACAATTCAGTCAATTAATTTTTCAATTCTTTACCTCCTCCCCCCCACCCTTCATTGGATTTCCCGAGAATACGTGTTTCTTTACTTTTAAAGCAGATTCCAAATATCAAATTTCACGTCTGTAACATATTCATTTTTGAGATATCAGTAGCCTAATTAAAAGAATTCAACACCATTTTCAGTCACTTTTACCCCTCCCCTCCACCCAAGTGGTATTTCCGAAAACTAAAAGTACACGTTTCTTTATGTTTAATAGAGATAAAGAATACCATTTTTCACTTCTGTAACATATTAAGTTTTTTAGATATACTGTAAACATTCTCATTTTAAAATTTCACCCCTTTTGAGTTCCCCTTAAGTGGAGTTTCCAAAAACAAATCACCTATATTTCTTTACATTTATAGGAGATTTACACCCACTCTTTACGTCTGTAACATTTTACGTTTCCAAGATATTCTGTAGATATAGTCTTTCAAAAAATTCACCCCAATTTGTCACTCCTGTTTAACCGCCATTAATTGGCTTTTCCAAAAACTAAAAAATACGTGTTTCTTTATTTTTAAAGGAGATCCCATATGCAAATTATCAGTTCGGTATTATCTTTCGTTCCTGAGATATGTGTATCCTCAATTAAGGCATTCAACCCATTTTTCACCCTTTTACACCTCTCCTATTAGGATTTACAGAAAACCAAAAAATACGTGTTCCTTTATTTTTAGATGAGATTCTAACTACCAATTTTTACATCTGTAAATTTTAAAGTTTTAAGATGTAAACACACTCATTTTAAAAAATTCACCCCCCTTTTCACCCCACAATATTTGGATTTTCCAAAAACGAAAAAATACGTGTTTCGTTACTTTTAAAGTAGATCCAAAATACCTATTTTCAGGTCTGTAATATCTTCAGGTTCTGAAATATAAGTAACCTCATGAAAGGCATTCAACCCATTATTCACCCTTTTACACCCTTCCTATTGGGATTTTCCGAAAACAAAAGAATACGTGTTTCTTTATTTTTAAAGGAGATTCTAAATACCAATTTTTACATCTATAAACTTTAAAAGTTTTGAGATATAGATACACTCATTTTAAAAAATCACCCCCTTTTCACCCCCCCCCCATTAATTGGATTTTCCACAAAAAGAAAAATACGTGTTTCTTTATTTTTAAAGGAGATCCCAAACACCAATTTTCAGGTCTGTAATATCTTCAGGTTCTGAAATATACGTAGACTCATGAAATGCATAGGACCCCTTTTTCAACCTTTACCACCCTTCCTATTATGATTTTCCGATTCAAAATATACGTGTTTCTTTATTTTTAATGGAGATTCTAAATACCAACTTTTACATCTATAACCTTTAAACGTTTTGAGGTATAGATACAGTCATTTTAAAATATTACCCCCTTTTCACCCCCCTTAATTGGGTTTTCCAGAAAAACAAAAAATACGTGTTTCTTTATTTTTAAAAGAGATCCCAAACACCAATTTTCAGGTCTATAATATCTTCAGTTTCTGAGATATAAGTAGCCTCATTAAAGGCATTCAACCCATTTTTAACACCTTTTCACTCCTCCTATTGCGATTTTCCGAAAACAAAGAAATACGTTTTTCTTTATTTTTAATGAAGATTCTAAATACCAATTTTTACATCTGCAAACTTAAAAATTTTGGTGATATAGATTCACTCATTTTAAAAATTCACCCCCTTTTTACCCTCGTATTAATTAGATTTTCCAAAAACAAAAAAATACGTGTTTCTTTATTTTTAAAAGAGATCAAAAGCACCAATTTTCAGGTCTGTAATATCTTCAGTTTCTGAGATATAAGTACTGGTGTCCTGATTAAAGGCATTCAACCCATTTCCCCCCATTTTTCACCCTTTTTCACCCCTCCTATTGGTATTTTCTGAAAACAAAAAAATACGTGTTTCCTTATTTTTAAAGAAGATTCTAAATACCAATTTTTACATCTGTAAACTTTTAAAGTTTTGAGATATAGATACACTCATTTTAAAATTTCATCCCCCTTTTCACCCCCTTAGCGAAGGAATATCCAAAAAGCCTCTCTTAGCGAGCACCTACATCATAATATGAATATATCCCCAAAATTTCATTTCTTTATGTCAAGTAGTTTTGGCTCGGCGATGATGAATCAGTCAGTCAGTCAGGACAAGTTACTTTATATATATACTAGCAAGATACCCGTGCTTCGCTACGGTATTATACTGAAATGTATAATTGAATGCTTATTGTATTAGATATATAATCCGCCGAAATTCGCGATCTGACTCGTTTTCTGCGAGAATCCACCAAAATTCCCGATCTGACTGGTTTTCTATGATTTTACGGCACGTTTCCTCCCACTTTTAAATCTTCCTTTCCAGCAATTGATTTCGTACTTCCCGGGCTAGGCTCAGGTATTCCTCCCGGTCAGTTGGGTCCGTAAATCTTTGCCATCTTTTCCTATAATATTTTTAATATGGATAAAATCCTTCAGGAGATCCGGCGTGGTGTCATATTGGGTGCCTTGGCGGCACTGAACCCGCGGCCGGTTTGCATTCTTAGTCATTACCCGTCCAGGAGCCGTTTCCAGCGCTGTCCGCACATTTGACGACGGTCCGGAATATTATTATTATTATTATTATTATTATTATTATTATGTGTTGCTGGAATGGCTGATGACAGGGAAAACCGGAGTATCCGGAGAAAAACCTGTCCCGCCTCCGTTTTGTCCAGCATGAATGCCACATGGAGTGACCGGGATATGAACCACGGAACCCAGCTGTGAGAGGCCGGCGCGCTGCCGCCTGAGCAACGGAGGATCCTTATAAGTACATTAATAACAGTAAAATGAATTGGTCTCACCTCCTTCTACACCCCACCGAAGTTAAGTTTATTTACCGCCAACCCCACCCCCCATCATAAAAAATTAAAAGAATGCTTGTTTCTTTATGTTTAAGGGAGATTCCAAACACCAATGTTCACGTCTATTACCTTCAGTTTTGAGATATAAGTATCCCCATAAAAATAATTAACTTTTTTTCACTTCATTTCACAATAAGTGAATTTTCCCACAAATAATACTTGTTTCCTTAATAGTAAAGGATCTTCTAAATACCAATTATCACGACTCTAACTTCTTCAGTTTTTGATTTATGTGTCCTCATGAAAGGAATTCAACTCCTTTACACTCCCGCCATCCAAGATGGTTTCCCCACCAAAACGCGTTCTTCTTTGTTTTTAAAGGAGGTCCAAATAAGAATTTACACGTCTGTAACAATTTTAGTTTTTATTGTATGTATTCTCATAAATTAAGTCAATTAATTTTTCAATTCTTCCACCCCCCCACCCTTCATTGGATTTTCCGAGAATACGTGTTTCTTTACTTTTGCAAATATCAAATTTCATGTCTGTAACATCTTCATTTTTGAGATATCAGTAGCCTAATTAAAAGAATTCATCACCATTTTCAGTCACTTTTACCCCCCGCCCCCTTCCACCCAAGTGGTATTTTCGAAAACTAAAAGTACACGTTTCTTTATGTTTAATAGAGATAAAAAATACCATTTTTCACTTCTGTAACATGTTAAGTTTTTTTAGATATACTGTAAAAATTCTCATTTTAAAATTTCACACCTTTTGAGTTCCCCTTAAGTGGAGTTTCCAAAAACAAATCACCTATATCTCTTTACATTTACAGGAGATTTACACCCACTCTTTACGTCTGTAACATTTTACGTTTCCAAGATATTCTGTAGATATAGTCTTTCAAAAAATTCACCCCAATCTGTCACTCCTGTTTAACCGCCATTAATTGGCTTTTCCAAAAACTAAAAAATACTTGTTTCTTAATTTTTAAAGGAGATCCCATATGCAAATTATCAGTTCTGTAATATCTTTCGTTTCTGAGATATGTGTATCCTCAATTAAGGCATTCAACCCATTTTTCACCCTTTTACACCCCTCCTATTAGGATTTACAGGAAACAAAAAAAACGTGTTCCTTTATTTTTAGAGGAGATTCTAACTACCAATTTTTACATCTGTAAATTTTAAAGTTTTAAGATGTAGACACACTCATTTTAAAAATTTCACCCCCCCCTTTTCACCCCCCAATATTTGGATTTTCCAAAAACGAAAATATACCTGTTTCTTTACTTTTAAAGTAGATCCAAAATACCAATTTTCAGGTCTGTAATATCTTCAGGTTCTGAAATATAAGTAGCCTCATGAAAGGCATTCAACCCATTATTCACCCTTTTACACCCTTCCTATTGGGATTTTCCGAAAACAAACGAATACGTGTTTCTTTATTTTTAAAGGAGATTCTAAATACCAACTTTTACATCTATAAACTTTAAAAGTTTTGAGATATAGATACACATATTTTAAAAAATCACCCCCTTTTCACCCCCCCCCATTAATTGGATTTTCCACAAAAAAGAAAAATACGTGTTTCTTTATTTTTAAAGAAGATCCCAAACACCAATTTTCAGGTCTGTAATATCTTCAGTTTCTGAAATATAAGTAGAGTCATGAAATGCATTCGACCCCTTTTTCAACCTTTACCACCCTTCCTATTACGATTTTCCGAAAACAAAATATACGTGTTCCTTTATTTTTAATGGAGATTCTAAATACCATTTTTTACATCTATAACCTTTAAACGTTTTGAGATATAGATACGCTCATTTAAAATATTACCCCCTTTTCACCCCCCTTAATTGGGTTTTCCAGAAAAACAAAAAATACGTGTTTCTTTATTTTTAAAAGAGATCCCAAACACCAATTTTCAGGTCTATAATATCTTCAGTTTCTGAGATATAAGTAGCCTCGTTAAAGGCATTCAACCCATTTATCACCCCTTTTCACTCCTACTATTGCGATTTTCCGAAAACAAAAAAATACGTGTTTCTTTATTTTTAATGAAGATTCTAAATACCAATTTTTACATCTGCAAACTTTAAAAGTTTGGAGATATAGATTCACTCATTTTAAAAATTCACCCCCTTTTCACCCTCCCATTAATTGGATTTTACAAAAACAAACAAATACGTGCTTCTGTATTTTTAAAAGAGATCAAAAGTACCAATTTTCAGGTCTGTAATATCTTCAGTTTCTGAGATATAAGTACCGGTATCCTGATTAAAGGCATTCAACCCATTTTCCCCCATTTTCACCCTTTTTCATCCCTCATATTGGGATTTTCTGAAAACAAAAAAATACGTGTTTCCTTATTTTTAAAGAAGATTCTAAATACCAATTTTTACATCTGTAAACTTTTAAAGTTTTGAGATATAGATACACTCATATTAAATATTTCACCCCCATTTTCACCCCCTTACCGAAGGAATATCCAAAAATCCTCTCTTAGCGAGCACCTACATCATAATATGAATATATCCCCAAAATTTCATTTCTTTATGTCTAGTAGTTTTGGCTCGGCGATGATGAATCAGTCAGTCAGTCAGTCAGTCAGTCAGTCAGGACAAGCTATTTTATATATATAGATAGATAGACTAGCAAGATACCCGTGCTTCGCTACGGTATTATACTGAAATTTATAATTGAATGCTTATTGTTTTCGATATATAATCCGCTGAAATTCGCGATCTAACTCGTTTTCTGCGAGAATCCACCAAAATTCCCGATCTGACTCGTTTTTTATTAGATTACGGCACGTTTCCTCCCATTTTTTCAATCTTCCTTTCCAGCAATCGATTTCGTACTTCCCGGGCTAGGCTCAGGTATTCCTCCCGGTCAGTTGGGTCCGTAAATCTATGCCATCTTTTCCTATAATCATTTTTAATATGGATAAAATCCTTCAGGATATCCGGCGTGGTGTCTTATTGGGTGCCTTGGCGGCACTGAACCCGCGGCCGGACTGCATTCTTAGTCATTACCCGTCCAGGAGCCGTTTCCAGCGCGGTCCGCACATTTGACGACGGTCCGGAACATTATTATTATTATTATTATTATTATTATTATTATTATTATTATATGTTGCTGGAATGGCTGATGACAGGGAAAACCGGAGTATCCGGAGAAAAACCTGTCCCGCCCCCGTTTAGTCCAGCACGAATGTCACATGGAGTGACCGGGATTTGAACCACGGAACCCAGCTGTGAGAGGCCGGCGCGCTGCCGCCTGAGCAACGAAGGATCCCTATAAGTACATTAAGAACAGTAAAATCATTTGGTCTCACCTCCTTCTACACCCCATCGCCGTTAAGTTTATTTACCGCCACTCCCCGCCAAAAAAAAAATTAAAAGGGCTTTCTTCTTTATGTTTAAAGGAGATTCCAAACACCAATGTTCACGTATATTACCTTCAGTTTTGAGATATAAGTATCCCCATAAAAATAATTTACTTTTTTCACTTCATTTCACACTACCCCCCCCCCCCTAAGTGAATTTTACCGCAAAAAATACTTGTTTCTTTAATAGTAAACGATCTTCTAAATACCAATTATCACGACTCTAACTTCTTCAGTTTTTGATTTATGTGTCCTCATGAAAGGAATTCAACTCCTTTACACTCTCGCTCTCCAAGATGGTCCCCCCCCAAAACGCGTTTTCCTTTGTTTTAAAGGAGATCCAAATACGAATTTTCACGTCTGTAACAACTTTAGTTTTTATTAGATGTATGTATTCTCATACAATTAAGTCAATTAGTTTTTCAATTCTTTCACCCACCCACCCCCCCCCCCCTTCATTGGATTTTCCGAGTATACGTGTTTCTTTACTTTTAAAGCAGATTGCAAATATCAAATTTCACGTCTGTAAGTCTGTAACATCTTCATTTTTGAGATATCAGTAGCCTAATTAAAAGAATTCAACACCATTTTCAGTCACTTTTACCCCCCCCCCCCTCCTCCCAAGTGGTATTTCTGAAAACTAAAAATACACGTTTATTTATGTTTAATAGAGATAAAAAATACCATTTTTCACTTCTGTAACATGTTAAGTTTTTTTAGATATACTGTAAAAATTCTCATTTTAAAATTTCACCCCTTTTTAGTTCCCCTTAAGTGGAGTTTCCAAAAACAAATCACCTATGTTTCTTTACATTTACAGGAGATTCCAAACACCCACGTTTTACGCCTGTAACATTTAACGTTTCCAAGATATTCTGTAGATATCGTCTTTCAAAAAATTCACCCCAATTTGTCACTCCTGTTTAACCGCCATTAATTGGATTTTCCAAAAACTAAAAAATACGTGTTTCTTTTTAAAGGAGATCCCCTATACAAATTTTCAGTTCTGTAATATCTTTCGTTTCTGAGATATATGTATCCTCATTAAAGGCATTCAATCCATTTTTCACCCTTTTACACCCCTCCTATTGGGATTTACAGGAAACAAAAAAAATATGTGCTCCTTTATTTTTAGAGGAGATTCTAACTACCAATTTTTACATCTGCAAATTTTAAAATTTTAAGATGTAGACACACTTATTTTAAAAATTCATCCCCCCTTTTCACCCCCAATATTTGGATTTTCCAAAAACGAAAAAATACGTGTTTCCTTACTTTTAAAGTAGATCCCAAATACCAATTTTCAAGTCTGTAATATCTTCAGGTTCTGAAATATAAGTAGACTCATGAAAAGCATTCGACCCCTTCTTCAACCTTTTCTTCCCTTCTTATTAGGATTTTCCGAAAACAAAATATACCTGTTTCTTTATTTTTAAAGGAGATTCTAAATACCAATTTTCACATCTATAACCTTTAAAAGTTTTGAGATATAGATACACTCATTTTAAAATATTACCCCCTTTTCACCCCCTCCCTTGATTGGATTTTCCAGAAACAAAAAATACGTGTTTCTTTATTTTTAAAGGAGATCCCAAACACCGATTTTCAGGTCTGTAATATCTTCAGTTTCTGAGATATAAGTAGCATCATTAAAGGCATTCAACCCTTTTTCCACCCCTTTTCACTCCTCCTATTGCGATTTTCCGAAAACAAAAAAATACGTGTTTCTTTATTTTTAATGAAGATTCTAAATACCAATTTTTACATGTGCAAACTTTAAAAGTTTGGAGATATAGATTCACTCATTTTAAACATTCACCCCCTTTTCACCCTCCCATTAATTGGATTTTCCAAAAACAAAAAAATACGTGTTTCTTTATTTTTAAAAGAGATCAAAAGTACCAATTTTCAGGTCTGTAATATCTTCGGTTTCTGAGATATAAGTACCGGTATCCTGATTGAAGGCATTCAACCATTTTTCCGCATTTTCACCCTTTTTCACCCCTCCTACTGGGGTTTTCAGAAAACAAAAAAATACGTGTATCCTTATTTTAGAAGAAGATTCTAAATACCAATTTTTACATCTGTAAACTTTTAAAGTTTTGAGATATAGATACACTCTTTTTAAAATTTCACCCCCCTTTTCACCCCCTTAGCGACGGAATATCAAAAAATTCTCTCTTAGCGAGCACCTACATCTTAATATGAATATATCCCCAAAATTTCATTTCTTTATGTCCAGTAGTTTTGTTCGGCGATGATGAATCAGTCAGTCAGTCAGGACAAGTTATTTTATATATATAGACTAGCAAGATACCCGTGCTTCGCTACGGTATTATACTGAAATGTATAATTGAATGCTTATTGTATTAGATATATAATCCGCCGAAATTCGCGATCTGACTCGTTTTCTGCGAGAATCCACCAAAATTCCCGATCTGACTGGTTTTCTATGATTTTACGGCACGTTTCCTCCCACTTTTAAATCTTCCTTTCCAGCAATTGATTTCGTACTTCCCGGGCTAGGCTCAGGTATTCCTCCCGGTCAGTTGGGTCCGTAAATCTTTGCCATCTTTTCCTATAATATTTTTAATATGGATAAAATCCTTCAGGAGATCCGGCGTGGTGTCATATTGGGTGCCTTGGCGGCACTGAACCCGCGGCCGGTTTGCATTCTTAGTCATTACCCGTCCAGGAGCCGTTTCCAGCGCTGTCCGCACATTTGACGACGGTCCGGAATATTATTATTATTATTATTATTATTATTATTATTATTATTATGTGTTGCTGGAATGGCTGATGACAGGGAAAACCGGAGTATCCGGAGAAAAACCTGTCCCGCCTCCGTTTTGTCCAGCATGAATGCCACATGGAGTGACCGGGATATGAACCACGGAACCCAGCTGTGAGAGGCCGGCGCGCTGCCGCCTGAGCAACGGAGGATCCTTATAAGTACATTAATAACAGTAAAATGAATTGGTCTCACCTCCTTCTACACCCCACCGAAGTTAAGTTTATTTACCGCCAACCCCACCCCCCATCATAAAAAATTAAAAGAATGCTTGTTTCTTTATGTTTAAGGGAGATTCCAAACACCAATGTTCACGTCTATTACCTTCAGTTTTGAGATATAAGTATCCCCATAAAAATAATTAACTTTTTTTCACTTCATTTCACAATAAGTGAATTTTCCCACAAATAATACTTGTTTCCTTAATAGTAAAGGATCTTCTAAATACCAATTATCACGACTCTAACTTCTTCAGTTTTTGATTTATGTGTCCTCATGAAAGGAATTCAACTCCTTTACACTCCCGCCATCCAAGATGGTTTCCCCACCAAAACGCGTTCTTCTTTGTTTTTAAAGGAGGTCCAAATAAGAATTTACACGTCTGTAACAATTTTAGTTTTTATTGTATGTATTATCATAAATTAAGTCAATTAATTTTTCAATTCTTCCACCCCCCCACCCTTCATTGGATTTTCCGAGAATACGTGTTTCTTTACTTTTGCAAATATCAAATTTCATGTCTGTAACATCTTCATTTTTGAGATATCAGTAGCCTAATTAAAAGAATTCATCACCATTTTCAGTCACTTTTACCCCCCGCCCCCTTCCACCCAAGTGGTATTTTCGAAAACTAAAAGTACACGTTTCTTTATGTTTAATAGAGATAAAAAATACCATTTTTCACTTCTGTAACATGTTAAGTTTTTTTAGATATACTGTAAAAATTCTCATTTTAAAATTTCACACCTTTTGAGTTCCCCTTAAGTGGAGTTTCCAAAAGCAAATCACCTATATCTCTTTACATTTACAGGAGATTTACACCCACTCTTTACGTCTGTAACATTTTACGTTTCCAAGATATTCTGTAGATATAGTCTTTCAAAAAATTCACCCCAATCTGTCACTCCTGTTTAACCGCCATTAATTGGCTTTTCCAAAAACTAAAAAATACTTGTTTCTTAATTTTTAAAGGAGATCCCATATGCAAATTATCAGTTCTGTAATATCTTTCGTTTCTGAGATATGTGTATCCTCAATTAAGGCATTCAACCCATTTTTCACCCTTTTACACCCCTCCTATTAGGATTTACAGGAAACAAAAAAAACGTGTTCCTTTATTTTTAGAGGAGATTCTAACTACCAATTTTTACATCTGTAAATTTTAAAGTTTTAAGATGTAGACACACTCATTTTAAAAATTTCACCCCCCCCTTTTCACCCCCCAATATTTGGATTTTCCAAAAACGAAAATATACCTGTTTCTTTACTTTTAAAGTAGATCCAAAATACCAATTTTCAGGTCTGTAATATCTTCAGGTTCTGAAATATAAGTAGCCTCATGAAAGGCATTCAACCCATTATTCACCCTTTTACACCCTTCCTATTGGGATTTTCCGAAAACAAACGAATACGTGTTTCTTTATTTTTAAAGGAGATTCTAAATACCAACTTTTACATCTATAAACTTTAAAAGTTTTGAGATATAGATACACATATTTTAAAAAATCACCCCCTTTTCACCCCCCCCCCATTAATTGGATTTTCCACAAAAAAGAAAAATACGTGTTTCTTTATTTTTAAAGAAGATCCCAAACACCAATTTTCAGGTCTGTAATATCTTCAGTTTCTGAAATATAAGTAGAGTCATGAAATGCATTCGACCCCTTTTTCAACCTTTACCACCCTTCCTATTACGATTTTCCGAAAACAAAATATACGTGTTCCTTTATTTTTAATGGAGATTCTAAATACCATTTTTTACATCTATAACCTTTAAACGTTTTGAGATATAGATACGCTCATTTAAAATATTACCCCCTTTTCACCCCCCTTAATTGGGTTTTCCAGAAAAACAAAAAATACGTGTTTCTTTATTTTTAAAAGAGATCCCAAACACCAATTTTCAGGTCTATAATATCTTCAGTTTCTGAGATATAAGTAGCCTCGTTAAAGGCATTCAACCCATTTATCACCCCTTTTCACTCCTACTATTGCGATTTTCCGAAAACAAAAAAATACGTGTTTCTTTATTTTTAATGAAGATTCTAAATACCAATTTTTACATCTGCAAACTTTAAAAGTTTGGAGATATAGATTCACTCATTTTAAAAATTCACCCCCTTTTCACCCTCCCATTAATTGGATTTTACAAAAACAAACAAATACGTGCTTCTGTATTTTTAAAAGAGATCAAAAGTACCAATTTTCAGGTCTGTAATATCTTCAGTTTCTGAGATATAAGTACCGGTATCCTGATTAAAGGCATTCAACCCATTTTCCCCCATTTTCACCCTTTTTCATCCCTCATATTGGGATTTTCTGAAAACAAAAAAATACGTGTTTCCTTATTTTTAAAGAAGATTCTAAATACCAATTTTTACATCTGTAAACTTTTAAAGTTTTGAGATATAGATACACTCATATTAAATATTTCACCCCCATTTTCACCCCCTTACCGAAGGAATATCCAAAAATCCTCTCTTAGCGAGCACCTACATCATAATATGAATATATCCCCAAAATTTCATTTCTTTATGTCTAGTAGTTTTGGCTCGGCGATGATGAATCAGTCAGTCAGTCAGTCAGTCAGTCAGGACAAGCTATTATATATATATAGATTATAGTTAGAGGTGTGTAGATACAGTACCGTTGGCTCCACGACAAGATCAGGATGCCGTTGGTACATAGCCAAGTAATAGATTAGGCATTTCTATGAATCGACTTGAACGACGGTAGTGTCTGCAGTAGTGGATGCAGGTACAGAACATACTAGCAGGTACTATTTATGCCACGTTTCGGCTTAACCTTTACTAGCTGGTAGGTGCTCCCATAATAGCGTTGCATCAGTAGTTGTTTAAATATGAGTTATCCCACGTGGAAACCTGGATAATAAAGACTAGTCCCTACTACATAGTCGCGTGCTTTCAAGTTCGATGAACTTTCGTTTCTATTTGACATTGTTTTTCGTTCACCTCGATATTTATTGTTCGGGTGTATGGTATGTTACGACAGTGCAGTGTCTTGACACTCATTTTTTTTTGAATTGAGGAATTTACAGCCGGCCCCGTGGTGTAGGGGTAGCGTGCCTGCCTCTTACCCAGAGTCTCCCGGTTCGATTCCCGGCAAGGTCAGGGATTTTAACCTGGACCGGAAGGCTGGTTCGAGGTCCACTCAGCCCACGTGATTAGAATTGAGGAGCTATCTGACGGTGAGATGGTGGCCCCGGTCTAGAAAGCCAAGAATAACGGCCGAGAGGATTCGTCGTGCTGACCACACGACACCTCGTAATCTGCAGGCCTTCGGGCTGAGCAGCGATCGCTTGGTAGGCCAAGGCCCTTCAAGGGCTGTGGTACCACGGGGCTTGGTTTGGTTTGGTTTGAAGGAATTTACATTACGAATGCGGTTTCGATTCGTCAGCTGTTTATAATATTTTATTTTATTTTATTTTACGTTATTTACAATACTTAGGTGAGACGTTGGTCTACCGATCACTTGTAGTTTAGTTGAAAGGGACAAGTGTAGGTATACAGATGCGTAATTGTAGTTGTAGTTATGTAAAATTGGAAATATTTAATGTTGTAGTTTTATATTGTGGACTTGTACTTTAACTATTTTAACGACGTAACTGTTTCATAACCTGAAAGTTGGTTTAGTAAGAATACTTTTCGAGTGATTTATCACTTTTATTTGACTTCAGTGTTTGGCGTTTCTTCTAAACGCATAGTGAATTAATGCTTCCCTGCATTTCGCAGTTTTGTTCCTTCAGAACGATATAACGTAAGATCCCTTTGGATCAAGTGTTGTTGGTTCGTTCTGGACATCTGTTCTAGTTGATGCATGTTTCAGTATCGGGAGTCATATAACTTGAGAGTGTCACGAGATGGCAACACATGGTGGAATTTTATTTCAGATTATGATAATTGCTGTTAACTTGTAATGAACACCATGCTTTCAAATAATATTTCGCAAAATATCCAGAGCAATTGATAGTTAATTTGGTTCGATTAAGGATACATTCGGGGGCTGTTCCGGTACCAGATCGGATAGTGGACTGGTGGTTAACTTAATTAAATGTAAATCTGGAATTCTACTTGTTGAAGGTCGGATTTTCCACGGATCGAGTGGGTTAACTCTCAGTTATCGTTTGGGTCAATGTTGCCCGATTTTCAGGTTTTCTGTTCCTTTCTGTCCACAAATCTTACATTGCATTTTTATACTTTGGAAGACACTAATGTAAATAATTTCAGGATACCTTCACCAATCAGAGTATGCAATGTGACTGCGTTGTAACATTTTGTGACAAATTTCATTGTTTTTTCTTGGATTATTCAATAAATATGATTATCGTGATTTTGTTGAATACATTTTTAGTAATCATATTTCGCGCCTCATTTGAGGTAGTTATGCTCTCCTCTGAACCCTGTCGATCGATTAATGCCTTGACTGAAAAGAATCCGACGTGACCCCAAGATCTAGGAATCAATATTGTTCTACCGAAGCAGCCGAGGCAGATGATTGATGATGGAACGGTGAGTTCAAGGGTTCAATATCACACGTTCAATGTAGACTCTATTGTGGTGTACAGTCTCTTCAAGGCTATCAGACACAATCCTGACGGCTTTCAGACACAGATTATCATTAATATCACCGCGCACAATACAGTCCGGAGGTACATTTCCATAACAGTTTGAGGTAATAGAGGGTACAATTTTTCTAAGCTGTATATTCTGAGGGTATTGTTCATTAATCGTGTGATCGTGCCCAATCATTACCCACAGGGTCATTGTAACGGATTCCTTGCCCTCCCTTAAACCCAAATTTAACCCTTTATAGGGCAAAACCCTGGAGAATAAAGTATATTACTTATTTGATTAAATGCCATGTCACTGAGGTCTACTGTTTAGGTTTTGACCAAAATCTGAGTCAATACATTGTTTGATTATGCGATATGGGGTGGTAAGTATTTTTACCAGAGAGCATTTAGGATTTTTTCCCCACTGAGTGTGCACTGGTAAATATAATTACCACTTTGTTTACATGACTACTTTCCACTGTGTTATGGAAAGCATGGAACAAGTAGTATATATAATTATAAATGTCACACTGGCTCTGAAAATTGCACTAGAAACATGGGGTCATGGGGTCTATGATGAAATTGATGATAGCCTCTTCTGAGAGGCCTTTGCTCGTAAAAGACATTGCTGGAACAACATCACAGATATAGAACTAAGGCACATAGTTTTCCTTACAAACAATACGATTCAAAACAAGCCATCGTCTAAAATGAATTTCTAAGATCGTATATCTTGAAAATAGCATAAATATGCATTTAGGCAGGCAAGTGCCTAGGGGTGCGAGGGGAATTTTGTGATATATTCCCCCAATATATGTCTGATTTGTCAACCCCTCCTCTGTGGGAAGCCCTGATGTCATCCACTCCATGAGACAGTCTATTCTTACATCCATAATTACCGTGAAAATGTATTTATGAATACCATACAGATGGGCAAAGTTTATGTTTCTCCGAAATACACTTGAAGTGTTGTTTGGATATAAATCCATTCTTCATAATTTGGGAAGCTAATACACCGTGTGACTGATAAAACGTACGTCCATTACCTTACATTCTTGCTGCATGTTTTCATATTAGTGAATATAACATGTTGGCTAGAATATTGTAGGAAAGGGCACATGTAAAACGTGTAACTAGAAGCTCTGAAGTTTATTCTCCGATATTTATATTACCAATTGCATTGAAAATGAGTATGTTATCAATATGCCAAACGAGCACACTATTTCGCCTTTCTTGATACGTTATGTGTAGACCAATGATAATTTAGATGAAATCTTTCAAAACTAACCACAAAATGTGCAATCTATGTTCACAAAATAATCAAAATATGCAAAAATATATATTGTTGGCTTATATAAATCAGGGAAATCCAGTATCTCGCTTGAAATGAGCTGTATTTTACGTCAAAACAATGCTTACACGAGTGAAGTTCAAGTGGCTCTCTCTGGTAAACATATGTACCACTTCCCGAAATGGAACGATTCAAATAGCCGTGAAGCGCGAGTTTCGGAAAAAGTGATAAATATTCTTTCCAGGGAGCGTTACTAGACTAGAAAGCAGACAGTTACGGCCACTTAGGGTATTACCATCTGAACAGTTTCTATGGAAACCCAACTGGTAAATATATTTACCAGCAACCTATAAAGGGTTAAATCCTTGTGAATTCTTTCTGTAAGGCTATTTAAGGCCAAATTCTACCCTTTAATACGAGAAATTTTTGTGGAGATGTGTGCTCAAGTTGTACAGTTGTGGTGCGAGATTGCTGAAGATCTGTGGCGGTAAGTCCTCAGGAATATTGTCCACTCGTCCTGAACAAGTAATCTGTATTTCCAAGGACCATTTTAGGCCTACCTGTGAGTACAATATAAATGATGTATTTTATTTTTCAAAAAGTGTTATGATAATATTAAACGTGTCAAGTTCTTTGGTTACTGTCTTGATGCTGTTATAGAGGAACTGAAGATCTTATCAGCAAGGTTGTAGCTATAGAGGGGCCGATTTTCTTCTTAAACAGGTTCACATTTGCCAAACGAAAACATACATCTTCCCGGTCAACACAATGCTTTGCTGTAGTCCATCCTGTGCGCGGCACACTTCGGAGTTGTTCCCTGTAGTCCGCGAGTTACTACAGAGAGCTCGTAATGATTTAAGAAGAGGTGTTCCTCTAGTACAAAAAGCCACTAAAGAAGGAAAGGAATATTGTAAAGTGAATTCAAGCAAGAAGTTAGGTTTTAAAATTATTTTGTTTCCTGTTAAGCGAACCGGTTTTTGTCTTCCCTGGACGGTACTTTAGAGAGGGGAGCCCAAGACCAATTATTATGATAATCACCGCCACCTGAGGTCCCGCCACGGCAGTTCTCCATGCGCATGCACGAATAAATACACGTCTTTAGGCAATATACAGTGAAACTTCGATCTCGAACGTCCAATAAGCCTACTCGAAATTTCAGTATCTCGATAACTTCATTTTCCCGATCGTTTGTACATACAGAGTCAGTCGAATATAAAATATAGCGTTTTCATAGGAATAACTGTTGTTTGTGAAAAGAAACTAACGTATAATTTCCCAGAGTGTTAAATGAGGTCCGCCTCTGTGGTGTAATGGTTAGTGTGATTAGCTGCCACCCCTGCAATCCCGGGTTCGATAACCCCCTCAACCATTCTCTAAGTGGTTTTTC
Source organism: Anabrus simplex (assembly GCF_040414725.1). Taxonomy (NCBI): domain Eukaryota; kingdom Metazoa; phylum Arthropoda; class Insecta; order Orthoptera; family Tettigoniidae; genus Anabrus; species Anabrus simplex. The sequence continues at coordinate 42,546,626 of NC_090265.1, forward strand.
CGTGGTTTCCCACTTCTCCTTCAGGAAAATTCCGGGATTGTACCTAACACAAGTCCACGGGCGGTTCCTTCCCCGTTCCTTGCCCATCCCTTCCAATTTCCCCCCCCCCCACAAGGCCCCTGTTCAACATAGCAGGTGAGGCCGCCTGGGTGAGATACTGGACATTCTCCCCAGGTTTATCCCCCCGACCAAATCTCTCGCGCTCCAGGACATTGCCCTTGAGGCGGTAGTGGTGGAATCCCTTGCTGAGTCCGAGAGAAAAACCAACCCTTCAGGGTAAACAGATTAAGAAAGAAAGAAAGAAAGAAAGAAAGAAAGAAAGAAAGAAAGAAATGTTGAAGAAATTATGTTTCATGCCCTTCACTGGATTTATTGTACATTCAAAGAGTTCTATAACAAGTATTGTAAAAAAATGATAAAATACTTCGAGTTCATTTTTGTATGGTTAAAAAACGCTTTATACAATGTCAACTCGTAAATACATAATATGATTTGAATATTTAATTTTCACGACCGCATTGTAATCGAAATCGACTTTCAACCTTTTAGGTCGTGTTAAGTACACGTGGTCCGTGTTGAAAAGGTGTTAAGTACGGAACAAAAATGGCCAACAGAACACCAGTGGGATCCGATCCCACAACCTCGAGATTTCACGTCGGCTGTTCTACCATTGAGGTGTGGTGGCCTAAATCGGATTCGCTCTGTTGGAAAAGGATCTATTGCCATCACACTGTAGAGTGCGTGCAAATTCGAAATCGAATATTCATTTCTTGGCCCATAACGGGCGACTTGCACGCACTCTACTGTGTGACGGCAGTAGTGCCAGACCTGTAGATCTTTTACAACAGAACAAAACTGACATAGGCCACCATAGCTAAGTGGTAGAGCAATCGACGCGAAATCGGTAGGTTTTGTGTTCGGATCCCACTGGTGTACGGTTGGCGTATTTTGTTCTGTACTTAACATCTAGACAATTTCGTTTACATATTATTTAATTATGTGGTATCTTTCTTTCTTAATCTGTTTACCCTCCAGGGTTGGGTTTTCCCTCGGACTCAGCGAGGGATCGCACCTCTACCGCTCAAGGACAGTGTCCTGGAGCGTCAGACATCGGGTATGGGGATACAACCGGGGATAATGACCAGTACCTCGCCCAGGCGGCCTCACCTGCTGTGCTGAACAGGGGCCTTGTAAGGGTATGGGGATATTGGAAAGCATAGACAAGGAATAGGGAAGGAAGCAGCCGTGGCCTTAAGTTAGGTACCATACCATCCCGGCATTTGCCTGGAGGAGAAGCGGGAAACCACTTCCAGGGTGGCTGAGGTGGGAATCGAACCCACCTCTACTCATTTGACCTCCCGAGACTGAGTGGACCCCGTTCCAGCTCTCGTACCACTTTTCAAACTTCGTGGCAGAGCCGGGAATCGACCCCGGGCCTCCGGGGGTGGCAGCTCATCACGCCAACCACTACACCACAGAGGCGTTATTTATTTATTTATTTATTTATTTATTTATTTATTTATTTATTGTATTCAAATATATGGGGGGCGTTAGCCCAATTACAATATATGCTCATAACTTCTAATCTTATTGAACATAATTAGAAAAATACAAGAAACAAAATAGACACAAAATAGAATATGAAATAAAGAGTTACATAACTACAGTATAACAGGAGTGATAAAGATAAAGAATACAATAAAAAGAAGAGTGAAAACAAAGCAAAAACAGGAACCATGGCATCATTCATCTATATGTGTAATAAATGCTTACAAGATTTCAAAAATTTGGATTTCTTATTCTGAAATAAATCTGTATTCGGAGGGTGTAATTTATTATAGTGACATCATTCTGTATAAGGGTGAATTTACGTATTTGTTTGTGTTAACTTTCGGAAAGAAAAACAAATTCTTAAATTTACCTGCCGGTTTTCTAGGTGCATGAAATAGGAGTTGACAAGTTGGATCAATACTGTCTATTTCATTGTTATCTGGCTTATAGAGAAACATCATCGTCTGATGTCAAGCCTTTCAAAAGCAAACATTCAATCATCTTATGAAATTATAAATATTTATGATATTCTCCGCTTTACCTAAAGTACTCGTATATGTATATATTTCAAGAATTTTTTCTGGATCCTTTCTATCAAATCTGTGTGTAATTTTGTTAATAGATCCCAAATAACAGAGGCATATTCCAAATTTGATCGAACTATTGCAAAATAACAACAAAATAAAGAGTTATTAATTCATGTTTTCTTATACATATAAATTATATGGATATGGAAATTGAAACATAGATGACACTTTTTGCAGATGATGTTATTCTGTATAGAGTAATAAATGTTATACGATTGTGAGCAACTGCAAAAAGACCTCGACAATATTGTGAATTTGATGATAGACAATGGTATGATGAGAAACGGGGTAAAAGTCAGGTTGCGAGTTTCACAAATAGGACAAGTCCTCTCATTTTTAATTACTGCGTTAATGGGGTGAAAGTTCCTTTTGTCGATCACTGTAAGTATCTAGATGTTAATATAAGGACAGATCTTCATTGGGGTAATCACGTAAATGGTGTTGTAAATAAAGGTTACAGATCTTTGGGGATTGTAGTAAGGGTATGAAATAGAGGGCGTGTAAGTCTCTGGTAAGACCCCGGCTAGAGTATTCTGTAGTTACAGTGTATGGGATCCTTACCAGGATTTCTTGACTCGAGAACTGGAAAAAATGCAAAGTAAAGCAGCTCGGTTTTTTCTGGATGATTTCCGACAAAATACAGTAGTATCGCTACAAAAATGTTGGAACTTTGGACTGAGAAAACTTGGGAGAAAGGAGAGAGTTGCTCGACTAAGTGGTATGTTCCGAACTGTCAGTAGAGAGATGGCGTGGAATAAGTTTGAGTAGGCGAGTAAGTTTGAGTGGTGTTATTAAAAGTAGGAAGATCACAATGTGAAGATCAATTTGGAATTCAAGAGGACAAATTGGGGTAAATATTCGTTTATAGAGCTAGGGATTGAAATAATTTACCAAGAGAGATGTTCAATAAATTTCCAAATTCTTTGCAGTTATTTAAAGAGAGACTAGATAGGGAATATGCGACCTGGGCGACTGCCCTAAATGCAGGTCAGTGGTGATTGATTGATTGATTGATTGATTGATTGATTGATTGATTGATTGATTGATTGATTGATTGATTGATTGATTGATTGATTGATTGATTGATTGATTGATTGATTGATTGATTGATTGATTGTGTAGGGAATGTATCTTCAAACACCATATTTATTAACATTCAACTGCTCGATTATATGTATCAATACAAATTTTCAAAAGACTAAGTAAAAATTTCCCAAACATACCGGCCACCAAAAGACACTGGCCTTTTAAAAGGAAAGAAGAAAGATGTCCGCCTCTGTGGTGTAGTGGTTAGCGTGATTAGCTGCCACCCCTGGAGGCCCGGGTTCGATTCCCGGCTCTGCCACGAAATTTGAAAAGTGGTACGAGGGCTGGAACGGGGTCCACTCAGCCTCGGGAGGTCAACTGAGTAGAGGTGGGTTCGATTCCCACCTCAGCCATCCTGGAAGTGGTTTTCCGTGGTTTCCCACTTCTCCTCCAGGCGAATGCCGGGATGGTACCTAACTTAAGGCCACGGCCGCTTCCTTCCCTCTTCCTTGCCTATCCCTTCCAATCTTCCCATCCCTCCACAAGGCCCCTGTTCAGCATAGCAGGTGAGGCCGCCTGGGCGAGGTACTGGTCATTCTCCCCAGTTGTATCCCCCGACCAAGAGTCTGAAGCTCCAGGACACTGCCCTTGAGGCGGTAGAGGTGGGATCCCTCGCTGAGTCCGAGGGTAGAAACCGAACCTGGAGGGCAAACAGATGATGATGATGATGATGATGATGAAGAAAGATAATCCGTATGAGGAATTAGCACATAACACAAATAGCCACAGTGTTCTTAAAGGTATAAATGTAACTCAATACTTTTAATATTCTTACTCATTCTCCGATAAAACACATAACTTCTCGATGGGGCATTTTATGACATCACAGTTTGTTTTCAACGGTGGCGACTCGTACGAGGTTGTCTTCACCAGGATGAACCGACTTCATTATCTCCATTCACCATTGCAGAGGCGGTAGGTTGTCATCTTTAATGAACACAAGATCTCCAATGTGAAGATTATAATGTATCTCAGTCCACTTGTGGCGCTGCTGCAGAGTGTTAATATATTCCCTGCGCTACTTTTTTCCAGAAGTCCAGGGTCACCTTTTGCATATGTTGCCATCTGAAAAGTCTATTTATGGAATAGTGAATAAGGTCATGATCAGGAAGTGCTGTATTTTGTTCACTAATTAGGAAGTGAGATGGGCTAAACAAGTCTGTAAGATCATCGCTGAGTCTTGTTAGAGGACGAGAATTTAGACAGACCGCTATTTGGAAAGAAAGGGTAGTTAATTCTTCAAAGGTAAGTAGCGTTCTACCCATAGTTCTTCACAGATGGCATTTGAAATATTTCACCATGAATTCCCAAACTCCTTCGAAATGTGGTGCTGATGGAGGGATGAAATGCCAGGCGATCTCCTTTGTGGTTGCAGCTTCGACAATATTTCTTTCTTGATCAGAATCTTGCAGAAATTCTTGCAGTTAATTCAGCTCCTTCGCAGCACCGACGATTATTTTTTTAAAATACTATTTGTTCGGGGCGTCGACCTATGTATGTAGATCTTTTGCCCCTACTGGCACCATATGTGAGGAAACTGAGTGTATTATTTAATGCGGAAGTGTAATGTGTTCAATGTGAGGAAAGGAATGCTAAGGACGACACAAACACCCAGTCCCCAGGCCAGGGGAATTGATCATTAGAATTAAAAACCCCTGACCCGGCCGGGAATCGAACCCGGGGCCGCCGGGTGACAAGCGGACGCGTTGCCCCTTACACCGCGGGGCCGGATACCGATGAAGTTAGTGCCATTGTCGCTGTAGATATTTGATGGACATCCTCTGCGTAACGTGAAACGTCGCAGTGCTGCCATGAAAGCATCAGTTTAAAGTAGGAGAAAACTTCCAAACGTACAGCTCTCGTGACAAGGCAAGTGAAGATGGCAGCGTAGGCCGTGCCCGTTCGTTTGATTCGCAGTGTTCCAATTCTTATCAAAAATAGACCAGCATAGTCTACCCCCAAATTCGGGAGTGGTCTTGCAGGAGTGATTCTAACCTTGGGAAGATTTTCCATGTTCTGTTGATTTGGTGTTGATTTTAATTTGGAACACGGCAAGCGTGAATGAATGTACCCTTTGACGACTTGCCGAATTCTTGGAATCCAATATTTCCGCGTAATGATATCAGGAGTTGTGGTCCAGCGTGGAGTAATAGTTGATGTTCACTTAAAATAAAAAGTTTCGTGAGGTGATGCTTGGGAGGTAATATAAGTTGATGTTTAGCTTCGTAAGAGATGGATGATGAATCGTACAGTCTTCCCCCTAACCGAAGATAGCCATGTTGGTCTAGATTCGGGCTTAAATTCCTAATTTTGCTATCTGAGTGAATGTTCTTTCCTTGCTCGAGGCATCGAATTTCTTTATGATAGGATATTGCTTGAACAATCTTGATACACACACTGAGGGCATTAGTCTACTTATATCTTGAGGCCTTAATGGGGACGTGTCGCATTCATCGGGTTTTCTCTTGCAGCATGAAGCATATCTGAGGCAATAGCTAATCGTCCTGAGTAGTCGGTTCCACGAAGAGAGTGTGTTCAAAAATTAGTCGTTATGTTGCATAATAACAAGCGAAGTTAATATTCTTTTTTTTTTCTGGCATCTTGTTAGTGTTGGAGTTCTCGTTTCGGCCAAACTGAGGGATCTAAGCATAGCCAGGCTGGACCGTGCCACCACGGTATGTTGTTCCTGATGCACAGGAGATGTTATATGGTCGGTCTCATGATGCAACAATGTGCGGTGATATTTGTTACACAATCTGCATAATGTTTTTGATGTGCATGCCTTAGGGGTCCCTTGAATATGTAGATATGTTTTATCACACTGTTTGTCACATCTTCCGGGTTTTGCAATGTTTGTGGATATATTTGCCTGGCTGAGTTTTGGTGCTGCCCCAGTAGTTTTAACGTAGACTTACGTTCTTCGACAACAGGTACATGGAAATAAAAATTTTAAGACGCTTTTAGTCCGCTTCTGTGGTGTAGTGGTTAGTGTGATTAGCTGCCACCCCCGGAGGCTCGGGTTCGATCCCCGGCTCTGCCACTAAATTTCAAAAGTGGTACGAGGGCTCGAACGGGGTCCACTCAGCCTCGGGAGGTCAATTGATTAGAGGTGGGTTCGATTCCCAGCTCAGCCATCCTGGAAGTGGTTTTCTGTGGTTTCCCACTTCTCATCCACGAAAATGTCGGGATGGTACCTAACTTAAGGCCACGGCCGCTTCCTTCTCTCTTCCTTGTCTATCCCTTCCAATCGTCCCATCCCCCCCTCAAGGCTCACGTTCAGCATAGGAGGTGCGGCCGCCTGGACGAGGTACTGTTCATCCTCCCCAGTTGCATCCCCGACCTAGAGTCTGAAGCTCCAAGACACTGCCCTTGAGGAGGTAGAGGTGGGATCCCTCGCTGAGTTCGAGGTAAAAACCGACCCTGGAGCGTAAACAGATTAATAAGAAGAAGACGCTTTTAGTGTTTCAGATGTGTTACTAATTTGAGGCAATTGCTGCATAGATATTTATCTTTTATAGTTTAAACCTTTCATCACAGTCTAATTTAAGAAAATCTGGGCACCTATAAAGCTGATGTTTATATGAGCAAACGCAACATTGTCTTGACGTAGTAATGTATGACTGCTGAACTCCGATTTTTAACCTTGAACTTGTCTGATGGTTTTGCGTTAGACTAAATGTTCCGAGCTGTCAGCGGGGAGATGGCGTGGAATGACATCAGTAGAAAGTAGGAAAGATCACAATATGAAGATAAAGTTGGATTTCAAGAGGACATATTGGGGCAAATATTCGTTTATAGGAAAGGGAGTTAGGGACTGGAATAACTTACCAATGGAGATGTTCAATATATTTCCAATTTCTTTGAAATCATTTAAGAAAAGTCTAGGAAAACAACAGATAGGAAATCTGCCACCTAGGCGACTGCCCTAAATGTAGATCAGTATTGATTGATTGATTGATTAATTGGTATTTTCCTTGGTACCATCTTCTTCAATGATTCTCCTCGCTGTATGAATAAGCCTTATCACGGAATAACTCATTTTCTCTTGACCGTCGTGGTCTACGATTCCGAATCGAATGAACCGTTAATAAACCACACAGATACGCATTTTGTTCATCCACAGAACCCAAACCATTGAAATCTTTAATAACAGATTCCACTTCCTGTTTCAGAATGACATTTTCACTTGCAAACTGGTTCAGTTTCATGCGTAGATAACCTTAAACCTTTCGTTACATCGCTACTTATACCGTATATTCTATGTTTACTTGTGTCTCATTTATTTTCGTCACACTAGTACCGTCACTGTCTTCCAAAGATATCCTCATTAGACGTGACTGTAAACCTTGTAAATACCAGGCTTTGTGGCTCAGACAGTTAAGGCGCTGGGCTTCTAACAGTAAATTGGCAGGTTCGATCCTGGCTCAGTCCGGTGGTATTTTAAGGTGCTCAAATACATCAGCCGCGTGTTGGTACATTTACTGGCACGTAAACGGACGAAATTCCGGTACCTCGGCGTCTCCAAAAACCGACAACTAAGTAGTTAGTGGAATGTAAAAAAAATTAAACCTTCTAAATAGTAATAAATTACACAACGCCAATAGGAAAGTCGAGCAACCATTAACAACAAACAATGTCCGGAAACAAAGCAATGCTTAGTTGCGTGGTGCACCGATACCAAATTTATTGCGTGACATTCCCCCTTTCTGTACTGTTTTTCTCTGAGATTCCTTCTCTTCATGTTTTATACCAATTTTTCTTTCTTTCTTTCTTTCTTTCTTTCTTTCTTTCTTAATCCGTTTTCCCTCCAGGGTTGTCTTAGCGAGGGATCCCGTTTCTACCGCCTTATGGGCAGTGTCCTGGGGCGTTATACTTTGGGTTGGTGATACAACTGGGATGGAGGACCAGCCCTCGCCCAGGCAAGTTCACCTGCTATGCTGAACAGGAGCCTTATGGGGGGATGGGAAGAGATAGACAAGGAAGCGACCTTGGCCTAAAGTTAGGTACCATCCCGGCATTTGCCTGGAGGAGAAGTGTGAAACTACGGAAAACCACGGAAACCACTTCGAGGATGGCTGAAGTAAGAATAGAACACCCCTCTACTCATGTGATACTGAGTGGACCACGTTCCAGCCCTCGTACCACTTTTCAAATTTCGTGGCAGAGCCGGGAATCGAACCCGGGCCTCCGGGGGTGGCAGCTGATCATGATAACCACTACACCACAGAGGCGGACAAATATACATTTTTATGATGAAAAAATACCTACTAGATAAACAAACACACTATATAACGAATACTAATAATAATAATAATAATAATAATAATAATAATAATAATAATATAATAAAAGCCTCATCTAAAGCAAATGAAACTCATATCGGTAGTTATAGCTACAGTGACACTAACTACTTAAAATCATCAGCAGGGTGAAAGCCTCCGTAGCTCAGGCGGCATCGCCTCGGCCTTTGGCCGCTGGATTCCTTAGTTAAAATCCCGATCACTCCATGTGAGATTTGTGCTGGGCAAAGCGGAGGCGGGACAGGTGTTTCTCAGATTACTCCGGTTTTCCCTGTCATATTTCATTCCAGCAGAAACTCACCAATATCATTTCATCTCTCAGTCATTAATCACTGCCCCATCAAGGCTTCGGCAGCCGGCACAATTACTATCCTAGCCGCTAGATGGAAGTTTCATTCTTTCCATTCCTGATCTGGTCGAATGACTGGAAACGGGCTGTGGATTTCCATTTTTAATTTCTCTTTTCAAAAGCAGGGTGCCCAACACTTACGAAGATCACAGCCAGTTTGTGCAAAATATGTCATATAAACTGAGGTTCTACTCTTAACATTTGCATACACTCATATTCATTATAAAGAGTCAGGTGCAAGCCTCTGCGAGTTAAATAAAAACCTCCACAAAAAATATAAAATCTCTATTTTTTGTGGTTGCAGAGTGGGCTTCAGCTGGTCCGACAGCTCTGCACTCCGACCGACCAACCGAGCAGAGGAGCGGTGGCCGCGGCTCTACGCCTCTGCATTCGGGAGACGGAGAGGAACTGGCCCCCACCGTTGGCTGTCCTGAGAATGGTTTTCCGTGGTTTTCTGAGAATGGTTTTCCATTCTCCTGTACTAAGGCGAATGCTGGGACAGTTCCTAATGTAGGCCACGGCCGCCAACCCTCTCACCGTCTCCACACATCTCCTTCAGCGTAACAAATCTCTTGGCTTGAGAGACGGCTTTACCGTCTAAGAGGCCCACGTTTTCTTCTTCTTCTTCTTCTTCTTCTTCTTCTTCTTCTTAATCTGTTTATCGTCCAGGGTTGGCTTTTCCCTCGGACTTAGCGAGGGATCCCACCTCTACCGCCTCAAGGGCAGTGTCCTGGAGCTTCAGACATCGGGTCGGGGGATACAGCTGGGGAGAATGACCAGTACCTCGCCCAGGCGGCCTCACCTGCTATATTGAACAGGGGCCTTGGTGGGGGATGGGAAGATTGGAAGGGATAGACAAGGAATAGGGAAGGAAGCGGCCGTGGCCTTAAGTTAGGTACCATCCCGGCATTTGCCTGGAGGAGAAGTGGGAAACCAGGGAAAACCACTTCCAGGATGGCTGAGGTGGGAATCGAACCCACCTCTACTCAGTTGACCTCCCGAGGCTGAGTGGAACCCGTTCCAGCCCTCGTACCACTTTTCAAATTTCGTGGCAGAGCCGGGAATCGAACTCGGACCTCCGAGGGTGGCAGCTATTCACGCTAACCACTACACCACAGAGGCGGACAGTAGTAGTATTAATTTTCTATTTTTTTTTTTGCTAGGGGCTTTACGTCGCACCGACACAGATAGGTCTTATGGCGACGATGGGATAGGAAAGGGCTAGGAGTTGGAAGGAAGCGGCCGTGGCCTTAATTAAGGTACAGCCCCAGCATTTGCCTGGTGTGAAAATGGGAAACCACGGAAAACCATCTTCAGGGCTGCCGATAGTGGGATTCGAACCTACTATCTCCCGGATGCAAGCTCACAGCCGCGCGCCTCTACGCGCACGGCCAACTCGCCCGGTAATTTTCTATTTGCAACCAGCTCTGTGGCCTCGGAACTAGGCAACTATCCTCTATGTAACGCTAATGAGACAGGAAAAAAGCGATACTTCGAAAAAATGAAGGTATCGGCCAAAGAAAGACAAGGGCTACGAAAGGTGTGAAAATGAAAGACTCCCTAGGCCCCGAAAGCTCTAATACTCTCGGGGTTGGAAAAAACATGAGTTGACCAAGGGAGGTCGGAGAGGATAGATGAAATGAGGGGCCTGACACAAGTAATGCCAGGACTCATCTAACAGCCCGGTGGTTGCCACCCTAGCTAACAAGTTAAGAACCCCTGGGGTGCCTTTTTGTCGCCTCTTACGTCAGACAGGGGATACCGTTGCTGTTATTCAATCACCCCCACCCACAGGGGGATCTAATTACTAGATTGCATGCTGAAAGTCCGATTCTTTGACTGGTTGATCAGCGTTGAGGCCTTCGGTTCAGAAGGTCATGAGTTCGATTTCCGGCCAGATCGGGATTTTAGTCGCGTTTTATTAATTCTTCTAGCTCCGGGACTGGGTAATTCCCAACATTCTCCTGTTCATATTCAAACAATACATCACAGAAATAATGACCATAGAAGGACATCCTGCCGTAAAACAGCATCAACAGCACCAAATCCACACGTGCGACCATTAGGGGCGATTATGTCCGACTCGTTGACTGAACGGTCAGCGTACTGGCCTTCGGTTCAGAGGGTCCCGGGTTCGATTCCCGGCCGGGTCGGGGATTTTAACCTTAATTGGTTAATTCCAATGGCACGGGGGCTGGGTGTATGTGTTGTCTTCATCATCATTTCATCTTCATCACGACGCGCAGGTCGCCTACGGGAGTCAAATAGAAAGTCCTGCACCTGGCGAGCCGAACCCGTCCTGGGATATCCCGGCACTAAAAGCCATACGACATTTCAGGGGCGATTAGATATTAGAAGTGGTGATGGTGAGATAAAATGGCCACAAAATGGTAAGTTATTGATGTTCTCGATCGAATTTCGACATAATGTTGACAATTTAATAATACTTTAGTATTAACACGTTCTTTCTTTCTTTCTTTCTTTCTTTCTTTCTTTCTTAATCTGCTTACCTTCCAGGGTTGGTTTTTCCCTCGGACTCATCGAGGGATCCCACCTCTACCGCCTCAAGGGCAGTGTCCCGGAGCGTGAGACATTGGGTCAGGGGATACAACTGGGGAGAATGACCAGTTCCTCGCCTAGGGGCCTCACTTGCTGTGCTGAACAGGGGCCTTGGTGGGGGATGGGAAGTTTGGAAGGGATAATCAAGGAAGAGGGAAGGAAGTGGCCGTGGTCATAACTTAGGTACCATATTTACCTGGAGGCGAAGTGGGTAACCACGGAAAACCACTTTCAGGATGGCTGAGGCGGGAATCGAACCCACCTCTACTCAGTTGACCTCCCGAGGCTGAGTAGACCCCGTTCCAGCCCTCGTACCACTTTTCGAATTTCGTGGCAGAGCCGAGAATCGAACCGGAGTCTCCGACGGTGGCAGCTAATCACACTAACCACTACACCACAGAGGCGGACTTGATTCAACACTACACAGTAAAACTTTCACCAAAGGAACAATTACACATGTGCATAACTGCGGTTTTGTGCCATTAGATACTAATCGTGCTTTTACACGCTGCTGTGCGAATCTCCGCTACTGCTGTGGCACTGAAAATCGATTAACTGCGTCGAATGCCATTTTGTGCGTATTTTCGCGAAGTATTTTTTAATATTTAAAGAAATTAAAGGAACGAATTAAGGTCATAGACGACAGGATTCTATAAATAGCTTTAAAAAGAATTCCTAGTTTTAGGTGGCTAAAATGGAATAAACACAATTTTTCTCTACGAAGTGGGGGTGGGGTGAGGACTACCCCCCCCCCCCACTCAACCTTCATAATCGCCACCACTGTGTGCGACACAGTTCACACTCGCGACCCCCAGGTGCGTAACGAGCGGTAGAAGAGCCGGGCTGAGTGGCTCAGACGGTTGAGGCACCGGCCTTCTGACCCCAGGTGAGAAGGTTCGATCCTGTTTCAGCCTGATAGTATTTGAAGGTGCTCAAATACGTCAGTTTCGTGTCGGCAGATTTACTGGTACGTAAAAGAACTCCTGCGGGACTAAATTCCGGCACGTCGGTGTCTCCGAAAATCGTAAAGGTAGTTAGTGGAACGTAAAGCAAATACCATTATTATTATTATTATTATTATTATTATTATTATTATTATTATTATTATTATTAGTGATAGAAGAAGAAGAAGAAGTTCCCAGCTCCGAAATTCTCCGCAGTGTTCATGTTAAGTGAGGGCATAAGACACTGGTGATGGTGAGTAGTTTATGTGGCGATACCGGTAGAAAGATAATTATGCAACAGACCTCTCCGGAGGCTATAGGCACCATACGCGATGTACTAGTGACGCCGCAAAGCGTTACTGAGGCGAATTAAATGTGGACATTGCGTCTACTGAGGAGTTACGGAGTGACGTTAAGAAATTATGTACCTGGATATCGAATGCGGGTTTCTACCCAAAGTATAAAAATTTCGCTTCGCGTCACTTTCTAAGGGTGAAACGTTCTGCGTAAGTGGGCATGTAAATGAAACCGTATGAAATATCCTTTTTAAATATTATTTTGGAAAGATCGTAAGGACATATGCAGGATTTTCAGTATGAGAAGACCCACGGCCATCTTGATATATAGAGGCCTGCTACCAATAGTTGTGACGTCACGCGTATGGTGCGCAGTCTCCGTCGTCGCGTGTAATTCCTATCTTGCTGATACGATATTTGTTCTCACAATGTGACAAATGAAATGCAATAATAAACCTATAAACACGTAACATCGAATAAACACTATCAAAAGAATGCATACGACAAATATATGCACTCAATGTACTGTATTACATATCGTAAAATGTTCGACTGACGGATACTCACCTGGGCTGTACGCTGATGGTGACTAGATGAATTGTTTTCTCTCAAAATAATGCCATCCTTTTATACTTGTTTGAGCATACGATTTTGGTAATTATTTGTGAATAACTGTTAAAAAAAAGTATTTCCCAAAATATGAGAGATCTTAATCACAACGTTTATTAACTCAGCAACACATACCCACACTTGTCACAGGTTTTTCAACTTTCATTATCAAAATATTGAAAGAAACATCCCTACGATTTCCACTAAAAATTCATCTCTGAATCAGATATCAAGGTCTGAGTTAATGTGTAGCTTTCCACAATTTGAAAAGTAGTATGACGGTCACTTGGCAAACTGTTGCTGTCTCTAAAATGTAGTTATATTACATTTATTTGAGCACATAGTGGTATTAATTATTTATGAATAACAGTTAGAAAAAATATTTGCACTGACATGATAGATACTGGCCACAACACTCATTAACTCTACTGCACACACCCACACTTATCACAGAAATTACCAGGTTCTTCAACTTTCATTATCTAAACATTGAAAGAAACATCCTTACGATTTCTGCTGTTTAAAAACGCATCATTGAATCAGGTATCAAGGTCTCAGTTAACGTGTAGCTCTCAACAACAATTTGGAAAATAATACACTTAAGAAAACGGAAATTGCAATACCATGAAGGCTTTGGTCGTTTGTGTTGATTTTCAAGATATAGAACGATGCAATGTAGGTATGTAAACGATCAAAGTTTCAGACCCATTGGATTGTTGCTACAGGTCTCCCCACGTGATTGGTCGCGGAGGAATCAACTCTAGTATACGGACTCTGGTGTAGCGTAGTTGACTTGCAGTCTGTGCAGTGAAGTGTTCCCCGTCAAACATGCCTCGACGACAGAGAAGAGCAACAACTGTCGCCGTTTGAGAGGGCTCGGATAATTGGGCTGTGTGAGTCTGGATTATCGCTAAGGACTGTCGCTGCACGTGTTGGCCGACAGGCATCTACGGTACAACGTGTATGGCAGCAGTGGTCAAATGAAGGCACGCACATTCGTAGACCTGGCACACGCCCAGTGCGACAAACAACTGTGAGAGAGGATCGCCGCATCATTCGGATGGCCCGGATGGAACCCCATGCAACAACAGCGCACATTCGAGCAGCTGTGGCACCCCACGTTACACAACAAACAGTTGGTAATCGCCTGCGTGCAGCTGGCTTACGAGCCCGTGTCCCTGCAGAAGGTGTTCAATTGACCCCACAACAGCGACGTGTAAGGTTGGCTTGGTGTCGAGAAAGATCGACGTGGGTCGACGAATGGCATAGGGTTGTCTTTAGAATTGAATCGCGCTTCTGGCTTGCCCGCAGTGATCGCCGGAATCGTGTGCGCCGACGTACCGGGGAGAGGGGCCGCCCAGATCTTACTGTCGAGAGGCACACAGGACCAACACCAAGCATTATGGTCTGAGGAGCTATTGGCTTTAATGTGAAATCACAATTAGTGCTTGTTGAGGGCACTATGACTGCTCGACAGTACGTTGATAGGGTACTCAATCCAGTGGTTGTCCCTATGATGGCGAAAATTGCTAAAGGGATGTTTCAGCAGGACAATGCTCGGGTTCACACTGCACACATCTCCAGAGAAGCTCTCCACGACATCACAACCTTAGAATGGCCCGCCAAATCCCCGGACCTCAGTCCTATTGAGCATGTGTGGGACATGATGGGTCGACAACTGGCCAACCGTCCTCAGCCACCCACAACTCTGGAACAACTGACCCGTGCAGTGCAGCCAGCATGGGCCACAATTCCTCAGGAAGCGATCCAGGGCCTTATTAACTCCATGCCTCGACGAATTCATCAATGCATTGCAGCTCGTGGTGGGTACATCCTGTATTGATTGTTGTCCAAACTTGCGGTCAGAGGGACCTGAAAGTGTAATCATCGAATCACAACCGAAGACTCGTCCTGCATGTTCAATTGCAGCAATGTAGCACCACTCCTTCTGGGTGTTGCAACTTCCATTTTCTTCAGTGTATAACGGTCACTAGGCAAACTGTTGCTGTCTCTAAAATGCCATTATATTACACTTATTTGAGCACATAGTTTTGAAGGTTAGTTCTTCATTCTGCAAAATACCCTCTCTCCCTTCTTCCGGCGATTTTCGTTTGGCAGGTGTTGGTTGAGAAATATAGCTGTCACAACATTGTCAGTTAATTTTGGCTTTACCCTAGGCACAATTAAAACTGAACCGTCTAAGTCTTTTTGCAGTGTCAACTAGAACAATGTTATTTTCAGAAAAATATTTAATACAGACACAGGCATATTTAGTGGGATCAAAATTAGCTCGCTATGTGGCATGAATCCCCGGTCTCGAAAGCCAAGAATAACGGCCGAGAGGAATCGTCGTGCTGACCACACGAAAACTCGTAATCTGCAGGCCTTCGGGCTGAGCAGCGGTCGCTTGGTAGGCCAAGGCCTTTCAAGGGCTGTAGTGCCATTGGGTTTGGTTTGGTTATGTAGCATGAATCCATTTATCTCACGTCTCCTTATCGCTAGGAAACGCAAATGTTGAGATAGCTACCTCCTTATTTGAGCGGTAATTAGATGTACATCCAGGCACACTACGCGTTCGTCCCATTTTGCAAAAAGGAGCATACACTACACTAACACATTATAATAATAATCAAAATTAAATAACATACTTTAGAGAACTTGAGACAATTCTTAATAGCTCAGTGAGTTTACCTAACCTATCACATAACCTAGCAAAACTTCCTAACGCCAGGCTGCTGAAATTACAATACTATAGTATTTAACACATACTATTGCTGAAAATACATATTTTACCGATGCATTTTCATACAGTTATCACTTGGAAACACGAACGAATACCTTTAATAACGTTGAAATAACAACAACGTGCTACCGAACCACCACGAAAACAAGACTCATTCCTCCATACAATGCACTAAAAGGCTGACGTCATCACCTGTAACTTTTTTTTGATGATAATAATAAATAAAATCATGAATAAAAATATATAAAAAGAATTACTCAAAAACTTAATAAAATTAATAAGCATAATTAACCGAAATGTCCGTAGTATGGGCGCCAGAGTTCACCATAATGGATCCCTCGAATTTAGATAAGAGCATGATAAACTTTATATCACAGGGCGTGTACATAATACTGCGTACTGGTACATCTGCTGCAGGCCTTACCTAACCTCCTGAAAACGACTAATTAGGTAGGAACTGCACCTAGGTTCATCAATAACACTGATTCTAAAATAGCTAAGTATATTCTGAACAAATTCCGTGCATGAGCACCTCATCAACATACAACATTATACATATAATACACACATAAAATATTGCTGGAAGACTCCATATTTACAACAACAACAATAATGAAAATCGTGGGAAAACGAAAGCGAGAACTAAGCTACCATTTGTAGATAGTCCGATGAACAATGTACATGTATGGAGATAAATACCCTTCACTGTCTCTATATCAATTCGACTTACCGATTTTCATAATCGGCAGTTATCACATCACACAGATACTGTACCTTGTACTACTGTGTTCACATATTTTAACACTTGTTGTAAAGATATACACACGTCTGTCGATCCTCAACATAAGTTATGGAAAGTCTGAGATAGCTTTCACCAACATATAATGCTAGGCCGCCACAAGTGCTATAATACTTAATGCGCAAGCACTCTCCACAATCAGCCACTTTCAACGAACATAACAAGACTACCTTCACGGACGTTTGAAGTCCAGTCCATTGCAGCCGTGTCACTCCAGTACCGTGTATCAGCACCACTTCCTTCCCGTACAGTGCCTCAGTTGTAGTTGTAGTTATCTTCCTTCTCGTTCCTTTACAATCACCTCTACAATCACCCTTACAATGTCCCTTACAATGTTCCTGGTTGCCGCCGTATCATCAACCTTTATAGACATCAACATCCCCCTCCTCTCAGGTGATACGTCTGGATTGGTGCTTGCCCACCAATCATGAGTGATCTCTAGTCAAGACCAAGCCCTGAACTACTTCTTCCTCCCAAGACAATAACAAACTCTGGGGAGTTTTACATGAATCATCAAATTTCCCTGGTACAACAACAAGCTCATCTCATCAGGCTGGGATATATGCATGACTAATGGAATTTCCTGACACAAGTACATCACAACAAACACTGGGGCAGCCATATGACTCATTCAAATTACCAGAGTTATTAAAGCACTGTTTTCCCACTCGTGCAAAACAAATTACTCATACCTACATATGTGGATATCTTCCAGCTTACCAATATAAATGGCAAAATATACAAATGAAATACTGATAATAATAATAATAATAATAATAATAATAATAATAATAATAATAATAATAATAATAATAATAAATCGAATACTGACAACATCATCTCTAACTTCTACATATAATTCGGGGGTGTGATATATGTACTATCACATAACGCCCCCTTGGTGAATCGATGATATCACATATTATGATTCACCATAAAACAGAACTTCATACATAACCTTATAATGACATAACTGAACACTTAATTTACTGTAATAATGATATATACATTGCGTCTACTGCATTGTATTCACACACACGAAATACAATTTGTCCAAACAATAATAATAATAATAATAATAATAATAATAATAATAATAATAATAATAATAATAATAATAATATGGCTATATACACACAACTCTGATTGTTTCATATACCATTGAACACAATCCCTTCTTGCTACTGTACACATACATTAAAATTGATAATATATACATCCAAGGTGCAGATCCTATCTCTTATATCTGCGAAGGCTATAGATATTAAATGTCCCAAGGACCTTGTTGTCAGTGGTTAGGAGCCTATAAGCACACTTGCCTATTCTACTGTCCACAGTACACGGACCCTAATATAAATGAAAAAACTATACATAAACTTAACATTGACATCGATAGACGAGAAATGCGTACCGCAACAAAATCTAACTACGTCTAGAATCCACTCTATCTCACACACAAACATTCATACCATCCAGTCACACAAGAATCATACAAGCTTTCATTCGGAACATTCACAATAAAGAAATCCCTCTTTCTGAAATGCGCGGGAATCTCACTACGTTTACTCTTCCACAAAACCATAATTAATGCAAGCGAACAGATCACATACTTTTTCACACATTCCACATCGGCTACCACTTGCACTACTTTAACGCCAACAACACTGCTACTTTCGACTCTCTTATCAGAAGTTTCATTAATCTCAAAGTCACCATTTTCACACATAATGGACCTAACTTTACTCTCCTCACATACACTTAATTCAACAAAAACATCCTCATGATGTATACTCCGTGAACACTCTTCACTTACTAAACAACCTTCATCAACTTCACAAAAAACTTCACTTTCAATTTCAGAAACTTCCACAAGATTATCGATCGCAACACCGCTATTACCATCACCACTAGCACAAAGTAAGTCATCCGACACAGCTTTCTTACCTTCATCACGCCCCCTATTCTCAAAATCTCCCTGAACACAAAACACATGGTCATACAATAATTCCTCTTTCACGTCTACCTCGTAACTTACCTGTTTCATCACGTGAATAGGAACTTCGGTATCGGACTGCCTATCTGACCCAACTAAGAAGTCCGATTCCAGTTTAAATTACTTGACGTGGACTGTTCACTATTATCATGTCTCTGCACTTGATCTGGAGGTCTTTGATCCGTACGCCCCCTACTTTCTGATTCCTCTTGATTAGGACTTCTGCCATAATATTCCTGGTGATTACCTCCTTGATTAGAGTGCCTGTTTCCCCTTCCGGAATTACCACCCTGATTCCCTTGCCTAGAATGACTGAAATTCTGATTATTCCTATCTCCCGCTACCTGATTACCTTGTCTCCCATTATCTCCGTAATTTCTACCTTCACTTTGCCTAGTCCTCCCTTGCCCTTCCAAAGCATCAAACCTCTCTAACAGCTGCTCTAATTCCTTAATCGTAACAATATTCTGCATACATGCAGCTAATCCGACCTTCTCAGGAAAATGCCTCAACATCTGGCGGACTGTATCTCTCTCCGATGCTAGACCTTCAATATTCTGGCTGATCAGAACATGCGCTAAGAAATATTCCGTCATAGACACACCTTCCTGAGGCCTATATTTGCCAAATAGCACGCGATCTCTTTCCCTTCCCTGAATAGCTTCACTCCAAAATTTAGAACTAAATTTCTCCCTAAATTCCTCCAAACTCGAAATACCCTGTCTGTAAACTTGAAACCAGGATCTCGCTTCTCCAACAAATGCAACATCCAACAGCTCATCAACCATACTCCACTCAATCAAACCATCGTCAAGATTCTTGGAAAACCGTTTCTCCACCGTTTTCAAGAATTCCATCGGATTAAACTGCCGACCATTAAACTTGGGTAATTCAGAGTCCTTCGTACAAGATACGTACCTATTACATATGCTGCTACCTAGTTGGATTTGACTGATCTCCTCCCTTAACTTTACATGGCATGCTTTAATTCCTTCTTCAACTACCATTCTGGCATTTCCTTCTACTGACTTGAGGTCTTTCTCCAATTTCTCAGTCTTTTCATCTATTCGCTTCGCTAAAACATTCTGGCTGGTTTTAATTCTATCTATTTCTTCGACTTTATCTTCCACTATTTTTATTCTCTTATCACATTCCTTGCTGTTTTCAACAAATTCCTTCCTAACAACATTAAATCGGCATTCGATTTTCTCAGTCAATTCCAAGCGTTGAGCTTCTACCTTATTATTGACTTCCTGAATTTCCCCGCTTTGATGGTCAAACTTCTGGTTCAATTCATCTATTCTACCATTCACAGCACTACTTCAACTATCTTTACTAGACAATTCAACACTCACTAAATTTAACTCCTTACTTTGATTCTCAATCTTACTGGACAATTCCGTACTAACTGAATTTAATTCACTATTAATACTGTATATTTCATTACTTAAAAAACTCAATTCACTCTTCAACTCTTTACTCTGACTATCAATCTTACTGGACAATTCAACACTCACTGAATTTAACTCCTTACTTTGACTATCAATCTTACTGGACATTTCAACATTATTATTATCGATTTTACTGGACAATTCATCACTCTTACTATTAGAAACAACACTCTGATTATCAATTTTACTAGACAATTCAACATTATTAGTATCGATTTTACTGGACAATTCACCCTTCAGCTCATTAAGTAGCGATTTAATCATACAGAGCATTGAAGACTCGCCTTGATCCCCTACATTCTGAGTTTGAGACGGATTACTCGGTTCCTCACCCATTGTTGCCAATAGATCCTTCCTACTATCAGCCATTTTGCTACTCTTACTTAAATTAGATAAACTCAATGTGGTGGAATTCTTTTGCCTTCTCTTCTCCTGATTCTTAGTACCAGCAACTTTAAAAACCTCTCTACTTCTCAATTTTATAATACTGGACTCGCTACAACATTTCTTCATACTCCAACATACATATCACGTACATATAAAACACTTCACTGACATAGTTCGCAAAATTCCAACCACACCTGACAAGTGCACCTACACTTATAAGCCTAACAGATGTACCAACCATTCGGGCCCCACGTTGGGCGCCAATTGTAACTTTTTTTGATGATAATAATAAATAAAATCATGAATAAAAATATATAAATAAAATTACTCAAAAACTTAATAAAATTAATAAGCATAATTAACCGAAATGTCCGTAGTATGGGCGCCAGAGTTCACCATAATGGATCCCTCGAATTTAGATAAGAGCATGATAAACTTTATATCCCAGGGCGTGTACATAATGCTGCGTACTGGTACATCTGCTGCAGGCCTTACCTAACCTCCTGAAAACGACTAATTACGTAGGAACTGCACCTAGGTTCATCAATAACACTGATTCTAAAATAGCTAAGTATATTCTGAACAAATTCCGTGCATGAGCACCTCATCAACATACAACATTATACATATAATACACACATAAAATATTGCTGGAAGACTCCATATTTACAACAACAACAATAATGAAAATCGTGGGAAAACGAAAGCGAGAACTAAGCTACCATTTGTAGAAAGTCCGATGAACAATGTACATGTATGGAGATAAATACCCTTCACTGTCTCTATACCAATTCGACTTACCGATTTTCATAATCGGCAGTTATCACATCACACATACTGTACCTTGTACTACTGTGTTCACATATTTTAACACTTGTTGTAAAGATATACACACGTCTGTCGATCCTCAACATAAGTTATGGAAAGTCTGAGATAGCTTTCACCAACATATAATGCTAGGCCGCCACAAGTGCTATAATACTTAATGCGCAAGCACTCTCCACAATCAGCCACTTTCAACGAACATAACAAGACCACCTTCACGAACGTTTGAAATCCAGTCCATTGCAGCCTGTGGGGTGTTTTCGGGGAGTGTGTGTGTGACGGTTGGTGGTATGGGTAGGTCTGTGTCGTATTTTTAGGTAAAGTATGTACGCTCAGAATATGATCTCGCCATGCACCAGAATGGGAATGGTAAGACAATGCACCAAGAAAAACACAAGGCATAAACCAGGATACTAATCCAACTGACGCAGTACTAATCAACGCACGTGATGGGGTAGCAAAAGGGATGTAACAACACTCCAAAAAAAATAAATATATAAGTCCGTCAGTGCACAAGTTCACAGGTAGTTTTCAATTTTCAAGGTGAAAGGTTTTCAGCAGAGCGCATAATGGAAGCATTTTCACTGAGTCCATATATTCAGAGGAACCGAGGTAGGTACCAAATTTTGAGGGCAAGGAAAGGCGTACGACAACAAAAAAAAAAGGGCAAAGAAGAAATAGTTTTTTCATAATAACAATATATTAACAAAAAAACGCCCAGAAGAAACATTTACAAGCCAAAGAAAACAACAATCATCCAAAGGTCAGTTAGTTCTGACTTCCAAAACAAATGGGACGACCATATAAATTTTTCTGATTTGTTTTTCAAAGAGAACAGCTAGAGTCGAAACCTTCAATAATAATACAACCTCTTTTACATGAGGAGTGTCCTACACAAGGAAAACAGAAACTTACGTATGAACACAAAAAAAAACATTAAAATTTGAAAGACACATGGGCCACTGTACAATAATACAAGTAGAAGAAAAAAAGCGCGGAAGGGATGCGGAATAGGAAGGTGGGGAAAGGGGAGGGACGTGAAAGAAAAGAGTACCAATGGCTGCCAACAGGGTTTTGGAGAAATAGGATCAGTCAGTATCGACGAAATTCCAAAAATAGCAAACAGAAGCTAGGTGATAGTTCAATTGATTCTATTCATGCGTTTGCTCGGGAAAACAGTTGAATTTCAATGGTTCATATCGCAGCAATCACTTGACGTATCACAAAGTCCAACTTCGGAGTAAGATGGTAATGTAATTCCAAAGTAAGGTACCGCTATCAATAGCTGCAGTTAGCTTATTATCAACATGAACTGTCATTGGTGGCCAGTAACGGCATTTTGAAAATTAAGGAAGTGCAGCATTAAAAGAAAGTTCAAAGAACAACATGGAAATGAAATAAATTAAGGTTTTCGCTCACCCGTCCAGCAGTCGTAGTTTTTCAATGGTATACAAAAGCACATTTTAAAAGAAACATTGCACACAGTCCAGCTGGTAGCAAAATAAAACCAAGTCCTCCCTCCACACAAATCGTCGTGTTCATCCAAACTCGCTGCTCAAGCCCAGAGCAGGCCAATTTATATTGAGGTAGAAGCGTCCAGAAAGGACGAGAGCATACAGTACCCAATGCGCAGCGAAGCGGTAGGGGAAGGAAGGAGGGAGGGTATGCAGCACGAGCAGTTGAAACTGGACGGGCGAAGAGAGCACAGGCAGGTTAGTAGCGGCATATGCAGCGTAGTAAACGTAGAATCCATAAAACAGTAGAAAAATTCGGAGCACGTTATATACTCCCAGCAGCCGGAGAAATCCGAAGGATTGGGTGTAGAAGCGACGAAAGTCCATTGATGCTCCAGAGGGGCGCCGAACTCAGGAACACGAAGAGAGTGTCGTCGTCGAGGAGGCAAAAACAAAAAGCAAGAACAGACATGAGTTACAAGTAAGAGAAGAGAAAAAAAGGGAGGGGCAGAAGGGAGGGGAATAAAGGAGAAAAAACGATCCGGATCGAAAAAAAAGGGAGGGATGAGACAAGAAAAGGAGAGGGGTTACAAAAAAGTTTTACAATAAAAGTTACAATATGTATATATAAGTGGCCGTACAAAAATTTTACAAAAAGTTAAGTAAATGAAAGTACAATGACAGAGGAGTATTTAATAAGATGGTGTCCCAAAAAAAAGAAACCCATCAGGGGAAATGATCGATGGGGGAGCCGGAGGAAGCGACGAAGTGTGTGGAGGGAGCATGACCGGGTGAGCGAAAGAAAAAAGCAAAGATATGAACCACAGAAAAAAAGGGAAAGAAAAAAAGGGGGGAAACATGGGTGAACAAACGCAAGTAAAGAAAAAACAATAGTACACTGGGAAAAAAGATGAAATGAAGTATGAATTGTCCATCCCTGCGGCAAGCCAAGGGGTTAAGCGGAGAACTTTTTTAAGAGGGAAAAATGAGCCTTACGAATATCATTAGGATTGTCCAAGGATTGCAACAAAGCAGTAACAGGGGACGGAAAGGAAAGAATGCGAAAGGGCCCAAGCCAACGGAGAGAAAGCTTAGCAGATAAATGTTGAGAGGAGGAACTGATGGGATGGTTTTTGAAGAGAACTAAATCCAAAGGTTTGAAGGTGGGAGAACGAACCCGAGAATTATAAGTTTTTTTATGGAGGTCTCTGGCTTGAAACAACTTTTTGAGAGCATCTTGCAAATGATCAGGGGTGAGAAGATGAGGTGGTGTGTTCAACAAAGAGGACAAATCCCATGTCAAAGAGAGAGGGGTGTGTAATTCACGGCCTAAAAATAATTTAGCCGGAGTATTAGAGGTTGAATTATGAACAGTAGCGTTTGATGCCAAGGCAAAATAAGGCAATTCGGCATCCCAAGTCCGGTGATCATGGGAATGAAAAATAGATAGAAGGGATTTTAGATTACGATGATAACGCTCAACGATGTTAGCTTGAGGGTTGTAGGGGGAAATATTGATTTTCTTAATCCCATGAGAAAAACAAAAATTATAGAAGAGTTTAGAAGTGAAAACAGTAGCATTATCAGACACCAACATTTTAGGAATTCCAGTGATGGGGAAAATTTGGGTAGATAGTAAGTTAATAATTATCTGGGAAGAAATAGTTCGTAAAGGACGAAGAACAATAAATTTAGAAAAACCATCGAGTAAGGTGAAAATATAAGAGTTAGATTTCGAAGATTTTACAAGAGGTCCCACAATATCAACATAGAATTTCTCAGCAGGGTAAGTAGGGGGGGAGGCAGCATAATTACCATAGGGCTGATGATTGGGGGGCTTATGTTTCTGACACAAGTCACATAAGCGGACCCACGAATATACCTCTTTCCGCATCTGAGGCCAAAAGAACTGAGAAGCAAGACGAGCATAAGTTTTAGACATGCCAAAGTGACCCCCAACAGGGGATCCGTGGAAATATTGAAAAACCATTTGTCGGAGACTGGAAGGGAGAACGAGACGAGGAGTGGCGCGCGGAGTAGGTTTGAAAATTAAAAGCTGATTGTGGAGACGAAAGGGGCCAGAATAATCGGGAGAAGAAAGATCTTGACAAAGTTGTTGACAATAAGGATCAAGTTTTTGATGATCAAGACATGATTGAAAGGAAAGGGGAAAATTGATAAGGGAAGAAATAGAAGTAACAGAGTTGATAGGAAGTTGATTAAGCTCAGAAAGATGAGATGAAGTATCATCAAAAAGCCGAGATAGGGCGTCAGCAACAGAATTATGATACCCGGAAACGAACTTAAGAGAAAATTTGAAACGGGATAGGCGAAGCAACCATCTACCGGTACGTCCAATTTTGGGGGCATTATGTAATAACCAAGAAAGGGCCTGGTTGTCAGTACTAACTAAAAATTCGCGATGGTCTAAGTACTCCGCAAAATGCTCAATGGAAAGAATGAGAGCTAAAGCCTCCCTTTCATACACAGAATATTTACGTTCAACGGGGGTAAGAAGACGACTAAAATAAGCAACAGGTAAAGTTTGATCGTTCTTCGTCTGCTGGAGAACAGCACCTATGGCAACATCGGAGGCGTCAGTGGAAAGTTCAAATTTAACATCAAAATCAGGGATTTGCAAAAGAGGGGCCTGAGAGAGCTTAGATTTTAACGTATCAAAGGCGGTTTGTTGAAGAGAAGACCAATGAAATTTGATACCTTTACGTTTAAGCAGATTAAGGGGTTCGGAAAGTAAAGAAAAATTGGGAATATATTTGGCATAAAAACCAATCATCCCAAGAAAAGAACGTAATTGCTTAAGATTAGAAGGAGGAGGTATGTTGTGAATGGCAGAAACTCTTTCAGGGTCGACAGCCACCC
Organism: Anabrus simplex; assembly: GCF_040414725.1. Lineage (NCBI taxonomy): Eukaryota > Metazoa > Arthropoda > Insecta > Orthoptera > Tettigoniidae > Anabrus > Anabrus simplex. Next base: position 42,572,439 of record NC_090265.1, read on the forward strand.
CCTGTGAACTTAAGATGTGACCCAAAAATTTAATAGATGTCTGGGCGATAAGCACCTTAGAAGGGTTGACAGTTAAGCCGACTGAGCGGAGGCGAGTCAATACTTCACGAACATGGAGTAAATGGGTTTCAAAATCTGAGGAATAAATAAGAATATCATCAATAAAAGGAAATAAGTATGTATATTTTATATCAGCAAACAAGGAATCCACAAACCGCTGCATAATTTGTGAGCCAAGATTCAAACCGAAAGGGACTTTTTTGAATTGATATAGTCCATTCGGGGTAATAAAAGCCGTAGATCGAGAACTAACGTCATCTAAAGGAATTTGATTATAAGCCGAATTTAAATCAAAGATGGTAAAAAACTGAGCATTTGAAAAATGTTGAAAAGCAGATTGCAATTTTGGCATAGGATAGGCATCATAGAGGATGCGAGAATTTAATTTTCTATAGTCCACTATAAAACGAGAGGATCCATCGGGTTTATCGACGATGAAAGCGGGAGAGGCATAATTAGAAGATGATGGAATAATAGTCTCAGTTTGAAGCATTTGGTCAACTAAGGCATTCAAAATTTTCATGCGAGGGGGACTCAAAAAATAAGGAGAAGAACGAACCGGGGTAGGATCAGTAAGATCAATGTGAGCAGAAAATTTTTTAACGGTGCCCAAAGTGGGGGTAATGACATCGGAAAACTCTTCAAGTAAGGACTGAACGCGGTCAGAATGAACAGAATTTATAGGTAAACATGTAGAGGGATGAGAAAGAGGGAAGTCAAAACTATGAACCAATGGAATAGACTTAGAGGAAAAATGAAAGGAGACCGTAGAGTTGACCGAATCCAATATAAGTCCAGTATGGGAAAAAAAATCAAAACCTAAAATAATAGGTGATGATAAGGTCTGAACAACCAAAAAGGTAAAAGGCCAAGAAAAATCTTGCATCTTAATATTCAAAGAAATAGCACCAACGATTTCTAAAGGTTGATTACAGGCAGAAAGACAACGTACAGTAGAGGGAGAATAGGAGAGCTGGGGACATAAAGATTGCAAAGATTGAAAAAATGACAAACTAATAAGAGAAACAGCAGCACCAGAATCTAACAAGGCAAGAGAGGGTAGGTTATTAACGGTGACGAGAACATGAGAGGTCGGAGGTAGGAAAGAGGTAGAACAAGGCGAAAAGGAAGAAGAGGTGAAGGGAATGGGTGAAATCACAGAGGTAGGACGGGGTGTCTGAAGAGTGTGGGAAGGCAGATTTTCCCCATGAATACGCCGACTGCCTAGCGGCGAGGGGGAAAGGCGTTTCCCGCAGGCAGAGTGGTGCAAAACTTAGAAATATGACCCGGTCCTTTACAGCGAAAACAGACAATGGGGGAACGAACATTAGAAGGAGGCAGAGCAGAAGATGATGTGGAGGAAAAGGAAGACGGAATAGGCGGTGGTGGAACGGAAGAATAATAAGAAGTATCGCTTAACGCAGACAAAGCATGAGATTGAGCCAGATTATATAATTGAAGCATAGAAGTTGGAGGGTTCAGTGCATTAAAAAGTTGTCGAAAGGAGGGAGTAGCATAAAACTGAACAATCGAAATTAATTCAGCAACATTGTGGGCAATATTTAGTACATCACTATAAGTAGTGATAGAATCTAAATAATCATGTGCGGATTCAGTCGGCAGTTGGTGACGACGAATGAACTCGGTACTGAGTTTAAAACGTATCTCATAAGGCAAAAAATAATTATGAATAGCATTACGTAACTCATACCAGGTGGAAAAATGAGACATGTTATCCAACCAAAATTTAGAAAAAAACCCGTGGTCTTAGCGGATAACAAACCAAGCATTTGAGGAAAAGAGGCTAAATTGAGATTGAGAAATTTACGAACAGAGAAAAGCCACATAGTAAGGTTACGAGGATCAGTCGCTATTAACTGCGGAACCTGAAGTAAAGATTGATTGATAATATGAACATTCAAGGAACTGTCAACAGCACTAAGTTGGGGGGTGGATGGAGAAGAATGGGGGCCTAGATCGGGAGCCATGTTGTGATGGTGAAAAAACGGGCAAGATTTGTGATCAGAAAACGGGTTGGTGGATGAAGGAGTCGAAGGATAAGAGGAGGAACTCGGAGGAGTAGAAATAGAAAAAGAAATCAAGTCATTGACGGGAGGGGTAGGCAAAGAAAGATTATGATAGGTAGGAGGGGGAGAAGAATTGTCGTCACCCAAAGGGAAATTATCAGAGAAGCATGCCATAATGGAAAATTTACTAAAAGAAATGGAGTAATGAAAGAAAAAGGTCTGCTACCATTTGTGGGGTGTTTTCGGGGAGTGTGTGTGTGACGGTTGGTGGTATGGGTAGGTCTGTGTCGTATTTTTAGGTAAAGTATGTACGCTCAGAATATGATCTCGCCATGCACCAGAATGGGAATGGTAAGACAATGCACCAAGAAAAACACAAGGCATAAACCAGGATACTAATCCAACTGACGCAGTACTAATCAACGCACGTGATGGGGTAGCAAAAGGGATGTAACAACACTCCAAAAAAAAAATAATATATAAGTCCGTCAGTGCACAAGTTCACAGGTAGTTTTCAATTTTCAAGGTGAAAGGTTTTCAGCAGAGCGCATAATGGAAGCATTTTCACTGAGTCCATATATTCAGAGGAACCGAGGTAGGTACCAAATTTTGAGGGCAAGGAAAGGCGTACGACAACAAAAAAAGGGCAAAGAAGAAATAGCTTTTTCATAATAACAATATATTAACAAAAAAACACCCAGAAGAAACATTTACAAGCCAAAGAAAACAACAATCATCCAAAGGTCAGTTAGTTCTGACTTCCAAAACAAATGGGACGACCATATAAATTTTTCTGATTTGTTTTTCAAAGAGAACAGCTAGAGTCGAAACCTTCAATAATAATACAACCTCTTTTACATGAGGAGTGTCCTACACAAGGAAAACAGAAACTTACGTATGAACACAAAAAAAAACATTAAAATTTGAAAGACACATGGGCCACTGTACAATAATACAAGTAGAAGAAAAAAAGCGCGGAAGGGATGCGGAATAGGAAGGTGGGGAAAGGGGAGGGACGTGAAAGAAAAGAGTACCAATGGCTGCCAACAGGGTTTTGGAGAAATAGGATCAGTCAGTATCGACGAAATTCCAAAAATAGCAAACAGAAGCTAGGTGATAGTTCAATTGATTCTATTCATGCGTTTGCTCGGGAAAACAGTTGAATTTCAATGGTTCATATCGCAGCAATCACTTGACGTATCACAAAGTCCAACTTCGGAGTAAGATGGTAATGTAATTCCAAAGTAAGGTACCGCTATCAATAGCTGCAGTTAGCTTATTATCAACATGAACTGTCATTGGTGGCCAGTAACGGCATTTTGAAAATTAAGGAAGTGCAGCATTAAAAGAAAGTTCAAAGAACAACATGGAAATGAAATAAATTAAGGTTTTCGCTCACCCGTCCAGCAGTCGTAGTTTTTCAATGGTATACAAAAGCACATTTTAAAAGAAACATTGCACACAGTCCAGCTGGTAGCAAAATAAAACCAAGTCCTCCCTCCACACAAATCGTCGTGTTCATCCAAACTCGCTGCTCAAGCCCAGAGCAGGCCAATTTATATTGAGGTAGAAGCGTCCAGAAAGGACGAGAGCATACAGTACCCAATGCGCAGCGAAGCGGTAGGGGAAGGAAGGAGGGAGGGTATGCAGCACGAGCAGTTGAAACTGGACGGGCGAAGAGAGCACAGGCAGGTTAGTAGCGGCATATGCAGCGTAGTAAACGTAGAATCCATAAAACAGTAGAAAAATTCGGAGCACGTTATAAGCCGTGTCACTCCAGTACCGTGTATCAGCACCACTTCCTTCCCGTACAGTGCCTCAGTTGTAGTTGTAGTTATCTTCCTTCTCGTTCCTTTACAATCACCTCTAAAATCACCCTTACAATGTCCCTTACAATGTTCCTGGTTGCCGCCGTATCATCAACCTTTATAGACATCAACATCCCCCTCCTCTCAGATGATACGTCTGGATTGGTGCTTGCCAACCAATCATGAGTGATCTCTAGTCAAGACCAAGCCCTGAACTACTTCTTCCTCCCAAGACAATAACAAACTCTGGGGAGTTTTACATGAATCATCAAATTTCCCTGGTACAACAACAAGCTCATCTCATCAGGCTGGGATATATGCATGACTAATGGAATTTCCTGACACAAGTACATCACAACAAACACTGGGGCAGCCATATGACTCATTCAAATTACCAGAGTTATTAAAGCACTTTTTTCCCACTCGTGCAAAACAAATTACTCATACCTACATATGTGGATATCTTCCAGCTTACCAATATAAATGGCAAAATATACAAATGAAATACTGATAATAATAATAATAATAATAATAATAATAATAATAATAATAATAATAATAATAATAATAATAATAATAATAAATCGAATACTGACAATATCATCTCTAACTTCTACATATAATTCGGGGGTGTGATATATGTACTATCACACACCATGGAACTGTCATGTGTAGCAGGCCGGAATTTTGAGTTGGCCGTGGCAGACCGCATATTACCAATGAAATGTACACTGCAAATTCTTGAGTGTAGTGTTAGTTCCCATCAATCAATCAATCAATAAATACTGATCTGCATTTAGGCAGTCGCCCAGGTGGCAGATTCCCTATCTGTTGTTTTCCTAGCCTTTTCCTAAATGATTTCGAAGAAATTGGAAATGTATTTAACATCTCCTTGGTAAGTTATTCCAATCCCTAACTCCCCTTCCTATAAATGAATATTTGCCCCAGTTTGTCCTCTTGATTTCCAACTTTATCTTCATATTGTGATCTTTCCTACTTTTATAAACGCCACTCAGACTTATTCGTCTACTAATGTCATTCCACGCCATCTCTCCGCTGACAGCTCGGAACATACCACTTAGTCGAACAGCTCGTCTTCTTTCTCCCAATTCTTCCCAGCCCACACTTTGCAACATTTTTGTAACGCTACACTTTTGTCGGAAATCACCCAGAACAAATCGGGCTGCTTTTCTTTGTATTTTTCCAGTTCTTGAATCAGGTAATCCTGGTGAGAGTCCCATACACTGGAACCATACTCTAATTAGGGTCTTGCCAGAGACTTATATGCCCTCTCCTTTACATCCTTACTACAACCCCTAAACACCCTCATAACCATGTGCAGAGATCTGTACCCTTTATTTACAATCCCATTTATGTGATTTCCCCAATGAAGATCTTTCCTTATATTAACACCCAGATACTTACAATGATCCCCAAAAGGAACTTTCATCCCATCAACGCAGTAATTAAAACTGAGAGAACTTTTCCTATTTGTGAAACTCACAACCTGACTTTTAACCCCGTTTATCAATATACCATTGCCTGCTGTCCATCTCACAACATTATCGAGGTCACGTTGCAGTTGCTCACAATCTTGTAACTTATTTATTACTCTATACAGAACAACATCATCCGCAAAAAGCCTTACCTCTGATTCCACTCCTTTACTCATATCATTTATATATATAAGAAAACGTAAAAGTCCAATAATACTGCCTTGAGGAATTCTCCTCTTAATTATTACAGGGTCAGATAAAGCTTCGCCTACTCTAATTCTCTGAAATCTATTTTCTAGAAATATAGCAGCAACCCATTCAGTCACTCTTTTGTCTAGTCCAATTGCACTCATTTTTGCCAGTAGTCTCCAATGTTCCACCCTATCAAATGCTTTAGACAGGTCAATCGCGATCATCATGAACCATTTGGGCTAATTGGAAGAAGAAAATATATTTTTGTGTAGATCTGTAATTTCTGTCAATGATTTTTATGAAGATCTGCTTGAATCCATTTTTGCCGCATTTCTGCCCCAGTTACCCTCTTAGGAAGTGTAGTATTTCTGTACTATACCTATTGGAACACCCTATAACACAACGCAGTACGACGCTTCCCCTTCGTTTTTCTTTCTGCATTTTCTTACACCCTACATTTATGAATACATTTAACTAAATAAAGTGGCAAGTCCATACTTAATTCATCCGGTGGCCGCTAGAGTGTCGCACACGCAGCATATACGCCAACAATTATCTTTGTTACCCCCTTGATTGGATTTCATTTGCTGTACTACCAACTTGACAGAATCGATATTTAGAGTTCATTTTATTATTTTGCTACTGGTTGAAAGTCACATGAACTCATCGAAAGTTTTCGTCGACGCAAGGATGGGGAAGGGCTAGTATTGGAAAGGTAGCGGACCTGGCCTTCAATCAATCAATCAATCAATCAATCAATCAATCAATCAATCAATCAATCAATCAATCAATCAATCAATCAATCAATCAATCAATCAATCAATCAATGACCACTGATCTGCATTTCATGTAGTCGTCCAGGTGGCAGATTCCTTGTCTGTTGTTTACCTTGTCTCTTCTTAAATAACTGCAAATAAATTAATTACCTTAATAAAGGTACAGCCAGGGGCGTGGGCAGGGGAGGGTTACTGGGGGATAGAACACCCCTCCGTCATGGAATTTGTACAAAAAGAAAATAAACAGAAGCTGACAATAAACTAAACACACATTCAGAAACATGACTGTAAAACCAACAGATTTTTTCTAAGAAGCCTCGAAAGTTGGATTTTAAATTGTAAACCATTCGCTGTAAAACTGTTGACCTTGACCATATTATTGTTGTTGTGTATTTTAATGTAAGATTTTGTAGTGTACTGCGATCTGAATATCAACGTAATTCTTTGCCCTATAGTGACAAATCATGCATGCGCGCACCACACACGCACCTTCACTATGTTTTATCAGCACTTTGTAAGTCGCCGATCCCAGCTACGCTACTGGGTACAGCCCCAAAATTTTCCTGGTGTAAAAACGGGTAAACCATCTTAAGGTCTGCCTACGGTAGGATGCAAAGCATCATCTCCGGAATGCAACAGTTTCCGTGGTTTCCCATATTCACACCAGGCAAATGCTGGGGCTGTACCTTAATTAAGGCCACGGCCGCTTCTTTCCAACTCCTAGGCCTTTCCTATCCCATCGTCGCCATAAGACCTATCTGTGTCGGTGCGACGTAAAGCCCCTAGCAAAAAAAAAAAAAAATGCAACAGTTCAGCTTAAAACGTATCTGTGAAACACCTTTGTCTTCAGATTGGGGGCATCAAATTGCAACTTGAAATATCAAGGAATAATTCATTCCGATATATGCTCATCTGTTTTGATTGAACCCTAACGGGGAAATACTGCTCTGCTGCCAACAGAAGGAGCAGAGGGAACTGCTGTACAAACTTGCTATAAAATGACTTAGTTTATTTCACGGGATACTGAACTTGAATGAACATTGTTGCAGGTCTTGCTGTGAGGGAGTGAACTTCCTACGTTGACCCGCGCTCGCCTGCACGAACCGGTCTTGGTGGAGGAATGTGCTCGGAGCGGAAGTTGAGGAGGTCTTGCTGCTGTTTAGAGTATGTTAGTGGCCAGGGTTACGGAATAATCTTTGTAGTCAAAGACAGGATATTCCAACAAATGGCCCACGATATGAATGTTTACATTTTTAAATGATATTATCGAAAGTGATTGAGTATAAGAGAGTGCCGCAAGGCCTAATTTCACCACAAATGTAAAAATGTAAGTCAAGAATAAATAAATAAATAAATAAATAAATAAATAAATAAATAAATAAATAAATAGTCCGCCTCTGTGGTGTAGTGGTTAGCGTGATTAGCTGCCACACCCGGAGGCCCGGGTTCTATTCCCGGCACTGCCACACAATTTGAAACGTGGTATGAGGCCTGGAACGTGTCCACTCAGCATCGGGAGCTCAACTGAGTATAGGTGGGTTCGATTCCTTCCTCAGGCATCCTCGAAGTCTTTACCACTTCTCCTACAGACCAATGACGTTTCCTTCCCTCTTCTTTGTCTATCCCTTTCAATCTTCCCATCCTCTGTCCGGCTCCATGGCTAAATGGTTAGCGTGCTGGCCTTTGGTCACAGGGGTCCCGGGTTCGATTCCCGGCAGGGTTGGGAATTTTAACCTTAATTGGTTAATTTCGCTGGGTGTATGTGTCGTCTTCATCGTCATTTCATCCTCATCACGACGCGCAGGCCGCTTACGGGAGTCAAGTCAAAAGACCTGCATCTGGCGAGCCGAACTTGTCCTCGGACACTCCCGGCACTAAAAGCCATATGCCATTTCATTTCCCATCCTCCCCACAAGGCCCCTGTTCAGCATAGCATGTGAGGCCGCCTGGGCGATGTACTGGTCATCCTCCCCAGTTGTATCCCCCGACCCAATGTCTCACGTTCTAGGACACTGTCCTTGAGGTGGTAGAGATGGGATCCCTTGCTGTGTCCGAAGGAAAAAAACCTGCAGGGTAAACAGATTAAGAAAGAAAGAACGAATAAATAAATAAACTTTATCCAGCTCCTTGGTTGAATGGCAAGCGCAGGGCCACGGTTTCGATTCCCGGCCAAGCCGACGATTTTATCCAAGCCCATTTGATTTCAATCAATCAATCAATCAATCAATCAATCAATCAATCAATCAATCAATCAATCAATCAATCAATCAATCAATCAATCAATCAATCAATCAATCAATCAATCAATCAATCACCATTGAGCTCCATTTAGGGCAGTCCTCCAGGTGGCAGACCACCTGTCATCTGTTTACCTTGTTTCTTCTTAAATAATTTCAAAGAACTAACTCCTCCTGCTACATACGAATATTAGCCCCAATTTTTCCTCTTGAATTCCAACTTTATCTTCTTATTGTTATCTTTCCTACTTTTAAAGAGACCACTCAGTTTTATTCGTCTAGTAATGTCACCCTACGTAACACTACTCCTTTGTCGGTTATCGCCAAAGACAAATCGTGCTGTTTCTCTTTGTATCTTTTCCAGTTCTTGTTTCATGTAGTCCTGGTGAGGGTCCCACACACTGGAATCACACTCTAAGTAATTGAAGATCTCTCAGGAATAAGGATATAACCAATAAATGTATAATTTTTCAGGAGAGAGGAAATTTTCTTTGGGAGTTCATTTCGTGGTATACATACAAGTGTACAATCGCGATCACAAGAATTGCGGGTGGAAAAGGAAACAGGTAAGGTTTGAGTGAAGATTTTGGCCAACCTTAAGGATGAAGGAGAAGTAAGCAAGGCAACGTCACATGTGTTCGTCTTTCAGGAGGTGTGGCTTGCGATGTTACGCACTCAGAGAGACCGCTAACACTTCAGCCAGACCTCGCACACAAGAATTACAAAAAAACTGGAGAATTAAATTGAAAAAAATTTGACCCTCAATGAGTTGACATACACATTACGTCTGTTGCCTTGAAGGAGGTGTGTGGTTCCTCCCTTCATTGTCGAGCCAGTGGGACGTGTGGGCTGGCGGGGAAGCAAGTACCTTCCCCTCCGCGTCTGTTTCGTTCATGGTAGATATCCTCGTACGTCAGTTTCCTCCACCTCCCCTCACTCTTCAGATGTGTGCATGCGTTAACGCGTCTGACGGATGTGATCAACGAGAGAGAGTGTGTAAGCAGGTACTGGGTGGTTCTGAGGGCTGTAGTGATTTCTTGTCTGAAATGAATATTTCGAGTGTACACATGAGTTCAGCTATTAAAAACGATATTGTTATAATAGAATAGAATAGAGTACTCCCATCCCCTAGTTCCGGATCGCCTGAAACTAGGGAGAGAGCATTCTTTTATTGGAATTCATTAAAGTTTGATACATGCATTGCATTTTTCTCTTACAATTATTTGACTATTACTTCTTCTTCTTCTCCTATTTCTTTATCTGTTTACCCTCCAGGGTCGGTTTTTCCCTCGGACTCAGCGAGGGATCCCACCTCTACCGCCTCAAGGGCAGTGTACTGGAGCTTCAGACCCTGCGTCGGGGGATACAAATAGGGAGGATGACCAGTACTTCGCCCAGGCGGCCTCACCTGCTATGCTGAACAGGGGTCTTGTGGGGGATGGGAAGATTGGAAGGGATAGACAAGGAAGAGGGAAGGAAGGGTCCGTGGCCTTAAGTTAGGTACCATGCCGGCATTTACCTGGAGGAAAAGTGAGAAACCACGGAAAACCACTTCGAGGATGGCTGTGGAGGGAATCGAAGCCCCCTCTATTCAGTTGACCTCCCGAGGCTGAGTGGACCCCGTTCCAGCCCTCGTACCACTTTTCGAATTTCGTGGCAGAGCAGGGAATCGAATCCGGGCTTCCGGGGGTGGCAACTAATCACACTAACACTACACCACAGAGGAGGACTGATAGCAAATAATATTAGCGTAATAATAAAAATAACAACTATAACAGAAAAGTGTCAAGAAAATATTTCAAAATACAGATATAATTTCTTTTATGGTCTTTATTTAAATGATCTTTTACACCTGGCGATGAACCAACACAAGCACTGATGTTCCATCCTCACACCATGGAGGACAAAGTTCTGCTGGCTGTAATCCAGCTTGAAGTTCGAATGTAAGACATAAGGTGACACCACAGTACAGAGGCGTGATGATACACGCTATTTACACTGCAATCGCTTTTAAGAATGTGGTGGTTAATCCTTATTCCGAGGAGGACTTTAGTTGGGGTCTTACCACAGACTTATAACTACTACTAAACGTTTTCATTCCTCCCCTGAAGGGGGAGGCGGGCCTCTTAGACGGTGACGCCGTCGCTCAGGTCTGGAGATTTGTAACGGTGAAGGAGATGTGCGGAGAAGGTGAGGGGGTGGGCGGCCGTGGCCTATACTACAAACTGTCCCGGCATTCGCCTTAATGCAGGAGAATGGAAAACCACGGAAAACCATTCTCAGGACAGCCGACGGGTGGGACCAGGCGTGAAGTCCGGCACTGTGCCCCCAGGCCCGTCTCCCGAATGCAGAGGCGTGGAGCCATGGTAGAGCCTTGGCCAACTTTCCTCTGCTCTGTTGGCCGGTCAGAGTACAGAGCATATGGGACAACAAACCACTCTGCATCTACCGACCACAGACTTATAATACGCTCTCTCCTTTACATCCTTACTAAAACCGCTAAGTACCCTCATAGGCATGTGAACAGATCTTCCTTTCTTGAAACAATCTAAAGTTGAATCTGGGTATTATTGTGCTTAGCTTTATTCGTATATTCTGTAGGATGTAAATCACAGTATTTGTTTTGTTTTACAAGTTGCTTTACGTCGCACGGACACGGATAAGTCTTATGGTGACGATGGGACAGGAAGGGGCTAGGAGTGGGAAGGAAGCGGCCGTGGCCTTAAATAAAGTACAGCCCCAGCATTTGCCTGGTGTGAAAATGGGAAACCACGTAAAACATCTTCAGGGTTGCCGACAGTGAGGTCCGAACCCACTATCTCGCTAATACTGGATACTGACCGCAGTTAAGCGACTTAAGCTATCGAGCTTGGTGGAACACACAGTCAAAGCAGGATTTAGTGCGCTTTTATTAAGCTTTGTAAAAAGTCACGTTCTTTCTAACTTTTTCACTACTTACTTCCAGATGTTCTACTTACTTTCTGCACGCTAACCTCTTCGTGCACATTGAGCTCTTCACAAATATTTTCTTTCGTGGAAATCGTGCGGTCTTCGAAATATACATATTCCTGATTGTTCGACACAAGAATGCCTGATCTCAGCCTCTTGCGTACTCCTCCAGAAAGATAGATGTTAAGAACTGCTTTAGTTGGGTACAGTTAGTGTTACTTGCGAAACGGTGAAGATTAAAGACGTTAAAGATACGTGATGCAGTGCAAACAAAGGATTTGTTAAATTTAGTGGTACGATGAAGGGGAATTTGAAGGGTGGTTTTTGTAAACCTATTATCTCTGTTATGTACCGACTCCATAGGTTTAAATGCATTATAAAGGTAGGATGCTGTCTTCAGTTTGAGAATTTTCTGCGTAGCAACAGCTACTGAGATATCCCGACGTTCATGGAGTTTCAACCATTGTAGCTGTATGTAATAGGGTGTTATGTGTTCATCACGCCTGGCATTTGTAACGTAACGAACACATGCGTTTTGTACCCTCTGTAGTTTTATGTTCAAAGTTTCAGATAAGTCGTTGTATACGACTGAACCATAGTCAATTATTGGAAATATAAGACTTTGAACAAGTAGTTTTCGCATGAAAGGTGGTGTACATGACACGTTACGTTTCAAAATATGCATGGATGACACAACTTTTCGGATTACATTTGACGTATGATCAGACCAGGATAAGGTTCTGTCGAAAATTAGACCTAGATTGTTAACGGTGTCACTATAATGAATATCTGTCTCTAGAATTTTTATTGCTGGGAGGGATTTGAGGTCAACAGTTTTCAGGAGTTTTGTGTAACCTATGCAAATAAGCTGGGTCTTAGCCACATTTAATTGGAGGTTATGATTTGCGCTCCATTCAATCAATCGAGAGATGTCATGGTCAGTGGCGGCTCGTGAAAAAATCGCCCTACGTGCTACAAAAAACAAGCTAAATACGCTGTTTTAAATCTGCATATTGCCATGATGAACAACGCATACTTCAAACTTGGTAATAATACTACTATTAATCATAATAGAAATAATAATAATAATAATAATAATAATAATAATAATAATAATAATAATAATAATAATAATACAACTTTTTCTCGCAATTTATTACTCAGAACAAACAAAAACAACATTAATTTGGAAGCAGATGAATTCTTCGACAACTGTCTACGAGATAAATAATTCATTGAAGAAATATTGTTTTTACTAACCTAATGGCGCAACTTACATCAGTGCAAATAGAATCGTGGGAATATAGATCCCCAATAAGAACACTAATTTAATTTCACTTTATATACACTGCAGTGGATAAATAATTTGATAAATCTTCGTATAAACTTTAGCACTAACACAATGACAGGAAAAACACGCACCAGTAATATATGATGATGATGCTTGTTGTTTAAAGGGGCCTAACATCGAAGGTCATCGGCCCACCAGTAATATAACCGCGAGATTAAAAACTGCACAAAGCAACTGAAAGAGCTGCCAACTGATTCATTGAGACCTCCCCTATTAGGTTACCAGAGTAAATGTCCGGCTCCATAGCTAAATGGTTAGCGCGCTGGCCTTTTTGGTCACAGGGATCCCGGGTTCGATTCCCGGCAGGGTCTGGAATTTTAACCATCATTGGGTGTACGTGTTGTCGTCATCATCATTTCATCCTCATCACGACTCGCAGGTCGCCTACGGGTGTCAAATCAAAAGATCTGCATCTGGCGAGTCGAACATGTCCTCGGATACTTCCGGCACTAAAAGCCATACGCTATTTCATTTCACCAGAGTAAATTGCATTATAATGCGGGATAACATTTAGGGTCAGTCAAAGATTCTTTGACTCACCTACGAATTCCTTATTTTTGACACAAAAGGAAGATGAATGTTTTAATAAGCATGTGTGAGATAGATTGCCTCAACTTACGCTTTACTTTCGAACCCAGACGATGCTACTCTCTAGTGGCAGATTCGCTTACCACGTTCAACATAAGCACGGCCGACTGGATCCCTCGCTGTGCTCCGGGTAGCAGGAGACATCGAGTAATTCTACCCCCTTGCGGGAGAGGAAGTAACTATAAACGGGATCAGTGAAAGTTGATCCCGGTTTACGGTATACTCCGCCGGCTAGGGGGAGTGTTGCAAGCTTGGCTGCGCCTGCGTATTGCTTCCTTCAGGCTACAGGCAAGGGCTCACTTCACATGAGCACGAGTCTTGTTCCCCGGGAGAACGGCGCTAGGTGTTCGACAGATCTCGTCCTGATTTTCACAAAACACAAATTCATATCGTACTCAAAACAACGAAAAGGCACCAGGATAATTGTACTGTACATAAATAATATTCCTTACAGTTCCAAGCTACGTGCTGGAGCCCGGTAGCACGTACTGACCGGCCGCCACTGGTCATGGTTAAAATGCGTTATAGAAGAAGATGCGTTAGTGGGACAAAAGTGGAAGTAAGCTTGTAAGTCATCCGCATACATGTGAAAGCTACTGCTTTTAAAGACTTCAGATATGTCATTAATATAAATAGAAAAACATAAAGGACCGAGGACTGATCCTTGTGGTACGCCACAGTTTACTGATACCCAGCTAGAGAATCGACCGTCAACGAACGTGGCTCTTTGTGATCTATTTGACAGATATGATTCAAACCACGACAGAGCACTCTGGGAGAAGCCAATTGACTTCAGCTTAGCAAGAAACAACTCATGATTAACAGAGTCAAATGCCTTAGAGAAATCAAAGAGACATAAGATAGTAAGCTGCCTCTTATCGGTGGCCGCGCGTATATCATCTGTAACCTTCAGAAGAGCAGTAGTAGTACTATGGCCCTTCTTGAAGCCAGATTGGTAGGGATTTAGAATGTTGTATTTAGACAAATATTCACATATCTGCTCATGAACAATTTTTTCTAGTGCCTTACTAAGTGCACAGAGGATGTTGATAGGCCTAAAATCACTACAGACTGTTGGTATTTTCTTTTTGGGCACAGGACGTACATTGGCACGCTTCCACTCTGAGGGATAAACTCCATTCTGTAGAGAGAAGTTAAATAAGTGCACAAGGGCAGGAAGAAATATGTCCATGCAGGTAGAAATCATGGATATTGGAATATTATCTGGACCTTTAGCTTTAGTTCGTATTGATCTGACTGCTTTTTCTACCTGTGAAGGGTGTACGTACATGAAATAGAATTTATCTCTGTTACTTGGAGTGGGATGTCTATAATGTTTGGCAGTCTCTGATACTTTCGGAGAGTTGGAGTTAGAGACTAATGTCATATAATATTCACTTAATTCAGATGGAGTAACAGGCATCTGGCTGTCTAGAGAGTGACTGACTCCAATACCAAGAGATTTTGCAGCACGCCAAGAAGCTGAGGTGCTCTTACAATTACGGAAGATGTTGTACGTATACTTCACTTTAGTGTTCCTAATTACTTGTTTTGTCTCGTTACGTAAGATCCTGAATTGCTCGTAATCATCTGGAAGTTTAGTTTTAATAAATTTCTTCCTAGCTCTGTCCCGTTTGCTTATCAATTCCTTAATACGCTTATTGAACCATGGTGATGACCGGTGTTTTACGAGAATTCTTTTTTGTGGCGCATGCTTGTCATAGAGTAAAAGTACAAAGCTGTTGAAGAGAGATACTTTTTGATCTACGTCATTAGACTGAAAAAACATATACCAGGGTAGTAATTCAGCGTCAGCACGAAAATTGTTCACGTCAAATTTACTGAAGACTCGAACAAGAATAGTTTTAGGAATTTGTTTTGGCGTGGATAAAGTGAATACAGCATACAGCAAGTCATGACCAGAAAAACCGGCAGCTGGTTCCTGTCCGTATTCTACTACCAACTCATTGCAGTTCGATGAGATTATGTCGAGAGTGCTATCGGAAGTGGCAGTATGAAAGGTTGGGTTGAATGGAAGGCAGTCGAGGTTACAAGCATTGAGCACATCACGTACTTTTTCGCTTTCAAACGCCCCAGTTCCGAACCGAGCATTAACATCGCCCACAACGAATATATATTTATAATTCATAACATGAGAATACATATCATTCAGGAATGTATCCATGAACCCTACTTTTGGTGGACGATATATACAAGCGAAAAGAATTTTAGTATCTGAAAGGGCTATATCAAGGATTATGTACTCAGGTTTCTTACTGTACTCTCCAGGAGATTTACTAAGTACACTACATTTTATGCTATTCTTCAAATAAACTGCAACACCACCAGCGGCTCTGTTTAATCTGTCGTTACGGAAAATATTATAACCATCGAGACAGATGGCAGAATCTGGTACTGAAGGTTTAAGAAATGTTTCACTGACTGCGATAATATCAAACGAACTCTTGCCAAAAATGTGCCGGAACTCAGATATATGGTAGGAGTCGACAAGAGACTGAGAATTGATATGAATGACCTTAAGATTTCTTGTGTTTCTCACACTAACATCGTATAGTAAATCAGATAAGACACACTCATTACTTGTCATGTATACAATATGGTACAAAGGGTTCAATAGTTCAATAGCAAATCGTACAAAGAAGTACGATGATTTTAGTAGCCTATACAAATATAAAATAACTTAAGGATTTAGAAATTATGTGATGAAGTGAGAAAAATAAATGAGTAGAAAACTGGTATAAAATGAATCGCGTTAGTAGATATTTCTAAGTATTAAATAATTGTAACTAATATACTACGCTAAATAGAATGGTTGCGAAAGAGAGACTTTTGTATTGTTAGCCTCGCCAGAATTATCTCTACTTCTCGTCCTAAGTATTTCTAGTAATAGAGTGATACACAGGAATACGAATTATCTCACCGCATCATTTCAGTGGAGCTGGGTAGCGTTTCTTCAGTTCCTCAAGGTCACGTTCAGTCTTCACTCGATGTTTCACATCACCAGCGCGCACCATTATAACACCATCCATAGTCCACACTGAATTTAGTCCGAAATGGTTCACAGCACGTTTGAGAATATCAGTACGGGTCTTAGTTAGGTCCTCCCGTATAGTTATACCGCTGTTCTTTAACAGCCTCTTTGATATGAAGACTGCATTTCGGTAGGCGTATGAAACAAATTTCACAATGATGGGCCTGGTTTTGTTGTGACTTCTGGTACCAACTCTGTGTGAACGGTCGATCATCGCTGGATCAAGTGGAACATTGATTCGAGTGGCAATCTCCTGAATGCGCTTGTCCGTGTCTTCCCCTGCAATTTCAGGTACTCCAAATATGCGTAAACTGTTCCGACGTTGATAACTTTCCAACTCATCTGTCCTATCGTCTAACTGCCGTTGAAGTTCAGTTATTGCCTCGTCTCGTCTGCTGAGTTCACATTTTAATTCTCTTATTACATCAGTATTAAAATCAATACTTTCCTTAAGTTTTTGTATGACCTTCTCGGCTACTCTGTCTACAAGTTCGTCGAGGAGTGAACTGTTCTTAATGAGGTTATCCAACGTTAGCGACACCGTAGTATCTATGACCTCCTTGCTTACACTGGTTCGCAAAGTGTCCGATGGAGTGCACTGATCATCACAGGCCAAGTTGTTGGCAGCGCTGTTCTGTGAATTTACAGAACGGTTGGTGTTCTTCACTTGTTCCCGCGTAGTTTCAGCAGTTGCCACATGAGAGCGTGGGCTGTCACCGTTTATTTCCTTGCCGTTAGAGAGTGGGGTGGCACTCCTGCTCGCGGGCTGAGCGATGCGGGCTTTAGCCTTCACTTGTTTACGTGAGTTACCCATTGTAATTCGATAAACTTTTGCAAATTACTTACGAATCACGATACCTTCTTCCAATTAAAGTACCACTGCACATGCACAAGTTAAAACACCACTGAATGCACACTTGAAATACACTTAACACCGTCTTATGACACCTTCGCAATGATAAATACTGGAGAGGCTCTCACTCGCGTCTATACCACCATGAGTCGGGAGAGAAGAGAAAAACATATATTTTATTAAATAACCTTAGGACTGAGATCACCGGGCGAGTTGTCTGAGCCGTTAGAGGCGCGCGGCTGTGAGCTTGCATCCAGGAGATAGTGGGTTCGAATCCCATTGTCGGCAGCCCTGAAGATGGTTTTCCGTGGTTTCCCATTTTCACACCAGCCAAATGCTGGGGCTGTACCTTAAGTAAGGCCACGGCCGCTTCCTTTCAACTCCTAGACCTTTCCTATCCCATCGTCGCCATAAGAACTGTCCTCGGGCCGATGACCTTCGATTTTAGGCCCCTTAAAACAACAAGCAAGCAAGAACTGTCCTTGTCGGTGCGATGTAAAGCCACTAGCTAAAAAGATAAAAAAATAAATAGGACTGAAATCAATATTGAAGTGCATGTTAAGGTGGTTGATAATACAAATATTGCACGGCAATTTAATTGAAATCCTATAAAAAAGCTATTCGAAAGGTGAGTCCTGTTTCAATTCACGCTCTACAATGATGTGCAATAGTGCCGTATGTTGTGCACGTTCAACGATTTGAGGCATGTGTTGTACGGAGTATGCAGCAGCCAGCACTCAAGTGACGAGCTCTTTCTCGGACTGAGTTGGAGTCTCATACACTCTCTCGTTCTGCTTTAGAAACCACTTTTCCCTTCGCGAAAATCAAATTAACATAAATATGTCTCACGGTCATGGGCATCCATCAACGACTGCTAATTTCAGATGACGACCAGCCATAAGACGTAGCCTGTACGGTTGCTAGGTAACACTGTCTGGCCAATCATTCATACCTTACATCACAGTCTGGGCGGTTACTAGGTAACATTGTCTGGCCAATCATTCATACCTTACATCACAGTCTGCGCGGTTGTTAGGTAACATTGTCTGGCCAATCATTCATACCTTACATCACAGTCTGCAGGGTTGCTAGGTAGCATTGTCTGGCCAATCATTCATACCTTACATCAGAGTCTGGGCGGTTGTTAGGTAACATTGTCTGGCCAATCATTCATACCTTACATCACAGTCTGGGCGGTTACTAGGTAACATTATCTGGCCAATCATTCATACCTTACATCACAGACTGCACGGTTGCTAGGTAACATTGTCTGGCCAATCATTCATACCTTACATCACAATCTGCGCGGTTGCTAGGTAACATTGTCTTGACATCCATTCAGACACCACAGTCTGCAGGGTTGCTAGGTTACATTGCCTGGCCAATCATTCATACCTTACATCACAGCCTGCGCGGTTGCAAGGTAACTTTGTCTGGCCAATCATTCATACCTTACATCACAGTTTGCACGGTTGCTAGGTTACATTGTCTGGCCATCCATTCATACTTTACATCACATCCTGCACGATTGCTAGGTAACATTGTCTGGCCAATCATTCATACCTTACATCACAGTCTGCGCGGTTGCTAGGTAACATTGTCTCGCCATCCATTCATACCTTACATCACAGTCTGCGCGGTTGTTACGTAACATTGTCCCATTCATACCTTACATCACAGTCTGCGCGGTTGCTAGGTAACATTGTCTGGCCATCCATTCATACTTTACATCACAGTCTGCGCGGTTGTTAGGTAACATTGTCTGGCGATCCATTCATACCTTACATCACAGTCTGCGCGGTTGCTAGGTAACATTGTCTGGCCATCCATTCATATTTTACATCACAGTCTGCGCGGTTGTTAGGTAACATGTTCTGGTCATCCATTCATACCTTACATCACAGTCTGCGCGGTTGCTAGGTAACATTGTCTGGACATCCATTCAGACATCACAGTCTGCACGGTTGCTAGGTTACATTGTCTAGCCATCGATTCATACCTTACATCACAGTCTGCACGGTTGCTAGGTTACATTGTCTAGCATCCATTCATACCTTACATCACAGTCTGCACGGTTGCTAGGTTACATTGTCTAGCCATCCATTCATACCTTACATCACAGACTGCGCGGTTGCTAGGTAACATTGTCTGGACATCCATTCAGACATCACAGTCTGCGCGGTTGCTACGTAACATTGTCTGGCCTTCCATCCATACTTTACATCACAGTCTGAGCGGTATAGGTAACATTTTCTGGCCATCCATTCATACCTTACATCACAGTCTGCGCGGTTGCTAGGTAACATTGTCTGGACATCCATTCATACCTTACATCACATCCGGCATGGTTGCTAGGGTTACGCTTCCGTCACACTAACTTCCGTTTGAGTAAACTATAGTAAATACAAAATCGAGGACTTTGAGGTTTTCGTCGTCTGTGCCTTGGTTTGGTCGTGTCTTGTTACGTTAGTCTATATGTGTATATTTTTCAGGAATGAAGATAAGTTACGTGATACTGTCTTATGAACAAGTAGCACCCAGCGACGAACAAGGCTAAATGATCATACAACAGCTCAACTTTATGCCGTCCCCAGCACTCCTTATCGTATTGGCCCTTACGATAGTTTTCCTCTGACGCCCAGAATTTTCAGATGACCCCCGGCCATAACACATTTTTATACCAAGGGCTATTTTAAGCAAACAAGAAATCTAAGATGAAGGTTTATACCACCTAAAAATCTGGGCCCCAGTCAATAATTAATTACTTTATTTAATCTGTTTACCTTCCAGGGATGGTTTTACCCCTGAACTCAGCGAGGGATCCCACCTCTACCGTCTCAAGGACAGTGTCCTGGAGCTTGAGACTTGCGTCGGGGCTACAACTGGAAATGAGACCAGTACCTCGCCCAGGCGGCCTCACTTGTTATGTTGAACAGAGGCCTTGTGGGGAATGGGAAGATAGGAAGATTGAAAGGTACAGGCAAGGAAAAGGAAAGGAAGAGAAAAGGATGCGGCCGTGGCCTTAAGCTAGGTACCATTCCGGCATTTGCCTGGAGAAGTGGAGAACTACTTCGAGGATGTTGAGGTGGGAATCGAGAGTAGTACCGAACTGGTCCGACGGTCAAAAAATTCAAAAAATATTTTTCCATAGCGAAAGGTCGCAGTTGAACTGATCCGATGGGTAGTTGGCAGGCATAGGAAGGAATTCTCGAATGGGTTACTAAACTATTTTTTTTTTTGCTAGGGGCTTTACGTCGCGCCGACACAGATAGGTCTTATGGCGACGATGGGATAGGAAAGGCCTAGGAGTTGGAAGGAAGCGGCCGTGGCCTTAATTAAGGTACAGCCCCAGCATTTACCTGGTGTGAAAATGGGAAACCACGGAAAACCATTTACAGGGCTTCCGGTAGTGGGATTCGAACCTACTATCTCCCGGATGCAAGCTCACATTCGCGCGCCTCTACGCGCACGGCCAACTCGCCCGGTGGTTGCTAAACTAACCCATCAAGAACTGCCTCAGTCACTAGACTTAGTGTCACTTCTCAGACAGTCCAGTGCAGTGTAGTACAAGCAGCAGTGATCAGTGTTTTCCATGTTAAGTGACAGGGGCTTGAAGTCAGTCGTATTTGAGGGATTTGAATATTCAATAAGTTACAAGGCACAGTCGGGTGAAAAGTGCCTAAAACTAAGCTAACCCAACCCAATCCGAGCCAACCTAACCTAACCTAAAGGCCACTACATTAAATACGTTCTTACACGAGGCCGAAAGGCCTCTACTTATTTTTATTATATTAACCTCTGAAATTTTATTGGGACAGTTGGTACAATATATGAGCGGACGATAAGGCTTCTTCGATCATTGGTTTTGATATTTTTTGTGTCGGACCAGTTCGTCCCCACCTCCTGTGCTAACCGTGTGACCTGTAAGTGAAAATTACAGGCCAGTAAGTTTGACATGCATTGTATGTAAGCTTTGGGAAGGCATTCTTTCTGATTATATTAGACATGTTTGTGAATTTAATAACTGGTTCGATAGAAGGCAGTTCGGTTTTAGGAAAGGTTATTCCACTGAAGCTCAACTTGTAGGATTCCAGCAAGATATAGCAGATATCTTGGATTCTGAAGGTCAAATGGACTGTATCGCGATTGACCTGTCTAAAGCATTTGATAGGGTGGATCATGGGAGACTACTGGCAAAAATGAGTGCAATTGGACTAGACAAAAGAGTGACCGAATGGGTTGCTATATTTCTAGAAAATAGATCTCAGAGAATTAGAGTAGGTGATGCTTTATCTGACCCTGTAATAATTAAGAGGGGAATTCCTCAAGGCAGTATTATCGGACCTTTATGTTTTCTTATATATATAAATGATATATGTAAAGGAGTGGAATCGGAGGTAAGGCTTTTTGCGGATGATGTTATTCTCTATAGAGTGATAAATAAGTTACAAGATTGTGAGCAACTTCAACGTGACCTCGAAAATGTTGTGAGATTGACAGCAGGCAATGGTATGTTGATACATGGGGTTAAAAGTCAGGTTGTGAGTGTCACAAATAGGAAAAGTCCTCTCAGTTTTAATTACTGCGTTGATGGGGTGAAAGTTCCTTTTGGGGATCATTGTAGGTATCTGGGTGTTAATATACGGAAAGATCTTCATTGGGGTAATCACATAAATGGGATTGTAAATAAAGGGTACAGATCTCTGCACATGATTATGAGGGTGTTTAGGGGTTGTAGTGAGGATGTAAAGGAGAGGGCATATCAGTCTCTGGTAAGACCCCAACTAGAGTATGGTTCCAGTGTATTGGACCCTCACCACGATTACCTGATTCAAGAACTGGAAAAAATCCAAAGAAAAGCAGCTCGATTTGTTCTGGGTGATTTCCGACAAAAGAGTAGCATTACAAAAATGTTGCAAAGTTTGGGTTGGGAAGAAGTGAGGGAAAGAAGAAGAGCTGCTCGACTAAGTGGTATGTTCCGAGCTGTCAGCGGAGAGATGGCGTGGAATGACATTAGTAGACGAATAAGTTTGAGTGGCGTTTATAAAAGTAGGAAAGATCACAATATGAAGATAAAGTTGGAATTCAAGAGGACAAACTGGGGCAAATATTCATTTATAGGAAGGGGAGTTAGGGATTGGAATAACTTACCAAGGGAGACGTTCAATAAATTTCCAATTTCTTTGAAATCATTTAAGAAAAGGCTAGGAAAGCAACAGATAGGGAATCTGCCACCTGGGCGACTGCCCTAAATGCAGATCAGTATTCAGTATTCAGTAGTATTCAGGGGGTTGAAGTTAGTCGTTTTTGAGGGATTTAAATATTCAATAGGTTACAAGACACAATCGGGTCAAAAGTGCCTAAACGTAACGTAACCGAACCCAACGCAATCCAAGTCAACCTAACGTAATCCAACCTAACGCAACCTAACCTAATTTAACCTAAATGCCACTACAAAGGGAGGGGACCCAGCTTAACAAAGGAAAAGAAAAGGTTAATATTCATTCGATTGTTAAATATGCTACAATTGTTGTTGACAATTGCTGCACATATCCCAGTATTGGCATGCTTCCCGGCAACCAGAAGCAACTTCAATAATGTCAAAATTCTAATAATTATAATATTTTAAAATAACATATCAGAAATTTCCCGCCTTTTTAACAATATATCACCGTTTCCCCTATAAATTCCAAGTTTATAATAATTTTTGTACTTTTCCTTTTTTAAAGTGTGTATCAAACCTTCGCCTAAAAAATGAACCTCAATCATTAACATAGACTGTGATTTAGATATTTTTGTCGAGTTTTTATTCCGAGAACCTAAAAATATTAATATTTTTGTAAATTAATTTGTGATATAAAATTTAATATAAAGCCTATTGACCTGAATGAGGTACAGATTGTAGTACAACACTATGGGAGGAAACCCTGAAAATTTCATAGTTATCCGTGAAACAGTAAGAGCGTTGTGAAGGAAACCGTGATATATTGTTAAAAAGGCGGGAAATTTTGAACATTTTATTAAAAATTGTTGTTCTTAGAATTTTGACATTATGGAAGTTGCTTCTGATTGCTAGGATGCATGCCAATACTGGGATATGTGCAGCATTTGTCAACAGCATTTATAGCATATAACAATCGAATGAATATTGGCCCATTTTCCCCTTGTTAAGCTGGGTCTCCCCCCTTTACGTTATTTCACGAGGCCGAAAGGCCACTACATATTTTTACTATATTGTCGTGTGTGCTTTTATTGGGACAGTTGGTATAATATATGAGCGGATGATAAGGGTTCTTCGATCCTTGGTTTTGATACTTTAGGGTCGGAACAGTTCGTGCCTACCCCCTGTGCTAACCATCGGACTTGTAAGTGACAGGGGCTTGAAGTTAGTCGTTTTTGAGAGATTTAAATATTCAGTAGGTTAGAAGACACAATTGGGTCAAAAGTGCCTAAACCTAACCTAACCCAACCCAATCCAAGCCAACCTAATCTAACCCAACCTAACCTTACCTAAATGCTACTACATTAATACGTTATTTGACGAGGCCGAAAGGCCACTACATATATTTACTATATTGTCCTGTGTAATTTTATTGGGACAGTTGCTATAATATATGAGCGGACGAAAAGGCTTCTTTGATCCTTGGGTTTGATATTTCAGCTTCGGATCAGTTCGTCCCCACCCCCTGTGCAAAACGTCGGAGCAGTTCGACCCCAACAATTGGTTGATCTCCAAATTCCTATAACCATAGGACCAATCACAGTAACCGCTACATCACAGAGACAGTCCATTACTTAATACTGATGCTAAATAAAAGATTCTATCGTGCTCGTTTAACTGCCGCACCTCATAGCCACCCAAGAAGAAAATTGGGGCCAAACGACGAGCCTATGACACATGGTGAATGCCTAAAACCTGTTCATAAATAAAGAATAACCGGGCCAGAGCAGGTGATTTATTGTGTTGTGATCTGTCTTCAACTCCCCTGTGAGCTGTGCTTCCAGACGCAGGTGGAATGAAGTCCAGAACCTGTCTGGAGTGGGCGGGGCAGATCCCCATTGTAGCCTTCCTAAAGTCCAGTGAACCAGGCAAGCAATTACTTCAGGATTCCAGGAATATCAATTTCTCTGTACCGTAACCTCTGAACCCGGATCTTCCACTCTCCTTTTCCTGAGAGCTGCACGAATGAGGTCATCTGAACACGAAGTGCTCATTCTTTAAATAACAGCACTTAGAACAAGGAATGCATACACACATGCACATACAGCTGTAACCATAAGGTGCGGCCAAACTTTCAGGGCAACCGAGTGAGCTGGCCGTGCAGCTGTGAGCTTGCATTCGGGAGATGGCGGGTTTGAATCCCACCATCAGCAGCTCTGAAGATGATTTTCCGTGGTTTCCCCTTTTCGCACCAGGCAAGTGCTGGGGTGTACCTTAGTTAAGGCCGTGGCCGCTACCTTCCCAATCCCAGCCCTTTCCCATCCTTGCGGCGCTGGAAACTTTCAATGTGCTAGTACGACCTGAAACAAGTAGCAAAGAAAAAGAAAATAATAAAAAGAAAAATCGCCGGGCTGAGTGGCTCAGACGGTTGAGGCACTGGCCTTCTGACCTCAACTTCGCAGGTTCTATCCTGGCTCAGTCCGGTGGTGTTTGAAGGTGCTCAAATAAGTCAGTCTATTGTCGGTAGATTTACTGGCACGTAAAACAACTCCTGCGGGACAAAATTCCGGCACCTCGGCGTCTCCGGAAACCGCTAAAGTAATTAATAGGACGTAAAGTTAATAATGTTATTAAAATCATTGAAATTAAATGGCGTATGACTTTTGGTGCTGGGAGTGTCCGAGGACATGTTCGGTTCGCCAGGTGCAGGTCTTTCGATATGACACCCTAGGCGACCTGCGCTTCACGATGAGGATGAAATAATGATGAATACGACACATACATCCAGCCCCTTCCCAGCGAAATTAACCAATTATAGTTAAAATTCCCGACCCTGCCGGGAATCGAACCTGGTACCCCTGTGACCAAAGGCCAGCACGCTAACCATTTAGCCACGGAGCCGGACATTAACAACATTAAATACATCGGGATACATTCCTGACACGTAGAACAAGAAAATATATGGACATGGGTCCAGAAACGGTATATTTCCGTGTAGATATCATTTTTTACAACTCTACATAGTAGGCCTGCATTTATTTGGCAGTCTGTCTTTCTGACGGCCAGCATACTGTATATTTCATGTTTTGCACGGTCGCGTATTTAAGCACTACAACGGACAACCAACTGTGTAGTGATTTAATTCTGCAACCTACATCATAGGACGCTACTGGTCACTAGGCTGCTTTCTGGTGCTTCTTTGATGGATGGAACTGAACAACTACCCCGACGCTAAACGATTTCCAGTCCCTCGAAGAATGAAGACATCAGGAAAAGAAGGAAGAGCCACGAAGGGCGCGGAAACGAAAGACACCCTACGCCTACCAAATCGAATGCCATCGGCATCGGAAGAGATCAAGAATTGACTAAGAGACGCCGGATAGGAAGGATTAAATTGATCAGACTGACACAAGTAAGTGAAAGCAATGCCTGACTCAATCCACGGTCCCATTTGAGAGTCCCTTACAGCAGATAGGGGACACCGTAGATTTATTCTACCACTCACGTGGGATTGATAGTCACGTTGTTTTTCCCCTTAAAGCAACAATCATCCACCGTCGTTGATAGATTGCAGTCGAGTATGCTGGGATCAAGACGTGCGCTCCCACTAGTCTTAGGTTACCCCTTTTCGATGGTTGGTTTAGTGAACGTCAAGCCTTCAGTGTTTTGAGCTGCAGCCAATAGCCAATAGAGAAGCCTGTTGTGTTGTGAAGGCTGCTTTACGAGCTACTGCCCTGGCCTCTGCTACTCCCAATGCTCAACCCCTGATCAGTTGAGATGGTAGCCTAAGGTTTAGCAAATTAAAGTCCGGCTTTGTGGCTAAATGAATTGAATGCTTGCCTTTGGTCCGATAGCTACGGGTCAAATGTCAGAATCAACCCCCTCATACTGTTAATTTACCTGGCTTGGGGACTAAGTATTTATGACGTCTTCATTATTCATTTCATCCTTATTAGGACACCACCAAGCCTATACAGATGCCATGCACCATTATTATCATTATCATCATTATTATTATTATTATTATTATTATTATTATTATTATTATTATTATTATTATTATTATTATTATTATTATTATTATTATGGGACTTACGTGGAACGCAGAGGTGTAAGAAGGTGCTAGGGGTGAATGGGTGGCCAGAGAAAAGATCGAAGCATAATTTAAAAACACTGAAATTCGATTCTTTCCCCTTATTTTCGACTTTATACTTTGATAAACAATAACAATTCAGGAGCTCTTCGGCTCAAATGATAGGGATGATCGAAGTTCAGGTGCACAATACATTATAAAATCAGCTTGTAGCTCCAAAGTTACACTGTTCAAAAGAGCACCGTTGCTCCATTCAGTTAATACTCCAGGAGACTGCGCTCCAAAAATTATTACAATCTAGCCTCTCCTCTAATCCAACATTTTTACATTTCCACATTACAAAACAGTTTTACTGTCTTACCCGCTGGACAGTCTGATTCACACTTGACTATGAGCAGTTAGAAATTAAACAGGGGCAATAAGTGCCCGTACTAAATGGCCTTAGAGGTCAAAAGAAAGGGTTTAAGGCCGTAAACAAAATACTAAGATGTGAACACTTGCACTCCGTTGGAAATACACCTGGAAACTCTTAAAATCCTATCTGGGCTTATGGCCCTAAGTTACAGAGGCTAATACTATACCACAGAGGGTGACTAGATGGAGAAAAAATTAAGTTCCAAAAGAAGAGATAAATTTAAAAATTTTACAAAATCGTAGTCACCCCAATTCCAAGTTGAATGGAAATTAAAAGAGGGTGATGAACACTCTCTAATCCTTAATTTACATTTTGCCCAACAGGGATTTGAATAAAGTCCTAAGACTTGCTTGAGAATTTACATTTAAAAGATGATATTGAACTTTAGACATTTACATTAAAAAAGAGTTTTGAAACCTTTCCTCAAGTCAGTTTTCTGAAACTATTACATGTTTAAAAGATGTCTGCCATTACCTTGAGCTGGTTGGCCTTCCGACGGTGGGCGAGGTTTTCCCCTGCCTCCACTACGTACGCACTCTAAAACTCCAGACTCTAGTGATGGAAAAAGACAACATGGTCCAAACCTCCCAGCTTTTATAGACGAGGGGAAGGTTCCAGAACTCTCTAGGCCGAAGGCCTGTACACACCCTCAATTTTGATTGGCTAATTGAATTAATATCCAAAATTTATGATTGGCTAAGAATTTCATGAAGAAGGAAGAGATAGAAGTGCTAGTAACCTTAGAACACAAAAAACTATCTACAAACATTTCAGGTTAGAAACCTTATAAATACAAAAAATACTTTGAAAAGTAATTGTCTATCCTCGCACCAGAGGGGGTACATAAGTCGATAGTAGAGACATCTGCAGATTAAAGTCCAAACTTCTTCCAATACACAGCTCAGCGTTCACATTACTGATGGCCTTCGAAAAGGCGCTCAGTTTAAATGTACGCTACGGTACTATTATTATTATTATTATTATTATTATTATTATTATTATTATTATTATTATTATTAAATGAAAATTTTGAATTTTACAGCGGTCTTACCCATCGCTCATTAGTTAATTAGCTTCCTCGGGAGATCAGTTGTGGTGTCCAACCCGTGATCAAGGGTTCGGTTCCAACCGACAAAAGAGAACACTAAACGTGAAATATTTCTGTCCATTTTAGCAGATCTACCTATAAAAAGAAAACTATATTACTCCTATAACAGCAGCCATGCAGTGTCTTCCTACAAGGATGTAGAAGTAAAAGGAAGTGAAATACCAGCACTCTGTTATCTATATGATTAAGTCAGAAGTATGATGTGAGGAAGTATAAATGATGAGTAACGCATGGTTGATAGTAGTTAGCAGAGGCGATCTGACAGAACGAAGTCTAGCACATCTATCTCCCCCGGTATGCATTAGGTTAAGACTGGTTAAGTGTAAGGAAGAAAGTATAACCCTAACTTTGTCGGGATAAATCTTATCGGAGAGTAGCTAATGTAAAGGTCTCAAACTTCTCTGATTCGTTGTAGAGAATGTGAAAGAGTTAAAGGGGTATTGAGGCCGTATTGAAATGTAAACTCATAATTTGTATATATTGTCGTACCGTTGTTGTGCTACTTCGAAATCTCCGGTGATAGGCGAGCATCGGTACCAATAAATTGAGTTCCCGAGTGGACGGTATGAAGATGTGGCTACGTAATGTAGGCGAGCAAGTCTGAAGTGTGCCACCGTGCTAGACCCCGAGGAGCCGTGTGATAGTTACACTGCCTGCTGGACCATGGCCTCCTGGACAATACAATCACACCAAGAAATACTTTACTATGACAATGCCTGAGAGCTCAACGTCAAGCGAAGTCAGTGGAGTGCAAACAGCGATGGTGGTGACATCTGGTGGCCGCGTAGCAAGCCTGGGAAATGCTTACTCTTCTTCGCTAAAGTTGAGAAAATTGCGTCTCCACTCACGGGAAATAACTGTTAAAAATAATTGAATCGTGCAGTCGAGAAAGGAAGTGAGTCAGAAATTGTGTCTTTTCTAGAGAGCAAAAAAAAAAAAAATTACTTCGACATGGTTCGATTAATAATTCTCATTTTTAATATTGTGTTGTTACATCAATGAGAGATATGAAACAGCAGTAACAAAAACATATTCCATAGAAGATTTTAGACTTGGTCCCTTTCTCCAATAAAATCAAAAGAATTTCGGTGAATGGGAAGAAATATCTCATACGAACTATACCAACGCTTGATATATCCTCATTGTAGTACAATGCACTGGCGTAGCCAAGGGGCGGGGGGGGGGGCAGTGGGGCCGCCCCCCCCCAAATATTTCCTGAAACTAGAGCGACGATCAGCCGTTGTTTTTCGTACGGTACGGACAACTTAAAAACTTACGCCGAAATTTTAAATTAACGTGCACAAAGAATCTACTAGCAAGGCTCAATAGGTCTAATCATACTGTAATTCTCCATAATTGTACTGCTTGAATGAAAGGAAAACACTTAGGATTGTGATGCGCGGGAATATTTCCCTGTAGAAGCCCCAGCATTGGGAATGTAACCTTGTGTTGACAAATGTCAAGACATGAGAAAAAGGGCAAAAAAATTAAATGAAATGAAATTGCGTATGGCTTTTAGTGCCGGAGGGTCCGAGGGCAAGTTCGGCTCGCCAGATGCAGGTCTTTTGATTTGACTCCCGTAGGCAACCTGCGCGTCGTAATGAGGATGAAATGATGGTGAAGACGACACATACACCCAGCCCCCTGCCAGCGAAATTAACCAATTACATTTAAAACTCCCGACCTTGCCGGGAATCGAATCCGGGACCGCTGTGGCCAAAGGCCAGCACGTTAACCATTTAGCCATGGAGCCGGACAGGAAAAGGGCAATTACCAAGGGATTACTCATTTGGGGGCCGTAACGTGACCACCGAGATAACTGGGGCCACGGCCAGAAACAGCTGCAAGATTACAACATAGTGTCAGATTTTGCACATCGGTTCTAGGAAACAACAATGTCCTAGGGATCCTCGGGTTGTACCGTGGTTGAGAGATGTGCTGTGTTTAAGTTGAAGCGTTGGGAAGACTGTGATAGGATTGTGAACTCTACGTCATTTCCCCATTTTGTGCCATATAAGTAAATTTTGTTGAAGAGGGCCGTTTCGTCACTGAGAAGCCAAAACTATGCACAACCCCGGTAAGTTATGAAAAGTTTTTTAAAAAATTCTAACAGTAGCAAGACAATCGCGGATGCGTGCCTAACTTCGATATCTAGGCCTATATATTTTGTCAAATGCCCGGCGACTGATTGGAACCTCAAACTGCACCATCAAAAGTGCGGGTAAATATTTCATAATTGGCGGGCGTGATAACTCAGTTCCAATGGTTCTATCTTCTCATCAGGACGGCCCAGGCTTGAATCGCAATCGATGTATGAAACATTTTTTAAATGGGGAGTCATGTTGTATTGATATGGATTCTACTTAAAACACTAGATCCCGCCCCTTTTCTTTGAGTATTTTGAGTATCCAACCATTCTTCGGGCTTAATTTGTACCGTAAAAGGTGAGTGGATGCAGTGGCCCACCCACAAAATAATTTCAGTGGGTGGGGTTTAAGTCGAGGCCAGTAGCGTGGATACAACGTTTCCTTGGAAGGGGTTGTGAAAATATTTTTTTATTTTTTATTTACAATTTGCTTTACGTCATACCGTAGGTCTTATGGCGACGATGGGAAAGGGAATGGCTAAGAGTGGGAAGGAGGGGCCGTGGCCTTAATTAAGGTATAGCCCCAGTATTTGCCTGGTGTGAAAATGGGAAACCACGGAAAACCATCTTTAGGGCTGCCGACAGTGGGATTTGAACCCACCATCTCCTAGATGCAAGCACACAGCTGTGCGCCCGTAACAGCACGGCCAACTCGCCCGGTGGATACGAAAAACGCCGGTCCTACCGAGTACAGTGACGCATCTTCAGTAGATATTGATGATTTTGATTGTTACCATGTACAATCATAGCTTCTGTACTCTTAACATAAACCGGCTGCATTATTGAAACTGTTCGTAGAATGATAATATCGTTTCTCGTTGTGAGGAAGTAGAATTTTCATTTAATTTGTCTTCTTAAAAAAAAAGAACCACATTGGTACTACACCCCATGAAGGTGACTACCTTCCAGGTCGTAGATATTTCGATTACGGCAGACTCAAGGCCAACTCTACTGCACCCACAAACAAGGTTGTGTCTTCTCCATCCCATGCCTTTCTTAACTCTGTCAGTGTCGGGAATCGAACGCAGGATGCCGGAAGTCAAATTCTAAAATAAGGAGACCTAAAAGTGACCAGCCGGCGCCGCGGGTAGGGGTAGCGTGCCTGCCTCTTACCGGAGGCCCCGGGTTCGATTCCTGGGCAGGCCAGGGATTTTTTACCTGGATCTGAGGGCTGGTTCGAGGTACACTCAGCCCACGAGTTTATAAATTAGGAGCTATCTGGCGGTGTGATGGCGGCCCCGGTCTAGAAAGCCAAGAATAACGGAGGAGTGGATTCGTCGTGCTGACCACACGACAACTCGTAATCTGCAGGCCTCCGGGCTGAACAGCGGTCGCTTGGTAGGCGATGGCCCTTCGGGGCTATTACGCCATGGAGTTTGGTTTGGAAAAGTGAACAGAGAAGGAAACGACACCCCTGCAAGGCTCTTTAGCTTCCAGCTAGTTCTTCTGTCCGGCCTCGTGCATTTAGGACAGTTGGAAAACGTACGCCGTAATAAATACTCCTCATAAAATCTTTGTAAAAATTATAACGGCATCTATTTATAACAATAATCACAAACGCCTCCTTTACATGTGGCTCAGTTGGTTGAGTCGCTGTCCTTCTGAGTCCGAGTTCGCAGGTTCAAATCCCGGCTTGGGTCTGTGGCCCTTAAAACGGTGTTGAAATTGCAACAGCTCCGTGTCGTTGGTTATGGCGCGTTAATAAAAATTATAATACGAATATTAGCGTCACAGAACTGTAACTTTATCTATACTAATATTATAAAGAGGAAAACTTTGTTTGTTTGTAACGAATAGACTCAAAAACGACTGAACCGATTTTAAAAATTACTTCACCTATAGAAAGCTACATTACGAGTGAGTAACATGGGCTGTATTTTATTTTCAAAACAATTCGAGGTGGGGGGCACGGAGGGAGATATAAAAATAATAGGCTAATCTAGGCAAAATATCGAATTTGTCGTATAAGGACGAGACAAAGATCAATTTAATCCTCTTGATGCAAAGAACAAAACTCGGTAAGCCCCACGGGCCCGAAAACCATGTTTTAAGGCCCTAAAACCAACCGTTACGGAGATATTGGCACCACACTACAGCTGCTCTAGGAATCGGATAAAGTAATGAACTGCCGTAACCATGGCAACGTCAGCTCTAGGATTCTAGAGCAGCGAAATTACCTACAATAAATCACAGAAACCTAACATGTTACAGACATCAAAACTGATATTTGGAATCCCCTTTAAAAATAAAAGAACACAAATATTCTTTTTCAGAAAATCCACTTAAGCGGTCGGGGGGAAGGGGTGAAAAGAAGTGAGGAAGGAGTTGAATTATTTCTATGAGGATACATATATATCGAAAAATTAAGAAGTTACGAACTTTAAAATAGGTACTCGGAATCTCCTTTAAAAATGAACACACTCTTTTTGGAAAATCCACTTAAGGGGGTGAAAAGAATAAAAAAGCGGGTTAATTTTTAAAATGAGTATATTCTTCTTCTTCTATCGCTTTACCCACACCTGTGGGGGTGCGGGTGCGAACTGTGTCGCACAGGTAGATTTTACCCTGTTTTACGGCTCGATGCCCTTCCTGACGGCAGCCGTATATGTAGGGACGCAATCTATACTTCTATACTAATATTATAAAGAGGAAAAATTTGTATATTTGTTTGCAACGGATAGACTCAAGAACTACTGAACCGATTTAAAAAAAAAAACTTCAACTATAGAAAGCTACATTGCCAGGGTGTAACATGGGCTGTATTTTATTTTCAAAACAATTCGAGGGGAAGGGCGACGGCGAGAGATATAAAAGTATAAAAATAATAGGCTAATATAGGCGAAATCGAATTTATCGTACAAGGACGAGACAAAGCTCATGTTATGCTCCTTGACGCAAAGAACAAAACTCGGTAAACCTTTCTGGCCCGGAAACATGTTTTAAGACCCTAAAACCAACTTTTATGGAGATATTGGAACCACACTATCCCTACTCTAGGAATCGGATAACCATGGCAACGTCAGCTCCAGGATTCTACAGCAGTTAGATTATACCAGTACGTTTGGGCATAGCTGCCAACCAAAATTGATACACATATGACTTACTATCTCGAAAAAATAAACTGTTGTGTAAGACGCTCATAGCACTCCTTTGGGCGGGGATGGAAAGGGAGTGAATTATAAAAATAATAGCCCCGGAGATCTCCGTAGTACAGCGACCAGCGGTTGCCGACGGGCCTCCATTTTTACGTACTGGCTTAGGTTTCAGCATTTTGAATAGTCTGTTACCTGTAGTTGAAACTATTTTCTATCAAATCATGGAGTAGTAGGATCACTGATGTTATTAGTGCCGATATTTTGGTCCACTTTTACGATCATTGTAACTATGAAAACAACCTATATACTGTACACAATTGTCAAGATGGTGCGCCCTTGACTTGAAAACATTTCTCAGTATTTATTCTCAGATTCATTATATGATGTGCGACATGAGTGACAAGCCCTGAGAATTATAATTCTCGATAATTATAGTAGTTTCTTTTATGCATCGCGTATTTCCTTGATCATTTGTAATAGTTACGAAATGTCGGATCAAACAAATACATTCAATAATATTTATAGTTGTGGTACTATCTAGCGGAAGTATACTTACACTAAACCTGCAGCTTTGTGTAGGGGGCAGGTATATCTAGATGGGAATGAAGGAAAAATATGGTAGCAAAAGATCGTAGAGGTCAACGCTAATTAAGAACTAATATTTAGAGGCCCCCATGAAGAAAAGTAGAAGAAGATTACTATAATTCCAAACATGACAAATGATTTCTAGGTACTTAAGTAATTACACCAGTGATATAAATATCTAATGAAGTCAGTCACACCGATAGTATGAGTAACTAAAGCCAGTTTCTGATAACCCGTACGAAGAACGGGTACTTCTGCTAGTACTACTATATTCTGCATCCCAGGCTTGCGAGGGAAACTGATTAACAATTTGCTTTACGTCGCACCGACACAGATAGGTCTTATGACGACGGTGGGATAGGAAAGGCCTAGGAGTGGGAAGGAAGCGGCCGTGGCCTTAATTAAGGTACAGACCCAGCATTTGCTTGGTGTGAAAATGGGAAACCACGGGGAGCCATTTTCAGGGCTGCCGACAGTGGGGTTCGAATCCACTATCTCCCATATGCAAGCTCACAGCTCCGTGGCCCTAACCGCGAGGGAAACTAATAGGACAAGGTAAACCCTACCTAGCATATGTTGTGAAGCGAAATATTTCTTTACCAACTAACAAAATATATACACCAATACGCTTTACATTCTATATTTATTTATTTATTTATTTATTTATTTATTTATTTATTTATTTATTTATTTATTTATTAGTGCCTTCTGTACAGTGGCGAAGTTAGGGCACTAGGCCCTCTCGTATACTAAACCACATACTAATCAGAATATTAAATAAAATACTGAGATACTTAAAATAGTTAAAACTACATAAATTAATATAACTGAAAATAAATAGAATTGAAAATTAAGTTAAATATATTACTAACTAAATTAATATTAAAACTAATTAATATTGAAAACTCTTAAAAATGACTAATCCTCAGGCACGCACACATTCATATTCAACCATTCAGTCAGCTGTCCTCTGCAGGTAGTCTCGGCAGGTGACCTTAAATCGTGATTAAAAAAGCCAGTTTCTCTGACATGAGCTGGCAGGGAATTCCATAATCTAGGAACAGCCGCCACAAATGATCTATTAACTTTATTTGTGGGGTGCGGTGGAATAGAAAGAATGAATCTAGAACGTGTATTTAAGTTGTGAAATGATGATAAATGATGAATTTAGAAGAAATATACAGTACAGTGTTTGACTTTCAGTTACCATTCTAAACACCATCGTTAAAGTGTGTAGCTGCCGGCGTTTATCAGACATCAGCCATGAGACAGCCTGATAGTATGGGGTGATATGAACATTTCACCCAATGTTGTAAATAAATTGCAGGAAGGAATTCAGTGCTCGTTGAAGTTTAAATTTTTCTTCTCTCGTCGTGTCAACTAACACGACATCACAATAATCAAGAATAGGGAGAATTAGTGTCTGTATAAGTTTGGCCTGTAGCTCAAATGGAAATACATCCCTCTGCCGTTTAAAAGGGTGAAGCACTCCAAAAACCATTTTACGTATTCCTTTCGTGTGATCAGACCAATCAACTGTTTCATTCATCATTACGCCGAGATTTTTAACCGTTTTACTGTAGGGAATAATGTTACCATCCAATAGGATAGGCGGGATTGCGACAATTTTTGAGCAGCTCAGTAATTTTCGTGATCCAATTATGTTTGCCTGAGATTTTGTGCAGGTTAGTATAAGAGAGTTTCGTTGTGCATATATATTGAGTCGTCGGAGGTCATTGTTAATATCTTGTCTTGCAGTGTCAATATATTTGAAGATCGTCAGATTGTCACAGATTGTATGTCATTGATATAAATACAGAAAATTAGAGGCCCTGGAATACTGCCCTGTGGGGCAACACTAAGTTTCATTTTTCATTTAGAGGCCTTGTCGTTTACTGTTACACGCCGTTGACGGTTACTCAAGAAAGACCTAAAAACCTTAAGCGCAGCCAGGTCGAAATTTAGCAGTTTCATTTTCTTTATCATAGTCGGAATTACTATAGTGTCAAAGGCGATACTGAAGTCAAGAAGGATAAGTATAGTAAGCAGTCTTTGTCCATAGCGTTTCTAATGTCTTCAGTAACCTTCAAAAGTGCTGTGGCGGTACTGTGACCCTTCTTAAATCCAGATTGCAAAGGGTTCAAAAGAGCATTTTGATTTAGGTATTCTAGAACTTGCTCGTTTACTAAACGTTCAAAGGCTTTAGGAAGCGCAAGGAGTATAGACATAGGACGATAGTCAGAGGGTGATTGTGGGTTTAAACTCTTAGGTACCGGTATAATATTTTTCTTTTTCCAGACAGTAGGGAAATTTCCATTTAGTAAACAGTAGTTCAGTATATGCGTCAGTAGTATAGGCAGGACAGCACCCATAATGTTATGTATAAAAGTAATAGGAATATTATCTACACATGTAGCGTTTGATTTAATGGAATGCAAAGCCTTTCCAACCTGATTTTCTGTGACACTGTGAAATGTGAATGGTGGATTGGCTGGAGGGGAGGGCGGTGAGTCGGTGCAGTTAATTGCGGTAGGTTGAATATTTATTCTACTAAAGTAATCGTTCAGTTCATCAAGTGGAATGTCAGAAGTCCTCTGTCTCGGTGTTTTCCTATTCCCAGAGCACTAAGTTGGTCCCATGCGCGATTAGAGTTTAAATTCTTAGCTAAATTCCAGAAATATATACATTTCTTATTTCTGATTAACTGCTTTGTGCGATGTTTTAAGATGCGGTAAGGTTCGAAGTCTGTGTCATCTAGGGTTTGTTTATAATGTCGGAATAATGAGTCACGGTGGGCCATCATTCCCTTGGCTTCATCATCTAGCCATGGACAAGAAGGGAGAGAAACCTGTATTCGACGTGTGTGTGTATTTCTTTGCCGCATTATTTGTATAAAATGTCACTTCTTTATTGCTTATCAAATGACCATTATTATAATAACATTACCGTATTTATTCTAAAACAGAATGTTGCGTCTTTACTCACACTGTTTATTCTTGCATTCATTTCACTTGTACTCGGAGTATATGTAATGCTGCAGTTATGTTGGGATGGGAGTAACAGAGGTAGCCGCGGGGGGGGGGGAGGTTTGTCGTCCAAGGAGTCCAGACACCCCAGGAGTTTTAACGAATTTACTTTTATTAAGCATTTTATATATAACGTATATTAATATTAGCTTCCGGAGTCCGACTCATTGGCTGAATGATCAGTGTTGAGGCCTTCGGGTCAGAGGGTCCCGGGTTCGATTCCCGGCCGGGTCGGGGATTTTAATCGCGTGTGATTAATTCTGCTGGCTCGGAGACTAGGCGTTTGTCCCAACACTTTCCTCTTCATATTCAGACAACATACTGCACTACCAACTACCAAAGAAACACACAACAGTGATAATAATAATAATAATTTCGTGTGGCGATTTCTAGCCGAGTGTAGCCCTTGTAAGGCAGACCCTCCGATGAGGGTGGGCGGCATCTGCCGTGTGTAGATAACTGCGTGTTATTGTGGTGGAGGATAGTGTTATGTGTGGTGTGTGAGTTGCAGGGATGTTGGGGACAGCAAAAACACCCAGCCCCCGGGCCACTGGAATTAACCAATGAAGGTTAAAATCCCCGACCCGACCGGGAATCGAACCCGGGACCCTCTGAACGGAAGGCCAGTACGCTGACCATTCAGCCAACGAGTCGGACACACAACAGTGATTACATCCCTCCATATAGGCTTGGCGTTGTGAAGGACATCCGGCCGTAAAACAGGGCCAAATTGACATGTGCGGCACAGTTCGCACCCGCCACCCCACAGATGTGGGGAAAAGCGGGGGTGGGGGTGGAAGAAGAAGAAAAAGAAGAAAAAGAAGATTACTATTATCTTCCGGAATCCGCACGAATCCACCACTTTTACTTGGATCCAAGGACACTAATTTCCTTTTAGGTATTCTACACCACCTAAAATCAAAACAAATTCTGGATGAATGCCCCCCCCCCCAAACTGAAATCCTGGCTACGCTACTGGCTACAATGCAATATATAAGAACATTTACAGTTATTTTAATAGATAAAAATTGAAAACAAATAGCAGATTGC
This sequence comes from Anabrus simplex, assembly GCF_040414725.1. Classification (NCBI taxonomy): domain Eukaryota; kingdom Metazoa; phylum Arthropoda; class Insecta; order Orthoptera; family Tettigoniidae; genus Anabrus; species Anabrus simplex. The sequence goes on from NC_090265.1 coordinate 42,610,507, forward strand.
ACAGGAGCACGAACTAACCGCAATATTACATCCCATACAACTAAACTAAGCGTATGGATAGTTGTAATAGTTGTCGAATGCACACGTCAACTGTGCTACAGTATGATTACCTCACCGTTCAATAAAATAATGTTAATAGCCGTCACACATAGGACCGTTAACCTAATGGGAATTCATTGGCTGTGAAATAATGTCAGAATAAAACGTTGTAGGATCTTAATTCGCAACGTGTTTCAGCAGTTTTCTTGCCTCTCGATATGCTACGTTTGGTTAGAATATCCTCACGTAACTCCGAAAACGCCTCTGTGGTGTAGTGGTTAGTGTGGTTATCTGCCACTCCCGGAGGCCCGGGTTCGATTACCGGGTCTGCCACCAAATTTGAAAAGTCGTACGAGGGTTGTAACGGGGTCCATTCAGTCTCTGGAAGTCAAATGAGTAGAGGTGGGTTCAATTCCCACCTCAGTCATCCTGGAAGTGGTTTTCTGTGGTTTCCCACTTCTCCTCCAGGCAAATGCCGGGATGGTACCGAACTTAAGCCAACGACCGCTTCCTTCCCTCTTCCTCGCCCATCCCTTCCAATCTTTCCATTCCCCCCACAAGGACCCTGTTCAACATAGCAGATGAGGCCACCTGGGCGAGTTACTTGTCCTCCTCACGAGTTGTATCCCCCGACGTAAAGTCTCATGCTCCAGGACACTGCCCTTGAGGCGGTAGAGGTAGGATCCCTCGCTGAGTCTAAGGAAAAAACCAACCCTGAAGGATAAACGGATTAAGAAAGAAAGAAAGAACGAAAGAAAGTCTTTGCAACAGTTAAGAAAAATGCGCCTCTAGTTATTGGAAATATTTGTTGAAATAATAGAACAATCAAAATAATGTCCGCCTTCGTAGCATAACGGTTAGCGCTGTTAGCCGCCGTCCTCGGAGAACCGGGTTCGATTTCCGGTACTTCTGGAAATTTAAGAATGACAGGAGGGCTGGTATGTGGCTAAAATTGTACATGCAGCTCGCCGAAGTGTGCCTGAAATGAACTGCACCATCTCGGGATGAGGACACGAGTTTACTCACCTATCAAAATACGATTAAGAATTAAATTTTAAAATATGCAGGATCTTCTTCACAAACCACCAAACGAGCATTTCGCTATATCTTCAAAATTAGAAGCATAATTCATATGAGGGTCCACCCAGCTTGCAGGTGGAATACTTAACAACTTCTGCTTTTTGACCTTTTCCCAGTTTCCTGGAGTAGGCACATTGAATGTACTGTACTGTATGCCAGTTATGAGTAGAGGTGGGTTCGATTCCCACCTCAGCTATCCTCGAAGTAGTTTTCCGTTGTTTCCCACGTCTCCTCCAGGCAAATGCCGGGATGGTACCTAACTTAAGGCCACGGCCGCTTCCTTCTCTCTTCCTTGTCTATCAATTGCAATCTTCCCATCCCCCCCACAAGGCCCCTGTTCAGCAAAGCAGGAGAGGCAGCCTGGGCGAGGTACTGGACCTCCTCCCCAGTTGTATCCCCCGACCCGATGTCTGACGCTCCAAGACACTGCCCTTTAGGCAGTAGAGGTGCGATCCCTCGCTGAGTCTGAGGGAAAAACCAACCCTGGAGGGTAAACAGATTAAGAAAGAAAGAAGAAAAAGAAAATGAACTACGAAGCGTACTGCTCTCGAAACCCATGTTTTACAACCTGAAGACGACCGCGATAACCACTATACTAAGGAACTAATACCCCCAGAGAGTGAAATTTATGGTAGTTAACACTGCAGTCCCTAATATTTATTTAGTTGAATACTTGTTAATATTCCAGTTATTAATATTGAAGCCGTGTTGAAACACCGGATCCCGTGAGATCTGCGAAGTTAAGCAACATTGGGCGTGGTCAAGATTTGGATGGGTTGCCACGTGCTGCTGGTGGGGGGTTAAGGGAATGGAGGAGCGGAAAGGAACTGGCCACTCTATCGTACGTAAACTCTGGCTCAGGCACCCCTCCGCGGAGGTTCGGACCTGCCTTCGGGCAGAATACACCCTTACCTTACCTTACCTTATCTTACCGTACTAAATGCACTCAATACTGTTCAAGTAAGTGCTAAGGTATAAAAAAATCTCACATAAGAGAAATTAAAATGATAAAAATAGGTGGAAGCCATGTCAGAGAAAAATACTATCAGTAATGACATAGCCGGGCTGAGTGGCTCAGACGGCTGAGACGTTGGCCTTCTGACCCCCACTTGGCAGGTTCGATCCTGGCTCAAGTCTGGTGATATTTGAAGCTGCTCAAATACGTCAGCCTGGTGTCGGTAGATTTACTGGCACGTTAAAGAACTCCTGCGGGACAAAATTTCGGCATCCCGACGTCTGTTAAGAGCTACGGACGTAAAACAAATCACATTATTATTCTCAGTGCAATACAGATACAAAGTGCAATTTCTCTGTAACGGAGGTATACCTAAACAACCTCCGAAAGTTTGTCGGAGTTTCAGTTCATCCTGTATATATATTGTACGGCCCCGACACTATTTAGGCTGCCTGCGCGTCAATTTCCGCGTTCACTTTTGCAGTACTCTGTCAGATGGCCTAGTGACGTCGTTTGTGACAGAGTTTTAAATTTGTCTGGTAAATACCAAATGTGTCACCAGAGATCTTTTACAACCGACTTTGTAGGTGTCGACTTTTCTCCATCCTTGAATAATCCGACAACCTCTGATGGTTTTGGACTCAGGATTTTTAGGATGCAGAGGTCGGCACTCTGCCACTAATTCACAAGGGGAGCTTTTGTTAAGGTTCATCTTGTACTGAGTTTTCAGTTCTGCATAAGCTCTGTGGTACCTCCTGGGGAGCCTCTGCTGATTGTCTGCGTTTAACTGGCATCAGCCTTGTCTACTCGGCTGCTGAGTACTGTGCTCCTGTCTGGTTGGAAAGTGTACATGTGAAGAAGGCAGACACAAAATTGAACGACACAATGCGTTGCAATACTGGTACCACCAAATCAACTCCGTGTCACCTGTGCTGAGTCACATCCCTCCACCTCACTTAAGGCGGAAGCAAGCTCCACTAAGGGAAGCTAAGAAAAATCTTTGCATCACCCTCTTTGCCACTGCACCAATAATTCTGTCATCCGTCACAGCAGCGACTGCAATCAAGAAGACCAGCAAGTGTCACTGCAGGGCAACTCATCGCAGATGGATTTCACCTAAATGAAAACATTGGGAACAAGTGTCCACCATCTTGATCCCACAAAGAAGCCAAACGGTTTGGACTTACTGAGGAATCTCTGGTGCCGTATCAACAGGTTAAGGATTGGACATGGTTGTTCGCAATTATTTCAGGTACAAGTGGGCTTGGATCATTTCGCCAATGTGTGATTGTAACCTGGAAGAACAGACGATTGAGCACCTAGTCCGACGCTGTCCTCTTCATTGTTGTCCCGGCACTCCTGACGATTTGTTCGCTCTCACATCCGGTTTAACTGAATGGCTGAGAAGGACGGACTTTAAAGTTTGATTTTGCCTTGTGTATATATATATCTTGTATAAAATCACCATACGATTAAATAAATTGTATGTTTGTACCATACATATGTCCGACTCCATGCCTAATGGTTAGCGTGCTGGCGTTTCGTCACATGGGTCCCGGGTTCGATTCCCGACAGGTTCTGGAATTTTAACCATAATTGGTTAATCCGCTGGCACGGGGGATGGGTGTATGTGTCGTCTGCATCATCATTTCATCCTCATCATAAAGCGCAGGTCGCCTGCAGGGATCAAATCAAAAGACCTGCATCTGGGGAGCCGAACTTGTCCTCGGACACTCCCGGCACTAAAAGCCATACACCATTTCATATCGTGATTAAATGCAGCAACGACCCGCTTTCAGAGGCAATGTTCTCGACAAATCATTGAATACTAATTTTCTCTTCTTTATGTGACTGTTTTCATTTAATGCCTTCAATTACCGCCCAATGAGTCTGCAAGACAGGAGATAAACTTGTTCTATCTAATAATATTCACGTAAGAGAATTATAAATGCTCGTAAATTCCATTAATCGCAATTTCTTTCCTTCAGTGAGTTTATTATGTTTTGTTCCATCAAAGCAATTAATATTGTAATTCCAGTATTACACAGCCAGAACTCTTTCCACTTTCTCTAGGTTACTATTGAAGGGGAAATCCCCGAACACTCTCATTCTTTATAACTCTCGTCATAAATACGGAAAGTGAAGTTGCTGAGTAATGTGAGTACTTGTGGTGGATATACTCATATCGAGTAAATTCCTTTTGTTTTCCTTTTCTCCGTGTCACGATCTGACGTTCAAATACAAGTCGTTAATTTGTTGCACGCCACTTATACATATGATGTAGGCATGCACAACATGTCGATGCCACATTATTCTGGCCGTTCATTGAACGATTTATTCAATATCTACGCCATACCCACCACTACATGCGCTGGCCACGCATCTTGGTAGGTATGCTGCTTCCCAACTGATGAGCCCAAATTGGCACATGGGGCAAAAGGCTGGCAACCAAGAATGAAATGAAAATGAAAATCCACAGCCTGTCATTCGACCGGGTCAGGAATGCAATGAATGAAGCCCCCATGTCGCACTCCTGTTAATGAATGACAGGCGAAATGATATTGGAGAATTTCTGGAATGAAATGAGTGGTGGTGGTGGTGGTGGTGGTGGTGATTACTGTTTTAAGAGGAAGTACAACTGGGCAACCATCCTCTATATAACACTAATCAGAGAGAAAAAATACAAGGGGTCCGACACTTCGAAAAATGAAGATATCGGCCAAAGGAAGTCAAGGGCCACGAAGGGCTTGAAAATGAAAGACTCCCTAGCCCTCGCAAACCTAATAGCGTCAGGGTCGGAAAAGAACAAGAGTTGACCAAGGGAGGTCGGATAGGATAGATGAAAGTGAGGAGCCTGGCACAAGTAAGTGGAAACAATGCCAGGACTCAGCTAAGGGCCCCGTGGCCACAACCCACGCTACCAAGTTCAGAGCCCCTGGGGCCCCTTTTAGTCGCCTCTTACGACAGGTAGGAGATACCGTGGGTTTTATTCTACCGCCCCGACCCACAGGGGGAAGAAGGGCGTGAAAATGAAAGAGTCCCCAGCCCTCGCAAACCTAATAGCGTCGGGGTCGGAAAAGAACAAGAGTTGACCAAGGGAGGTCGGATAGGATAGATGAAAGTGAGGAGCCTGGCACAAGTAAGTGGAAGCAATGCCAGGACTCAGCTGAGGGCCCCGTGATCGCCAACCCACGCTCCAAAATTCAGAGCCCCTGAGGCCCCTTTTAGTCGCCTCTTACGACAGGCAGGGGATACCGTGGGTGTTATTCTAGCGCCCCCACCCACAGGGGAGGAATGAAATGAGTACCCTGAGAAAAACCTGTCCCGCCTCTGCTTTGTCCAGCAGAAATTTAGCATGGAATGACCGGGATTTGAACCACGGAACCCACGGCGAGAGGCCTGCGTGCTGCCGCTGAGCCACGGAGGCTCTAACCCAGAATGAGTTAGCTTTAACTTATACCGGCTGTTTTAGAACTATTCGAAAGACAATGGAAGAGACATTCATCGCCCTTGAACAGGCCAGTAGGAAAATGGAATTGAACGTCAACCAGCAGAAAACTAAATGTATGGCTGCTGGGAAAGCACGTAAGGAGAACATGCCACCTTCAATAACCGTGGGCAATTACACCTTTGAGAGAGTTGAGCAGTTTAAATATCTGGGATCGACAGTCACCTACTCAAATGATACCTCTCATGAAATTAAACAGAGATTAATAGCAGCCAGCAGAGCCTATTTTGCTCTAACAAGGCTTCTCTCTTCAAGGCTCTTGACCCGTAACACTAAATTAACCATCTATAAAACACTTATAAGACCTGTGCTTACATATGCCTCCGAAACTTGGCCATTAACAGCAAAATATATTGGAATGCTGGATACCTTCGAAAGAAAGATACTTTGAAGAATCATCGGCCCAGTCTGTGAAAGAGGAACATGGAGGAGGAGGTACAATTATGAATTGTAAAACATTTATAAAGACCCACCTATTAGAAGAATAGTGAAATCAGCCAGACTGAGGTGGGCCGGGCATGTAGCACGGATGAGTGATACGGAAGTACCTAAAAAGATATTAAATGAAGATCCAGGGGGATAGAAAGGACGAGGTCGACCGAGAACCAGATGGATGGATGGAGTTACTGAAGATCTGCGGGAAATAGGCTATAGGAATTGGAAAGTTTTAGCGTTGGATCGAGATAAATGGCAGAAGATTGTTGAAGAAGCCAAGGTTCACAATGAACTGTAGAGCCATAGAAGAAGAAGAAGAAGAAGAAGAAGAAGAAGAAGAAGAAGAAGAAGAAGTATTAGAACGATGCCGACACAAACATCGGATATGTTCTTCGTTTTATATTAAGAACGATGGTGCAATCGGATTGGCGGAGAAAATTGTTCTTTTCGAGAAAATGAAGTTACTTGTTACTTCCGGGCGCACGATTCAAATTGTCGAAGTTGTCGTATTTGCTAGGCCAGAGCACAAGCCGCTGCCGGGCTTTAGCGGAGGGAAGGGGAAGTGGCGTGTATGATGGAGACAGAGATAATGTTCCTCGTATATGCACAGGTTTCCTCGTTCGACTCGCACACGATTATCCTTGTCTCTTACCTGGAAGGATTGATCTTAAATCGCCTATTACCTGTAATTGACCCATTACTTCTACCTCAGCAATCTGGATTTTATCCTGGTAAAAGCTGTACCGGAGAGTTGTTAAACCTCACACAATGGGTTCGAGGCTCGTAAGGTGACAGGAGTGGTATTTGTCGACTTATCAGCAGCGTACGACACTGTCAACCACCAGCTACTACTACTCAAGGTTTACAATCTAACAAAGGACTTTAACCTAACAAGACTCATCGCCACTCTTTTGCAGAATCGCAGATTCTTCGTTGATATTTCAAGAACAGCGTAGTCGTGGAGACTACAGAGAAACGGACTTCCGTATGGAAGTGTTCTGGCTCCATTTCTGTTTAATGTATATACGAACGACCAACCCATACACCCCAATTGCAGTAGCTTCTTGTATGCTGATGACCTTGGTCTAGAGCACAGACTTTGAAACAGTGAAGAACACCCTGACGTATGCCCTTAATGATCTTTGTAGATATTACAGCACAAACCAGCTTAAACCAAACCCCTCAAAGACACAAGTGTGTGCTTTTAATCTGAGAGACAGGGTAGCTACTCGCAAGTTAAATATAGTATGGCCAGGGGTCGAACTGGGACACTGCGAGTCTCCAAAATATCTAGGAGTGACACTTGATAGATCTCTTACTACCGGGCGAGTTGGCCGTGCGCGTAGAGGCGCGCGGCTGTGAGCTTGCATCCGGGAGATAGTAGGTTCGAATCCCACTATCAGCAGCCCTGAAGATGGTTTTCCGTGGTTTCCCATTTTCACACCAGGCAAATGCTGGGGCTGTACCTTAATTAAGGCCACGGCCGCTTCCTTCCAACTCCTAGGCCTTTCCTATCCCATCGTCGCCATAAGACCTATCTGTGTCGGTGCGACGTAAAGCCCCTAGCAAAAAAAAAAAAAAGATCTCTTACTTTCAAGAAGCACTGCATGAACTGCAAATCGAAAGTCTCCACCAGGAACAATCTTTTACGGAAACTGGCCGGATCACAGTGGGGTAGTCAACCTGAAACCATCCGAACTTCTGCAATGGCACTATGCTATTCTGCGGCAGAATATGCGTGTCCTGTTTGATATAATTCAACTTATTCCAAACAGGTGGATATAGCTCTCAACGACCCTTGCAGAATTATAACAGGTTGCTTGAAATCCACTCCAGTTGAATGGCTCTACCACCTTGCAGGAATAGCACCTCCTTCTGTTCGAAGTGAAATAGCTGCGAAGAAGGAAAGAAAGACAGTGGAACAAGAAAGGACCCATCCTCTATATGCGCATGAACCACATCTGCGACGATTAAAGTCAAGAAGAGTTTTCTCTGAACTTCGAAGGAACTTAGAACCACTACTGAAAAAGCCAGGTTGCAATTATGGAGGGCTACATCCTACTTTCCCCTGGCTGGATAAGATTTTCGGAAACTCTACCTCCTGGCCACGACGAGAATGGATGATCTGGAAGTCCCTGAATAAACTGAGATCTGGAGTTGGCAGATTCTAAGTTAATTTGGCAAGATGGGGCTACATACAGTAGATCAAGGAAAAAATCCAACGAGACTGCGGAAAAGACCAGACCGTCCAACATACGCTCCAATGTCCACTTTGTCCTGCCTCCTGCACAGAAGATGAACTATACCAAGCATTAAAAAAAAACCGCATTGGAAGTGGTCAAGTTTTGGCAAATGTAATATAGTAATTGTAACTGTGTAATATATGCATGTTTCTGATACAAGAATAACAATAATAATAATAATAATAATAATAATAATAATAATAATAATAATAATAATAACAGGACCGAGCTCGATAGCTGCAGTCGCTTAAGTGCGGCCAGTATCCAGTATTCGGGAGATAGTAGGTTTGAACCCCACTGTCGGCAACCCTGAAAATGGTTTTCCGTGGTTTCCCATTTCCACACCAGGCAAATGCTGGGGCTGTATCTTAATTAAGGCCACGGCTGCTTCCTTGCAACTCCTAGCCCTTTCCCTTCCATCGTCGCCATAAGACCTATCTGTGTCGGTGCGACGTAAAGAAACTAGCAAAAAAAGATAATAATAATAATAATAATAATAATAATAATAATAATAATAATAATAATAATAATAATAATAATAATAATAATAACAGGCAATATCCACAGTTCGTTAATAAAACAGCCGTAACTGCACACACAGTACAAGAACATTCTGTAATCAAGACACACTTGTCAGTCAAGGAATGCACCAGATCGTTTCAATCAATCAATCAATCAATCAATCAATCAATCAATCAATCAATCAATCAATCAATCAATCAATCAATCAATCAATCAATCAATCAATCAATACTGATCTGCATTTAGGACATTCGCCCAGGTGGCGGATTCCCTGCCTGATGTTTTCCTAGCCTCTCGTCTGTTGGTAGTAGTAACATTCGTTATTATTTAACATGCTGGAAGTTGCAACGCTGCAGGTCCACGATTGTGTATTCCTTCACTCACAACAGTGTCAATGGAATGCAATACTGAGCGAAGGAAACAATACGCAGTAGATGTTCAATATGACACCCTCCTACTTCGATGCACAGTTCACAAAGGTGTAGTACTGATATTTGGACTCTGTTTAGGATGTGCGCTGTGTTGCGAACGACCTGGAAAGCTGTCTGTACTCTTAGTAGGCTGCAAGTTCATCTTCTCTTTCTACGGGGTTCGCATAGTAGCCAATTCGTGTGGAAAAAACTGTACACAGCCTCCTGGAGCTGGGAAACGACCATGCGGGACGAACGAGAAACTGGTACATTCGCACTGAGCACTCTGTCTCCCACTTCCCCTCCCTTCCCTTCACTCCTCTGATGCACAGCAACAGGCAGCCGCTGGCTCCCTGGCATCATAAATCGCCTTGAAGTAACAATGTAAACTCATTCTCTCGAAAAGAAATAATTATGTTCGCCGCCAATCCGATTGCGCCATCGTTCTTAGCATAACACCAAGAACATCCCTGAGGTTTCTTTGTCGGTATAGTTCTGACACACCCTGTATAGGAATCATATCTTAATTTCCCATTCTACAAAGTACAGCCGCGAAACGCTTAGTGATACTTCGTTTTACGGGGCTGAGGAGTAAGGAGAGAACTATCCCTGTTCCGGTAATACTGCCATCCTAATGAACCAGTGTGTTACGTACCAGTAGTATCAAAAAATTTATGAACCAGAGGATTGGCATGCTACAAGAAGTAGTTATCTAACTCCCCAGCTACTTTCCGCCAATATTCAGGCAGGCTGTTACACTCGGTATGACCAGGCGAGTTGGCCGTGAGGTTAGAGGCGCGCATCTGTGAGCTTGCATCCGGGAGATAGTGGATTGGAACCCCACTGTCGGCAGCCCTGAAGGTAGTATTCCTTGGTTTACCATTTTCACACCAGCAAATGCTGGGGCTGTAGCTTAATTAAGGCCACGGCTGCTTCCTTCACACTCCTAGCCCTTTCCTATCCAATCGTCGCAATAATACCTATCTATTTCGGTGTGACGTAAAGCAAATTTAAAGAAATGCTTGTTACGCAGCAGTAAACCTATCTATCGGAGATGAGTCGCAACAGAATACACAGAGCACATCACAACAGACAATGGTCAAAGTAATGTTATTTTTGATCAATTTTATCAGCTTTCTATATTGTAGGCCTTAACATTTAATTTTGCTTTCGACTTTGTGAATTAGGGCGTCTTATAAAGTTGTTTATAGCGTAGACTGTAATTCCTTATTCTCCGACTTTAGATAGCGATTTTCATTAAATTCTGTTTACCCATTTTCTCGTGACTCTGGGCTGATATGGACTTGCACATTCATGAATATCTCTGTGATCATAGCCGGTACGGTAGCAATAAATAAGACATAAATGATCAGAAATTTACTACTATATAACTTTAGTTATGTAGTAGTATTTATCGATATGACCACTAAGAAAATAAATATTTGAGAATTACATTTTAGGCTTTCCCAAAACTACTATTTCACTCAGTGTGAATAAAATTATTTATGGCTTAGATTATAGCGACTTATTCCCTGATTTTGCATACCGATTTTCATTCAGACAGGACCACTAATAACGTAAATATATGAGAATTACATTTTAGGCCTTCCCCTAAACTACCATTTCGTTCAGAGTGAATACAATTATTTATATCCTAGATTATAGCAACGTATTGTCCAACTTTTATATCAATTTTCATTAAGATACGACCACTAATAACATAAATATTTGAGAATTACATTTTAGGCTTTCCCCTAAACTACCATTTCACTCAGCGTGAACAAAATTATTTATAGACTAGATTGTAGCGACTTATTCCCCGACTTTGTATACCGATTTTCATTAAATTCTCTTCAGCCGTTTTCTCGTGATGCGTGTACAGACAGACAGACAGACAGACAGACAGACAGACAGACAGACAGACAGACAGACAGACAGACAGACAGACAGACAGACAGACAGACAGACAGACAGACAGACATTACGGAAAATTAAGAAGTGCATTTTCTCGTTACTTGGACACGAATGTTACAGAAATACCATCCTATTTAAATTCTGAGCAATGTACAGACAAAACTCTTATTTTTTATATATATAGATTACATTACTTTCATCCTTCCATATAAGGTTGACGTCAGGAAGTGCATCCGACCGTAAAACAGGTCCATATCCACGTATGTATGTATATACATACATACATACATACATACATACATACATACATATATATGTATGTGTGACACAGTTCGCACCCGCGACCCCACAGGTGTGGGAAAAGTGGTAGAAGAAGAGATACAATTACATTACTTTCAGAAATAAAAATCTGTTTTGTACACCAAAGAGGGTTTTTAACATGGATGAGTTTGGAGTTCAGGCTAACAGCTAACCTGGTTATATGATAATGGAAAAAGGTTTCAAATCTGTTCATGTACAAAAGTCAGGAGAGAAAGTCGAAAATATAACTGTTCTGGGTTCTTGTAATGCTTCAGGCCAATTTATGCCCCATGTTTTGATATTTAAGGGTGTTCTAATGTTCAGTTGTATTAAAATTGAAGAAATTAGCTTAAATTTGATTTTGCTGTTGATTATTTTACTTGCTGCATCTCTCCCGAGCAAAGTCAGTATCTATACCGGGTTCCAGGGAGAGACGCCGCTAATGCAACAATTCTTTTTTTCTTTCCTTTCTCCTATTTATTTTCAACTATATATGTTTTGCTCATCTCTGATCTGATGCAAATATTCTCAGATTATGCTCTATTAATTTTCAACAATTTTTAATGTAAATCTATGGATATATAACAAAAACCTAAAAAATGCGGCAACTCTACCGGAATTACCTTATCATATAGGTCATTCCATATTAAGAGAACAGTATTGCTCTTATGACAACAGCGTTGCCATATCGAACGGCTCTCCTGCACAGTGAAACTCAGTACTTAAGTAATTAAGTTCAAGATAAAAGGGGAAGGAACTAAGCTGAGAATTATCTTTGTGAAATCTATGGTACAGAGATTGTACAGGGGGCTTATTTAAGTTTATACAGCAACGGGGGTAAACTATTGAACATACGAAACTTGAGTACTGGAGTTCGAAGCAAACAGTGGGCGGGGGGGGGGGGGTAGATAATAGATAACAGATAATTTTTGTAGGCTAAGGGAGAGGAGGCGAGGGGAGCAAGCAGTTAATTGCATTTGAGACATTTGCCCAGGCAATGTCGTGTGCCAGTGTGCCGTCGTATCGTCGCACGAAAAGAATGGTAAACATTAGAGGTAAAATATGGTAAAAATAAAATGAGCTTAAGAAAGAACAGATAAACTAAAAAACTAAGCACAGATAAAAATCATAGGGAATTTCTGTATCAGTAAAAGTCTGCCATGATGTATCGCTGCACACCACAGCATGAAAATCTTCAGAAACAACTGCTCTACAGTTCGAGAATATTAGAACACACACCTAAGTAAACAGATCACTTCTCCTCAACAGTGATAAGCTGCCGGCGATTCACAGCACGTTACATGTATCAGAGCAACTTCGAAGAAAAATAAAGGAAAGCAACAAAGCGATGGCTGTTCCTGCCATTGTACTTCCACTCTGCGAATGTGTTTATGAAATAGAGAATGTTAAACAATTATTTTAACAGTTCGTGGGCAAAACTGCCTCATCCTTTTCCTTTCTCTCGTAATACAATATTAAGTATTTATAATACTCCTTAATCACGATGAATTATGGGTGTGTCCCACTGGTGCAGCAGATACATGACCTTCTAGCCAGGTTAAGTAATGAAGACAACAGAATCAATTTCGCGTGGCTCTAAGTCACGTTGGGGATTGCGGGAAACGAACTTGCGGATGAAGCTGCAGAGGAAGCGGTACTTTTACCTCCAAGACCTATGAATGTACCTGCTAAAGGTATTTGTTCTCAGCTACGTTGAACCATCCTGGCGTCCTGGGAATCGGAGTGGCTAACTATCTGAACTCCCAACAAGCTGAGAGCAATTAAGAAGACAACTACCGTGTGGCGGTGCTCTTTCCGCCCTTCACGGAGATAGGCCATAGTATTGTGTACTCTGAGGATAGGTCATGGACGATCTACGCACTCTTATCTCCTAAAGAGGGAAGACCCCCCAGTGTGTTCTTATGGTGCCGACTTCACCGTGGAGCACATCCTTGCAGAGTGCGCCGATCTCTCTGCCCTGCAACGGAGCCTCGCCCTCCAGGAAACTCGAACGCATATTAGCCGATGACGCGACTACTGCTGATCTCGTCATCCGCTTTATGTGCGACAGTGGATTAATCAAGGGTATGTAAATTGCAAGTGTTCTGTTACTCAGAGAATGCGCATTCCCTTTTGGTTCGTTAGAGGTTTTTGGGCGTAATTCAATACTTTTTAGTTTTATTTTGTCCTTTCGAAATTCCTTCGTTGATTAAATAATGTTGTTTTATTTTAATTTCTTTTCCACTTACTTTGTTCAGAGAGAATGATTACCTTGTTGTACAACCTCTTAAAACAAAAAAATCACCACTACTACAAATGGGTGTCTAAAGAGGGGGTTGTGTTCACTCCTTGTAGGTTCATATGAGCTCTACTCTTTTCTTAAAGTGCAATGCTCTATACAGCTGGTAAACCTCCTCGACATTAGTAACACATTCCACAGCAATCCACTCCCATCTGTGTATTTCCACTTGTCTGGTAGGTCCCGCATTCGTGTAGGAAAAAAGAAAATAGTTGTCATGACTTATATCATAACCCTCATATTATATTACTAGGAACCAAGTGCAGTGTGATCGAGAGTCCAGGGTTGGACACGCTTTCACTACACCAGTACGAGGCTTATTCCTTTAGTTCACCGCCAGAAAGAAGAAATAATTCCTTGCGTGGATTTTTATGGCTGTAACTGTAAAGACGTTTAATCATCGTCGGAGAGAGGCTGCGGAGAACTGTCGTGACATCTCGTAAATCATGGCACAACACACCTCTGTGTCATGACAGTCTGGTAATCCTCCATTAACCGTGCTTAGAGTAGGGGGCTTGGTGCCCTTCTAACAGGGGTCTGAAGAATCGGTACTAGAAAGTTGTCCCTGTTACCCATTTCACGAGTAATCGAGGAGGCTTAGCAGTAGGTGCGGCTGATGTTCCATTAATTAATCTTTGCACTATGCAAATATTCCATTCGACACTCCATTTTGTACGATGTTTGGCACGTAAAAGATCTCTGGTGACACACTTGGTGGTTATCCGACAAAAATAATTGATAACTGTGTAGTAAATACGAAACATCAAAATTCAGGTGCAGGCTGCGTAAATGGAGTAAAATTAAAATACCTGTACACAGTAGTTGACGTCATACGATGATATTATTATTATTATTATTATTATTATTATTATTATTATTAAAATGTGACATTATTTATTTATTTATTTATTTATTTATTTATTTATTTATTTATTTATTTATTTATTTATTTATTTATTTATTTACATCGATACAGCCAATTGTGGACTACGGTTACACAAACTGGCTGCCACTCTTTCTTGGGCTTACACATTTTTGTTTACATTGTAATAAGAGGTTTATCTACCTCTCGCTCCTTTCCAGTCGTTCTTCCACCGAGATGTTCCGCGGTTTAGCAGGTTCTTTCTCTGGACCATCCTCAAGCCCGCAACTCTCTTCCTAAAGATGGTTCTCTCCATTTTGTCCCCTGGTCTTATGTCATTTACCCGCATGTCTAGGTGCACCTCGTGTAACTAGCGGGGATGAGATTCCGTTTTTTCCTGGAAAGTGAGCAATTTGTGCGCCGATCTCATACTCTTCAGGACCGGGCGAGTTGACCGTGCGGTTAGGGGCGCGTAGCTGTGATCTTGCATGCGGGAGATAGTGGGTTCGAACCCCACTGTCGGCAGCCGTGAAGATGGTTTTCCGTGGTTTCCCATTTTCACACCAGGCAAATGCTGGGCTGTACCTTAATTAAGGCCACGACCGCTTCCTTCCCACTCCTAGGTCTTTCCTATTCTATTGATGCCATAAGACCTATCAGTGTCGGTGCGCTGTTAAACAAATTCTAAAGAAAAACCTCTTCAGGTGACCATAAAAGGTTAACCGTTTTTTCGTGACAGTGTTGGTTGTTTCGACTCTCACATACACGCAATTGGAAGCAATGCAAGGGCTCAGCAAATGCCCCCGTGGTCGCCAACTCACGCTCCCCAGTTAAGAGCCTCTGAGGTCTCTTACGACTGACAGGGGATGCCGTGGGTGTTATGCAACAACCGCCCCTACCCACAGGGGGTCAGCCAGCCACAAATGACCCACCAGAGAACTAGTCTACTCTGCCATCTGCTGGAGTAAGACCGAAACGTCTAAATTGACGCGCAGGCTGCCTAAATGTCGTCAAATTAAAATTCATGTACACGGTAGTTGTGGCCATGCGATTGGCCGCACAGCAAGGCGATTTCAGTACCTCAAGTTGGCAGCATTATTGCATCAATAGATGACGTCATAGCGAGGTGAAACTCATCTTGCTAGGTACATTAGTCCCTCCTCTTAAAGTGAGATAGTGAACATGTCGTCGCTCGTGTTGTCTAGAAATTACTTCGATTTTAAAACATTCATAATTTTGTAAGGCTTACCCAAGTAGGGATCCGAAATACAGACGTGGTGTACGTCAAAAATGTTATGTTCAGTATTATACACCACGAGCACTGCGACATATATAACGTATTCTGCCCTTCACACAGCCGCTCTCCATACAGTCCTGTCTGCAGCCATCCTCTTAGTTTCTTCGTAATTTCCTGCTATTTTGACACTGTCTACCATCTGGTACCTTCTCCGCCCTCTTCTTCTCCTTCCTCTTATCGATCCTTCTAGAGCTTCCATCAGCGGACACTCTCTTCGTAGCCACTGCCCAAGCCAGTTCCTCTTCCTCGTATGGATGGTTTTGTAATAACTTCCTCTTTTCTCCAACTACCCCCAATATCTGGTCGTTCCGTAGCCTTTCGACCCAGAATATCCTTTCCATCCTTGCCCATAACCACATCTCAAACGCTTTTCATCTACTTTCCTTAGCGTCCAGGTCTCTGCTCCATATAGCGCAACACTCCAAACAAAGCATTTCGCCAGGCTCTTCTTTCGGTTGAAGGCTTCTTTAGCTATGGTAATGAGAGTTCTTAGCTCCCTACTGCTTCTCATTTAAGCCGGTATTAGGCTTCCTAGATATTTCCAAGCTGACACTTGTTCAATATCCTTATGGTTTATCTTCACGTTTGCCATGTTCCATCGTGCACTTATCACTCAGACAAATCACTTTTAAATACATATGAAGACTGCCATGCTGAAAAGTTGTAAGTACTACTTTTTAATTTTTTCAGAAGAACCAAAACATTGTTTTAAACTAAACCCAAAATGTGGAACATCATGAAAATCACTCTTTTACCTTCATTTTAGTACAGCAATCTTAGCAAGTTGAATTCCCACACTGGTTTAATCAAACACTGAGTTATGTATGATTTAAGTCTGACTTTCTTTTCAAAACGTTTTAAGTCCATTGCCCAGTTCAAGTCAAAACATTGTAACGTCTTTGTTTATTTACATAAATCATTATAAAGAATAATTTTAAACATAATGATTAATGAAAACTTCGAATACAGCAGTCTACTCGTTAATTATAGAAGCAATTAAAGTAAAATATTAATTCTGAAACAAATGAAGCAAGTATAGTTGTCTCAAAACTACTAAACGACACTCATTATCTTTGGTGTTTCAAGCATGCTAATATTACTCCCTTACTAGGTTCCTTGCACGACTTCGGACTGCCCTCCATTACATATTGACGACTGAGCAAATGGAGTTAGATCTTACACTGCGCATTTAGTGCATCTTCACATTTTATACAAAAATAACTGATAACCATACAGTCACAAAGCTATTTTGAATTCAGAAACGTTTGAACTATGAATGCATACCTTATTTTTTAAAATTAGAGCAAAACCACTAACTTTTATAAATACATCTTAAACCCAATTTTTCTACTTAGAATTTTTACAATTTCAACAATGCATAATGAAAACATGAAAAGACGTATTCACGCACACCGTGATACATTTATGAAACACATAATACATACTAATCACTGAGAAATGAAAAATACAATTATTATGGAAATTGGCTCTAGTCATCGCCCGTGCGAGACCATGTGGCTATGAAGCTGCCTCGTTAGTACCAACTTAGTATCATAATAGAATCAGGTTCTGATGATGTGTAGCTACCTGGTATTTTTAATGAACTACAAGCACTGCGGAATGTGTTTGGAATGTGTTTCAGCACTCTGCTAACGTTTATAGTAAGCTGAAGCGGATATACAAGCACTAGAACTCAACGCCGTACGGCGTACGTCGCTCATCATCCACGGAACATTACAAATGACGTAAGTTGTACGTCGGTCGTCTTCAAAGTGTTCGGATAACTAAAATTTATGGGACAGAGCCGTGGACACTGAGAAGAGAAGACAAAAAATGGCCAGGAGCGTTTGAGATATGGATGTCGTCGAGGAGAATGGAGAGAATGAGGTGGATCGGAATATTGAGAAATGAAAAAATATTGGAATCAGTTGGTGAGAAGAAAAGATTGCTGCAAGATATAAGAGAAAGGAAGAATAACTGACTAGGGCACTTGCTGGTATGAGAGTGTTTATTAACGGAAGCACTGGAAGGATTAGTTTGAGGAAGGAGACTGAGAGGAAGGACAAGATACAAGATGATAGATGACTTCAAAGAAGGAGGAACTTACAAGGATCTGAAGAGGATGGCAGAATATAGGAGAGCATGGAGAACTGCCGAGTGAAAACCTGCCTGTCGGCAGAGTACATGATGATGATGATGATGGGTAATAAGATACCCTCAATGGCCCCTATCAATACCCATTACTAATATTATTTTCAGCACCAGAGATAGAAAGCTTGACTACAATATCCAAAACGTGGAGCGAGAACAACACAATTGCAGAATATGTTACAGTTGCATTATGGAACATACAACGTTATGGCATGCACCGCTACTGAGCTTCACTTTTCACCCACTTGGAAAAGCACCATATACATCCGATTTTTTCATGTCGTAAAGCGAGGCACTTACAACCCATTGCCACAAGCAAAGTCTTCATATATCTCTATGGGTTTTGCGTAAGCTCAATGCAGTTGTTAATTATGTGACAAAATCGAATATGCTCAAGTAAGAATGTTCAAATGATAAACTAAACTGCAAGATGAAATCCTTTACGAGAACGTAGACTCCTGCCAGTGTCATACACTGCTCTATGGAACGGGTTTGTTTAAACGTTTCAGTTGGCATTTTTTGTCAGTTCGTCTCCAGCACTTCACAATATTCGCGGTGATACATCCCTCCGTGCTGTACATCACGGCATTGCCTTTCCTGCGTGGAGATGTTCGCTCAAGGAACATGATGTTAGCTTGCGCCACAGACGAAGTTGTAAATATGTGACTTTCAAGTATAAAACTGATGACTCAAATATATTGCAAACAATCTTATTCTATACATGACAGAAACTAAGTCGTCGTAGAAATACCTTCTTTAATACAAAGTCTAGGACTAAAATACATAAGAACAAGGAAATATCGACCATCTTGGGCACTGCTTTGAAATAAGATAATTGGTCTTAAAATGTCTTGGTGACATACTTGTAATACATTAGAGTATGCAGTATATTATATTTCCAAAATGTTTGATTTTTTTGGTGTGACCTTCCAACAGTTAAAAATGCAAAACTTCTACAATGCGTGGCCTAACTCAGTAAAATCAAGTAACATATATAATATTAGATGTAAGAGCTCAGAAACAAATTGACAGAGGTCTAGTGGCACAATTTTAGGTTCTAGATGACATTTCACGATTTCTTTATGTGTCTTAAACTTTCTACCGGTACTGTATGTATATATATATGTAAAATAAGAACAATTATAATTACAAAAGGCCCATCCATGAAAACGATGCACGTATCTGAACTGGCGTAAAACCTTTTGGAAGTAACATTTTTACCTTCACTTTTGGCTGAGTTCCTCAATCAAGTGAGCACGGCGAAAAAGCTGCTAACAACTGTGCAAGCGAAAAATTAAATTTTAAGGTACTGTCAGTCCTAGAAGTTATTACTACTCCTACCCCTAAATGGGGTAGGCGAGCCTTCAGCCGAACTAGTGGCTCTTGAGCCATGGAGAATGTACTGCTTCACTGAACATATTCGTACTCCTTACCGTTATGATGGCAGGCAACCTCTGTAGCACTGCTGTTCACATTGTAGCATAACTTCTCGCCCGGTGGGATTCTCCAGTAAGACAACACGAAGATGACGGGCTGAGTAGCTCAGAAGGTAAAGCGCTGGCCTTCTGAGATCAAGATGGCGGGTTCGATTCTGTCTCAGTACGGTGCTATTTCAAGGTCCTTAAATACGGGAAAATTTCCGGCAACTCGGCGTCTCCGAAAGCCGGCAAGAGTAGTTAGTGGAACGTAAAACTAATAACATATATTGTCCGGCCCCATGGCTAAATGGTTAGTATCTGGCCGTTGGGTCAACGGGCTCCGGGTTCGATTCCAGGCCGGATCTGGGATGTTAACCTTAATTGGTCATTTCCACTGGCTTGGGGACTGGGTGTGTCGTCCTTAAATAGAAAATAAAACGAAAACAAGGAAAAAATGAGACAAATAAGAAAATAGCAGTAAAAAGTCTAAAAAATGTAAGACTACATCAGTGGTATACGACAGAAGCTACAATAAAGGAAAGTCCCAATGCGGATTCCGCACTCTGAAACAAATTTAAATGACTTCACACGGAGTTTTCCATTTCAACTGAAGATCTCGGTGAGTACAGTGGACAGCTCCAAATTATAAAAAATTACGAGGGACACTAAAATCTGTATTAATTTTCGAAATTTTCTTTTCCCATTTTACGCATGCACTTGTTGGAGATATCGCGTTCCTTTCCTTGACAGGACATTTTTTTACAGCAGGAAAATGTAATAATTGGGATTTTTCATCTTTAGAATTTGCTTTACGTCGCACCGACACAGAGAATTTTTACGGCGACGGTGGGGTAGGAAAAGGCTAGGAGTAGGAAGGAAGCGGCCGTGGCTTTAATTAAGGTACGACCCCAGCATTCACCTGGTGCGAAGATGGGAAACCTCGGAAAACCATTTTCAGGGCTGCCGACAGTGGGGTTCGAACCCACTGTCTCCCGGATGCAAGCTCACAGCTGCGCACCCTGACCACACGGCCAACTCGCCCGGTAGGGAAAGAATTTACTTCGGCCTTAATTAAGGTACAGACCCAGAAGTGGCCTTGTGTGGAAATGGGATACCATTTTCAGGGTTGCAAACAGTGGTCTTCGAACCCACTATCTCCTGAATCCAAGCTGATAGCTGCGTGACCCTAACCGCGCAGCCACTTAATCGCCATAATTGGTACTATGTACTATATATGGTACTTTTCAGTACAGCAGTCCAAAATATTGTTACATTGAAACAAATTTCTATATTCAAAATAAATCCACAAAAAATCTCATATTAATACGCATTGATCAATTGATTCCATTCGCAGTGGTCTGGTACCTTGACACGCTGGGAGGGCTTGAGTATCTTAGTGATCCCCAAAGCGATGCTGGGGGGAGCGTCGTCTCCCGGCAGGTACGTCCAGGCCTAATAGGTCAAGCGTGAGAGACCAGACTAAACGAGAGACCTCACCCATATTAGGTACCTTGTCAAAGTTATTGTAAAATATTCAACAGCAGCTGCGGCAAAGAAGGAAATCTTCTAGAATGTCGTAGTTGGGGTAAACAGGGAGAGAAACTGCTGTCTTGCGGAGAGGAGGAATCGTCAAAGACTAAGGGGAAAATAATCCCTAACAGAAAATTAGCCTCCATGGAGACTTAGGTGAAAGGCCTGCCACAAAAGTTTTGTGCTATAGGATAATAATTTGGACATCTTAAATTCAATGAAGAAATTACGAAGCATAACCAGACTGGATCTAAGTGATAAGATAACGTTTAGCCTGAAACATTAAACATGGATGTTGAAATATGAGGACGTTAAGAGAGAGCGGGAGACTTCATCTAGGAGTAGCCACAATGCAGACTTATGGATTCGATATTCTGGGAATTAATGAAGCCAGGGAGAGATACGAACTAAAGACGGATTCACTTTCCTATACTCGGGAAGATCGCAAGATGACGAATGGTGTAGGAATTTTGATAAGGAAGTTAGCAATAAAAATACCTTACTTAAATGGAACCCCGTTTCTGAAAGGAGCCAAAATAAGTTAAAGTGGAGATTGCGGTCCAGATGTTAGAAGATGGATTTGACTTGGACGAATCGCTGTGATGGCTATGTCCCCGATCTGGAAGAACAGAGATATCAGTTTGGCTACCAAGTACATGTATGAATGTGAGAGCTGGACGCTGAAACAGGTAGACAAAAGGAAGATCGACGCTTTTGAGCTCTGGTTTTAGCAAAGACTCAAACGAGTACAATGAACTGCAAAAATCAACAATAAAGCAGTTTTAGAGCGAATCAAGCCCAGTATGTCATTGGAAGATAAAATTATGAAGCTGAGACTAGCATACTTTGGCCACGTTATGCGATCAGATGCATTGGAAAAAGCAATCACGCTAGGAATGATCAGCGGTACAGGAAGACCAGGTCGCCAGAGGACTCGTTAGTTAGACACCATTAAAATAAACACCACCCTCACCCTGAAAGAACTAAAGGAGGCAATGTGGAATAGGACAACTTGAAGAGCGCTACTTCACAGAATCGCCGATGGTCGGATTTGACTGAACGGATGGCATCATAATTCTGAGAGGATCTTAACTGCGAAATTCCTGAAAAAATGTGAGAAGTATCAAAATTGTGTAATGTTATACCACAACAGAAGCCTCTGAAACTGCCGAAAAGGATGGAATTTTATTCCGGATTTTATTACAAAATAAAATGTTTAGTCCGCCTCTGTGGTGTAGTGGTTAGCGTGATTAGCTGCCACCCCCTGAGGTCCGGGTTCGATTCCCGGCTCTGCCACAAATTTGAAAAGTGGTATGAGGGCTGGAACGGGGTCCACTCAGCCTCGGGAGGTCAACTGAGTAGAGGTGGGTTCGATTCCCACCTCAGCCATCCAGGAAGTGGTTTTCCGTGGTTTCCCACTTCTCCTCCAGGCGAATGCCGGGATGGTACCTAACTTAAGGCCACGGCCGCTTCCTTCCCTCTTCCTTGCCTATCCCTTCCAGACATCCCATCCTTCCACAAGACCCCTGTTCAGCATAGCAGGTGAGGCCGCCTGGGCGAGGTACTGGTCATTCTCCCCAGTTGTATCCCCGACCAAATGTCTGAAGCTCCAGGACACTGCCCTTGAGGTGGTAGAGGTATGATCCCTCGCTGAGTCCGAGGGAGAAGCCGAACCTGGAGGGTAAACAGATGATGATGATGAATAAAATGTTTATCTGTACTTCTATGGTTGACCTATATTATTTATATTATAACTTCCCTAATTATAGGGTTGCCACTCGGACAAAATATACTTTTATTTTTCAATACAAAACCTCCGTCACTGTTTAAACGGTTATAAAAAATACTATGCAATAAATCATATGAGCATGGAATATGAAATGTCTTTCACATACTGTACAAAAAGAAATTAATGAGCAAAAAATACGCACATGATGCTATTGAATGTACGAAGCCTGTTTTTAAAGTAAATACAGTTTTTATATATGGTCGCTGCAGCGCTTCGATCGTCCTTTAGAGCATGCGCGCTAAGTACGTACTCACAAACCCCATTATGGAAACATTCACCCGTATTTAGGTTTGTGATTCGATTTTTAAATGGAAAAGGCGTTAAAGCTGTTGAAATTCATCGTCATATTAGTGAAGTGTATGGAGAACACACTATGAGCAAAGGAATGGTAATAAAATGGGTTCGGGCATTTAAAGAATGCCGTACTAATGTCTACGACGAGAATCGAAGGGGGCGACCGTTTGTCAGTACTGAAGACTTGGTGGAAAAGTTGATGCAAACTTTCGAGAAAATAGATGCTTTAAGATTTTGTCATTAAGTTATGAGTTTCGGGAAATTTCAAGGAGTGTTCTTTATGAAATTGTGTCAGGATGCTTAGATTATCGGAAGTTGTGCTCACTCAATTAAAAACAAACGGCTTCTCATGCTCACAAGGGGGATTCTTTTGCTTCATGACAATGTGCGGTCTCACACTGATAGTCGAACCCGAGACCTCATCGCTTCATTTGGTTGGGGACAAATTGATCATCCTTCGTATAGTCGTCATCTAGTGTCAGTGACTACCACTTGTTCCTGCGCCTGAAGAAAAACATTTAGGAAGTCAGCGCCACGACGACGACGACGACGAAATCGAACCGCGCGGCAGTGGCTGAGACACCAGGCGGCAGATTACTATGCGGATGGAATTCAGAAGCTGGCTTCACGATATGACAAGTGCCTCAAATGCCTGGAACTTATATTGAAAAGTAGTTTACGGTACTGGCTTGCGTGTAAAAAAAAAGAATTGTTTAATAAATTGCATTACGTTTTTTTCCATATCAAAACAGTACTTAAAAATACACCTCGTATAAATGGTTTCTTAAAGTTAATATATTGGGCCGGTGACCTTAGATGTTAGGCCCCTTTAAACAACAAGCATCATCATCATCATCAAAATTAATATTGAACCGCCGATGGCAGCGACCGCTATGTTTGTTAACACATGTTCTTCTAACCCTAATGAAGATAATAGAGAAGAAGCTAGATGCCAATGTAGAAGCGGTAATCAAGTTTGCGTAAGATATAATGGGAATAGCAGATTTGTACCATACTACAGACCTAATAATCAGTTTAGAGCGAATAGAAACAGACTCAATTACAAGAGAAGACCAATATACAAAGGTAGACAGGAAGTAAGTTACAAGGAAAGGGAATACAGCAATAGGAAATACGTACAAGATCTACGGGAAGCCACCCAGAAGAAGGAAAGATGGTAACGCGCAATCAAGTATAAAAATATTAACGCAGACCTGGAGGGAGCTAAAAGTCGTGAATTGCTGAGATATAAACGCAAGGAACAAGAAGAGTAGAGGCTGAATCCTACTGCTCAATCTTTTAATGTTAGTCCAGAGACGAATGAGAAGAAGAAAATACCCATCGATTTTAGATCCATTCTTTCCGTCCACAATTTCTTGTGTTTTCCCCTTTTTCACCTGGTATATTTTTATCAGTATGTTTATCGCTTCATCATTATTCGGATTGCATATTATCCCACTCTTTGGATGTACAGTTGTCATATCTAGCTGCCTCAAAATATTTTCCATCTCAATTGCCGATTCCACATTTGCAGCTGTCAATAATGAAGTCCGAAACTGCTATAATAATTTAGGAATAGCTCCTCGGGCTCCCACCATCAAGCCTGTGACTGATATACTTTTCAGTCCATATTTTTTTATAATACGAGACTGTATGGTCATAAATGCTCTTCTTATCTAAGCCCACTTCTTCCGGTTGACCAGAATGCGATTCAAATCGCACCGTTGGGTCAATGATCATTCCGTTCTTGTTTTCCGCTTTGGTGCCTTCCAGACACTTCCACGTAGACCATACAGACTCGTTCTCTGAGGGGTCCGGCACATTATGGAAAAACATGGCCTATGAGAAATAAATTTTCAGACGATTGTAGATTTTTCTGCAGAAAATAATCTAACTATTCGTAGAACAGTTTTCTCCACAAAGGCATTCATAATGTAATATGGGTATCTCCTGACCAGTAATGGATAATCAAAATGACTACTTTTGTACTTTCCTCAAATGGAGAACGTCACTTCTATATGTTAGAAATAAAAGAGGTTCTGATATTTGTAGTAATAATAATTTCGTGTGGATATTTCTAGCCGAGTGCAGCCCTTGAAAGGCAGACCCTCCGATGAGGGTGAGCGGCATCTGCCATATATAGGTAACTGCGTGTTATTGTGGTGGAGGATAGTGTTATTCGTGAGTTGCAGGGATGTTGGGGACAGTACAAACACCAGATCCCGGGCCATTGGATTTAACTAATGAATGTTAAAACCCCCGACCCGGCCGGGAATCGAACCCTGGACCCTATGAACCGAAAGCCAGTACGCTGACCATTCATCCAACGAGTCGGACAATATTTGTAGTAATCATCACTCATCACTTGTTAATGACAGATTTTACACTCCGTATAATGTCAGCAGTCAAGAAATGTTCAATATCTAGAAAGAAATTGAATATTAGAAAACTGGAGAGTAAAGAGTTAAAGAATACCTTAAGTAACATATTTGAAATATTACAAACTTATGGGGACACTGAAGAAACTGGAAAGAAACAAGAAGGTGTAGAAGACCAGTGGAAGGAGGTCAAGTGAGTGTTATTAGGAGCAAGCGATAATGTTCTAGGACTCAGAAAGATGAATCAAAAGGACTGGATATCAATGGAAACATGGGATGAATTCAAAATCATGAAATCCAAGAAGAAGGAACTTAATTATTCTGAAACAAGAAGCCAAAATGATTATAAGGTCCTTGATAAAGAGGTGAAGCGGAGTGCCCGAAGTGACAAACGTAATTGGAGAGAGCAACACGCAAGGGTAGCTGAAGAAGCAGTCAAAGTGACCTGAAACTGTTATATCAGACAAGACGTTTGCTAGGAAGAATGTGCCAGTATGGGATAAGAGTGTCAGGTAAATCAGATCAAATGCTGAGATGGAAAGAATACGGCCAAACACACTCCTCACAGGTGGAATAAAATACAGTGCATAACAGTCATGTTTGTACACCATCTTATTGCAACGAAATAACAGTTAAGATTTTGTATACAATTATTGTTTTGTATTTTATTGCCCATATCGTAATAGATACACTAATAAACAATGTAAATAATAAAAAACAGATCTGTGATCTTACAGTTTAACGCAAATAAAAGCAATGTACCAAAACTGGACATTTCATCGTGCAACAATCTTGTTTGAACACTTACAGAAGAAAATGAAAAGTTCACTCAAAAACACTTGTTACCTTGGATTTAATGCCCCAATGAATGTCCCCTGGCCTTGAAAACTGCCTTGCACCTTCGCTGCATGGAATGAACCAGTTTATCACATCTTTTAGGGTTGGTTTTAACCCATTCTTTGTTGACTATACTTCTTAACTGTTCAAGTGATTGAGGTTTCCTTGCATGAACCCTTCTTTTCAAATCGACCCACAAATGTTCTATGTGGTTCAAATCAGGGCATTGGGCAGGAGTTCGCAGTTGCGTTGGTACATTCCATATCAGCCACTGCTGTGATCTTAGGGTCATTGTCTTGCTGAAAGATGTAGCGAGACCCTAACCCCAGTTTTTCTGTACTCTGTTTGGCATTGTTCTTTAAAATGTTTAAATAACACCATCTGACCATGACGCAATTGATGATTTCGATATTTCCCACTCCACAAGAAGATATGCACTCGCAAATCATATTTAATCCACCTCGATTATTTAGGATGGGTAGCTTATTTGCAGGTATATTGGCTGTATTTACTTTTCTGCATAGATAAGTGTTCCATACAAACCGTATAGAGATACTTTGGTCTCTTCTGACCAAATAACTTTGTTCCAGAACGTACAATCCTTGTTTTTAAACTCTCTGCAAAATTTCATTCTGGATCGTCGATTTTTCTTAGCAACTAACGGCCTTGTCCGTGGTGGTCTGCCGTGATAATCATATTTCCACAATATCCTACGAATTGTCTGACTAGACATTTTCTTCTCCGTACTTCCTTCCAGAATTACGCCGATTCGTTTTGCTTGTTTCACAATATAACGTTCATCCCGCCTATTCAGTATCTTTTCTTTTGCTTTCCTTGGCAAGTTCTTTGTGGCTTCTCTATATCTGAATTTGTTCAACGCATAGTGTATTGTGGAATGTGGCTTATTTACTTTGCGTCCAATTTCACGCAGAGAATAGCCTTGCAATCCGAGAGATACACTTACACTTTTTAATTCGTCACTTAGCTCTGTTATTTTACCCATTATGTAACACACGGCCTGGTGCATTAACTGCGAAACTATATACACTATTACAGCACAGATACACACCAGCTAAGTAGGAGTGTTCCCGAGCGACTGCAAGGGAATGAACATGTAGAAACAAGACTGTTACGAGCAAATAGGCCACTACACAGCATATTTCACTCGTATTCTTTTAAAATGCTGTACCGAGACTTTTGATAGCTAACATTAAGTTCTCAACACCTTGTGCAATAACTTACCCGAGTCTCGTGCAATGGTTATGTACTATTTAGAAATTATAAAGACATTACATCTGCTAAGTGGGGTGTACAAACAAGACTGTTATGATCACAGGAATAGAACCAGCTTTTGGGTGGTTAGGCCGTGTGCATTTTGCAGAGTTTCGCCCAGACGTGCCATTTGGGCTCATCAGCTGGATTGGCACGCCCCTCCAGGACTCTGCTTAGCAGTGGCAGACCAAGCGCATGGTCCCGCCGTGTTAGCAAATAGGAATTGCTAACCTGCTCAAGGAGAAGTGAATTCTCCGTTTCAAAACAAAAAATAATAATAATAATAAATAAAAAAATAAAATAATAATAAAAACGGATAGGTCTTCTGGCGACGATGGGATAGGGAAGGTCTGCGGCCGTGGCTTTAATTAAGGTACAGCCCCAGCATTTGCCTGATGTGAAAATGGGGAAACCACGGAAAACCATCTTCAGGGCTGTCGACAGTGGGATTCGAATCCACTATCTTCCGGATGCAAGCTCACAGCCGCGCGCGGGAACCGCACCACCGACTCGCCCGGTGTGGGATAAAGAAAAAAATTAAAATTACCATTTAGAGATTAGTGTAAATAGTGAATAGGTTTAATTGTAATGTTTAAATGTAGTAATATAATGTAGTTTTATGTTAGGGCATAATTAGTCCGTCTTCATGACTAAATGTTTAGTGTGCTGCCTCTTGGTCCAGAGGGTCCAGGATTCGATTCTCAGCCGGGTCGGAGGATTTTAACTATCATTGGTTAATTCCGATGGCTTTGGAACTGGGTGACCGAGCTCGATAGCTGCAGTCGCTTAACTGCGGTCAGTATCCAGTATTCGGAAGATAGTGGGTTCGAACCTCACTGGCGGCAGCCCTGAAGACGTTTTTCCGCGGTTTCCCTTTGTCACACCAGGAAAATGCTGGGACTGTACCTTAATTAAGGCCACAGACGCTTCCTTCCCATTCCTAGCCCTTTCTTGTCCCATCGTCGCCGTAAGACCTATCTCTGTCGGTGCGACGTAAAGCCAATAGCAATGGAACCGGGTTTGTATGTCGTCTTACCCATTAGAATTAATCATGGGTAGGGACCCATTCTCATAGACCCGCAGGTCGCCTACACGGCGTCAACTCGAAAGCCTTGCACCGGCTTCTTCGGAGGCCACACACCATTATTATTATTATTATTATTATTATTATTATTATTATTATTATTATTATTATTATTATTATTATTATTATTATTTATTAGGGCATAATTTTTAAGAGCTCTAATCCATTTATGTGATTTTTACCTGTAAGCTGAAGAAGAGAATATTGATAGATTCTCGAAACATGTACTTATATATTTTATTTTTATTCTTCTTCTTCTACCGCTTTTCCCTCATCTATGGGGTCGCGGCTGCAAACTGTGTCGCACATGTGTATTTGCCCCTGTTTTATGGCCGGATGCCTTCCTTGACGCCAACCCTATATGCAGGGATATAATCACTGTTGCGTGTTTTTGTGGTGGTTGGTAGTGTAATCTGTTGTGTGAATATGAAGAGGAAAGTGTTGGGACAAACACAAAAACCCAGTCCCCGAGCCAGAAGAATTACTCTGAAGCGAATAAAATCCCCGACCCGGCCGGAAATCGAACCCGGGACTCTCTCTACCGAAGGCCTCAACGCTGACCAATCAACCAAGGTGTTGGACACTTATATATCTTTATGTGTTCGATGAACTTACAAATATACTGTACTAGGCTTTGAATTGTATTGACAAGGCGGATCTTTGAGTAATTATTAACAGTAATAGAGAAACAAATTGTGATAAGGATAAGTATGCATGTATCAGTCCGCCTCTGTGGTGTAGTGGTTAGCGTGATTAGCTGCCACCCCCGGAGGCCCGGGTTCGATTCCCGGCTCTGCCACGAAATTTGAAAAGTGGTACGAGGGCTGGAACGGGGTCCACTCAGCCTCGGGAGGTCAACTGAGCAGAGGTGGGTTCGATTCCCACCTCAGCCATCCTGGAAGTGGTTTTCCGTGGTTTCCCACTTCTCCTCCAGGCGAATGCCGGGATGGTACCTAATTTAAGGCCACGGCCGCTTCCTTCCCTCTTCCTTGCCTATCCCTTCCAATCTTCCCATCCCTCCACAAGGCCCCTGTTCAGCATAGCAGGTGAGGCCGCCTGGGTGAGGTCCTGGTCATACTCCCCAGTTGTATCCCCCGACCAAGAGTCTGAAGCTCCAGGACACTGCCCTTGAGGCGGTAGAGGTGGGATCCCTCGCTAAGTCCGAAGGAAAAACCGAACCTGGAGGGTAAACAGATGATGATGATGATGATGCATGTATCAAAACACAATTTGGATTACAATAAATTATTACTCTCTCCCAAGTTACAGGTGATGGGAGTATTCTATTCTAAAAGGAAAACCTACAACCTGTGTTCCATTCAGTGACCGGGTCAAGGATGAATGAATGAAGCCCCCATCTAGCGGCGAGGATAGGAATTTTTCCAGCTGCCGAAGCTGTCGCACTCCTCGGGGACAATGATTAATGACTCACAAATAAAATGAAATTATATTGGAGAGTGTTGCTGGAATGAAAGATGACAGGGATAACCGGAGTACCCGGAGGAAAACTTGTCCCGCCTCCGCTTTGTCCAGCACAAACCTCACATGGAGTGACCGGGATTTGAACCACGAAACCCAGCGTTGATAGGCCGGCGCGCTGCCGCCTGAGCCACGGAGGCTTAGTATTCTATTCTATGTGAATGCTTTACTGGTCTGCTTGAACGGTATCTTTTCCTGCTCTGAAGAGTTCTTAAATGCTCGTGTGATTTATAATTTTATGATATTTAAATAACACATGATTCTGAATTAGTGAAATCGTAAATATTTGCCAGACTCTTTGGCTGAATGGTCAGCGTAGAGGCCTACGGTTCAGAGATTCGCGGTTTCGATTCCCGGCTGGGTCGGAGATTTTAATTGCGTGTGATTAATTCTTTTGGCTCGGGGACTGGTTGTTTGTTTTTGTCCCAACACTTTCCTCTTCATATTCAGACAACACACCACACTAACAACTACCACAAAAACACGTAATAGTGATTACATCCCTCCATATAGGGTTGGCGTCAAGAAGGGCATCCGGCTGTAAAAAAGGGATAACAGTTCTCACCAGCGACTCCACAAGGTGTGGAAAATGCGGTAGAAGAAGAAGAAGAAGAAGAAGACGACGACGAAGAAGAAGAAGAAGAAGAAGAAGAATTTAAATCGTTAATACTTATTTTGGTTATAGTAGGGAAGAAGTTAAAACTGAGTTATTAAGCCGTGGCGAACGTTGAAAAGGACTATACAGATAAAAGTAGTTTGAATGTCTGCTCTAGTTATAATGCTTCTTCTTTTCTTCATGGGGCCTCTAAATATTAGTTCGTAATTAGTGTCGACCTCTAAAACCTTTTGCTACCATGTTTTTCCTACTACTACTACTACTACTACTACTAAACGTTTTCATTCCTCCCCTGAAGGGGGAGGCGGGCCTCTTAAACGGTGACGCCGTCTCTCAGGCCGGGAGATTTGTTACGGTGAAGGAGATGTGCGGAGAAGGTAAGGGGGTGGGCGGCCGTGGCCTATACTACGAACTGTCTCGGCATTCGCCTTAGTGCAGGAGAATGGAAAACCACGAAAAACCATTCTCAGGACGGGTGGGGCCAGGCGTGAAGTCTAACACTGTGCCCCAGACCCGTCTCCCGAATGCAGAGGCGTAGAGACACGGTAGAGTCGTGGCCACCTTTCCTCTGCTCGGTTGGCCGGTCAGAGTACAGAGCTGTTGGACCACGGACAAGCCGTGGCCTCTTAAGGGACGAAACCTACTCTGCCTACCGACCCCGATGTTTTTCCTTCATTCCCACCTGGATATACCTTCTCTCTTCACAAAGCTGCAGGTTGTTCCTATTGGGTCTACGTGGATTGTTTCTCTCTCTTCACCTGGTAGTCCTAGAGTGGAGAGTCTGATTCTACCCAGCGCCTCACATTCGAAAAGTATGTGTTAAGCTGATTTCTTTGCTTCATTGCATTTCCTACATATGTTGTCTCTTATTACTCCAATTCTATGTAGGTGCCTTTTTTTTTTTCAGATGTCAGTGTCCTGTCAACAATCCTGCTACCCATCTTATATTTTCTCTGAATGCCGGGGCTGTACCTTAATTAAGGCCACGGCCGCTTCCTTCCAATTCCTAGGCCTTTCCTATCCCATCGTCGGCGTAAGACATATCTGTGTCGGTGCGACGTAAAGCAAATAGCAAAGGAATATATATATATATATTTTCTCTACTGAGTTTGAACAGTTCTTTAGTATGCTTCTTGTTTGGTCCTTTTATCAGTTCCTTTGCAAGCCTGCATCCTGAAGTATTTTTCCAGTTTTCCATTTGTATCTTTTGTACCCATTTTCGTATGCAGTGTCGGGCTTGCCCATACGAAATCCAGCATACAGGTTCTGGGCCTACAAAATGTGTTTCTGCCCCTTTCCTGGCCAGTTTATCTGCATTTTCATTTCCTCCTATACCTGCACGCCCTGGTAGTCATTTTAATGCTCCTTAATTTACGTGTCAATTGATTGATCACCATGTGTATGTTTGTAATAATAATAATAATAATAATAATAATAATAATAATAATAATAATAATAATGGCGCGGTGCTGGGCGAGCCGGCAGCCCATTTGGGATGCAAGTAGGTTACAACATCAGCTCTATTATCTGCATTCCTCTCTCACCGGTCGGAATGCGGCTCGGCTAAGCTCGGCTCTGGCGATCGGAAATCAAGGCCAAGGAGCAGTTTCATTAACAAAGCTGGCCCGGAACTTTGAAAGTAGCATAAAACAATTATGAGTAACAATGGATTTGTATCGTGCGCTGTCTAACCTCACTGCGGTGGCACGAAACTCTCATCGCCGTATTCTAATCAGTCAGGTACCCAAATACGTAAAGAAAGACAGAAAGAGAGAAAGAAAAATTCTTCTTCTTTTTTCTTGACCTTTCCCAACGGGATGATATAAATAAAAAGTGGAGTAGGATATTTTGGTTTCCACAGTCGTCATTGAAATGGTGTCCGGATCCCAGGCTGAATGGTCGGCGTAGTCGCCTTCAGTTGAGAAGGCCGCGGGTTCGATTCTCGGTCGGGTCGTATATTAAACTTTTAATTCACCTGGCTCGGGGACTGGGTGTTTGTAATGTCCCCAACAACCCTGCAAATCATACACCACACACAACACTTTCCTCTACTACAAAAGCACTCGGTTCCTCTACACGGCAGATGCCGCCCACCCTAGTCGTAGGGTCTGCCTTATATGTGCTGCACGAGGCTACGAATAGCCACTGGAAATTATATTACTGAAATAAAAATTAAGACCTTCAACACCAACAAACCCTCGGAGAATGTTCGCAACATGTTATTGCCATAATCTACAAGAGAATTGAAGGACCAGAGGCAATTTTGTAGCGTCTAGTTTAGGATACAATTTAGAGGTGGTTTGAACATCTTTCTTCGGGAAATTTCTCCAGTACTGGGAAATATTTTCAACCGAAGAAACTTAGACAAGCATATTACCATTCATTTTAGGCCTATTATCAAAGAAGTAAAATCTTCGGAAAGAAACGTAGAAAGAAGGAGTAAATGTTAAGAAATCACAATCTAGCGACTGAAGAAGTAAGTATAAGGATAAAATTATGCTAGAGCTACACTGAGAAACCACAGAATTACATGTGCTATAGATCAATGGAATTTATTACAGCAGTCCTGCCACCTCCATCAGCTGAATGTTTGGGAAACAGCAATTGCACATCTGCCCATCGCTATGTTGCCAAGTTTTGCCAAATCACCAAATTAAACGAAAGTTCGCGCCAGTTTTTAGAAGAAGAATTATTTGAAATAAGTGACCTATTGTTCCCATAGCGTTAAGGAGCCTTGATAGCGGAGATCATGTGTCGTTAAGACGAGTTAAGATTGAAAACTTGAAATTCTACAATTTACCACTTGTCAAAACCAAATTTTAAACACAGGCACATAGTTCCACACAACATTTGGAGTTTGTTGGTTGAGTGGTTGCAAAGTTATTGACACATATTTTTAATTTTATATGTTGCATGGAAAATGCTCCTAGGGACATAATTTTCATTTTTCTGGGTTATAATTTGGCAAACTTGTCAAAAATACTCATACATTGAAGAAACATTCCGGGTTTTGCAGTCGTTACTCATTATTCTTCTCCTTCCTCAGCTATCTCCACATCGCGGATGCGAACTGTGTTGCACATGTGAATTTGGCCATGTTTTCCGGCCGGATGTCCTTCCTGACGCCAATCCTATATGGAGGGATGTAATTACTATTGCGTGTTTCTGTGATGGTTGGTAGTGTAGTGTGTTGTCTGAATATGAAGAGGAAAGTGTTGGAACAAACAGCAAACACCCAGTCCCCGGGACAGAAGAATTAATCAGACGCGATGAAAATCCTCGACCCGGCCGGGAATCGCAGCCGGGACCCTCTGAACCGAAGGCCTCAACGCTGACCATTCAGCCGATGAGTCGGACTTCCCGTGCTATTTCAGGAGTAGAAGTATGAAGGTAATATTCAACGAAAGTAGCGCTTTGCCTATTGAATAACAAATACAAAAGGGAATTTTTAACAATATTTTTTTAAATATTATTTTTATAATATTCTTTCTGACACAAATTATTAAACATAGAAGCTTTATATTCTACCCAAATAACTATGAATGTATTCTGAATATATCAAAAGAAGATTCGAGGAAATATCTCTTTTAGTTTCTGAGATATGTAACTAAACATCGAAAATTACATTTTCTGTCGTTTCACACTTCCCAGTTCCCTTAAAATAGAAAATTCGATTTTTTGGTAAAACATCGCAGCATTTCAGTCAAGACTCCCCTTAAACGTCTCTTATTGACAGTACGAGTGAGAAGATCTCACTGTGTCCAAATTCAGTGATTTGTGAATACAGGGCTATTCAAAATGAAAAAAAAAAAGTGCCAAGTTTTGGAAAAATCGAACGATGATAAAGATGTCTTTCAATAAATGAAATTCTAATTGATAACGATTGATTTATTTGCAACTAACGAATCGATTTCAAGAGACATCTGTATGGAGTTTGGAAGTGTCATGGCCATCCATCAATACTCCACATCACAACCTGCAAGATCACATCGACTATCTGTATCTAATGCCCCTCTTTTTTAACATGTCTCTCAGTCATGGTCATCCATCAATACTCCACATCACAACCTACTATGTCACACCGACAATCGTTACTCTAATGCCCCTCTTTTATAACATGTCTCTCAGTCATGGCCATCCATCAATACTCCACATCACAACCTACTAGGTCACAGCGACAATCGTTGCTCTAATGCCCCTCTTTTGTAACATGTCTCCAGTCATGCCTATCCATCAATACTTCACATCACATCCTGCATGGTTGCTAGGTAACATCGGGTCACACATTTTGTATCGCTAATTTCGTGACGCAAATTTCCAGATGACGTTCAGTCGTAAGACATGTTTATGTCAAAATGAGATCGTTGTCGTCGTGATTCCATGTAGAACTGGACATCCGGTGGCTATGCCCATAATACCAACACTGGAGTAAAAATACAAGCCAGATCCAATGGCGGCTCAGACACAAGTTGAGGAGTGGTATTTGAAAATGCTCGTCTCGGTAGATTTTCTAGCACGTAGGAGAACTCCTGCGGGACAAAATTCTGGCACCACAGCATCTACGAAGACCGTAAACGTAGTGGGTAGTTATTGAAAGTATTTCAATCTCTCGAACGTTATTAGTGAGCTAGACTTACTGCACGTGGCTACATATGCGGATGAGAGTTCATGGGAAAATATGACACTGAACCATGAAGAAACCATCTACAACTCACTAGTTATGAAACCCTAAGTGTAATTCGAGATAATTATCGAAAGGCAGAGAAGAAACAGAGCACGAGGAAAAGTAAAAGAACACGAACTATTGACCTGGAAAATAGGAACTTTTGAATGAAGTTAATGTATGATCGTGAATCTGATCTGACTGTCGATGGTCCGGAAGAACAGAGGAACGTTCCAGGTCGCTAGAAGTGGACAATGGAGAGACGTGATGATGTAGTTTGTTTGTACAGCTACAATAACAATGGCCCGACCCGCTCTCCTTGTGGCACGCCCGGCATATGGACTTCTCCACGTCGTGTGTTGGGCAAGTACGATTTCTTATGTTGTCTCCACAGCTCCGTCACCGAAACGACAAACCCAATTAAGTCAGGTCAAGGAGTAGTGGAAGATAAAAGCTATTTTTACTTTAAATCTTGCTGTACCACCCGTCGCTGACGGATTATTCAACATCTCACAACCATAGGATTATGAGAAGCCAAAGTGAATAATAATTAGGGACGAGAATATAGGCACTAAAAACAGTTAAATTAGGCAGGCATTAGGCTCTTAAAATAGCGAAAATAGGCATGTAATTAGGCACTAATAGGCATGAAAAAATACTTTTAATTTAATAACACACTAAATTACTATAAAAGGAATTTACAACAAGCAACTTTTCAATGTTTTCCAGTAATAGTCTCGTTCTCCTGTCATGCAGAATGTTTTTGTACTGAGACTAATATATCTGAACATCACATGAAGTGATCGGAAAAATCTTCAGTGAATCCACTTCCTCTGGTCTTAGTCCGATTGTTTTATTTACCTCGCCTCGTAAAATCCTGGCTATTTTTACCATTGCTTTCAATCCTGAATTCCGCTGCAGGACCCTATCGAACTTTTCGCTTACAGCGACTAATCTTCCCAGAGGTTCAGTCAAAAGTTCCCCTGACTTTTTCGACAATCCTAAATAACTCCACCACGAGCATGCCACTCTTCTCCAGCTCGGTGATTGCTCCCGGCAGCTTGTTGAAAGTTGCGTTCAATAATGCCAAGTAGGATGGAACCGATGGGCAGGACAAGGTTTTCTTAGCTTCTCTTTTGCAGACAGCATCCTCTTCATCCATAGCCTGAATGACCTGCAGGCACTGGGCAACTGTCAGGGCAGTGAAATAAAACCCTCAATATTTGAACAGTAGTGTGCCCACTTCTCATTCACAGAGAAGATTGAAACATAGGTTGAATCTAACTTGGTGTTTATTGCTAAAAATAATGACTCTTTACATTTACCGATAAGTTCGATGAATGCAGGTGATTCTTCCGTAGCGTTGAGGGTCATTAGGTATTTTATTAAAAATTCTTTGATTGTTGGATTCTCCAGTTTATGCTGGAGGATATTAACTCCCACCATTGCAGTTCATAGGTCTGAAGAAAATTGGTGCTGGTCTCTTTTCACAGTGAACTGGCAAAAAGGCTGTGTTAATACAGTTTTCTGTACTCGTGTCAGGTGTATCGCAGTATTTCTATGTTAATATATATGGTATTTTCTTCACATTTGATCTGAAAAGTAATGAAGTTGGCTTAAATTACAATGTTTAATGTTAAATTTCTACAGTTGGGCTAATTGGCAATAATGCTTAGTATATATATATATCATGTATTTGTTTCATAAAAGAAACATCTATTAGAGATAAGGTTTCCAGAAGTACAAAACTTTAACTTGGAACAAGGAAATTTGTAATTTACATGGAAAGATGTCCTCAAAGATTTTTCAGTTATAATTTGGCAGTATCGTTTCGACTTCACCGGGTGAAAAACAAAATAAAAGTGACGTGAAATGATACCTGAGTAGCGTAGAGGAGAGAGCCTTCCTTTATGCTTGCCAGGGACTCACCAAGCTACCCCTAGCAGCGTTCTTACATATATAGAAGAATTAAAACGGAGGCACTAAAAATCTCAGATTTGTGAACATTTTATTTGTTGCTATTCGCCGGCTTTGGTCAGTGGGGTCAGCTGTCGCCTACAATATATCCTGCATCATGTGTGTCCACAAGGCTGCCACCCTCATTGAAAATTAGAAAACCACGTAATTTGAAATTGTCGTAGCATGCGCCCATAATCTTACTTTTTGTCACAATTTATCAAGACTAGTGGATGCTAGCGGTTTATTGACCGCTTCGCTGCCCTAACCTGGGAGCTTACGAACACCCCCCCCCCCCACCCCCCCGAATTTCTTTGCTTACCCCCAGCACAATGGTTACTAATCGGACCTCACCAATGTAGACCAACGGTCTTTTCACTGGCCTGGTCTTGTAAATATAGTCTTGGCAGCCTTGTAAAACACGCTGTGACATCATCCGAGCCGTGCCATGTTGTATGTCTAGCCTCTGTGACATCGTCCTAGCCGCGCTACATTCGATCTGCAACCTGCGAAGGCTTAGCGAAAGCGTGTCCGGCTCCATGGCTAAATGGTTAGCGTGATGGCCTTTGGTCACAGGGGTGCCGGGTTCGATTTCCGGCAGTGTTTGGGATTTTTAAGCAACGTTGGTTAATTTCGCTGGCACGGGGACTGGGTGTATGTGTCGTCTTCATCCTCATCACGACGCGCAGGTCGCCTACGAGAGTCACTCAAAAGACCTGGATCTGGCGAGCCAAGCATGTCCTCAGACACTCCCGGCACTAAAAGCCATACCCCATTTGATTTAGCGGAAGCGTAATAGAGTTCACTACAGCCTACACGTAAGTCTGGTGAAAGTTACTCACGATCGTATTTAAAAGGGAGTTTTAAAAATTGCATTTCAGTTGCAAATCTCCATTTTCACAGCAAAATTTTTCACATTTCAAACTACCGAATTTTATTTTCATTCACCCTGTGACAAGAGACCACCGGCGTTCTAACTCCTCGTCCAGTAATTACTTACATTTTAACTATATAAATTACCGAGCTCGATAGCTGCAGTCGCTTAAGTGCGGCCAGTATCCAGTATTCGGGAGATAGTAGGTTCGAACCCCACTGTCGGCAGCCCTGAAAATGGTTTTCCGTGGTTTCCCATTTTCACACCAGGCAAATGCTGGGGCTGTACCATAATTAAGGCCACGGCCGCTTCCTTCCCACTCCTAGCCCTTCCCTGTCCCATCGTCGCCAAAAGACCTATCTGTGTCGGTGCGACGTAAAGCAACTAGCAAAAAAAAAAAAAAAAAAAAAAAAAAAAAATAACTATATAAATTATTGGAAGTTCACGACTAATACAGCATTGAAACAGAACAACTTGCCACGAAACATACAGTAAATTAATAGGCCTATAAATGCTATAATGAAGTGCGATCGTAGTTCTCAATCACAAAAAAAGATAAAAGGAACAAACGAACTTACCTCTTTTTCTTTTTGCTATTTGTTTTACGTCGCACCGTCACAGATAGGTCTTATGTCGACGATGGGACAGGAAAGGCCCAGGAATGGGAAGGAAGCGTCCATGGCCTTAATTAAGGTACAGCCCCAGAATTTGCCTGGTGTGAAAATGGGAAACCACGGAAAACCATCTCCAGGACTGCCGACAGTGGGTTCGAACCCACTATCTCCCGAATACTGGATACTGGCCGCACTTAAGCGACTGCAGCTATCGAGCTCGGTAACTTACCTCCTTACAGCAAGCTTGGCAGAAGACTACCACCCTTCTATTCATACTGAAATTAGGATCCCCCTGTGATCCACTACTTCAGCCAGTAGGACTTCGACGATTTTTTTGGGAGCATTGCGGCGGACACACTTCTTCTTATTCTTATTCTTCTTCTTCTTCAGATAAATCACAACACATTCTGAAGATAAAGCGTAGGCGAACAACAGTTGGCATCGAGGGAAGGTAGTGGA
Organism: Anabrus simplex; assembly: GCF_040414725.1. Classification (NCBI taxonomy): domain Eukaryota; kingdom Metazoa; phylum Arthropoda; class Insecta; order Orthoptera; family Tettigoniidae; genus Anabrus; species Anabrus simplex. Next base: position 42,649,785 of record NC_090265.1, read on the forward strand.
TATAGCTTGTGCAACATAGTTCGACGTGATTGGTTCTCGCATAGGCTGTGTCAGGAAGTCGGAGGGTTTGGAGGCTTCGAAGTCAAATTCCTTGTTTCTCCAGATGGGAATTTCCCAAGCACTATTTCTGATAACTTCCGAGAATTCCCGTTTTTGTTCGTGGGGTAAACAGAAATTGAGAATCGAGAAGATAATTCTGTCGAGCACACCAGCATCAATATAATGCATTGGAAGAAAACCTCCTTCATTAAAATACAGTCAAAAGACATCGAATAGGCAATTATACTCCAAATATGCACAAATCCATGAAACAGGCATTTATAGGCACAATAAAACCAACGAAATTTAGCTAAAAAAAAAGACCCTAAAACGGATTTATATCTCAAAAGCCTACGTTTCGAAACACAGGAACAAAATAGGCAAATAGGCAAATTCCCATCTCTAATAATAATAATATCGGGCGAGTTGGCCGTGCGGTTAGGGGCGTGCAGCTGTGAAGTTGCATCCGGGAGATAGTGGGTTCGAACCCCACTGTCGGCAGCCCTGAAGATGGTTTTCCGTGGTTTCTCATGTTCATACCAGACAAATGCTTGGGTACAGCCAGGGCCATGGCCGCTTCCTTTGCATTCCTAGGCCTTTCCTGTCCCGTCGTTGTCATAAGACCTATTTGTGTCGGTGGGACGTAAAGCAAGTTGTATAATAATAATAATAATAATAATAATAATAATAATAATAATAATAATAATAATAATAATAATATAATTAGTCCGCCTCTGTTGTGTAGTGGTTAGTGTAATTAGCTGCCACCCCCAAAGGCCCGGGGTCGATTCCCGACTCTGCCACAAAATTTGAAAAGTGGTTCGACGGCTGGAATGGGGTCCACTCAGCCTCGGGGAGTCAAGTGAGTATAGGACGTTTAATTCCAACCTCAGCCATCCCCGAAGTGGTTTTCCGTGATTTCCCGCTTCTTCTCCAGCAAACGCCGAGGTGGTATCTAACTTAAGGCCACGCCCGTTTCCTACCCTCTTCCTTGCCTATCCCTTCCATTCTTCCCATCCTCAACTAGGCTCCTCTTCAGCACAGCAGATGAGGCCTCCTGGGCGAGGTACCGGGCCACCTCCGCAGTTGTAACCACGAGCATGTATCTCACGCTCCAGGACGCTGCCATTAAGGCTGTAGAGGTGGGATCCCTTGCCGAGTTCGAGGGGAAAAGACCTGCCCTGGACGGTAAGCAGACTAAGAAAGAAGGAAAGAAAGAAAGAAAGAAAGTCGCTTAATATTGGTTTTACGGTCCCCTATCCACATTTACGGTTTTTGGTGACATCCAGGTGCCTGAATTTTGCCGGTAAATATACCGACACGAGTCTCCCATACCGTACTTGAATATGTTCAAATATCACTGGGCTGAGGCCAGCAATTTTACCGTCTGAGCCACTTAGCCAGACAAAAATAAAATCATCACAAATATCTCTGTTATTATTCTTCGTACTGAAAAACAACACCAATCACAAAAGATCGGATGTTATATTTCAAACAAATTTTATTATAAATATTTCATTTTCACGACAGCATTGAACTCGAAATTAACTTTCGACGCATTGGGTCGTGTTCAGTGCATCTATGTCATTGTGGTGTATAGATATTTAAATCAATCACTACTGATCTGCACTTAGGTCAGTCGCTCAGGTGGCAGATTCCCTATCTGTTGTTTTTCTAGCCTTTCCTTAAATGATTGCAAAGAAATTGGAAATTTATAGAACATCTCCCTTGGTATGTTATTCTAAACTCGAACTTCTCTTCCTAGAAACGAATATTTTCCCCAATTTGTCCTCTTGAATTCTAACTTTATCTTCATATTGTGATCTTTCCTACTTTTAAAGACACCACTCAAACTTATTCGTCTACTGATCTCATACTACGTCATCTCTCCACTGACAGCTCGGAAGATACCACTTAGTCGAGCAGCTCGTCTCTTTCTCCCAAGTCTTCCCAGCCCTAAACTTGCAACATTTTTGTAACACTACTCCTTTGTCGGAAATCACCCAGAACAAATCGAGCTGCTTTTCTTTGGATTTTTTCCAGTTCTTGAATCAGGTAATCCTGGTGATGGCCTCATACATTGGAACCATACTCTACTTGGGGTCTTACCAGAAACTTATATGCCCTCTCCTTTACATCCTTACTACAATCCCTAAATAACCACACAACCCTTTATTTACAATATAGTTTATGAGATTACCCCAATGAATATCTCTCCTTACATTTACAATGATCCCCATAAGGAACTTTCACCCCATCAACGCAGTGAAAGGTTGAAGGTGACCGAAGAAATGTTAAAGCGTGCGACGAAAATAAATGTGTGTGCAACTCTAAAGAGGATATAACTGTTGCTGACCGAATGCCGACGCAGCACCATTTCAGTATCTTCATCAAAGTGACGGTCATTAATAAAATACCCCTTTTCATTGAGAATGCCTCTATCTAAAGTGAACAATCTTCTTCTTCTAGAACTTTTCTCACACCTTGTCGTTACGAGGGTGCTAATTGTGCTGCGCATATGAATTCAGTCCTGTTTTACGGCTGGATGTCCTTCCTGACGACAACTCTATGAGGAGGGATGTAATCACTATTGCGTGTTTCTCTGGAGGTTGGTAGTGTAGAGTGTTGTCTGAATAGGACGAGGAGAGTGTTGGGAACAACACAAACAAACCTTCCCCGAGCCAGGAGAATTAATCTTGCGCGATAAAATCCCCAACCCGGCCGGAAATCGATCCCGGGACCCTCTAAACAGAAGACCTCAACGCTGACCATTTAGCGAAAAAGTAGGACCTAAAGCATAAAATAATATCCGTAAAAAATCATAAATTTGAAGACGCAGTAGTATTTTTTGTGCCTACCCCGCGGAGTAGGGTTAGCGTGCCTGCCTCTTACCCGGAGACCCCGCGTTCAATTCCCGGCCAGGTCAGGGAGGGCTGGTTCAAGGTCCACTCAGCCTACGTTGTTACAATTGAGGAGCTATTTGACGGTGTGATGGCATCCCGGTCTAGAAAGCCAATAATAACGGCCGAGAAGATCCATCGTGCTGACCACACGACACCTCGTGATCTGCAGGCATTCGGCCTGACCAGCAGTCGCTTAGTAGGCCATGGCCCTTCGGGGCTGTTGCACCACGGGATTTGGTGGGGGTAGGATCTAATATTCTTTGGCCGGCAACCCTGTGAACGTTCCACAGATTCACAGTAATTTTTAGAAGTGACATGAATGAACGAAATGGATGGAAATGTATTGCTGATGGACCAACCTCCAGAGAGTCACCTGATATGTCATCCAGTTACGGTCTTCGCTCCTGAGAAATCGGATTTCTCACACAGACACAATTTCACTTCTCGAGAGGAATGTTCGAGTGACAGCTCAGTCCGTTGTGAAAAAATTAACTGTAAACAAACACCCGAAATGAGAAAGTACTCCTTTAATACGAGGCATGGAGTCAACTTTCACACTTGCAGAGCAGACCTCTTTGGTATGAGCTACACCATCGTTACTTTCCAAGTATTATTATTATTATTATTAATATTATTATTATTATTACTTACCACTTGCTTTACATCGCACCGGCATAGATAGGTCTTATGATGACAATGGGATAGGAAATGGCTAAGAGGGGGAAGGGATCGATCGTGGCCATGATTAAGGCGTGAAAA